>NC_068918.1:44651342-45901342 GCF_023091745.1 Budorcas taxicolor
GAAATTTTGATGGATATATTTTATGGAAAAAATTATACTTTGGGAAATGATTTTTCCCTCATAGATATACAATTGGCAACCAAATTTCAGACTATGTTTAGAGTTTTACAATTGTTATGGATCAGTTAAGCCAGTAGAGATGAAGATGTGAACGGAGTTAATCTTTTGTTTTAAGTCTTGGTGCTTTTTCAAATAAACACATAAATAAAAGAGGAAAAATATTTTAAGGCTTTAGAAGGTATTATATATCCTTATGTATTATGGTTTGGATAGTTTTAATTAAATGAACCCACATGTGTGTTGCCTTGGCAAAGGTATAAGAATAAGATACAATTCCTACAATTCCTTATCTAAAGGAGGGGGACTAATGATATAAATAAAATGTTTAGTAAAAACCAAATGAGGTGTACAAAGTGCTATGTGTGAAGTATACTGCTTTAAGGTGCTGAGAGTGGAGGGAAAGCTTTAAAGGATTTGTAGCTCAAAAGGATCTGTATTCTAGATATGCAGGAATGGCATAAACAAAGTTAGAAAGAGAGAGAAAATACATATCAGACTAAGGGAACAAAAAACCCCAGCCAGTTTTGGCTGGTGCAAGGGTCAGTGGAAATCATAGGTAATGAGCCATAATGGTAGGCTAATACCATATGAAGCATCATATCCCCAAGAGATGTAAGACAGTTAATCATTACACTGAGAGATAATTCTGATGGAAAATTGTTTTTATGAATAGTGGTGGTGACAGTTAACAGATTGAGAACAACTACTCAATGGGAAATAGTTGCTTTAGTCAACAGAAAGCTGATTATTTCTAAACAGAAGAGTGATATGATCAAGAAGTTAGGAGACTCTAGTAAGTTACTAGACCAGAGAAAATAAAGGCCAATATCTAGTTAAGCAGGGAGGTTGAACTGATCTTTGTCCACCTGCTTCAATCCATGCTAAAATGACAGTGAAGAGATTTTAGCTTTCCGACCTAAAAGGACAAAGGAAATGGAGAGGAGCCAACTGCAAACATTTGGGAGCTGGCAACGTGTGGATGGCCAAGAACTCAATTAGCAGACCTGAGAAATATGAAGAACTGGAAAATAACTCGAGGTATACTACAGAGTGTTCAGTGGCTGAGGAATGTGTGGCATGGTGTGCCTGTGGGGGTGCAGGTGAACTGGGGGCTATAAACAGAAGAGAGTGTGTGATGGACAGGGAAGCCTGATGTGCTACAGTCCATGGGGTCACAAGGAGTCGGACACGACTGAGCAACTGAACTGAACTGAACTGAAACAGAAGAGTAAACTGAAAGTTTGTGGAGGCAGAATACAATTCTGTAGAGGAGGCAAAACTTTTACCTTTCCCATTTTAGGCTTTCAGCTGGAACTCTTTGAAGACAGATTAACAAGACAAAGACAGCAGTTTATTATTGTAGGCTGTACACATCAGCAAGAGAAATCTAAACCCAAAGTAATAATTCAGAATGGTTACTTAGAAGTCCAGCCTATACAGCATCTTCAGCAAAGGACAGTATGTTTGTAGAGAAATGTTGCAACAAAGGAAGGCAGTTTTAGGCCTCCAAGGCCAGCAAAATGTCACAAGGTAAGTATATGGAAGGAAACAAATGGAGAAAAGTTTGCTTGCAGATTCCTCTGGTGCCATCTCTGGGCTGGTAAGAGTCTGTCTTTATTAAAAGAAGAATTTATATCTGGCCTTTAGGCAGAAAATGGGGGCTTTTCCTGGGTTTTCTGCTTCTTGATTGCTTTCAGTTCAAAATAAATTTTATGTCAAAGAGGCATATTTTGAAGTGACATATCCTGGTTTCCTTCAGCTTCTCTGTTCATTTTTCTATTGCATAAAGCCAAAACAATATCCTCTTTTAACCAGGCAGAAAATCAGAGATTTATTCTCTAAGGATTGTAAACTGTAGGGTCTTTGGACTCCAGAATACCAGGCAGATTTGAAGGCAAGATTATTGTATGTAAACAGGGGCATTAAGTGAAAGTCTTACTCTGAATCTGAGACACTCCTTCTCACTTACCATAATGCTGGTAGCTAGAGCTTCCCTGGTGGCTCAGATGGTAAAGAATCTGCCTGCAATGCAGAAGACCTGGGTTCAGTCCCTGGGTTGGGAAGATGCCTTGGAGAAGAGGATAGTAACTCACTTTAGTATTCTTGCCTGGAGAATCCCAATGGACAGAGAAGCCTGGCAGGCTACAGTCCATGGGGTTGCAGAGTTGGGCATGACTGAGCGACTAAGCACACAACAGCATAGGTTTATACCATCTGAAAAGGCTGTGCAGTCTTTTCCCTGGGGATTCTGATCAGCCAAGAAGAAAAGTTTTATAGAAATGAGTATCAGATATTTCTCCCCAAACCTTCTGGCTCTTTGAGATTACCATTTATTCAAACTCCTCATTGAAAACCCCAACTATTCGTTCAAGACTTTCAAATAGCCTCAGTGAACTATCCTGAAATATAAGCTGACACCTCTGAATGGAAGATAGAGACTGAACAAAACATAGAGAAACTGACTATGCAGGGAGTTGAAAACCACAAAGAAATTAATCCTTAATATCCTCTGAGAGACAAAAACAGATTGCATCCATGAAACAGGATCATGAAATGGAACAGAAAAAAAGAATTACTGAAAATTAGAAATATGGCAACAAAAATGAAAGAAACTAATAATGTTTGGAAGTAAAAATTAAGAAAATCTCCTAGAAATAGTCCTAGCAACTTAACATCAAAGTATCAGAAAATTCAGAAAGACAAAATAGAGAAAGTTAAGGGGAATAATTTTCAATTGTATATGTATTTCAATAGTATACATATTTCAATTGTATAATAGATATTTGTATATATAAATCTCATTAGTAAAGGACATAAGTTTTCAATGGTAAGGGCTCTCTGAATTGAAAGTCACTCAGTCGTGCCCGACTCTGCGACTCCATAGACTATAGTCTATCAGGCTCCTCTGTCCATGGAATTCTCCAGGCAAGAATACTGGAGTGGATTGCCATTCCCTTCTCTAGGAGATCTTCCCAACTCAGGGGTCCAAGCCAGGTCTCCTGCCTTGGAGGCAGATCTTTACCATCTGAGCCACCAGGGAAGTAAAGGACATAAGCTTTCAATCGAAAGGGCTCTCTGAATTGAGTTCTCAGCAAAATGGATAAAAATAGACTCACACTTAAGTACATATGTGTGAAAATTCAGAATACTAGAGATTAAAGAAAGATACTACAAGCTTTTGTATTATTTTATATACAAAAATAAATAGTAGGAGAAGGAGGTTCATACAAAGAGAACCAAGAATAAAAATGTCGCAGGTGAAAGCAACACTGAAGACTAGAAGATACTATTTTCTAACCTTGAAAACAACATCTACACAAAGTCTCAATCAAATTTGAGGGTAAAATTTTAAAAGTTTCAAAACTTCACCTTTTCTCAGGATGTTGCATCAGCGAAATGAGATGGTATAGCTAGAATGAAGACAGGGGGTCCATAAAACAGATTCAGCTCAGGAGTTGGGAGAAGGGGATCATCAGGATGCTGGTGATGGGAGATCTTAATATGGCAGCATTGTGGTTGTCCTGACGTGGGGGTGAGGCATGGGAGACAGTTTTCGTGGAGCCAAATCTGAAATTCCAATGAGAGATGTCATGAAGATGAAAGCGAAAGGACACTTGAGCTGTTTGAAGGTATTGAGAAGATACTGACACAATAGGAGAGAATGTGTGGCTGAATTCATGATAGAAAATCAGGCCAATGAAACTCTGGCAGAAACAAATTGTTCAGTAAAGAAAGACATCATATTATGCTATGGGGATCAATAAAAGCATTTGCTTAGTCATAGCAATGTCAACATTGATCCAATCAAAATTATAATATATTCATATTTGAGGAATAAGGATTACAAAGTGTGTGGTGGGAGCTGGCAAGAGGGAGAGTTAAATCTTCCTATTTTGTTGTGAGAAATCAATAGTCAATCAGTTCAGTTCAGTTGCTCAGTCATGTACAACTCTTTGCGACCCCATGAATCGCAGCACACCAGGCCTCCTTGTCCATCACCAAATCCCGGGGTTCACTCAAACTCACGTCCATCGAGTCAGTGATGCCATCCAGCCATCTTATCCTCTGTCGTCCCCTTCTCCTCCTGCCCCCAATCCCTCCCAGCATCAGAGTCTTTTCCAATGAGTCAACTCTTCACATGAGGTGGCCAAAGTATTGGAGTTTCAACTTTAGCATCATTTCCTCCAAAGAATACCCAGGGCTAATCTCCTTGAGAATGGACTGGTTGGATTTCCTTGCAGTCCAAGGGACTCTCAAGAGTCTTCTCCAACACCACAGTTCAAAAGCATCAATTCTTCAGTGCTCAGCTTTCTTCACAGTCCAACTCTCACATCCATATATGACCACTGGAAAAACCATAGCCTTGACTAGATGGACATTTGTTGGCAAAGTAATGTCTCTGCTTTTCAATATAGTCAATGCTTAACGTTAAAAACAGGAGCAGCAGACACATGTTATTTGGAAGTACGGATGCACGTATGGCTAAAGAATCATTTAAAAGAGCAGGAGAGAGCTGGCTCTTGGGTTGAGGAAAACAAAGTGGAGGGTCTAAAATTACATAAGAGGGTGAGGTGAGGAAGGAGCAGTGAAGAAAGGAGATTTAGGACTAGATGAGAGAGAGCAATGTAAAATTAAATTTGTAGGACTGGGCAATTGATTGGATTATAGAAAGAGTAGAAAAAGATGACAAGTGTTTCAGGCAGGGTAACTGAGAAGACAATGAAATCATTAACAGGATTAGAAAATCCAAAGAAGACACAGGTGATGGTGGGGTGGATGGGGGAGACAATGGAATAGAATTGTCATGGCTCAGAAATGTGAAAAGCCTGATTCTGCCACTTTGCCTGTATGATCATTGGCAGACCACCTAACCTCCATGGATTACAGAGACCTTACCTACAAAATAGGAGAAACAGAGGAGCTTGGTGGTAAAGAACCCAGACTCTGGAACTGGAGTGCCCCATTCTTTTATCCCATTTACTATCCACATGGTTTGGGCCATTTACTTAACTTATGCCTGCCTCAGTTTCCTCACCTGTAAAATGGAGATAATAGTATTTGCGTTATGTATTTGTTTGCAGAATTAAATGGGTTGACACATGAAACACTTGGAGCAAAAGTCAAGTCCTAATTATGAACTTACTACTTTTATTATAAGTAAACTCTGATGTCCATTCCACATATACATTTTTATGAATATATAATAGGATAGTTTGTATTCGAGATTCCAATGGAATATTCAGGGGAAGGAATAGGATCAACAGTTATAAATATTCTTCTAGAATTTATGAGCAGAATCAGGATGATAAAAATGTACAAGTTATTTGACTATAGGTGATTGTTGACATTGGGAGAGTGAATTACATTAAGGATAGGAGAGAAAAATACTGATAATACAAAATAAACTCCCTGATTGAGCATAAACTACAAATGAAGCACATTTGAAAACTAGGAAAGAGGGTATGTAGAAGCACCCGTGGATTTTCTCCTAGTAGACATCAGGTAGTACAAACAGATCAAGGCAAGAATTTGAGCCTTGGACCTGAACAGACCAGGGTTTGTCTTGGTTCTCAAGCCATGTAAATTGGGGCGATTTATTTACATTATCCAAACACACTCTACTTCAGTTGGGAAATGCATTAAAGTTTTGTATGAAATAAACTGCATCTTATGGCAGGGGATGGGGGAAGTCACTCAGTCATGTCTGACTCTTTGTGACCCCATGGACTATACAGTCCATGGAATTCTTCAGGCCAGAATACTGGAGTGGGTGGCCTTTCCCTTCTCCAGGGGATCTTCCCAACCAAGGGATTGAACCCAGGTCTCCCTCATTGCAGGCAGATTCTTTACCAGCTGAGTCACAAGGGAAGCCCAAGAATCCTGGAGTGGGTAGCCTATCCCTTCTTCAGCAGATCTTCCCAACCCAGGAATTGAACTGGGGCCTCCTACATTACAGGCAGATTCTTTACCACCTGAACTATCAGGGAAGCCCATATGTTATGAGGGATGTGCCCAATACAATGCATATCCCAGAATATACATTGGAATGTTGTACACACACAGTGTTGCACACACAGTGGGGGTTATTTATGACCCCTAGCCTGCATATACCTAGGGCATCTATGTCTATGCCAACCAAAAGCCAAGCTGTTTCCTTCCCTCTGTCAATTCCTTTGCTAGGTTTCTTCTTCCCTCATTTGGGTCTTCTCTCTGGGGGTCTCTGTATAGCCATAACTTTCTAATAAGTGTCATTATTCTGTTGTCTGTTCTACAAATAAAGTGAACAAGCAACCTGGTTCACAGAGCCCATGACCATGTACAATGTAACATCTACAAGTGGGCATAGTACCACTTGCACTTGCATCTGCACACTGAATTAATACTGTCATTGCACTTAATGTTGTCAATGCAGTTACTGCTGTCATAGTACTCTCACGGTAGATCTGAGAGTCCTCTGGTGGCTTCCCAGGTGGTGTTAGCGATAAAGAATGTGCCAATGCAGGTAAGAGGTGCAGCTTCGATACCTAGGTTGGGAAGATCCCCTGGAGGAGGGCATGGCAACCCACTCCAGTATTCTTGCCTGGAGAATCCCATGGACAAAGGAGCCTGACAGGCTACCATCCATAAGGTCTCAAAGAGCCAGACACAACTGAAGCAATTTAGCAAGCACACACACGTATACACTGATTTATACAATAATGAAGGAAATTCAAATCCTAGAAAAATGATAGATTGACCTGATTGTAACTTCCAGTAATAAGAGTACAGAAAACAGTCAGGTGTGATAGGTAGGAAATGAAATAACTAGGTTGTAAAATGAAAGAGTAAAAGTAGTAGTTCAATTCATGCTTGTTTTATTGAATATCCAGTCTCTTTGTAATCCAAATCATTGATCTATGTGCTTGAGGAAAGCAGAACAAAATGAAAATTAAACAAAATAGAAGCAAATAGAACAGAGTTCTTGGGCTGGATTGAAACAGGGCTAACTAACACAGGTTAAGACTTATAGTATAGATTCTCATATATTTATGGTCACACTGTAATCAACATCTCAACCTTTCCTTCCTATTTAAGCACTTTTTACTTCTTCAAAAATTTTTATAATATTTCAGCATTAAAAATAAATATGCAAAAAATCAAACACAACACACAGAATATCTATTACACCCTCCGTAGTATCTGTGTGATCATGACCCTTGGGCTTCCCAGGTGGTGCAGTGGTAAAGAGTCCACCTGCCAGTACAGGTGACACAGGTTCAGTCCCTGGTCTGGGAAGATCCTCTGGAGAAGGAAACGGCAACGCACTCCAGAATTCTTGCCAGGAGAACACCATGGACAGAGGAGCCTAGCAGGCTACAGTCCATGAGATTGCAAAGAGTCAGACAGAACTGAGCACACACAGTCATAACCGTGGGTTTTTTAATTGTGTCTTTGCAGAAGTGAAAGAAAAAATGGAAATCCTTCATGTTCGACAAGATGTGTCATGCTAGATGGGCCAGTCTTAGATCAAGAGCTGCAGAAAAGAGATACTCAAAGCTCTTCCATTGCCTATCAAAACTGAGTCTTGCATGTGTCAGCTTCCTGTAAGCATGCCATCGTAACGATGGATTTATGCTCCATTTTACACTATAGGCTTAATGCTGTAGGCATTCAGTTGCTGATCAGAGTTAAACCTGTGTGTGTGTGTGTGTATGTGTGCATGCATGCTCAGTCATGTCTGACTCTTCTGCGACCCCGTGGATTACAGTTTGCCAGGCCCCTCTGTTCATGGAATTATCCAGGCAAGAACACTGGAGTGGGGTGCCATTTTCTCCTCCAGGGATCTTCCTGACCCAGGGATCAAATGTGACTCTTCTGCACCTTCTGTGTTGGCAGATGGATTCTTTACCACTGTGCTACCCAGGAAGCCCGAGTTAAACAAATACTCAGCAGTAGTGAATGATTCTTAAGGTTTTATGTGGGGAAGAGATGTGGCCCAGTTTAAGCTAGTCAGCTGGTGACAGTTGCCTCCAGTGATAGACAATATTTTGGGTATTATGCAGAGTTTCCTCTTGCAAGTAATAGATTGCTTAGATATAGCAAGATACGGGCAACATAGGGAGGGCCTGGCTTCGCAGGTAGAGAATTCGTGTGTGCTATATGTCTTTGGCCAGTGCTTAACACATCAGTTCTTTCATCTGTAAAATGAGGATAATAACACTTTGCAAGGTTCTTATGGAGGCCGAATGATTAAACATAAAAATAATATGACCACCTCAGGGTCTGGCACATATTTAGAGCTCAATAAACTTGTTAATCTATTTATTTCTCTCTGAGTGGAAAATGGTCTTAGATAAATGACTGTAAAACTGATCTTTGTCTACCTGGAAATAAGAGAGGGGTTTACCCTTGTAATCACATCAACCTTTTTCCATTTTTTTTGTGGCCAGAGAGGTAAATGTCTATTGGCCCCCGTTAGCTTGAAACTGCACATTTTTTCTTTTAGTGGGATGAGGCTAAGAATGACAGTCTTAGTCAAATGCCAGACACTTGTGGTTGCTCAATTGATATTAATTAATCCTTACTAGCAGCATTTTGGCAACAGATCTTGATGCCTGTGACCTCTCATGCTGGATTGAATTACTCGGTGATTACTCGCCGATGTTTCCTTTTCTCAGCCAAACCCTTCAGAACCTTCTTAAGCTGTTGGCAGAATTCCATGAGCAGGACAGTTTCCTGAGAAGCCTGAAGTTGGCAACTTAAAAGTGTTATTGCTAAATAAGTAGAATGTGAGACATTACATATCCAATTTTGGTGATGGAAGGTACCCAAGTAATCGTCATAAATGTACAAAAATTCCCCCTCTGAGCTCTGTGGAAGCTCAAGAGAAAGGATTCAGGAAATAGACTCCTGCCTGCAGTCTTTCACAAGCCCTGTGGTTATGCAGCACGTCCACTCACCACGACAAGGGCTACTGCTGGGGAAACAACTGCTCCTCTCAGAGGATAAGCAGCTTAGGTTTGGTGCCTTGGGTAGCTCCAGGGTTTGATTAGTTTTAGTCCCTTTTTCTCCTGCTGTTTATGAAAAGGTGTTTTATTATGTGATTTTATTCTGTGTTTGCAATGAAGGCAGTGAAAGTCCCAAAGCTGAAACAAAGAGGTGACCCTTCTAGCCCTACCTCAGTCTTTCTGCCTGAGATGACAGTGCCCAGGCACCAACTGTGACAAGGAAGGGACATGTGATGTTCAGATCATCTTGTACACCCCCAAACTGTAGTTTCTTGTAGGAAAGGTTGAATGCAATTTAAAGTTCTACTGTAAAGGTTATTTTCAAGAACTTGGTAATAGGAGTTATCATTTTGTTATTGGAGATTACAACTGTTATTACTTTGTTGTTCAGTCACTATGTCGTGTCTAACTCTTTGGGATCCCATGGATTGCAGTCCTCCAGGTTTCCCTGTCCTTCACTATCTCTTGGAGTTTGCTCAAACTCATGTCCACTGAGTCAGAGATGCTATCTAGCCATCACATCCTCTGCCACCCTCTTTTTCTTTTGTCCCCAATTTTCCCCAGCATTTCCCCAGTCTTTTCTAATGAGTCAGCTCTTAACATCAGGTGGCCAAAGTATTGGACTTTCAGCATCAGTCCTTCCAGTGAATATTCAGGGTTGATTTCCTTTAGGATTGACTTGTTTGATTTCCTTGCTGTCCAAGGAACTCAAGAGTCTTCTCCAACACCACAGTTTGAAAGTATCAATTCTACTATTAATGCTTTTTCTTTCTTGGAACTTCACAACATTGTCACAATGTGTTGAAATGGTCAGTTTACTTTTCTCTCTCCTCCTTTATATTTTAAGATTTTTTTTATTGCATCCCAATCACCTGGAACTGTAATAGGTACAGAGTAAACTGTTCTTGCCTGGAGAATCCCAGGGATGGGGGAGCCTGGTGGGTTGCCCTCTATGGGGTCACACAGAGTGGGACACGACTGAAGTGACTTAGCAGCAGCAGCAAACTGTTCAATAAAGATTTGCTAAACAAGTGAATGACAAGGTTCTATGAAAGTAGTGGGATGCAGATAATAGTGATGTAGCCAAATATTTACAGACCTGGTCTGGTGAAAAGTAGTATTATTTTTGTATGCTTTCCCCACCTCCAATCTGCTGTTAGTTAACACCAACTTTAGACTTCCCAGGTGGCTCAGCAGTAAAGAATCCACCTGCAATGCAGAAGACACAGAGACTCAGGTTCTATCCCTGGGTTAGGAAGATCCCCTGGAGGAGGAAATGGCAATGCGCTCCAGTATTCTTGCCTGGAGTATCCCATTGACAGAGGAGCCTGGTGGGCTATACAGTCCATGGAGTCACAAAGAGTCAGGCATAGCTGAGCATGTAGGCAGTGGAATCCTTCAGATAAAATTAGTTTCTCAAGAAGTCTTTTTTTTAATGCAATTTACCTTTTAAGTTTTTGAAGTGCATAGGCCATGGTTGTTTTTGCCTAATATTCTATTCCTGGCACTGAGCACAGTGCCTGGCAGGCTACAGGCACATGACAAACATTTGTTGAAAAATTACTCTCTGCTCTGATGGTGCCTCTTTTCCCTACCTACTATCAAATTTCTAGGCGTTCATTACATTTAATTTAGAACACTTCAGTGATCTTCTTGCTGGACTTACTTCATCCAGCCACTCCACACTAGAATGGTCTGGACACTGCTGCCAAAATAATTTTTACAAAGCTGTGCTCAGGCTGTAAACGTCCACAAATTGTTTTCAAATTACTCCTGTTTATTCACTTGTAAGGGCTTCCCAGGTGGTTCAGTGGTAAAGAATCCACCTGCCAATGCAGGAGACACGAGTTAGATCCCTGGATGCGGAAGATCCCCTGGAGAAAGAAATGGAAACCCACTCTAGTATTCTTGCCTGGAAAATCCATGGACATAGGAGCCTGGTGGGATACAGTCTATGGGGATGAGAAGGTAACAGGCAGGAAGGCCAGGGGTCTCCAAATGTAGGAAACAGGCTGCAAACATCAGACATTTTTTCTCTCTCTCTTACGAGGCAGGAGGAAACAAACAAGTGTTAGATTTTTTTCCCCTTCTCTATACAAATTTAAAAGGAGGTTTCTCTTAAAATTCTGTGTTGTCATGACGACACCTGGCTCCACCTGAACTTAACTTTTCTCAAACCTTGAGCTAATCAATGCGTTTTTCCTATGGATATGTTTTTCTTGAGCTATGTTAATGAACTATGTATTTACCCTAGACTCTGTCTTTCTTCAAGTCAGAAGACTGTCTTTTTTCCGCTTAAGACCCAGAACCGATAAGGGCTCAATCTGTATGTTTTACTCATACATTGTTCTCCTAATCTATGTTAACAAAACTATATATTTACTTGGAAACCTGCCTTTCTTCAAGATTCATGCCCATTGTTTTATGGCTTGGGGTGACTCACCTGGTGTCAATGTTATCTCAAAATGCATGTTGTGGGTGAGGGGCCTGGTGCCACTCTGAGTTTTGGGACATCTCCTTTCTCTAATTAACAGCTTGCTGATAGGTATATAACATACTGCTAAAGCCTAGGGGAGGGGGTTGGCATTCTTTCTGTCCCTTTCTGATGTCTATGTCAGAGGCTTTCTCTGTCTCTTTTAGACTTTAACAAAACTTTATCACGTAAAATCTCTGAGTGACCAAGCCTTGTCACTAGCCCCAGATTGAATTCCTCTCCTCCGGAGGCCAAGAATCCCAGCATCTTTCATGGCTCAGCAACAACCTTTCAGGGTCACAAAAGAGTCAGACAAGACTCAGTGACTAAACAATAATTCACTTGTAAACAGATACTTCTAAGTTTTATACCAGTTGCCCCCCACTATCTTTTTGAAATCTCATTTCTCCATAGAAGGTGTTTGCACTACTCATGCCATTTTTCTTCCTTTGTCTTTAAGTGAAGGTATATTTCTCTATGGTTATGCCCAGCTTCTTGGCTTTTGGGTCTTCAGTAACGTTTATATTGCATATACGATGTGTCTGACGTGTATGAAAAATACTCTGAAATATTTTAGCTGCATGGAAGATGAGCTTTCAATATTCAACAGCAAGTATCATAAGCAAATGAACCATACATAGAGACTTGAAGTATTCAGGAATCTGAATAAAACTGTAAAATAAGCTGATCACAGGAATAGAAGGAGGCCTTTCTGTGACTCCAGCAGGAAAAAGGGAAGAGAAGCAGCAGAAAGTGGGATTCTTCCCCTCCCTACCGATGCTGTGTCATTGCTGCCTTATTGATTCTCTTTCTGAGCTGGAGAAGGGGAAACGGAAGTGTGAGTCCTGGAAGTGAGTGGGAGCACGTGGCAGGGTGGTGGTAATAAGTAAGTAAAGGTCGGTGAGCAGTGTTGGCAGCAGCATCAGTTGGCTGCTGGAAGCAAGGCCCGGAACCTGATAAGAATAGCCAACTCTAGTAGAAAGAAATGCACCCTTGGGAAGTGTTGGGACATCTCTCAGTCAGACTATCTCACTAAAACTAAGTTGCCACTCAAAATGTGTGATGCAATTCATAGTCTATAACATTTTTTGCCTTTTTTGTTATGTTAGCTTGCCTCCAAAGATGATTATTGTTTCTTAAGTCTATTAGATGAGGAAGTCTCTAGAGACTCTCCGTATGTGCTATTGGCCTACAAAACCAACTATTTGGGTAGTTTTTTCTTCTCAGTGGAAACTATGAATATTAATGGAGTTTGTTGGTTTTATGATCAACGTCAAAGAAGATACAATATTGAACTGCAAAAACCCCCCAGAGTGATTGTTAACAAATGCAGCTATGGTGGATGAGAAAATACTCATTATCATGAAGATTTAATAACCAAATCTTAAAAAAAAAAATCTATGGAGTAGATTTTATGAACTCTATGACAAACTTATTATACCAGATCAAATTTTTTGTGATTTTTGTGGATGGCCTGAAAATATGTCTGAGTTTGGGACAAAAATGAAGAAAGTCCTTCACTTTCAAACCAGAAGTAGTGAAGCATTTCTGTAAGTGAGATTGGGAACTTATATAGAAAGCCTTTCATTAAAGATTAATATGAATTTTTGCAAGGACAGCAAGTTTAGTCAATAAGGAGACTACCTGCAATGCAGGAGACCTGGGTTTGATTCCTGGGTCAGGAAGATCCTCTGGAGAAGGAAATGGCAACCCACTCCAGGATTCTTGTCTGGGGAATCCCATGGACAGAGGAGCCTGGCAGGCTATAGTCCAGGGGGTTGCAAAGAGTCGAACATGACTGAGTGATTAAACCATCACCACCAATTTATGTATGAGAATTTGATAATATGTTTGCTATGAGGAGTACAGAATATAATACCACATAGACTCTTCCTAAATTCTAAAAATTTCAGGGAAAATAAAGCCAAATTTCCGTAGATTCACAATACCACCACAGTATGGTCAAAAAGCAAGAAAACAAGCAAAAAGATCAATTTAAAACTGCTTATTGGGGACTTTTAACAAAAAACAACTTACTTTCATTTTTAAAACTGTAATGTGTACCAGTCATTTTTTCCCCAAAGAAATATGGGTTTATGTTCCCCTTATCTGTTTTCATTTAATAAACAGTAGTTACTAATTATAACAAAGTAAAAGATTTTATCTATTTTGAAGTATAGTGTTTCTTATAAAATTAAATTGCCAGTTCCATTTGTCAGCAACTTTTGTTCTGAGCTGTTACAGCTGTGTACTCCAAGAGTGTACAATTGGTTTATTTTTTCTCTTTAAATTCAGTATAACCAACCAATTATTAAATTATGTTTCTCCATTATGTCTTTCATCCTCTACTTCTAATCTGTGTCTTCATATGAAAATTGAATTTCTTGTAGACAACGTATACTGGATCTCAAAGTTTATTTTTTTACCCTCTCATAGTTGCTGTATTCAATTGGTACTTAGATCATTCATATTTAAAATAATTATTGATGCAGTTTAATATCTTGCATGTCTGTAACCGTTTTCTATCAGCTGCTGTATGAACAGGTCATCCAAGATTGCTGTTCTGTTGCTCTCTGTACATCCCCAGCTTCACCTACACTCTACTCATGTGACTGATCTTCTCACATACCTTCTCCTTGCCTCAGCTAATTCTTGTTCTAATCTTTAGAGCAGAGCATCACTGACCTTCCTACATACTTGTGCCCTCCCCCCACCCCCAGCTGGTGATTGTTTTAATCTTTAGAGCAGAACATCTTGACCAGAATAGCTAATCAAAGGGGGTGGTAAGGGGCGTCCCCCTCGTTAGTTTCCCTGGTAACTGATAAGCCAACCAGATATCAATTCCCCTGTAGCGATAACCTTCCACTCCGTCCTCCCAGGGAGCAGAGGCTGCTGCCATGTTTGTCCTACTTGTTGTCTGCTGCACGAGGAGGTGGAGTGTTGCTCCAGGACCTTGCTCCAGAAAGGTAAGCTCCCCCTATCCATGAAATCATTGATATTTCTGTTGCTGACTCCAGGCTCTTTCTTTGGTCTTGAAGCTGGGCAAGTACAGGGCTTGCAGGCCTGCAGGGTATAGTCTAACAATTGGTGGAACCAACCAGGAGCACCGAGCTGGGAAATGAGGGTGGGGAATGGAAAGTTGCGGTGGCCCTCCATTAACGTATGGAGCCAAAAAGTTATGCCTGTAATTCTAGGGTGGGTGTCCACTAATATAGGGCCCAAGAATTCCAGGGGTGATCCCAAAAGTTGCTGTGATAATTTTGGGGTGGCTGTTCCCTACTCTGTGAGGCCCTGTGGTGGCTGTCCTTGACTAATGGAGTGTGCCAGGAGAGTACAGAGAACTCATAGACACCACCACCCGCCCCCGCCCCCAGCTCCCAAGGTTTCTGCGAGATATTGGCTGCCATTATGGCGGGAAGAAAGAAGTTAGATGATAAGGCAGTGGGCACAGTTGTAGGCTGACCATTGCTTTTGTTTATTTTCTTTAATATTTATTTATTTGGCTGTGCCACATTTAGGATCTTTAGTTGTGGCATGCCCTTGCTTTTTATTTTTAATTTTTTTCTTCATGATTTATATTTTAAATGTGTTTTTGTTTGTGCTGGGCCTTTGTTGCTGTGTGCTTTCTTGGGTTGTGGTGAGTAGGGGCTACGTTCTAGTTGCGGTGCGCTGGTTTCTCATTGCGATGGCTTCTCGTTGCAGAGCGTGGGATCTAGGGTTCACGGGCTTCAGTAGTTGGGGCACGCCAGGCTTAGTTGCCTCACAGCATGTGGGATTTGCTGGACCAGGGACTGAACCCATGTCCCCTGCATTGGCAGGGGAATTCTTAACCACTGGACCACCAGAGAAGTCTGCCATTGCTTTTTGTATGAAGAAAGGCCACAGAGGCTGAGCTAACTGCTGAGGTGAGGGTAAATTAAATGTTGATTCCTGTTCCTCTGAAAGTGAGGCATGCGAATATAAGTGAATAATACCTATTATTGTCTTACTGTTGTTTAAACTGACTTGGCTATTTAGAAGCTGAAAAAAATTACTGAAAATGGCCAAGATGGGAGTCTTTGACACTCTGAGACAGGTTTTTGCATATGCCTTAGAGGAAGTTAGTTTTCTAGAAATAATTGGTATTTCTCTTTCTGTGCCTTTGAGATGTAAATGATCTATGTGGACTCTCAGAAACTATAATCACCTGTGATCCTTGAGAGTGGAGAAAAAAGAGGCCTTTTAAACTCCAGCAGGAAACCTGTGCCATTTCTGTATATATAGATAAAAGAAGAGAATTGACTATCTGGGTCATTTCAAATAGGATAAAATATTGGACTATTAATTGCTGTGTATGCTAAGTTGTGTTCGACTCTGTGCAACCCCATGGAGTATAGCCTGCCAGGCTCCTCTATACATGGAATTTTCCAGGCAAGAAGATTGGCGTGGAATGTCGTTTCCCACTCCAGGAGGTCTTCCCAATCCAAGGATCAAACCTGCATCTTCTGCACTGGCAGGAGTCTTTATCTCTGAGCTGCCTGGGAAGCCCATTAATTGCTGGGCAGGTCTAAGTTTATCTATATTTGCTTTCTTAGGAGAAAAAGACTAACGTATAAGTTTTCAGTTAAGGAAATGCTTTTATGACAAATAGTTTACAATTACTTGCTTCTTGGTTTTTGCCAGAGATTAAGGTTTTTAAGGGTTAAGATTATAATTGGTCATAATTCTGTTTATTGTAGCCAAGTTTCTTTAATAATTACATTGTAATCAGATGCTTGGCCATGTATTTAAAAGTCTTTTGTCATTTATAGTTATTGTACTTTGATGCTATTGCAAAAGTGCTTCACGTTCAAGAAAATTCACAGGGAGGACTGTTTGACAAGTCTTGACTGTTTGAGAAGTCCTGACTGGTTGTACAGGCCTCTGATAAATTTCAGATCATGCTACCAAACAGGGAAAGAAATGAAAGAATCCTAATGGAAAACCTGATGGCTCCATAAAACTTTCACAAAAGGATTGTTTACTGAGTGAACTGGTAAATATGGTTATAATGTTTATGGGTTTTGTCTGGAATGTCTGGTTTTGATCTGTGTTTCTCAGGAGAAATCCTTCCCCTCAAGTTAGTTATGACTTACAGCAATTTGGTGAACTATGTACGTGTGGATAGAATTGAAATATTTTTCTTCTCTCTCTAACTGGTGCCTCCAGAACCTGGAGATTGCTGGGTTCCTAGTAGCCTTCCCATGTGAATGGGAAAAAACTGTCTCCTGGAATGTGCAGGAGTCTTGATATCTGAGGGACCTCTAGAAGAGAGAAATCCACCAAGGTGGGTCCTGAGCGCAGGCCTTTGGCAGGGCTTTTTCGGCCTAGAGAAGCCTTTTGGGAATTCAGTCTGAGACTCCTTCTGAGGAGTTTGGAGGAGCCTGTGTAGTCAATTGGCCAGACTTAATTTGCAAATAAATTAGTCTTGGTTTGGCTTTGTTTTGAAGATGAGGGTAATTTTAGAGAGAAAAATACTATGTTTCAATGGATATTAAATTCTAGTTCTGCTAATTAAGGTCTATATTTATGCTGTGTTAGCCATACTTTTGCCCTGATGTTCAGGATGGAAAAAGAATTCTCTAGTGAAGTTGTCACAGAGTATAGCTACTCATGTGTAACATTGCTTTCTTTAAATCTGTTGCTAAAAGCATAGATACAATGGTTGTGTAACAATTTGGTATAAATGATGAAATATATAGCTTCTAAAAGGTTTCACCATCAATATACTTCTGAGCTTGTTCAGGGTGTGGTATCTCAGAATGTGGTTACTGCTTGTGGTTTGCTTAATGGTCATGATCTCCCCTGTGCTGTAGCTGTTAGATGTCTTACATTTAGTCCCTAGCCTGGGCAACAACATGGCCTCACTGTGAAATGAGTCTAATTACCAGGCCTACAGTAAGACTTCATTGCCATCATCCTCTGAACTTCATGAAAAGTTAACCAGGCTAATGTAAACATGTAGGGATGGCTGACAATGAGGAGAAAGACTCCCTGTCCCACATAGATCAGAAGCATACCTGCTGGTAAATGTTACCATACAACACATCATATCCTTTGCCAGAGTGACTGCCCATGAGCCCCGTGGGCTATACTCTGTGGAGTGGAATCGGCTTGCTTCTGGACACACGAGTCTAACTAGTGGGATTAATTGGTTTTGTTTAGAAAGACTTTGTGGGTCCATCCCTAATGGCACTCAGCATAACATGGAGTGGCAGATGTGTACTGTGGCTGACTCCTGGCACCAGAATGTTTCACTTAGAGCCAGGGCCTATCTGTCCTGATGGAGGTGGTTCTGGGTGTACAAAAAACCAGGGGTGGCCTTACTTTCCTTATTACTGGACAGGACACTGCTACCATTAACTCCCTCTCTGTTGACCTGGTAATCCCTTGGCTCCAGAATTTGCCTGCATCCTGGCAGAAGACTGTTCAGAGCATACTAGGTGTCTCATTCTTGATACTCTTTGACTGCTACTGTTTTGTATTGTACTTCTGGCATATGGTTGCATTGCCATCCTGTGTCACTGACCACAGGGATCTCATGGAAGATGGGTGGGCCAAGATTGTAAGGGTTGTGCAGGCTGTATAAGGGTGGAGTGTATGATCAGGCCACCCAAGATGGCTATTCTCTTGCCTCTGTTCATCCTCTGCTTGACCAGTGCCTGCTTCACCTACACCCTACTCACCTGACTGAACTTCCTAAATACTTCTCCCACCCCAGCCTCAGCTGGTGATTGTTCCAATTCTTAGATCAGAATATCTGTCCAAGGATAGCTTATCAAAGTGGAAGTGAGGGGCCTGCTAATTTCCGTGGTAGCCAACAAGCCAACGTGATGTCAATTCCCCTTTAACTGGGAACCTTCCCCTCCCCCTGAGAGTGAGACTGCCCCCATGTCCTGCCCACTTGCTGTGCACAAGGCAGTGTTGGTCCAGGACCTTGCTTCAGACCTGGAAGCTCCCACATCCATTAAACCATTGATGTTTCTGTTGCTGACTCTTGGCTGTTTCATTGGTCTTGAAGCTGGGCAAGTACAAGGCTTGTAGGCCTGTAGTGTGCAGCAGGGCAAATAAAGGCCCTGCTTTTTATTTCTGTCTTCCACTCTTTTTTTTTTGCCTTCTCCAGTTTTAATTGAACATTTTATATGATTCTTTTTGTATTCATCTTAGCATATAAATTATACTTGTTTTTAGTCATTGCCCTAGAATTTGCAAAATACACTTATAATACAACTAATATAAATCTGCTTTGAAAAAATGCTATTATGCTTCATGGGTAGTATATGCACCTTATAATAGTATACCCAGTTCCTCCCTTCCATTCCTTATAACATAGTTGTCATTTATTTCACTTAGCCATAAGCTGTAATCACTGATTACATCACTGCTATCATTATTTTGAACAAATTTATTAGGCCAATTAAAAATTAGAAATAAAAGGTCTGATTTCACCTTTGTGCTAAGTTGCTTCAGTCATGTCTGACTCTGTGTGAGCCTACGGACTGCAGCCTGCCAAGTTTCTCTGTCCATGCGTTTCTCTAGGCAAGAATACAGGAGTGGGTGGCCATGCGTTTCACCTTTATTTATTTCTTATCTGATTCTTTTTTTTATGCAGGTTTGAGTTTTTAACCTATGAGTTTCAGACTTTTATGTCTGAAGAACTTTTAATATTAATATTTATGTTACTGGCAACAATAACATAACAATAAGTTTGCTTGTCTGAAATGTCTGTTCTCCATTTTTGAAGGATAATTTTGCTGGGTTCAATTTTCTAGGTTAGTGTTTTTTTTTTTCTGAGCACTCTAAATATTTCACTTCACTATTTTCTTGTATACATGGCTTCTGAAGAGAATTGTGATGACTTTCTTGTACTTGCTTCTCCATGTATTAGGTAGTTTTGTTTCCTCTGAGATTTTCAAAATTTTCTCTTTGTGTTTGGTTACCTGAAGTCTGAATATGATATAGACAGGTGTAGATATTTTTTAAAATTTATCCTACTCGCACATCTTGAGGTTTCTGTATCTATAATTTTGTCTGTCGTTAATTTTAGAGAATTCTCAGCCATTTTTAAACTAGAGAATATTAGAGGGACAATATCTTAAAACTTACCGGTCAGAAAGGATACTCTGTGAACAAAGAATGACAACTAGATAGACAGGAAATTTCTTACTCAAAAATAGGTAGTTGAATACAATAATATGACATTTAGTACTGATAGAAACACTTTTAATAAGAAATTCTATACCCAGATAAACTGTAATTTAAGAGTGAGGTCACAATAAAAGTATTTTCAGAGAAAGACTAACAGTCTACTGGTATATTCTAACTCTTTTTAAAAGAGCTAAAGGATATAGTTTAGTAGGAAAAAGAATCCTGGATTCTGCCAAAAGAAAATTAGCTAATTTATATTTGTTAGTATGGTGGACTGTATATCCTGAAGACTCTCCCTCATATTCTAAACATATATGATACTTAATTCATTTAAGTCCATAGTTCAAAAGATCAAAGATTTAGAAGTTGAGATCATAGTTGTGAGTGATACGGATACTCTGACTGCCCTGAAAGTGTTTATTAATGATTTTGGATCTATGGCTGCCTGGAATTAGACACAAGGCATAGGAGTGAGTTGGGAGTGTTATCCTTCTCTCTGCTCATTCATCTAATAATCTTACGGTATATGACATTATTGTTCCCAGTTTCTCACCTCTTTCTTTATCTCCACCTTTTGCCATGTTGTAACTGAACGGGAGGCAGTGACCATTGTGGCAGACTTTTGGCATGAAAATAATGATCTGTTTATGAATCAAGTAATATTCTAGCGAGCTGTCAATATATTTCATTCTCAAGGACACTCTGATCTACTAGCTCACCAAACATCCCTGAGTCAGGATATTCTGACCACCACTAGGTGCCTAAGTCCTTTTGTATTTGAAATATCCCTATTGTCTTTGGCAGCAAAGTGCTAAAATTTGGTCTCTGCTATTTTGAAATCTCCATCGTAATGAGGGAACCCATCTCAATGGCAATATCCCAAGGGTCACTAGTGCCTAAAGAAGAGAACAAGCATAGATATTTTAAAGGATATCCTCATTAATATTTTCCTCAATGCCCTAGTAAAGGGAATATCTTCTGGGTCTTCTCACAGATGTAACTGGTGTGTGTCACTGTGCAGATTGTTGTCATTGTTCAGTCGCTAAGTCGTATCCAGTTTTGCAACCCCATGGACTGAAGCATGCCAGGCTTCCCTGTCCTTAACTATCTTCCTGGGGTTTGCTCAAATTCATGTCTACTGAGTCAGTGATGCCATCCAACTGTCTCATTCTCTGTCACCCCCTTCTCCTTCTTCCCTCAATCTTTCTGAGCATCAGGTCTTTTCTAATGACTCAGCTCTTCGCATCAGGTGACCAAAGTATTGGAGCTTCAGCATCAGTCCTTCCAACGTGAATATTCAGGGTTGATTTCCTTTAGGACTGATTAATTTGATCTCCTTGTAGTTCAAGGGACTCTCAAGAGTCTTCTCCAGCACCACAAATCAAAAATATCAATTCTTTGTCATTCAACTTTCCTTATGGTCCAGTTCTCACATGACTACTAGAAAAATTATAGCTTTGACTATATGGACCTTTGTTGGCAAGTAATGTCTCTGCTTTGTAATACACTGTCTAGTTTGTCATAGCTTTCTTTCCAAGAAGCAAGAGTCTTAATATCATGGCTGCAGTCACTGTCCACAGTGACAGTGATTTTGGAGCCCAAGAAAATTAAGTCTGTTTCCCATCTATTTGCCACGAAGTTATGGGACTGAATGCCATGATCTTGATTTTTTAAATGTTGAGTTTTAAGCCAGATTTTTCACTCTCCTCTTTCACCCTCATCAAGAGGCTCTTTAGTTCCTCTTCACTTTCTGCATGAGAGTGATATTATCTGCATATCTGAGGTTGTTGAAATTTCTCCTGGCAGTCTTGATTCCAGTTTGTGATTCATCCAGCCTGGCATCTTGCATGATGTACTCTGCAAATAAGTTAAATAAGCAAGGTGACAGTATCCAGCTTTGACATACTTCTTTTCCAATTTGGAACCAGTCCGTTGTTCCATGTCCAATTCTAACTGTTTCCTCTTGCCCTGCATACAGGTTTCTTAGGAGACAGGTAAGGTTTCTCCCATCTCTTTAAGAATTTTCCACAGTTTGTTGTGATCTTCACAGTTAAAAGCTTTAGTGATGTCGATGAAGCACAAGTATATGTTTTTCTGAAATTCCCTTGCTTTCTCTATGATCCAACTGATGTTGGCGCTTTGAACTCTGGTTCCTCTGCATTTTCTAAATCCAGCTTGTACATCTGGAAGTTCTCAGTTCATGTACTGTTGAAACCTAGCCTGAAGGATTTTGAGCATTCCTTAGCTAGCGTATAAAATGAGCAGAATTTTATGGTAGTTTGAACATTCTTTGGCATTGCCTTTCTTTGGGATTGGAATGAAAACTTGTAATTATACAGCACAAACCATTCTAATGGTTCTGTCTTCCTAAATAAAGCTTTGTATTCCTTTCTGTGCCAGGAAAACATTGGCATTTCAATCTCATTAAGCATAGACCACCATGAAGTTCAAGTTTCAGCCAACTATTTACATTGTTAGAACACGTCCTAGCTGTAAAAACTGACATTAATTTCAGTATCTCTAGTAAGTGCATCCATATCAAAGAATTTAGCCTGGTATAGTAGTATAATTTCTTCTCCTTAATATAACACCTTTTATACATATTCCCCAGGGTTTTCCAGTATGCATTAGGAAAATATTGCAATCCTTTTGGTATTTAAACTACTTCCTCTCTGATCACACTTGACCCTCTGGAGCAAGTTCAATTTTGACCCTAGTTATGGCTCTTGTGGCAAAGAAATAGTAGAGCACATTTTGAGCAGAGCAGGCATTGCCTAGTAAAACATCTAAGGTGAGGTTATTATAGGATTTACAAGCAGAGGAAGGGGATTCTTACAAGGGAGAGCAAGAACATTTTCTTGATGAAGAAGGCGAAGATTGACTCAGGGTTCGAAGATTCTCACTTTATCCAAATCAGATACTCATATTCTCAGTTTCAAAGACCCATTTCTTGCCAAACAGCACCCTAAATTTTTCCTGAGAAACTTCACAAGGCTGCAAATAAACTCACTGTAATTTCGCAATCCAGCTATTAAATTTTGCATGCAATTTAAGTTAACAATTATTTGTATTAAATTTTTCCAGTTCAGTTACTGGTGTAGTGTCTGTCTCCTGACCAGATTCTGATGGGCACCAAACATGAACTGCGGAAAGGTTTGCTCAAACATTGGCTTAAAGATAATGCTATCGTCCAACTAGAAGAGCAACACTAGTAGCAATGATGATAAACAATATTGACTGATAAAACAGTAGATTTTATTCAGTCCATTTGAGTCCTTACATGAAGCAAGTGAGAAGCTCAACTCAAGTCACAGTCTGAGGACCAGAGAATGAATTTTTGGAAATCATGGGTCAGATAATTGCTGGAAAAATGGCTTTATCCTCTAGTCTCATTTTTGGCACAACCTAACATCAAGGCAGTTGGCGAAGACGAAAAGTAGTTTGGAGAGTTCAGATCCAGCATCATAAAGCAGGGAAGACAGGTGGGTTTGCTTCTGAGAGGCAACAAGATAAGGGCTTAAAACCTCAACTGGTACAGATAAGCAGCTTGAAATTGAAATACGTAAATCAATTTCTCACTGAAAAAAAGCATAGATTGCTCTGTGATTCATAAGGAGAGCTTTAACTTGTGTAGAAGGGATAAAAAAGAAATTCATGATTTAACCACTCAATTTTATAGTCATTTCTATGTATAAAAATTATACCCTTAAAATAGAGATTGTGTGGAGCATCACTGTATGGACGTTCAGGGAGGGAAATTTTGTTTTTTTAGTTTTCCAGTGAATCTTCTTGTCTTTGGCATGTCTGGATTATACAGTATTTATATTAACACACTGTATTCAAGTCAAAATTCATAACCTAAGGAGAGATTAAGTCAGGTTTTACTAATCGTTAGCCAGCAATTTGCTGTTTTTTTCTTAATTGGGTAAATATATTGATGCCTTTGTCTCTTTGTTTCATTATCTGTGAAATGTAAGTTTTGAGGTTTATTTTGATTCCAGATCTATGCAAGTACCTCACAGGGTGTCTTCACTTTGCCCTGGGATTTAGAAGAGGTGTCTATAAGAAGTCAGAGCTACATTTCCGGTTACCTGTTTTGCCAGTCAAATGGTAAAGAGGAGGAGGAAAAAAACCTTTTAAATGACCCCATCACAAGCTTTTAATGCTAAGAATACACAGATGCACCAGTGTTTGTGGGTTTCATGGTAATAGGTCAGGTTTTCATGTGTGGCGATTTTTCAATTTCTCATTTTAAGATGTTATGAAAAATGTTACTATAGCAGAAGTGGAGAGTATTCAGCTCCTTAAAAGACAGAAGCAGTGAAATACTAAATTTCTTTTTTTAGGTTTCAGATTTAACTGTAGCACTCATGAATTTCTAAGGTTTCAAACTTGACTATTTCCACATCCATATTCATGATGCTGTTTTTATCTGTAAGTGCTACCCACTAGGTTTATTTTAGATGATCTTGTTAATACCCTGACAAGCAGTGAACCTCTTATCTTTAGGACTCAGAAATGTGAAATAAAGATTTTGTGGGGAGGGTAATAAAAAGAGGATACAGGGAGAAAATCCTTCTGTTACTGCTCAAATATCAACATGAAAGTATTTCAGTGGTTGGGAATTAGTCTGAAATTTAATAAAATAGAAAAAAAAATAAAGTAATCTAGTGATTGAGACTGAATATTTAATTCACTATATTAAATTAATTTCAAAGTAGAATAATATTTTAAACTACATTAGAGATGTATTTCTCAAAGATCTTTTAAGTATTTAAAGGGATGCATTTGACTCTTTATTTAAAAAGAAATAAACCTGATATCACTGAAGTATTGGTAACTATGCCTTTTGATCCAGGACATCAGTTTCATTTAGTATATCTACCATTTTGTAAAAGGAAAAACATTTTCATGAAATGATAAAAATATAATAACATCAAAAGTAGACATTAATGATTTTTAGTGTAAAATCTTGAGCTACAATAATGATTCAACCTTGAGGTAAACCTACTTCACTTATTTAATCTCTATTTCTGATGCCTAGTCATCTTTTTCTGGTAGATGTGTTTGTTGCTGTAAGAAAGAGAAGGAAAGAGATATGCTTTTAAAAATTGATTATCATCTGTAAAATGATTTCTTTTTGAAATCCAGTAACTTTAGTAACATACTTTTTGAAAAGTATTTTCAAATATATCTAATAATAAAATGTCAATTAGGGGTCATGTCATCAAATTGCTCATTAAACTGTGAAAATTTGTTGGGACCATTGTTTGGACCACTGTTCCACTTTTATGTTTGACAGAATGGATGACATATATAACTTGTCAGTGTTTAATGTGAAGTGTGTTCAGGACCTATTTTGCTGGGCATTTTATAAAGGCAAATTTCTGAGCACTGCTCGTTGCATTTTGAGATCAAAATTTGAGACTGAAATTTTAGACCTCTTGAGAAAATAAATGAGAAGTTAAAAAAGAAGTTTAGAGAATTCTCATTTTAATATTTGTCATTTAAAGTATGCCTTTTTCTTACAGTGTGAAAAAAACCATTTCCACATTTATACTGCTGATCTTTTACTCCATGAGCCAAAAGAATTGCATTAAAAAGAGGATTTTTTATTGTAGCCACCAGAAACACTGAAGTGGCAATAATATCTGTATTTTAGATCAGAATGTATCACTAACAAAATGAATTAGCATGACTAAAAGTCAAACGAGTCTTATTTCTACCCCCTCACCACCTTCAGAGGACTTATTTTATTGTTTTGCTTATTTAATTTTCTGCCTCTGACAGTATAAGCTAAGGGCAGGATCTATATACACTTTATTTTACACTGTTTTCACAGTATTTAGTACAAGGTTTGTCTCATGGTAAATTGTTAATAAGTTCTTGTTGAACATATGTCTGGGGAATAAATAAATGAAGAATGCCGTGATTGCAGTTGCTTAAGCAATGCTCTCCTAAAAGGAGGGCAAAATTTTTACATAAGAGAACTATAGTCTACAGTAAGAATGATCAAAAGATCAATTCTTGACAAAGGATCAATGGCTGATCTGGCAATAGTCAACGTACTGGGAAATTCTAAAGTTTAGTCATTTGTTAATCATCTTTTGAAAAGAATGTATTGAACACCTGTTATGTACTAGGTCCTGGAATGGACATAATACCCAACAGTAGTATCCAACACAACCCAACTCCCACTTCCCTTTCTGGTGGTGGTTTGCAGCTTGTGTATTTTCTTCTTCTTCTTCTTTTTTTTTGGTCACAAGCATGGTATTTAGTGTCAGAAGCCAGAAACTCTAGACATCTTTTAGTCTGTAGGACAGTCCTTCAGTAAAGAATTGTGCAAGCTTCCATAGGATTTTAAAATATCTTACCATCCATTTACATACCATATTTCATTTGATATGATACCATTGATTTTTAAGATATATGATTATGTATAACTGAGAAAGGTGGAAATGTTATTATGACATGTACCTTTACTCTAGTTCTGTATGAAACATAGGTCACTCTCCATAGCTCTTGTATCTTTGAAATTTCTTTTACCTACTCTGAGGGATCTACAAATTCTCCTGACATCTGTTGCATTGGGTGACATGTGATAAGAAATCTTGTATTTGTTTCATGAACTACATGTAAGCCGCTATCTTCTTATGGTGTTTACATTTCTTTTTTTTTTTTTAATTTTTATTTTTACTTTATTTTACTTTACAATACTGTATTAGTTTTGCCATACATTGAGATGAATCCACCACGGGTGTACATGTGTTCCCAAACATGAACCCCCCTCCCACCTCCCTCCCCATAACATCTCTCTGGGTCATCCCCGTGCACCAGCCCCAAGCATGCTGTATCCTGCATCGGACATAGACTGGTGATTCAATTCTTACATGATAGTATACATGTTTCAATGCCATTCTCCCAAATCATCCCACCCTCTCCCTCTCCCTCTGAGTCCAAAAGTCCGCTATACACATCTATGTCTTTTTTGCTGTCTTGCATACAGGGTCATCATTACCATCTTTCTAAATTCCATATATATGTGTTAGTATACTGTATTGGTGTTTTTCTTTCTGGCTTACTTCACTCTGTATAATCGGCTCCAGTTTCATCCATCTCATCAGAACTGATTCAAATGTATTCTTTTTAACGGCTGAGTAATACTCCATTGTGTATATGTACCACAGCTTTCTTATCCATTCATCTGCTGATGGACATCTAGGTTGTTTCCATGTCCTGGCTATTATAAACAGTGCTGCGATGATCTTAAGGAATGTATGCCTCTTTCTTAAAGGAGTAAGCAATTTAGATGTACCTTTGGAAAAAATTGAATATGATGATCATGATTCCAATGATTAGTATTTTAAAATTTCAAAACAATGCCGACCTTCACTGCTTCCATGCCTTTGAATACTTATTTCAATGTTGAATCATAGCATGATCTTGTAAAAGGAATTGTTATGTATTAATAAACTCTGAATGGGAAATACCCACAAAGCAGACAATACAATTGAGTGATGACATGATGAACAGGTGATTGAGTTTTCTGATCTTGACTGCCTCCCAGTTGAAAGAGAGTGTAAGAAGCCCTTGACTGTAAGATAAATTTCCTAATTTCAAAGAGATTTAAATGTGAGGGGAAAATATTACCCAGGACAATAGATGAAAGATTTGTTTTTGTAGTTATGAGTAAAGAGCCTAAATCCATTTTATTTATGTATGGATTTATGTATTGCATTCTTCTCCAAGAATGCAAATTGTGTGTAGATCACACTTAGATTGTTCTTTGCTTTGTTCAGAACATGCCAAGAGTTGTTCATCATTTTGGAAGGTCAAGTCGCTGATGGGAGGGATATTTGTGATATTAGAGGCTCTTACATCACACACCTATAACTGTCAGCATTGAGTCAGTACATTCAATGGAATTCTTCATACTGCAAGTATCTGAATAAGTCAAATTTTGTCCTGTTCAAGAATTTTTATATTGACATAGAACCTCCTTAATTATAAGTAATTTCCCTTTATTACTCCATATGCTAAAGTGAAGGCATTTTGTTGCTTTCTTTTGAACACAGCTTACTGCTTTATTATATTTATAGTGGCACAAAAATATAATTTCAAATGACTGTAACCATAGTACATATTTTGATTTGTACATATTTGATAGCTTAAATAATACTTGAAATTCACTGACATTCTTCATACAGATACATCCACATGTTTTCCTAAGGTCTATAAACTTTTAATCTGATCTTATTCATATTCTTAGAATTTTCACACATCCTTAAAGAGTTAACTAAGCTTGGGGAATTTTTTTCTAAAAGAACTGGGCTTTTTTTTAAAATAAAGGAATTACCCCCAAAGCAGCTGTTCTTAATAACTGATAGGATATTGTTAGCTTTTTATTTTTTTCATTGGAGGTACTGATAGCTTTTGATACAGTTCTTTCTATTAAGAGAAAAAGCCAAAACTTTCACTTGGGCATTCAGACTACCCTTTAAAGACTGACTAAATCCTTGAAAAAGAACTCATTTGAAGGCATTTTCAGCTATTTCCATTTTAATAGTCAGATGATGATTGTAGCCTTTAAACTTAAAATCTTCAAATTTGAAGTCATTAATTATCTCAATTTTTTGAAGACTGAAATTAAGGAAAGATCTAATTAGCTTTTAGCGGTTCATTGTGATTTAAATAGTCATGAATTTAAAGTCTCTTGGCTGCAGTCTGTGATGTGTGAGATCATATAAGTGATGCTGAAAGGCCCCTTGGGATGATGTCTCCTCTCACCTGATGAAATTCACTGCTACTGGCATGACACAAATGCCAGTGAAGGGAGCGTTTTTTGGGGCAGGGAAATTCTAAGCACAACCTAACGATTCTTGTGTCCTAGGGGTTAGGTTTGCTTATGTCAATAATCTTTGGCAGTTGGTCTACTTCTTGACCATGAATAATCTGGTTCATCTCTTTGCATATAGTCCAATGTCTCTACTGAAAAGCTTGTTCCCAATCTTCTGCTGAAGAATCCAAGACTGTCAAAAAAGATTTGGGGATTCTTTGGCATAGTTGGATTTGCTCCCTTGGAAGACAGTTCTTCAGCATGTGTGGACGCCTTGATTCGCTCAATCATGTCTGACTTTTTGTGACCCCATTGACTGTAGCCCTCTCGGCTTCTCTGTCCATGGGGATTCTCTAGGCAAGAACACTGGAGTGGGTTGCCATTCCCGTCTCCAGGGGATCGTCCCAACCCAATAATTGAACTGGGGTCTCCTACATTGCAGGCAGATTCTTAACCAGCTGAGCCACCAGGGAAGCCCTGTGTGTCTTATGTAGGCTGCGTTAACTGTGGGTTTCATATCAGGATAGTAAAGCGACTAGATGTATTTCTCAATAGAAGGAGTTGGTCTGATATGTCAAGAATCCCTGAACAGAAATATGCTCTTCCTGCTCTCAGGTAGCTAATAGTGTCATTGAAGAGGTGGAAATAAACAGTTTCAGCAAAATGGAAAAAATTTATGATAGTGGTCATCACATGGTGGTTATAGAAGCATGCAGGAGGGCACCTGGGAGGCAGGGCTTCCTTGGGCAAGGAATCTCTGAGTTGACTTGAAGAGAGTTGGAATTAGCCAAGTGAATGGAAGTCATTCCAGGCAGATGAGCAAAACTGTGGGGAAGTGAATCCAAAGACAGAGTGTGTGTGTGTGTGTTTTTTAACAGAGTCCTTAAAAGTGAATCTAGACGTCTTTTAAAGTCTAAACCCCCATTCTTCCACCTCCACTATCCCAAGCACAGTGAGTATAAATCTACAGGCAAAAGGAGAATGAGAGGGGATATTGGTGAATACAAGTTTATTACAGTTTGTGAATTTGTTTATTAGGAGTAGGGCAGGTATTTAAAATATTTGAAAATAATTGTGGCATCAGGTCCCAGCAACCACGAAGAACTGCCAGATACAGCGCAGAGCAGTTTTCTGGGGACCCTCTGGGAGACAGTCATGTGCTCCCTGGTCTCTGTCAACCTTTTGTTTGTCTCCTTAGGTTCACTACCAACCTGCCCCTCAGGCTGAGAGGGCGCTCTTGCCCTTTGGCTTCCTATTGGTTCAGCTAATGGAGGCACCAGGGGATGTCGGGGGTCTTTACTTCGGACCCTGGCTCTTTCCATACTGTATCAAGATTTGGCAGTGTATGCTGTGATCCATCTGAGACCCCAGGTCCTGTAGGATGACTGTATTCTGGACCAACAGCTCTGCTTAGTTGTGACAACTCTTCCCTTTTCTTATTTGTTCAGATTTAGAGGAGGTGATAGCTTTGTAATCTTGATGATTCTGGGGTCCTGCCCCATCACTTCTTGGTTTCCCTTAACCCCTTCCACATCTCAGTCAGTGGTCTCTTCATTGAACCTTCCAGTGACCCATTTAAGGCTGCCATCTGTGTCCCTTGAAGAACCGTGCATATACGTTTCCAGGAGACGATGTGGGGGCAAGAGAATGCACAAGGAGTTTTGGGGTGATGGCTAATAACCAACAGATACAAGAGTATTTCTATTTCAGAAGTTTGCATGGCCAAACTGGTGAGTGCCTATTGAATATCAGAAACGGGTAGAATAAATACTACATACTTAGCAGAGCAGAAGCTTATACAGAAGAGAGGAGGGTTTATCTGCTTCCTTAAATGCAGAGTCAGAACTTAGGGATGGTATAGATATCAAAATACAGGAAATAAAGTTCAGAACTGAAAATGGTATAGGTAAAAGCTTTTTTTTCCCCCTTTTCTGTATATAGAACTGAAACGTGAACTACTATTTCCAGGCCTCTGTACCTTGAATAAGTAACCACATGTATAGCCTTCAGACAAGAAACTAAGGTTATTCTCTAGAAATTGAACAAGAACTGCTTGGGATCTAGAGCAAATGCAGGTTATTAATTGAAAGGCTTCATTCAAGGATGACTTAGATCTACTCTCTTATCCCATCTGGCCTATATTGCGTGTATCTCCTGTTAGGAGACTGAAGACCCTTTCTCTGGAGAACTGAAGAGTTCTGGGCAAAAGTCCTTCACATATTGAGCTGCATATGGAATAGGAAGTCTAGAAACTCCCCAGTAGAATTATGGTTCCCATCCTGTCACCCCAAACCCAAACATGTCAGTTGACACACATCTCATTTACACATAGGAAGCTACCAGTTAGCTTTTTAAACATTCCTCTTTAATATGCATTGTCAACCAAAGATATCTGTGCATGAGTAGAGATACCTAAATGAAAAAGAAAATCTCATCAACAAAGTGAAAAGACAGCCCACAAAATGGGGGAAATATTTGCAAATGAAGAGACTGAAAAGGGATTAATCTCCAAAGTACACAAACAGCTCAGGCAGCTCTAGGTCAGAAAACAAACAATCCAATTGAAAAATGGGCAGAAGATCTAACTAGACATTTCTCCAAAGAAAACATACACTTGGCCAAAAAGCACTTGAAAAGATGCTTAATGTCACTAATTATTGGAGAAATGCAAATCAAAACTATAATGAGGTATTACCTCACACCAGTCAGAATGGCCATCATAAAAAAGTCTACAAACATTAATTGTTAGAGAGGGTGTATAGAAAAGGGAGCTCTCCTGCACTCTTGGTGGAAATGGAAATTGGAATAGCCACTATGGAGAGCAGCATGGAGGTTCCTCTTAAAATAGAACTGCATATGATCCAGCAATCCTACTCCTGGGCATATATCTGGAGAAAATCGTAATTCAAAAAGATTCATGGACCCCGGTATTCATTGTGGCACTATTTACAATAGCCAAGACATGGAAGAAACCTACCTGTCCACTGGTAGAGGAGTGGATAAAGATGTGGTGCATATATATAAGGGAATATTACTCAGCCATAAAATGAATGAAATAATGTCACTTACAGCAACATGGATGGACCTAGGGATTATCATATTAGGTGAAGTAAGTCAGACAAAGACGAATATCATCCAATATCGCTCCGATGTGAAATCTAAAAAATGAAACAAATGAACCGATTTACAAAATAGAGACGGACTCACAGACTTCAAAAACAAAGTTGTGGTTGCCAAAGGGGAAAGGTGGGGGGAGGAGGAATAAATGAGGAGTTGGGGATTAATGTATACACACTGCTATATTCAAGACACATAACCAACAAGGACCTACTGTGTAGTACAGGGAGCTCTACTCCATATTCTGTGATAACCGATATGGAAAAAGGATCTGAAAAAGAATAGACGCATGTCTGTGAATAACTGATCACTTTGCTGTACACCTGAAACAAATTAATGTTGTTAATCAAAGATTTGTGTGTGCTTAGTTGCTCAGTCATGTCTGACTCTTTGTGACCCCATGGACTTTTTAGCCCAGCTCCTCTGTCAATGAGATTCTCCAGGCAAGAATACTGGCATGGGTAGCCATTCCCTTCTCTTCCCAACTCAGGGCCTGAACCCAGGTCTCCTGAGTACAGGCAGATTCTTTACCATCTGAGACACTAAAAAAGTCTGTTAATCAACTGAATTCCAATATAAAATAAAAATTAAATTAAAAATAGAGTGAAAATGGAAGGAAGGAAATAAAGCAAGAAATACAGGAAAATATTTTAGAATTAAAAAAATATGAATATCCAGATTTAAAGAACTTACCAATTTGCCACTGCCGAGAATGAAAATGATTCACACTAGGACACTTCAGTAGGAAATTTCAGAGCACAGATATCCTAAGTATTAGGAAAGACCACATGTAAAGGATTGAGTATCAGAATAGAATTGAATATCTCAAGCCCCAAAATAAAAAGACAGTAGAAAATGATTGTCAAAATTCTGAAGTAAAGTCTATCTAACTACCTATTAGCTAGCTATCATTTATCTCCATCTATAGTTCTGAGAACTTTATTTAAAGTTTTTTTTTTAAATACGAAGACCTATTTTATTTTTCATTGGAGTATAATTGCTTTACAATGTTGTGTTAGTTTCTGGTGTACAACAAAGTGAATCGACTATTTGTATACATATATCCCTTCCCTCTTGCACCTCCCACCCTCACTCCACAGCCTACCCATCCAGGTCACTGCAGAGCACTGAACTGAGCTTCCTGTGCTTTCTAGCAGGTTCCCATGAGCTATTTTACACATAGTAGTGTATGTGTGCGGAGAAGGCAGTGGCACCCCACTCCAGTACTCTTGCCTGGAAAATCCCATGGATGGAGGAGCCTAGTAGGCTGCAGTCCATGGGGTCACTAAGAGTCGGGAACAACTGAGTGACTTCCCTTTCACTTTTCACTTTCATGCATTGGAGAAGGAAATGGCAACCCACTCCAGTGTTCTTGCCTGGAGAATCCCAGGGACAGAGGAGCCTGGTGGGCTACCATCTATGGGGTTGCACAGAATCGGACATGACTGAAGCAGTTTAGCAGCAGCAGCAGTGTATGTGTGTCAATCCCAATCTCCAGATTTGTCCCACTCTCCCGTTCCCCCACTATACCCACATGTCTTTTCTCTACATCTGTGTCTCTGTTCCTGCCTTGGAAATAGGTTTACCTGTACCATTTTCTAGATTCCACATATTTGTGCTAACTTGATACTCATTCATACCACCAGTGAAAAGTGGGGAAGATGTGGACCTGTTCAGAAGGGTTACTTTCTGTGCAAACTTTCTTAAGCTATTAATGGAGGATGTTTTCCAGACAATTGAGGGAATACATCAAGAAAGAGGAAAAGACAGAATGTAGGAAACCATGTCTCTAACAAAAGAGAGTAAGGAAGAGGGGTGCCAGTATCAAAGCTCTTCAGCAAGCTGAGAGAACAGTCAGTCTTGTTTGGAGTAGGAGAGCAGAGGCCTTAATAAGGGAGAGCTCCAGCAAAGCATGTAGATAGCATGAAATTGTATGTAGCAAATTAGAGAAAAAGTATTCAAGATTATTTACATGGAGGTTATATAAGACAAAGTTGTCATAATAATAAGCTCCATAAGAGGAAATAAATCTGGATAATTCTTTTCTGTGCAGTAAATTATATTTCCTAAACCATATTCATGAATTGATTAAGTAGCTTTTAACCATATTCAAATAATAGGAGAGAGGAAATGGACATATAAGAAAATGCACATATATCAGAAATGGAAATTGGTAACACATACAAGTGTAAACTGCAAAAATCTAGAATCGAAAGTATGAGTATATGTAGCAGAGACTTCTAGCTGTCACCCAGTAGCCTGTCAGTCCTGCAGTGGGAAGAGTTGGCACACGGGTGGCTAGCCGGAGCCCTACACCTCCATCCTCTCTGTGGCTGGGAGGAAGTTTCAGCAAAGAAGATACATGTGTACATTTTAAGTGATAGCCTCTTGAAAGCTCCCTTGAGGGAGAAAGCACTTATATGAGGCTTTTTGTTGTTGTTGGTTGCTTCTTTGTTTCTTTCTCCCTCTTGCTGCCTGAAGCATGGATTCTCCCTCAAACCAGGAGGAGAAAGGCCATATTCTAGAGGCAGTGGAACATGAACTGGGAAAAGTCTGAGTCCCTGCACTGCAAATCTTTTAAGTGAGAGAAAAATCAAGCACTGGGCAAACAAAGCCCTCTCTTCTCTTATTTGAGGCAATGCTTTGAATTTTGCAGAACCAAACCTAACACTATTACAGGGTGTGATGAGAAATATGGAGCTCACATCCAGAAGAATCAACTGAAAGGAAAAAAAGTGGTTGTTTTGGGGGAGCGGGCCTGGAGCTAGGGAGAGACAAAGCAAGGAACTACAGTTTTCCATTATGAGTTTCAGTAATAATAGATTGAAAATGAAATTGCTGCTTTTGTATACTGAAATTGAACATCAACAATTTCATATAGTTCAATCTAATAGATTTTTGTCAAACTAGATGCATGTATTGGTGTGATTAAAAAACATTTGAAATCACACACAAAAAATGATGAGACTGGGAATACAGACAGGAGTCATCTTGAAGGACCTTGTATATTGTGGTAAGGAGTTTGTAGTTGAATGAGATCAGATTGATGTTATGGAGCTAACTCACACAGTAACAGGGAGAGCTGAAAGGGGAAATGAAGAAGTGAAAGCATTAGTTGCTCAGTCGTGTCCAACTCTTTTGCGACCGCATGGACTACAGCCCACCAGGCTCCTCTCTCCGTGGAATTCTCCAGGCAAGAATGCTGGAGTGGGTAGCCATTCCCTTCTCCAGGGGATCTTTGCAACCCAGGGATTGAACTTGTGTCTCCTGTCTTACAAGCAGTTTCTTTACTGTCTGAGTGCACTAGGGAAGCCCTGGAAAGGGCAAGAATACTAAACAAATGGCAACTATACTAAACAAAACAGGCTTTTATGGTAATCAAGTAACAGATAATGAAGACAAAACCAAAGCTAATGAAGAGAGGATCAGGTCAAGAAATATTTGGTTGGGCAAAGTTCATTTGGGTTTTTCTGTAAGATCTTACAGAACTTTTTGACCAGCCCAATATTAGAGAGCTGACTCAACAGAGCTATACTACCAGTCGCAAGAAAAGGGTGGGAGATGGAGGAGAGGCAGGACCACCAGCTGGTTCAGACCCTGTCCCTGGAGTCCCCCATCTGCGACTGTCACTCCTGTTTGCCTTAACAAGATTCTGTGAGGATGCTGTGCTCCTCCCCTGCAACATGGATATAATAAGAGTACCTCCATCCTAGAGTTGGTGGTTAGCATTACATGCAAGAGCACATGTGAAGCACTCAGTGAACTGCCTGGTGCCGACTGAATATTGAATACATGTCAGCTGCGATTGTAACTGCAGGTTGATCCATTCACAGTGAGGAAGCATGGGAGCAGACTCAGAGTGAGGAGTGGGAAGATGCTGAACTCTTCTGAAATAGGGAGCTTGAGGTCATGACTAACAAGTGGTCTGTTCACTAAAGGTGATTTACAGTGAAAGACTTGAGCTGTACATAGGGGTCATTGGTATTCAGGTAGAATTTGACACTATGGGAATGAATGAATTCTACATCTGAGAGCAGTACGCAGAGGTAGGAAAGCATATAAAAGCAAGAAAACTAAGGGAAACAGAGGCTTCAAAAAATTAAGGAGACAGCAGTTTGAGAGGGGAACAGGGAAGTAACACATCCAAGTAGTCTTTGAGCATGCTCACACATGACAAGGCTTTGGGCATGTCTGCTGGCTTTAGCACCCAAGGGGTCTGTGCCAACCATGTGCTTCAAGGAACACAAAACTAGTGGGCAGAAAGCAGAAGCACGGCAGCATGAGGCAGGCAAATTGAGCCCCTGGGCTTAGACTACTCTTTTCTAGACGCTTGTCTGGGAATAAAACAACTGGGAATTTGAGAATGTGTACACATGCAGATAAATAAGATGTCAGAAAAGAGGAACGAGAATAGAGGGGAAAGAGTACACACGAGAGAACAGGGGTCCCTGAGGATCTGTTCTCCTGCGATTCTTTTATTCTTTTGCTTACTCAGATAAGTAGGAATTTGTAAACACAAAAAGATGAATCATTTTTCTTGGCACTTCCTTACATAAGATCTGTCTTAAAGCCCTCAAGGGAGCATGTGTTTTTTGTCCTATTATGTGTCCTTTTTCTGTATGTTTTCTTTAAACAACAATGTATTCAAAGGAACAGTGAGAGGGAAATCAATCTGAGATGACATCACATGTCTGGGGATTATTCTCTGTGTCCAAACAGAAACAGCTCTTTCTGATAGCTTTTCCTATTAACATGCCACCTCCTGGAAGAAAAGGAAGGTGCTGTGCCTCACAGTTGGAAAACTGTTTTCTATTTTAACTTCTCCAAAAAGGTAATTGAGTGATTTTATTTGTCTATGAAAGTAGCGGGTGTATGTGTGTATTTAAGTGACTTGGGAGTTGAACTTAAAAATCTTTATGTAATTAGAGGTATTTTCAAACTATCAGTGAAAACAATCATAAATAAAATAAAATAAACTATATTTGATCTCAGGATGTGACGAAAGGCATTTCTTATAACAAGCAGTGAACGCACACAGCCCCAGGGAAGGGGGCTCCTATTCTGAGCTCTGCGCCTGCAGGCCTGCTCCGTAGCCACTATAAATAGCGAACGGAGGAGGACGGCTGTACTTCTTTGCATCAGTATCTGATTGATCCCAAGAAATGAACTGCTATTAAAGCTGATGACAAGACCTGGGTGATTATTTTCAAATTATTTTAGATAGACTTTCGATGGATATGCTGCTTGATATCTAAGGAAAAGGTGATTTACATACGTCACTTTGAGAGAGCTGAGAAAAAGCTCAATGAGAAATAGCCTTCTTGATGATTACCAAGCACATGTCCTTCTAGGCCAAAATACTGTCATGTGTGTTCTTCATGTGAATTCTGATTATTTGCCAGTTGCTGTGCTGTGTACTTTAAAAGCATTTGCAATTTAACAATTACAATCCCATGGCATAAATACTGGTATCACCCCATTTAGCAGAGGAGGAAATTGAATCTCAATTAAATGACTTTCCTACTTTGAGATTTGGTATGTGGGATTTAGAGCTACTAATGGGGAGACCAGTCTTTCTAACAGTCTGTAAATTGAATGATATTTCGAGACAAAACAACTAAGATTGAAGAAAATAGCCTCATTTTATGAAATTGGTATATTCCTTAAAATATACCAATTTCCCTGGTGGCTCAGATGTAAGGCATCTGTCTACAATGCAGGAGATCTGGGTTCAATCCCTGGGTCGGGAAGATTCCCTGGAGAAGGAAGTGGCAACCCACTCCAGTACTCTTGCCTAGAAAATCCCACGGATGAAGGAGCCTGGTGCCCATGGATTTGCAAAGAGTTGGACACAACTGAGCGACTTCACTTTAAAAGTTGTGGGCCTGTGTGTGTATGCACACACACACACACACACACACACACACAAGTATATAATTTTTTTGATGAGCATCTGCAGCTCTATTTGAGGGGGGCCCTGCTATGAACACTGAATAAAGTAATCTGTAAGCAAAGAATATACATGATCATTTCCCAGATAAACACATGTATGGAACTAGCTGCACACATGGGGACCTGAATGCTTCAAACCGTGTGGCTAAGATGTGGCCTCCTGTAAACTGAGCTCCATGGCACATGGTGGCCACTAGGGGTGGGGCCTGTACTCTATCAAAGCCGTGGAGCCCGGGCCTGGGCTTGCAAGCAGCAAGCCATCTCCCGTGCCTTTCTTGCTAAGGGTGCTCTAGCATAGACTTGTATGAACCCTGGTATATTTCCATGATTCCAGATCTTTTTTTTGAAATATTTTTGAAAAATATTCCATAGTTTCCTAAGGAAATTTTACCATGTACTACTTTATTTCTTACGTGTCATTTTTATACGAATTCAAACTTACAGAAATAGAATAGTTCAAAGAAATATGTTCATACCCTTAACCAGACACACCAATCACTTACATTTCCCCCATTTTCTCTCACTTTAAATGTTTATTTTTTTTTTTCATGAAACACTTAAGAATAAATCTCAGACATTATGCCCCTTTGTCCTAAAGACTTCAGTGTGTATATTCTAGGAACAAAGATATTCTCCTACATAACCCACATAACCACAGTTGTAATATCATACTTGAGACTGATATATTATTGAATGGTTCATATTCAAATTTTATCATTTGTCTCAATTCTATTCTTATATTTTTTTCCCAGTCTAAGATCCAGTCTAGGACCATGCATTGTGTTTAGTTATCACGTCTCTTTAATCTGGAACTGCTCCTCAGTCTTTCTTTGTTACTCATGATTTTGACAATTTAAAGAAGTGCAGGCTAGCTATTTGATGGAATGCCTCACAGTTTGGGTGTGTTGGATATTAACTCATAATTAGACATTAGACCATGTGTTGTTAGCAAGAATTCCAAAGAAGAAAGGTATCCTAAGAGTTTCACAGCGGGTAGCAGAAGCTTCACTTAGTCCTATTACTAATGGCCTTGATTTTTACCATGCAATAACACGGTGTCTACTAAGTATCTCCTCTGTAAATTTATTATTTTTCTCTTTGTCATCAGTAAATAAATTTGTGGGGGACTCCATTGATGATTCTTGCTTGAATCAATTGTTATTATGGTATTTCAAAGTGATGATTTTCTTTTTTAAATTTGGTTTTAATTGCATTTTAGTTGCTTTACAATGTTCTGTTGTACAGCAAAGTGAATCAGCTAAATATATATATGTATATCCCCTTTGTTACTAGAGAGCATTGAGTAGAGTTCCCCGTACTATACAGTAGATTCTCATTAGTTATCTGTTTTATACATAACCGTATGCATATATGTCAATCTCAGTTTCTCAGTTCATCCCATCTGCCACTTCCCCATGTCTATACATTCGGTCTCTACATCCATGTGTCTATTTATGCTTTGCAAATAGGTTCCTCTATACCATTTTTCTAGATTCCATATATATATATTAATATAGAATTTTTGTTTTGCTCTTTCTGATTTCATTCTGTGTGACAAATTCTAGGTCCATCCACATCATTATAAATGACACCATTTCATTTCTTTTTTATGGATGAGTAATATTCCATTGTGGGGCTTCCCTGAGGGCTCAGTGGTAAAGACTCTGCCTGCTGATGCAGGAGACATGAGTTTGATCTCTGGATCTGGAAGATCCCCTGGAGAAGGAAATGGCAACCTACTCTAGTATGCTTGCTTGGAAAATCCCATGGACAGAGGAGCTGGGCAGGCTACAGTCCATGGGGTTGCAGAAGAGTCAGACACAACTTAGCAATGAAACAATAACAGCAAAATTCTATTGTATATATGTGCCATGTCTCCTTCATCCATTCCTCTGCTGAAGAACATTCAGGTTGCTCCCATGTCCTGGCTGCTGTAATAGTGCTGCAATGAACATTGGGGTGCATATATCTTTCTGAATTATGGTTTTCTATGGGTATAACCAGGAGTGGGATTGCTGGGACATAGGGTAGTTTTGGAGAAGGGAATGGCCACCCACTCCAGTACTCTTGCCTGGAGAATTCCATGGACAGAGGAGCCTGGTGGGCTACAGTCCATGGGGTCGCAAAGAGTCAGACACAACTGAGTGACTAACACACACTTGATAGTTGTATTAAGTTTTTTAAGAAACCTCCATCAGTTCAGTTCAGTCACTCAGTTGTGTCCAACTCTTTGCAACCCCATGGACTGCAGCACACCGGGCTTCCCTGTCCATTACTGACTCCAGGAGTTTGCTCAAACTCATGTCCATTAAGTCAGTGATGCCATCCAACCATCTCATTCTCTGTGTCCCCTTCTGCCTTCAGTCTTTCTCAGCATCAGGGTCTTTTCAAATGAGTCAGTTCTTTGCATCAGGTGGCCAAAGTATTGGAGCTTCAGCTTCAGCATCACTTCTTCCAATAAATATTCAGAGTTGATTTCATTTAGGATTGATGAGTTTGATCTCTTTGCCATCCAAGGGACTCTCAGAGTCTTCTCCAACACTACAGTTCAAAAGCATCAATTCTTTGGCACTCAGCTTTCTGTATGGTCCAACTCTCACATCCATACATGACTACTGGAAAAACCATACTGTTCTCCATAGTGGCTGTGCCAGTTTACACTCCCATCAAGAGTGTATGAGAGTTCCCTTTTCTCTACACCCTTGCCAACATTTATTATTTGTAGATTTTTTGATGTTGACCATTCTGACCTATGTGAGGTAATACCTCATTGTAGTTTTGATTTTTACATCTCTGATAATTAGTGAGGTTGAGCATCTTTTCGTGTGTTTGTTGACCGTCTGTATGTCTTCTTCGGAGAAATGTCTAGGTTTTCGGCCCATTTTTTGATTGGGTTATTTGGTTTTTTGATATTGAGCTTCATGAGCTGTTGTATATTTTAGAGATTAATCCCTTATCTGTTGCTTTGTTTGCAAATACTTTCTCCCATTCAGAGACTTTTCTTTTTGTCTTGTTTATGGTTTCCTTTGCTATTTAAAAGCTTTTAAGTTTAATTAGGTTCCATTTGTTTATTTTTGTTTTTATTTTCATTACTCTAGGAGATGGGTCAAAAAAGATCTTGCTGTGATTTTTGTCAGAGTGTTCTGCCTACATTTTCCTTTAAGAGTTTTATAGGGCCTGGCCTTACATTTAGGTCTTTAATCCATTTTAAGTTTATTTTTGTGTATAGTATTAAGCAGTGTTTTAATTTCACTCTCTTACATGTAGCTGTCCAGTTTTCCCAGCACCAATATAAGAAGAGACTGTCTTTTCTCCGTTATATATTCTTGCGTCCTTTATCATAGACTATGTGATTATAGGTGTGTGGATTTGTCTTTGGGTTTGCTGTCCCGTCCCATTGATCTATTTCTGTTTTTATGTCAGTATCATACTATCTCAATTACTGTAGCTTTGTAATATATCAAAGTGGTGATTTTTCTAACTCTTTTCTTCTGTAGCAAAGACATTTTTCTTTCCTTTTATATATACTCATTTATATCAGTTTGGACTCATGGATTTTATTTTATTCAATAGGATGCAGTATTTCATTATCATTATATGAGGTGATGAGTATATTAATAAACTTGATGGGAGAACCCTTTCACAATGTATATCAGATCATCCCTGCATATATTTTAAATATTTTACAATTTCTCTTAGTGATGACATTTTAATAAAGCTGAAAAAATACATTCTCATAGCATGGAATTTGACTCTAATATGTACAAAATCAATTATGAATAGTCAATGATTTTGAAGCCATATCTTTGTTGTAGTTAGTGTACAACTTCTTGAACAATCTACTAATATTTCTTTTTTAAAAATTAGTATAGTATAAAGTTTACCACTATCAGTAGGATGATTCTCTCTTTTAGATTTTAGGTTCTGGTAAATTCACTTTGTTGTTTAGTCATTTAGCTGTATCTGACTTTTTTATAATCCATGGACCGTAGCCTGCCAGGCTTCTCTGTCCATAGGATTCTCTGCAAGAATACTGGAGTGGGTTGCCATTTTCTTCCTCAGGGGATTTTCCTGACCCAGAAATCGTACCCATGTCTCCTGCATGGTTCTTCTGAACTGCAGATGGATTTACTGCTGAGCCACCAGGGAATCATGCCTTTCATGAGATTTTTTATTTTCTTTCTTCTTCTTCTTCTTTTTTTTTTGGCTTAGCCACCCTCTTAACCTCAAAGAACAACTTGAGAGGTCAGAAATTGGTTAAAATATATGCTGATAATAGTTACTTCTGATTATTTATTGATCATTTCTCAGTTTAGTTTAGTCCAATAAGTGTTATCCATTTGGGCTCTAACAGTATGTTGTGTTTGTGATGTCTTTAGGTCAATCTCTCTTTGAAAATCCTATATGTAGAATTCTAAAAATTGGATCTTATTTGCATGTGTAGAAATCTACAGATTTATGAACAAAAGTGAAATGGCATAAACTTAGATGTGATTACCATTGTTTCTCATTTTGTCATTGAACAGAAGTGGTATGATATGGTTTAATTGAAATTGCACAGAGAAAACTCTATGTACCATTGTTCAGAGTCTACACAATAAGAAACCATGTATCTAAAGCTCATGTTTATAGACATAGAGAACAGACTGTCATTGCCAAGGGGGAGAGGGTTAAGGAAGGGATGGAGTGGGAGTTTGGGATTAGCAGATGTAGGCTATTACATATGAAATGGAAAAACAACAAAGTCCTATTGTATAGCACAGAGAACTATATTCAGTGTCCTATGGTAAACCATAATGGAAATATATATATAAATGAATATATTTGTATAACTGAGTCACTTTGTTGTATAGCAGAAATTCATACAACATTATAAATCAATTTTGTTGTTTAGTTGCTCAGTCATGTCTGACCCTTTTGCGACCCCATGGACTGTAACCCACCAGGCTTCTCTGTCCATGAATTTCCCAGGAGAGATACTGGAGTGGATTGCCATTTCCTTCTCCAGGGGGTCTTCCTGACCCAGGGATTGAACACGTGTCTCCTGTATTGGCAGGCGGATTCTTTATCTCTGTGCCACCTGGGAAGCCCAAATCAGTTATAATTCTGTAAAATAAATAAATAAAGCTCATGTTTATTTAAAAAAATCTAATTCTGAAGCTTCCTGGAGAAAAATTACCTGGAAGAAAATTAGAGCTTGGAAGGATTTCAAATTTAGATCAGAAGTATGGAAAACATGTAGTGCCTTTATGATTAGGGCCTCTCCTTCAGTTTCCCAGGTGGCACATTGATAAAGAGTCTGCCTGCCAACGCAAGAGATCCAAGAGACACAGTTTTGATTCCTGGGTCAGGAAGATCCCCTGGAAAAGGAAATGGCAACCCATTTCAGTATTCCTGCCTGGAAAATTCCATGGACAGAGGAGCCTGGTGGGCTACAATAGTTCATGGGCCCACACAAAGTCGGACTCAACTGAGCACACACACTTCATGAGTTTAGGAAACAGATAGGGTAATTAAGAGTGAGAAAGGGAGTTTTCTGGCTGAGAGGAGTTGACATAGGACGAAGGTTCTCATTTAGCAGGTTATTTAGGGTTTGTATTAGTTTTAGGCTTAGCCCGAATAAGGCATTCTTTTGCTTGAGGAAGTATCTACTCAAGAGGTTCTAACTCCTTATTTTATTCTGTGATTATTTTAGAAAATAGCCTTGACTCTCCATTAAAGGGAGGTTTACTCGAGTTTGCAGGTTGTTATTTTAGATGATGAAAGCCACACAGTTGTACATCTTCTCCATAAATATGGTTTTAAGTAGTACTTAATCAAATTTAGGTACTTCTAATGGAGAAGCAGCCTTTGTTTTCTTTCAATTTTAAAGGAATGGCATTTATTTGGCAGTGGCCTGTCTGCAATGGCATTGGTGTTGGAAACACAGTGCTCCATAGCAAGTTCACATTTATTTTCCAGAATGACTGATGCAGAAGCTTAAATGCCTCTGTGCTTCCTACAGCAGTACACAGAAAATGAGTTCAGATGGCCGTCTCCTATCTCCAGATGCTCTGCTTCCATTCTTCCCACACAGATACAAACAACCTAAAAAGTAAGTCAAACTATAGTCATTGAAAGCTGCCACTCTGGTCTGTGGGTGCATAATGGCTTTCCCATTCAACGCTGCAAAGCTGGCTGCAGTTCAGTGATTACACATCAGCTCTGAGGCAGAGAGCTTCGGTATGAGGGCGATGAATCTATCCAAATTCAGCGGCACGTGGCTCACACTCATTTTAATCGTTGCCTATATACTATTGCTGTCTACCATTTTTCTTCACAAGAATATAAGCATTTACTTACAATTGCTTAGTCAGAAACAAAGCATCAGGTAAGTAGGGGACTGTATTTGTTTCTAAAAGTGATTTTATTGTTTTTTAAAAGTTCTGCTGACAGTTGTATAAGCAATTATACCTTCTTGTGAGTAGGCATGTCTTTTAAAAATTTTTTAACTGGAGGATAATTGCTTTACAATGTTGCATTAGTTTTTGCTATACAGCATTGTGAATCAGCTGTAAGTATACATATATCCCCTCCCTAATAAGCTTCCCTCCAACCCCGGCCCCGCCCCCCCCCCCCCCCCCCCCCACATCCCAACACTCTAGGTCATCACAGAGCACTGAGCTGAGTTTCTTGTGCTTATATCGCTTCCCACTAGCTGTCTGTTTTACACATGGCAGTGTATGTATGTCAAAGCTACTCTCAATTTATCCCACCCTCTCCTTCCTACACTGTGTCCACAAGTCTGCCCTCTACATCTGCAGAGGAACTGTTTTTATATCATAGACTGTGACTCAATTATATCCTCATTTTTATGACTGAATTGATGACAGGTTTCAAATTAGAAGCAAATGTTGACTGATAATATCTATTAGGCACATGCAAATGGTAAATGCAGTATAAAAACCTAAAACCGTTGTATTTACTGTCATCTCACAGCTCATAATCTCAGGAAAAAGATAGTCAGAAGTTCAGCCTCTTCCTTACTTACCCACTGGATCCAAAGGAGAGTGACAATAAGACCGTAGTGAAAAAATATCTTCCCTAGTTATTCTTAATTCAGCTTTTATTAAGTAGATGTTATTTGAGAATGCTTTTGAGAAGGGCAGTTGATTACAAGTGGGCCCAAGGGAACTTTTTGGATCATAGAAATGCCTTATATTAATATTTTGATTCTGCTGGTAGTTATACAAGTGAATATGTTTGTCAAAACACAGCAGACTGTATATTCAAAATGGATGAATTTTAATATATTTATATCATACCTGGCTTCTAATTTATAAAGCAGTCCTGGAAATTAATATAAAGCCCAAAGTAACTGATAGAACATTCTTCATAGGATATGAGAAATCAATTAACAGAAAAGGAAATACAAATGACTGTGAAGAAAATATACAGATGTTAGACTCCTTTCAAAATAAGGAAAGGCAATTTAAAATAATGACCCAGAGAGATGATATGGGGAGGGTGGTGGGAGGGGGGTTCAGAATTGGGAACTCACGTACACCCGTGGCACATTCATGTCAATGTATGGCAAAACCAATACAGTATTGTAAAAAATAAAATAACGAGGCTAGTCATTTTTTAAAAAATAAGTTTGAGGAAAATTATTGATAACAAATGTATAGAAAAATAGGTGCTGTCAAGAAGACAGCATGAAGAATCCTTGTGATGATGGAAGTGTCCTGTGTCCAGACTGGATCACCGTCAACATCAGGCTGTTGGTATTGTGCTGTGGGTTTTCAGGATCTTACCATCAGGGGAAACTGGCTAAAGGACACAGGATCTCTCTGAAGTTACTGCTTACAGCTGTATGTGGCTCTGCAATTACCTCAAAATAAAATGTTAAAAAAAATCCATGTACAGACTAGCATGTGTAATTGGCTCCTTTATATATAAAAGGTGTGAGAAACAATCTATAATGGAATGCTAGAAAGATGGAGAAGGAAATGACAAGCCACTCCAGTACTCTTGCCTGGAAAATTCCATAGATGGAGGAGCCTGGTGGGCTACAGTCCATGGGATCACAAAGAGTCAGACACGACTGAGTGACTTCACTTTAGAAAGATTAAGAAACTTAAGTGTAGGATGGAGGAATGGAGGAAAGATGAGGGATACAAATAGAAATGATAATTTTCATTATATATTCCTTTTTAAAATTTTATTTATTTGTAATTGGAGGATAATTGCTTTACAGTATTGTATTGGTTACTGCCATACCTCAAGATGAATCAGCTGTAGGTATAGATATGTTCCCTCCTTCCTGTCTCTCACCCTGTCCCACCCCTCTAGGTTGTCACAGAACACCTGTTTGAGCACCCTGAGTCATACAGCAGATTCCCGCTGGCTTTCTGTGTTACACATGGTAATGCATATATTTCCATATTACTCTCTCAATTTGTCCCACCCTTCCCTTCCCCCACTGTGTCCACAAGTCTGCTCTCCATATGTGCGTCTCCATTGCTGCCCTGCAGATAGGTTCATCAGTAGCATCTTTATAGATTCCATTGTTGTTCAGTTGCTCAGTCAGGTCTGACTCTTTGTGACCCCATGAACTGTCAGGCTTCCCTGTCCTTTACTATCTCCTGGCATTTGCTCAAACTTATCTTCATTGAGTTGATGATGCCATCCAACCATCTCATCCCCTGTCACGCCTCATCTTTCCTAGCATCAGGGTCTTTTCCAGTGAGTCCGCTCTTCACATCAGGTGGCCAAAGTATTGGAGCTTCAGCTTCAGCAGCAGTCCTTCCAATGAGTACTCAGGGTTGATTTCCTTTAGGATTGGCTGATTTGATCTCTTTGCAGTTCAAGGGACTCTCAAGAGTCTTTTCCAGCACATTTTGAGTTTCAGTTCTTTGGTGCCCAGCCTTCTTTATGCTGCAGTCCTCACAGTCTGTACATGACCACTGGAAAAGCCATAGCTTTGACTGTACCGACCTTTTGTTGGCAAAGTGATGTCTCTGCTTCTTTAATACACCTTCTAGGTTTGTCATAGCTTTTCTTCCAAGGAGTAAGCATCTTTTAATTTTATGGCTGCAGTCACTGTCCACAGTGATTTTGGAGCCCAAGAAAATAAAATCTGTCACTGTTTCCAGTTTTCCCCATCTATTTGCCATGAAGTTATGGGACCAGATGCCACAATCTTAGTTTTTTGAATGCTGAGTTTTAATCCAGCTTTTTCACTAGATTTTTCACGTAGATTCCATATATATGCATTAATACTTGTTACTTGTTTTTATCTTTCTGACTTACTTTACTCTGTATAATAGGCTCTAAGTTCATCTACCTCATTAGAACTGACTCAAATGTATTCCTTTTATTAGTGAAAGTCACTCAGTCGTGTCCAACTCTTTGCAACCCCATGGACTATACAGATGGAATTCTCCAGGCCAGTATACTGGAGTGGGTAGCATTTCCCTTCTCCAGGGGATCTTCCCAACCCAGGGGTTGAACCCAGGTCTCCCGCACTGCAGGTGGCTTCTTTACCAGCTGAGTCACAGGGGAGCCCAAGAATACTGGAGTGGGTAGCCTGTCCCTTCTCCAGCGGATCTTCCTGACCCAGGAATTGAACCAGTGTCTCCTGCATTGCAGGCAGATTCTTTACCAACTGAACTATCAGGGAAGCCCTAGAAAATGATGATAGAAAAAATTACAGAAAAGAATTTTCTTTTATGAAAATTCCTCTTATGGCTCGTTTTATGGCTGAGTAATACTCCATTGTATATCTTAATGTGTACCACAGCATCTTTAGCCATTCATTTGTTAATGGACATTTAGGTTGCTCTCACCGTATATATTCTTTTAAACTTCCAATTTCTATATGCTTCTGTTTTAGATTCTAAACTCCCAAAGTTCAAGTATATATGTTTTCTTGACACAGACCTGCAGACTTCTGCTTGCAATTAGTTACTTAGTAATTTGTTTAATGTTTGGTAACTGGTTTGTAAATGTAATTAGATTTGCCAAGAGGACAAATCTAGTTGAATAAAAATATAGAACATGGATAATGGATTAAATAAAGCTGGAAGTTGAGTGATAAAATAGGAGATAGTAAGAAATATGAGAAATAGACATACTTGTGAATACTTACAAAATGTAATTTTTTCCATCATCATTTTCTTTGTTATGAACTCATCATTATGAAGCTGTGAGCTCTGGCTGTTGGTTAATTGATTCTTGAATCAGTGTTCATTTAGTCTGCTTGCTTCATTGACTCAACTCTTATCTTGTTACTGCTTGAGTGTGTATGTGTGAGAGAGCGAGAGAGAGAGAGAGGCGAGAGAGAGCGAGAGAGACAGAGAGATGGAGAAATAATAAGAAAGAAGGAGAAATTGCGTATCTTACAGTTTTAAAAGTCTTTGGGTTTCTAGTGGTTTCTCAGCTCACTTTGTATCCCAAAGAGGCCACACATTTTAAACAATTAGATGCCTGGCACCAAGTAAGTAATTGATACGTTTGTTAATGTAAGCCTTGTAGCAATGCTGTGATGAAAGTTGTATTATTATCATACTCAGCTTTATTCTTCTCATCTTCAAAATGAGTGAGGTGTACAACTTCCCCAGTCTTACATAGCTAGTAAGGAATGGAGCCAAGACAGAAGTCCAGCTCTGACACCAAGTGTTTGCTCCTTGCTGCTCTGTTATCTGACTGAGGAGCCATCGTGTGAGCAGAGTGGAGGTGATGCCGTGCAGCACAGCTCCAGCAGAATTGGTGGGGACAGAGGTGAGAACTGGGTAACTCCTTGACCAGGTTATAGTAGTCTGTATAATGAAATGCCTGAGAATATCATGGGTACTTGGGTCATACTGAAGGAAATGTATATTTTATAGAGAGAATGAAACATTTTGTCAAAAAATTGAACATAGGAGAAAAGAACAAAACATTTGATATTCTGTATTGGGGAAAAGAACATGATGGTGCCTTTTACTAGTGAAAATTGGTAGTAGAGTTGTTTAATTGAAAAAGAGAAGGAAATGCTTCTATTCCCCAGTTCTCCTATATGTATAGAATGTTATTAATAGTCAAGGGATGAGGGAGAGTTGTGGTTCTTGGACACAAGAGCAGGGACTGGTGATGTGAAGGGTATGAGGAGGTCGTGACTCAAGGCAGTTAGGCTGGGTAAGCTTGTATGATGGCATATAAAGGGGGGAAAAAGTGAAAGTTTTAGTCACGTCTGACTCTTCATGACCTGTGGACTGTAGACTGCCAGGCTCCTCTGTTCTTGGGACTTCCCAGGCAGGACTACTGGAGCGGGTTGCCATTTCCTTCTCCAGGGGATCTTTCCAACCCAGGGATCCAACGTGGGTCTTCTGCATTGCAGGCAGATTCTTCACCATCTGAACCATCAGGGAAGCACCAATACATACTTGGAAAGAAAAGAATAGGACCAGAACAAAGATGAAGAAAATGAAACTCTTACATTAGAGAAAAAGAGGAAAGAGAGAGACCATGACTCATTTCAGTGACAGACTGATAGATCTGAAAGAAATTTTGGAAAGAAAAGAATCAGATATGTTTTACATAACTGTTGAAGATAGAATGTTTCACTGTGCTGAACAATATCAGGGTATAATTTTCAGTTAATTTTAGGCTGGTAGAAATATCACTTTTGTGAAGCCTACTGTATCTCCCTTCTCCTCGTGTTTGAATTTCTTTTCTTCAAAGTGCAACCCAGAGACCAGTGACATAACCAAGTGCCAAGTCCTATTCCAACTCTAAAATTTACCACACTGGCCCTTTGGGAACCTCAAGGATAGAAAGACTACGGTTTTAAATTGTCTCCTTTCTCTCCCGCAACTCTTCACTTGGTGAGGCCAGAATATATGCCTGACTCTCTCAGATGATTGTTGAGTGGCTTACCAGTCCTCATGGGACAATGGTTTAGAAAAAGCCTCTCACTGATTTCAGGGATTTTGCACATAGCATGGAAGTTTTCAGGGCATTTTGCCTTGCTGTAACTCACCCCTCCAGGATTTCATGGACCAAGTGACTACATATAAGGAAGCTCTACCTGGGGAGAGAGCCTCCATGTTAACCCAGTGATCTTCAAGAGGGAAAGTCTGAGCCCATAGAGATGTTCTCAAGATTACTCCTTGTTGAGAGTCCTGCCTTTAAAGTCAGCTTTCTTCCATTGCATTGTCCAGTTGCAATAGGAGTTTCTGTGCAGCTTAAAAATTATTACCTAATCCACAGTCTGGGGGGTGAAGGGTAAACTTCTGTGTTTTGCTAAATCACTGTAGTCTGCTATTTCACACAACTAGTGCTACTGGCATTTGGCCCAGAAGAAACTTTTTTCTAAAAGTAAATGATCACTAAGGAGATTACAACTATTTGACAAGAACCAAACATAGTCTAAGGTTTGGAGAAAGTGTGAGGGAGAAAAACAATATAAATTGTGGTATACAGCTGAGGCCCTTTGTATTCCTCCTGATTAAAATTTGCCTGATAAATTACTTTTTGGAAATAAACTGTAATTCTTCAACAATAACCTATGCTTCTTAAGACCAGGGCATTCAATAATGAATGGGACCTAGATAAAATAGGTTCTAAAAGTGTAATTTTTACTTTATCAGATAAATGTTATGTTTTCTTAAAAAGAGCCTCTTTAGAGTGTCATACTAAAATATTTGCAGTTGAGGTAGTATGATGTCTGGGATTTGCTTAAAATAACCTGTGTTTGAGGGGAAGGGAATAAGTAGAGATATAGGGAAAGAGATTGGCCCAGAGTTACAAATTAATTGAATTTAGGTGATGAGTACATGTGTTTATTGTACTTCTCACTGTGCCTTTACATATGTTTTCCAGCATGAAAAGCTAAAAAATAATAGCACATAATGGTCACTCATAGAGACATTTAATTCTTGTGAATATGGTTGCCTTCCTCAAAGACAGATGATCCAAAACTTCATAGCAACCGTACAGCATACTTAACACTGCCCCCGGATATTTATTTAGCCAGAAATGTTGGCAAAAAGTATTGATATATTTTTCAGGAGAAAGCTGCAAAGAATTCAGCCTGATTAAGCCACATGTGGAAGAATCCATAGCACATCCACCTGCCTTTCTATGGAAGCATTCTCATGGGTGAAGAGAGCCATGCATTCAGATGCCAGGAAAAAGTGAAGTTCTAAAAAGAGAAGACAGTGTGAATAGAATGTAGTTTTTATTAGTCTCTTTGAGGTTGGCATTAAATTCATGTCATGGATGTTTATAGAATTTATTCAATTAGGATTCTCTTGAAAATTCTAATAAGTGCATTTAAAATTTTCTTCTTTTGCAAAATACCAGGGATTACTGAATTCAATTATAATTTCCTCCAGAGAAATAACAGCACTCCCAATGTACTATTTTTTTTTTTCAGTTAGTCACTGCCAAAGCACAGTTCCCAGATAGAGTATGCCAATTTTCTAACCAGATTGGCAGCTATGGCTTAAAAAACAATGTTTGAAACTATTGTTGGTGCAGGTGCATTTTTACATATAAGCAGAAAGAGAGACAGATTAATCAACCATTTATGAGGAAATTTGCTATAATAGTATAAGCTCAGGCTCTGAAGCCAGACTGCCAGGAAGAATCTCAACATTTTCTTTCTGTGTGGCCTTGGGCAAGTTTTGAAACCTTTTCATGTCTCATTTTCCCGTAACTCTTGCATAGTGCAGGGGATTAACAAAGTTAATATTCATAAAGGCTCCAGAACAGAATTAGCTCCTGCAGTCACAGAGCGGATAATGATAGATATGCTATTAGATGAGGAGGAAATAGCAACCCATACCTGGAGAATCCCATGGACAGAGGAGCCTGGAGAGCTACAGTCTGTAGGGTTGCAGAGAGTCAGATGCAACTGAGCAGGAGCACGTTAGACATCAGTCCTGGAGTATTGGAACCTGAAAGACTAGAATGTCTAGTCTAATCCTCTTATAGCTGAGGAGGCCTGAACGAATACCAGTGTCCAGGTTCCACCCTCGGAGTGCTGGGGTAGGGCCCTTGAGTGTCTAGTGTGCAACCAGAGGTGAGAAAGTTGACTTGAAAGTTACAGAAAATTGTCCTATTGCAGGTCTTTCTGCTTAACTGTACTCTCTGACATCTGGATGGAACATTCTGTGGAGGCTTTCAACCCTTCACCCAGTGTCTGTGCATCTGTTTCCACTATGTTAAAGCAAAGCAACACAAACATATAATTAGCATGCTCATACCTAGTATTTATTACTGTGAAAACCCCTGATTTTTCTTTCCCAGCTTAAAAATAGTTGTTTGCTTTAAAATGCCATGTGCGAAAAGGCCAGCATTGCAAAGCATAGAGGTGAAAGCAATTTGCCTAAATCTGAAGTTTAGCAAAGAGCCTGGACTAATCTAGAAATGTTGCTTTAGATGGTAATAGTTTTCTGCCACCTAGTGGATAATTAAAATAATAAACTGGCCTTTATTTTAAAACAATCAATACTGTCACAAAGCTATGGCTTCTGAATGTCTTTTTATGGGAAGGAAAGGTTTAGTTTTAGTTAGACAAATAGTTTTCCGCAAACTGTCTCGAAGGTAGTCTCCATTTTTATTGATTTATTGACAGTTTTTCATTGTAAAGAAAATTCATTATGTCTCTTAATATTGCTAAAAAAAGTATGGATACACAAAATGGAAATCCAAATATGCCCAGTTCCTTTATGCTCACCATCCTTATGGCAGAAAGCAAAGAACAACTAAAGAGCCTCTTGATGAAAGTGAAAGAGGAGAGTGAAAAGGTTGGCTTAAAACTCAACATTCAGAAAACAAAGATCATGGCATCTGGTCCCAGCACGTCATGGCAAGTAGATGGGGAAACAACAGAAACAGTGAGAGACTTTATTTTTGGGGGCTCCAAAATCACTGCAGATGGTGACTCTAGCCATGAAATTAAAAGATGCTTTCTCCTTGGAAGAAAAGCTATGACCAACCTAGACAGCATATTAAAAAACAGAGACATTATTTTGCTAAAGAGGCCCGTTAAGTCAAAGCTATGGATTTACCAGTAGTCATGTATGGATGTGAGTGAAGTGAAGTGAAGTGAAAGTCACTTAGTCGTGTCCAACTCTTTGCAACCCCATGGACTATACAGATGGAATTCTCCAGGCCAGAATACTTGAGTGGGTAGCTTCCCTTCTCCAGAGGATCTTCCCAACCCAGGGGCTGAACCCAGGTCTTCCACATTGCAAGTGGATTCTTTACCAGCTGAGCCACAAGGGAAGCCCATGGATGTGAGAGTTGCATTATAAAGAAAGCTGAGCGCCAAAGAATTGATGCTTTTTCACTGTGGTGTTGGAGAAGACTCTTGAGAGTCCCTTGGACTGCAAGGAGATCCAACCGGTCCATTCTGAAGGAAATCAGTCCTGAATATTCATTGGAAGGACTGATGCTGAAGCTGAAATTCTGATACTTTGGCCACCTGATGGGAAGAACTGACTCACTGGAAATGACCCTGATGCTGGGAAAGATTGAAGGCAGGAGGAGAAGGGGACAACAGAGGATGAGATGGTTGGATGGCATCGCCAACTGGATGGACATGAGTTTGAGTAAGCTCCAGGAAGGCCTGCTGCAGTCCATGGGGTCTCAAAGAGTCGGACACGGCTGAGAGAATGAACTGAACTAAATGTTCACTTCCAAAAGTTTACATACTTACAGGTGTGTGGTATAGATGGATGTATTTATATTTGGCTCTTATAAATTTTTTTCCATACTAGAAGAAATTAAAATATTGTCTACACAGAAGCTATCTACAAAAACATTCTTAGGACCAATAAGTGTGTTTAGCAAAGTTGCAGATACAAGGTCTTCATAAAAATCAACTGTATTTCTGCAAACAAATAATGAACAATGGTGAATCCAAGTTTTAAAAAATAAAACCTATACACAAGCTCCAAAATAACTGAAATATTTAGGTATAAATCTAACAAAACCTAAATAGGATCTGTATGCTTAAAATAACCATCAAAATACCCATTGCCAGACAAATAACTATTCTGCAACCCAGGCAATTAGCTACCAGTCAAAGTATAAATAAGGCTCAATGAAAGTTCAGTAACAAAGTAATGTTCAAAATAATAGACAACATTGCTTTACTTAAAAAAAATGGGACTTTTCATTATTGAGGGTGGTAGTGTCCAAGCTTAAGAGCATGAACTTGAAAGCTAAACCTCCTGATTTAAAATTCAGGCTCTCCCTTGTACTAGCTGTGGTAACTTGGAGAACTTACCTCTTTGTGCCTGGGCTTTCCCATGTGATAAGGATCATACCTCAGAGGGCGGCTGAGAAGATGAAATTCAGTCAAAGTCCTTAGTCTCAATGGCATTAGTAATTTTACTAATTTAACGTTGTTGTTACTTTAACTATTTAACATTGTTTAAAACAATGTTAAAACATTCAACTGTTTAAAAATGTTGTTGTTTATGTGTGTATCAGTATTTATGGGGAAGAAGTTCAGAAGTGGTTTGTTCTGAGACCAAATTCACTTTAAAAAATTAACAAGCATTTGTTTAGGCTTATTTTATACTCAACATTGCAGGGTATTCCTGAATACCCTGAATCAGACGTTTTCCTGTTTTTGAGTCAGTGTTCTCATAAATTAATGGGGGAGAATTAACTATAATTCAGAGCAAATATATTGAGTGTGAGACTAGAGTTACCATAAAGTACAGAGGTGAGAGAGGGTGTTTCCAGCTGGAGAAGTTGACTTATGAGCTGTAGCTTAAATAATGGATAAATTTTAATGGAAATTAAATTGCCTAAGTGGAGATGGTAGAGAGGACTCCATTTTTTAATCTTTAAAAATTTCCTCTATTTTCTTTTAATGGAAATGGAAAGGCATTTTATTTTAAATATAGCAGTGTTTATGAATTTGCAGTGTGTATGAACTTATTTACAACACAGATACATATTTTAAGCAAAGGAATCAAGTTGGGAAAAAATATAAGACATTTATTTTGGGTTCAACGAGTAATAAGATTCGGTTAAAGCAGAAGATTTCTTCATTCTTTCACCTAATTTGAGCATCTAGTCTGTGCCAGGCTCTGTTCTAGGTATATGTATGTTGTGGACAAAGACTCTGTCCTTAAGAAGGCATATTCCGTTGCAGAAAGAATCCTGAGAGAGATGTCTGGGAAGAGACGGTGGGGCTAGATTTGGGAGGAGACCTAATGAAGAACCAACAAAGGCTGCTGAGTAAGATGGAGCAACGATCAGGTGCTACCTGAGAAATAGCTTTCTGGTGAAGGAAGTGTGCATAATAGATGTAGGGAAGAGGCTATAGGGGCACAGAAACATATTTCAGTAGGAGGCAATTTAAAAAGTCCAGGCAAGAGGTCATGAAGCCTTGAACTGTGGAAGCAAAAAGGAGAAAACAGACTCAGAAGACATCCAACAGGTGGGGCAGGACTTGGACCAGCAGAATGAAAGCCTATGATAAATAATGCAAGATGGCTTGCTGCAGAGAGAGGAGGCAGAATTACGTAGTGTATTGGCAGCCTCATTGGCAGCATAGACTCTGGAGTCAGACCTACCTGTATCAGAATGCCTCAAGCCAATTATTTTATCTCTTTAAACCTTTGTCTCATCAGCCCAATTGGGATAATTAAAAGTACCACTTTATTAGATTGTTGTAGGAAATAAACACAGGTACTTCGCACTGCAGACATGGTGAGGGCATGGCCCTGGAGGCTGTTCTTGGGGAATGTTAAGAAGGCTAAGCAGAGTCACCTACACTTGCCTGTATTTAGCATCAGACGTGCTTGTAGGGGGGCTTCCCAGGTGGCATTAGTGGTAAAGAACCCACGTGGTCTACAGGAGACATAAGAGATAATGGGTTTGATCCATGGGTCAGGAAGATCCCCTGGAGGAGGAAATCACAATCCGCTCCAGTATTCTTGCCTGGAGAATCCCATGGACAGAGGAGCCTAGCAGGCTACAGTCCATAGGGTTGCAAAGAGTCGGGCACAACTGAAGTGACTTAGCCCCACGCATGGACTTGTAGGGGAGGTTGCTCTCACCTTAAAGTTGACAATTGTTCACAAAAAAGGTAACTAGCCAAGAAGTTTTCAACAGTTATTCCATGTTAGAGAATGAACCACAAATGAAAGGGCCTTCTTTTGCTTTGAGGAATCCTAGCAGCTGTGAATTTGGTGATAACTCTCCTCATAAACTGGCATAGGCCTCATTTACAGCAGCTAGAAACATACCTCATTTAAGGAAGAGAAATTTCACGAAAAACCCAAGAATGGGAATTGGACTAAAATTTCAATACCCAGAGTGTTTTCAGTCTTAGGATCTATCTCTGAACATTTGCCAGCTGAACACTTGTTATTACCCTATCTTTAGAAACTACATATAAAGCATAATATCAGGCAGCAGAATTGTGGGTGTTTGTTAAGAAACAGACAATATGGATCAAGAAGTATACCTAATCTAGGTTAAAATCATTAACACTAGTAGGAAATTTCAGTAAGTTTCCTGGATCTAAGATAAATATATAAAAATCAATAGCATTTTTAGGTGCTAGGAACAGTTAGGATTCCCTGGTGGCTCAGTGGTAAAGAATTCACCTGCAATGCAGGAGACCCAGGTTCAGTCCCAGGGTCTGGAAGATCCCCTGGAGAAGGGAATGGGAACTCACTCCAGTATTCTTGCCTGAAGAAACCCATGGACAGAGGAGCCTTGTGGGCTATTATAGTCCATAGGGTTGCACCAAGTTGGACACGACTGAAGCGACTTAGCACAGCACAGATTTTTTAAAAAAGACACCATTTTGACAAAAGTAATAGTTATGTAACCAACAATATCACTTCTCAAATTTTCCTTGTAACCCTCTCAATTCATACCCTCACCCCCAGCCTCTAACACCACTGATTTCTGTCTCTGTAGTTTTTACTTCCTCAGAAATTCAACTACGTGGGATCATCCAGTTTACAGTCATTGCTATCTGATTTTTTCATTTTTATACATGTTTTTCCATGCATTAGTAGTCTCTTACTTTTTATTCTTGGGTAGTATCTCACTGTATGGATACACCCTGGATTTTTATCCAATTACCCATTGATAAACACTTAGTTGCACCTGAGTCTCCTGCATTGCAGGTAGGTTCTTTACCACCTGAACTACCAGGGAAGCCTGTTATTATAAAAATAAAGCTGCTGTTAATTAATAATCTTTCTTAATAAAGATTTGTATACAAAAAAGTGTGCTTAGATGTCTGTTTTCTGGAATTCCTTCCAAAGTAATTAAGTGAATAGTCTGAATCTATGTCCAGAGGGAAGTAATACCTGTCAACAGAAAGAATGCTGAAATAGAGAAATGGGGACCTCTGGAGGACCAGGGCAGCCCACGCATGCTGTTATAGTATGATAAGAGAATTTAGGATGCTTAGAGCTGTCTGTACTCAGCAACAGGTTAAAGTAAAGTGCTCTGCACTTTTGAGAGACACAGAGAATGCACTCTGGAGTTTAAGAAAGTAAGTACAATTACATTTCTAACTGTAAGTACATGATCCAAAACTTGCTTGCTGGCTTGACTGCATATTTGGCAGACGTATTTGGGATGGTCTGTCTTGACATAAAAGCTACTCTGCATGCAAAATCTATTTTGAGGAACCAAAAGGAAACTTCAAGTAAAGAGTTATTCTCCAGGGCACCTGAAGATTAAGTGTTTGAAGGCACCCTCATGAATTCTGGTTGAAACAAGTGCATCCTACAGATCAGCAGTCTGTGGATAAAGAAAACAGTGATATCAAAATAGAAAATTCAGAGCAGATGCTTGAAGTCGCAGGTGCTGATTTGCAGTCTAGCTGCTTCTCACACGGGCAACTTCATTTCACACAATCAAGATGAGAAGCAAAAAGGATTTACATATTTATCATGGTTACTGATAACATAAAATATTATTATAATAACTCTTTCATAACTAAAATTTAATTCAGTGAGTATTTATTGCTCTTCTACCAAGTGCCAGACATTTTGTTAAGCTTTGGGTTTATAAACGATGAATAAAAGCATTATCTAGGGGTTGAGCAAGGGTACAAAGGAAGGTGACAATAACTGACATTTAAATTTTTAGTAAGTGAAATGTTTTAGGTAGATGTGAAGCAGCTTGCATCTATTTCATTTAATATTCAGAACAGCTTTTTGAAGCTTATATTCAGTTCAGTTCAGTATAGTCGCTCAGTCGTGTCTGACTCTTTGTGACCCCATGAATTGCAGCACTCCAGGCCTCCCTGTCCATCACCAACTCCCGGAGTTCACTCAGACTCAACGTCCATCGAGTCAGTGATGGCATCCAGCCATCTCATCCTCTGTCGTCCCCTTCTCCTCCTGCCCCCAATCTCTCCCCGCATCAGAGTCTTTTCCAATGAGTCAACTCTTCGCATGAGGTGGCCAAAGTGCTGGAGTTTCAGCTTCAGCATCATTCCCTCCAAAGAAATCCAGAAGCTTGTATTACAGATCCCCAATTCAAGATGGGAAAATCGAGACTCAGAGTTTAGTAGCTACCAAGTGTCATGTACCAAGGAAAGTGGCAAGGCCGAGACCTGTACCTGGTATGCCTGGCTCCAAAGACCATCATCTTTTAGTTAGATTTTCTCCCATTTCTGACTGTAATGTAAATCAAGTTATTTAAACTGCTCACAAAATTGTAAAAGAAATTGAGGAAAATGGTGAATTTTTTTCTAAGGGATATCAGTAAAGATTTGACATAGGTGATAACTTTGGGCTTTGGAGGTTGATTAACATTTTGACAGGGAGGAGACTCCTAGGTGTAGGAAGTGTAAAGGAATGAAGCTTGTGGAGAATGACAAAACTTGCAAGGGAAAAGTTTTAAATTGTGGCTTTTCTTATGGGATTAGGTATAAGGGATTGGGATGGGGGTGGGATCCGAGGCAGATTAAAAAAAAAAAAAAGCTTTATGAGATGTACTTTAGGTATCAGATAATTCACTGATTTCAAGGATACCATTTAATAATTTTTTAAGTAATTTTACCAAGTGGTGGTGCCACCATCATCACAAATCAGTTTTAGAATATTTTCATCCCTTTCAACAAAGATCCCTCATGCCCATTTATAGTATATCCCCATTCCTTCTCCCTGCCTTGGGAAACCATGGCTCTACTTTCTGTCTATAAATTTGCATTTTCTGACATTTTGTATCAATGGAATCATACATATACATCTTTTTTGTCTGGTTTCTTTCACTCAGAATGACGTTTTCAAAATACATGTTGTGGCATGTGTCAGCACTTTATTTTTTATTTTTGACTAACATTCCCTTGAATGGCTATGCTATGCTTGTTTACCCATTCATCAACTGAATGCTCGGGTTGTTCGACTTCTTTGGCTATTAGGAAGAATGCTATTATGAACATTTATGTGGACGTATGTTTCCATAGCTCTCAGTAGATAACTGGAAGTGGAATTGCTGGGCTGTTAGATGTTTTATATTTAACCCTTTGAGAAACTGACGAGCTATTTTCCAAAGTGGCTGCATCATTTTACATTCCTGCCAGCAGTGTATGAGTGTTCCTATGTCTCTACATCTTAATAGCACTTGTTATTGCCTGATTTACAGTCTTTCTAGTCCATGCGAAATGGTACCTTGTGGTTTTAATTTGCATTTTCTTAATGGCTAATGGTGTTGAGTATCTTTACATGTGCCCAAGATATAAAATCTAAAGACTCTGTTTGGATGATACATTTAACTAAGATGCAGAACACAATAAGTGGAATTTGTAAGAAGAATAATAAAGTTGTGAGCTGTTCACATGATACTGAGTTGCAGATGTTCAGAAGGCAGAGAAAAAAACTCAGGTCTTGGAACTCAGAAGAGAATTGAAGGCAAGACACATATATTTGGGCTCAGTTACACAGAAAAGGCAATTGAAGTCAAGAAACTAGATGAGTTAATTGACAGAGAAAATGTAGGGATATCTATTTTAAAGAAATGGATAAAGGGAGCTGTGACTTTAGGAGACATAAGAGAGACAAGTGCCATGCGTGCCACTGGAAACAACTTTTAAATTTTGCTAATGTTCATATTTTATTGTACTTCCTTGCAGTGTTTTTCTTCACACATAAACTAATAAACTTAATAACATAGACATATTATACATATTTAATAATATTTTATTTCCACTCAACCTTGAGTCATGAACATTTTCATGTCACTAGTCTTATTTTTTAGTGGCTAATTTAAAGTATTTAATTATAAATAGATACCATAATTAATTTATTCTCTTATTTTGCACCTTATTAAAGAATACTGAAGTAAACCTTTCAGTACAAAATATTTGTGTGGTTCTCCAATGATTTCCCAGTATAAATTCTTAGAAATTGGAATTTCTTGTTAAAAGCATATTAAAAACATTAAGACCCTTTATATACATTGCCAGAGTTCTTTCCAGAAGTACCTTTCTCTCTCCAACAGTGTATGAAAATAATGAGCCAAATGTATCAAACATGAAAAGAGTATCTCATAGATATAAGGAAAATATTTAACATTGTTATTCTTTTAGGAGATGTTTCCAAAACTGCCACGAGCCCCCATTGATGACAACTAACTGGAGAATTTCATTTTTAATTTTTAAAATTATTTAAGGTGTACTACATGGTAATTTGATAGATACATATAAAAATCAACATCTCTCTATCAGTACACACACACAGACAAATATATATATAGTGAAAATATTACTATAGTCAGATTTTGAAGGAACAATGGAAGACCAACAATAGCAAATACCTCACGACAGCATTGGAACTGTAAATAGTATTGATTTTGGTGACTACGTATCTGTTGGAAGTATTTGAGAGTAATTTTTCCTTGAGAGCGGTTATGCATGCATGCTAAGTTGCTTCAGTTGTGTCCAACTCTTTGTGACTCTATGGACCAGGCTCCTCTGTCCATAAGATTTTTCAGGCAAGAATACTGGAGTGGGTTGCCATGCCCTGCTCCAGGGGATCTTCCCAACCCAGGGATCGAACCCGTGTCTCTTATGTCACCTGCATTGGCAGGTGGGTTCTTTACTACTAGAGCCACCTGGGAGACAGATATCAAATTGTAGTTCTCATGTCAAATTTTATCAAATTTTCTTTTCCTTTGTCCATTTATTTTGCTTTCTTCAAATGCCTTGTGGTTTTGAAAATGTTTTATTATACTATAGGGAAAAACGTCTTTAAAATAAATTAAATTTTCTGTTTTTTTTTTCATGAATGTTAATTTTTTATTATCACTCTTTTATTCTTCATTTCTTCTTTATTCATACTCCCTCATTTATTTCCTTGGGTTAAAGTTCTCAGATAAATGGCTTCGTAAATGATGCTACAGAGGCAAATTAGTAGTAGATTGTAACTTGTATAAATAAAGAATAAGCCTTTGAGATTCCGTGTGTGGACTTCCATAAATGTCAGACCTAATTTTTGTTTTTAGATGTGGTGGGAATAGCATTTAATGTCACTGTTTGAGTCATTGAATGGATGTCTGTTGAGCTCATCAATGTTCCTCATTCAGAGAACCCTTTATGGGCATCCACTCCATAAGTTTATTACCACTCGTGGGAAAATGCTTGACCCAAATACTCTTTGCTTCTCTGTGACATGGATCATAATTCTATCACAGTGAGCTGTTTCCTTTCTCAACCACAGAGATATACAATCCAGGCATTCTGAATACACATAAACTCTGTTATTTCCTGTATAAACTGAAACTTGAGCATGAATCATTTCCATTCCTTTCCCCTCCTTTTTGATTCTCAGTTTGAGAAATATCTCCTCCAACCCCACATTTAACAGGTGTGTGTGGGTGTGCGCGGTCACTCTCGGTGACCCCATGGACTGTAGCCTGCCAGGCTCCTCTGTCCATGGGATTCTCCAGGCCAGAGTACTGCACTGGGTTGCCATTTCCTTCTCCAGGGATCTTGAACCCACATCCCCTGCACTGGCAGGCAGATTCTTTACTGCTGAGTCACCAGTGAAGCCTGGTCGATCTCCTTTACTTCTTCTTAGAAAGAGGACCAGAAAGTTCCCCAAACATTTCTTTATAGTTATTCCAGCTGACTTTTGGAATGTTTCTGGTAGGACAGTGAAGATCTAAGGATCTGATAGTTTTGGGGGAAGAGCTTCATGGTAAAGATATATCCCTGCAGGTATAATTTCTAGTAATATTCTGACCATTTCATTGAAGAAATACCATTCCAAGATGTAAATGTTTGTTTATTGAGTACCCATAAGAATTTCATCATATATTTCAAAGCCCTATGACTTAAAAAAAATGCACTATAAATGTTTGGTGAGAGAGATTTTTCTGAATGTTTCTTTGTGGAATACATTCTGACATTAAATGAATCATCTAATGTAACTCTAGAGAGAATTTAATTGATGCTTGTAGTATGGATTAGCTGAAGTTACATGAAGTCTATTACAGAGGCAGATTTTGCTTTAGACAAAATTAAGAAGAGATTAAAAGCAATAGGAGTCTTACCAATTCCCCCAGTATATAAATGAAATTAGCAGAAGACTACCTCAAAATAAGAAATAAGAAAATTCAACTGAAGTGAGATATCTCTGATAGAATATTTTTAGAATCACAGATATAGTAATTAAAATAATTCTTAGTTTAGAATATTTTAAAATGTGATCATTATAAGACAGAACATAGATATGGAGATATTACAGTTTGAGTCAGACAGAATTGAATTATGCTATTCCTGCTTTAATACTCTGAAATGATATTTGAACAGATACCTAATTTAGGTGTTGTAAAAGTGAAGATAAAATTAATAACTATGTAATAGACATATAAACTCTATAAAGTTACTCCATATCTATCTTGCTTACTGCACAGTTAATGTAAAAAATAAATCTCTAAATGCAGTTTGAGAAACATGTACTATGAAAACTTATTTAGCATAAGAAAATTTTAAAAATAAAAATTTGCAAAACAAGCGAAAATGATATTGTAATAACGAATATTTGATTGTATTTGAGAATAATTTCTGTGCTCAATGAAATATACCTCAAGCATATTATAACCATCTTTTCCTATTTAAAACATGAATTGCTATCAATATACCAAAAGTAGGTTAAAAAGTAATTTTTTCTTAAAAAATGATGTTATTATTACTAACAACAGACATACATTTCTAGGTTAATTTTTCATTTGTAGGACTAAATTTTGCAGTGATATTTAATCAAGGTTTTTTTTTGACAGTGTGATTCATTTTCACCATGGTTGAGCAATCTTTCCCTCCAAAGTACAATTTAATGTTTCTTTTTTTTTAAAGTAAGTTTTCAACCCATGATTGTAGCACCATTACACTTCACTTAACCAGTAGGCCCTAGATTTTTCCAATATGATGTGTTATGGTTTTGTTGAGTGAAAAATGACTTGGGCACCCTTCCTCTTACGATGAAAGCAGAAATTCTTTTCTGCATTTTTCTTCTTCATCTCTAACTGCAACATGACAGCATAAAATATTTGATTCATTGACTTGTTCACTCATCTGTATCATTAAATCTAGCTCTTGGTTTGCATTACCTATTGCTGCCCGTTTCTTCACTTCTGCAGCCACTAATCAAAAGTATTACTGGAGTCAGATATCTTCACCTTCAGAAACTTGCCCTCTTCTGTTCTAGGCTACATGCGATCATTAACACAAGGTTCTTTACACATTGTCATAATGCTTAGCACAATGTTCTTTACATGTTTTTCTCCTCTTTTTAAGAACAGTAACTAACTTTCTCTTTCCTATTCTATTAAGTATAAACCGTTTATTCTAAGAGTTCAAAGTCTCGCTTCATCTGACCCTTTTCTTTAGCAATCCCATTTCTTCTTCCTCTTTGGCACAGTTACTCTGCTATTTCCAAGCCATTGGGTTGTTCTCAGCACACAGGTTGGTTTCTAACTGCTTCCTTATTTGTGCAGATGTCATGCCCTGAATCTTGGGAGCCCACTGCTTTCTGAGACAGTCCGTTCTATCTTGTGGTAAGTCAGTTGGAGGGGTTTTCTTTTTATTGACCTAAACCACCTATCACATATTAGGTATGGTTTTCACTTTTATCTTTGTGTGTCTGTCTTTTGTGTCTTTTCTCAGTCGGTGCTCTGTGTTACGCCTGTCGTGGTGCTTTCTATGAGCTCTCTGCATCTGGTAGTCCAGTGCTTCCATACCCTGACCTACCTCCCCACCACTCCAGAATCATAGCAGCTTGAGCTCTAACTGTGCATTGTACGTCTTTAATATGTGTTTGATGACTAAGCTACCCACTAAATGTGGAAGAAATATCTTCTAAGAATAGAGATAATTCCACGTTTAGAAGGTAGCTTAGTGATAAGATATACTTAGCTGTACTTATCAAAGGATGACAAAATCTGTCTTGGAAATGATTCTGTGAATTAAGTAAAATGCCTGATCATGTGCATATTCACATCCCCCCAGTCTCACACAGCAAAATGCCTAAACGATACCAATTGTTTAAGAAAAACCATTTTGTATGCTTACTTCTAATTGATTAATTGAGACAGTATTACATATTGCATGTCCACACAGATTCAGAATGGCTTGGCTTTCTAAATATATGGTTCACTGTTATTATATTCTAAAGCATTGAACAATTGGCATATTCAGTTCTACATGTGCAATTTCAAGCAATGCAGGAAGAATATTAATATTTTTGCCTACATTTAAATGTTAACATGAGAAAATATCTTGGCATTGTTAATACCCAAAAAGGACAATTATATCTTTCAAATAGCCAGTGAAGCCTGACCTTTTATTTGTATCTCTAAATTGCTGACATCTCCCAATGTTCTTGCATTTTAAACTTTTTCAAAAATTGTGTTTCCATAACAATTTTAATTGAATCTTCTGTGATGCTATTTTAATCATTGTAACCAACCACAGCATGGAATTAGACTTCAGTCAGAACCTTTAGTGCACTAATATGAGAGTAGACACTTATAAAAATGTCGTGTCTGTCTGGATTTCTTCTCCTGACCTCCCTCTGCTGCACCCGTGACGCTATAACCAAGGGTCATAATTGAACGAGAGCAGAGGTTGATTTCCATTTATCCTACGTAATATGGAAATTTTTGTCCAGGGGCAGCTAGTTAGGGTCATCATCAATAGATGTGTGGTATAAAGATAAACATATAGTGATAGGTTTTCATTAAGGCCGTGACCAATAAACACACTGGTTTATTTGTAGAATGGCTCCTGGAGGTCGAGAGTGCCCCTCAGAGTCAATGCAAGAGACTGAAGTTCTAGGCATGGTGACGTAAGTAGCACAGGTGATGTGGGTCGCCCAGGTGCGGAGGAAGCCTCATTTACAGACCTTATTGCTCTATTGTGCTTCTTCACAGGTCCTGAATTATCAGCAGTGAGTTATTCTTTTTAGGTTATTATTATTACTAGATTTCTTCAAAACTCACTTTTATGTCTTCTCATTAATCATCTGTGACATGTTGGAAGGCAAAATGCATGAGGCTCAGAGCTAATTATGCATTCTATTATGCCTTTAGATATCTGGATGAAAGTCAAGTTCCAACTCACAATCCCTTCCCTAAAACTCATTTCCACAAGTGATGATTTAATGATCAGTTTACTTTAAAGGTTTGCCTTTGGGCACAGTGATTATCCTGGTTTGCTCTTTTGAAAGAATAGACTTTTCTTTCAGGGAATATGTAAATATTTAGAAAAAAAATTCATTGTGGACTTTGAAATGCTTTCAACACAAAATGTGTTGAAACCTATGCTTCAACTATCCCTGGGGGGGAAGGACACCTTTGTATCTATGCAGAGAATGAGGGCATGGTGCCCAGAATTCTCAAATTCCTTTGATTAAATATGGTAACCACTACTTGTGGAAGCAGGGAGGATGAGGGCAAATTGCAGCTTTGTTTTTCAACTCCAAAGTTAGTACTTGTGAACAATAAAAGAATGATAAAATGACAAAATACCTAAATATGATGATTACTGATGTTTTCCCTGACCATTTTTTGCTCTTCTGCCATTCACAGCCAAGCATGTTACGTATAACTAGTGAGGAATGCAAACATTAGTCTCATGTATGTCTTTCAATTTGATCTCTTGGTATCCTTCTTACTCTGCAGTTTTGAAAAACATCAGCTTCAGTAATAAAATCCATGACTTCTAGGTATAGGTTATACATTAGATTACAATAAAGAAATATTTTCCCATATTTTCTAACAGCAGAGTGCAGTATTTTGCAAGGAAAGGTGTCTTTGTGATTTAGAGTGTATTCATTTCTGTTAGACTGTGCTTTTTCTGAGCCCTTATAGTTCAGTTAGAATGTGTGCAAAAACACTTGTGCTATAAACTCTGCGTGAATTTTTTTCTAAACATTAAGTCAGAAGTGCAGTGTCAGTTGAGTTTTGGATTTAGTGAGAACAAAAGCAAGGTGGATTTCCAGTGGGGAGGGACTGTCTCCTTCTAGATGTCAGTGTCCACCCCAGAGCCACATTTGCGGCAGAAGATTTCCTTGTTGTGAGTCAGGAAGCCTTCCCCCACCAAGGAGATGGAGCACTTCCCACAGTTAAAGCATTCACTGTGCCACTGGCGGTCTTGAAAGCAGATAAACTTGGCACCTCTGAGACCTGTAAAGCAATTGGAGAAAAAGAGTAATTTATTCTTTCAACAAATAGATGGAGCATTCTATCAGGTACACTTCTGGGAGCTGGAGATAAAACAGTGAGTAAGACCGCATCAAGAAAGTAACCAAGAAATGATGCAACCCGCAGTGGCCTGTATCCATTCGGGAATGACACCCACAGGTTCTTCCTTTGAGATTCAGCCAGATACTCAGTCAATTTTGTCCCATAATCTACATCAGTATGTTGAACTTGGGTATGCTGCTGCTGCTAAGTTGCTTCAGTCGTGTCCAACTCTGTGCGACCCCAGAGACGGCAGCCCACCAGGCTCCCCCGTCCCTGGGATTCTCCAGGCAAGAACACTGGAGTCGGTTGCCATTTCCTTCTCCAATGCATGAAAGTGAAAAGTGGAAGTGAAGTTGCTCAGTCATGTCCGACTCTTAGCGACCCCATGGCCGGCAGCCCACCAGGCTCCTCCGTCCACGGGAGTTTCCAAGCAAGAGTACTGGAGTAGGTTGCCAAGAACTTGAGTATACAAAGCACATATTTTTGGAGACAGCTCCCAATTGCCTAAGACATAAGGCTTCCCTTGTGGCTCAGAATCTGCCTGTAATGCAGGAGGCCTGGGTTCGATCCCTGGGTTGGGAAGATCCCCTGGAGAAGGGAAAGGCTACCCACTCCAGTATTCTGGCCTGGAGAATTCCATGGACTGTATTAGTCCATGGGGTCACAAAGTTGTACACGGCTGAGCGATTTTCACAAGACATAAGGAAATTTAGGGTATTGCAATGAGAAGAAGGAATAAGCTTTGAAGTCAGAACTTCAAAGTAAGTTACTTACTTAGTTACTTGCTTATCTAAGTAAGTTACTTACTTATCTAAGTAAGAATATTTTTTCCTTCCTCGTGACCCTGTTTACTTTGAAGCAAAGTTAAGGTAAAATAAATGAATACTTCTCAGCCTGGTATCTGATATTTTAATGACTTATAGTTCTCTTCTCTCTTTTCCCATGTTTAGTTTTATTCAAGATAAAGTCCCACAGTCATACTGTGGCTTGAGACACAATTTCCAAAAGGCTCCAATAGAGAATTTCATCCAAACTGTCCTTAGCTAGCCTCATATGATAACCTTGCTACCCTGCCCAGAGTTGACGACAGTGTAGGCTTGCAACAAAGATGTGTGAATCTTATTCCTGTGGCCGCTGAAGCCATGTTACCCAATGAAATCAGCTCCCCCATTTCAACTTGGGCCTTACTTGAGCCATAGGGTTTCTATTAATAAGAAAGGTATGAGAATTTGAGTCTTTGATGAGACTCTGTCTCTATACCCCAAATATGAATCCAGGGTACAGTTTAAGGAACTGATTTTGAGGAGTTGTAAAAAAGGAGAAAAGGTCTAAGGTCTGGTAAGGGTTTGGGTTGCCCTAGACTTGAATCTTCATTTGCCAGGTTTTTTCCAAGTGATCTTAGTGCTATGAAATTCTTGTGGTTTGCTTATCACACTGTTTTAGTGAGGCTAAAATAGTTCATGTGCTGATGCACATGTGATTTCCAAATATTCCATTTGGGATGGTAAAGCAAAAAAGGTGAATAAATATTTTATTTCAGGTAAATTCTCCTTTGATATGATAATGAGCTTTTGTTTCCTTCCTGGAAATATTTTTTGATGCCTTCGCATACAATTTACTAGTTCAGGGATACATTTACATCAAATTCTTGTACTTTTCTTGATGAAATTTATAGCTTATTTATGATGCCATCATTACTTTCTAATGAGAGTAAATCAATAATGTACCAATTAATCCCCTTAATGTTATTCAAGATGTTAATAAGCTGATTGCAAGAATAATGTTCTATATGTACATAAACCACTTCTGTTCATGAATTTAATTATTGCACATCTAGCATTTTGATGCACATGAAATTTTCTTGATTTGTTATTAAGCTTTGTACAGGTGGCAAATGTAAAAATAATTCTTCTAGAATTTTACAAAGAAGAATAAAAAGGAAGCATCTGGTAGCAGGGATATAAGAAAGTCTTGACTTAACATGTGAGATGGTTATAAATTGTTTTGATTTTGGATGTGTTTACTCCCTCACATCATAAGGGTCGTTTTCAATAAGAAAGTCAACCAGGAAACAGGACTCTGACACCTGTTTTATCTGGCTTCATTTATTCCTGAAAATGAAGAGCTGGCCTTTGTTGAGCTCTTAAAGATGAACCAGTCACTATTCCAAGCCCTTTACTTCATATAGCTCTCACCTCACTCCATGGGGTAGTTATTACCATCAACCCGACTTTGCAGATAGTAATTGTCAAACAGAGAGCTTAGCCTCTTGGCCAAATCACCCGGCTGCTAAGTGGCAGGTCTGGGATTCAATCCTAGGCCATCTGTTTCAGAATCTGTGTTTCCAACTTCACCAAATTAAGTCAGAATTTTCTTTCTTAAGGAACATAACCAGAAATATTAGCATCTCTGTCTGAAGAAGCCAACATTTGAAACTCACTTTACTGAAAATAAACAGTAATAGAAAACAGCAAAGATGTGATCTTATTTAATTCCTCATTTTGCAAGAAGACAAATGAGGACCTTCGAGGTGAATTGCATACCTATAGTCACACAGTAATCAGGGCAGAGACAAGGCCATGGTCTTTTACTCCCTAGATCAGTGCTCTTCCCACTAGGTCAAGCTGCTTCATTTATCTCCTTAGAAAGGCAAATCCTATCTTAGAGGAGAAAAAACTTATAGTTACATCTTGAGTTGTTCCTTATAGATCTAGTTAATTTAAAGTGATGTTTTAAAAACAGTTCTAACATAGTTTCTGGGAATGACATTGTTTGCCAGAATGTACAATTTTCAGAAGATAAATGTATGGTATTAATATATAGTTCCCTGTGGTACATTAGTTCAAATAGCTCACCTTTAAAGAAGCACTACTACAGAGAATATATATATATATCAGTTCACTTCAGTCGCTCAGTCGTGTCCGACTCTTTGCGACTCCATGAATTGCAGCACGCCAGGCCTGCATGTCCATCACCAACTCCTGGAGTTCACTCAGACTCATGTCCATCTAGTCAGTGATGCCATCCAGCCATCTCATCCTCTGTCATCCCCTTCTCCTCCTGGCCCCAATCCCTCCCAGCATCAGAGTCTTTTCCAATGAGTCGACTCTTCGCATGAGGTGGCCAAAGTACTGGAGCTTCAGCTTTAGCATCGTTCCTTCCAAAGAAATCCCAGGGTTGATCTCCTTTAGAATGGACTGATTGGATCTCCTTGCAGTCCAAGGGACTCTCAAGAGTCTTCTCCAACACCACACTTCAAAAGCATCAATTCTTCGGCACTCAGCTTTCTTCACAGTCCAACTCTCACATCCATACATGACCACAGGAAAAACCATAGCCTTGACTAGATAGACCTTAGTCAGCAAAGTAATGTCTCTGCTTTTGAATATGCTACCTAGGTTGGTCATAACTTTTCTTCCAAGGAGTAAGTGTCTTTTAATTTCATGGCTGCAGTCACCATCTGCAGTAATTCTGGAGCCCAAAAAAATAAAGTCTGACACTGTTTCCACTGTTTCCACATCTATTTCCCATGAAGTGATGGGACCGGATGCCATGATCTTCGTTTTCTGAATGTTGAGCTTTAAGCCAACTTTTTCACTCTCTACTTTCACTTTCATCAAGAGGCTTTTGAGTTCCTCTTCACTTTCTGCCATAAGGGTGGTATCATCTGCATATCTGAGGTTATTGATATTTCTCCCGGCAGTCTTGATTCCAGCTTGTGTTTCTTCCAGCCCAGCGTTTCTCATGATGTACTCTGCATGTAAGTTAAATAAGGGTGACAATATACAGCCTTGACGTACTCCTTTTCCTATTTGGAACCAGTCTGTTGTTCCATGTCCAGTTCTAACTGTTGCTTCCTGACCTGCATACAGATTTCTCAAGAGGCAGGTCAGGTGGTCTGGTATTCCCATCTCTTTCAGAATTTTCCACAGTTTCTTGTGATCCACACAGTCAAAGGTTTTGGCATAGTCAATAAAGAAGAAATAGATGTCTTTTTGGAACTCTCTTGCTTTTTCCATGATCCAGCAGATGTTGGCAATTTGATCTCTGGTTCCTCTACCTTTTCTAAAACCAGCTTGAACATCTGGAAGTTCACGGTTCACTTATTGCTGAAGCCTGGCTTGGAGAATTTTGAGCATCACTTTACTAGCATGTGAGATGAGTGTAATTGTGCGGTAGTTTGAGCATTCTTTGGCATTGTCTTTCTTTGGGATTAGAAAGAAAACTGACCTTTTCCAGTTCTGTGGCCACTGCTGAGTTTTCCAAATTTGCTGGCATATTGAGTGCAGCACTTTCACAGCATCATCTTTCAGGATTTGAATTAGCTCTCTCTCTATATATATACACACACACGTACATACATACAGATATATTTAAAAGTGTTAGTCGCTCAGTTTATGTCTGACTCTATGACCCCATGGACTGTAGCCTGCCAGACTCCTCTGTCCTTGGGATTCTCTAGGTGAGAATACTGGAGTGGGTTACCATGCCCTTCTGCAGGGGATCTTCCTGACCCAGGGCTCGACATTGCAGGCAGGTTGTTTACCGTTTGAGTTACCTGGGAAGCCCATATATATTTAAAAATCAGATCAAAACATACTAAAGTGAGTTGGAAGTTTTTGAAGGCATTTAGTTTCTGGTGTGTCTCAATCACAGAGCCAAAAGAAGATTAAGATAATGATCAACAGACTGATTATTCTAAATATATATCCTGCATTTGAATTACTTTGGGGACAAATCTTTGATTCCTGATCATCCCTGTTTCATGTGGAAAATGTGGTTTTTCTGTCTGATTTTAAAAAGCTGCGTTCAGTAATTGACCTGCAGCAGTCCATCAGAAAAATCACTTAGACACATGCATCTGTGGTGATGGATCAGAATGGAAACTCATCAGGTTCAAAGCTTGTATAGCTCTTTAAGATCCATACTAGCCATTTGAGTCCCTGGAAATTTTCAAACATTTTTAAGTTGTTAAAATTTTTCATTTCTTCGTGGAAATCCACCACCCCACCCCCCGCCAGCGCCCCCACCCCCACCCCCTGCCAGCCCCCTCTCCCCGCCTTTTCTGGCCAATTCAAGAAAAGTGTTGTAGAATAAATTGTCTGAGTCCATCAAGCTGTGATATTCTACTAAGTTTTTGGAGCTCCAGTTACTGTTACATTTTTGGAAGTTTCATTTCTACCTAGAACCAGTAGAGAGGGTGGCTTATTCCCTTGGCTGCAGGAGTTGCCAGATATGCAGAAGCAGGAGAGCAGAGTTATTAACAGCCCAAGCCTTGGAGCCCTATGATCTAAAATTGCCAGTGTATGTCCCTGAAAGGGCTGCAGAGGTGACATAGCCGAATGATTGTGGGAGGAACAAAGGGGGCAAGCCCTGCACAGTGGGCTAGTCACTCAGCTCCCTGTGACAGTGACCTGGCCAGGAGTGTGAGGGCAGTATGCTCACCTCGGGCAGGCTCTTCATTTTCTCTTTGGCTGAAGAGATGGATTTTACATTAGTTGTTTCCAAGCTTATGCAGGCCAAACAAAACATGCTTGCTGGCCAGCTGTAACCCATGGGCTGGTGTGAGATTCTAAAAAATATGGTGCCTTGTATGGAGAAACAAGACCATGCTCTGTTTATCTAGGAAACTTCCTCCCTTGCAAGAAAGTGAGAGCCTATCGAGCTGGGCTTGCAGAAAAACTCTTTACTTGGAGATAAATAAATATTCAGTTTCACTTGTGATATATCTGAAGATAGAGGAGGAGAAAAGGGATAAAATAATCTGTAATAATCCTGTGTTACATGAACTGAGCCAGAAGTGAAATATGATCTAAGAGTCCTAGGAATGGAGAACAGAAATACAGTTCTGCCATGTTATTTGGTGACCATACCTAAAAGAATAGCTATTGAAATGGAATATTACTCAGCCATAAAAGGGAACTTATTTGAGTCGGTTCTAATGAGGTGGATGAACCTAGAGCCGGTTATACAGAGTGACGTAAGTAAGCAAGAAAAAAACAAATATCATATATTAATGCATGTGTATGGAATCTAGAAAGATGGTACTGATGAAATTATTTGCAGGGCAGCAATGAAGGCACAGACACAGAGAACAGACTTATGGATTCAGGAGCCGGGGAAGGAAGGAGAGAAGGGTCGTATGGAGAGAGTGACATGGAAATATGCATTACCATATGCAAAATAGATAGCCAGTGGGAATTTGCTGCATGACTCAGGGACCTCAGATCAGGGCTCTATAACAACCTAGAGGGATGGGATGGGGGTGGAGGTGGGAGGGAGCTTCAAGAGGCAGGGGACATAGGTATTCCTATGTCTGATTCATGTTGATGTTTAGCAGAAACCAACACAATACTGTAAAGCAATTATCCTTCAATTGAAAATAAATTTTTAAAAAGGAGAGAAAAAAAGAAGAGCTATTGGGTTTCTCAGGGATGAGAGTGTCAGTTCTCTTATGACAGGATTAGCAGTTTAGAAGTAACTTAGAGGAAAATACAACGTGCTTTTTACCTTGAAAACTCATTTAGCACAGATCGATTTACCATTTATGTTATTTTCAAATCATATCACACATATTTTGTTTGACAGAATGCTATCTTATTTTATCTATTCATAATTTGATAATTCTGTAAGTGAACAGAATGAAAAGAGAATAATACTTTTGTTAGAATCATCTTAAATTGAGGTTTAATTAATTCCTCATCTATGCTATCGTAATTATTTATAACTTCTGATTTTTGCACAGTACTTGCATTTAATTAAAACTTTTTCCACTTTAAGGCCCCTTTACACTTGTTTAGAATTGAGCAGCATTTTGATTTATAAGTATCCCTTTCTCCCACTCAGTTTCTTAAAGTTCTACCTCAACTCAGGCCTGGAGAAGGACGTGGCAACCCACTCCAGTACTCTTGCCTGGGAAATTCCATGGATGGAGGAACCTGGTAGGCTACAGTCCATGGGGTTGCAAAGAGTCGGACGCAACTGAGTGACTTCACTTTCTTTCTTTCTATAGTTCCTTTTGGAGAAGGAAATGGCAACCCACTCCAGTGTTCTTGCCTGGAGAATCCCAGGGATGGAGGGGCCTGGTGGGCTACAGTCTGTGGGGTTGCAAAGAGTCAGACATGACTAAGCAACTAACAGACACACAGATACACACAGAGACACACAGAGACACACATACACACACAGAGACACACATACACCCACACAGACACACACAGACACACACACCTCCCCCCCGCCCCCAAGGCCTCTTACTCTCCTTTCCTGAACTATTACTTTACTTTGAGTCAGTACCATGAAGTTAAGCATTAATGACCCTCTACAGAGCCTAGCTGCCTTAATTATACTCTATACTTACCTTGAGGGTTCTGTGTAACATTCATATTTATATATAAGTACTCATGTTTGTTTCAAAAGGAAACATAAGGGAAAGACCATCCTTTTTAAAATGACATTTCCTTAATTAACTGTATAGCATTTTCAGAACCATACTTTTTCATGCTAGGAATATATTAAACTTACCAGTAATAGGCTTGGTGCAGGCGGCACACTTTTTGGCATAAAGATGGTTGTAGCAATCCAGACAGAATGGATAGTCATCTCTGGACATAAACTCTTCCTCGCAGAGCTCTTTCCTACAGCCGCTGCACAGAAAACACTCCTTATGCCATGGCTGGTCACGAAATGTTATCCCACCTGAAGTTATCACCTGGCAAATGATCAGAAAAAGGCGATGACCATGGAATGTCTTTTGTGATTCTCTTCTTTGCCCACAAGTGGTACTTCGAGCTACCCTATCACCTTATGTCAGGATGTCTTTTTCCTGTGATTTCTTTCAACCAAAGGCTATCTCGATCAAATAGAACTGATGAGAATTATCCTAATTTTTCTCCTGCAGTGGTATAGGAAAGAAGCAGGGTCATGATGAGCTCAGGAAGATAAAAAAAGATATAGGCCCTTGATTTCTTTGCTCATCTTTCTCTTTCTTGTTGGTCTTCAAAGATCTGCCATTAGACTTAAGATACTTTCTATGCTATGCTCTAATGTTCATATATAACTTCTAAGAATCCTTTAAAAAAGCTATTTTTTCCTGAATGCTTTATTCAGCAGTAGCAACCCTGAAAGGATTTGCTCAGCACCATTCCCGGGTGGTGCTAGTGGTAAAGAACCCGTGTGCCAGGGCAGGAGCTCCAGGAGACTCAGGTTCAGTCCCTGGGTTGGGAAGATCCCCTGGAGGAAGAAATGGTAACCCACTCCAGTATTCTTGCCTGGAGAATTCCCCTGGACAGAGGAGCCTAGTGGGCTATAGTGCATGGGGTTGAAAGAGCTGGACATGACTGAAGGAGCTTGGCATGGCACGCATCATCTGCTAATAATGACCAATATTTCTAAGATGTTTTTTCAGTCTTTAGTCCTGTACTTAACCTATTCTTAACATTCTCAACATCCTGACACAGTATCTTCCCTCTTTAGAGATGAACCACTCCAGAGTTAGAGCAGTTACATCTCTTGCTAGGGACACACAGAGTGAGAATTCAAACCTGCGGTCTGATTCCGCAGTCTGTGTGCCCAACCACGAACATATACTGAGACGAGATTGCTTTGCACTAATAAGCCACTGAGAAATCTTTGTTGAATGATGAAGAAACACCAAGGGAAAAAATGTTTGAAAAGCAATTCTACCATTGTACCTAGCACAAATGGGATGACTGTGGGCAACTGTATGAGTTTTCAGTGCTAGGATTCAGTCATCAGTGCTGTACATTGAACCTTAATGTGTGATGTGTTAGGGTTTTGCAGAGATGCTTGTTATTCTGCCATAAATATTTTCTAACCCAGTTTAATGCATGGATTCTACCTTTTAAAAGACTGAGATATCTCTATTTAAAAGTCAGATGGAAAAACATTAGACAACTTTACTTGTGTAGCAATTTTTAAGTCCTAGCATCTTTCAAATCCATGGCTGCTGAGCTCTTGGGGGTGGCTTGGGAACCTGGCAAGCATTCATAGAAATGTCTTCTAATGACTGAAGCAATGTGATATCTGAGATGGCGCCTGTAGGCTTTGTATGCAAATTAACTAGATACAGAAAAAGTCTATTCTAAGCCATTCTATTGTGACAAATTAAAAAACTGTCTATGCTCCAGGCTTTTGCAAAGATTATCCTAAAGATATTTAAAAATTTTCCAATGACTACCTTAATAATTAAAGATATTTGATAGAAAGTTATTTTTTGTAAATGAGAAAAAAATATATACTATTTTAAATAAGTAAATGGGAAACATAATGGTGTGTCTGAACTAAAGCAATTTAAAATGCCCCCTACTGACTTCAAATGCCTTACAACAGGCACAGCAGAATTCAAGATTCTTTTGATTTGTTTGGTCAAATGATTAGCAGGCAAGGCTTAAAAGATTCAAAACTTGAAAACTGTATTCACAGCAAAATGAAACTTGATGTACACACTAAAGATTATTTCATTATGGAGATGAAACTCTGGAACATTAAAAATAGCTTGTTTGTGATTATATTCCTTTTGAAGAGGCAGACAGGCTAAGATGAAGTCTAACATCCAAGCCTGGTTTTTGATACTGATTGATCCCAGGATTTAGAACATGTTTCTTCTCTGGCAAAGTGGCGGCAACAATGATTTTGCACTCAGTGGATGACAGCGGATCAATTTTAGAACATGTGAAACTTGTGGAATTTGAATTCAAAGGACTATTGTTTGAGGTTACTTGCTTTCTGGTAGAAAATACATTTTAGTTTCAGAAAATAAAATCTATGAAAAAAATTCTGTGGGCTGGTTGTCAAGTAGTTTTTGCTTATTTTCTTTTGTTTTATATTTGGTCTTTGGCTTGGGTTGTTTTTCTTCAGCTTGGATCATCTTAATTAGAAACATTTATATCCAGTTTTCCTTAAAGGACTTGTGGTTTTAAAAAATTAAATAGAAAATAATCTGGCATGTTGTGATCTTTCTACTACCCAATACAAACATTTCATAAATTTCTGGGGACTTAAAATCATGTCCTAAATATAGGGCAGGCTTCTCTAACCTGGGAAACATCAGGGCTTTGGCCCGAAACAGTGCTCAGCTATGATATACTAGAGAAGATATTTGAATCTCAAATAGCACCAAAGGAAACTTTACATCGTGTGCCCAACAAATGATTTTAAAATGACTCCCACAAGTGTCATTTTAGGGTAAGTCCTTAAGAAATACAGCCTAAAGATGGCCAACTTAGTTGTCCCTCAAAACAATCAGGTCAATGTATCCATTTTATTTCCGTCATCTCTTTCTAAATGCATTTCATTGACTGCTACTTTTGTAGAGCTTCTTCTTCATCTGTCTCAGGGTCATAGAGTCTAACTGTTTCTTGTAAAGTCATTTTCTAAGTCAGTATTTCTGATAGAGTAATGGAAGTCTGCATGGTTGAGATGGTTTTATGTCATGTTACTTTCAGTTGTACTTTTCAGCCACCACAATCCTAAAGGAAGTCAGTCCTGAATATTCATTGAAAGGACTGATGTGAAGCTGAAACTCTAGTACTTGGGCCACCTGATATGAACTGACTCATTGGAAAAGACCCTGAAAGATTGAGGGCAGGAGGAGAAGGGGAAGACAGAGGATGAGATGGTTGGATGGCATCACTGATTCAATGGACATGAGTTTGGGCAAGCTCCAGGAGTTGGTGATGGACAGGGAAGCGGCGTGCTACAGTCCATGGAGTTGCAAAGGGTTGGACAGCAACTGAACTGAACTATTGTGTAATTTAATAATTGTAACTTAGGACTTTATCGATGCCTCCTCAAATGCAGCATCAGTATTTTAAATATATGTAGAAACTTACTGTGTGTGTTAATTTGTAGATAGTGGTAATGACATGCTAGCTGTCTGGATGTAAATATGCAAATAGTCTTAAGAGATCTGCTAGAGAGGCCTGTCAGAGAAGGCAATGGCACCCCATGCCAGTACTCCTGCCTGGAAAATGCCATGGATGGAGGAGCCTGGTAGGCTGCAGTCCATGGGGTCGCTAAGAGTCGGACACGACTGAGCGACTTCACTTTCACTTTTCACTTTCATGCACTGGAGAAGGAAATGGCAACCCACTCCAGTGTTCTTGCCTGGAGAATCCCAGGGATGGCGGAGCCTGGTGGGCTGCCGTCTATGAGGTCGCAAGAGTCGGACATGACTGGAGCGACTTAGCAGCAATAGCAGCCGCAGAGTAGCCTGCAGATCAAAAGTGTTTAGAAACTACTGTACTGAATTAGTACATGTTTCCATGATTCAGGCTTTCTGATCACAACTAACAGGGGTATTTGAAACTTATGATACCTCACAGGTCAAGGATTCCTTTGAGAACATCAATATATATTAATGGATTACAGACATGTTATCAAGGTGATAGAGATGAGTGACTTCATGTAAAAGCTTAGAGGATAAAAAAAGAATTGTACCAAGTTTACTTGAAAAATGTGACTTTTTTTCCTATTGGAAAAGTTTGAATGGGTATCCAAGTTAAAAGGCCCTACATGAAGCTTTGCAACAGGAGGCGAAGGAAACGGCTTGCAGTGCTTAGCCTTCTTTCTGTCTAATGAATGAGTTTCCCTAATGATCTTGTCACTCTTGATTGTCATTCTCTTATCTGTCTACTGCTAGAAATATAAAAGCTTCAAGCCAAGAAGACATTTACATTGCTTGGATATAAAGTGAGGAGTGAAATATCCTGTTTAAATTCGTTCCCTTAGTCACTCTGTGAGACAAATCCATCTCCCTCTGAAATTATATGGATCAAAAATTTTCTAAGAAATATTTGTATTCAAAAAGAGATGTGGGTCCTTCACCAGAATATGTGAAATCTTGCATGAACAGCAGTGAATGGAACTGGAATATCAAATCACTTGAGCTTTTGGAACATTAAATTCATGTTCTGGTGGCATTTTATGGTGATAAAAATAGATGGGCTTCCTCCCTGTGACAGGTAGTGCTTTTGAACTTGTTGGAATTCAATACTAATGTGAGTGTGCAAAGATGGCTATAATATGATAGTATCAGTTAATTACAAATATATAATGTTGCTAAAAGGTAATGGTTTGGAAGATTTCATAAGCTTCATGCTCTATAGATATTTACCTTCTTACAAAAGCTGCAGTAGTGAGCAAACTCCTTCTCAAAACACGGCACACAGTAATTGCCACTCTCTTTGGAAATCAGAGGTTTAGTTCCTATTGGCTGTCGGCAGTGCTCACACACAAAGCAGGTTTCATGCCAGTAGTTACCCTTAAATTCCATTTTGCGGGAACCTGGACCCGAAAAGTAAGAGTCTATTAGTACAAATCAAGTTTCGTTGTTTTCTTTCAAGCAGTAATACATCAAATCACTTAAACTATATGTTAAAGCAATAAACTAATCAGCCACATAGAAAAGAAAAAATAGTGTTTGGTTTCCAAAACATTTATCTGAAAAAAGAGGTCAATAGAATTCAGCCACAATGATGGTGAATCACTCTTTCACTGGAAATTCTTGTGCTGTTTCATAATTTTATGATGTGAAAGGACTATAAAAGTAGACTCTGAAAGGCTGCACATGGTTTAGATAAATTGGGCCATAATAAGAATTACAAGGATATTAGGAATGCCCAGGGCACAGACTTCTGAGATTGATGTTGTGCAGTCACAGTCTCCTAGAAAAATCTTTGAATCTATAATGAGAAAATGAGATAGAATTGTTCTTATGCTGTTGTCCATAGGTATTGAGAAGAGGATCAACGAAGAGGATTATTACTTGCCTAAAGGTGTAACAGTTTACCTGGATCCTTGCTTTCCCTGAGAGAAAAGAAAGATGACTGACCCTCAGACCAGTGTTTGTTGAGATACAAAATGATGCCTGATTCCATTCTCCTATGATGGGCTGTGCTTTTTGATGCTATTGGTTCTGTCTAGGACAGGGTGTTAAATGCAGTTTTAGCATTATTTATTGGTGTAGATTTTGTTCCCTGGTTCAGTTTCTGGTTCAAAATGTTTCTATGAATTATGTTTATGACAATATATAAAAGACAGTACACTTTGCCCAATGGAAACAGAAAGTATAATCTTTTCATTTCTAAAGTACACTAAACAAGATAAAGAGATAGTAAGAAAGATGTCTTTCTGAAAAGCAGGGTTTTGTGTAATAGTCCCCTTTATCTGTGAGGGGTACACACCAAGATCTCCAGTGGATGTGTGACACTGCTGTTGCTGCTAAGTCGCTTCAGTCATGTCTGACTCTGTGCGACCCCATAGATGGCTGCCCACCAGGCTTCCCCGTCCCTGGAATTCTCCAGGCAAGAACACTGGAGTGGGCTGCCATTTCCTTCGACACTGCAGGTAACACCAAACCTTATGTATGTGTGTGTGTGTGTATACCGTGTTTTTTTCCCTATATATACAGACCTATGTTATAGTTTATAAATTAGGTATTGCAAGAGGTTAATAACAATAAAATAGAACAATTATAACAATATACTGTAATAAACATTATGTGAATGTGGTCTCTCTTTCTGAAAATATCTTGCTGTTAGAATTTAATGCCTTTTTCAGCTTATCTAAGTCCTTACGTGCACTGTGGCTGTAACTTTTGCAGTTTGAGGCATGACAGCAAAACTAGCGTAAGTTTCTTTTTCCTCCTTCATGACTTCATGCATGGGGAATTTGTTCTTACATTAGATCTTAGTAACCTCAGCATGCAATTTATTTCCTTATTAAATTAAGAACTGTCTTTTCATTTAAAGGAAGCACTTCATGGCTTTTTTTCAGCATACCTGAATTGCCAGCATCACTACTATTGCACTTTGCGGCCATTATTAACTGAAATAAAGGTTTCTTAAACACAAGCACTGTGATACAGCAACAGTCTGATCTGGTAACTGAGATGGTTATTAAGTGACTACTGGGCAGGATGCTCTGGACAAAGAGATGATTCATGTCATGGAACAGGTGCAGAGAGGCTTCATCACACTACTCAGAACAGTACACAATGGAAAACTTAAGGAACTTTTATTGCTGGTATTTTCCAGTTAATATTTTCAGACTTCACATTTTTGAACTTGGGTAACTACAACCATGAAAAGTGAAACCATGGAAGGAGAATGGAGGTACTAACGCACTACACTCTTCCTATGCTTGGGTTTAATTTAAAGCATTGTAGCTTCAGTTATAGACCAAAAGGCCTTGAGATCTTACCAGGCATGATGGTCTTCTTGCAGTGAAAGCACTTGGAAGAGCACTCATTAGAATAGCACTCCGAGCACAGCAGGCGGTCATCCTTGGCAGCAAAAGGCTTTTCCACCAAAGAGTGATTGCATTTGGTGCAATTAAAGCATCCTTCATGCCAGTGCCGGCCTTTGTAACAAAGATCCTTAGAGACAGTGAATAAAAGTTAATTAAGTGTGTTTGTGATCAAATAGGCCATTTTGTAAGACAACACTAAACACTCTGGGGCTCTGGTGCTAGTAGGTTGTGCTGTTAGCTTGAGGGCATGATGTTATTGATACTACTACCTGGAGAGAGGAGACTCTCTGCGGCAATTAGGAGCTAGAGCCTGCTTCCTTGTTTGGTCACAAAAGACAGAAGAAAAATAAGGGACTCTCCTATTTCTTCCAATTTCCTGAGATGATTTTTATTTTTAGATGATAACATCCTATTACTGTTTAAGATTTAAGTAAACAAAATCTCAACACTACTTACCTAAAGCAAAGATTAAAAAAAAAGAGAAAATATACAACAATATGCATTCTGGTAGGCATGGGCTATATGTATGAGAGGTGTCAGGGCACAATGTCTTTAATGAATATGAAACTGATTCAAAGTTAGGAAATAAAGGTTTTTGAATCTTTATACTTCCAATTGTTTATACAGTTCGTCATTTATACTCTTGTCATTCTAGAAAAAACACTTTAGCTGTGTAACTTTGGTCAAATAACTTCTTTAATCTTTAGCATCCTAGACTGTCTCCTAAGATCACTGTAAGGATTACAGCATGTGTTATATTTCACAGTGCTGAGCATAGTGCCTTGAACATCAACTTGATTGATGATAGCTTTGAAAATCCTTATATCTAGTAGCAGAGCATTAGATTATTAAAGAAAAATAGGAATCGTAACACATTTTTTCTGCTGATCATATGCAATAATTCTGTGAATTAAACCTACCTTGGAACCTGATTCAATTGGTTCTTTGCACTCCTCACAATAGTTAGAAAAGATACGATCGTAACAAGAAACACAGTATGGCCTGTCATCCTTTAGTACATATTTCTTCCCAAGAAGTGATGCCATGCAGTATTGGCAATAAAATTGAGCAGTTGTCATTTTGCCTTAATCCTGTGAATAGAAAAATAATTCACATACATAAAGGCAAATTTTTGATAAATTATAAAGCCTCAATATAGCACGAGTCAAGCACTTGAATGGATTTATATCTTCTTATATGAACACCCACCAGTTTAGGAAATATGCTGTAGTCATGGTGACACGTGGAGGGATTTAGGAAAGGCTACTCTCCCATCTTGGCAGTTCCTGTGTATTTTGCTAGCAAAACACATCAAGCCAGCAGCCGGAGTGTGGAAAAACATCTTGTATTCATCATTCACTAATGTGGAATTCAATGAGAAAGTGATATTTGTTGAAATAGGATGGTTTCACCTCAAGGATATAAATATGAACTGTTGATAGAGCTTTCACTAACTGTCATCACTTACTAGCTTGCTGTAGAGATCTGGAGGTGGAGTTCCATGGAAATAAGTCTTTTTTTTTTTTTTCTAACTGAAATAGAAATTACTAATCAAGTACATTGTCATTTTCTATGCCATCCTTTTATTTCCCAAATCTCTGGGCTTCCCAGGTGGTGCTAGTGGTAAAGAACCTGCCTGCCAATGCAGGAGACTTAAGAGATGCAGGTTTTATTTCTGCACATTAGTTAGTTCTAAGGTCCCTTGAGACATCCTTCTTACCTGTGGCTTCACCCTCCCCGACTACACTTTTGTACCTGCCATTGAGCAATATGTAGACATGCAGTCAAAACCATCAGTGGTAGAAAAGAGCTATATGCTTCTTAAAGTTTTAGGGCTAAACTAACATGTACACAGAAGGAAAAATAGCAGCATTTTATAAAATGAAAAATATAAAGCCAAGGTTAAGAGAAGAATTATAGTTATTTTGTAAATTAAGGAAAACCATTAAACAATATACATGGATTTCAAAAGATTTGTGTTCAGTTGTTCAGTCGTGTCTGACTTTTTGCAACCCCATGAACTGCAGCATGCCAAACTTCCCTGTCCTTCACCGTCTCCCAGAGTTGCTCAAATTCATGTCCATTGAGTCAGTGATGCCATCCAACCATCTCATCCTCTGTCATATCCTTCTCCTCCTGCCTTCTATCTTTCCCAGCATCAGTGTCTTTTCCAGTGAGTTAGATCTTCACATCAGGTGGTCAAAGAATTGAAGCTTCAGTTTCAACATCAGTCCTTCTAATGAATATTCAGGGTTGATTTCCTTTAGGATTGATTAGTTTGATCACCTTGCTGTCCAAGGGACTTTCAAGAGTCTTCTCCAGCACCACGGTTCAAAGGAATCAATTCTTCAGCACTCAGCCTTTTTTTTTTATTTATTGTCCAACTCTCACATCCATACATGACTACTGGAGAAACCATAGGTTTGACTATACAGACCTTTGTCGGCAAATTATTATCTCTGCTTTTTAATACACTGTCTAGGTTTGTCATGCTTTTTTCCAAAGAGCAAGCATCTTTTGATTTCATGGCTGCAGTCACTGTCCACAGTGATATTGGAGTTCAAGAAAATAAAGTCTGTCATTGTTTCCCCATCTATTTGCCATGAAATGATGGGACTGGATGCCATGATCTTAGTTTTCTGCATGTTGAGTTTTAAGTCAGTTTTTTCACTCTCCTCTTTCACCTTCATCAAGAGGCTCTTTTAATTCTTCTTTGTTTTCTGCCATAAGGTGGTGTCATCTGTGTATCTGAGGTTATTGATATTTCTCCTAGAAATCTTGATTCTAGCTTAGTGATTCATCCAGCTCAGTGTTTCTCATGATGTACTCTGCATATAAGTTAAATAAGCAGGGTGACAATATACAGCCTTGACATGAAAAGTGAAAGTGTTCCACTCTGTTGTTCCATGTCTGGTTCTAGCTGTTGCTGCTTGACCTGCATATAGGTTTCTCAGGAGACAAGTAAGGTGCTCTCTTATTCCTATCTCTAAGAATTTTCCACAGTTTGTTGTGATCCACACAAAGGCTTTAGCATAGTCAATGAAGCAGAAGTAGATGTTTCTCTGGAATTTTCTTGCTTTTTCTATGATCCAACAGATGTTGGCAATTAATTAGGATTAAACATGAGTTTTTTGTTGTCACCAAAAGCAGTACCACTGATTTTCTTGGAAAATAGATATATTATGAACTACAGATACTTTCTAATTCTCCATCTCAGAAATGTGTTATTTTTTTTTTTCAATTTTAGCAAAATGAGAAAATCCACTATTGGGATGCTTTTTTACAGAACTTTTAGTGCTAGTTTTTATTTACTCTATTTAAATTGCATTCCCACAAGTTTGCCTTCTTTCATTTTAATGGTAACATTTTCAGCTGAGTGTCTTGCTAAATGGACTCTGCCATTAAGTCTGTATATAGTAGATCTTCAGTAACAGAGAAAAGACAGGATTTGGAACATGTGTGTCTTTTCCAAGGAAGGACGAAAATTCAGACTAGAAGTTCCCAATGGAACATGCCAAAATTATCTACGAAGAATATTGAATCCCCTGTTTGCTTAATTCAACAGAAATATCCCTTTTAAGCAAATACTACACACACTAAAAGGATTGCTGAAGGCTTGGAAACAGGAGGAAATAAATGTGAGTCCCTTGAAAGATTTTAAAACTCAAATTTTGTTCATGTTTACAGTGATCAAGTGTTTTATCTCTTAATAGTGAAGTAAAATATATACTTTTAACTTTCATCACTTCGTATGGAAAATGCCATTTTCATTAGTCATGTATTTCTTTAGTCTTAGATGTGTATAATAGCACCATGAAGCATAGCCTCTCAGAACTTAGAAACTCCCAGGCTGCTTCCATTTTGTGAGGCTTTTGCTAAGTCATTTCAGTCGTGTCCGACTCTGTGCGACCCCATAGACGGCAGCCCACCAGGCTCCCCCGTCCCTGGGGTTCTCCAGGCAAGAACACTGGAGTGGGTTGACATTTCCTTCTCCAATGCATGAAAGTGAAAAGTGAAAGTGAAGTCACTCAGTCGTGTCCGACTCTTAGTGACCCCATGGACTGCAGCCCACCAGGCTCCTCGGTCCATGGGATTTTCCAGGCAAGAGTACTGTAGTGGGGTGTCATTGCCTTCCCTGTGTGAGGCTTTTAGTATATTATAAAATAAAGAAACAACCAAAGGGATCACAAAATTGGCAGATTTTCAAGTTTTTATTTTAAACCACATTTTAAATACAATAATACCTGTACCTCATTTGGTGATCAGTTGTCTAAATATAAAATCTAAATCTCTAAATATTTTATAAATACCGATATAGAAGTATATCAATGAATATAAGTACTTATCTAAATGTAAGTACAGGAAGATATGGTTCTGCCCCATCTCCATTATAATTACATAATAAGTCTTGCTCCATAAAAATTATTAACAAAATGGACCATATTTTCCCCAGTTTCTTTTAAAAGAGAAAGTGCATCTTATTTCACCTGTTTTTTAAAAGCAATGTCAGGAAGCTGAGGAGGGTGAAAGAGTCAGTCCATTATCTCAAAACTGTATAATTTTGCATTTTATAGAATGATACAGTGGGAGTAGGCATTTGGTCCAGGTCAATGTGTATTGAAATATCTACTCAGTAATAGCTGAACTCTCTGCCCTCAAGAAGTCTGCATCCTCTTAGCTCTTACGTTGGTAATCAGTTCAGTTCAGTTCAGTCAGTCATGTCCAACTCTTTGCGACCCCATGAATCACAGCACGCCAGGCCTCCCTGTCCATCACCAACTCCCTGAGTTCACTCAAACTCACACCCATCATAACAGTGAATATAATTTGAGATAGAGCAAACTGAATGTTCACTCTCTTATTCTTGGTTGGGAAAAGTACACTAAGAAATTCAGTCCTCATTTTTATGAAGTCTCATTTAATTATGGGTATAGGAATACATCCACATAGAGTTTTCTTAAACAGGATTGTTACAACCATATAGAATATGATACACATTCCACTAGAACCATAGAATTCTTAGTGACTTTAGAAAGGAGTGAGGAGCGACAGCATAGGGAGACCTTCCTAGGAAGATTTTAAAGAAGTTAAACTTGCAAATCTGTTAGGAAGGAAGGAAGAGAACAAGGATTTTGATTAACAAAGAAGGAAGGAGAAAAGACAATGAGAGAAGGCATGGGATTACATCCAAAGCTGGGAAATGGTAAGTCTTGCCAACAAATTTTCACCTAGGTATGTTCAGGATAAAAGAAGACCTTCCAACTGTTTAAAGCTATTTGAGTAACAGAACTGAACATGGAACAACAGACTGGTTCCAAATAGGAAAAGGAGTACATCAAGGCTGTATATTGTCACCGTGCTTATTTAACTTATATGCAGAATACATCATGAGAAATGCTGGGCTGGAGGAAGCACAAGCTGGAATATCAAGATTGCCAGGAGAAATATCAATAACCTCAGATATGCAGATGATACCACCCTTATGGCAGAAAGTGAGGATGAACTAAAGAGCCTCTTGATGAAAGAGGAGAGTGAAAAAGTTGGCTTAAAGCTCAACATTCAGAAAACTAAGATCATGGCATCCGGTCCCATCACTTCATGGCAGATAGATGGAGAAACAGTGGAAATAGTAGCTGACTTTATTTTTCTGGGCTCCAAAATCACTGCAGATAGTGACTGCAGCCATGAAATTAAAATATGCTTACTCCTTGGAAGAAAAGTTAAAAAGCAGAGACATTACTTTGCCAACAAAAGTCTGTCTAGTCAAGGCTATGGTTTTTCCAGTGGTCATGTATGGATGTGAGAGTTGGACTATAAAGAAAGCTTTTTAATTGATGCTTTTGAACTGTGGTGTTGGAGAAGACTCTTGAGAGTCCCTTGGACTGCAAGGAGATCCAACCAGTCCATCCTAAAGGAGATCAGTACTGTGCGTTCATTGGAAGGACTGATGTTGAAACTGAAACTCCAATACTTTGTCCACCTTAGGCGAAGAGCTGACTCATTGGAAAAGACCCTGATGCTGGGACAGATTGAGGGCAGGAGAAGGAGATGACAGAGGATGAGATGGCTGGATGGCATCACCGACTTAATGGACATGGGTTTGGGTGGACTCCGGGAGTTGGTGATGGACAGGGAGGCCTGGCGTGCTGTGGTTCATGGGGTCACAAAGAGTCGGACATGGCTGAGCGACTGAACTAAACTGAACCTTAAATACAAACAGTTCTAAATGGGGTTGCTGCTGCTACTGCTGCTAAGTGGCTTCAGTCGTGTCCGACTCTGTGCGATCCCATAGACGGCAGCCCACCAGGTTCCCCAATCCCTGGGATTCTCCAGGCAAGAACACTGGAGTGGGTTGACATTTCCTTCTCTAATGCATGAAAGTGAAAAGTGAAAGTGAAGTTACTCAGTCGTGTCCAACTCTTAGTGACCCCATGGACTGCAGCCCACCAGGCTCCTCGGTCCATGGGATTTTCCAGGCAAGAGTACTGGAGTGGGGTGCCATTGCCTTCTCCAAATGGGGTTGGGGGTAGGCAAAAATTCAAGAGTATGAATTTTTCCAGTTGGGTCACATTTTACTGCCTTATTCTCTCCTAAACATAATTCTGTACTTTTTTTTTTTTTTTGCCTGTTTTCCTCCTCTTTATCCCTTTCATTAATATTTCTGAATAATCAGGGAATAATTTGTACCCATAGTTCAGTTCAGTTGCTCAGTTGTGTCCGACTCTTTGTGACCCCATAAACCGCAGCATGCCAGGCCTCCCTGTCCAGCACCAACTCCCAGAGTCCATCCAAACCCAGTGTGCCATGTACACATGCACTTTGCATTAGCCAGACCAGCCCAGTGGCAGAAATACCTGCTCAGCCACGAAGACCAGTTTTTCTTTTTTCTGGTGCCAATAATGTAACGCCTTAGAAGACGACATTTCTTTCTCAGTCCCATAAAGGGTCATGCTCACCCTCTTACATGGAAATATCTTTGATGAACTTTACATACAATGCTGATATATCATTTCCCTTAAAGACAACAATTGGTGCAGAACAGACTGGTCAGATGACCTGGGAGATACTAGGGTGCACCGATGGTACCTTATTAGCTTAAATACTTACTTATGACCTTATTAATGTTACTATGTTGCATTCTGCCTATTTAACAAGATTGTTTCCTGCATTACCAGATGTGTGACTGAACCTCTGATAAAATTAATAATGATTCAGTTCATTTCAGTCACTCAGTCGTGTCCAACTTTGTGACCCCATGGACTGCAGCACGATAGGCTTCCTTGTCCATCACCAACTCCCAGAGCTTATTAATACTCATGTTCATCGAGTCGGTGATGCCATCAACCATCTCATCCTACATCATCCCCTTCCCCTCCTGCCTTCAATATTTCCCAGCATCAGGCTCTTTTCCAATGAGTCAGCTCTTCACATAAGGTAGACAAAATATTGGAGTTTCAGTTTCAACATCAGTCCTTCCAATGAACACCCAGGACTGACCTCCTTTAGGATGGACTTGTTGGATCTCCTTGCAGTCCAAGGGACTCTCAAGAGTCTTCTCCAACACCACAGTTCAAAAGCATCAATTAAAAAGCTTTCTTTATAGTCCAGCTCTCACATCCATACATGACCACTGGAGAAACCATAGCCTTGACTAGATGGACCTTTGTTGACAAAGTAATGTCTCTGTTTTTTTTAATATACTGTCTAGGTTGGTCATAACCCACAAGAACAGACTGAATGGCTTGTTTTCAATCATTTTCTAACAGGTAAAACTACCATGTGATTCTTATCTCAGGAGCCCCCATCTGAGGTTTAATTTGGCAAAGATATTTAAAAATGTTTGCTTCCAAATATTTAAAATCCTTGAACAGAGCTGATTTATGAGTCATAGGAAATCTTAATAGTAGATCCCAATTGGATAGCATTTAACTTTTCTAGGCATGAACTTAGAAATGTTAGTATCAATATCAATTAGACACTCATGTCAAGCTTTTCAGTGGGATAAGATTATATATATTCTTGTCAAACTTCTTTCAGACTCATTCTGCAGTTACACAACAGTTTAAGTACCAAATTTTTATCACTGTATACTGAGGTTTTAGAAGATTGATTTAGAGGTACACTGATACATCGAAGAACCTATGAAGATAAGATAAATAGCTCAGAAATTCGATGTCATGGATGGACTTGACTTTCTTCTTCCAATTCTCTGCTTTAGATTTTAGATTTTTGCCTAAAAAGATGTAAGTTTATGACAATAGCTTTCATGGGTGAGAATGGTGTTGGATACATGTTTTTTTTAAACTGGGAATAATTTTGTGTCAAGTAATCTTATATGGTGAGTTAATGATTAGAAGGCAAATGCTGTGAGCAGTATACTCACTTATATTTTTATTATGCTGAACAGAATTAATAAATTCACAAGAAGTATACTGCAGAGAACATCAAGCAGGAGAGAGGCAGGGACTTGAGGCCATGCAGGTCATCGTTAACATGATTGTGTTTGCAGGGCATCACGCACCATTCACTCATTCATTATATAAACAGGTAAACCTTTTTTATTTGCAAAGTAATCAGCTAGAAATCCGTGAAGGACGTAAAAATAGACTAGACTCAAATTCTATCCTCAGAGAGCTTATAATCTAGTAGAAAGAGTAAGGACATTTTATAACTAAACAAAAATTTGGAAGTGATAAGGAGATATGAAAATTTATAATAATTAAGAGCAATGGTTCTAAACATGATGCATATTAGAATTTTAAAAATTTTCCCCAAAGTACACCTGTATCCCAAACCAATGAAATCAGAATTTCTTGGTGGGTAGGGAAGGAGAACAAATATCTTCAAGCTCCCAGGAAGTTCTAATGTCCAGTGAGAATAAAAAAGCCCCAGTTAAGAAGAGGAAAGGGATTACTTTTGGCTTGGAAAAATTCAGGAACAACTTAGGGAAAATGGCATTTGAATGGATCGTGTGGTAGGTATTATAGATTTGTTCTCCCAACCTGGTTCTTTCCTCCTCCTGGTTGGAGAGGTCAGGCAGCTAGAGATTTCTCCTGGAACCTCTTACAGCTAATATTCAGGATGCAAATTTAGCTTTTAACTCCAAACAGGTGTGTGTACATGGGCAGGCGGAAGCAAAGTGAAGGACATGTTCTGGCTGCTGTTGCTGCTGGTGGGCTGAGTCATAGAGTGGTGTGTGGTTTCCACCATTCAGAATGCTTGGACTCAGGTTTTCAGGGGCCAGGGACTTGGTCTGGGGCTGTGAGAGACAGGTGTGGCAGTGGAACTGGTAGCAGCAGCAAGTTTCTGACCTCTGGATTACGGGGCAGATTTACACTGTTGGTGGGAATGCAAACTAGTACAGCCACTATGGAGAACAGTGGGGAGATTCCTTAGAAAACTGCAACTAGAACTGCCTTATGACCCAGCAATCCCACTGCTGGGCATACACACCGAGGAAACCAGAATTGAAAGAGACACGTGTACCCCAGTGTTTATTGCAGCCCTGTTTATAATAGCCAGGACATGGAAGCAATACCTGGATGTCCATCAGCAGATGAATGGATAAGAAAGCTGTGGTACATATACACAATGGAGTATCACTCAGCCATTAAAAAGAATGCATTTGAATCAGTTCTAATGAGGTGGATGAAACTGGAGCCGATTATACAGAGTGAAGAAAGCCAGAAAGAAAAACACCAATACAGTATACTAACACATATATATGGAATTTAGGAAGATGGTAATGATAACCCTATATGTGAGACAGCAAAAGAGACACAGATGTATAGAACAGTCTTTTGGACTCAGAGGGAGAGGGCGAGGGTGGGATGATTTGGGAGAATGGCATTGAAAACATGTATACTATCATGTAAGAAATGAATCGCTAGTCTAGGTTCGATACAGGATACAGGGGGCTTGTGTGCTGGGATGACCCAGAGAGATGATATGGGGAGGGGGGTGGGAGGGGGTTTCAGGGTTGGGAACTCATGTACACCTGTGGCGGATTCATGTCAATGTATGGCAAAACCAATACAGTATTGTAAAAAAAAAATTAAAAATAAAGTTAATGAAAGACAAGGCCAAAAAAAAAAAAAAAACCCCAAAATATTACTTTTCAGAGTAACAATAAATTGAGAAGTTACCTACTCCTCAACAGAAAAAATGGAAGGTAGATGATGGAAAAATAAAATGGCTGGAAAAAAAATGGAAGCCTACCTAGAAGTCTATACTTTATCTTTTGATAATAAAGGTGAAAAAAAAAAGATTTTTTCAGACAATCAGAAACTGAATATACCAACAGCACATCCTTATTAAAGTAAATACTTAACAGTATTCTTCATGGAGAAGAATATTGAGCTCAGACTGAAGCTCAGAGATAGATGGGTGAAAAACAACCAAAATTATAAATATGTAGATGAATCTGAATAAATATTAACATAGAGCAACTTTAAAGAATTTGAAAATTTAGGCAAAATGGAAAACTTCTAAGATAAGTAAAACATTAAAACTGAACAAGAAGAAATATAAAATTTCAACTGGTTGGTAACTATTAGAGAAACTGAATTTGAAATTAAAAGTCTACATACAAGGTAAAATACAAGTTCACGTGGCTTCTTCAGTGGATTTTACCAAGAAAGAAATAACAATAGTATTAGCAAACTATACCAAATAATTAAAAACAAAAACATCCATTTAATTTTGAACCCATGAAAATTCTGATGATGTTGTCTATCTGACTCTCTTGTGATCCCATGGACTCTGGCCCACCAGGTTCTTCTGTCCACGGGATTTCCCAGACAAGAATACTAGAATGGGTTGCCATTTCCTTCTCTGAGGGATCTTCCCAACTCAGGGATTGAAACTCCATCTCCTGCATTGACAGGCAGATTTTTTTTTTTTTTAAATCACTGAGCCACCAGGGAAGCCCAAAACTTTGATACCAAAATCTAAAAACATTATGAGAAAAAATGTTTAGGCCAATCATACTCATAATAATAAAATATGCAGTAATTACAAGAAAGCACAGATAGTGACTGAATCCAGTGATATATGAAAAAGTTAATATGATGAGTTTATCCCAGGAATGGAGTTTTAGTTTAAAATTAAAAGAATCATTGTATTTTACCACATTTACCAGGTAAAAGAGAAAGCCGTATTCTTAGCAGATGCAAAAAGACATTTGATAAAAAATTTTACTTCAATTCACAATTAGAAGCTTAGCAAACTAAGAGGGATTTTCTCAATGCAGTAAAAAATACAGCAAATATTATCCTGACTGGCAAATGTTGGTAGTTTTTACTGAGATCAGAAAAAGGAAAAGAATGTCCTTGATTATCATTTCTGTTCAGTTTTATACTGAAAGTTATAGTCTATGCACTAAGATGAGAACAAATATAAGAATTGAAAAGGAGCAAATACAGTCTCATTTACTGGTGACTGATTTTTGTGCAAAAAACATCTAAGTAATTCCATATTATTAGAATTTACAAGTGAGTTATCAGTTGCTGGGTAAAATGTATAAAAATCAATTATATTCTTATAGCAACACAGACAAAATGAAAAATTTTAAAATATATAATTTATGATGTAATTAAAAGACCTTCAATTACATTTTAATCTAATAAGAATGTGAAACCTCTACATAAAATACTTTGAAGGAACATAAAGAAAACTCAAAGAAGTATAAAGATATACTATGTTATGGACTTCAAAATTTACTTTTGTGACGGTGTTATTCATTTTTAGCCCTTTCAAAATATATAGGAAAATGTTTTCATTAACTTGTAACAAGGAAAGAGTTCTTAAACAAAGTGGAGAGAGTACTAGCCAATTAGGGGAATTTTAATAAATTAGACTACATTAAAATTAAGAACCACTATTTTTCAAAGGGCTTTCTTGCTGGCTCAGTGGTAAAGAATCCACGTGCCAGTACAGGGGATGTGAGTTCAGTCCCTGGTCTGGGAAGATGCTCTGGAGAAGGAAATGGCAACCCACTCCAGAATTCTTGCCAAGAGAACCCCATGGACAAAGGAACCTGGTAAGCTACGGTCCATGGGGTCCCAAAGAGTCAGACATGACTTAGTGGCTGAACAGCAACAAATTTTTCAAAAGACACAGAGAGTGTGAGAATGATAGCCAAAGTATCAGAGAAGGTATTCAGTGCAAGAATCAACTAAAGAATCATATCCAGAACACATAAAAATTCTACAAATCAATAAGAAAACTAGACAATCCAATAAAGGAGAGAAAAGCTCAAATAGATACTATACCAAAGAGGATATTTGAATAACTGATAAACATGAACTTGTGTTCAGTCTCATTAACAGTCACTGAAAGAGAGTTTAGCAAGTTCTTTGATACAAAACCAATATATAATTTCTATACCCCAGAAATACAATGTTAAAAAGGTTTTAAAATAATAAAAATTATACCTGTATTAAATGTAGTACAATATATCTAAAAATTTTGATAGTAGGAGGGCTTGTCATGAAAACCAAAACTTAAAGTAGTTAAGGCAAAGTACTAGAACTGGATAAACCATCTGTGCAGTGTAATAGAAAATCAAATCAAACATTTACACACATACAATAATAGTTGAGTAAAAGAAAAAGTAGTCAGTAAATGGTACTGAAGTAATTGGTTATTCATATGTCAAAAAACGAAATTGGGTCCTACCTTACACCATATTGAAAACACTTCTATCATCAACATAAAAGCGAAGCTTAAAATACAGTAGTAAGTTTCTATGATCAGGTTAGGGAAAGTTTTTTAAAAAGATGCAAAAACACAAGCTACAAATAAAAAGATAATTTTAAAAATTTCTCATTGAAGGATACTATTAATATTGAAAAGACAAGCCACAGAATAACAGATTAATGGATGATATTTGCCACATATATAACTGACAAAGAATTACTATGCAGGATATATAAATCATTCTCATGAGAATTAAAGGTAAACCAATAGAAAAATAGGCAAAAGACATAAGCAAAAATTCTTTCTAAAATATTTTAAAGGAAGCTCAATCTACTCAGTGAAATTTGAACTGACCTGTTCAGCATACAAGATAATTTATACTCACAAGTTCAGAAAAAGCTATCGAGTCTGAAAATAGGAAATGTTAGTGAGAATAAGGAGCAACGAGAACTCACACTGAAATAAAACTGAAATATGGATGGACAAAACTACTTTGAAAAGCAATTTTTTTCATTGTATTGTAAAGTTGAACATGTACCTTTCAAATGACTCAGTGATTTCTTGCCTAAGTGTGTGAATCATAAATGTTGCAGGGACCACCTGAGACAGTGCTCATGGCGCACAGTTTATGGTAACCCTAACAGCTGCAGACTCTGAAAATCTATCAAAGGAAAAGTGGATAAATAAGTATTAATAGATGTATGGTCATGTAACATACAGCTATACAGCAATAAAAACATGAATTACAGGTACCCTCCTTAATACAGATAAGCTTCACAATATTGAGTGAAACAAGTTATAAAATAGTACATACACTAGGATTGCATTTTTATAAAGTTAAAAAGCAGCCCAAGTTGGTTATTTGGAATTATAATAAATATGTTATTAAACATAATTAATATTATTAAGGCTATTAAAGCACAGAGATGATAAACACAAAAATCAGGATTCAGTTTAAGATTAACTTCTGGAGTTAGATTGGAACTGGGAAGTGTCAGAGGGTTTCAAATATATTGAAAATACTTGATTTCTTTAGGCAAAATTATTTCTTATACTTTGCATATAATAGAAATTTTTTTATATATATTTTATTTTTAATAGTTAAAAAATGAGTGGGTGGTAAATGTGCAGAAGTATTATAATATATTAAACCATTCTTTTGTTATGTTTGTCAACAGAGAAGTAATCCAGATGCATGTAGCAATATCTTGAGGATATTTTTGCATGCTTATGGCAGTTATAGAATTTATTGTCCAAACAGGGAAGATATGAGGATAGTTGAGGGCTGATTCAAAGGGCAGTTGCTCAGGATGATCATTTTATTTAATTTATTTATTTTTTCAAGAAGAAAAATGAAATTTAAGCCAACCTGAGAATGATAACCTAGGAGATAAACTGTCAGGAAACTCTGAGAAATGTCCCACTTGTTACAAGTCTAATATGCAGTCATATACATTTTCAAGACAGAGGATTATACATCCAAATGTTGTACTGATGTTTTACATAAAGCTCGCTAGGAATACATAGACCAAATAAGCATGTACAAAGTGGTCATCAAATCACCATGACCCCCTACTGAGTTGGGAGTGACCATTTAGGTGCAAAAGGGAGGAGACAAAGTTTTCTCTCTCTCAATACTCATTTTCCATGAATTGTGCAGAGCCAAAACGTGGTTCCAGCGTGCATGAGATTCATCTTATTACTTGGCAATAAGACATGAGCTTTGTCTTATTACTTTCCTGTCAGAGATTACAAGCTTCAAAAGTGAGAGGGCTTTTATTTTTTATGGTGAAGTTGAAATGTGTTAGTTTTAGTCTCTCAGTCATGTGTGAAAGTGAAGTGAAAGTGAAGTCGCTTAGTCGTGTCCAACTCTTTGCGACCCCATGGATGGTAACCTACCAGGCTCCTCAGTCCATGGGATTTTCCAGGCAAGAATACTGGAGTGGACTGCCATTTCCTTCTCCAGGGGGTCTTCCCAACCCAGGGATCGAACCCGGGTCTCCTGCATTGCAGACAATCGCTTTACCGTCTGAGCCACTAGGGAAGCCCTCAATCATGTGTAATCACATGTAACTCTTGGTGACCTCATGGACTGTAGCCTGCCAGGCTCCTCTGTCCATGGAATTCTCCAGACAAGAATACTGGAGTGGGTAGCTATTCCCTTCTCCAAATTATATCCCAAATTATATCATAGAAGTTGAAATGTACTAGGGTATAATTTGGGTCTTTTGGTTTCCAACAATGTCTATATGTTGGTGTGGCTTCCAGGAATTTTATTTAGTGAAGGGAGTTGAATTACCATGTATCCTTTATTCTAAATATCAAATGTAAGTTGTTAGATTGATTCGAATACAGCTTTTTAGCTCCACATGGAGGCAAGAAGTACTATATAAATTCATGAAGTTGATTATGTGTCTTGATAAGAGGATATAGAGTAAATGATATTTAAGATTACTTCCATCTTTACTACATGATTTGCAAATTTTGCTAAATAGATGAAAATAATGCCACAGTCATGGAAGGACTGATGCTGAAGCTGAAACTCCAATACTTTGGCCACCTCATGTGAAGACTGACTCATTTGAAAAGACCCTGATGCTGGGAATGATTGAAGGCAGGAGAAGGGGATGACAGCAGATGAGATGATTGGATGGCATCACTGACTCAATGGACATGAGTTTGAGTAAGCTCTGGGAGTTGGTGATGGACAGGGAAGCCTGCCGTACTGCAGTCCATGGGGTTACAAAGAGTCCTGAACCGAACTGAAAAGTATACTATTCTAATTAACTTTTTAATTGGATTATAATTGCTTTATGATATTATGTTAATTTCTGCTGTACAACAATGTGAATCAGCTAGATGTACACCTGTATCCCTTCCCTTCCACCCCGGTCATCACCAAGCACTGAGCTGGGCTCTCTGTGCTATACAGCAGCTTTCCACTAGCTATCTATTTTACACGTGTGTGTGTGTGTTAGTTACTCAGTTGTGTCTGACTCTTGCAATCCGATGGACTGTAGCCCAGCTCCTCTGTCCATGCGATTCTCCAGGCAATGACACTGGAGTGGGTTGCCATTCCCTTCTCCAGGCGATCTTCCCAACCCAGGGGTCAAACCCTGGTCTCCTGCACTGCAGGCGGATTCTTTACCACTGAGCCACCAAGGGGGCTGGTAGTGTGCGTATAGCAATGCTACTCTCTCAGTTCATCACACCCTTTCCTTCCCCACTGTGTCATCTATGCCTGTGTCTGTTCTCTACCCTTGCCCTGAAAATAGTTCATCAGCACCATTTTTCTAGATTCCATATATATACATTAGTATATGATATTTGTTTTTTCTCTTTCTGACTTACTGTAGCCTGTATGACAGATTCTAGGTTCATCCACAAAGTGCACTGTTCCGTAATTCAAAGTTTGCTGGACTTTCTGGCCTAATCTTCATCTGGTTTTTCATAGGAGCCTCACTCAGCCTGTGCTAATACATCTCTGCTCATCTGGGAGGGCTGCATGATTGCTTCAATTGCCCATTCTGGTCTTCCACTGGTTCTGTAAAGTGGATCTGTTTCTGCTTTTCTTTAGGAAAGAAGTTGAAAGAATTTAAATCCAAAGGGCATAAGGAATGTTAAAGTGCTCCTGAAAAATGTTAGTTCAAAACATTGAAGTCTTTGAAACATGTGATTGATATACAGAGCTTGGATGAAGACTAAAAGTGGATGGAGAATCTTAATTTGAACTATGCTGAGATGAATTTACCTGGGCTTAATTTCCCCATTTAGTATTTTAATTTGAATTGTTGCTCTGAGGGCAGGTAGTGGGCTGATGGTCAGTACAGAGCATTTTGGAAGCCTCATTGAGCGAAGTATATTTTTCTATGCTCCAGAAGGAGTTACAGAAACCATGGTGCTACACGTATAACCTTGGCAGCTTGTCTGCCAATGCACTTGTTTCAGTTATTCTCTCCTCCCTCCCTCCCTGCCTGTCCCCACCCCCACCCCATATCTTTATTGTGGTGGTGGTGTTTAGTTGCTAAGTCATGTCTGACTCTTTTGTGATCCCAGGGACTGTAACCTGCCAGGCACCTCTGTCTATAGGATTTTTCCAGGCAACAATACTAGAATGCCATTTCCTTCTTCAAGGGATCTTCCTGACCCATAGATCTAACCTGCCTCTCCTGCGTTGGAAGGCAGATTCTTTACCACTGAGCCACCAGGGAAGCCATACCATGTCTTACTGATTCCACTTCAGAAGCATTCCTTAAGTCATTGTGTAAACACACCCCCCTTATATCTCTGATGGACAATAGTGGCTTACATAGAGTTGAAGATATTATTAAAAATTTCTCAGTCTATTGAGTGGAACCAAGCACATTTCTGCTAGGTGATTTTGCTCTCTAAATAAGATCAGTTTCCCTGGGAATTCCAGAACATCCTTCACAATGCTCAAGAAAATTCTTTCTCAGACTCATGATCATCTCCTTTCCCTGGAGAAAAACATGACGACTCTTCTTTGACTATAAAATGAACTCCATTACTCAGCATGAAGACCATTCACTACTTTGTCTGCTTTTCTCACTATCTCTTTATCCGTTCTAACCTTGGGCCATGCGGTACAAACATACACACACTGCACATCACACACTACACACACACACACACCAACCCTTCACCTATGCTTTAGCCATTTCCAATGACCCAGTGGTAAAGAAGCTGCCTGCCAATGCGGGAAACATGAGAGCCTTGGGTTCGATCCCTGGGTTGGGAAGATCCCCTGAAGGAGGGCATGGCAACCCACTCTATTCTTCTTGCCTGGAGAATCACTTGGACAGCAGAGCCTGGCAGACTACAGTTCATAGGGTCACAAAATGTTGGACACGACTGAAGCAACTTAGTATGCATGCATGACTCCCTATTGTTCAAGTGCACTATGTCTTTTTATACCTTTGAGCCTTCACACATGACTTTTCTTCTATCTTTAATGACCTTCTCCTTCTCATCCCCTACCTTGTCCACCTCCTCATGGCTCAAGGTCCAGCTAAAAATCCTTCTCTGTAGCTTTCTCAGATCTCTGAGGGCACAGAAGTGGCTCTCATTAGTTCATACATATGTGGGTTTTCACCACATTTGTATTGTGTCTTTCTCACTTCTAAGCTCCTCAAGGGAGGGATGAAGCCTACTTCTGTGTGTCTCATGTCTGAGCACAGCAGGGCTTCAGCACATGTTTTATGACTGAAGAAATGAATGAATGGAAAACTTCCTATTTCCCGTGAGCTCGGAGTCCAAGACAAGTCCTAATGAAAACATAGAGGATTCTATCGACAGCATAAAAGATAAAGGTTCAAGAATAAAAAAGTTAAGGATTTGCATATTTGACTTCAATAGTAAATTAATTCATATCTATTATATCTTTGGCAAATATATCCAAGGACTGAGATAGAGATTAGGGAACAGAAGGTGAAGCTCCAAGGAAGCTTCTTGTCTATGGCAAGGAGGGTCCTTTCACTTTCCCAGAAGAAGTCAGCTAGAATGCCCTTTAAATCCCAGCTGAGGAAGGTATCAAGGAACCAGCAGAAGGTGGCTAATCTATTGATATTATTAAAGGGTTTCTTTCTAAACTGTGGGTACCAGTAAGCTTCCCTTAACAGTTTTTGAACTGTTATGATCAGATACTTCAGTTCTCTGTTGGAAGCTTCAACAGCCTGTGAATATGATTTTCAGAGACAAATCATGTCTTTACCAAGATTGCAAGGTCATTGTCTTCTGAAATCTGTGATGTTAGCTGAAGTATTGTTTCACTGAAGTGTTATCTGAGTGACTGAATTTGACAGAACTTGGGCAGAGTTAAGTGAGATATATGAAGAAATATATCCTCCACAGTCTGTGTAAACTAGGGCAGATGAAATAAGTATTAATATATGTTTTACAGTAGAAACTTTATTTTTGGGGGGCTCCAAAATCACTGCAGATGGTGACTGCAGCCATGAAATTAAAAGACTCTTGCTCCTTTGAAGCTTTGTCATAGATAAACCTAGACAGTGTTTTAAAAAGCAGACATTACTTTGCCAACTAAGGTCCATCTAGTCAAAGCTATGGCTTTTCCAGTAGTCATGTACGGATTTGAGAGCTGGACTACAGAGAAGGCTGAGCACCGAAGAATTGATGCTTTTGAACTGTGGTGCTGAAGACTCTAGAGAGTCCCTTGGATTGCAAGGAGATCCAACCAGTCCATCCTAAAGGAGATCAGTCCTGAATATTCATTGGAAGGACTGATGCTGAAGCTGAAACTCCAATCCTTTGGCCATCTCATGCAAGGAACTGACTCACTGGAAAAGACCCTGATGTTGGGAAAGATTGAAGACAGGAAGAGAAGGGGATGACAGAGGATGAGATGGTTGGATGGCATTGCCGACTTGATGGACATGAGTTTGAGCAAGTTCCGGGAGTTGGTGATGGACAAGGAAGCCTGGTGTGCTGCAGTCCATGGGGTCGCAAAGAGTCAGACACAACGGAGCGACTGAACTGAACAGTAGAAAAATTTAAATTCTCAGATTTGAAAATACTAAGGAGTTAGAATAACTAGTAAAGTTATACTCTTAGATTTTTCCTTTGTTTCTTTTCCTAATTCTGATGGTGGAGTTGAGTAGACCTGTGTATACTTTATTATCTGGTTTTTGCTTATAACCCAACACATAATATACAGAGAATACTGGGTTGGAATGCAGAGGCTATAGTTTGTTGCAGAGGCTATAGTTTGTTGCAGTAGTTGCTTTAGCCGTAGCATAGAAATGAGTGCTATGGAAACAATTTAATCTTTCTGGCACTTACTTTCCTCAACTATGAAATGAGAACATCATTAGCAGTCTATGATCCTACTAAAGTATCAAGTGAGATTGGGATGGAAAAGGCATGAGTGAGTTGGCTGTAGGTGTACTTGACTTGATGGAAAATGTGCAATTATAACTGTAGTTCCTATTTTGAAGAAGGAGGCTATTTTCCTAACCCCTCAAACACTACTTTTGAAAACTCAACAAACAATTTTAAAAATAACTAAAGCCATAACTTCAGGCCATTAATCAAAAATAACCTAAAACAAGCATCATAGAATTGTGGTGGAATGTTTGATATTAGTCTCTAGGGATGTATTCACAAGCTCAGTTTGTTGGAAGCTGAATGTTTTGTGTAGAGAGGTCAAATGAGAATTCTCCTGAGAGCTGATGCCACTGCTCTCCCATGAAACAAAACAGCTGACAAGAGCTTTCCATCTGGTTAATTTGTTCTGTGGATACTAACAAAGAAAACAACTGCTTTGTATGATTTTCTTGCAGGGATTACTTTCAGAATCATGTAGTTATGGCAGCTATTACTGATACAGAGGTAAAATGTAGCTCATGGTACTATATAAGAATAACCATATTTTATCAAATGTTGTATTCTTTACAAAATAGAAAAAGTAGAGCTCTTAAAAATACATGGTTTTCATACCATCCTTGATTCTTTTCCTCACTGGGATATAAGAAAAGTTTAAAGACATAAAGAACACCACTTTTAAGGTGAAACTGCATTATCTAGGCCTCTGCCTATTGAAATACCAAACTTCCTGCTTTTAAATCCATCATTAGGCTTGTCTTAGTTTTTATCCTGAAGGAACCACTATCCTTTCAATAGGTATAAGCTGTCTTCCCTTCTACTCCTTGTCAACTTGCTATTATTTCTGTAAAAGTTGTTCTGGAAGAGCAAATACTGTTCCTAGGTTGCCTGAGGATCTCCTTAAAGTCTTGAGTTCTCATTTAGTGCTGGGGTTTGGTATATACAAGACTAGACTATTTGCTCAGTTGTGTCCGACTCTTTGCGACCCTGTGGACTGTAGCCCACCAGGTTCCTCCGTCCATGGGATTCTCCAGGCAAGAATACTGGAGTGGGTTGCCATTTCCTTCTCCAGGGGAGCTTCCTGACCTAGGGATCGAACCCAGGTCTCCCACATTGCAGGCAGGCGCTTTAACCTCTGAGCCACCAGGGAATCCCGGTATATACGAGGACTGAACTAAATGTGGTAATTTATGTAAATATGTTTCACATCGAGTCTGCACATGTAGTGGCAGGGTATTTCCTGCCTGTGAATCCCCCAAATCAACCTCATTTCCTGGAAGTGGATTCTAATCTAAACATAACTGCAGATCTGATGGAAATATTAGAGAATATTTCTTTCACCCGTTTCTAAGCTTTTTGAAAAATTCGAGTACTGTATGGAATACTGAAGATAGTAATTGTGATAGTTTTTTGGTTCTGTTTCGTTTTGCTTTGTTTGGCTGGTCTTCTTTTCTATCTGAGGTCACCTTCTTCATGCTCACCAACTACTCTCAGTATCTGAGCCCTGTGTGCTGTGCTGTGCTGTGCTAAGTTGCTTCAGTCATGTCTGACTCTTTGAGACCCCATGGACCATCGCTGGTCAGGCTCTTCTGTCCCTGGGATTTTCCAGGCAAAAATACTGAAATGGTTGGCATTTCCTACTCCAGGGGATCTTCCTGACCCAAGGCCTGAAACCACATCTTTTATGTCTCCTGCACTGGCAGGTGCGTTCCTTACCACTAACACCACCAGGGAAACCCCATCTGAGCCAGAGTAGTTTTCTCAACACTGGGGAGGGAGCTCATTGATTTGTCTACTTAACACTGTTTCTACCTGCTTTTTCTTGCATCTGTTGACAAATACAAGTATTTTAGCAAGAAGTGTGACCTGCCACTGTAGAAACTAAGTCTACTCTAGAAGGACTGAATCTCTAACACATGCTAGTCAGCTGAATTCCTTACAGCGCCAGGTATTTGAGTTTACAAGATCACAGGAGAATTTTGCTATGGCCTAGTGGAATGTGCTTCATCAGACAGGAAATGTAATGTCTTTTGTACCTTTTTTCCTTCAATTTTTGAGTTCAATGTCATGTGTTATAAAGACACTGTGATTTGATCACTATAAAACCAAGACAGCTATTTTGTTTTGTTGGTGTTTTAAAATAAACTCTAATTTCCTTCCATAATTAGTAATGAGAAAACTCTATCCTTAATTAATTCACCTTAAGAAGATGATAAACATATTCACTTTACACAGTGGCTTGAGAGCAGGTTAGGGTAATAACCACAGACCCAGAAATTTAGGAAAGATGAGCTGAGTGCTCTAATCACAACAGTCTGGTTGATGCTTCTTAACTCCATGTAATCTTGAAAACCTAAAAGTAATGCTACTCAGAATATAGAAGAATCAAGCAAAAAATGCTTTCCATGATTTTTCTTCCAATAAATATGTTTTTAAATATGAGAAACCACTTCTATTCTGATGAAAAATAACATCAGAAACTCTCCAGTGTAGTGAAGAGTACGCTTTATTTGGAAGGTGGCCAATATAAAATGATAAATGTATCCTTTGTCTAATAGACCCTATAAAATAGTTTTCTAAGTCGAAAAATGGCTTAAAATGACAACTCCAGTTAAACAAATTGGGAAGAACTTGCAGTCATTTAACTAAGGGCACTAAATAAGAGTTCACAATCAATCACACAGTTCTTTCCTAAGAATAAGATAAGTCTAATCATATAATATACTCGTTTTTATGTATCCTGGCATTAATGTGTATTATAGATTCTTTTGGTTTATGACCTTCTTCTAATTCATAAAACATAATGATGGAAAAGGACCTCTTTTCTGGGCCTTCTGAAATAGACTCTTTCAACAAGTTCTATTTCAAGTATTAACTTAAATCTGCAGACATTTTTGCATTTTAAGATATATGAATTTATATTATAATGTATATATAAAGTACATGAGTTACATTTACAAGTTGTATTACAGTATGTTCAATGAAGGCCCTTTGTGTTTCTTTTAGATAATGTTTATATTCTAACTTCTGTTATAAGTTATGGAGCAGGAGGAGGTTATTGTACTCCTTATGACCATAACGTAGGCTCACCGAGGGCAACCACTGTATCTTTGTTGTTGTTCAGTCACGAAGTCGTATCTGACTCCGCAACCCCATGGACCGCAGCACGCCAGGTTTCCCTGTCCTTCACAATCTCCCAGATTTTGCTCAAATTCTTGCCCATTGAGTTGGTGATGTTATCTAACCATCTCATCTTCTGTTGCCACTTTCTCCTTTTGCTTTCACTCTTTCCCAGTGCTGAGATCTTTTTCAATGAGTCAGCTCTTCACATCAGGTGGCCAAAGTATTGGAGCTTCAACATCAGTCCTTCCAATGAATATTCAGGGTTGATTTCCTTTAGAATTGACTGGTTTTATCTTCTTGCAGTCCAAGGGACTCTCAAGAGTCTTCTGTAGCATCACAATTGGAAAGCATCAAAGAAGCTCAGCCTTCCTTATGGTCCAACTCTCACATCCGTACATGACTACTGGAAAAACCATAGCTTTGATTAGATGGACCTTTGTTGGCAATGTGATGTCTCTGCTTTTAAGTATGCTGTCTAGGTTTGTCATAGCTTTCCTTCCAAGGAGCAAATGTCTTTGAATTTCATGGCTACAGTACTGTCCACAATGATTTTGGAGCCAAAGAAAAGAAAATATGTTACTGTTTTCACTTTTTCCCCTTGTATTTGCCATGAAGTGATGGGACCAGATGCCATGATCTTAGTTTTTTTGAATATTGAGTTTTAAACCAACTATTTCACTTTCCTCTTTCACCTTCATCAAGAGGCTCTTTACTTCCTCTTCACTTTCTGCCACTAGGGTGGCGTATCTGTAGTTGTTGATATTTCTCCCGGCAGTCTTGATTCCAGCTTAGTGGTTCATGCAGCCTGGCATTTCACATGATGTACTCTGCGTATAAGTTAAATAAGCAGGTGACAGTATACACCCTGAGGTAGTCTTTTTCCAATTTGGAACCAGTCTGTTGTTCCATGGCTGGTTCTGACTGTTGCTTCTCGACTTGCACACAGATTTCTCAGGAGGCAGGTGAGATGGTCTGGCATTCCCATCTTTTTAAGAATTTCCCACAGATTGTTGTGATTCACACAGTCAAAGGCTTTAGTGTAGTAAATAAAGTAGAATTAGATGTTTCTGTGGATTTCCCTTGCTTTCTCTATAATCCAGTGAATGTCAACAATTTGATTTCTGCTTCCTCTGCCTTTTCTAGGCACAGCTTGTACATCTGGAAGTTCTCAATTCATGTACTGCTGAAGGCTAGCTTGAAGGACTTTGAGCATAACCTTGCTAGCATGTGAAATGAGGCACAATCGTACAGTAGTTTGAACATTCTTTGGCATTGCCCTTCTTTGGGATTGAAATGAACACTGATCCTTTCCTGTGGCCACTGCTGAGTTTTCCAGATTTGCTGGCATATTGAGTGCAGCAGTTTATCAGCATCGTCTTTTACGATTTCAATTAGCTCAGCTGGAATTCCATCACCTTCACTAGTTTTGTTCTTAGTAATGCTTCCAAAGACCCACTTAACTTTGTATCTTACTCATTTCTGTGCTCCACGTGGAGCCTGGAAGTGTCCAGCACTTACTAAATGGCCTTTTAAAATGTCTCAGATAAAACTTAGTCATTTTTTACTGAAAGTGATGATGACTCAAGATCAAGAAAATAAGCTGAAGTACCACCCGTCTTGAATATTCTGTTGGAAGGCATCCTTATGAATCTCTAGTGACTAGAAGCATGCCAGGTATAAATTATCTTCCCTTAAATTCTAGGGAGGAGACACCAGATACTCTTTCTTTTTCTCTGAACTGGTAGGCAAATCAGAGGATAGCAAATGTCTTGTCTTTGCAAGTCTAGCAGCAGTTTAATAGATGGATACAGGTTTGGAGTAGATGTCTCTTTGGACCTTTTTATTCTGTTTTCAACAGTAATAGTCACTGCAGCCTTTATACCCCTGTGAACTTCTAGTGGGGATTCTCCTTGGTCCTTCACAGACCAGGGGAGAGGGTGGCAATCCCAGCAGTCTGCCACTGAGGGCTGACCATAAGGCATAAGTGCCCCTCTTCATAGGAACACAATTTCCACTCATTCTCGAAATTCTTAACTCTCAGTTGATCATTTTCATGACTTTTGCACGGACAAGTCAAAGAACCAGTTTATAAAACTACTCTGATCATTCCATTTGGCATTTTGGAAGCATCTAAATACATATATGGCAGAAAAATTTGACATTTGTGTTCTGCCTTATGAGGTAGAATATTGTAAATCACACCCATAGATGGTTCTTTGAAGCAAATTAGATAATATATATCAAAATACCTTAAAACAATTATGAGTTATGGAAAAATAAACCTTGCTGAAATATATAGGAATTAATGGTAGAAAATTTGAAGAATATATATAGTTTGTTGTCCTAATAGTGCTATAACATTTGGTACTGATCAAAAAAAGCTTACCTTCTCATTAATCAACACTTAACTTAAAAATACCTGGTGGGGAGGTGAGTGGGGCGTACGGGATTGGGAACACGTGTACACCCATGGTGGATTCATGTTGATGTGTGGCAAAACCAATACAATATTGTAAAGTAAAAAAAAAAAAATTATAATTTTTTAAAAAATGAGAGAAAAAAATAATGAACTAAATCAGCCAAAAAAAAAAAAAAAACAAAACCTAGTCACTCTTGAAGAAACTCAAAACAGCGATGAAGAGACTGGGAAGATAGTGAGATTTATTTTCTGCTTGTATATAGTCTTTTGTATCTTTTGAATTTTGTACCAAATGACCTATTTTAAAAACTAAATGAAATCTTAAAAGACTAAACTTACTTAAGTCACTTGTTCTTGATGATAGAACATAAGGACTAGAAGAGATAGATCAATTTTAACTCCTTATTTTACAGGGATAGAAACTAAACTCCAAAGAAGATGTTTATAGATCTAGTATTTTTTCCAGAAAAATGGAATATATCTTCCAAATAAAATTTTGTAAATACTTAGAAGGAAATACCCACATTGCTAATCAAGACGAATTTTAATAAAACTTCTTTTCAGACTAGATTACTAGTTAGTAAAGATTGAACTTTAGGACCAAATTGTTAAATAGAAATGAGATTTTCTTTAAAATCAGCGGAAATTTAATGCCAGTTTAGTGACCCATTTTAAAGAGTTTTGCATGTACCACTGTTTTGGTAATTTCACACAATTAGTTTCTCAACTTTGCTCTGCATGATCTCATTTCTCTAAAGGAAAGAGAAAGAATTGACTTCCACTTTCCAATATATTAGTTGTACAACCAACCACTCCTTACTTCAATAGTTTACTAAAATAATTAAATCTCAGTCATTACAGGATGAGGAAAGATAGAGAAAGAAGGAAGGAAGATGTGGAGACGTAGAAGAATTATAGAGAAACTTGGAGAAAGGAATCCCCTATAGATACAATAAGATATTTAGAGAGAAAGCGTCTAGTGCTGCAGTCATTTTGACATTTTTCATTCTCTTTAAAAAATACTTCTGATCTCAGCCCATTTTCACAGTATCACTAGATCTAGGAGCTGAGAGGGATTTTTGAAATTCTCTAGTTTATTCCTGTCATCTATCATGTGAGAAAAACTGAAGTCCAGGAAGGCAAATTGACTTTTTTTAAGCTTACAGAGTGGTCATTGAAAAAACTTCATCCAGAATTCAGATCTCCAGGCTCCTTATAGAAGCCATTTGCTATCACTGTTTTCATACAAATACAGGCAAAACTTTGTTATGAAATGACAGCTTTGGTTACCACTGTGATTTTTTTAAAAAGGGAAGAGGTGAAGTTCACTTCCGTTCAGTCGCTCAGTCACGTCCAACTCTTTGCAACCCCATGGACTGCAGCACCCTAGGCTTCCCTGTCCATCACCAACTCTCGGAGCTTGCTCAGACTCATGTCCATTGAATCGATGATGCCATCCAACCATCTCATCCTCCGTCATCCCTTTCTCCTGCCTTCAATCTTTCCCAGCATTAGGGTCTTTTCCAATGAGTCAGATCTTAGCATCAGGTGGCCAAAGTATTGGAGCATTAGCATCAGTCCTTCTAATGAATATTCAGGACTGATTTCCTTTAGGGTTGACTGGTTTGATCTCCTTGCAGACCAAGGACTCTCAAGAGTCTTCTTCAACACCACAGTTCAAAACATCAATTCTTTGGAACTCAGCTTTCTTTATAGTCCAACTCTCACATCTATACGTGACTACTGGAAAAACTATAGCTTTGAGTAGATGAAACATTTTTGGTAACGTAATGTCTCTGCTTTTTAATATGCTGTCCAGGTTTGTCATAGCTTTTCTTCTAAGGAGCAAGTGTCTTTTAATTTCATCACTGCAGTCACCATCTGCAGTGATTTTAGAGCCCAAGAAAATAAAGTCTGTCACTGTTTCCACTGTTTCCCCATCTATTTGCCATGAAGTGGTGGGACCAGATGCCATGATCTCAGTTTTCTGAATGTTTAGTTTTAAGCCAGCTTTTTCACTCTCCTCTTTCACTTTCATCAAGAGGCTCTTTAGTGCTGGCACTATCTGTACCCAGCACTCTACCTTTTCACAGTGTCCAGGTTACAGCCTCACATGCATGAAGAGAGGCAGTCATTACATGCCTGAAGGCAAGCTGCCACTAGCTGTACAAAACCATGTCATTAGCCTCAAAAGCAAGTACATGTTCCCCCCAACATTCGAGACAATTCAATTTCTATTGGTTTTTGCTATAGTTGTGTGTGTTAGTTGCTCAGCGTGTCTGACTCTTTGCATCCCCATGGACTATAGCCAGTCAGGTTCATCTGTCCATGGGATTTTCCCAGGCAAGAATACTGGAGTGGGTTGCCATGCCCTCCTCCAGGGGCTCTTCGCAACCCAGGGATCAAACCAGATCTCCCACACTGCAGGCAGACTCTTCTGAGCTACCAGAGAAGCCCTTTGTTATAGTTATTACTGATTAACTGTGCAGTTGGGAAGAAAAGCTTTATCTTCTGCATCCTCACCTAAAAAATTGAGGTAATGATGTGTGTGCATGTGTGGTGTGTGTGTTTGTGTGTATGTCTGTGTGAGTTTATATGCTAGGAAGAGGGAGTTTGGATTTGGGTTGGAGAAGGGGTGGAGATTAAGGCTAACTAGTTTTCCTAGTATTTATGCCTGAAGCAAAACAATCCTCCTACCCAGAATGTGATTTAAAAAAATACAAGGCAGGGTTATATCCTGTACTTTGTTGATAACACTAATCAATAATTACAAGCTACTCTCTTGACAGTTTCAAATTTGTTGGTGATGGAGTGGGTGGCCACTGAAATAGTTACAGGGTAATCTTTAAAATCAGCTCTAATTTTTATCTGTTCTCAGTCTCAGAGATTTAACCAGAGTCAATTCTTGGTATCTGTCAAAGGAAAATGATTGGACCCAAAGTATTCATGGCCTTCACTCAGCACTTGTGGGTTACAGCTTTGGCAATACAATGTGTGGATCTCAGGTTGTTTATGCTAATTCTGTGTATAAAGCAAAGGGGAAAATCTGTTGTCATTCCTTTGGAAACCAAATGTTCACAGTATTAGTTGACAAGTACTGGTTACGATTTAGTGTTAATTTCATTTTCACCCCAGAGCTCACTCAATGTGCGAATTTTTAAGGCCTGCCAACCTGTCACACTAGCGGTAGCAGAGCCCCCTGCCTTGTTCAGGCCTGTGTCCCTGGCACCTGAAAGAGAGCCTGGCCTAAGTATCTGTTGAATGAATGCAGGAAGAAAGTTGAAGCTTTGGCCATAGGAAAACTATTTAGGGTCAAACTGCCACTCCCCTCCTACTTTAGAAATCGGACTGATCCAGAGTCTTTAAATGACTGTCTTTGAATAACATTGCTTTCTGTGACCTATTCCTGGTCTAAGTTCTTTAGCATAGCGTTTCAGACCTTTCAAAATCTGGCATCTGCGTTGACCTGGTTTCTTCAGTTTTAAACCCAACAACATCAAACGGTTCTCTGAACACGGTGAACTTCATTTCTGTAGTTTTCACAAAGAGCTCTTGAGTGCCTAACATAGTGCTTGGCAGTGAAGGTAAACCTGGGTCTCTCCTTGTGAAAAACTTCTACTCTGGCATGGGAGAGACTTACAAATAAGCACCTTACTCCATCACTCTGCCACCAGACCAGAGTCCTGGCTCTAAAACTCCACAGCTCTCCATATGTCAGCACACACTGTGCACCATAGCCCTAGTTAATCGTCCTTCCTGCTCAAAAGGGAGCTTCAGGCAGGACAGATGCTATGTTGGCCCCAAACTGGCTCATGTCTAGCATATTATCAACACATGCTGGTCACTCACTAAATATTGTGGATGAGAGGGAGTGCGAGGAGAAAGGAGAGGGCATCTGGACATGAAAACTTGGATGTAGGCACAGGATGCCCTGGAAATTTTAGGAGATTTCTAGAAAATGTCAGGTAATGCTTCATCCAGAGCTGTAACTCAGTGGTAAAGAATCCGCCTTCCAATGCAGGAGATGCAGGTTCCATCCCTGGGTAGGGAAAACTCCCGGGAGGAGGAAATGACAACCCATTTCAGTATTCTGGCCTGGAGAATCCAATGGACAGAGGAGCCTGGCAAGCTACCGTCCATGGGGCTGCAAAGAGTCAGACACAATTGGGAACCCATGTGCATGTTTAGATCTGTAGCTTGAAGGTGGAATAAAAGCAAGTCTCTAAGTAAAGGTGGGCTTCCCTGGTGGCTCAGAGGTTAAAGCGTCTGCCTCCAATGCAGGAGACCCAGGTTTGATCCCTGGGTTGGGAAGATCCCCTGGAGAAGGAAATGGTAACCCACTCCAGGCTACAGTTCACGGGGTTGCAAAGAGTCGGACACGACTGAGCGACTTCACTTTCACTTTCACTTTCTAAGTAAAGGTGGGGAAAAGCAGCAAGGACTCCACACAGCTGTGTGGGAAGCAGTAGGTGGGGGTGTGGACTAGGCTAGAGATCATTGCTACAGCTGCTAGAGGGACCACACTTGGAGGGTGGTCCATACCTGGATAGGTGAAAGGTCACTTACTGTTACACGTCAGAACTTTCAAAACTCAACTACACGTTGCTATGAATAATTTTAGCCTACTGCTCTCTTCTTGCTTGGCTGAAAACCATTCTGTTAAGCAGGCCTGGGACGTATAACATCAACTGAAAATCTCTCTTATTTGGCATTTCAACAGTTTGCATTGATGACTTACATTTATACTAAACTAGAATTACAGTTGTTACTGTTGTTCAGTCGCCAAGTTGTGTTCGACTCTTTGCAACCCCATGGACTGCAGTTAGCCAGGCCTCCCTGTCCCTCACCGTCTCCCGAAGTTTGCCCAAGTTCATGTTCATTGCATCAGTGATGCCATCCAGTCATCTCAACCTCTAATGCCCTGTTCTCCTTCTGCCCTCAATCTTTCCCAGTATCAGGGACTTTTCCAGTGAGTCAGTTGTTGGCATCAGGTGACCAAAGTACTGGCGCTTCAGCTTCAGCATCAGTCCTTGCAAAGAGTATTCAGAGTTGATTTCCCTTAAGATTGATTGGCTCGATCTCCTTGCAGTCCAAGGGACTCTCAGGAGTCTTCTCAATACCACAGTTTGAAGGTATAAATTCTTTGGCTGTCAGCCTTCTTTCAGTCCAGCTCTCACACCAATACATAACCGTTGGGAAGACCACAGCCTTGACTATATGGACATTTGCCAGCAGAGTAATGTCTCTGCTTTTCACCACACTGTCTGGGTTTGTCATAACTTTCCTGCCAAGAAGCAATCGTCTTCTGATTTCATGGCTACAGTCACCACCCACAGTGATTTTGGAGCCCAAGAAGAGGATATCTGTCACTACTTTCACCTTTTCTTCTTCCATTTGCCTTGAAGTAATGGGGCCAGATAACATGATCTTAGTTTTTTAACATTTAGTTTTAAGCCAACTCTTTCACTCTCCTCCTTCACCCTCATCAAGAGGCTCTTTAGTTCCTCTTCACTTTCTGCCATTAGAGTGGTATCATCCACGTATCCAAGGTTGTTGATGTTTCTTGCACCTATCTTCATTCCACTTGTAACTCATCCTGCCCGGCATTTCTCATGATGTGCTTAGCATATAGGTATAAGCAGAATGACAGCAGACAGCCCTGTTATACTCCTTTCTCAATCCTGAACCAATCAGTTTTTCCATACAGCATTCTGACTTGCTTCTTGACCTGCTACAGCTTTCTCAGGAGACAGATAAGATGGTCTAGTATTCCCGTCTCTTTAAGAGCTTTCCATGGTTTGTTATGATCCACACAGTCAAAGGCTTTAGTGTAGTAGATGGAACAGAAGTAGACATTTTTCTAAAATTCCCTTTCTTTCTCTATGATCCAGGGAATGTTGGCAATTTGATTCCTCTTCTTTTCTAAACCTAACTTGGACATCTAGAAGTTCTTGGTTTGAGTAATGCTGAAGCCTAGCATGCAAGATTTTAAGCATGACCTTGCTAGCATGGGAGATGAGTACAACTGTCCTATGGTTTGAACATTCTTTAGTACGATCCTTCTTGGGAATTGGGATGAGGATTGACCTTTTCCAGTCCTGTGGGCACTGCTGGGTCTTCTAGATTTACTGACATATTGAGTGCAACACTTTAATAGCATCATCCTTTACGGTTTTTTGAATAGCTCTATTCCAGCAGAGTTTGCATTTATACAAAGAAGCAGGAATATTTTTGAATTAAAAATCATATTAAAGAATCTCTCATTTCTCTCAGACTTCTAAACTGGCCATGTAAAGGAATTTGTCTTTGGAAAGTTTTGGAGGTGAAATGTTTGTCCCTTCACTTGCTAATTCTGTTCTACCTGGGAGGTCTCTTAACTGAGAAGCAACCGGGCAAAGGACCCCACTCAAGTGTTTCCCACTTCCCTCCAGTGGGATTTGCCAAGGCATAGGCCTAAACTCTGCTCTCCTGGAGGGAGCCCACTGCAGCCACCTGGCAACAGGAAGGAGCACTGAGTCCGAGTTATTGCTGCTGCTGCTGCTGCTGCTGCTAAGTCGCTTCAGTAGTGTCCAACCCTGTGTGACCCCATAGACGGCAGCCCACCAGGCTCCCCCATTCCTGGGATTCTCCAGGCAAGAACACTGGAGAGGGTTGCCATTTCCCTCTCCAATGCGTAAAAGTGAAGTTGCTCAGTCGCATCCGACTCCTAGCGACTCTATGAACTGTAGCCCACCAGGCTCCTTGGTCCATGGGATTTTCCAGGCAAGAGTACTGGAGTGGGTTGCCATTGCCTTCTCCATACACAGGCTAGTTTTTATTAATCAGAATGGTAAATTAGGATTCTCTGATTATTTTAACTTTGTAGTTTAAAACTTAACAAAAACAAAGTGAAGGAATGAATACTGTTATTTCTAAGCTCTTGGCTCAGTCAAAAAAGAAACAATAAATAAATATTTTAATTACCTTGATCAGAATAACCATTGATTCTATTTTAAATGTCTTTAGTAATTTAACTTGTAATCTAGTCCCTCTTTAGATTACAGTTCATAAGATCTTTGAATTTTGAGTATCAGTTTTTCAGATAGAATTCTGATAATTACCTACATTTATTTTCATTAATCAATTTTTTTCAGATCACTTGGTATCTGAGTGAAAAGTATCATAAGCAAAGTACTAATGCTATGCTATGCTATGCTAAGTCACTTCAGTCGTGTCCGACTCTGTGCGACCCCATAGATGGCAGCCCACCAGGCTCCCCCGTCCCTGGGATTCTCCAGGCAAGAACACTGGAGTGGGTTGACATTTCCCTCTCCAATACATGAAAGTGAAAAGTGAAAGTGAAGTCGCTCAGTCATGTCTGACCCTCAGCGACCCCATGGACTGCAGCCTACCAGGCTCCTCCATCCATGGGATTCTCCAGGCAAGAGTACTGGAGTGGGGTGCCATTGCCTTCTCAAAGTAGTAATAGGTATTTTAATAATGATTTATGGTTTACAAGGGCTTCCCTGGTGGCTCAGACAGTAAAGAATCTGTCCACAATAGGGGAGACCCATGTTTGATCCCTGGGTTGGGAAGATCTCCTGGAGAAGGGAATGGCAACCCACTCCAGTATTCTTGCCTGGGAAATCCCACGGACAGAGGAACCTGGCAGGCTACAGTCCACAGGGTCATAAACAGTTGGACACGACTGAGCGACTAACACACACATGTGGTTTACAAAGTGCTTTTGGGTCTATTATCTAGAACAGTAATTCTTAAACAGTTTAAGCTTAAGAATATCTTATAAAAGCAAAAATAAACAAATAGGACCTAATTAAAATTAAAAGCTTGTGCACAACAAAGGAAACTATAAGCAAGGTGAAAAGACAGCCTTCAGAATGGGAGAAAATAATAGCAAATGAAGCAACTGACAAAGAATTATTCTCAAAAATATACAAGCAACTCCTGCAGCTCAATCCCAGAAAAATAAACGACCCAATCAAAAAATGGGCCAAAGAACTGAATAGACATTTCTCCAAAGAAGACATACAGATGGCTAAAAACACATGAAAAGATGCTCAGCATCACTCATTATCAGAGAAATGCAAATTAAAACCACAATGAGGTACCATTTCACACCGGTCAGAATGGCTGTGATCCAAAAGTCTACAAGCCATAAATGCTGGAGAGGGTGTTGAGAAAAGGGAACCCTCTTACACTGTTGGTGGGAATGCAAACTAGTACAGCCACTATGGAGAACAGTGTGGAGATTCCTTAAAAAACTGGAAATAGAACGGCCTTATGACCCAGCAATCCCACTGCTGGACATACACACTGAGGAAACCAGAATTAAAAGAGACACGTGTACCCCAATGTTCATCGCAGCACTGTTTATAATAGCCAGGACATGGAAGCAACCTGGATGTCCATTGGCAAAAGAATGGATAAGAAAGCTGTGGTACATATACACAATGGAGTATTACTCAGCCATTAAAAAGAATACATTTGAATCAGTTCTAATGAGGTGGATGAAACTGGAGCCTATTATGCAGAGTGAAGAAAGCCAGAAAGAAAAACACCAATACAGTATACTAACGCATATATATGGAATTTAGAAAGATGGTAATGATAGCCGTGTATGTGAGACAGCAAAAGAGACACAGATGTATAGAACAGACTTTTGGACTCTGTGGGAGAGGGCGAGGGTGGGATGATTTGGGAGAATGGCATTGAAACACGTAAAATATCATATAAGAAACGAATCGCTAGCCCAGGTTCCATGCAGGATACAGGATACTCGCGGCTGGTGCACTGGGATGACCCAGAGGGATTGTACGGGGAGGGAGGTGGGAGGGGGGTTCAGAATGGGGAACATGTGTATACCCATGGTGGATTTATGTTGATGTATGACAAAACCAATACAATATTGTAAAGTAATTAGCCTCCAATTAAAATAAACAAATTTAAATTAAAAAAAAGAATTTCTTAGCACCTAATAAAAGTTATTTACCTCTCCTTAAGAATATATTCACATTTCTGTGTTCATGGAACTTTTTCAAACTTGGTGAAGCCAAGGTTCTTGGAACTAGGCTGCTGAGTGGAGGTTGCCAACTACATCTCAAGAACAAAAATCCAGCCACAATCTGTGTTTGCATGGCTTGAGGCCTAAGCATAGCTTTTACATTTTTAAGTGATCAAAGAAAATCAAAACAAGGATACTTTTTTTGCTATGTGAAATTTATGACATTAAATTTTCAGTGTCTATATAAAGTTTTATTGAAAAACAGTCTCTTTCATTTACAGTCTACGGCTACTTTTGAACTATCACTGCAGAGTTGAATAGTTTTTGAAATCTAAAATATTTATTGTCTTTTCCATTTACAGAAAACATAAAATACATTTTGTGTTTTTTAGTTATATTTTGTTGAGTGTTTATTAAATTATACTTAACTAGGGTTTGAAAAGAACTTCTGCATACTGCTTAAAAAATATAAAATTATTTACTAAATGACTTTTTAAATAACATTAGAAATTATTAATATGGTGTTTGGAAAATTACTTAATGACATGGCAAAATTCTCCTAATACTGCTATAAGTGGGAAAAAAATAGGAATTAAATAATCAGTGTCATCTTGACCACATAAATATTTTTGAAGAGTAGAAAACAAGTTTAGAAGAAAATATGCTCAAATGTTAAAATTATTGATTAAAGTTATAGATTTTTAGAAAGAGTTTTTACTGTTCGTTACTTTAAAAATTGTACAATGCGTAATATATCACTTTGAAAATAAGGAAAACTATTGAACAAAATTAGATTGTAGTAATACAGTTTATAAAAAAAACTCTCAGTGATTAGAATCTTCTGTAATGGTGTAAGTGTAGAAATGTTCAAGGCATCAAATTAATAGAATGAATTTAATTACAAGGCCAGAAATAATTTTTACACCTTCCTTCATTTACGTGAGATGATAGCTTGGTGTCAGATGCATTTTTTCCTCCCTGCATGCAAATTATATCTGTGAACTGCTAAACAAATGTTGAATTTAATGTGAAGAAAAAATTTTTACATAAAGGCAAAGCATTGTTCTATACTGAGAAGCCTTGGTCAAATTTTATCATAGGCATCTCCTTGTTCACCCATGAAATGGTTATCAGCACAGTGGAGAGATTCATGATATAAGAAAAATTGAACACCTTGACCAATATTTTTATAGATATTAATACTATACTGACTTTATCTACTTGAATGAATGAGTGAATATATGAAGGAATGAACATGACTTTTTGATTCTGTCAGGAAAATGATGAATAGTTTGATACCTTGACCAGGACAGCTATTAACAGACTTTTAGAAAGTATTAGGAATTGCATGATAATGGCATTTTACTTAAATTGTCTTAGGAACAGCAAGAATCATTAAATATAAAAGATCTTTAAAGAGAACAAAATCAAGCTGGAAAGCAAGAATCTCAGAAGCCAGTTTCCCCATCATCTTCAGTGCATGTTATCATTGCAGTTAAATTGAAAATAAAACCTAAAGTGTATTCTTAAATAATGAGAAGGGAGAACCTGATACGTCCAAATGGTCTACTGCAAAATAAAACTCAAGGTCCATTGATAATTCTCTGGCAAAATGAATAAGCAAAGGAAACTCTTAAGGTACAGTAGCAGCAGAATTGTATAAGCAGAATTTGAGAAGATATAAAAGTAAAAACGACTACTGGTAGCATTATTCTATAACAAAATTGTACAAGATGGGTGTTTTTATTCCATTTAAGGAAGTGAGGCAAACTAATTTGCTCAAGTTCACAGAGGACTCAACATGGACCAGACTTCAAAGCTTTGACTCTTTCCTCTATATCACACTATCACTCTTGCACTGACTTTTTAGCCTTGCAAATTTATTTAATGAATTTAAAACTTTTTTCCCCCGTTTCCAGTGGGTTAACAGTGCAACCCAGAGGCAGCATTTGTAGAGAAGCTCATTCTATTACATCAGATCTTAAATCTTTGTTCCCTGTCTCCATGCCTCATTTTATGGTCTTTGGATTGTGTCAATAAAATGCATTCTTTCTTACTGATCATCTGAAACTTGCAACAGTGTGTAAATGCTAGAAAGTCAGCAATAACTGCCATAGTCCCTTGCTCTAATGAGGCATACAGTCTTATAGATGATAAACAAATGAGACTATAATGCGAACCCAAGAGGGTACATTGGCAGTTTGAGAATATGCAGAAGTGGTACCAAATAGATTTGGGTAGAGGGTGGTCTGTAAGTTGTTTCAGAGAAAGGAGCACCTGAATATGACTAAGGTGAGTTAGGTCTGTGGGCAGAGAGCTCTGTGGAGAAGTGCCCATGGAGGCCTGGCAGAAAAGAGGCATTTGCTCAGTTCCTGTTTTGCAGAAGGTCATGTGCTGTGACTGAGAAGTAGAGTGTGTTATGTGTGTGTGTGTGTGTGTGTGTGTGTGTGTGCGCACATGTGCATGCCTAGGTGTGCCCATCAGTGCAATAGGAAAAACTGTTTTGGAGAAGACTATGGAGGCCAAATGATAGGATACTGAAAGAGGAACTCCCCAGGTCAGTAGGTGCCCAACATGCTACTGGAGATCAGTGCAGAAATAACCCCAGAAAGAATGAAGGGATGGGGCCAAAGCAAAAACAATACCAAGTTGTGGATGTGACTGGTGATAGAAGCAAGGTCTGATGCCGTAAAGAGCAATATTGCATAGGAACCTGGAATGTTAGGTCCATGAATCAAGGCAAATTGGAAGTGGTCAAACAGGAGATGGCAAGAGTGAACATTGACATTCTAGGAATCAGTGAACTAAAATGGACTGGAATGGGTGAATTTAACTCAGATGACCATTATATCTACTACTGCAGGCAGGAATCCCTTAGAAGAAACGGAGGAGCCATCATGGTCAACAAAAGAGTCCAAAATGCAGTACTTGGATGCAGTCTCAAAAAGGACAGAATGATCTGTTTGTTTCCAAGGCAAACCATTCAGTATCACAGTAATCCAAGTCTATGCCCCAACTAGTAATGCTGAAGAAGCTGAAGTTGAATGGTTCTATGAAGCCTACAAGACCTTTTAGAACTAACACCCAAAAAAGATGTCCTTTTCATTCTAGGGGACTGGAATGCAAAAGTAGGAAGTCAAGAAACACCTGGAGTAACAGGCAAATTTGGCCTTGGAGTATGGAATGAAGCAGGACAAAGGCTAATAGAGTTTTGCCAAGAAAATGCACTGGTCATAGCAAACACCCTCTTCCAACAGCACAAGAGAAGACTCTACACATGGACATCACTGGATGGTCAACACCAAAATCAGATTGATAATGTTCTTTGCAGCAAAAGATGGAGAATCTCTATACAGTCAGCAAAAACAAGACCAGGAGCTGACTGTTGCTCAGATCATGAATTCCTTATTGCCAAATTCAGACTGAAATTGAAGAAAGTAGGGAAAACCACTAGACCATTCAGGTATGACCTAAATCAAATCCCTTATGATTATACAGTGGAAGTGAGAAATAGATTTAAGGGCCTAGATCTGATAGATAGAGTGCCTGATGAACTATGGACGGAGGTTCATGACATTGTACAGGAGACAGGGATCAAGACCATCCCCATGGAAAAGAAATGTAAAAAAGCAAAATGGCTGTCTGGGGGGGCCTTACAAATAGCTGCGAAAAGAAGAGAAGCGAAAAGGAAAGATATAAGCATCTGAATGCAGAGTTCCAGAGAATAGCAAAGAGAGATAAGAAAGCCTTCCTCAGCAATCAATGCAAAGAAATAGAGGCAAACAACAGAATGGGAAAGACTAGAGATCTCTTCAAGAATATTAGAGATACCAAGGGAACATTTCATGCAAAGATGGGCTCGATAAAGGACAGAAATGGTATGGACCTAACAGAAGCAGAAGATATTAAGAAGAGATGGCAAGAATACACAGAACTGCTGTACAAAAAAGATCTTCATGACCCAGATAATCAATATGGTGTGATCACTCACCTAGAGCCAGACATCCTGGAATGTGAAGTCAAGTGGGCCTTAGAAAGCATCACTACGAACAAAGCTAGTGGAGGTGATGGAATTCCAGTGGAGCTATTTCAAATCCTGAAAGATGATGCTGTGAAAGTGCTGCACTCAACATGCCAGCAAATTTGGAAAACTCAGCAGTGGCCACAGGACTGGAAAAGGTCAGTTTTCATTCCAATCCCAAAGAAAGGCAATGCCAAAGAATGCTCAAACTACCGCACAATTGCACTCATCTCACACGCTAGTAAAGTAATGCTCAAAATTTTCCAAGCCCGGCTTCAGCGATATGTGAACCGTGAACTTCCTGATGTTCAAGCTGGTTTTAGAAAATGCAGAGGAACCAGAGATCAAATTGCCGACATCCACTGGATCATTAAAAAAGCAAGAGAGTTCCAGAAAAACATCTATTTCTGCTTTATTGACTATGCCAAAGCCTTTGCCTGTGTGGATCACAATAAACTGGAAAATTCTGAAAGAGATGGGAATACCAGACCACCTGACCTGCCTCTTGAGAAACCTATATGCAGGTCAGGAAGCAACAGTTAGAACTGGACATGGAACAACAGACTGGTTCCAAATAGGAAAAGGAGTACGTCAAGGCTGTATATTGTCACCCTGCTTATTTAACTTACATGCAGAGTACATCATGAGAAATGCTGGGCTGGAGGAAGCACAAGCTGGAATCAAGATTGCCAGGAGAAATACCCATAACCTCAGATATGCAGATGACACCACCCTTATGGCAGAAAGTGAAGAGGAACTAAAAAGCCTCTTGATGAAAGTGAAAGTGGAGAGTGAAACAGTTGGCTTAAAGCTCAATATTCAGAAAATGAAGATCATGGCATCTGGTCCCGATGGGGAAACAGTGGAAACAGTGCCAGACTTTATTTTTTTGGGCTCCAAAATCTCTGCAGATGGTGATTGCAGCAACGAAATTAAAAGACACTTACTCCTTGGAAGGAAAGTTATGACCAACCTAGATAGCATATTCAAAAACAGAGACATTACTTTTCTGACAAAGGTCCGTCTAGTCAAGGCCATGGTTTTTCCAGTAGTCATGTGAGAGTTGGACTGTGAATAAAGCTGAGCGTTGAAGAATTGATGCTTTTGAACTATGGTGTTTGAGAAGACTCTTGAGAGTCCCTTGGACTGCAAGGAGTTCCAACCAGTCCATTCTGAAGGAGATCAGCCCTGGGTGTTCTTTGGAAGGAATGATGCTGAATCTGAAACTCCAGTACTTTGGCCACCTCATGTGAACAGTTGACTCATTGGAAAAGACTCTGATGCTGAGAGGGATTGGGGGCAGGAGGAGAAGGGGATGACAGAGGATGAGATATTTGGATGGTATCACCGACTCGATGGACATGAGTTTGAGTGAACTCTGGGAGTTTGTGATGGACAGGGAGGCCTGGCATGCTGCAATTCATGCGGTTGCAAAGAGTTGGACATGACTGAGTGACTGAACTGAACTGATAGAGGCTAAATTATTCAGGGTCTTGCGCTCAGGGCTCAGTTGCTCAGTCGTGTCCAATTCTTTGCAACTCCATGAACTGTAGCCCTCCAGATTCCTCTGTCCATGGGATTTTCCAGGCCAGAATACTGTAGTGGGTTGCCATTTCCTTCTCCAATTCAGTCTTAACTAGTAAGAAAAATAACTTGTGCTTAATACTTATTCTGTGCCAGACACTGTTGTAATTTTAATACATTTATTCCTCATTTTAAACCTAAGAAAGTGTTATACTGTCATGATCTTCATTTCATATGAAAGGACATTAACACACACACACACACACACGTGTGTGCACTAAGTGACTCTTCTAAGTTATCAGATTTAGTGAGGAATACAACAGAGATTTGAGCTCCAGCCAATCTAGCATGAAATGTATGGTCCATGAACCAGTATTATCAGCATCACCCGGGAACTTGTTAAAAATGCAACAACTGAGGCACCAACCCAGACCTACAGAATCAGAATATACATTTTAACAAGGTGGTTCCTGAGCACTTTAAAGTTTGGGGACTTCTGCTGTAACCCACTGAACTCTGCGACTTCTCTTTAACTTTGAGAAGGAATCTGGACATTATCCTAAGGCCAGTGGAGAGTCAGGAAAAGGCTTGAAGTAAGAGATAGTAAAAATAAATCTATTTTTAGACCAATAGTTTCACGTCAATGACTCTGGCTTCAGTATGGGGAGTGAAGCCAAAGAAGGCAATTCTGGAGGCAGGGAGACCCATGAAAGGACTACTGTTCACCAAATAAAGGAGGATGGCAGCCTGAAATAGGGTTATGGCAGTGACAAAGGAGGGAAGCTGGTGAGTGGATGAGGTAGTGTGAACAGAATTTGGAGATTCTTTGGGTATATAAACTGAGGGAGAGGTGGAGTCAGTTCACCTCCAGTTTCTGGCTTGAGCAACTGGTTGTATCATGGTGTCATTTTCTGTACGAGGATACTTAGGGGAAGCAGGGTGGAAAGTATGAGAGGTGGTTGATGAGTTTACTTTTAGATTAAAATGAGACGAGAGGACTGTGGGAAAGTCAAGGAGAGCTATTCAGTCAGGTCCGAAGAGTGAGTGCGGGGAAACCACATAAATTCCTTGGACATTTTGAAAAGGATCCCAGGGCAAATTATAGGGCAAAATTTCTACCTGGCTTGCCCTTCATGTCCCTCCACTTACTCCATTGTATTCACTAAGGTCTACACCTGCTCTGGGAAGTCCTATATTCAGCAGACAATCAGACATAGAGGTTTGTTGCTCAGGAAAGATATCTTAGCTGGACATAAAGATTTCGGACTCCTAAGAATATAGAATAGACTGTAACTGAAGCTGTGACATTGCTCAGAAAGAGAAAAGGAGTCTAGGATACAGGGAAGAGGAAGAGGAATCTGTGAAACTGCCTGAGCATAGTGGTCTTAGAGGTTGGAGAAAAACTAGCAGTTGGACATCATGGAAGCTCTGGGTAAAGAGTGTTTCAAGATGGGAAAAGTGGAGACTAAGGTAAAATGGTTCTGAAACAGCACAAAGAGAATAAGAAAGAAATTTCTGCTGGATTTAGCAATACACTAGTGATTGATCACCTCAGTGAGAGCTGGGGAAAACTGATGAGGATCAAAGCCAGACAGCAATAGATTGAGAAGTGAGGGCTAAGAAAGTAGGGATTCTTTACAGTGTAGACAATACTTTCAGAATATTGATCTATAAAGCTTAGGAATGAGGGTAAACTGGAAAAGACCTGGTAATGAAGCAGAAGCTTTTCAAGATGGGGGATTTGAATATGCTTAAATGCTGAAGAGAGGAGCCAATAAAGAAGGAGAGATTAAAGTCCGTGATCCCTGAAGTAGAGGAGATGAGATAACGGGCACTGGTTTAGATCTTTCCTTTTATGCCCCAATCTACCAATAGGTCGGTATGGGGATTTGGGAGAATGGCCAGAGAATAGGGAGGCCCCGCTTCAGTCACCTGTTCCACATTCTGGGGTCTCTAGAGGCTTAGTCCTATCATTTTTCCATTCTAAGCCTTCGTCTCCACAGAAGAAACTTATGATATTTGAATCTTCCACTTTTATATCAGTAGACATGCTATCCAGAACAAGTATGACTATGGATTAATTATGCATCTGCTTCAAAAATTAACCCTTAAATGTCATCTTCAGCTAAAATCTTTGCCTTAACCTTACCTGTCCTTGGGTAAATTGAGAGAGACAGACGTGCTTCCACCTTAATCCGTTTAAAGACTGCATAAACCCACCAACTCCAGGTTTTGTGGAGAATAGTAGTTCCTAATCAGGACACCTCAAGAATATTCAAGAACAGGTTTCAAGAGTATATCAACCCCAGAACTGTAAAGGGAAAAAAATCTATATACAATGTGCCTTTTTCCTTCTGATACATGTCTGTTGATTCTCAGATTGTTAAGAGAATCTGTGATCCCAAGTCTAATGTGGAGATAGTGCTCAAGATGATAATTTTGGAGGGATTCGAGCTGTTATGGTAGGAGGGAGTCCCGCATCCTCTTTCTCCTTCCCCTCCTATTCACAATTCCTTCCAGGGGGCCAAAAGGTAACCAAGAAAAATGATGACAATCAGAAAGGATAAAGAGAATTACAAGAACATGGAAATGTAAGGTTGTTTAACTGACATCTGATTCAGAACTTTCCATGTGAACCCAAGTATTTGGTTTCCAATTCTAAAGAGGTCATTTCCTAGATTGAAAATGTGAAAAAACAAATCTAAGCTTATGCAGCATGTTCTAGAAAAAAATTTATCTTCAATATTATAGTAGAAAGTTGCTAGCCTCGCTTAAGGAACCCAAATTAATCCAACTTTACTCAGAATGTTGTTGGCAAATATAATAAAAGTAAGAGGTAGATTTGTCAGTGAGGTGATGTTACATTAAAGCACAAATCTGCTGCTCTTGTTTAGGTAGAACAGTCCCAGAATTGGCAACTAATGACAACACATGGGAATAAATAGAACAAGTGTAGAAAACAGATGTCAGAGTTTACCTTTCCCACCAAGCAGTTTGGAGTATGGCTTTAGGCACAGATCATAACAAATATGTTAAGAAATATCCTGTGCGATGTGTATATCTGCAATTGTTTGTGCTAAATTTTAACCCATATATGTTGCTAATAAAAATCCTAGAACCTATACATGATAATATTGTGAATGTGAAATGACAGCTAAAATGACTTGTTACATTTTATTTATAAGAATTACACATTTTATTAATGATTCTTTTTGGTTCCCACATTTCCAAAACCCAAATTGACAAGTTGAGGTGTTGCATTTGGTTTTCAGATGGATGACAGACACCAAAAAGAATCTGATTAGAGAGGGAAAAAGTATAAACACATATGGGAACCATACTTCTGCTTTCATGATACTATCTCAGTTTCAAGAAGCAATGCTTTAGATTCATTTAGCATATTACACATGGGTCAGACACACAGACATTTTATTTCAGTCTTATAAAGCCTAAGATTAAGAATTGTCTTTATGCCTGCTTGTGAAAAATAGGCAGTTTTTCTTTTTTTTTTTTAATAGCAGGAATCTCACTAACTCAAAATCTGTAAATGACTTTAAATTGTGCTCTGGATATATAAATCCAGCCATAAAATATCCTTAGTGATAAAGTTAGTCATTCAAATAAATTAAGCCAATTAAAACCCCAGAATCAAGTCATTCCCTTTTTTATGAATATAATGAAGCTGTATCTCCAATTACAGACAATTTTCAGAACTCAGGAGACAACTCAAGAGTTATTTGGCTACTATGTTGCCTTTATACACATGGCATCAAATTGAGAAATCTGAAAAGCTCAGCATATAAAGTTTGATAACTGCTGGCTCAAATGCCTTTTAAAAAGTTTCTAAGAAACTTCAAGATATATACTTGCTTGCCAAGTAAAACCAAGTCACCACAAAGTTTCCTTTAAGTAGCAATGAGAAAGTTTATAAGAATCTCCCGCACTTAAAAAAAAAAAAAATTAGAAATGCAAAGACAACATTAAGGAGAAGAAAACAAAACTTACTTTTTCTTAAAGCCTCTTCTTCCAACAGTTTAAACAGGATGAAAGGAGAATATACGATGATTTACACATTTATATGTTACCTCCAAGAGGTACAGAATGGGCCAAAACTATCTGAGGGTCCCTCCCAACTGCAGCCTTTTTAACTTTGTGGAAGAAAATAGGAGGGTGTGTGGGTTTCCTCCAAGTCTTGTGACATGTACATAGCTGACTCCTACTGGACTGAAAAAGCACTCGTCAATTTTTACTTAAAATTATGAGTAGCAAATTCTCTGCAGGACATCCTTAAAGGGAAATCCTGCCAGAATTAGTACATGAAACGTCTAGATAATCTCCAGAAAGTTTAAAATATAAAGTGTACATACAGACATTCACATACACTCAAGAAATTCCCACTGCATAGTCTAAATTGAGGGTATATTTAAATTAAAAAAGTTTTTCTATAAAGGATGATGTATTTCCTGTTTTTTTTTGTGTGTGTGTTGTTGTTGTTGCTGTTATTTCAGTGACAGAATCCTTCTTATGGGTTGCTGTGTGCTGTGCTTAGTTGCTCAGTCACGGCCGACTCTTCGACCCCATGGACTGTAGCCTGCCAGGCTCCTCTGTCCATAGGGATTCTCTCCAGGCAAGAATACTGGAGTGGGTTGCCATGCACTCCTTCAGAGGATATTCCCAACCCAGGGATCGAACCCAGGTCTCCTGCATTGCAGGCAGATTCTTTACTGTCTGAACCACCAGGGAAGCCCCAAAATACTGGAGTGGATAGCCTATCCATTCTCCAGGAGTTCTTCTTATCTCAGGAATCAAACTGGAGTCTCCTGCATTGCAGGCGGGTATTTTACCAACTGAGCTAAAATCAGATCTTCTTATAGGTTAGAAATGGACAAACTACAGAGATTTTCTGTTGAAATATCTGGAAAGAGATGAGGCCCGATGTTCTCACCTGCAGCGTTTTTCGTAGCTTGAGAGACGAATCGTGGGGTGTGGCTTCTATCACTGCCTTCCTGGGAAACTGGTGAACTTTGAACCTTAGACTTGACTCGGATAACTCAAAGTAGTTACCTGCTTCTTGCACCTGTACTGTGGACCTGGCATTCCCTGCTGCTGCCTCTTTCCCTCTGAGCTGGCAACAATTGTTACGTCACGCCCATGGCTGTATGACTTCACTTAAGCACAGACTCAGCCTTTTGAAATCTGAAGTCAAGACTTAAAAAGTGGCCAGATGTTTCAGGAGATGGATCTAAAGAAATGTTTGAATACTGAACTAATCTACAACAGGAATTCTCAGTGGGTCATATTTATCTATAAAGCAGGTGACATTTACTTTTAATCTCTCTGTTTAAGGCCATTTCTTCAGTTTGTAAAGGTGGGTGAGGAAGGAAATGTTCTGCTTTCACTCCATCTATTCCCAGACCAAACTTGACCTGTCCTTGTTCCAGGTGCCAAAGAAATATGTTAGTGTTTTCTGAGGTCAAACTCAGTTACCTACAATCAAAAAACCTGAGCTAGGGAAATATATAAAAGCAATCAACTCAGTGCCTTGTTATTCACCTGACTTTGATGATAAAGTTATTATAAAAATGAAAACATTGTGATGAGCTGCAACAAATTGATTCAGTGAAAGGACAAAAGAACATTCAAACTATTATAAAAATTCAATCTAACATAAAATCTATTATTAGTAATAGCTTTTAATTCTCATGATGCCACGGGTAGACCGGCATTAATTTTCTCCTTTTAAAGGTGAGGAAGTAGAGTCCAGGAGTTATAAAGTCGCCTATGTCCCCATGTAGTTATGGAACCCTCTTTATTGCCCCCGTGTTTCCTGAGAGGGTAATCTTCATTCACGCATCCAACCTAAGATCCTCCTGCTCCATTCTCAAACTACTCCACATAGCTCCATTAAGCTCATAAAATATCTTAGTTAACACTCTAAAGAGTAACTGTCTTTGATCTTACCTGAAATTTCTCATCTCTGCCATGTCCATTTCTTTTTGAAACTCTCTTTCCTTGGTTTCACTAAGTCATTCTCTCCTAATTTTCTCCTTGGGCTTAGCATCTTCAACCTCCTTTCCCTTTATTCACCTCACTCTTCCCTAGAATTTCATTCTCAGTTCAGAATGCTTCTCTACCCTCTCCATGGATTTTCTCATGAAAACAATTAGCAATATATTATGACTGCTAAACCTGTATTCTCAGCTGGTATTGCTCTCTAAGGTTCTAGGCCTGTATCCTGTGGTCTCTTCGCTGTCTTTGCACAGAGGTCCATAGGCATCCCAAACAAACACCTTTATCTGTTCCCCACCTCCCACTGTTCAGATGAGGTCTGCCGCATTTCCTGTCTCAGGACATGGCACTGTCACCTAACCCATCGTACCTTGGACTTCTCACTTTCCTCAGTTAGTCTCCACCATCCCCATCCTCAACTTCTGGTGGTTCTACTTTGTTAAATATTTCCTAGATTTGTCATTATCCCTGCATTCTGGCCGTCACATTTCTCACTTGGATTGTTGTTATCAGTCATAAAACATTTGGCGTCTGCCTCAGTCTAGTCCCCTTCTATAATTTCTTTGTATCACTATAAAACAATATTTAAAGATATGTTTATTGAATTATAAAATACACGCTTCTTGCAGAAAGTCTGAAATAATGAAAAACATTGTTTAAAATGACTTGCAATCCAAGAGACAGTCACAATTCATCACTCAAATATCTTTGAAATATTCTGTATGCATACATGTAGCTATACAAGGAAATGTTTATGAATTTTCATGCAAATACTTACACAGCTATAGTTAAATATGTTTAATAAGAAAATCAAAACCACACTGCATATATCTTTTTTACTTAATATACTGTGATTTTCCAAATCAAATATTTTTGAAGTGGCTGCAAATAATGGCTGCAACATAATGAAGTATGTGATGGAATAACACTTCCTCTTTTTTTCTCTATGATCTGTTTTCTTCAACATCAAAACTTAGCCTCAGCATTTATAATTTATGACTCACAAGACTTAGATTCTGGTGGGAAAGAGAGAAGAAAAAAAATAGAACACTCTAAGTTCATTAATTTAAACTTAAACATTTAATTTAAGGCTGCACTTTACTAGTAAGACAGTTTAGTAGGAAAACAATTTGCTAAAATGATTTTTTCTTCTTTATAATGAATAATAGACAAAGGAGAAAACCTGTGGGGATTTTGTCTTAGCTTGACTAGTCAGAGAAAGGACTTTTCTTTGGTGGAAGACTGCCTCCTTTCCTTGAGAGATGTATCATCCACATTTCTCTTCTATCAGAGGCTGGGGGGAAAAGATTTGTACACGTTTTTAAGTTCACATTTTACTTCTCAGGAGACATTGATCTCACAAATAATACATACATTTTAAAGGATTTTGGCAAACTGTCAAATTGCCTTTCAGAATGGATGATCCTTTTAAAAGACGATCACCTCACTTCCCTGGTTCATCTTTAAAGGCAACCTCTAGCTTTTAGGAGAATGGCTAACTTCTCAGCTTAGCATGTAAGCCATTTTGTGATTCCTCCTCCTCTAGTCTCTCTAGCTTCATCTTATACTACTTCCCAAATCATTTTTCATATTTCTCATACTTTAGGAATTCCAAAATTTCTCGCTTCATATTATCTTAGTAGTCTGGAATCTCCTTTTCTCTGCCCAGAAATGCCCTTACCAGGCTAGTCCTACTTTTCTCAAGAGTCACCTCCAGCTGGTTCAGTCCCCCTCCCTGCAGTGCAATACAGTTTGACTTTCTTCTATGACATCCTCTGCTTGCTGCTCTCCAAACACTGTATTGAACTGTAACTGTTGATTCTTGCCATCACCTTGAAAGCAAGACACATTTTTAAGATTTGTATTATTATTCTTTGTACTTAGTTGTCTTACAGGATCCAGGAGATTATTGAGCCAAGGATTGAAACTCACCATGTCCTTCCTTTCCTCCATCACACCCCAGTATAATCCCTTCCTTCCTGCTCTTCAAACATGCATCCAGGTTAAGTCTTACTACTAATCGTTGAAGAGGAACAGAGGTGCAAATAGAGACAAGCCTGGTAACACAGATAAAACACAACATTGGGAACTTTAAAAAATTTAATACCTGTTTAATGTAGTAGTTCCTTCTTTTTGTGTGTGATGTAAATGGATTAAACAGTTTTTGAAGATCCAAAAGTCAGGCTTGCTTTCTTAACGATTTGGAAAAAGTCTGACCTGGGTTTGATTTAAAAAAAAAAAAAAAAATTTATAGTTGATTTACCATGTTTCAGATATATAGCAAAGTGACTTTTTAATGCTATATATATGTATATATATACACACATACATATTATGTGTGTACACATACACACACAGATACTTCCCTGGTGGCTCAGATGGTACAGAATCTGCCTACAATGCAAGAAACCCGGGTTCGATCCCTGGGTCAGGAAGATCCCCTGGAGAAGGAAATGGCAACCCACTCCAGTATCCTTGCCTGGAAAATCTCATGGGCAGAGAAGCCTGGCAGGCTACACAGTCCATGGGGTCAACAAATAGTTGGACAAAACTGAGCGACTAACACTAAAACACATGCACACAAAAATATATACATATATATTTTTCAGATTTCCCCCCATTGTTGGTTATTATCTGCTATTGAAGTTTCCTGTGCTATACAGTAGGTCCTTATTTCTATTTTATCTGAAATTCCTAACTTATCTCCCCTCTACCCACTGCTATCCCCTCTGGTAACCATGAGTTTGTTTTCTATGTCTGTGAGTCTGTTTCTGTTTTGTAAATAAGTTCACTTATATGGGCTTCCCGGGTGGTGCTAGTGGTAAAGAACCCAACTGCCAATTCAGGAGACATGAGACTCGGGTTTGATCCCTGGGTTGCGAAGATCCCCTGGAGGAAATGGCAACACACTTCAGTATTCATGCCTGGAGTATCCCATGGACAGAGGAGCCTAGAGGGCTACAGTCCATAGGTTCACAGAGTCAGACACGACTGACGTGACATAGTACACATGCATTTTCTAGATTCTATGTGATACTGTGTCTGTCTGACTTGATTCAATTAGTATGGAACTCTAGGTCCATCCGTGTTGTTGCAAATGGCATTATTTCACTCTTTTTTGATGGCTGAGTAATATACTATAGGAAAAGTGAAAGTTGCTCAGTCGTGTCTGACTCTTTGCAACCCCATGGACTACACAGGCCATGGAATTCTCCAGGCCAGAATATTGGAGTGGGTAGCCTTTCCTTTCTCCAGGGGATCTTCCTGACCCAGGGATCGAACCCAGGTCTCCCGCATTGCAGGTGGATTCTTTACCAGCTGAGCCACAAGGGAAGCCCAATATACTATATATCTCTTTATGTATAATATATATGCCCCATCTTCTCTTTCCGTGTATCTTTTGATGGACACTTACAGGCTTCTTTTATGTCCTGGCTACTGTTAAGTAGTGCTGTTGTGAACACTGGGGTGCATGTCTCCTTTCAAATTAGAGTTTTTGTCTTTTCAGGGTATGTGCCCAGGAGTGGATTGCTAGATCATATGGCAACTCCATCTTTAGTATTTAAGAAACCTCCATACTGTGCTCAATAGTGGCTGCACCAATTTATATCCCCACAAACAGTGCAGGTGGTTTTCTTTTTCTCCATACCCTCTTGAGCATTGTTTATAAACTTTTTGTTGGCCATTCTGACCAGTGTATGGTGATACACCTCATTGTAGTTTTGATTTGCATTTTTCTAATAATTATGTTATTGAGCATCTTTTCAAATACCCATTGACTATCTATGTTTTCTTTGGAGAAATGTCTATTTAGATGTATTGCCCATTTTTTTTATTGCTTTTTTGTTATTGAGTTGTATGAGCTGTTTGTATATTTTGGAAATGAATTCCTTATCAGTCATCATTTGTAAATACATTCTACCTTTTGAGGGTTGTCTTTCCATTTTCTTTGTGGTTTCTCTTGCTGTGCAATGCTCTTAAGTTTAACTAGGTCCCATTTTAAAACTTGTTTTTCTCTACATTACTCTAGGAGATAGATCAAAAAAGTTACCATTTATGTAAAGGAGTTTTCTGTATGTTTTCCTCTCTAAATTTTATAGTATCCAGTCTTACATTTAGGTCTTTAACTCTGTTGAATCTACTTTTTTAATATGGTGTTAGAGAACATTGTAATTTCATTCTTTTACATGCAGCTGTCCACTTATGGAAGAGACTGTCTTTTTTCCACTGTATATTTTTTCCTTCTTTTTCTGTAGATAATTGACGTTAAACACATGGGCTTATTTCTAGATTCGATTCTGTTTCACTGATCTGTGTGTCTGTTTTTGTGTCAGTATCATATTCTTAAGTCAGGGAGCAGGATTCTTCCAGCTCTTTCTCGAAACTGTTTTGGCTATTTGAGGTCTTTTGTGTTGACATACAATTAACAATTTTTTTGTTCCAGTTCTGTGAAAAATACAATTGGTAATTTGATAGGGATTACACTGAATCTGTAAAATGCCTTGAGTAGTATGGTTATTTTAACAATATTGATTTTTTTAATCCAAGCACACGGTAATGTCTTTCCATCTGTTTGTGTGGGCTTCAGTTTTTTTTAATCAGCATCTGAGTTTTCTGTGTACAGGTCTTTTGCAGTTAAGTTTATTTCTAGGTATCCTATTCTTCTTTATATGGGTTTCCTTATTTCTAAAATTTCAGTTAGTGTATAGAAATGTAATGGATTTCTATATATTTATTTTGTATCCTGCAACTTGACTGAATTCATTGGTGAGCCCTAGTAGTTTTCTGGTAGTATCCTCAGGATTTTCGATGTATAGTATCATGTCATCTGCAAATAGGCACAGTTTTACTTCTTTTCCAGTTTGAACTCCTTTTATTTCTTTTTCTTCCAATGCTGTGGAGTCCTGGGTTCTATTTATTCTGTTTGTGCAGTGTGGCCTTCAGAGGGGAACAACTTGAGTGAATCTGTAGGCTGTTTTAATAGCCATAACTTTAATAGTGCTCTCAGATTTTGTGGAAAATCTACATGCCAGAATTTATATATCTGTTTCTTTCATTTTCCTTATATACTGTGTACACTGGGGTCAAAGCTTCATTGGTATTAGTCAAAGACAGTGAAACTTCCATTGTCCCCACCCCTACTTAACTCACAGAAGTTCAGTTCTTGATAGGAAAAAAATCCCATTTGGCTGTGGGTCAAGTGGCATTTCTGAGGAAGGAATGAACTGTTTCTTTTCACTCTACAGACACACTACTTCAAATTACAGCTGCACTTTGACTTCACCCTTGGTGCTTCATGGTCTGACTAAAGTACATTCTCCCAAAAAGTTCAAGATGTGTCTACATTCAGGCTAAGCCACTTCTACATTTATTTTTCTAATTTTGTGTTAAGGTCTTTTTGGGAAATACACTGATTTTTGGTTAAGATATGCCACTGTTCACTGACTCTTTTTGATGGTCAGAAATGAGTTTCCTTTGACTATTCAAAAACAAATGGTCTGGAGATAGAACATATATAAATACCTGAGCATATTATTCAAATATCCCTGCCATTATGTGCAACAGTAAGAAGTACTAACAGCAGATAAAAGTTTAGCTATACATTTGCTGAAATCCAGGTAACTGAAAATGATTTATTAAGGTGAAATGGTTCATGAATGGCAAACTTGCAAGGAATGAAAGACACAGAGGACTATGGAACTATTTTTGTGTACAAACATAATAAAATCCTCTAAAAATATTCAGAATAATAATTTTAAAATGTAAATACACATGTACATCAATCCTAGTAATTAAGATAATAGATTCAAAGTACACAAAATTTAATAGAGAACTTTATTCTAAATAACATTCTTAAATCTGCCCATTAAGAGCACAGTAAACATTTTTTATTAATGAAATTAGATTTTTACATATAAAATCAGCTAAGTAATTTTATTTACAAAAATAATAAAAATTGCTTATTTAATGTGGAAAAATAACCATTTTGATAAAAGAAAATAATGAATGTGTAATGCAACAAAGTAAGAATGGCTTTTTGTTTCATTGTCTGATACTTTGACTTAAATGTGGATTACTTTGGTATCTCTTGAAACCTAAGTAATAAGATCCTTAAACAAGCACTGAATAAAAAAGTAGGCTGGGTATGTTCTGGAAGCTGAATCAACATGACTAAGTGGAGTTTGTGGTCACAGAAAACTTGTCATTTTCTTCCTTTGCCCTTATGAAAATACATTAATAGAAAATTACCAATGGAAAATACTTTAAAATTTGTAATATTCCTGTCAACTTTGACATTGCTTAGCAAATTATATTAACTTCTTTCAATCAGTGTTAATACTTTGTCTAGAATTAGGGTAGAGGTAGACTAATCTTTGTATTCAAACATTTTAAAACATCGTCTTAAATGCCATATAAGGAATAATATAAAATAGTATTTTTTTAAATATTTGAGATTTAATTTACTATATTTTAAATAGTTAAATTCCTTTTTTATATACAGTAAGTTGTTGCTTAAAACTCATTTGATTAAAATTATTACTCCAAGGAATTATTTGTCTTTTAATTGCTAATCTTTACAAATTAAGAATACCTATTTCTTAAGTTTCTATTTTGAAAAAAAGTTCCAATGATTTAAATGCATTATAGATCCCCTACAACAAAGTATTAGGTGACAGTGTCTACTGATATGAAAAATGAAATTCAGAAATGCAAACTGGGTTACAGAAAACTATTTGTAGTACATTTTTAGTAAATGTGATTTAACACCTGTAAGTAGTAAATTACACTTTTCCTCTCACTCTTGTTAGCATCTTATTTTAGAATAGAGCACAGAAATGCATGGGGCTCTCAGGTATTCTTCTATATCTGTAAACACATCCCTGAAGCCCCCAGACGCAGAGAAGTTCACTCTTGTGGGGGAAATGAGAGGCCCTCTATCTGCCAGGAATAAGAGCAAGGGCTTAGTAATAAAACAAAAACAATAGCTGGCAAACTTCTGTATTTTAGGTTTGAAGCATTCTCTATTAATTTTAAAGAAAAATACACTATTATTTTCATTTTGATACCAAAGGTTTTCCCTTTCTTTAAAAAACACTGACCACATTTTGAGTTTCTATGTAAATTATATTTACATATGTCACCTGAAATCTAGTAACACAACAAATGAGTCCTTTCCTGGAGATAAAAGATATCAGAAAATTTATTTTTCATTCAGCTTATATGAAGAAAATAATATAATGTATATTGAAATGTATAATTTTTAGAATAATGTGAAAAAGAAACCTTCCATGGAGAGCCCAATTTACAAAAACTTACATTTTGTTAACTTACAATGAATACAATGCTACTGTTTTAACTGAATTGTGGGTGTGGGAGGTGCTATTGAGGGGATTCTGGACTGTGAAATGAGGGTTTTTTTTTTTTTTGGTAACCACTCACCTTTAACTTTGGGGGAAAAATATTTACTGTATGACAACATTAAGTAAATTAAAATCATCACTCTTCTGTCACTGATGACTTCCTCGATTTGAGAACAAGGTCTTTAATGGATGAGGAAAGCTCCTGAAGTTCTTTACGAGTTGTATTAATGATATCCTCTTGTTCTTTGTCTAATTCATCACTCAAGGGATCTTCTCCCTGCCCAGTCTTCTTATTTTGACTGACTAAATGCTTTACAACCAAACCTTGATACTTTACTAAAAGAGTATGTTGATCCTATGAAAAGAGAAAGGAGAGGAAAGTTAACGAACATGATTTAATTTTCTGTGGGACAAAGTAAGATTTATTCAACCATTATACACTGCAGGTCTTCATCTTTACAAATTACTGGTCACAGAAGTAGAAGGCTGAATCTAGCAAGGTCCTTGCTCTCAAGGAGGTTCCTTGCTCTCAAGGAGGTTAGTTTGGGGGAGATAAAACATGAATACAGATAATTTTAATGTAAGTTGACTGAGCTGGGTTCTATCACCAAAGATAAAGTGACATGAAAATTCAAAGAAGCCAGTTTACTTCTAGCTGAGAAGTCCCTCAGAAGAATGTGTGTTGGGTAGGACTTTTTGAGCTGATCCTTGAAGGACAGGTTAAACCTGCATAAACTGAAATGGAAGACTGAGCATTATTATATCACTTCCAAAAGCTTAATTTCTAAATTCAGAATATCCTTTACTATAGATCTTAAAGGATCCTGAAACATTCCTGAACTAGACTGAGTTTTAAAAATCAATCTCCTCCTTCACTGTTCCCACTCTAGGAAGCAGAAACATGATGTTAATACACTCAAAATATTCAGAATCTAAAAGTTTTAAAAGTTTCAAGTACACTGAAAATATAATACCTCTGGAATTTTACTATTCAGAAAAGCAATGATCTGGGGGACACATCTTCCAGGTGCATGGAGCATGCTATGGGTTGAGAACTGAAACAACAGAACCGACGTGAGATGCAGGATAAGAGCAGGGTCTTCTGTGACTTTTAGCTGTTCAACCAGTGCTTGTCGATGCTGAAATAGTACCTGCCTAAACAAAAGAAAGTAACACAAGCATGTTATCATATTCTAACAAGTTCTCACCAATTTCAGTTCTTCCCTTCTGTATTCATTTTTAGGTTTCATAAACAATTTAAGGGACCATTTATGCAACAGACACAGTTCTGAACAGCACTGATAAACTAATATGCTAAAAAATGATAGAAAAACTATATAGATAGAAAAACTACACATCAGAGATTCTCAAAGTATGCTTTTTATTTTGAATTGTTGGGTATCACACAGAAGTGCACTGGTTTAAATAAGGCTTCCTATAAAGAAGGTCTTAAGGCTAGTAATTATTATTAATTCCTAGGCTTGATCAGCTATGGGATTAAGAACTCTGATACCTTATTCCATTGGGTCAGAGAGGGACACTTAAGGATATGAAGACTGACTATGTTTGAAGGTCTACAGCCATTTAGATACAACAGTTCTCTTGGCAGGATTCAGACAGACTTCAATTTCAGACATTAATTCAGTGTTACCTTTCTCTTTTTTTGTCTCCCTTCTTCAACATAATATCACAAGCTTCTGCTGCAGAATCCAGACAAGCAAGAAAGTCTTCTATGCTCTGGAAAGGTGTTTAAACCATTATTTACTTTTATAAACAGTCGCCTAAAGAAAAGTAGTCATTTAATACTGTTTTATAATAATTTTATACCCCAAATACAATTTTTAAAAAGGTCATTTTGTCATTAGTTTTGAAACTGTGATTTAGGACTAGACAGTAAAGTGTCCCCAGCTTCGTTTCTCTCTTCACCCTCAAAAGGGATGTCCTGAGTGTAAATTAATAGTTTTAAATTTAGTTTTCAGCTATTTTGATAAAAATCTATTCAAAGATCACAAATTCTAGTTCAAATATCTAAATACAGTAAAGCTTTATTTACCTTTTCATTCAGAGAGTTGTGGAGTTTTGTGAGAGGCACTTTTGTTTCTTCTGATAATTTGCTTAGAATTTTTTTTCTTACCTATAGGGAAAAAAAAAAAATCCGTTGAGATTGTATATGCACTACATGTCAAAGCTACAGAGTACATCATGAGAAATGCTGGGCTGGATGAAGCACAAGCTGGAATCAAGATTGCTGGGAGAAATATCAATAACTTCAGATATGCAGATGACACCACCCTTACGGCAGAAAGCAAAGAAGAACTAAAAAGCCTCTTGATGAAAGTGAAAGAAGAGAGTGAAAAAGTTGGCTTAAGGCTCAACATTCAGAAACCAAAGATTATGGCATTTGGTCCCATCACTTCATGGTAAATAGATGGGGGAAACAGTGTCAGACTTTATTTTGTGGGGCTCCAAAGTCACTGCAGATGGTGACTACAGCCATGAAATAAAAAGATGCTTACTCCTTGGAAGAAAAGTTATGACCAACCTAGACAGCACATTAAAAAGCAGAGACATTACTTTGCCAACAAAGGTCCGTCTAGTCAAGGCTATGGTTTTTCCACTGGTCATGTATGGATGTGAGAGTTGGACTGTGAAGAAAGCTGAGCTCTGAAGAATTGATGCTTTTGAACTGTGGTGTTGGAGAAGACTCTTGAGAGTGCCTTGGACTGCAAGGAGATCCAACCAGTCCATCCTAAAGGAAATCAGTCCTGAATGTTCATTGGAAGGGCTGATGTTGAAGATGAAACTCCAGTACTTTGGCCACCTGATGCGAAGAGTTGACTCATTTGAAAAGACCCTGATGCTGGGAAAGACTGAAGGCAGGAGGAGAAGTGGATGACAGAGGATGGGATGGTTGGATGGCATCACTGACTTGATGGACATGAGTTTGAGTAAACTCCGGGAGTTGGTGATGGACAGGGAGGCCTGGTGTGCTGCAGTCCATGGGATCACAAAGTTGGACATGACTGAGTGACTGAACTGAACTGAATATACATTCAAACAAAGCAAAACAAAAAATGTGTATTATTCTTGTTCTTAAATTTCAGACTGCAAACTCGGGATAAAATACACTAAAATACTTTAACATCAGAAAGCTAGTCAACAGCCAGCCAAAGAGGCTAGATGCAGCCCGCATTCATCCCATTTGCTCCTGCAGTAAAAGAGGAGGATCAGAGAGCTTGTGAGTGAATGAGCACATACCCACCGTTCATCTTGCAAGAAAAAGAGAATTTGGGGTAAGAGGCTGCTCCTTATCTTTTCCATTGTGGTGGGAAGAGTATTCTTCCCTAAGGCCAGATGAGGGAGCCCCACTCATGAAGATCAAGCGTATCTATAAGTGAGGGGACTTGAGCCATGGATAGATGGATGCTATACTGTCTGGTGTGTGGAACTTTACTGCACTCTGCCCCAGATGTGCTTTGTAAAGTTTGGTGGCATTTGTGGACAGTCTTATGGCTCCTCCTAGTGCAAAAGTTCTAGAGGAGGTCTTACTGGAATGGTGTGGGCAGCAGGCTCTAGAATTACAGTGTCTTGGAAGACTGGACAACCTACTGACTCCTGCCCTCCATGTTACACCAATCTTCCTGTGGCCCTTGAAGGGCATGGGACAGAACTCATTTGTTTCCCACAGTGGAGGCTGGCATGCAGGCAGGTACGTGAAACAGTCCACGTAGCTGGCACTCACTGTTCAAGCTGAAGAATGGAAGGGACACAGTCCCTTTCTAGGGCAGGAGGAAGAGATAAATGGAGCTCTGTTTGGAGGTTTAGGGAGAGTCCTTGATATGAGGAGGAGTTGCATGATAATAACATTTCCCCCAAACTGCCTATTTCACTTATGTGACAAATGTCACATCAGGAGAGGCCACAAGCATGAGGCTGATTTAGTTTGAACTGGATCGATGCCAGTGATATGCAGTCAGTCTCATAAAGGTACTTTTGCCTCTTTTATTCTTTCTAATCTCCAACTTTAAGTGGATCTAGGGTGGCTCAGAGGTTAAAGCGTCTGCCTGGAATGCAGGAGACCCGGGTTCGATCTCTGGGTTGGGAAGATTCCCCTGGAGAAGGAAATGGCAACCCACTCCAGTACTCTCGCATGGAGAATCCCATGGAGGGAGGAGCCTGGTAGGCTACAGTCCATCGGGTCACAAAGAGTCGGACACGACTGAGCGACTTCACTTCACTTCAGAGTGTGGAAGGAGAGGGGGATGGGGCAGACCATACTTTTCTTCCTCTAGGCAAATGGGAGCCATAGCTCCACCTTACACTGCAAAAAGGGAAGAGAGGAGCTTTGAATTTGAGATTAGACTGACTCCAGTTCATTTTCTTAAATTCTAAATAAATGATACAGTGTCATGAAATGAAAATAACTGCAAAGTTACAGAATCTGGTCAGAACTCTGATAAGGGATGTGCAACTCAACAGGAAAGAGGGGCTGACACAGCAACAATTAGGAGGAAATAAAACCTGATTTCAAAATAACTAAACACCATTACTCTTCACCCTCTCCCCACCTTGTTCTGGTTGTCTCATGGGATTCTAAACTGTTGTGCTAGCCTAGACCTCTAAGGACTTGTTAAAATTTCAGCTGCTTTACTTCTAGTCTCTGTGACAGACACCTCTTCTCCCTATCTATCCTACCTCTTTGGATAGTCACCTTCGTTCTCTGAAAGGTTATCTGGTGAAATTAAATCCAATCTGAGTCATCTGAAGAGCTTAAAAGAAGATTTTGTACACTACAGAGCTTATTTGTGTATGCATGCTTAGTCAAGACCAACTCTTTGTGGCCCCCTGGACTGCATGGGCCAAATTCAGACTTAAATTGAAGAAAGTAGAAAAAACCACTAGACCATTCAGGTATGACCTAAATCAAATCACTTATGATTATACAGTAGAAGTGAGAAATAGATTTAAGGGACTAGATCTGATAGAGTGCCTGATGAACTATGGACGGAGGTTCATGACATTGAACAGGAGACAAGGATCAAGACCATCCTCAAGAAAAAGAAATGCAAAAAAGCAAAATGCCTGTCTGAGGAGGCCTTACAAATACCTGTGAAAAGAAGAGAAGCAAAAAGCAAAGGAGAAAAGGAAAGATAAAAACATCTGAATGCAGAGTTCCAAAGGATTACAAGGAGAGATAAGAAAGCCTTCCTCAGTGATCAATGCAAAGAAATAGAGGAAAACAACAGAACGGGAAAGACTAGAGATCTCTTCAAGAATATTAGAGATACCAAGGGAACATTTCATGCAAAGATGGGCTCGATAAAGGACAGAAATGGTATGGACCTAACAGAAGCAGAAGATATTAAGAGGATGTGGCAAGAATACACAGAAGAACTGTACAAAAAAGATCTTCATGACTCAGATAATCACAATGGTGTGATCACTCACCTAGAGCCAGACATCCTGGAATGTGAAGTCAAGTGGGCCTTAGAAAGCATCACTACGAACAAAGCTGGTGGAGGTGATGAAATTCCAGTGGAGCTATTTCAAATCCTGAAAGACAGTGCTGTGAAAGTGCTGTACTCAATATGCCAGCAAATTTGGAAAACTCGGCAGTGGCCACAGGACTGGAAAAGGTCAGTTTTCATTCCAATCCCAAAGAAAGGCAATGCCAAAGAATGCTCAAACTACTGCACAATTGCACTCATCTCACATGCTAGTAAAGTCATGCTCAAAATTCTCCAAGCCAGGCTTCAGCAATATGTGAACCGTGAACTTCCAGACGTTCAAGCTGGTTTTAGAAAATGCCGAGGAACCAGAGATCAAATTGCCGACATCCACTGGGTCATCGAAAAAGTGAGAGAAAAACATCTATTTCTGCTTTATTGAATATGCCAAAGCCTTGACTCTGTGGATCACAAGAAACTGTGGAAAATTCTGAAAGAGATGGGAATACCAGACCACCTGACCTGCCTCTTGAGAATCCTATATGCAGGTCAGGAAGCAACAGTTAGTTAGAACTGGACATGGAACAACAGACTGGTTCCAAATAGGAAAAGGAGTACGTTCTGGCTGTATATTGTCACCCTGCTTATTTAACTTATATGCAGAGTACATGATGAGAAATGCTGGGCTGGATGAAGCACAAGCTGGAATCAAGATTGCCAGGAGAAATATCAATAACCAAAGTATGCAGATGACACCACCCTTATGGCAGAAAGTGAAGAGGAACTAAAAAGCCTCTTGATGAAAGTGAGAGAGGAGAGTGAAAAAGTTGGCTTAAAGCTCAACATTCAGAAAATGAAGATCATGGCATCTGGTCCCATCACTTCATGGGAAATAGATGGGGAAACAGTGGAAACAGTGTCAGACTTTATTTTTGGGGGCTCCAAAATCACTGCAGATGGTGACTGCAGCCATGAAATTAAAAGACGCTTACTCCTTGGAAGGAAAGTTATGACCAACCTAGACAGCATACCGAAAAGCAGAGACATTACTTTGCTGACAAAGGTCCGTCTAGTCAAGGCTATGGTTTTTCCAGTAGTCATGTATGGATGTGAGAGTTGGACTGTGAAGAAAGCTGAGCTCTGAAGAATTGATGCTTTTGAACTGTGGTATTGGAGAAGACTCTTGAGAGTCCCCTGGACTGCAAGGAGATCCAACCAGTCCATTCTGAAGGAGATCAGCCCTGGGTGTTCATTGGAAGGACTGATGCTGAAGCTGAAACTCCTATATTTTGGCCACCTCATACATACGAAGAGTTGACTCACTGGAAAAGACCCCGATGCTGGGAGGGATTGGGGGCAGGAGGAGAAGGGGATGACAGATAATGAGATGATTGGATGGCATCACTGACTTGATGGACATGAGTTTGAGTAAACTCTGGGAGTTGGTGATGGACAGGAAGGCCTGGTGTGCTGCGATTCATGGGTTCACAAAGAGTTGGACGCGACTGAACTGAATTGAACTGGACTGCATGTAGACCACCATGCTTCTCTGTCCATGGGATTGGACCTGTGTATCCTGCACTAGCAGGTGCATGGATTCTTTGCCACTGTGCCACCTAGGAAGCCCAATAGCGTATTTATCTTTTTTAAAAGAGGTGATGTTCTCCTGTTACTTTTTATACGCTAACAGGAAGTAGACGGCCAAGCACGCATGTTATCATATTTATTACAGGCATTTTCAGACACAATGACTACTATTTCCTTTACAATGACCAGTATTTCATTATTACTGTTAATAGACTGGTCATATTTCCAGTCCTGGTAGCAACTGTATATACAGTGTACTAAACCTGAACTAAAAATCTGACAGATTTCTAAAAACTCCTTCCTGAATCTCATTTTGCTTTTAGGATGTGAGAAAAAATGTGCCTGGACTTCAAAGCAAAACACATTAAGAGTGGCAAGAGAAACACTAACTTACTTCACTGGTAATGGTTGCAGGATCATCTACTGCCATCATTAAGTCCGAAGCTAAGAAGTTGAAAATGAGATTAGTGATATCAGTACACACTGTTTTCAGCAAGTGTTTGGTAAGAGCAGCCTGGGTATCATCTGGAAAATAAAGATGCTTTATTAAAATGAATGTCTGAGAACAACTGAGAATCAATGAAAACACACTATTAAGTACAATACCTGTAAAGAACTTCATCCCTTTTTCAAATAATCGAATATTATTGTAAAGGTTTGAAACCTCTTCTTGCAAGTCCTTGATCGTGCGCTTTCTACCAGTTCCAGAGGCCGAAGAAGTTGAAGACATGTAAACTGAATGTACCACCTCGAGGTAAGTTTTATTTAAAGGTCTATGAATAAGATAAATATATTTAGTTCATTAAAATGCACTGGGTTTATGTAGATAGGAAATTTTGCTTCTATGGAAATAAGGCTTTAAAAAGATCTCTATTTTTAAAAAAATAAGATTTGGAGAATGGTTCACAAGAATTTTTCCTCTAATTCCAGAAATTGAGAATAATTAATTTGAAGTTATAATCAAATTTATTGCACTAAAGACAACAAGAAAAACGGTTTTAACAAAAGCTTCAGTTCAAATTCAGTTCAGAGCAGGTTATAAATGTTTCCCATCCTCAGGAATAAGAAGTTATAACTTAAACTCTCAATTTCTAAAGTACTATAAAAAGATCCATATTTTAAAAAATCCTTATGCTAAACACAGAATAGACTTTTAAAATGTAGTGGCAAATAGTTAATAGTAACTATTTCGACTTTTCATATATGAAAAATATAACAATGTTACGTATTTATGCACAAGAGCATTCATTTAAAATTTTTAAGAATTGACTACAAAAGCTCTATTTCTAAATTCAAAAAGTTAGATACACTGGGCTCCTGGATTGCATTTAGAGAAGCTTATACACACAGACTAACTTGTGGGAAAACTTCATGGTAGTTAGGGATAGTCGTTATATACAATTTATTTCTGTATAAAAATAAATTTAGCCTGGCTCATTTACAAGGTAGTGCTATCTAAATTTATTCTCTCTGAGGGCAGTTTGTTACTTTATTTTCTCTCTAAAAGTGCACTGTTTATCTTCTGTTTGACAGAGAATAATCTTTTCATTGTAGATGTTACTTTTCATGCAATGTTGTTTTTCTTCCAACTAGAACTGGAAGAGAGAAGGAGAAGAGACTGCCTACACATTCCTGCCCTGTATTTTTGGCACTGCCTTGCCCAGCACACTTAAATATTTGTTGAACTACTTCTATAAGCAAATAAAATCTGGAATTCAGTGACTGTTAAATTTGAAGTTTTGAAAACACCAATATTATATGTTTTCAATGAGGCTGTGAAAATTTTAATAACTCACTAAATTTCTACCATAAAACCAAAAACATATACTTGCTTTATTAAATACTCTGCAAGCTCAGAAATAAACTCCTCAGGGGCATCTTGTAAGTGTTTTCTTAAAAAATCCTCAATCTCATCCTGGAACATAAAAGTAATCTCTGGTTTCTTCTTTCCTGTAATAAAAATGAGCCACAGGAAAAAACAACAAAAATAAGCAACCTACAAGCAAATAATGTATTTAATAAGATAGTAATTTATTCATTGCTGATCATAAAGTCTCTAATGTTAACTTTTGTCACCAAAATTGCCCATGTCAAATAGAAATAAGCAATGAAAACACTGTTAAAATAGAAAATATAGTGGCATTTCAAGTAATAACATTTTAATTTGTTTTCTACATGTCAATCAAAAATAGTAACGATGATTCTTCCCCTAATCTAATTTGGATGATGCAAATATCTGGAAATCAAAACAATCAAGTGGATTGTTAAAATCTTAGGATAATTTTTTTGTTGAACAATGGATATGGAGCAGACTGTCCTTCTTTATAAATATTTACTAAAAATCAAATCATCCTTATAATCAAGTGAACCACAATTCTAGTAGAACGAAGCTAAAAACTGTCTTTTTGAACAGGCATGGATGAAAAAACCTACAATTTTACAGCCATAATTATTTTTGCTCTCACAAAAATAATTCTATGCCAAGGAAAATTTGTATGTAATGGAAATAACTGTTAACTGAGGAAATGTCATGCCTACTCACTTACTTGGAAAAGTATGGGTTGCAAAGAAAGCTAACAATATTTCCATAATTAATTGTTAAAGTATAAAAAAGTGATTACTGCCAGCTAAATTAGGTTCCTGCCTCTAAAATAAAACCTTAGAGATAACAGAATAGCTCAAAAATCAATTTTCAGTATGCATCAAGATCTAAGTAGAGCTACTTCTTGTAGCTTTAGGATAGATAGGAAAGTACTATCCTTTTTTTTCCCCTGAGTTCTGCTATTCATTCCTGCTCTCTGACATCAAATAGTATGTGACTTCTGTCTGCTTCCTGTAGGTATTTGACTAGTTATTAAACTGTATTGTTTCCTTCCAGTAATCTTTTACACAGAGTTGAGCATGTATTTTAGCTGAGAATCAAACTGCATCCCCCATTTCTGAGGTTACAACAAAACAATTTTTCAAAAGCACTGAAACTGCCTTTTTTAAAAAAAAAATTCTTTTCTAGCTCCTCTCCTACTAAACTATACACAAAAGGACTATCACAATGCCTCAATTACTTAAGACTACAGATTTTAGAGAAGTATTTTCTTAAATGCCCCTTCACTAACTCCTTGTTTAACCTCTGAGGAACTCACACCGAATAGTTTTAATGCTAATGAAAAGTAAGGGTTGAGTTCACAGTTTCTAAGATAATTTTCTGTTAATTAATATTGCTTTATGTATGTTGAGAACAGTACCTATTTTGACTTATTTTAGAATACTTTAGATGGATCTTAAGCAATTGTTCTATTATAAGTAGTGGTGTATTAACATCTGAAGTCTTGTCACTTGATATTTATATTTCCCAAGCCAATAAATAATAAATTCTGTGGAAGAGGTACAAAAAAAATCTCAAATCATCATTTCAAGTTTCTCTTTGTGCTGGGGAAAAGGAGAAGGGGAGGTATCATAGTTTCATTAATTTTTAAAACAAACATAAAAAAATCATACATTTAGAAAAGCAAAGTAAGGTGTGTCTTGCTAACTTAACCATACCAAATACTAACTAAAGTCTAGATAAAGAAAGATGCATATATCTAGTTCCCCTGCTTAGATAGAAGCAACCAACCAATTAGGTATTACCATAAAAATTAAACATGGATAAAATTATTTTTAACTTATATTTGCAGAGAGTCACTTTTCATAAAATGTTCTAATTTGCTTTGCATGGAAGCTGGGAGACCATAAAAATCTATGCAAGCTGTAACTGTAAAATGTTTCCAATAAACAATGGGAAAATTTATGATTGTTCTGTAACCTTTTAAAAACATTTGTGAAAACATTCAAAGTTTTTATTGCTGGTTATGAATATATATGGAAATGGAAAATAAGACTAATAATTTTAATTTAGTACACTGTAATTTAGTGCATCAGAAACACTGAGAATGAAAATGTTTTCTTTGTAAAAAGCTAATCAATAATAATTTGAACACTGCTTACCTTCTTCTCATCCTGTAACTTAAAATACAGGGCAAGCATCTTTTCTAGGCCTGAGCAAGCTGTCATATTCCCTTTATAACTCTCAATCAGCTTCCAACATTTTATTCTTTGCCCTCTCAACACTGTGAAACACTTATGAGAATTCCTTTAAGGTGAAGCTTTTTTGTCAATTTCACGCCCTGCTGCTGCTGCTGCTAAGTCGCTTCAGTCGTGTCCAACTCTGTGCGACCCCAGAGACGGCAGCCCAGAGACGGCAGCCCACCAGGCTCCCCCATCCCTGGGATTCTCCAGGCAAGAACACCGGAGTGGGTTGCCATTTCCTTCACGCCTTGAAGACATCTTTATCTTTTTTGTCATAATCATTTCGCTTATTTACGTCAAGGGTGCCTTTACCAAGCTCCTCTGCACAGTTAAAGTTTCTTGAACAGAGGCAACTTCAACATTCCCACAGTCAGGTATTTCTTCTACAACTCCACTTATTCTTGATTCATATTTCCAGTGTTATCACTTTCCTTTGCCACACATTCATCTTTGTTGGCCAATTTCCTCTTTTGATTATCCATTTTTGTAAAATGTCACATGGATTTATCGCTGGGGGACAAGGAGGTAACACAACTACATGCTGTGTTTTCAGTGCATAAAGCAAGGTAAGAGACGCACAGTGATCAGTCTCTGACAAACTTGGAAATAAGCGATGTGACTGTCACGGATCACGATGCACACCTGTTATTTATGTGATCTGTGGACTAAGGAGCCAGCAGCAAAGTCTGTACCTTATGAAATTACTCAGTTAGTACACTACCCTGGTAACTGAAATATGAGCTGCACTGCTGGGGTACTGGTGTTATTTAATTGTGAAATTGTGCCCACTGAAACTCTGCAAAGCAAGGACTTCCTGCATAATCACAGACACCTCACTGTATGCATCTTAAGAAAGTAAGTTAAAAAAAAAAATCACACACATACAAAGGAGAAGCGAAATGAGCTACACACCTGTGTGAGATGACTCATCGTCACTGTCATCATCTTTTCTTCCTTTCTTCTTGGTTTTTTTAATTTTGTACTCTCTGGCATTGCCGCCACCTCCTCCTCTCACACTTCCACTGCCCTCTGGTGGGAAAATGACATTAGTTAGTATTACCTAATACTGTTTTTAGAAATGATGACACTATATTGCCAAATAAACTTAACTTTTAGCCACTTTTTAATGTTGTGGTTTATTAAAATATTTTTAAAATTCAAACAATAAAAATTAATAAATAATAAGGAAATATTTGAATTAAAGCAACTCACTTAGATAGCCTATCTACTCTAAATGCAGTCTCTCTCTAATAACATCTATTTTCTGAAGCTTTGACTTTTTCCTGGCCAAACCTATCCCTTTACCTTCCTTCTATCTTCCTCAAAAGTACCCTAAGTTGCTTATCTCTGTTACCACAGCCTCACTAACAGCCCCTATTCCAGTACCTCACAAATCTGGTTTTGTCTTCTTGATTGAAAGATTATTCCCCAGGTTTGCAGGAGACATGCTGACTCTCCCACCATCCTAAAAAAGAATGAACTTCTTGACAGTAGGGAGCCTCTCTCACTAATGTTCTCATCCTCGGGGTTAAGGCAATGCTGGACAGATAACAGGTGCTCAATAAATACTGACCATAAATTGGTTAAGTGGAAAAATATCAATCACCTACTGGCTAAATAAAGACTAAAAAAATACAAACCAAGAAACAGACTAAGACACTATCAATAAATTAGAGGTATTTCTCTATTATATATCTACATTTAAAATATCTATTCAAAATAAAATAATAATGGGATTATAACATTGAAAAATATTGAAAACATATTTCTTCATAAAAGATTCATTTTAAAAATAGAATGATATATATATAAACAAAGATTTTTTTTCTAAACTCTAAGTAGAATTCCCTTAAAGTCAAAGTGAACTGAAGTCACACAGTCGTGTCCGATTCTTTGCAGCCCCATGGACTATAGAGTCCATGGAATTCTCCAGGCCAGAATACTGGAGTGGGTAGCCGTTTCCTTCTCCAGGGGATCTTCCCAACCCAGGGATCGAACCCATGTCTCCCACATTGCAAGAAGATTCTTTATCAGCTGAGCCACCTAGATTTCATCGTATTCTATAAGTTCTATTGCTTTTATGATAGAAAATATGTTTGACATTATTCCATGAACTGTAATTAAACTATAACAGCAGTATCAGAACAAAACACCAGATGACCCTGAATTTTTAAGGATATAAAACAGACTAGTTATACTGATATAAGTACAACCATTAAGTGGATTAAGTGGATTTAAATCTTCAATTAACAAAATATGCATTGCTATGAAAATTGTGATTATAGTAATTTACCATATAGTTTTCCTAGAATAGAGAAATTTCAAAATACCATTACTGATTCTGTATAAAAAGATTTTGAAGAGAAAAATAATCTTGAAGTAGTGAACTTCCACAGCAAATAGTTTTTATAATGCATGTTCAGTATAGCTGTATTTATTGATTAAATACATTGACTATCTAATTTCTTTAACCTTGATATAGCACTAATAAAATTTTTCATACTACAAAAAGTATGGAAAATGCATGTTAATTTCCCAATGCAAGTTACTAGTATACCAGTGATACCCTAGGATAATTTCCAGTGATTCTAAATTAAAAGAATACATAAAAACAGGCCCTCAGGAAATTCATTCACTCAATAAATACTTATGGAGCACTTAAAATATGCCAAGGAGTGCTCTAAGTATTAGGGAAACAACAATAAATGAGATGGAGAAGATTCCAAAATGATAAAAGACATCACAGTGATAAAAGTGATGTAAAAAACTAGGAGAATAATATATGGAGATTGGCAGTGTTGTCTACTATTCTCAGTAGTGGTTGGGGAGGCCTCTGTAAGGAACTGACATTTCAAGGGGAGCTCTTGATGGTAAGAAGGAAACAGTTACTTGAATTCATGAGACCACTCCAGGTAGAAGTGAACATAAACTTGCAAAGTCTGAGAATCAAGAAAGAAAAAAGAAAGCTACTAGGGCTGGAACATTAAAGAGCAATGGGAACAGGAGGTCATGAAATAAGCTTAATTCTCACAAAATGAAAGAGTAACCATCAATATTTTCATTTTTATTATCAATTCATTAGCAAACGATGTGGTTAATATCAGCAGGTGAATTAAACAAATAAAAGGCCTTCCTAAAGGTCTGATCAATACAAAGTTCACTGCAATGAATAAAAAACTCATCTTGAATCTTCCATGTTATTAATAATTTGTTACCTGTTGCTTTCCTCCTTCGTTCATCTTTTTTATCCTTTTTACTTGTATTAATGCTTTCTAAAATGGAGATTTGTTTCAGATCTTCTTCAGTGATTAAATGAACAGGATTGTTTTTCATTTCCTGAAATAAAACATACTTATTTTTTGTAGGCAAAAATACAAAATATTACAAAATGCATAAAATAAAACTTGTTTATATACTCATATCCTAATTGTTTTTTGTTTGGTTTCACTGCTAAGAATTATAGAGCTTTGTCTCAGCTGCCACTCAGATTGTTAGTCCTTGCCCCAAATCAATCTCCTTCCTTGTTGTCCTTGACTTTTTGCATTTATCACCAGGTAATGAGAAATCCTATGCCTGATCACATAACAACTAACTGGCCACACAGTACTGGATGTAATCCTCTTTAAATGTTATTGGCTAATTTTGCCACTGCCTAACAGGTGACCCTTTCTCCCTCTCTTTTCAAGATTCCCATGGTCCAGTACTACTTGGATATCCGAGATGACTAGAAAGATAATGGAATCTCCACTCCCACAATAATGATCACATATGAGTTGCATACTTAGTCATGTAAACTTTTCCCCACTCTGGACTCATTCTTGATCTCTGCTTTTTTATAAATTTATGTTAGAAACAATGAACTATTTCAAAGTTCAGAAAATGGTTCTAAATCTGTAGTGAAAAACATTTTCTTGTTGAAAATATTTCCTTTTCAGTTTTTCAATGAAATGTTATATCATTTTGTTTGAGTGTCATTTTATTTGAAATGACAGTTCAAACAAAGGAATTTTTTTTTCCCCTAAATTTATTTTTGTGGTTGGAGGGAGGAAAACAAGAAAAAAGATAGTGTTAAACTGCAGTTTAGTAAAAGGTCACAATGAAAATAATAATGTAGTCATTTACTAACTGGGAGCTAACATGTATCAGACATTTTATTTACATCATTCCTTAATTCACATTTATCCTTGTAAGAATAGGCATCATCCTTTTCTTTGAAGATGGGGGAACTAGAGGTCTATTAGTCAAACACCTACAGGGTAAACAAGCTGAAATTAGAACTCAGGTTTACAGATATCAGTCCAGTGTACTTTATACTCCTCTCTGCTGGTTTGCAGGCCAAACAGAGAAAAGTTGTGTCATTTTTAAGACTATTAAGGAGCTTAAAAGGAATATAGATAAACACAAATTATATACTTAATAGGCCCTCATGAATTAACAGTCTGAGATAATAAATGGGCTTTTTCTACCTATTTGTGAGCAGGCTTTATTATGGGGGTGCTGTTAACCAGAAACATGAATTCAGCAGTCATTAAAGCAGACATGGTATGACCTCTGCTTCTAAACACTTCCACAGTAGTTGCTCTGAGGAACTAATCAATTTGGATAGTAACAATTTCTTTCCTCAGTAAGTTATCTGGCTGGTAACTACTAAATAGGTAAAATTATGAGGCTCTGCTAGACACAGTAAATATAATGTGTATTGATAAATAGATATACTCTATATTATGCATATAATCCACCGGTATCATTGTTACAGATTTTAATGTTGGACAAATACTCTCAGGTGATAAGTGTACAATTTCATTGATAAGATTTTGATTTGTAAAATCAGCTTCCTATGTTCTAACTTCTATATTCTGATGGGAATGAAGGAGGAGAAAAACAAATCCAGGAGAGGAAATAAAAAGGAATGATGCACTGAAGGAAAATAATGTATGAAACAGTGTTCAGTTTGGGGTATACTGCTTACCTTATTTTCAAAAGTCATCAGATGACTATAATGTGAAAATACTGTTAAATCAGTAGGTGAAAGGAAATCTGGCATACCTTTTCAGCTTTCTGGTGCATCAGTTCACTGAACAGATCTGTACAATCATTTATAAATTTTTCACTGACTACAATAGTATCACTAAAGACTACAGCTGAAGCCTGTTTGCTGAGTGCTCTCATTACATGTTGAAGCAATATTGCAGCGTCTTCAACTGATAAGGAACTGGGTAGCAGAGGCTAGAATTACAAACAAAATGAAAACAAAGTATAAATGCAATATAATACAGATCAACCATTTGTTATATATATGCCCTCCCTAAGTGATCTCATTAAGTTCAGTGGTTTTGGAACCATCTATCGAGGAGAGTGAAAAAGTTGGCTTAAAGCTCAACATTCAGAAAACGAAGATCATGGCATCTGGTCCCATCACTTCATGGGAAATAGATGGGGAAACAGTGGAAACAGTGTCAGACTTTATTTTGGGGGGCTCCAAAATCACTGCAGATGGTGACTGCAGCCATGAAATTAAGACACATACTCCTTGGAAGGAAAGTTATGATCAAAACAGATAGCATATTAAAAACAGAGACATTACTTTGTCAACAAATGTCCGTCTAGTCAAGGCTATGGTTTTTCCTGTGGTCATATATGGATGTGAGAGTTGGACTGTGAAGAAGGCTGAGCGCCGAAGAATTGATGCTTTTGAACTGTGGTGTTGGAGAAGACTCTTGAGAGTCCCTTGGACTGCAAGGAGATCCAACCAGCCCATTCTGAAGGAGATCAGCCCTGGGATTTCTTTGGAAGGAATGATGCCAAAGCTGAAACTCCAGTACTTTGGCCACCTCATGCAAAGAGCTGACTCATTGGAAAAGACTCTGATGCTGGGAGGGATTGGGGGCAGGAGGAGAAGGGGACGACCCAGGATGAGATGGCTGGATGGCATCACTGACTCGATGGACGTGAGTCTGAGTGAACTCCGGGAGTTGGTGATGGACAGGGAGGCCTGGCGTGCTGCAATTCATGGGGTCACAAAGAGTCGGACACGACTGAGCGACTGAACTGAACTGATATGCTGAACAACCTCCCAAATTATATTTCTAATTTTATCACCACTCTGAACTCACATATCCTACTGCTTCCCTAACCTACCTCAACTCATACCTAAAAACATGTCCTGTTCAAAACAACTTGGTTTGTGCCTCCAGGTGTGTCCAGAACCCAGTTCCCATCTTCTCTTCCCCACTGTTCCCCCATCTTAACCATGGACCCACTTTCCATTTCGTTGATCAGGCCCTAAATCTACAAGTCACGCCTGGTTCCTCTCATAAACTCACAATGTAACTTCAATTCTTGATATCCTTGCCTCCAAAATACATTTCTTCTTAGCTCTTTCTACTACCTGAAATTATTATTTTCATTAATATCCCTCTCCCTCCCTCAACCATGAAAGTATTCCTCTTTTGAGAGCTGTATCCTAATTCTTACAATGGTCATATACTAGTGAAATACCAGCTGTTCTGGGCTTAAAGGAAAATTAACAAGAAAAAGATAAAACGTACTGCAATATCAACCCATGTTCCAGAGCTGATGGCTTCCTCTACTGATGCTTCCACCTGATCCACAAGTCCTTGGCCAACACAAGCTGCTTTCAAAAACAAGAGTTGTGTAGTCTTATATCTTTTCTTTATGTAGCTCATAGCATCTGGGATTCCAAGTCTGGACAAAGCATCAAATTCTAGAAATGCATTACAAGATTGGAATAGAATTGTTAATCACTCTTAGAATTCTTAGAAAATGTTAAGTTCTATCAAAATCTATTCTTTGGGAATGCATTGTATTTTAATAGAATTTTTCAAGAATAAAACATATCACAGCCTCCTTCCTGGTTATGTTACCTTGTGCCATGTTTGCACGCATGCTCAGTTGTGTCCGACTCTTTGAGACCCCATGGACTGTAGTGTGCCCATCAGGCTTCTCTGTCCATGGAATTTTTCAAGCAAGAATACTGGAGAGGGTTGCCATTTCCTTCTCCAGGGCATCTTCCCAACCCAGGGATCAAACCCTTGGCTCCTGCTGCATCTCCTGCACTGCAGGCAGATTCGTTACTGCTGAGCCACTGGGGCCCTATGTTACACTCCCAAATTTTTATTACTGAACATATTTGTAGATAAATTGGTTCAAGTACTTCATTAATCCTGCTTTGTCTTTTACTCTCCAACTGAGGAGTCGAAGGGAAGCATGAGGACAAAAGAAAAAAGGGCAATAAAATTAGAACTGAGGATAAAGGAATGTAATGATTAGAGAAACAAAAATTGAAATTTTGCTTATCACAGTTAGCTAAAGGAATGGAATTTATTTTTCAAATGTTTTATCAGACAACTGATGATAGCAAGTCTCTAGTCTAATTTATACTAGTAAAAGAACTAGTATATAAAAAGTAAAATATTTAAAACTTAAATTTGCAGCCATTAACATTACTGGAGATAGCTACCAACCTCTCTTTGTCCTCAAGTAGTAATATTTAAGAAAATTAATTACAACAAAATTTTAATTCAAGTTCTTGGCTGCAAAGGCACATTATAGAAAGTCAAGAAAATGTAAGTCAAACCAGTACTCATTCTAGCATACATTTAAACTGAATGCTAATGACTTATAGGTTTACTTATTTTTAGGTAACTTATCTCTTGGGTTTCTCTAGTGGCTCAGGCAGTTAAGAATCTGCCTGCAATGCAGGAGACCTGGATTTGATCTCTGGGTCGGGAAGATTCCCCTGGAGAAGGGAATGGCAACCCACTCCAGTATTCTTGCCTGGAGAATTCCATGGACCAGGAGAAGCCTGGTCGTCTACAGTGCATGGGGTAGCAAAGAGTCAGACATGACTGAATGTCTAATTCACACACACAGCACTACTTGTTTTAATGATTAAATTCAATCAATGTATTTCATCCAAATGATGGAACCTCAGAAAGAGAATTGAGCATAACTTCAATGTTTCTGAAATACTGGGTAACTAATAAAAATGATAAAACTGATAGCCAATAAACTATTTCTAAGATTATGTAAGCCAGGCAACTTCATTAAGTTATAAAAACAATTACTTTTTATCAATTAAAAAGAACTGGAAGTATTTGATATATAGTATCACATTACTGGAAGGCTGGTAACAATCAATACCAGCTTTGGCCTTTCTACATTACAACTGTTCAGTGACTACAGTGACTATGGAATTAAACTCAGTTGCATGACACAAAAACCTTCAATGTGACTACTTTCATATTCAAAGAGAACCACTCTAGTCTGCCGGCCAACAGTAAAGTACATGTGTACTCACTACCAGGATTAATGCAGTCTTTCTAAGAATGTGTTTAACATTAGAAATGATTTTTCATTTAAAGAAAAAAAAAAATTACCCAGATAGCCATTCTGCCTGAGAAAAGAATCCACCCAAGTACTCTGTGTTCTGGAGTAAATGTCAGGGATAAACACTGCCTTATCCTGTCTCCCACCAACCACAGTGCCTCGTAAGCGTCCATTATTAACAAGTTCTTCAAGAACAGCTTAAAAGAAAAACAAACAAGTATAAACAGAGCAGATAAAAATCTCAAAAACACTTTACAATTTCACTATTTATTTATTATCCTTAAAAAAGCCATTTAAAATTCAAGTTGCATACTAAATAAAGACATTATATTTTAGACAAAACTTTCCTGCCATTTATGAGAATACTCATGTCATAAATTCAGGAAAATGTGCCAACTAGATAAAGATGCTGAACTGTAATTCAAACTAATTAATATTAATGTTGAACGGTTTAGTCTGAGTTATTTTGGAAAAACATTCCATTATCTATCTCATGATTAAAAGTAGACGACTATACACTTTCAGAATAGATAATACACAATCACTGGTATAACCAAGTTCAATATTCTCATATTTAGAAAATCAAGACACCTGGATCCTATTAGAATCAACAGTGTAAAATGAAGCCATGAAAATCTTTATAAATTATTATACTTCCACTGTTTAAACTGAAGCAACACATTTAAACCCTACCTATAACAGAAGTATAACGCATGGTTAAGAGGATGGGTATGGACCCAGAGAGCGTAAACTTCAACTCTGCCACCTACTGGTGCTGCCATTGACACCAAATTTATGCTTTTTATTTAAACTGTAACATTTAACTACATACTTTGTTGTTTTAAATATCAATCCCCTAAAAAAAAGATAAAGCAGATAGGAAGGAGTTATTTCTAAGTGTACCAACAAGAGCATTCAAAAGATGTCTGGGACAAAATGATTCAGGAATTTAGCCTACATCAGAAATAAAAATTAGTTTAAAAATGAATTCAGAATTTCATTACTGAGTAAATCAGAATACATCAGAAAGGTCTAGATTTCAAACATAATTTAAAAGTTTGTGTGACTGTACAACACAAATCCAAGCTAGATTCAGACCCAAATTATCAAGTTATCAGTTATTACTTAAAGAAGTTTACATTATAATGAAATTCCACCAAACCCAATTAAGCAGATTCCAAAATACATCATATTTTTAATTTTAAATTTGTCTTAAAAAATTTATCTCCACATTCTGAAAAACATACTGAATAAAAATTAAACTTTTGGTAGTGAATAAAAATTAAACTTTTGGTTCTGAATTTGAATTTCTTTTCTATTATTTATTTTAATTCTTATATTTGCATAGATACCTGAGTTGAAAAATTAGGCCACTGCTTTAAAAAATTATTCCAGCCAAGCTTAGGAAAAAAAAAAAAAAACACCCTTCAAAACCTCTTAAGAGTTTCACAAATGAATAGCGAAAGAACTCAGCCATATATATACACATATAAACTACCACACTGTTAATCAGCTATACACCAATACAAAATAAAAAGTTTAAAGTTTGGAAAAAAAAAGTTTCACACACAAAATAGGCAATGGACCAATATTATTTTAGAGAATCACTGTATTTTTTAAATGCTAAGAGTATACTTTTAATGCTATAAGCATTTTGTGTAATTCTTTTAGCCAAACACCCCATGGATGATAGCCCACCAGCTCCTCTGTCCATGGCATTTTCCAGGCAAGAATACTGGAGTGGGTTGCTATTTCCTACTCCAGAGGATCCTCCTGATCCAAGGATCAAACCCAGGTCTTCTGTATTGCAGGCAGATTCTTTACCATCTGAGGCACCAAGGAAGCCCCCCCACACTTATTTTCATAAAAAAATTTAGTAAAAATTGATAAGAAACAAAGTGAAAATTATTCTTAATCCTAAAATTTTAAATCTCTCTATATATGTATACACACAACAGAGTATTTTATACACATACACAATTTCTTTAAAAATTCCATTCCTCTTGAGGTACCTAATACTAAATGGTGGATATAACAGATAAGACTCATACATGAAAAATAGTATAGAGAAACTTAGCAACTAGAAATATTTTAATAAGTTTTATGATTAAAAGAGGTAAAAATATTATAATTAGTTAAGTTTTATATTTAGTCTATTCAAAAGCTAATTAAGTGAAATGCAATTTAAATCAAACTCACAGTAAAGAAGCTGCTCCTGAAATCCATATCTTGAAATCAAAGAATTCACTGCTGTAGGCCTTTATGTACAGAAAACAAAACAAAAACCTTACTGATTATAGAGTTGCACATAGTTAGGAATTAAATAAACTAGGATGATTAGCTTATGAAAAACATAAATTAATTTAGAAGAAAAAAAATGAAGGCAAAAATTGTATCAGAGATCAAGACGGTGGAAAAGTAGGATGTGGAGTTCATCTCCTCCCATAAATACATCAAAAATGCATCTACATGTGGAGTAATTCTCATAGAATACCTTTTGAAAGCTGACAGATTTCATTCAATGGAAGTTGCAAGAAAGATCACCAAGAAACTGGGTAGGAAGAGAAAAAGGAGTTGGGACAGGATCTATGTCCTCAGAAAGGACCTGTGAAAGAGCAAAGGTTCCTTCACCCTGGGAACCCCGTTCACTGGCTGAAATGTCAACCAGGATGGAAAAAGAGCTTCAGAGACTCAGAGAAGTGTGGCAATAACTGGTCTGCCACAGGCAGAACAGAGAGAGATTGGCACTAATGGTCCTGTCCACCTCGCTGCAATCCCCAGCCAAGGACACACGTCTGCTAGTGGACATCACGGGCTGGGTGCTGAAACTTGGGGTCCAGGGGACAGACCCGGGGAGAGGACAGGGGTTGGGTGTGCAGAAACAGCCTGAAGGAGGTGGAGTGTGCTTCGGAGGTGTACACAGGATTGACCCTGAATCTGCTGTAGAAGCCCCACTGTTAATACAGTAACCCTCGAGAGAAGGGAAGGGCAGGGCCCCACAGTAGAGTGCTCACAGTAGTGTGGCTCTTCCTTTATGAGCTCTGGGAGGATGCAAGAGCTGGAGTGATGCCCACATTTGGAGGTGGGACTGAAATCTGAGCTGTCTCAGCAGTTGATCAATCTACAGATTTACGCCATGCTGGTGTTTTTGCAAGCTCAGTACCTGTTGGACATACAAGCAGATTACTGGTGCTCCTGTGGCTGGGGCAGGTCTGGCATGAACAGTTGCAAGCTTTGGGGGCATGCATATATATAGGTGGGACTGGGGTCTGTAGCTCTCCTGGCAGGGCCAGGTGTGTGACCATGACAGCTTAGGTGCCTAACTGCAGGGGACCTGAGCCTGTAGATCTGTGCTAGTGGTTTTGTGAGCACAGTGCTTGAGGGTAACCCAGGCCAATGTCCTGCATTCTCATGGTTGAGAAGGTGTTAAATGCACTTTATGAGCCCACATGATGATGGAGAGGCAACACCACAGAATGCACTCCCAGTGGACAGCTTCTGTGGAGGAATTACTCAGTGCTTTCTCCCGCTGTGGGAACACTGCAGTCCTGTCCTTCTCATACTACAGCTTTGGAATGGATTTGGGGACTTCTACTCCAACAACTGGGGAGCAGCTCTGTTCCTAACAGGGCTCTGAGAACCACAGAGCAAAGAAGAGGCCCTGCTCAATATTCACTGGAAGCTCTGGTCACCATACCAGTCACACCCCCATCAAGGGGATAATGGCCAGCACATACTGAGAAAAGACTTGACAAGCACCTGTACTAAAAAGAGCCCTCGCATCAAATATTAGATTCATGCAGGCTACCCAGGGATGCTCCTACATAAAATCAGTTCTCTAAGACAACAGTAGATAGCTATTTCTCCTAAATTAACAGAGTCAGAAAAACGTAAGTAAAATTAAAAGATCAGGACAATTCCCCTGTAAGAAAAAAAAAAAAGAAACAAACTTCTCCAGTCTACTAGACCCTGAGTTCAAAAAGGAGGTAATAAAATTACTGAAGAATTAAGAAAGGTTATCAACAGAAATGCAGATCTCTGTAACAAGTAACTATAAAGAGGAATCAAGAAAAATTTGCTGAGATTAAAGCCAAGTTAAAGGCAATAAACAGCAAACTGAATGATACAGAAAATGAATAAATGATCTGGAAGGTAGAATAATGAAAATCACCCAATAAGAGCAGCAGACAAAAAGACAAAATGAAAAAAAATGAAAGCAATATATGAGACCTATGGGATAATATAAAGTGTGCCAATCTGTGCATAACAGGATCTCAGGAGAAGAGAAAAGGGGATTGAAAACACTGGAAGAAATTATGGCTGAAAATCTCCCAAATCTAAGGAAACAGATATCCAGGTAAAGGAAGCACAGAAGCTCCCTCCCAAAAAAGATGAACCTAAACAAACCCACAATAAGACATATTATAATTAAAATAGCAAAGTTAGAGAAAGGTTTCTAGGCAGCAAAAGTAAAAACAGAGTTACAAAGGGAACCCACTTAAGCCTATCAACTGATTTCTCTACAAAAAGGTTTCATGCCAGAAGAAAGTGACATTTGATGTCTTGAAAGGGAAACCTACAACTTAGCAAACTCTACCAGCAATATTGTCATTTAAAATAGGAGAGATAAAGAATTTCTCAGACAAGCAAAAACTTAAAAAACAAACAGCAATACTAAACCTATCCTAACAGAAATATTGAAAGGTCTTCTCTAAATAGAAAAGAAGGAAGAATCTGTAGGGGGAAAAAAAATCACAGCTGGAAAGTAAATCACTTACATAGGCCACTACACAGATAAAAAAATATTGTGAAAGAAAGTGACAATAACTACAATGACCAGCAACAGGATAAACATGTGTGAAAGAGGACATCAAAATCATAAAATATGGGGGAAAAGAGTAGTAAAATATAGATTTTTTAAGAATATGTTTGAGCCTATATGATTACCAGTTTGAAGCAAGGGTTTGGAATGTATTAAAACATCTGAAAAATAGGGTAATCATAAATCAAAAACACACAATAGATTCACAAAACCCAAAAGAGAACAAACGCATAATATAAACGAAAACCATCAAACCACAACAGCAAAGACAAAAAGAAAAAGGAACCATTAGGAAATACAAAACAACTGGAAAACAAGGTTTAAAATGGAAATATATACCAATAATTACCTTAAAGGTCAATAGACTAAATGCTCCAATCCAGAGTCAAAGAGTGGCAGATTGGATGGAAAAAAAAAAAAAGGGCCTACAATATGCTGCCTACAAAAGATCCATTTTAGGGGGCAAATGACACATAGGGATTAAAGTGAGGGGATGGATAAAAGTATATCATGCAAATAGCAGTGGCAAGAAAGAGAGGCTAGCAATACTCATTTGAGGAAAAATAAACTTTGAAATAGAGACCATAAAAAAAGATAAACTAGGACACTATATAATGATGAAAGGATCAGTACAAGAGGATATTACACTTGCTAACATATACACCCAACATAGGAGCATCTGAATACATAAAACAAATACTAACAGACATAAAGGGAGAAATTGATGGGAATACAATAATAGTAGGAAACTTTTTAGCACCATATTCACATCAATGGAGAGATCTTCCAGACAGAAAATCAATGACACACTACAACAGATTTAATTGATATTTTCAGGACACTACATTAAAAAGATCCAAGAATACACATAGCTTCCGAGTGCACATGGAACATTCTCAAGGAGTGAACACAGATGAGGCTATAAAACAAACCTCAACAAATTGAGAGGGCAGAAATTATTTCAAGTATCTTTTTTGACCACAACAGTATGAAACTAGAAATCGACCACAGAAACAGAAACAAGAGAAAAATAACTATTAGTGGAGACTATACAACATGCTACTAAAAAAATAATGGGTCATGATAAAATCAAAGAGGAATGCTGAAAATACCTCGGGATAACTGACAATGAAAGCACAACCATACAAAATCTCTGGGATGCAGCAAAAGCAATAATGATACAGGCTGTCCTCCAAAAACAAGAAAAATCTGAATTAAACAACCTAACACCTAAAAAAAACTAGAAAAAGAAGGAAAAATAAAACCTACAACGAACAGAAGGAAGGAAATAATGAAGCTCAGAGAAAGATAAATAAAATAGAGTTAAAAAAACCAGAAATAATCCAATGAAAAAATGGGCGGAATACTTAAGACATACATTCCATAAAAGACATACAGATGGCCAATAGGCACATGAAATAATGTTCAACATTGTTAATTATTACAGAACTGCAAATCAAAATTACAATGAGGTATCACCTAATACCAGTCAGAATGACCATCATCGAAGTCTACAAATAAATACTGGAGAAGGTGTAGAGAAAAAGGACCCCTCCTACACTGTTGGTAAGAATGTGAATCTGTACAGGGACTATGGAGAACAATATGGAGGTTCCTTAAAAAACTAAAAACAGAGCTACCATGTGATCCTGTAATTGTACTCCTGAGCATCCAGCTAGACAAAACTATAATTTGAAAAAAACATGCATCCCAATATTCATTGCAGCACAGCAACCTAATGTCCATTTAGCAACCTAAATGTTTAGTGACAGATGACTGGATAAAAAAGATGTGATACACCTCCCCCCACACACAGTGAGGTATTACTCAGCCATAAGAAAAATGCTGTTTTCTGCAGAAACATGAATGGAGGTGGAGACTATCATACTAGCAGAAGTAAGCCAAATAGCATACGATATTGCTTATATGTGAAATTTTAGAAAATGATATGAATAAACTTACTTACAAAACAGAAACAGACCCACAGGCATAGAAAACAAATTTAGTTACCCAAAGGGAAAATGGGGGGAGAAACAGGGGAGGGATAAATGAAAATCTTGGGATTAATACATATATACTACTATATATAGGGCTTACCTGGTATTTCAGTTGGTAAAAAATCTGCCTGCAATCTGGGAGACCTTGGTTCAATTCCTGGGCGGGGAAGATCCCCTGGAGATGGAAATGGCAACCCACTCTAGTGGAAAATCCCATGGACAGAGGAGCTTGGCGGCCTACAGTCCATGGGGTCACAAGAGTTGGATACGACTCAGTGATTAAACCGCCACCCAGGCTGGGCTTGTGAACCATAAACTTCCAGATGTTTAAGCTGGTTTTACAAAAGGCAGAGGAACCAGAGATCAAATTGCCAACATGCGCTGGATCACTGAAAAAGCATGAAAGTTCCAGAAAAACATCTATTTCTGCTTTATTGACTATGCCAAAGCCTTTGACTGTGTGGAAAATTCTGAAAGAGATGGGAATACTTCTGGGTGAACCAGAAGAACTTCCAGAGTTCCAGAAGAAACCTGTATCCAGGTCAGGAAGCAACAGTTAGAACTGGACATGGAACAACAGACTGGTTCCAAATAGGAAAAAGACTATATCAAGGCTGTATATTGTCACCCTACTTATTTAACTTATATGAAGAGTACATCAAGAGAAACGCTGGACTGGGGGAAGTACAAGCTGGAATCAAGACTGGCCGGAGAAACATCAATAACCTCAGATAGGCAGATGTCACCACCCTTATGGCAGAAAGTGAAGAAAAACTAAAGAGCCTCTAGATGAAAGTGAGAGTGGAGAGTGAAAAAGTTGGCTTAAAGCTCAACATTCAGAAAATGAAGACCATGGCATCTGGTCCCATTACTTCATGGCAAACAGATGGGGAAACAGTAGAAATAGTGTCAGACTTTATTTCTTGGGCTCCAAAATCACTGCAGATGGTGACTGGCAGCCATGAAAAGATGCTTAGTCCTTGGAAGGAAAAAGATGACTAACCTAGACAGCATATTATAAAGCAGAGATATTACTTTACCAACAAAGGTCTGTCTAGTAAAGGTTATGGTTTTTCTAGTAGTCATATACGGATGTGAGAGCTGGACTATAAAGAAAGCTGAGTGCTGAAGAATTGATGCTTTTGAACTGTGGTGTTGGAGAAGACTCTTGAGAGTGCCTTAGACTGCAAAGAGATCCAACCAGTCCATCCTAAAGATCGGTCCCGGGTGTTCACTGGAAGGACTGATGTTGAAGCTGAAACTCCAATATTTTGGCCACCTGATGTGAAGAACTGTCTCATTTGAAAAGACCCTGATGCTGGGAAAGATTGAGGGTGGGAGGAGAAGGGGACAACAGAGGATGAGATGTTTGGATGGCATCACCAATTCAATGGAGATGAGTTTGGGTAACCTCCAGGAGTTGGTGATGGACAGGGAGGCCTGGCATGCTGCGGTTCATGGGTTTGCAACGAGTCAGACACGCCTGAGTGACTGTACTGAACTGAACCACTGTATAGCATAGGGAGTTGTACTCAATATTTTGTAATAATCTATAAGGGAAAAGAATCTGAAAAGGAATATATACACACACATATACAACTGAATCACTTTGTTGTACACCTGAAACACAACACTGTAAATTAACTATACTGCAATTTAAAAAAAATAGAAAAAGAAAATCAATAAAACCAAGAGTTGGTTCTTTGAAAGGGTAAACAAAATTAGCAGACCTCTAGCCAGGCTCACCAATAAGAAAAAGAGAGAACCAAATAAAATAAGAAATGAAAGAGATGAAATAACAACCAATATCATAGAAATATACAATATCTGTTATAAGAGAATACTATGAGCAATTACATGCCATCAAGTTAGACAATCCAGAAGAAATGGACAAGTTTCTAGAAATATACAGCCCACCAAAACTGAATCAAGAAGAAGTACATAATCTGACCAGACCTATCCCTAGAAGTAAAGTAGAATCTTTAATTTAAAAGCTTTCTACAACAAAAGTCTAGGACTTGATGGCTTCACAGGCAAATTCTACCAACCATAAAAAGAATTATACTGATCCTCCTCAAAATCTTCCAAAAGACTGAAGGGGAGGAAACATTCCCAAAGACATTCTATAAAGCCACAATCATCCTGATACTAAAACTAAACACACCATCAAAAAAAAGAAAAGAAAATTACAGGTCAGTATGTTTGATGAATATAGATGGAAAAAATATCACCAACATATTAGCAAACTGCATCAAACAACACATAAAAAAGACCATTCACCATGACCAAGTGGAATCTATCCCAAGTTCACAAGAATGGTTCAACATATGCAAATGAATGTGATAACCCATATAAAGAAAAGAATAGACAAAACCACATGATCTCAACAGATGCAGAAAAGCATCTGACAAACTTTCATTATAAGCAGATGACATGATACCATATATCAACAACCATTCATGAAAAAAATTCTTACAAAGTGGGTAAGAAGAACATATCTCAAAATAATAAAAGCTATGTATGAGAAATCCACGGGTAAGTTAATACTCAATGGTGAAAAGCTGAAAACCTTTCTAATAAAATTTTGGAACAAGACAAGCATGCCCACTCTGACCACTTCCGTTCAACAGAGTATCAGAAGTCCTAGCTGCAGGAATCAGACATGAAAAAGCAATAAAGGGTATCCAAAATAGAAGGGAAGAGGTAAAATTTTCATTATAAGCAGATGACATGATACCATATATAAAAAACTCAAAAGATTCCAAGAGATCATTCTATGCATGGACATCACCAGATGGTCAATATTCTTTGCAGCCAAAGATGGGAGAAACTCCATACAGACAGTAAAAACAAGACTGGGAGTTGACTGTAGCTCAGATCACGAGCTCCTTATTGCAAAATTCAGGCTTACACTGAAGAAAGTAGGGAAAACCACTACGCCAGGTATGACCTAAATCATATACCTTATGATTATACAGTGGAGGTGAATAGTTTCAAGGGATTACATCTGATAGACAGAGTGCCGAAAGAACTACAGATGGAGGCTCATAACATTTTACAGGAAGTGGTGACCAAAACCATCCCAAAGAAAAAGAAATGCAAGAAGGCAAAATGGTTTTGAGTAGGCTTTACAAATATCTGAGGAAAGAAGCTAAAGGCAAGGGAGAAAGGGAAAGATATACCCAACTGAATGTGGAGTTTCAGAGAAGAGCACGGAGAGATAAGACTGCCTTAAGTGAATAATGAAAAGAAACAGAGGAAAACAACAGAATGCGAAAGACTAGAGATCTCTTCAAGAAAACTGGACATATTAAGGGAACATTTCATGCAAAGATGGGCATGATAAAGGACAGAAATGGTAAGGACCTAAGAGAAGCAGAAAAGATTAAGAAAAGATAGCAAGAATACACAGAAGAATTATACAGAAAAGTCTCAATGACAGGATAACCACAATGGTGTGGTCACTCACTCAGAGCAAGATATCCTGGAGTGTGAAGTCAAGTGGGCCTTAGCAAGCATTACTATGAACAAAGCTATTGGAGGTGATGGAATTCCAGCTGATCTATTTAAAATTCCTAAAAGATGATGTTGTTAAATACTGCACTCTGTATGTCAGCAAAATTGGAAAACTCAGCAGTGGTCACAGGACTGGAAAAGGTCAGTTTTCATTCCAATTCCAAAGAGGGACAATGACAGAGACTGTTCAAAGTACTGTACAATTGTGCAAGCTTATGCTGCATGCTAGGCTTTAGCAGTTGCGTGAACCAAGAATTTCCAGATGTACAAGCTGGTTTCAGAAAAGGTAAAGGAACCAGAGATCTCTCGCCAACATTCGTTGGATTATAGAAAAAGCAGGAGAATTCCACAAAGACATATACTTCTGCTTCACTGACTACACTAAAGACTTTGAGTGTGTGGATCCAACAAACTATGGAAAACTCTTAAAAAGATGGAAACACCAGACCACTTTCCTTGTCTCCTGAGAAACCTGTATGCAGGTCAAGAAGCAATAGTTAGAACTGGACATGGAATAATGGACTGGTTCCAAATTGCGAAAGGAGTATGACAAGACTGTATATCGTCACCCTGCTTATTTAACATCTATGCTGAGTATATCAAGTGAAATGGTGGACTGAATGAATTACAAGCTGGAATCCAGACTGCTGGGAGAAATATCAACAACCTCAGATATGTAGATGACACCACTTTAATGGCAGAAAGTGAAGAGGAACTAAAGACCTTCTTGCTGAGGGTGAAAGAAGAGAGTGAAAAAGCTGGCTTAACACTCAACATTCAGAAACTAAGATCATGGCATCTGGCCCCATCATTTCATGGCAAATAGAAGCTAGAAGAGTTGAAATGGTGACAGATTTTCTTTTCTTGGGCTCCAAAATCACTGCAGACAAGCACTGCAGCCATGAAATTCAAAGATGCTTGCTCCTTGGAAGGAAAGTTATGACAAACCTAGAAAGCATATTAAAAAGCAGAGACATCTCTTTGCCGACAAAGGTCTGTATAGTCAAAACTATTATTTCCAGTAATCATACGTGGACTTGAGAGTTGGATCATAAAGAAGGCTGAGCACTGAAGAACTGATGCTTATTAATTATGCTGCTGGATAGTCAGTTCAGTTCAGTCGCTCAGTCGTGTCGGACTCTTTGTGACCCCATGAACAGCAGCACACCAGGCCTCCCTGTCCATCACCAACTCCCGGAGTTCACTCAGACTCACGTCCATCAAGTCAGTGATGCCATCCAGCCATCTCATCCTCTGTCGTCCCCTTCTCCTCCTGCCCCCAATCCCTCCCAGCATCAGTCTTTTCCAATGAGTCAACTCTTCGCATCAGGTGGCCAAAGTACTGGAGTTTCAGCTTCAGCATCATTCCCTCCAAAGAAATCCCAGGGTTGATCTTCTTCAGAATGGACTGGTTGGATCTCCTTGCAGTCCAAGGGACCCTCAAGAGTCTTCTCCAACATCATGGTTCAAAAGCATCAATTCTTCGGTGCTCAGCTTTCTTCACAGTCCAACTCTCACATCCATACATGACTACTGGAAAAACCATAGCCTTGACTAGATGGACCTGTGTTGGCAAAGTGATATCTCTGCTTTTCAATATGCTACCTAGGTTGGTCATAACTTTTCTTCCAAGGAGTAAGCGTCTTTTAATTTCATGGCTGCCATCACCATCTGCAGTGATTTTGGAGCCCAGAAAAATAAAGTCTGACACTGTTTCTCCATCTATTTGCCATGAAGTGATGGGACGAGATGCCATGATCTTTGTTTTCTGAATGTTGAGCTTTAAGCCAACTTCTTCACTCTCCTCTTTCACCTTCATCAAGAGGCTTTTTAGTTCCTCTTCCCTTTCTGCCATAAGGGTGGTGTCATCTGCATATCTGAGGTTATTGATATTTTTCCTGGCAATCTTGATTTCAGCTTGTGCTTCTTCCAGCCCAGCGTTTCTCATGATGTACTCTGCATAGAAGTTAAATAAGCAGGGTGACAATATACAGCCTTGACATACTCCTTTTCCTATTTGGAACCAGTTTGTTGTTCCATGTCCAATTCTAACTATTGCTTCCTGACCTGCATATAGGATTCTCAAGAGGCCGGTCAGGTGGTCTGGTATTCCCATTTCTTTCAGAATTTTCCACAGTTTATTGTGATCCACACAGTCAAAGGCTTTGGCATAGTCAATAAAGCAGAAATAGCTGTTTTTCTTGAACTCTCTTGCTTTTTCGATGATCCAGCGGATGTTGGCAATTTGGTCTCTGGTTCCTTTGCTTTTTCTAAAACCAGCTTGAACATCTGGAAGTTCACGGTTCACATATTGCTGAAGCCTGGCTTGGAGAATTTTGAGCATTACTTTACTAGCGTGTGAGATGAGTTCAACTGTGCGGTAGTTTGAGCATTCTTCGGCATTGCCTTTCTTTGGGATTGGAATGAAAACTGACCTTTTCCAATCTTGTGGCCACTGCTGAGTTTTCTAAATTTGCTGGCATATTGAATGCAGCAGACTCTTGCAAATCCCTTGGACCGCAAGGAGATCAAACCAATCAATCCTAAGGGTAAGAAACACTGAATATTAATTGGAAGGACTGTTGCTGAAGCTAAACCTCTAATACTTTGGCCTCCTGATGCAAAGAGGCCACTCATGGAAAAGATCTTGATGCTGGCAAAGAATGATGGCAAAAGGAGGTAGGGGCAGCAGAGGATGAGATGATTGGATAGCATCACCAACTCAATGGACATGAATTTGGGCAAATTCCAGGAGATACTGAAGGACAGGGGAACCTGGCATGCAGCACTCCATGTCTGGCTGCAAACAGTCAGACATGACTTAGTGACTGAACAACAACAAAAGAGTCTACACAAAAACTACTAAAACTGATAAATGAATTAAGCAAGGTAGCATGATAAAAGATTAACATATAGAAATCTGTTGCATTTCTTTATACTAATAATGAAAGGTGTCAGAAACAGAAAGTAAAAAAGCAATCCTTTTTAAAATTGCATCAAAAAATACTCAGGAATAAACCTCATCAAAGAGGTGAAAGACTTACATGCTCAGAAGTACAAAACATTAACAAAGGAAACTGAAGATGATGCAAACAAATGGAAAGATATCTCATGCTTTTGGACTGGAAGAATTAATATTGCTAAAATGTCCACAGTATCCAAATCAATCTACAGATTTAATGTGATCTGTATCAAATTACTCATGACATTTTTCACAGGACCAGAAAAATCCTAAAATGTACATGAAACCATAAAAGACCCAGAATTGCCAAAGCAATCCTGAGGAAAAAGAACAAAAGCAGGAAGCTCAATCCTCCCAGACTTCAGATAATATTTTAAAGCTATAGTAATCAAAACAGTATGATATTGGCAAAAAAACAGACATCTAGAACAATGGAACAGAAAAGAGAGACCAAGGAATTCCATGGTGGTCCAGTGGTTAGGACTCTCAATTTCCACTGCTGATGGCACAGGTTCAATCCCTGACTGGGGAATTAATATCCTGCAAGCCATATGGCAAAAAAAGCGCCCCCCAAAACAAAATACAGAGAGAGCTTAGAATAAACCCACCACCCATGGTCAATTTATCTTTGACAAATGAGGCCAGAATATACACAGAGAAGAGTCTCTTCAGGAAGTGGTATTTGGAAAGCTGGAGAGCCATATATAAATCTATGAAATCAGAACAGTCCCTCACACCATACACACACAAAAAAACTCAAAATGGCTTACAGACTTAAACGTAGGACATGACACCATAAAATGCCTAGAAGAGAAGCCAGGCAAAATATTATCTGACATAAACTGCAGCAATGTTTTCTTAGGTCAGCCTCCTAAGGCAACAGAAATAAAAGCAAAAATAAACAAATGGGACCTATTCAAACTTATAAGTTTTTACACAGCAAAGAAAACCATAAACAAAATGAAAGGACAGCCTACATATTGGGAGAAAATATCTGCAAATGATGTGACCAACAAGGGATTAATTTCCAAAATATACAAACAGCTTACATATCTCAATTAAAAAAACCAAAAACCCAATCAAAAAATGTGCAGAAGACCCAAATAGACATTTCTCCAAAAAAGACATACAGACGGCCAACAAGCACATGAAAAGATACTCAATGTAACTAGAGAAACGCAAATTAAAACTTCAATAAGGTATCACCCTCATATGGGTCAGAATAGCCATTATCAAATAATAAATACTGGAGAGGATATGGAGAAAAGGGAACCCTCCTACACTGTTGATGGGAATGTAAATTGGTAAAGCCACTATGGAAAACAGTATGGAGGCTCCTTAAGAAACTAAAAATAAAGTTGCCATATGATCCAGCAATCCTGCTTCTGGGTGTATAAACCGGTCAAAACTATGATTCAAAAAGATGTATGCACCCAATGATCAAAGCAGCACTATTTACAACAGGTAAGACATGAAGCAACCTAAGCGTCCATAAACAGAGGAATGGATAAAGATGTGGTGCATATCAGTTCAGTTCAGTTCAGTCGCTGTCGTGTCCGACTCTTTGCAACCCCATGAATCGCAGCACGCCAGGCCTCCCTGTCCATCACCAACTCCCAGAGTTCACTCAGATTCATGTCCATCAAGTCAGTGATGCCATCCAGCCATCTCATCCTCTGTCGTCCCCTTCTCCTCCTGCCCCCAATCCCTCCCAGCATCAGAGTCTTTTCCAATGAGTCAACTCTTCGCACGAGGTGGCCAAAGTACTGGAGTTTCAGCTTTAGCATCATTCCCTCCAAAGAAATCCCAGGGCTGATCTCCTTCAGAATGGACTGGTTGGATCTCCTTGTAGCCCAAGGGATTCTCAAGAGTCTTCTCCAACACCACAGTTCAAAAGCATCAATTCTTCGGTGCTTAGCCTTCTTCACAGTCCAACTCTCACATCCATACATGACCACAGGAAAAATCATAGCCTTGACTAGACAGACCTTAGTCGGCAAAGTAACGTCTCTGCTTTTACATATATACAATGGATTACTACCCAGCCATAAAAAAAGGATAAAATAATGCCATTTGCAGCAATATGGATAGACCTAAAGATTATCATACTAAGTGAAGTTAAGTCTAACACAGAAAGACAGATATCATATAGTATCATTTGGATGTGAAATCTAAAATACAATACAAATGCTCTTATTTAAAAAACAGAAACAGACTCAGACACAGAAAACAAACTGATGGTTACAAAGGAGAAAAGGGGTAGGAGAGGGATAAATTAGAAGTTCTTGATTACGGGACACTAATTACAATGGATAAATACGGTTCTACTGTATAGCATAGGGAACTATATTCAATACCCTGTAGTAAACTATAATGGAAAAGAACATGAAAAATATATACATATATATGTACACCTGAATTACTTGCTTTACATGAGAAATGAACACAATACTGTAAATTAACTTAAAAAAAGAAACTGCACCAAACTTTATATCCTTAAGCAGAATTATGCTACTGAAATACCAGGTAATTAATCTGTCTTCCTATTCCAGGATCAGTTTCCTTTCCAACCAAAATTTAACTTCAGATTTAGTGATTTTGATCCTGGGTGGTCATTAGAAGGACTGATGCTGAAGCTGAAACTCCATACTTTGGCCACCTGATGCGAAGAGCTGACTCATTTGAAAAGACCCTGATGCTGGGAAAGATTAAGGGCAGGAGGAGAAGAGGACAACAGAAGATGAGCTGGTTGGATGGCATCACTGACTCAATGGACATGGGTTTAGGTAGACTCTGGCAGTTGGTGACGGAGAGAGAGGCCTGGCGTGCTGTGGTTCATGGGGTCACAAAGAGTTGGACATGACTGAGCTACTGAACTTAGCGATCTTGACTATCTGCCTTGCCCCTTATTATATATTAATATATTTTTGTTTATTTTATTCTGTCTGAGAGACTGTCCTCACCTGGGAAGTCACTGAATCTTATATGATTGTATTTTTGAAGAAAAATGAGATCAAACACAAACTGAAAGGAAACTGGAATGCTGTATTCCAGTTAAGGAATTTGACTGGGAGAGATCCACTTTAATTAATCTCTTTTGTTTATCAATATTTTCTGTAATGACTGCACGTATTTTTAAAAGCAGCTTGAAAGAGATATATAAAACTTAAATATAAATCTAACCAATTCTAAATATAGAATTCAATGACCTCAATAAATTAATAGAGCTGAGCAACCAACACCACAATCCAGTTTTAGAAGGTTTCCCTCACCCCAAAAGTTTCTTCCTAGATGTCTGCAGTTAATTCCTGTTACCACTTGTAACCCAGAGAACCACAGATTGGATTTCTGCCTCTACAAATGTGCCTTTTTAGAGATTTCTCATAAATGGAGTCAGTATGTGTCTAGTGCATCTGGCTTCCTTTGAGTGAGTGAGTGAGTGAAGTCGCTCAGTCGTGTCCGACTCTTTGCGACCCCATGGACTGTAGCCTACCAGGCTTCTCCGTCCATGGGATTCTCCAGGCAAGAATACTGGAGTGGGTTACCATTTCCTTCTCCAGGGGATCTTCCCGACCCAGGGATCAAACCTGGGTCTCCTGCACTGGGGACAGATGCTTTAACCTCTGAGCCACCTGGCTTCCTTACTTAGCATGTTGTTGAGGTTCATGAATAATAAAGCAGAGATCAGCATTCATTCCTTTTTATTGCTAAAGAGTATTTTGGTATATGGATATGCCACATTTTGTTGTTTGTATCCATTATCAGTTGATGGACACTTGGATTATTTCCAGTTTGGGGCTATTATGACTAATGCTGCTATGAAGATTTGCTTTCATGTCTTTGTGTAGAGATATGCTTTAATTTCTTTTGGATAGATTCTTGTGAATGCTTTTCTTTTACAATAACTATAAGTAAATCATTAAAAAATAAATCCAGATTTTTTTCTGACTCCAATTCTTTTCTTCCCTATTTATTTTAAGCCAATTATACCAGTTCTCTGGTTTAGGTTTAGTCTGTATTTTTGTTGTTATGCACTAGCTAGAGACTCTTGCAGGGCACAAACAAAACCCTGTGCTCACTGGGATCCAGGGAAAGAAAGGAGCAGTAACCACCACATGAGACTGAGCCAGAACTGCCTCAGTGTTTGAGGATTTACTGGAGAGGCATGGGTCAGCAGTGACCTGCCACGGGGACAGGGACACTGTTGCCAGCAGTCCTAGGAGATGCAGCTTGTTGGCATAAATCTTCTTGGAGGAGGTTGCCATTAGGCCTAACAGAGACTATACCCCTTCCACAGAGACCACAAGACTCCAGGACTGGGCTACCTCAGGCCAAACTACAGGGAGGGAACACAGTCTCACCCATTAGCAGATAATTGGATTAAACATTTACTGAGCATGGCCCTGCCCACCAAAGTGAAACGGAGTTTTCCCCACAGCCAGTCTCTCCCAACAGGAAGCTTGCACTAGCCTCTTATTCTCACCCATGAGTGGGCAGAGAGAATGAAAACCACAATTACAGAAAGCTAACCATATGATCACACAGATCACAGGCCTGTGTAACTCAATAAAACTGTGAGTCATGCCATGTAGGGCCACCCAAAATGGATGGGTCATGGTGGAGAGTCCTGACAAAACACAGTCCACTAGAGGAAGGACTGGCAAACTACTTCAGCATTTTTGCCTTGAGAACCCCATGAACAGCATGAAAAGGTAAACCGATATGACACTGAAAGATGAACTACCCAGCTCAATATGCTACTGGAGAAGAGCGGGGAAATGCTCCAGAAAGAATGAAGAGGCTGAGTCAACGTGGAAATGATGCCCAGTTGTGGTTGTATCTGGTGGTGAAATAAAGTCCAAAGCTGTAAGGAACAGTACTTATTGTGTAGGAACCTAGAATGTTAGGTCCATGAATCAGGGTAAATTGGAAGTGGTCAAACAGGAGATGGCAAGAGTGAACATCGACATTTTAGGAATGAGTGAACTAAAATGGACGGAAATGGGAGAATTTAATTCAGATTACCATTATATTTATTACTGTGGGCAAGAATCCTTGGAAGAAATAGAGTAAGCCTCATAGTCAACAAAAGTCTGAAATACAGTACAAGGGTGCAATCACAAATACGACAGCATGATCTCCGTTTGTTTCCGAGGCAAACCATTCAACATCATAGTAATTCAAGTCTATGCCCCAACCACTAATGCTGAAGAAGATGAAGAATGGTTCTGTGAAGACCTACAAGACCTTCTAGAACTAACATCAAAAACAGATGTCCTTTTCGTAACGGGGTATTAGAATGCAAAAGTAGGAAGTCAAGGGATAACCTGGAGTAACAGGCAAGTTTGGCCTTGGGAGTACAAAATGAAGCATGGCAAATGCTAACAGTTTTGCCAAAAGAATGCACTGGTCATAGCAAACACCCTCTTCCAACAACACAAGAGATGACTCTACACATGGATCATCAGATGTTACATACTGAAATCAGGTTAATAATATTCTTTGCAGCTGAAGATGGAGAATCTGTATACTCTCAACAAAAGCAAGACCAGGAGCTGACCGTGACTCAGATCCTGAACTCCTTATTGCAAAATTCAGACTTAAATAGAAAAAAGTAGGGAAAACCATTAGGCCCTCAGGTATGACTTAAACCAAATTCCCTAGGATTGTACAGTAGAGATAACAGATTCAAGGGATTAGATCTGATACAGTGCCTGAAACACTGTACAAGAGATGGTGACAAAACCATCCCCAAGAAGAAGAAATGCAAAAGGCAAAATGGTTGTTTGAGGAGGCCTTACAAATAGCTAAGAAAAGAAGAGAAGCAAAAGACAAAGGAGAAATGAAAGATATATCCATTTGAATGCAGAGTTCCAAAGAATAGCATGAAGAGATAAGAAAGCCTTCCTCAGTGATCAGTGCAAAGAAATAGAGGAAAATAATAGAATGGGAAAGACTAGAGATCTCTTCAAGAAAATCAGAGATACCAAGGGAACATTTCATGCAAAGATGGGCTCAATAAAGGACAGAAATGATATGGACCTAACAGAAGCAGAAGATATTAAGAAGAGGTGGCAAGAATACACAGAAGATAGAAAAAAGATCTTCATGATCCAGATAACTATGATGGTGTGATCACTCACCTAGAGCCAGACATCCTGGATTGTGAAGTCAAGCTGTCCTTACGAAGCATCACTATGAGCAAAGCTAGTGGAGGTGATGGAATTCCAGTTGAGCTATTTCAAATCCTAAAAGATGATACTATGAAAGTGCTGCACTCAATATGCGAGCAAATTTGGAAAACTCAGCAGTGGCCACAGGACTGGAAAAGGTCAGTTTTCATTCCAATCCCAAAGAAAGGTAATGCCAAAGAATGTTCAAACTACCACACAATTGCACTTTCACATGCTAGCAAGGTAATGCTCAAAATCCTTCAAGTGAGGCTTCAACAGTATGTGAACCAAGAACTTCCAGATGTTCAAGCTGGATTTAGAAAAGGCAGAGGAACCAAAGGTCAAATTGCAAACCACCACTGGACTATAGAAAAGTGAAGGGAATCCAGAAAAACATCAACATCTGCTTCACTGACAACGCTAAAATCTTGACTATGTAGATCACAACAAAATGGAAAATTTTAAAGAGATGGGAGTATCAGACCATCTTACCTGCCTCCTGAGAAACCTGTATGCAGGTCAAGAAGTAACAGAACTGAACATGGAAAAATGGATTGGTTCAAAATTGGGAAAGGAGCACATCAAGGCTGTCAACTGTCCCCTGCTTATTTAAATTATATGCAGAGTACATCATGCAAAATGCTGGGCTAAATGAAGCACAAGCTGGAATCAACATTGCTGGGAGAAATATCAATAACTTCAGATATGCAGATGACACTACTCTAAAGGCAGACAACAAAGAGGAACTAAAAAGTTTCTTGATGAGGGTGAAAGAGGAGAGCGAGGAAGCTGGCTTAAAACTCAACATTCAAAATACTAAGATCATGGTGTCTGGTCCCATCACATCATGGGGAAAAAATGGAAACAATGGCAGATATTATATTTTTGGGTTCCAAAATCACTGTGGACAGTGACTGCAGCCATGAAATTAAAAGACGCTTGCTTCTTGGAAGAAAAGCTATGACAAATCTAAACCGTATATTACAAAGCAGAGATATCACTTTCCCAAAAAAGGTCCATCTAGTCAAATCTATGCTTTTTCTAGAAATCATGTATGGATATGGAAGTCTGACCATCAAGAAGACTGAGTGCTGAAGAACTGATGCTTTTGAATTGTGCTAGAGAAGACTCTTCAGAGTCCCTTGGACAGCAAGGAGATCAAACCAGTCAATCCTGAAAGAATTCTACCCTAACTATTCATTGGAAGGACTGATGCTGAAGCTCTAACACTTTGCTAACAGCTGACTCATTGGAAAAGACCCTGACGGTGGGAAAGATTGAGGACAGGAGAAGAAGGATGAGATGGTTGGGTGGCATCACCAATTCAACGGACATGGGTTTGAGCAAACTCTGGGAAATATGAAGGACAGGGAAGCCTAGCATGCTGCAGACCATGGGGTCACAAAGAGAGGGACATGACTGAGCAACTGAACAACAAAAATATGACTAACAGACTTTTAAGTTATTCAAACTACTTGACCTTCTCTTGTTGACTATTTAAGACATTATAATTTTTCCATATAACAGACCTAGGAGAGCAGAAAATATTAAATCAAAATATGACTTAATATTTAAAACCTCTGTATGGGGATTTTTGATTAAATTATTATTTTTACCAAATTTCTATATAGGCCAATTTGGTTTTATTATTTTACCTAAAATATTCAGCTAAATTATCTACAGTTCCTGAAACCAATTAGCCCCTTCATGGATCACTTGTGGTGGTAAAGGGGCATGTCAGACTCAGGGAAGCTATGAGCCATGCCATGTAGGGCCACAAACACAGATGGGTAAAGTGGAGAGTTCTAACAAAACATGGTCCACTGGAGGAAGGAATGGCAAACTACTCCAGGATTCTTGCCATGAGAACCCAATGAACTGTATAAAAAGGCAAAAACATATGACACCGAAAGACGAGGCCCACAGGTTGGATGGTGTTCAAAAAGCTACCAGAGAAGAGCAGAGGACAACTACTAATAATAGCTCCAGAAACAATGATGTGGCTGGTCCAAAGCGGCAGTGATGCTTGGTTGTGGATATATCTGGTGATGAAAGTAAAATCCAATACTATTAAGCAAAGAATTACATAGGGACCTGGAATGTTAGGTCCACAAATCAAGGTATATTGGATGTGGTCAAGCAGGAGATGGCAAGAGAAAACACTGACATCTTAGGAATCAGTGAACTAAAATGGATGGGAATGTGTGAATTAAGATGACCATATATCTACTACTGTGGGCAAGAATCCCATAGAAGAAACGAAGCAGTCCTCAAAATCAACAAAAGAGTCTAAAATGCAATACACTTGGGTGCAATCTCAAAAATGACAGAATGATCTTGGTTCATTTCCAAGACAAGCCATTCAACATCAGAGTAATCCAAGTCTATGCCCCAACGGATGTGGAAGAAGCTTAAGTTGATCAGTTATACGAAGACCTACAAGACCTCCTAGAATTAACACCAAAAGAATATGTCCTATTTAACAGAGGGGACTGGAATGCAAAAGTAGGAAGTCAAGATACCTGGAGTAACAGGCAAGTTTGGCCTTGGTGTACAAAACGAAGCAGGGCAAAGGCTAACAGAATTCTGCCAAGAGAAAACACTGGTCAAAGCAAACACCCTTTTTCAACAAAGCAAGAGACGACTTTACACATGGACATCACTAGATGGTCAATATCAAAATCAGACTGATTACATTCTTTGTAGCTGAAGATGGACAAACTATGTACAGTCAGCAAAAACAAAACCTGGAGTTGACTGTGCCTCAGGTCATCAGCTCCTTATAGCAAAATTCACGCTTAAACTAAAGAAAGTGGGGAAAACCACGAGGCCAATCAGGTACGACCTAAATCAAATCCCTTATGATTAGACAGTGGAGGTGACGAATAGATTCAAGGGATTAGATCTAGTAAATAAAGTGCCTGAAGAACTATGGACAGAGGTTCGTAATATTGTACAGCAGGCAGTGAGCAAAACCATCCCAAAGAAAAAGAAATGCAAGAAGGCAAAGTGTCTGAGCAGGCTTTACACAGTGGCTGTCTGAGGAAAGAAGAGAATTGAAAGCAAGGGAGAAAGGGAAAGGTATACTCAACTGAATGCAGAGCTTGAGAGAAATGCAAGGTCAGAGGAGAAAGCCTTCTTCAATGAACACTGCAAAGAAACAGAGGATAACAACAGAATAGAAAGGCTAGAGAGCTCGTCTAGAAAACTGGATATATCAAAGGAACATTTCATCCAAAGAGGAACACAATAAGGGACACAAACTGTATGGACCTAACAGAAGCAGAAGTGATATAGAAGAGATGGCAAGAATACACAGAAGAACTGTACAAAGAAGATTTTAATGACCCAGATAACCACGTTGGTGTCATCACTCATCCAGAGCCAGACATTCTGGAAGTGTGCAGTCAACCAGGCCTTAGGAAGCACTGCTGTCAGTAAAGCCAGTGGAGATGACGGAATCCCAGTAGAGCTATTTAAAATCCTGAACGATGATGCTATTAAAGTGCTGCACTCAGTATGTCAGCAAATTTGGAATATCCAGCAGTGGCCTCAGGGCTAGAAAACTTCAATCTTCATCCCAAATCCCAAGGGTAATACTACAAGATGTCCAAACTACTGGACAATTATATTCATCTCCCATGTTAGTAAGGTTATACTCAAAATCCTTCAAGCTAGCCTTCAGTGGTATGTGAACTGAGAACTTACAGATGTTCAAACTGGGTTTAGAAAAGGCAGAAGAACCAGAGATCAAACTGCCAACATTTGCTGGATCACAGAGAAAGCAAGGGACTTCCAGAAAAATATCTACCTCTGTTTGATTGACTACATTAAAGACTTTGACTGGTGGATCATAACAAACTGGAAAACGCTTAAAGAGATGGGAATACCAGACCGTATTATCTATTTCCTGAGAAACCTGTAAGCGGGTCAAGAAGCAATAGTTAGAACTGACCTAGTTCAAAACTGAGAAAGGCATACGACAAGGCTGTTTATTATCACCCTGTTTCTTTAACTTTTATGCAGAGCACATCATGCGAAATGCTGGGCTGGATGAGTTACAAGCTGGAATCAAGATTGCTGGGAGAAATATCAACAACCTCAGATATGCAGATGATACCACTTTAATGGCAGAAAGCAAAGAGGAAGCAAAAAGCCACTTGATGAGGATTAAAGAAGACCGCAAAAAAGCCAGCTTAAAATTCAATATTAAAAAAAACTAAGATCATGGCATCTGGCTCCATCCCTTCATAGCAAACAGAAAGGGAAAGGGTGGAAGTAGTTACAGATTTCCTCTTCCTTGGCTCTAAAATCACTGTGGATGTTGACTGCAGCCATGCAATTAAGAAAGGAATGCTTCTTGGCAGGAAAGTTATGACAAACCTAGACAGTGTATTAAAAAGCAAAGACACCCCTTTGCTGACAAAGGTCTGTATAGTTAAGGCTATTGTCTTTCCAGTAGTCATGTATAGATGTGAGAGCTGGACCATAAAGAAAGCTGAGCACCAAATAATTGATGCTTTTGAACTGTGGTGCTGGAGAAGACTCTTGAGAGTCCCTTGGACAGCAAGGAGATCAAACTAGTCAACCCTAAAAGAAATCAACCCTGAATACTCATTGGAAGGACTGATGTGGAAGCTGAAGCTCCAGTACTCTGGCTAACCTGATGTGAACTGCTGACTCATTAGAAAAGACCCTGATGCTAGGAAAGATTGAAGGCAGAAGAAGAGGGTGACAGAAGATGAGATAGTTGGATGGCATCACCAATTCAACGGACATGAACCTGGGCAAACTCCAAGAAATGGTGAAGGGCAGGGAAGCCTGGTGTGCTTCAGTCCATGGGTTGCAGAGTTGGACACGACCTGGCGACTGTACAACAACAACAACAAACCAGTTAGGTCCAATTACATGCTCTGTGAATTTTGCTCTCCTCTGTTTATCTTATTACAAGCTTCTCATGTTTTTTATTTTCTGTTCCTTTCTACCTGAATGTATTCCTACAAACGTGCAAAGGGCTCCTTGAAGAACTTTATCTTAAAACTACTGGGTGCATAAATTATTGTGGATGTTCAATAAAAGTTTAATTGGACTGCACAAAATTTCTAGCTTTTTCAGTACAAATGAAACTTAGCTGCTGGATTTTTATTTCAACTTGGAATTGCAATGTAGTTTACCTACATATCTCATTCTTCTAACTAATTACCTCAGTGTGAACTCATGGTTTTGATACACAAAAATAAAAATGCAAAAAAGAAAATATATATATAGGGGTATACATGTATGTTGTCGTTGTGCGACTCAGTTGTGTCCAACTCTTTGTGATCCCATGGACACCAGGCCTCCCTGTCTTCCCAAGTGTATCATTTAGCTTGTCTGCTGAGGGCTTGGGAGCAAGAACAACCCAAACGGCAATAAACAATCTAGTGTCCAGATCTTGGTTTCTAAATACGCTACTAAAATGGCTGATTCTAAGGTCAAACAGGCAAAGGATAACCTGAGACTGGAACTTCTTTGCATATCAGAAAGAAAAGAAGTGTTGGAAAGATTGAGAAATGTCAAAAGAACAAAGAAGCCAGACTGAAGGGCATTCCACTAACCTTAATCAGAGCCAACCTGAAAATCTAAATAATGATAACAATGGATTATAAGCCAAAGAATAATATAGAAAGCCTTAAGTCTGTAGTGATTTAATAAATGAATAAATTGAAAATTTGATGAAAAACAGGGTAACTCACAAGATCTCAAATTGCCCTCCCCACAAATAATTATAAAGGGAAACAAAAAACCTTAATGAGAAATCTATATACATTCTTCTTAAGAAATTACAATGTACCTCATCAGTAATTCCTGGAGAAGGAAATGGCAACCCACTCCAGTATTCTTCCTGGAGAATCCCATGAACAGAGAAGCCTGGCAGGCTACAGACCATGGGGTTGCAAAGAGTCGGACACGATTGAGCACAACACAGCAGCATCAGTAATTGGAAAAATCTAAATTGCATGCCACCTGATAGGGTTCAATGACAAAGACATATAATCACTTCTGTGATATTCCTGCCAATGATGAATAACCTGAATTATCAGTAGAAAAATGTAGCAGAAAGGAAAGAATGAATATTCTCATGAAAGTAAGGTAGGTATTCGAGATTGAAAGGGACCAAGGAGACTTGACAAGTACATGCAATATGTGATTCTGAACTGCAGTATGTGATTCTTTTTCTATATACAATACTATTAGGATTCAACTGGTAAATCACAAATGGGATCCAAAGATTGGATGGTAGTAATGGATCAAGGTCAATTTTCTGATTTTGATATTTGTATTATAGTTTTATAGGACACTGCCCTTGTTTGTAGGAAACAGACTAAAGTATTTTTGGTTATGGGACATAATGTCAGCTACTTTCTTTCAAATGGAACAGAATTTGAAAAAAAGGTTCTCTCTCAACTTCTCTATTAATATAAGTGTGAGATTTAAAAAAAAAGAGAGAAAGAATACTATTGCATTAGATTGCAAGCTATCTCTTCTAACCTTCTAGTGTTTTGTTCTACTAGGGCCCTGCATGTATCAGGTAGTCAATCAGCGTGTCTGATTTACTGAATGACAAAAGGAAATCACTGTGGCTTTCATGCAAAAGAGCATCCTAAAACATAGTAAGAATAGAAGAGGAGGGACTTGTTAGAAAGCTACTAAAACAGTCCAGTAAAAAATGGCCTGAACTGGTGAGAACAGTGATGTCAGAGAAGTAAAGATTACATAAATATTCAGACTATGACTTCAAAAGATGTGTTATGGAAACGGAGGTGAGAGAAAGGTGGCATAAAGGATGACTCCCAGGTTTCTGGCAAAACCAACCTGATGATGGCGTTTACTGATAATGGAAACACAAGTGGAAGAATTCAGAAGACATGAGGAGTGGGACAGCTCAAGACAGCGAGTTAGTTTAAATATGTTGAATTTGAGGCACTTGTAAAACACTTTAATGGAGATACTGTACAAGTTGTACATGTCTGGAACTTAAAAGTAAAAGCACCTATGCAGGTAGTGCAGGACTGAGAAGAGAAGATGGCCTGAAAGAAAACTTTCAAGACTAGTGAATGGAGGAAGAGCCGGAAAAGCTGACTTATAAGGCACAGACAAAAGAGGTTAAGAAGAAAGCAGGAAAGTGTGGTGTTTAAAAAAAAAGAGAGAGGAGAACATTTCAAGAAGATATAATTGGAGTTAAATGGTGCTACAAAGTCAAGTAAAACAAGGACAGGAAATAACCATTAGATTTAACGAGACTGACATCATTGCTGTGTAAGTGGAAGAAGCCAGATGGGTAAGCTGAGAAGTGACAGAAGGTAAGAAAACTGAGACAATAACTGTAGACATCAATTTCAGATGGTTCGCTTTAAGGAAAGGAATAAACAAGATGGTAGAGGGAATGGAATCCAGGGTTAAGAGAGGTTTGATTGTTTTAAAATGGAGAAATCTGGACATTTATATGCTGGGGGACCAAAAAAACCACTGAGATAAATTTAATGACACAGGAGAAAAGAGAAAACTGAGAATGCAGGTTTTCTTAATTCCATGCTGGAGTTTGTCACAGAGGCCCCAAACATTCAGTTAAAGTGATTTTGAAAGTACAATGGTTATTCATTAGACTACTAGAATTTTATTTAATAAAGAGTTCTAAAGTCATCCAGCACCATCTGAAGCTCAAAGAAGTTAGGTAACTAACTTACCTCTTCAGGGTCACATGGTTACTATATGATAGAGCTATGACCCAGGGGTTTCTGACTGCAAGCTCTTTCCACGATCCCAGAGTGACTATATACGATCTGAGTATTCTGCAGAAGTGCATTTGGGATCTTAAGGGTGGTGAAGGTAGAGGAAAGAGATGTGGGTTGGAGAGAATGTGGACACATTCTAGAGTCTGGAATCCCCATTCCTATTTCATGGGAGTTCCCCTTCTGTTTAATAAACTAGGGTCCTGAATAAGATTTAAGGAAAAAAAAAAAAAGAAAGGCAAACAATGATCAAAGAAATGTAAAAACACACATACTTTAAAACTTGCTTACCGGGTAATAGCACTGAACAGTCCACGGATGCGTGCTTTATGTCTAGACACAAAAGCTTCAGTAAATATTACTCCTCTGTTATCAAGATCAATTTGTCCATTAATAATTCTACCTAGTCGCTGAGTTAGTGCCTGAGGGTAAAGATGGATGAAAATTCTTATTAAAATGATAGAACAAAATTACAGATTTACATTTGTACAAGTTTACTAAAGTCATGCTGCATGCTGATGCTGTATTAATCCTATGATTGAATAATTTCAGCAAGCATGAATTAACAAGATATATAAAGTAAAATAAAGACTTAGGATCTAGGAAACTTCATAATCTTATGGTGAAAACAAGAATTGAATGAGTCTAATAACTGATATGTTAAAAAACTCAGCTACCTGCTAATAAGGCCTATTTATAGGGTAAAATAAAAGAGATTAACCAGTTTTCCAGATATAGGCAGCCTGAAACACAGAAAACCAAGACAAGGACCCTGGAGAGGATCCTATATGGAACTGTTAATACTAACAGAGAAATAAATATTATCCCAAGATTCTATAACCTAGGGATATATAAGACCTGAAAAGTTATACTCTATGATGCAAATATTAACAAACTCTGTCCATAAATCTATACTGACAGACAACCTGATTTCTTGGTAACCTGAGGAGGGCATTTCTCCACAGCTACACTATGACTGGGATCAGGTTTATGAAATAAGCTTGGACGTATTTCCCTTTCCAGGACAAGTTAAATCTACTCGAGTCAGCCTGGCTGATACTTCTATGGTACAGAAAAATGCTTTTCAAACAACTTTTTTTAAGGATCTATTTTTTTGCCATCCCATGAGGCATGCAGGATCTTAGTTCCGTGAGCCAGTATTAAACCCGTGCCCATAGCATTGGAAGCTCAGAGTCTTATCCACTGGACTGTCAGGGAAGTCCCCCAAACAACCTCTTAGTGAGCTTTTACAATACTGCCTATGATACTGAGAAAAATTAAAACCGAAAAAAGAAACCATATATATTTCTAAAATGTATCAGCAGCACAATAAGAAACCACTTGATCTGTTCTGATATTTTAATGTAAAACTGACTAAAAATATCTTTTTTTTTGCCTTCTGTGATTTACATGTATTTGCTCATTTTATCTTCTGTAATTTACATATACTTGCTCAGGAGCTTAGTCTCCTGAAATGCTTTGTAAAACAGATCTATATGCTCAATGGTATTTTACATGCAATGAGGAGAAATCACCCACTTAAAATGAGTGAGTAAATCTGTTTCATCATAAATTAATCTCATGCAATTATGGTTTGGTAATTTCTGTAAGATGGATTTTCTTAAAGTATACCTAAAATGATTTGGCTTTTCCCTTATTTGTTCCAGTAAATATATAAACAAAACCATCATTTATTGAGTACTTCCTCTAGGCCAGCCATTTCACCAGATATACCATGTATATGACACCTCACTGACATCTATGAGAGACAATTATTCCCATTTTCAGATATGTAACTTGAAGCACAAACAGGCATAAAAATAATTTTTCTGACCCTAAGTAACTAAGCAGTGTCATAGACAGAATTTAAATCATGGTCTGTTTAACTTCCACTGTTCCAAACAGACTTCTAAAACGTTAAACAACTTTAAGGAAACTGAAATAACAAACAAGGAAATAGCCTCTATTTTCAGGCACCATTGTAATTTAACTTATAAAGATAATTTGATTTGAGTATTGATGCAAGTACCAAAAATTAAGAGACTATAAGCCATTCTTCAATTCCTCTCCCTATCATGCTCTTAGTTTAGACGAAAAAAAGTGACATCAAAAGAAGTTGGTACTATTGACATTTGCGGAAGAAAATTTTCTATTTGGAAGGGATGCTCTGTGCACTGCAGGATGTTCAGCAGCATCTGTGACCTTTACTACACAAGATGCCAGTAGCACCTCTTATAAATTATAATCTTCATCAGCTGTTTCTTAAATTATAACTAGCAATCAGAACTGAAGATATCCTTGCTAAAGAAGCATTCAATAAAGATGTACATTTCTGGTATACTTGCTGCATCCAAGCAGACCAAGACCTTAAGTCTACTAAGTTTAGGGTATCTCTGGGTTCAGGAAGATTAAAATCACTTCTAAACAATCTTATCAGAGCCATCAATGTTTAAGTATCCCCCAAATATATTGCTAGAACATAGTCAAAACTAGAAAATAGTCAAAACGCTTGCAAAAAAACAAATAATAGTAAGTCTAGTTTTTCCCCACCCTTTCAAACTTGGCATTTACTTGAAAAGACAAATTATACCAATAAGGAAAAAAAAATACCTGTGTCAGAAAGTTTCCAGGAAGATCATAGGTTTTACACAGTTCTGCTATGGTTACTTGACCACTTTCCTGTAATTTATCATTTACTTCTTCTGCTAAACGATCCAAATAGTTCCTTAGTTTAAATTAAAAAAAAAAAAAAAAAAAGGAAAAACTCAATTAGGAATAATAATTTTCCTCTATCTTTTTATGTTTAATTTCTGCTGCAATAAGGCATTCCCCAAAAGTAATTAATATGGTATGTTTAGGTAAACACCATTCATTAATCATATTTTGAAATTTTTCTTATCAATGTAATAAATGGAAGGTTAATCAAATAAATGCTGAAATTGTTTTCAACAATTAAAATTTTACAGTCATTTTCATTAGGACTTTTTAGCAATTCTGCTTTCAGAGTTAAGCTCACATAAGAAAAATGATAAAAATTATGTTTTGTGTTACTTTAAAACAATAGAAAAAATTAAAAGTTTATATTATTTCCAAGTATTCCACACAAGTAAGCACTTACTGTTTAAGTACAATAATGAAAATCAGTACTAGAAGAGTACTAAAAACTGCCGTAGTGCCACAGTTATTCTAAATTTAAGTATAAACTTACAAAAAAAGAAACACAAAAAGGTATTCTTAATTATTGTACTTACTCATCTATCAGTTGTCCCAATACTAGTTGAACATGTTTTTCTGATTTAACAATGTCACCAATTCTATTTTCAATATGAGTCAGATCCACATTAATTACCTGGAAAACAAGTACACATTCTATTAGTAGTAAGTTCATATTGTTTTTAAATTTGAAATTATATATTTTAGAACTTTGAAAAAAAAATTTTCTTCCCCTTAGATGAATTTCAAATTGATTTGAAATATTATAAAAAATCTCAAACAATTAGGGGCTTATTGCTTATTCACTTTCAATTCTGAACCTGTACACTTTTACTCGCTAAGAAAACCTGCACTACAAAAATCACACAACTTCAAAGGTCTTTTCGCCTCCAGAGTCCTACCTAGTCCCCAAGGAGGCAGACAGGAGTAAGAGGGAGTGCCTGAAGCAGTGCAACAAGCAGGTCCTGACCTGCTGACATCATGCAGTGAGTCTGTGAGTCTATGACGCAAACTGCCCACTGCCTCTGAGCAATCGCTGGACTGATGCCCCATAGGGAGCCTCCTGGCCCAAGGACCATCCCAGCCCTGATTCTCTCACTCAAGAGAGGCCCTGCAGGCCAGCACTCAGGGGGTCAAGACTGCTGATACATCTCAGCCCATGGTGTGATCCATGGGCCTGCAAAGAAGTCAGCCAAACCCACTGTCAGCGTCGTGAATGAGGTTTCTCAGCAGATCCTGGCTCATGGTTCTGAGGTAGGAGGTAGATGGGTCGCTGAGCTGAACAGCTGGAGATTGTCAAGTGGAGTAAACTGGACCTTTGCTTCCCCTAGACATTTCAAGGATAAAGTTAATAGCAGAAGCTGAGCTCTGCTGGAGTCAAGAAATAAGATGACTGCATCTATCACTCCTGAGGTCAGGATCTCTAGGACTGCACATGTGTAGAAAGACTTGGGGGTCAAAAAGGGAGGGGCACTATCCCATAATAGGTGCTGTCAATCTCCTATAGGCTTCCATGCTAGAATCCATCTTGGCAAAAAGATGCATAAGTATATCAGGAAGAATCAAGTCTGAGGTGGGAAATGAAGAAAGATGACTGGCCAGAGGAAATAAAAAACCCAGGAAAAACTGCTTCCATGTAAATGATTTAAATCACCTCTCTGGGATGCTCCTCATTAGGGTGGACACCCACACTCTTTCCTGTGTGTGTATTTCTGCTTTGTTTTAAATAGACTGCTTCTTTGTTCTCTTTGCATGTACTGTGCTTCCAATAAATTCTGTGTCTGCTTTAAAATGTCTCTTTGTGGAATTCTTTCTCTGAAGAAGAAAAGAACCAAGGTCCTCTCACTTGGTAACATCATCTGGTGCCATGATTCGGATTGCTGCTAAGGTAATTTGCAGGTCTCGCTCAACTATGGCAAGAGATCTCTGCGTGCACTATCTTCCTTGCTTCTCCTTTGGATTGTGCCTTTTTTTCCTACTTATCTTGCACAGAAGGGCCTGTTTTTCACTACATATGTTCAACATCCTCCTGGGAAAAGATCTTTTGCTTTTTATTTCTAAACTGCCAGTGCTGTCTTCATCAGGCTGAATGCACAGGTTCCCTGAGGTCTTATCTTTGTTACACACATCTGAAATAATTATGCTTCTCAACTCCAATTCCTCCAAGAGTTTTTCCTTTTACTTCTCAGCTGGACCCCTCACCCTGACCCCAGGCTTTGGCAACCCATACACTGCTATGCACAGCCTAGTGAGTCTGGCCAATTCTCAGTAGATCACAACATAAATTTTATAAATACTCAATCCTGAGGAGTATACCCCAGTACAGGAAATCTTGTTATAGGACACAGGGGAGATCTGTTGTCTATAAAGGCTTAAGGGAAAACTTGGCAACTGCTTTGCACTGGTTCAAATGTCCACCATAGGCAGGGAGGGAGAGCACCTTGAAAGGAACCAAAGCTGACCAGAGATGTCTGGTTAGAAACCAGTGAGGGAGTAGAGGATGCTCCAAAGCCCATCAGCATAAAGATCAAAGGTAATTCAGAAGATGTTATGAATCCCTTACAGGTGCCTCCTAGTAATGTTTCCAGGATGCTGGACTTCATTTCTAGGAGCGCTGTTCTCGGTTGCAGGTTATTCAACATGGGAGGATCTCCTAAACCCAAAGAAACACCCCTTGAAAACGCTCCTAGGACACTAAGTTTTTTGTTCTTTCTGATCACTTTCAGTTATAAACACCACTGACGGTACCCCTGGGACAACATTTCATCAGCCAGTCTGCCCCTCTTATTACTGTCAGTTTAAGCACTATTTGGTCTAAATTTTAGCTATATAACTATGAATACAAAAAAAAGATAATTTTTGACACTGTGAAACCACAATATTCTTTAGATTCCAGAGAAAACTGGTTAAAACTCTTTTGAAATTGCAAAATTGGTTCTTTCTTAAATATGTTTTTAATTGGAGGATAATTGCTTTACAATATTGTGTTGGCTTCTGCCATACAACAATATGAATCAGTCATAAGCATACATATGTTCCCCTCCCTCTTGAACCTCCTCCATCTCCATCCCATCCCTCTAGGTTGTCATAGAGTACCACTTTGGGTTCCCTGTGTTACACAGCAACTTCCTGTTTGCTATCTATTTTACACATGGTAATGCATAAAAATGTTTCATGCTTCTCTCTCAATCTGTCCCACCTCTCCTTCCCCAACTCTGTCCACAAGTATTTTCTCTATGTCTGCATCTCTATTCCTGCCCTGCAAATAGGTTCATCAGTATCACTTTTCTAGATTCCACGTATATGCATTAATAATGTACTTCACTCTGTATAACAGGCTACAGGTATATCCACCTCACTATAACTGACTCAAATGCATTCCTTTTCATGGCTGAGTAACATTCCATTGTTAATATGTACCAAAACTTCTTTATCCATTCATCTGTCGATGGACATCTAGGTTGCTTCCATGTCCTAGCTACTGTAAATAGTGCTGTAATAAACACTGGGGTACATGTATCTTTTTGAATTATGGTTTTCTTAGGGTTAAAGTTCCAAAATAGAAAAGCAACTCATGCAGCTTACTTAAGAAAAATAAACAAGCCAATCAAAAAGTAGGTGGAAGACTTAAAACAGATACTTCTCAACAAAACTGGTTCTTTTGCATAGGCAATTAGAGAAAGTAAGCTTGTTAAAATATTTTTTTTCCTTTGGAATTCTGACTTTGAGAGAAAACACGCCTAGAAGAAAGCCTGAAGTTAACTCTTACTATGTCCTTGAGATACAAACACAGCCCACTTTTCCTGGGACTTTGCCCTTGGATTAATTAGTAGAACTTCAAGCAAAGGTTAAAAAAAAAAAATGCAAAGAGGCATTTTAAACCTTGAGCAGAAACTGTGAGATCTCTGTTAGTCTGGATTTATGTATGTCTCCAGTACGTGTCTTTGTCTTTGGATAATATTGCTGAAGTTAATCTGTGTGGATCACAACAAATTGTGGAGAATTCTTGAAAGAGATGTGAATACCAAACCACCTTACCTGCCTCCTGAGAAACCTGTGTGCAGGTCAACAGTTAGAACCTTACATGGAGCAAGTGACTGGTTCAAAATTGGGAAAGGAGTACATCAAGGTTGTATATAGTGATCCTGCTTATTTAACTTATATGCAGAGCACACCATGTGAAATGCCGAGCGAGATGAATCACAAGTAGGAATCAATGTTTCTGGGGGAAATATCAACACCAACAGATATGCAGATGATACCACCCTAATGGCAGAAAGTGAAGAGGTACTAAAGAGCCTCCTGATCAAAGTGAAAGAGGAGAGTGAAAAACCTGGCTTAAAACTCAACATTCAAAAAACTAAGATCAGTGTTGTTCAGTTCAAGATGGCGGAGTAGCAGGATGTGTACTCATCTCCTCCTGCAACACCACAAGAACTGCAACTAGCTGTTGATCAACCATTGACAGGAGAATGCTAGAACCCACCAAATAAGATACCCCACGTCCAAAGACAAAGAAGAAGCCACAGCAAGATGGTAGGAGGGGGCACAATCACTGTAAAATAAAATTCCATTCCTGTGGGGTGGGTGACCCACAAACTGGAGAACAATAATATAAAAGAAGTATTCTCATTGTTGTGAAGCTTCTGAACCCCACACCAGGCTTCCCAGCCTGGGGATCTGACAAAAGGAACGGGAACTCCCAGGGAATCTGGCCTTGAAGGCCAGTGGAATTTGTCTGCATGACTTCCACAGGACTGAGGGAAACAGAGACTCTAATCTTGAAGGGCACAAACAAAATCTTGCAGGCACCAATACCCAGAGGAAAGCAGCAGTGACCCAGCAGGTGACTGAACCAAAATTACCTGCTAGGGTTGGATGGTCTCCTGTGGAGGCATGGGTTGGCAGGGGCTCACCACAGGGACCAGGGCCCTGGCAGCACATCAGGTTGGGAAGGTCTCCCTTGTAGTTCACCATTAATGTTACCATAGAGCCCATAGCAAACAGAGGTCAAATTGCCACATCTGTTGGGTCATCAAAAAAACAAGAGAGTTCCAGAAAAACATCTATTTCTGCTTTATTGACTATTTCAAAGCCTTTGACTGTGTGGATCACAACAAACTGTGGAAAATTCTTAACAGATGGGAATACCAGTCCACCTGACCGGCCTCTTGAGAAATCTGCATGCAGGTCACGAAGCAACAGTTAGCCTTGACTAGATGGACCTTTGTTGGCAAAGTAATGTCTCTACTTTTTAATATGTCTAGGTTGCTCACACCTTTTCTTCCAAGTCTTTTAATTTCATGGCTTAGTCACAATCTGCAGTGATTTTGGAGCCACCCAAAATAAAATCAGCCACTGTTTCCTCATCTATTTGCCATGAAGTGTTGGGACTGCATGCCATGACTTTAGTTTTCTGAATGTTCAGCTTTAAGCTGACTTTTTCCCTCTCCTCTTTCACTTTCATCAAGCAGTTCTTTAGTTCGTCTTCACTTTCTGCCATAAGGGTGGTGTCATTTGCTTATCTGAGCTTATTGATATTTCTCCTGGCAATCTTGATTCCAGCTTGTGCTTCATCCAGCCCAGCATTTCGTATGATGTTCTCTGCATATAAGTTAAATAAGCAGGGTGACAATATAAAGCCTTGATGTACTCCTTTCCTGATTTGGAACCATGTCTAGTTCTAAATGTTGCTTCTTGACCTGCATACAGATTTCTCAGGAGGCAGGTCAGGTGGTCTGGTATTCCCATCTTTCAGAATATTCCAGTTTGTTGTGATCCACAGAGTCAAAAGCTTTGGCATAGTCAATAAAGCAGAAGTAGATGTTTTTCAAGAAGTCTCTTGCTTTTCTGATGATCCAGTGGATGTTGGCAATTTGATTTCTGGTTCCTCTGCATTTTCTAAATCCAGCTTGAACGTCTGGAAGTTCACAGTTCACATACTGTTGAAGTCTAGCTTTGAGGATTTTGAGCATTAACTTCCTAGAGTGTGAGATGAGTGCAACTGTGTGGTATATTGAATTCTTTAGCATAGGCATTCTTTGGGACTGGGATGAAAACTGACCTTTTCCAGTCCTGTGGCCACTGCTAAGTTTTCCAAAATTACTGACACACTGAGTGCAGGACTTTCACAGCATCACTGTTTAGGATTTGAAATAGTTCAACTGGAATTCCATCACCTCCACTGGCTTTGTTTGCAGTTATGCTTTCTAAGGCCCACTTGACTTCACATTCCAGGATGTCTGGCTCTAGGTGAGTGATCACACCATCATAGTTACCTGGGTTACGAAGATCGTTTTTGTATAGTTCTTCTGTGCATTCTTGCCACCTCTTCTTACTATCTTCTGCTTCTATTAGGTCCACACCATTTCTGTCCTTTATTGAGCCCATCTTTGCATGAAATGTTTCCCTGGTATTTCTAATTTTCTTGAAGAGCTCTCTAGTCTTTCCCATTCTGTTGTTTTCCTCTATTTCTTTGCATTGATCACTGAGGAAGGCTTTCTTATCACTCCTTGCTATTCTTTGGAACTCTGAATTCAAATGGGTATATCATTTTTTTTTCTCCTTTCCCTTTAGCTTCTCTTCTTTTCTCAACTATTTGAAAGGCCTCGTCACACAGCCATTTTGCCTTTTTGCATTTCTTTTTTTGGAGATGGTCTTGCTCCGTCTCCTGTACCATGTCACGAATCTCTGTCCATAGTTCTTCAGGCACTCTATCAGATCTAATCCCTGGAATCTATTTGTCACTTCCACTGTATAATCATTAAGCAATCTGATTTATGTCATACCTGAGTGGTCTATTCGTTTTCCCTACTTCCATTTCAGTCTGAATTTGGCAATAAGGAATTCATGATCTGTGCCACAGTCAGCTCCCAGTCTTGTTCTTGTTGACTGTATAGAGCTTCTCCATCTTTGGCTGCAAAGAATATAATCAATCTAAGTTTGGTATTGACCATCTGGTAATGTCCATGGTAGAGGCTTCTTTCGTGTCGCTGGAAGAGGATGTTTGATATGACCAGTGTGTTCTCTTGGCAAAACTCTGTTAGCCTCTGCCCTGCTTCATTTTGTATTCCAAGGCCAAATTTGCCTGTTACTCCAGGTATCTCTTGACTTCCTATTCTTGCATTTCAGTCCCCTATAATGAAAAGGACATCTTTTTTGGTGTCAGTTCTAGAAGGTCATGTAGGTCTTCACAGAACCATTCCACTTCAGCTTATTTAGCATTTCTAGTTGCGGCATAGACTTGGATTACTATGATATTGAATGGTTTGCCTTGGAAACAAACAGAGATCATTCTGATTCCTAAGATGTCGATGTTCACTCTTGCCATCTCCTGTTTGACCACTTTCAATTTGATTCATGGACCTAACATTCCAGGTTCCTATGCAATATTGTTCTTTACAGCATTGGTCTTTACTTCCAGCACCAGTCACATCCACAACTGGGTGCTATTTTAGCTTTGGCTCCATCTCTTCATTCTTTCTGCAGTTATTTCTCCATTGTTCTCCAGTAGTATATTGGGCACCTACCAACCTGAGGAGTTCATCTTTCAGTGTCCTATCTTTTTGCCTTTTCATACTGTTCATGGGGTTCTCAAGGCAAAGATACTGAAGTGGTTTGCCAATCCCTTCTCCAGGGGACCACGTTTTGTCAGAACTCTCCACCACGACCCATCCATCTTGGGTGGCCCTACATGGCATGGTTCATGGTTTCATTGAATTAGACAATGCAGATGGTCAAAAAACATGAAAATATGCTCAACATCACTAATTATTAGAGAAATGCAAATCAAAACTACAATCAGTTATAACCTCACACCAATCAGAAAAGCCATCATCTGAAAGTCTCCAAACAATACATACTGGACAGCGTGTGGAGAAAAGGGAACCCTCCTAAGACTGTTGGTGGGAATGTAAAACTGGTATAACCATTACAGTGAACAGTATGAAGTTTCTTAAAAAACTAAAAATATAATTACCACATGGTCCAGTAATCTCACTCCTGGGCATACATCTGGAGGAAAGTGCATTTTGAAAAGATACATTCACCCCAATGTTCACTGCGGCACTATTTACAACAAGTAAGACATGGAAATAACCTAAATGTCCACTCACAGAGGAATAAATATAGAAGATGTGGTACATATATAGAGTTGAATATTACTCAGCCATTAAAAGAGAGTGAAATAGAAGAGAAGCGAAAAGCAAAGGAGAAATGGAAAGATATACCCATTTGAATGCAGAGTTCCAAAGAATAGCAAGGAGAGATAAGAAAGGTTTCCACAGTGCTCAGTGCAAAGAAGGAGAGGGAAACAATACAATCGAAAAGACTAGAGATATCTTCAAGAAAATGATGGGCTCAATAAAGGACAGCAATGGATGAACCTAACAGAAGCATAAGATAATAACAAGAGGTGGCAAGAATACACAGAAGAACTGTACAAAAATGATCTTCACGACCCAGGTAATCACGATGGTGTGATCACCAACCTAGAGCCAGACATCCTGGAATGTGAAGTCAAGTGGGCCTTAGAAAGCATCACTATGCATAAAGCTAGTGGAGGTGATGGAATTCCAGCTGAGCTATTTCAAATCCTAAAAGATGATGCTGTGAGAGTGCTGCACTCATATGCGAGCAAATCTGGAAAACTCAGCAGTGGCCACAGGACTGCAAAAGGTCAGTTTTCATCCCAATCCAAAAAAAGGCAATGCCAAAGAATGCTCAACAACTGCACTCATCTCACATGCTAGTAAAGTAATGCTCAAAATTCTCCAAGCCAGGATTCAACAATACATGAACCGTGAACTTCCAGATGTTCAAGCTGGTTTTAGAAAATGCAGAGGAACCAGAAATCAAATTGCCAACATCCGCTGGATCATCAAAAAGGCAAGAGAGTTCTAGAAAAACATCTATTTCTGCTTTACTGATTATGCCAAACCCTCTGACTGTGTGGATCACAATAAACTGGAAAATTCTGAAAGAGATGGGAATACCTGAATACCTGCCCTGCCTCTTGAGAAATCTGTATGCAGGTCAGGAAGCAACAGTTAGAACTGGACATGGTAGAACAGACCAGTTCCAAATAGGAAAAGGACATCAAGGCTGTACATTGTCACCCTGCTTATTTAACTTATATGCAGAGTACATCATGAGAAACGCTGGGCTGGATGAAGTACAAGCTGGAATCAAACTGCCAGGAGAAATATCAACAACCTCAGACATAGAGATGACACCACCTTTATGGCAGAAAGCAAGAAGAACTAAAAAGCCTCTTGATGAAAGTGAATGAGGAGAGTGAGAAAGTTGGTTTAAAGCTGAACATTCAGAAAACGAAGATCATGGCATCCGGTCCCATCACTTCATGGCAAATAAATGGGGAAACAGTGGAAACAGTAGCAGACTTTATATTTGAGGGGCTCCAAAATCACTGCAGATGGTGATTGCAGCCATGAAATTAAAAGACGCTTGCTCCTTGGAAGAAAAGCTATGACCAACCTAGACAGCATATTAAAAAGCAGAGACATTATTTTGCCAACAAAGGTCTGTCTAGTCAAGGCTACGCTTTTTCCAGTAGTCATGTATGGATGTGAGAGTTGGAGTATAAAGAATGCTAAGTGCTGAAGAACTGATGCTGTTGAACTGTGGTGTTGGAGAAGACTCTTGAGAGTCCCTTGGACTGCAAGGAGATCTAACTAATCCATCCTAAAGGAAATTAGTCCTGAATATTCACTGGAGGGACTGATGTTGAAGCTGAAACTCCAATAGTTTGGCCCCCTGATAGAAGAGCTGACTCATTTGAAAAGACCCTGATACTGGAAAAGATTGAAGGCAGGAGGAGAAGGGAATGACAGAGGATGAGACAGTTTAGTTGGTTGGCATCACCGACTCAATGGACATGAGTTTTAGTAAACTCCAGGAGTTGGTGATGGATAGGGAGGCCTGGTGTGCTGCAGTCCACAGGGTCACAAAGAGTTGGACATGACTGAGCGAGTGAACTGAACTGATACACACTACTATGTAGAAAATAATTAACAAGGACCTACCATATAGCACAGGGAATAGTATCCAGTGTTCTGTAATAATAACCCATGTGGGAAAGGATTCTAAAAAAGAACTATAAATCAACTATACCCTGAAAAAAAAAGAAAAATTTTTGAAAAAATAAGAAATTAAACCTATTCACTCAAAAATGGCCAGTTTCCTGCATATAGTGTAGTGTACCTTACTGATGCACCCTAATGGATCACAGCTCTGTCAAGATGAAGGGGCTTGTCAAACTCAATCAACCTACGAGCTATGCCCTGCAGGGCCACCCAAGACAGATGGGTTATGTTGGAGAGTTCTGACAAAATGTGGTCCACTGGAGGAGGAAGTGGCAAACCACTCCAGTATTCTTGCTGTGAGAACCCCATGAACAATAGAAAAAGGCAAAAAGATACAATATCAGAAGATGAGTCCCCAAGGTTGGAAGGTGTCCAATATGTTACTGGGGTAGAGCAGAGGGCAATTACCCCAGACTGATAGCTCCAGAATGAATGAAGCAGCTGGGCCAAAGCAGAAACAATGCTCAGCTGTGGATGTGTCTGGTGGTGAAAGTAAAGTCCAGTGCTGTAAAGAATAATATTGCATAGGAACCTGGCAAGTAGGTCCATGAATGAAGGTAAATTATATGTGGTAAACCAAGAAATGGCAAGAGTGAACATCAACATCTTTGTAATTAGTGAACTAACATGGATGGGAACGGGCAAATTTAATTCACATGACCATTATATCCACCACTGTAGGCAAGAATTCTAAAGAAATGGAAAAGCCCTCATAATCAACAAGAGTCTAAAATGCAGTACTTGTGTGCAATCTCCAAAACAACAGAATGATCTCAGTTTGTTTCCAAGGCAAATCATTCAATATCACAGTAATCAAAGTCTATGCCCCAACGAGTAATGCCAAAGAAGCTGAAGTGGAATCGTTCTATGAAGACCTACAAGACCTTCTAGAACTAACACCAAAAAAAGATGTACTTTTTATTATACGGGACTGGAATGCAAAAGTAGGAAGTCAAGAAATACGTGGAATAACAGGCAAATTTGGCCTTGGGATACAAAATGAAGCAGGGCAAACACTAGCAGAGCTTTGCTAAGAGAATTCACTGGTCATAGCAAACACCCGTTTTCACCAACACAAGAGACAACTCTACACGTGGACATTACTATATGATCAATACCAAAATCAGACTGATTACATTCTTTGTAGCCAAAGATGGAGAAGCTCTATATAGTCTGCAAAAACAAGACCTGAAGCTGACTGAGGCTCAGATCATCAGCTTCTTACAGCAAAATTCAGGTTTGAACTAAAAGAAAGTAGGGGAAACCACTAGGCCATTCAGGTACAACCTTAATCAAATCCCTTATGATTATTCAATAAAGGTGATGAATAGATTTTAGGGCTTATATTTGGTAGACAGAATGCCTGAAGAACTATGGACAGAGCTTTATAACACCGTACAGGAGGTAATGACCAAAACTATCTGAAAGAAAAAGAAATGCAAGAAGGCAAAGTGGCTGTCTGAGGAAACTTTACAAATAACTGAGGAAAGAGATGTGAAAAGCAGTGGAGAAAGGGAAAGATATATCCAACTGAATGCAGAGTTCCAGAGAAGAGCAAAGAGAGATAAGAAGGCCTTCAATGAACAATGCAAAGAAACAGAAGAAAACAACAGAATAGGAAGGATTAGATATCTCCAAGATAATTGCAGACATCAAAGGAGTATTTCATGCAAGGATGGGCATGATAAAGGGCAGAAACGATAAAGAATTAACAGAGGAAGAGATTAGTGGCAAGCATACACAGAAGAACTGTACAAAAAAGGTCTTGATGACACAGATAATCACTATGGTGTGGTCACTCACCTAGAGTCAGACATCCTAGAGTGTGAAGTCAAGCAGGCCTTAGCAAACATTACTACCAAAAAAAAATAGTGGAAGTGACAGAATTCCAGATAAGCTATTTAAAATACTAAAAGATGATGGTGTTAAAGTGCTGCACTCAATATGTCAGCAATTTGGAAAACCCAGCAGTGGCCATAAGACTGGAAAAGGTCAGTTTTCATTCAAATTCCAAAGAAAGGCAGTGCTAAAGAATGTTCAAACTATCAGACAATTGCGCTCACTTCCTTGAGCTAGTAAGGTTACGCTCAAAATCCTTCAAGGTACGCTTCAGCCGTATTTGAATCAAGAACTTCCAGATGTACAAGATGAGTTTAGAAAAGGCAGAGGAACCAGAGATCAAATTGCCAACATTCACTGAATCATAGAGAAAGCAAGGGAATTCCAGAAAAACATCTACCTGTTTCATTGACTACACAGAAGCCTTTGACTGTGTGGATCACAACAAACTGTGGAAAATTCTTAAAGAGATAGGACTACTAGACCATCTTACCTGTCTCCTGAGAAACCTGTATGTGGCCAAAAGTCAACAGTTAGAATCTTGTATGGAACAACTGACTGGTTCAAAACTGGGAAAGGAGTATAACAAGGCTGTATATGTCAGCCTGTTTATTTAACTGTATGCAAAGTACATCAGCGAAATGCTGAGCAGGATGAGTTACAAAATGGAATCAAGACTCCCAGGAGAAATTATCAACAACCTCAGATATGCAGATAATATTACTCTAATGGCAGAAAGTAAAGAGGAACTAAAGAGCCTCTTGATGAGGGTGAAGGAGGAGAGTGAAAAAGCTGACTTAAAACTCAACATTAAAGAAAACTAAGGTCATAACATCCGGTCCCATTCCTTCCTGGCAAATAGAAGGAGAAAAAGTAGAAGCAGTGACAGATTTTTTTCTTCCTGGGCTCCAAAATCACTGCAGATGATGACTGCAGCCATGAAATTAGAAGATGTTTGCTTCTTGGAAGGAAGGCTATGGCAAACCTATACAGTGACAAAGGTCTGCATACTCAAAGCTATGGTCTTTTCAGTAGTCATGTACAGATGTTAGAGTTGGAAAAGAAGGCTGAATGCCGAAGCACTGATGCTTTTGAATTGTGGTGTTGGAAAAGACTCTTGAGAGTCCCTTGGACAGCAAGGAGATCCAACCAGTCAAGCCTAAGCGAAATCAACCCTGAAAATTCTTTGGAAGGACTGATGCTGAAGCTAAACCTCCAATACTTTGGCCACGTGATACGAAGAGCTGACTCATTAGAAAAGACCCTGATGATGAGAGAGATTGAGGCAAAAGGAGAAAGGGCAGAAGAGTATGAGACAGTTGGATGGCGTCATTGATTCAATGGACATGAACTTGGGTGAACTTCAGGAGATGGTAAGGGACAGGGAGGCCTGTCATGCTGCAGTCCACAAGGTCGCAAAGAGTTGGACACGACTTAGCCACTGAACAACAACAAAACCCTTACTGATGACACGTACACTTGTATTTTCTAAAAATATCTTCTAGGTTTAACTTCCACATACTAAAAACAAGTCACCATGAAACTACTGATTTTTCTCTCAAAATTACATAAACTCTATAATTACATAAAATGGTGACTATGAGTTTATTTTGTAAAGAATAAAGTGTAAGCAAGTCAACTGAGAAAGAAAAACTTGTTAAACTGATTAAATGTATCAGTGATGGTCATATAATTATTTCTTCACAAACACAATATGATACCAATATCAAGTGGCTACTTAAGGCATTGAAAAAATTAGTAACATAAAAAGTTGAGAAATCAAAGTAAAAACTGTTATAAAGCTGAAATTTACCTGTTGCAGATCAACGATGTTTACTCGACCTTTAAAGAAAAGACATTCATTTAAGTTATCAGTAAGTACATACCAGCCCCAAACTGCAAATTCCAACAGATTCATGTTTTGGACATTTCAAGATCCAAAACATAAATCTTTCTGCAATGCACACAATGAAAGTGAAAAGTGAGAGTCGCTCAGTTGTGACCGACTCTTTGTGACCCGCCAGACTGTAGCCTACCAGACTTCTCTGTCCATGGAACTCTCCAGGCCAGAATACTGGAGTGGGTACCTGTTTCTCCCAAGGGAGGGCTCGAACCCAGGTCTTCTGCATTGCAGGCGGATTCTTTACCATCTGAGTTACCAGGGAAGCCCAAGAATACCGGAGTGGGCAACTGTTCCCTTCTCCAGCGGATCTTCCTGACCCAGGGATCAAACCAGGGTGTCCTGCATTGCAGGTGGATTCTTTACCAACAGGGCCACAGTAATTAATGTCTTCAAAGATAAGTTATTAGCATAATAAGTATCCATGGCTAAAATACAGAGGATAGCTTATTTTCAAAGTTCACTTGTCATATCAAACCAATAACCAGCATCAGCTGATACTGAGTTGGGCAGACCAATGAGGGTTATTTTCATCCCTTCACAATTTATCTACTGTGACCAAAGACATTATTAACAACAAAATTCAGATAAATTATTTTCAATTATTTGAAACCGGTAGGTTATCATTTATTAGCTAAAGAATATCTGTTAAGCATTTCAAATTATAGCTAGTATTTTATTAGGACTATGCACTAAGATAAAAAACAAACACCTAGGGTATATCTAATAACATCTAACAAGTTGTTTTCACAGATGCATCTATTTTAATCAAACATATTTAAATTTGCTCAGTAATTTCTTCATATTTCAAAAAGGCAATGGAAACAAAAACTTTTTTGTGTTTGTAGTAGCTTTTCCTACAATCTGATATAACACCATACTAAATTATTTTGTAATTTGCAAACCAAATTTAAAAAAGACATGGTATTGCAGTCTTGCTTTTCAATGATCTGTAATTTAAAAGCTCTGTTCCCTTTTCATAATTATCACCTGATAACAGACAGCTAAGTCCACCTGAGTCACCCAATAAATTCAAGAACTGTGAAAAGAAACAGCTAATTCACAAACAGAACACATAACTCAAAATAAAAAATGCGATTTTGTAAAGTGACAATATTTGACTTCATTTAAATTATATAATGTTCACCAAAATCTGTTTAAAAGTATTAAGGCTGATTATCATATTAACAATTGAGAAGGGTATCCTATAACCTCCAAATCATTTATGATTTATCATTTGAAAGGTGATGCCCAGGCCCCTTTCCGAAGAACCAGAAGAAAAAACTAAGGAATTACTTACCACCTCGAACATGTAGCTCATCTCTCATTTCTTTACTAATTTGGGCTGGAGTAATATATTCCTTTCCATCAAGTGTGTGAACTACTTCTAGCTGTTTCTGAGCAATCAATTTATTCACAATCTCAATGCAGTTTCGCTCTGACAATCTGAGGGAAACAAAAGTTTTAAAAATGAATGTTACATCCAGTGCTCAATATGTTTACGGAGATGTAAGACAATGGGTTTTTAAAAGGTTTGGACAGTCATTAGGTTCTATATTACAGCATCTGTATCTTTTTTCGTGTAATACTAATTCAATACATTTTTTAAAATTCTAGGGCATAAATAGGTTTACATTAACTTAAATTATGTAGTTCATTGTTACAAATCTACTGTAGATTTCGAGTTTGCTCTTTCACGCATGCTTCTAATCTTCAAATCTGAATAGAAAAGTAAGGACATGTAATTTAAGTAGAAGAAAAAACACGTCCTACTTTTGGTTCAATTTTCACTTTCGCTTCAGTTAAAAAAAAAATTTCTTTTATTAAATGCACAGTTGCCTCACTCCTATCTATAAGCTTTGTAAGCAGGACACCTAGCTAGGCCATGGCAACCATAATTTGCAACTGATAGTTACACAAACACTTAAGTGTCCTCGTTCGCTAGCAGTGATACAAAACACAGCATCAGAGGATTAAAGTCTTTAGCTCCAGAAGGAACAAGGCAAGAAGTAGCCAACAGATAAAAAAGGGTTCTATTAGCATTATATGTGTTCCATAAAGGTGAAAAGCCAATTTAGGGGGCTTTTTCAGGACACACCCCCCAAAACGTCAAGTGACTGGAGTCCCTAAAAACGACAGACGGAAGTAAGGCTCTGGCCTACCACACCTACACTGGTAAACAAGAAGGCAAAATGTTTACGGAGTCAACATAGTATTTGCAAAATACTGTACCTTGGGGTTAGCCTCTCCTTTCAAGCTTTAAGTCAGGAAGTGTATAATAGGCAATGATGCTTCAAGGACTTGATAACAGTTAAGCAAGGATCAGAGGGATAGTCTTAGGAGTGTCACCCGCCCCAGCCGTTGAGGTGGGGTGGCCTCGCCTGCACCTGGCTGGGGCTTGAAGGGAGTGGGAAGGAATGTTCTAGGTCTTCCCCATCGAGAACTATTTCGGAAACCGCACTCCAGCCTCTGGGAGGAAGGGAGGGGGCGGGAACGCTGATAGGGGATGGGAAGGTCCGGGGTTCAGGGCCTGGGGTTTGCAGCCTCTGATCCCGGAGTGGCCACCCGAGCCTATTTAGGACTCCAGAAACGGAGAGGGAGGGTCAGGCACCTTTGCGTGGCCTCTGCGAACTGCGCCCGCTGAAAGTCTGCCGCCAAACGCCTAATCTCTTCCCAGGCGTCCGCCATCTCGGCCCTATTCGCCCAGCCGCCGACGAACCACAGACACGTCAGCCCAAAGGCCACTGGAGCCGAGGCGGAACGGGCCGCGCGGAGGGACAACAGACTCTCCGCGACGCAGCTACGGGACGTGCGCGACTTGCGCCGGAGGGGGCGGGGCCAGAAAAGCCGCAGCCCCGCCCTCCCCGCGTCGGAGGTTTGTCCTGGGCTGTGAGATCCTTGCGCGGCTGCGGAGAGCCGGGCCTCGTCTCTGTACTCGTCTGCCAGAAAGCCAAGTTGATAAAGTGTTACTTCAAGTCTTTGTTTGCATTATTCCTAATATTTTGGCGCGGTGATAATCAAGTTGACCACTCTTGTTTTTTTTCCCTCCCTGCCCTCTCTTTGATTTATTTGGGGGTTGTGCCCCAACCTGCAGTTATCATTACCTCTTCTCTGTTAACGTAGGGCAGTTCGATTTGCGTAGGGAATCATGCTATGGGTCACAGAGTTCCTTTGGATTTTCCCTTAACATCTTACGGGAAAACCTGAAAGAAGGTTTTGACTAACCCAGTAATATTTTTAGGTCAGTAGCTCAGCCGTGTCTGACTCTTTATGACTCCACAGACTGCAGAATGCCAGACTTCCCTATCCTTCCCCAGCTCCCAGAGCTTACTCAAACTCATGTCCATCCAGTTGGTGATGCCATCCAACCATCTCATCCTCTGCTGTCCCATTCTCCTCCTGCCTTCAATCTTTCCCAGCATCAGGGTCTTTTCCAATGAGTCAGTTCTTTACATAAGTTGGCCAAAGTATTGGAGCTTCAACTTCAGCATCAGTCATTCCGATGAATATTCAGGACAGTGACTGATTTGATCTCCTTGCAATCCTCTCAAGGGGACTCTCAAAAACTCTCAAGAGTCTTCTCCAACACCACAGTTCAAACAATCAATTATTCGGTGCTCAGTTCAAAACTGTAATTTGTAAGGGACAGCTTGTGGTGCCTAAAAGGATAGTCACTAGATAGATGAAGCTATTTAATTAAAATTGGGCTGGAAGAAGCACAAGCTGGAATCAAGATTGCCGGGAGAAATATCAATAACCTCAGATATGCAGATGACACCACCCTTATGGTAGAAAGTGAAGAGGAACTAAAAAGCCTCTTGATGAAAGTGAAAGTGGAGGGTGAAAAAGTTGGCTTAAAGCTCAACATTCAGAAAACGAAGATCATGGCATCTGGTCCCATCACTTCATAGGAAATGGATGGGGAAACAGGGGAAACAGTATCAGACTTTATTTTGGGGGGCTCCAAAATCACTGCAGATGGTGACTGCAGCCATGAAATTAAAAGATGCTTACTCCTTGGAAGAAAAGTTATGACCAACCTAGGTAGCATATTGAAAAGCAGAGACATTACTTTGCCAACAAAAGTCCGTCTAGTCAAGGCTATGGTTTTTCCAGTAGTCATGTATGGATGTGAGAGTTGGACTGTGAAGAAAGCTGAACACCGAAGAATTGATGCTTTTGAACTGTGGTGTTGGAGAAGACTCTTGAGAGTCCCCTGGACTGCAAGGAGATCCAACCAGTCCATTCTGAAGGAGATCAGCCCTGGGTGTTCGTTGGAAGGACTGATGCTGAAGCTGAAACTCCTATATTTTGGCTACCTCATGCGAAGAGTTGACTCATTGGAAAAGACTCTGATGCCGGGATGGATTGGGGGCAGGAGGAGAACGGGAGGACAGAGAATGAGATGGCTGGATGGCATCACTGACTCGATGGACGTGAGTCTGAGTGAACTCTGGGAGTTGGTGATGACAGGGAGGCCTGGTGTGCTGCGATTCATGAGGTCACAAAGAGTCGGACACGACTGAGCGACTGAACTGAACTGAACTGAACTGAAGATTATATCAGAAACAAACAAGTTGAGATTGAAAACATAATGTTTTCAGTAACAACCCCCCAAATGAAATACTTAGGTATAAATCTAACAAAATATGTATAAGATCTACATGAGTAAAACTATAAAATCTAATGAAAGAAATCAGATAAAAACTAAGTAAAAGGAGAGAGAGTCAATATTCATGTGTAGGAACAGTCAATATTATCCAGATGCAAATTCTTCCAGACTTGATCTGTAGATTGAGTACAATCCCAAATAAAATCTGGGTAATTTATTTTGTGGATATCAACAAGCTCTTTCTAAAGTTTATATGGAGAATCAAAAGACCCAGAATTGCCAACATGGGGTTGAAGAAGAACAAAGTTGAAGGACAGACACTGCCTGAATTTAAGACTAATTATAATGCTACAGTAATCAAGACAGTGTGGTATTGATGAAAGAATAGACAAATATATCAATGAAACAGAATAGAGAGTCCAAAAATAAACTCACATAAATATAGTCAAATAATCTTTGACAAAGGAACAAAATCAACACAATGGAGCAAAGATAGTGTTTTAAATAAATGGTACAGAAACAACTAGACTTTCACATGCAAGAAAGAAAAGAATAATCTAGACATAGACCTTACACTCATCATATAAGTTGACTGAAAATAGATCACAGACCTAAATGAAGAATGCAACTATGGAACACCTAGGAAATAATGGGAGGAAATTTAGATGACTTCTAGAATGTCAGTAACTTTTAGATACAACAACAAAGGCACAACAGATAAAATAAATCATTGATAAGCTGGACTTCATTAAAATTAAAAATTGGTCTGCAAAAGTCCATGTCAAGAGAACAGAAGACAAGCCACAGCATGGGAGTAGATATTTGCAAAAGACACACCTGATAAATAACTGTTTTTCAAAAGATATAAAAAAGTCGTGACATTCAACAATAAAAAAAAAAGAAAAATGGACCAAAAACTTTAACAGATAACTCACCAAAGTAGATATACAGACGACAAAGCAGCATATGAAAAGATGCTCTGTATCATATGTCATCAAAGAAATACAAATTTAACCAATGAGATGCCGCTGCACACCTATCAGAATGGTTAAAATCTGGAATGCTGACAACACCATATGCTGGCTAGGATGTGCAGAAACAGAATCCTCATTCATGGATGATAATGCAAAATAGTGCGGCTGTCTTGGAGACAGTTTGGCACTTTCTTACAAAGCTAAACATGCTCTTAACATATGATTTAGCAATCACACTCCTTGGATTTCACTCAAAGGAATTGAAAAATTATGTCTACATAAAACCTGCACACAGATGTTTATAGCATCTTTGTTTGTAATTGCCCAAACTTGGAAACAACTAATATTTCTTTCAAAGAGTGAATGGATAAATGAACTGTGGTACATACAGACAATGGAATATTATTCAATGCTAAAATGAAATGAGCAAGAAGTCATGAAAAGACATGCTGAAAACTTATATGCATATTACTAAGTAAAGGAAGCCAATCTGAAAAGCCTACATACTGTATAATTCCAACTTCATGACATTATGGAAAAAGCAAAACTATGGAGATTGTAAAAAATCAATGGTTGGCAGCATTTGGGAAGGGGAGAGGGATGAACAGGTGGAACAGAGAGGCTTTTTTTAAGACAATGAAAGTACTCTATATGATACTATAATGATAGACACTTGTCATTACACATTTGTTCACATAAATTGAATGTGCAACATCAAGAATGAGCCATTATGTAACTATGGGCTTTTGGGTAGTTTTGATGTGTAAATAAATGTAAGGATATCGATTGTATTAATAGCAAATGTACCACACTGGTGGGGGATATTGATAATGGAGAGGTTATGTGTGTGTGGGGAATGGGGTATATGGAAAGTCTCTGCATCTTCCTCACAGTTTTGCTGTGAAGTTAAAACTGCTCTAAAAGTAGTCTTTAAAAATACATGTATCGTTTAATATTAGTTGTTTAGTCACAATAGGTACGTTTCAACCGCTCAATAGCCACATGTGGCTCATGGGTATCTTATGGGACAGTACAGAAAACCAATTTTACCCTCACCAAAAGTTCTATTGGATGGCTCTGGTTTAGACTGTTGATAACGGCACACATTTGTTCAGACTCCAAGATCATGAGATTCAAAGCAACCACCTCCAGTTAGCAGCCACATATCATAACTATAATTTCAGTCATTTTGAATGAAGGATAAAAATTTGAATGGTAAATAGTTCAGTGTTGGCCAACATCTGATAGATTACCTGATAGGATAATGGCAAATAGCACAAGTCGGCTACTGAATAAGAGATGAAAGATTCCTTTTAAGAACAAGCTTGTATAGATTTGAAAAATAGCATTTCAATTCCCTAGAATATTTTCTAACAGTTTGTGTCTACAAACCTAAGTCAGATTATGACATGTTCATTATGTGTAAAGGACTCAAGGTCTTTTCAACTACACTAGTATGTGGTTGTGGCACCATCCTTAGATTCATCTAAGGGTAAGTAGATATTCTAACATTTGTAATGTGGGTTGTTGGCTTCACTGAGATGGCAGGGGATGTGATCCTGTAAAGTTCCTCCAAGATAAACTTTCTCCAACTCAACTAGGAAAATGAAACAAAACAATGGCAAAATGGGTATTTTCAGGCAAGTCAGAATTTACAATTTGTTACTGTACAGTCCCCCTTTTCATTATAGGGGACTGGAATGCAAAAGTAGGAGGTCAAGAAACACCTGGAGTAACAGGCAAATTTGGCCTTGGAATGTGGAATGAAGCAGGGCAAAGGCTAATAGAGTTTTGCCAAGAAAATGCACTGGCCGTAGTAAACACCCTCTTCCAACAACACAAGAGAAGACTCTACACATGGACATCACCAGACGGTCAACACCGAAATCAGATTGATTATATTCTTTGCAGCCAAAGATGGAGAAGCTCTATACAGTCAACAAAAACAAAACCAGGAGCTGACTGTGGCTCAGATCATGAACTCCTTATTACCAAATTCAGACTTAAATTGAAGAAAGTAGGGAAAACCACTAGACCATTAAGGTATGACCTAAATCAAATCCCTTATGATTATACAGTGGAAGTGAGAAATAGATTTAAGGGTCTAGATCTGATAGACAGAGTGCCTGATGAACTATGGAATGAGGTTCGTGACATTGTACAGGAGACAGGGATCAAGACCATCCTCATGGAAAAGAAATGCAAAAAAGCAAAATGGCTGTCTGGGGAGGCCTTACAAATAACTGTGAAAAGAAGAGAGGTGAAGAGCAAAGGAGAAAAGGAAAGATATAAGCATCTGAATGCAGAGTTCCAAAGAATAGCAAGGAGAGATAAGAAAGCCTTTCTCAGTGATCAATGCAAAGAAATAGAGGAAAACAACAGAATGGGAAAGACTAGAGATCTCTTCATGAAACTTCGACATACCAAGGGAACATTTCATGCAAAGAAGGGCTCGATAAAGGACAGAAATGGTATGGACCTAACAGAAGCAGAAGATATTAAGAAGAGGTGGCAAGAATACATGGAAGAACTGTACAAAAAAGATCTTCATGACCCAGATAATCATGATGATGTGATCACTAACCTAGAGCCAGACATCCTAGAATGTGAAGTCAAGTGGGCCTTAGAAAGCATCACTACGAACAAAGCTAGTGGAGGTGATGGAATTCCAGTTGAGCTGTTTCAAATCCTGAAAGATGATGCTGTGAAAGTGCTGCACTCAATATGCCAGCAAATTTGGAAAACTCTGCAGTGGCCACAGGACTGGAAAAGGTCAGTTTTCATTCCAATTCCAAAGAAAGGCAATGCCAAAGAATGCTCAAACTACCACACAATTGCACTCATCTCACATGCTAGTAAAGTAATGCTCAAAATTCTCCAAGCCAGGCTTCAGAAATATGTGAACCGTGAACTCCCTGATGTTCAAGCTGGTTTTAGAAAAGGCAAAGGAACCAGAGATCAAATTGCCAACATCCGCTGGATCATGGAAAAAGCAAGAGAGTTCCAGAAAAACATCTATTTCTGCTTTATTGACTATGCCAAAGCCTTTGTCTGTGTGGATCACAATAAGCTGTGGGAAATTCTGAAAGAGATGGGAATACCAGACCACCTGACCGGCCTCTTGAGAAATCTGTATGCAGGTCAGGAAACAACAGTTAGAACTGGACATGGAACAACAGACTGGTTCCAAATAGGAAAAGGAGTACATCAAGACTATATATTGTTCCCTGCTTGTTTAACTTCTATGTAGAGTACATCATGAGAAACGCTGGGCTGGAAGAAACACAAGCTGGAATCAAGATTGCCTGGATAAATATCAATAACCTCAGACATGCAGGTGACACCACCCTTATGGTAGAAAGTGAAGAGGAACTAAAAAGCCTCTTGATGAAAGTGAAAGCGGAGAGTGAAACAGTTGGCTTAAAGCTCAACATTTAGAAAACGAAGATCATGGCATCTGATCCCATCACTTCATGGGAAATAGATGGGGAAACAGTGGAAACAGTGTCAGACTTTATTTTTGGGGGCTCCAAAATCACTGCAGATGGTGTCTGCAGCCATGAAATTAAGACGCTTACTCCTTGGAAGAAAAGTTATAACCAATCTAGACAGTATATTCAAAAGCAGAGACATTACTTTGCTAACTAAGATCCGTCTGGTCAAGGCTATGGTTTTTCCTGTGGTCATGTATGGATGTGAGAGTTGGACTGTGCAGAAGGCTGAGCGCTGAAGAATTGATGCTTTTGAACTGTGGTGTTGGAGAAGACTCTTGAGAGCGCCTTGGACTGCAAGGAGATCCAACCAGTCCATTCTGAGGGAGATCAACCCTGGGATTTCTTTGGAAGGAATGATGATAAAGCTGAAACTCCAGTACTTTGACCACTTCATGCGAAGAGTTGACTCATTGGAAAAGACCCCGATGCTGGGAGGGATTGGGGGCAGGAGGAGAAGGGGACGACCCAGGATGAGATGGCTGGATGGCATCACGGACTCGATGGATGTGAGTCTGAGTGAACTCCATGAGATGGTAATGGACAGGGAGGCCTGGCGTGTTGCGATTCATGGGGTCGCAAAGAGTCAGACACGACTGAGCAACTGAACTGAACTGAACTGTACAGAAATTACAAAGATATTGTTAATTACATAGCTAATATTATCTTATTGCCGTTTGGGATTTAAGAGTTACCTTAATCCCACCATCAAAAATGGCACTTTAATCCTATACATAGAAAGCATCAATGTCTCAGGAAACTAGTATGAGTCACGAGTGGAAAAAGTCCATTTGCTTTTAGGGCAAAGAGGTTGAGATTTTTTTTTTTTCTTTTGGTTGCTGTGTGCCATATGGGATCTTAGCTCCCCAACCAGGTATAGAACTCATGCTCCTTGCATTGGAAGAGTGGAGTCTTAAACACAGGACTGCCGGGGAAATTCCTGGTTGTGACTATTAAGAGGCAATTTATTTTTTCCTTCTGAGGTTTCAATGAATGTTTGATTGTAGGACTATCTAACGAGCAAATGAGAGTAATGGGAAAAAGAACAAAGAGAACTAATTGGGTATTAAATAAAAAGAAAAGACAATGAAAATAAAGATTTTTATGATGTTGAAGAGGTAGGCAGTGAATCACGCAGGGCTTATAGAATCAGAGTATCAGGGCACGAAAGGCTCTTCAGATCATCCATGCTAATACCCATCCACAGCAATAATTTCTTTATAAGCTCATGGCAGATTATGTACTTTTTGCTTGAACACTTAAAATGATGAAGTGTTCCCTTCTTTGCAGGGCAGATTAATCCTGTTTGGGACAAACCTAAGTGTTAGAAATTCCTTCTTTATACTAAAGCAAGATCTGTTTCCCTGTCACTTCAATATTCTTTCCTTGGGTGGCTCAGAGGATGACTCTAATATATCTTTCCCATGACAACTCTTTAGATATTCAAAGCATGTCCCTCTTGCTTTCTTTTTCCAAGTTAAACATCTCAGATACTTCAATTATATCTCCTGACAAGATCTCCAGATTTGTAAATATCTTGACTACCCTCTGTTGTTAAACTCTAGCTTGGCAATGTCAGCTTTAGAAAGTGATGCCCAGAAGGAATTTAGTATTTTACACATAGTCTGACTAGAGCAGTGACAGTGAGATTAATTTCCCTAGATATTATACTTCTGTTAATTGGACTCTTGGCTTAAATTGAGCTGGTAATGAACTGTATCTGACTGGTATTTATCTAAATTGCTATCAAACCAAGTTCAGTCTATTCTGTACCTGAACAAATTAATTTTATTTTATAACTTTCACCTTGTTATTTTTGACCCATTCATTCATTTATTCTTTCAACAAATAGTGTTTGAGGTCTACTATATGCCAGACTTTATGGTATACCCTGGGGATACCAAGAAGAACAAACTATTATTAAGCTCAACTAATTAGCTGAGATTAGTTCAAAAATGAACTGTGTCATTCAACATTGTCATTTCTGCCATCACCTGCCTTCTATAGTGATTAAGTATTCAACTTAACAACAAAATTGATTAAGAGTGAATCAAGGATATATACCTGTGATGACTGGTGACACTCATACAATAGGATCTTAGATTTAAAAAATTTTAGAGCCAGAAGAAATTTAGGAAAATCTAATAGTGTGATTCATATATTTTTTAAAAAGAGAGTTAGCATAACTATAACATGGCAATAGTTGTCTTAAACACCACGCATGTGCCTGTTCTAAGTTACTTTAGTCATGTCTGACTCTTTTTGACCCCATGCACTGTAGCTTGCCAGGCTCCTCTGTCCTGAGATTCTCCAGGCAAGCATACTGGAGTGGGTTGCCATGCTCTCCTCCAGGGAAACTTCCTGACCCAAGAATTGAACTCACATCTCTTAAATCTGCATTGGCAGGTAGATTCTTTACCACTAGCACCACATCATGCTAGTCCTTTTGTTTAAGGGGAAGATCATGGAATATCACCTGGTTTATAGAATTTCATAATTCAAATTTATTAATCTGAGGACGAGCAAACTTTTTAAGATTTACTCTTAAGAAATTCACACTATTTTCTACTAACCACCATTTTAAAGATGTAAACCTTATGAAGTCATTTACTTAATGATTTCTCTTAGAATATGTCCTATTTTGCATATTGTTCTTTTTCTTCTTACTCCAAAATAAGGCTTAAAATTCACTTTTGATATCTGTCAGTTTTGTTGGGAGGTAAGGGAGCAAATTTCTGCTCATTGTGACCTTTCATCCTCATCAGTTCAGTTCAGTTCAGTTCAGTCGCTCAGTCGTGTCCGACTCTTTGCAACCCCATGAATCGCAGCACGCCAGGCCTCCCTGTCATCACCAACTCCCGGAGTTCACTCAGACTCACGTCCATCAAGTCCGTGATGCCACCCAGCCATCTCATCCTCTGTCGTCCCCTTCTCCTGCCCCCAATCCCTGCCAGCATCAGAGTCTTTTCCAATGAGTCAACTCTTTGCACGAGGTGGCCAAAGTACTGGAGTTTCAGCTTTAGCATCATTCCTTCCAAAGAAATCCAGGGCTGATCTCCTTCAGAATGGACTGGTTGGATCTCCTTGCAGTCCAAGGCGCTCTCAAGAGTCTTCTCCAACACCACAGTTCAAAAGCATCAATTCTTCAGCGCTCAGCCTTCTTCACAGTCCAACTCTCAACTCACATCCATACATGACCACAGGAAAAACCATAGCCTTGACTAGACGGACCTTAGTCGGCCAAGTAATGTCTTCTTCCTCATCAGTAAAGCAATAAACAGCATCGCTTCTGGTTCCCGTCAATTTATCTTTGGTATATAATCGTTGTAGTCTTGACCTATGGAGTCAAATGCACGTAAATACCTTGTTAACTATACAATTTTATGTTTATCCTCCCTATTTATATCTCACTAAGGCAATGGCAACCCACTCCAGTACTCTTGCCTGGAAAATCCCATGGGTGGAGGAGCCTGGTAGGCTACAGTCCACGGGGTCGTGAAGAGTCCGGCACGACTGAGCGACTTCACTTTCACTTTTCACCTTCCTGCATTGGAGGAGGAAATGGCAACCCACTCCAGTGTTCTTGCCTGGAGAATCCCAGGGACGGGGGAGCCTGGTGGGCTGCCGTCTATGGGGTCGCACAGAGTCGAACACGACTGAAGTGACTTAGCAGCGGCAGCTGTGTTATTTGTGATTATATTGTCAGAATTTCATTTTACAGCCACACCTTTTCTGCTACTATTTATTCCAAAAGCACTAAGCATTCTTTTGTTTCCAAGGGAACAAATTCTATATTAGTCTTTTCTGGTTTCACTTTTCTCCCAATTCCTTCACAATATTGTATTTAGAGCCAGACTTCTTAGCTCCAGGCAACACTTGCTTTCCTGTATACACTTCTCCACAGCGTAACTCCCAGGCAAAATGACAATAAGGCAAATTCGTAAAGGAACAAGTTAGTGCTCTTGTCAGTGCTTGAGCTTTGCTCTCCAAGGAGCTGAAAATTCTTCTATTTCACCAACAAAATATGATTTAAAAGAATATATCGCCAGCTAGTATCAGTGCTAAGGCAGTCGTGTGTAGAGTTAATAGACACAGGAACACATTCTAAAGAAATACTTAATATCTGTGTTTCCTGCCAAGCAAGGGAAAAGTTAGGCTGGCCCGGATCTCCAGGAGCAACTTGTGTCTTTCTTTTTCTTTTCTTCCCCCCGTTCTTCTCCTTGTCATCACCATCATCATTATCATCTTTCTTCTCCTTTCACTTCTTTTTTTTGTGTCTTTGGACAACATTCACCTTTTTCATCCACTCCTAATCCTTTACCTCTGGCAATTACTAGTCTGGTATTTGTATCTGAGTTAAAAAAAATTTTTTTTTTAAGATTCAACATATAAGTGATATCATTCAGTATTTTTCATTGCTTGATTTCTTTCTTCTTTCTCTCTTGTTCTTCTTCCTCTTTCAGTTTCCTCCTTCTTCCTCTATGTATTATTTATTAATTACCCCAACAAGATGACATGTTGTAAAGGAATAGGACTTGCAGCAGATGCCACTCTATAGCAGAAGCAGTGACAACATCTGGGAATTGTCAAGAGCCACACCTGGCATCTTTAAAATTCACCTTACTAAATTTCATTCTGAGGAGATAGCTTCCAAAAGTAAGTTTGGCCAAGTTCCTAAAATGCCATAATCAAGAGTAGTTGGCATCTATCCTAGTTCGTGTGAAAGGTAAAAATGTCCTCGGATATATAGATATACAGGCTATGCAATTACACCCTTTAAGGCAAATCTTATGCTTTTTAAAATGAATTTGTTATTCTGAATCTTAAAAAATATGCCTATATTTTAAATGAATTGAGTGTGCTTATGAGGGAGATATTGTCACTGATATCTGTTATTATCCAACATAGTATCTATATTTTTGGGTAATTTTTTCATGTACTAAACATTTATTGTCTTGCTCTGTAGCTGTTTGACCACTGCTGCTGCTGCTGCTAAGTCGCTTCAATCATGTCCAACTCTGTGTGACCCCATAGATGGTAGCCACCACGCTCCCCTGTCCCTGGGATTCTCCAGGCAAAAACACTGGAATGGGTTGCCATTTCCTTCTCAATGCATGAAAGTGAAAAGTGAAAGTGAAGTTACTCAGTCATGTCCACAGCAATTCTAATAGATTTTATAGGGTCAGCAAACACACATATACAAGCTAACACATCTAGGACTCAGGGCAGACCACTAATCAATGATGGCATTTGTCTTGCTAAGCCTGGAAATACCTCAGATTTCTTTGCAATGTTCCAGCCAACCGCTAACAATATATCAGAGTTGGCACTTGCTATGAAATATATTTGCCATTCCAGAGCAAGGCCGTATCTCTGAGAAATAACCTCATGTAAAATGATCTGTGGGCAGTGGTATCAGAAACGTAACAGTCACTGATCAAGGATGTCAGAAGTCTCTCTGATTGGGGAATTTTGCCAGGAAAATCACATAGAAATCCTAATTTCTCAGGAGCCAGGAATTGATGAAAGGTACACTTTTCACTTTCATGCATTGGAGAAGGAAATGGCAACCCACTCCAGTGTTCTTGCCTGGAGAATCCCAGGGATGGGGGAGCCTGGTGGGCTGCCGTCTATGGGGTCACACAGAGTTGGACACAACTGAAGTGACTTAGCAGTAGCAGCAGTTCTGATTTGGAGTAAACGTCAGACGGAAGTGAAAAGAGAAAACGAACTTTGGGGCTGTACCTCTAGATCTGTATATTGTCTATCCATGTAGCCATCACTCATATTCCTCTCACTCTATTGAGCATTTTGTGTGTGTGTGTGTTCCAAGATGTTGCCCAATCATGACATCATAGGTGTTCCCTGGAACTAGCAGTCCAAAGGAGGAAAGAAAAAACATTTATTTTTGTTTTTGTGTTCCTACTACATATAGGAAGGAGCTCCTTTTTTTGTTTTTAACCTTTGCTGTTGCTCAGTTGTCAAGTCATGTCCGACTCTGCAACCCCACGGACTGCAGCACACCAGCTTCTCTGTGCCTCATCATCCCTCAGAGCTTGCCCAAGTTCATGTCCAGTGAATTGGTGATGCCATTCCAAACATCTCATTCTCTGTTTCCCTCTTCTCCTCCTGCCCTCAGTCTTTCCCAGCGTCAGGGTCTTTTTCAGTGAGTCAGCTCTTTGTATCAGGTGGCCAAAGTATCAGAGCTTCAGTTTCAGCATCAGCCCTTCTAAAGAATTGTTGCTGTTGAGTCGCTAAGTCATATCCCACTCTTTGCTACCCGATGGACTGTATACAGCCCACCAGGCTCCTCTGTCCATAGGATTTTCTCAGCAAGAATACTGGAGTGGGTTGCCATTTCCTTCTTCAGGGGATCTTCCTGACCAAGGGACCGAACCTGACTCTCCTACTTTGCAGGCAAATGCTTTACAACTGAGCCACCTGAGAAGCCCCTTCCAAAGAGTATTCAGGGTTGATTTACTCTAAGATTGACTGGTTTGATCTCCTTGATGTTCAAGGGACTCTCAAGAGTCTTCTCCAGCACCACAGTTTGAAAGCATCCATTCTTTGATGCTCTGCCTTCTTTATCACAACAAACTGTGGAAAATTCTTAAAGAGAGGAGAATACTAGACCACCTGACCTGAAATTCCTGAGAAACCTGTATGCAGGTCAGGAAGCAACAGTTAGAACTGGACATGGAACAACAGACGGGTTCCAAATTGGGAAAGGAGTACATCAAGTCTGTATATTGCCGCCCTGCTTATTTAACTTCTATGCAGAGTACATCATGAGAAACGCTGGACTGGATGAAGCACAAGCTGGAATCAAGATTGCTGGGAGAAACAACCTCAGATATGCAGATAATTCGACCCTTATGGCAGAAAGCTAAGAACTAAAGAGCCTCTTGAAAGTGAAAGAGGAGAGTCAAAAAGTTGGTTTAAAACTCAACATTCAGAAAACAAAGATCATAGCATCTGGTCCCATTGCTTCATGGCAAACAGATGGGGAAACAATGGAAACAGTGAGAGACTTTCTTTTTGGGGGCTCCAAAATCACTGTGGATGGTGACTGCAGCCATGAAATTAAAAGATGCTTGCTCCTTGGAAGAAAAGTTATGACCAACCTAGATGCATGTTAAAAAGCAGAGACAACAAAGATCCATCTAGTCAAAGCTTTGGTTTTTCTAGTAGTCATGTATGGATATGAGAGTTGGACTATGAAGAAAGCTGAGCACAGAAGAATTGATGCTTTTGAACTGTGGTGTTGGAGAAGACTCTTGAGAGTTCCTTGGACTAAAGGGGATCCAACCAGTCCATCCTAAAGGAAATTAGTCCTGAATATTCATTGGAAGGACTGATATTGAAGCTGAAACTCCAATACTTTGGCCACCTGATGCAAAGAACTGATTCATTTGAAAAGACCCTGATGCTGGGAAAGATTGAAGGTGGGAGGAGAAGGAGACAACAGAGGATAAGATGGCTGGATGGCATCATCAACTCAATGGACCTGAGTTTGAGTAAGCTCCAGGAGTTGGTGATGGACAGGAAAACCCGGTGTGCTACAGTCCATAGGGTCACAGAGAGTCAGACATGACTGAGCGACTGAACTGAACTTCATTTTTTATTGTCCTTTTCAGCTTAGTGATTCTCATTTTTTACTCTCAGGAATATTTCATGGTCTTAATAATTTTGAGTATCTCCTAAGGAGCTTTTGTATATGGGTTATATCTAACAACATTTATCATGTTAAAAATTAAAAAAGAAATAAAATAATCATTGAAAGTGTCTTCAGCAAATGCCTGTTAACATACATACATATTTGTGGTAAAATTATCAATCTCTAGAACAAAAAGAAATACTGAGAAGAATGTATGGTTTCACATTTCATAAATTGTTATAACATTTGGGTTTGTCAAAAGAAAATTCAGAGAACTTTACTTGATACAAATATTTTATTAATTAAGAAACAAATAACTTAAGAACAAGGAGACTTCAAAACTAAGAGTGGTAAAAGATTGACTTTCAAAGTTATAGCTCAGGTTTACAAAGCATGAATGAGGAAGTACAGTGATTCTTATTGTGATTGGTAACTAGAACTTTACAGTCTTTTTAGGGTAATAGCAATTTATTATTTGAATTGTTTGCATATATGTTCACTTGATTGGCTAGGCAGCTGTAAGTTGATGCTGATAAGAGGAAAGCTAACGTTTCCTTTAAGGTCAGAGTCAGCATTATAGGGAAATTGAGGCAGGTTTAAATTTTGGTTACAAGACTATAAACATTTAGCCTAGAGGTCTATTCAAACTGTGCCCTCCCTTTTAGTGTCTTTTTAAAAGGTTAATAGAAAGTAGCTAGTTTCTTAATTCAATTTGTTAAGCTAGTCACACATCATGCAGTCTCTGGAAAACCTCACTATATACTCTTGATGCAATAAATGTGAAAAAAACAAATGTCTTAGTACTATTTTGAAAATAGTTTTGACCTTGCAGAGACCCCCTTGAAAGATTCTGGGGACAGCAGAGGTTCGTGACTGATGTTCTCAGACCTGACTCCTTAACCCATTCTGGGAAGACTTCTGACTTGATGTAAAATGAATGCTGAAAGTCTCTTGGTAGGACTGTCTCTGTCATTTTTTACCATGCAAAAAGTATCAAGCCTGTGGAAACAATATATGTTGATTGAGGAAATTTATTCAATTAAATGTTTATTGAAGATATTTTCAAAATTATTGATTCAGAAATAAACATTACTTAGGTGACAAAGTTCTGTCTAGTCAAAGCTATGGTTTTTCTGGTAGTCATGTATGGATGTGAGAGCTGGACTATAAAGAAAGCTGAGTGCCAAAGAGCTGATGCTTCTGAACTGTGGTGTTGGAGATGACTCTTGAGAGTCCGTTGGACTGCAAGGTGATCCAACCAGTCCATCCTAAAGGAAATCAGTCCAGAATGTTCATTGGAAGGACTGACGCTGAAGCTGAAACTCCAATACTTTGGCCACCTGATGTGAAGAACTGACTCACTGTATAAGACGCCAATGCTGAGAAAGACTGAAGGCAGGAGGAGATGGGGACGACAGAGGATGAGATGGTTGAATGACATCACCAACTGAATGGATATGAGTTTGAGCAGGCTCTGGGAGTTGATGATGTACAGGGAAGCCTGGAGTGCTTCCACAGGGTCCATAGGGTCTCAAAGAGTCGGACATGACTTGAACGACTGAACTGAACTGATAAATAAAAAACGGGCTTTCCAGGTGGCTCAGTGGTAAAGAATCCTCCTGCCAAAGCAGGAGATGCAAGAGACACAGGTATGATACCTGGGTTAGGAAGATCCCTTGGAGTAGGAAATGGCCAGCCACTTTAGCATTCTTGCCTGGAAAATTCCATGGACTTAGGAGCCTCATGGGCTCCTAGGGTCACAAAGGGTCAGACACGACTTAGCACTCTCTCAAATAAAAAACAGTGTGGTATAGAGAAATACCAGAAAAACTGGAAAGTTGAGATCTGGAGAGACAATGATAGTGTAGGGTTTCCATGGTGGCTCAGTGGTGAAGAATCTGCCTGCCCATGCAGGAGACACAGGTTCAATTCCTGGTCTGGGAAGATCTCATTTGTGGTGGAGCTACTAAGCCTGTGCACTACAACTACTGATCCTGTGCTCTAGAGTCTGGGAGCTGCAGCTACTGAACCTATGAGCCACGACTAATGAAGCCTGTGCACCCTAGAGCCCACGCTCTTCAAAAAGAAAAGGCACAGCAAAGAGAAGCCTGAGTATGGCAACAGGAGAACAGCCTCTGCTCACTGCAACTAGAGAAAGCCCATGCAGCTATGAAGATCCAGCACAGCCAATAGGTAAATCAATCAATCAATAAAAATTTAAAACGACAGTGTAGATATTCAGGCCACGTAACCTTGTAAAGTTGCTCATTCATTTATTTAATAAATGTTTATTGAGCACCCTGCTGAGTAATTGATGCTTTTGAACTGTGGTTCAAGTGGAGAAGACTTTTGAGAGTTCCTTGGACTGCAAGGAGATCCAACCAGTCCATCCTAAAGGAGATCAATCTTGAGTGTTCATTGGAAGGACTGATGTTGAAGCTGAAACTCCAATACTTTGGCCACCTGATGCAAAGAGCTGACTCATTTGAAGACCCTGATGAAGGGAAAGATCGAAGGTGGGAGGAGAAGGGGACAACAGAGGATGAGATGGTTGGATGGCATCACTGACTCAACGGACATGAGTTTGGGTAAACTCCAGGAGTTGGTGATGGACAGGGAGGCCTGGTGTGCTGCAGTCCATGGGATTGCAAAGAGTCAGACACAACTGAGCGACTGAACTGAACAGAACTGATCAGGCATAAGGGATACATGAATGTGACTAAGACAGTCCCAATTGTTACCTTTATTGAGCTTATCTTCTAGTTGTATCACTTGAATCCTAAATATGACTTCAAGCAATATAAGAATGAAACAAAAAACCAAAACCCAAATCAAACAAACAAATATATCAAACACAAGATAATCATTGACAAAAGTAAAAAGGACCTCTCTGGAGAAGCAGAGATTTTTGGAGATGTTTTGGAGATGATTTTTGGACATTTCCTACAGAAATGTCAGAATGGATTTCATGTAGCTATTTCTTAAAGCCTGCATTGGTGAAAGCTGATGGCATGAGAACACAATGCAGCTGAGACTATCACAGAAACCACTTTTTATGAAACGAACATTATAATCCATTTGTTGCCAGTCTTATGAGACCATGACTCTAAAATGAAATTGCTTTTCTTTTTTATATTCACATTTTCATAGTACAAGCCCCTACTGGTCCATTAGAACTGCATACTGCCTATTGAAAATTAGTCCCAAGGCTCTAGCTTATAGCAAGAGGGCCAGGAAATGTAGAGGAGCACAGGATATTTGATGGGAAGTAAATGTCTTCTTATACAGAAGGAACTTTGAGGGAGTAGTTCTTTTGAAGGGAAGTTTTGGTTGCTACTGTTGTTTTCAGAGTGGGAAAGAATGGTTTGTGTTATGCCCTGAATTGTACTTGCCCCAGATTTATAGGTGGAAGTCCTAATCCTCCTTCCCCTCCACACCAGAACGTGACTGTATTTGGAGATAGAGTCTTTAAAGAGGTTATCACACTAAAATGAAGTCATTAGAGTGGTCCTTAATCCAATATGATTGATGTCCTTCTAAGGAGATGAAATTAGGAGACAAATTTACAGAGTGAAGACCATATGAGGGGAGAGAGAAGAGGCTGCCTTTAAGCCAATGAGACAGGTCTCAAAGGAAATCAATCCTAACAACCCGTTGATCTCAGACGTTTAGCCGCAGAATTGTGAGAAAATAAATTTCTGTTGTTTAAACCACCCTAAATGTGATACTTCATTATGGTAGCCCTAACAGACTGTGAATATATGATGAGGGAAGGAAATCATTGACAAGGAGGAGTCAAAGGTATGAGGGGAAGGGAGGAAGAGGCAAGAGGCGGGGTGGAAATCAGAGGGAGAAAATCTCAGCACAGGTAGGAAAGTGTGGGATGAAAACACAGATAGATGGTATAGTAGGTTGAAAAAGATATTCCTGTTAATTCCCTAAAATCTGTTAATAATATATGATAAAAGAAATGGTAAAGTTAAGGCTCTTGAAAGTTTTATTTTGGATTATCTGTTGTTGTTTAGTTGCTAAGTCATGTCCAACTCTTTTAAGACCTCATGGACTATAGTCCACCTGGTTCCTCTGTCCATGGGATTTCCCAGGCAAGAATACAGAAGTGGGTTGACATTTCGTTCTCCAGGGGAATCTTTCTGACCCAGGGATCAAACCTGTCTCCTGCAATGCAGGTGAATTATGTACCACTGAGTCACCAGGGAAACCCACCTGGATTATCTGAATGGGCCCTAGATGCAATCACATATATCCTTGTAAGAGATAGGTAGAAAGAATTTCAAGACAGACACCAGAAAAGCAGAAGATAAAGTGCAACCTCCAGTCAAAGAACATCTGGAGCTGCCCAAATCTGGAAGAGGCTAGGAAACTTCTGTTATTTAAGTTTGCAGTAATTTATTACAGTAACCACAGAAAACCAAAGAGGACTAAGCTTGGATATCAGGGGCAACATTTTTTCCTTCTAGACCTGAAGTACAAAAGTAAGTATGGTTATACAATGAATATCTTGGAGGTGGTGGTGATACAGTAAAGTAATTGGAGACTCTCCATTTTGTAAATAATGAACCTCAAGAACTTTTCTGATTTTTTAATTAGGTAGAAAACCCAGAGTTTAGACTGGACTCCAAATATAATAGAAAACATTGAGTTTCCTTTAAATTAAAAAAAAAACTTTTAATACCAACAGTAAAGCTTCTTAATTTGCTTCTTTAAGTCTTTAGTTATAAATAAAACATTAGAGGGTAAACAATGGGTCAGTAAGAAAATATCCAACTCCTCAAGGTGTGTATTTTTCAAAAGTTGTTAGAAATTTTCAATTGCTTTCCCTGAGGTTGGAGCAAATTTCGTTAACAAGATTGCTTCTTTGAAATACTGTTAACATTACAATGTTCTAGATTATGATATACTGCAATATGTTAAAATCTAGTGATTTTTCTTCATAAAAATCCATAATATTACTATGATTGAACTCTGCTTCAGAATTTGGTAAATACAAGGTTTTTCTAAAATCTTCTATTTGTTATCACACTTATTGTGGCAGGTGGGGGAACATTTGGGTGAATGCTTGTTGTTAACAGAAGGATGAATTAGTTCTGCAGCATGAGTTGGCATTCTGTAAAATCCAGTCACAAAATAATTGCTTACTGGAGTTTTTCATCATTATAGCTGAGAAAAAGACACATCTGTGCTCCTTGCAATATGAGACATTCATCTATCAAGCAAACGATACATGCTAGAATAGATTAGGATACAGAGGGAAAAATATTCAGTAGTTCTACTTGAAACTGATTCTAACACTAGCAGCAGAATTGAGATTCAACTCTATAGCTATACCATGAAAAGCCACAATAACCATATGGAGGTTTCACACATTTCAATTCTGTTTATGATAGCTTTCTTTTGGGTAATTTGGTAGAGAAAAACAATATGAAAAAGAAACATGTTAGAAGTCCACAAAGTATTACTAATTATTTATGGGCTTTCAGAAATTTGATATATTGCCATCTTAAGTGAAGAAAACATGCTCTAATTTTAATATACAGTATGAAATAATATTCTAAATTCAAAAATGTTTTCTTTTCCTGATAATATTTGTTCAACAACATACAAGCCAAAAAATGGAAAAGGACACTGTCTGTGCCTGGGTATTAGAGAGGGGAATAGGAGGTACAGGAAAAGCAACCACAGGAAACATCCTTTGGTACTTCTCGAACCCCAAAGATTCGTTGTCTCTTATCTCTGACATCCTTCACTTCTTTCCAATTCTAACAACCACCAGCAACCTATCTCATAAATTACCCAAGTCTAGGAACAAAGTCATTCATTTTTGTACTCAACAAGTGTAGACAGCACAGTGCCTTGTTGTTGTTCAGTTGCTCAGTCGTGTCCGACTCTTTGTGACCCCATGAATTGCAGAACGCCAGGTTTCCCTGTCCTTTGCTGTCTCCCAAAGGTTGCTCAAATTCATGTCCATTGAGTTGGTGGTGTCATCCAACCATCTTATCCTTTGTCATCCCCTTCTTCTCCTGTGCTCAGTCTTTCCAAGCATTAGGGTCTTTTCCAATAAGTTGGCTCTTCACAGCAGATGACCCAAATATTGGAGCTTCAGCAGCAGTCCTTCCAATGAATATTCAGGAATTTCCTTTAGGATTGACTGGTTTGATCCCCTTGCTGTCCGAGGGACTCTCAAGAGTCTTCTCCAAGACCACAGTTCAAAACCATCAATTTTTGGCACTCAGCCTTCATGTTCATGTTCCAATTTTCACATCTGTATGTGACTATTGGGAAAACCATAGCTTTGACTAGATGGACTTTTGTGAGCAAAGTGATATCTCTGCTTTTTACTGTACTGTCTAGGTTGGTCATAGCTTTCCTTCCAAGGAGCAAGTGTCTGAATTTCATGGCTGCAGTCACTGTCTGAAGTGGTTCTGGAGCTTAAGAAAAGAAATCTGTCACTGTTTCCATTTTCTCCCCCATCTATTTTTTAAGAAGTGATGGGACCAGAATCCATGATCTTAGTTTTTTGAGCATAGAGTTTTAAGCCAGCTTTTTCACTCTCCTCTTTTATCCTCATCAACAGGATCTTTAGTTCCTCTTCATTTAGAGTGGTATTATTTGTATATCAGAGGTTGCTGATATTTCTCCCAGCAATCCACCTTATTTGATTTTTAGCAGCTGAACAACAACTTGATTTATATATATATATTTTATGTATAGTTTAAATATATAATTATTTTATAATTACAGGTATTTTTATATATTTGTAAAAACAGTTATGAACTGTTTTGTTGATTCCATTTTTTGTACAATGAGGGATATATGTATTCATGTTTTTGTTTGTTTTTGTATGTTTTATTGTTGTTGTTTAGTTGCTAAGTTGTGTGCTAAGTTGTGTTTTACTCTTTGCAACCCTTGCGCTGTAGCCCACCAGGTTCCTCTGTCCATGAGATTTCCCAGGCAAGAATGCTGGAGTGGGTTGCCCTTTTCTTCTACAGGGTGTTTTATTAATTTCAGTTTACATTTCTATAACATATCTGTATTTAAAACATAATTGTATTAAAATATAGCTTAAGTCATACCACTTGTGCTTTTAAAAACATTAGATGGTTCTTCATTGTCAAAGAAATAGATTCCTAAAAGTCTCCTGAAATAAACCTACACAACCTATTCCCAAATAATAACCCCAGCTGCAGCCTAAGGAAGGCTGGGATTCAGGCTTGTGCCACATTATCACTCTCTTATTACCTGCAGGATTCCTGGAAGACTCTACAGACTTACACAAAACAGTTTATCATTCTGAAATAGCCTTCCCACTCTTGTTCATCCCTGGCAAAGTAGGGTTCTCTCTCATTTTTGCTCTAACAACCTTTATCTGCTCTACTCTTAAATATTACAAAGACCCGTGAAATGGAGTATTTCCTGCCATATCAATAAACAAGGATGCCATCAGTCAGTTCCGTCAACAGTCAGTTCAGTCATCAGTCAGTTCAGTCGCTCAATTGTGTCCAACACTTTGTGACCATGAACTGCAGCACGCCAAGCCTCCCAGTCCGTCACCAACTCCCAGAACTTATTCCAACCCATGTCCATCGAGTCAGTGATGCCATCCAGCCATCTCATCCTCTGTCCTCCCCTTCTCCCCCTGCCTCCAATCCCTCCCAGCATCAGAGTCTTTTCCAATGAGTCAACTCTTCACATGAGGTGGCCAAAGTACTGGAGTTTCAGCTTCAGCATCAGTACTTTAGCATCTCCCTTAGGATGGACTGGTTGGATCACCTTGCAGTCCAAGGGACTCTCAAGAGTCTTCTCCAACACCACAGCTCAAAAGCATCAATTCTTCGGAGCTCAGCTTTCTTCACAGTCCAACTCTCACATCCATACATAACCACTGGAAAAACAATAGCCTTTACTCGACGGACTTTCTTGGCAAAGTAATGTCTCTGCTTTTCAATATGCTATCTAGGTTGGTCATAACTTTCCTTCCAAGGAGTAAGCGTCTTTTAATTTCATGGCTGCAATTACCATCTGCAGTGATTTTGGAGCCCACAAAAATAAAGTCTGACACTGTTTCCACTGTTTCCTCATCTATTTGCCATGAAGTGATGGGACCAGATGCCATGTCTTCGTTTTCTGAACGTTGAGCTTTAAGCCAACTTTTTCACTCTCCTCTTTCACTTTCATCAAGAGGCTTTTTAGCTCCTCTTCACTTTCTGCCATAAGGGTGGTGTCATCTGCATATCTGAGGTTATTGATATTTCTCCCGGCAACCTTGATTCCAGCTTGTGCTTCTTCCAGTCCAGCGTTTCTCATGATGTACTCTGCATAGAAGTTAAATAAGCAGGGTGACAATATACAGCCTTGACGTACTCCTTTTCCTATTTGGAACCAGTCTGTTGTTCCATGTCCAGTTCTAACTGTTGCTTCCTGACCTGCATACAGATTTCTCAAGAGGCAGGTCAGGTGGTCTGGTATTCCCATCTCTCTCAGAATTTCCCACAGTTTATTGTGATCCACACAGTCAAAGGCTTTGGCATAGTCAATAAAGCAGAAATAGATGTTTTTCTGGAACTCTCTTGCTTTTTCCATGATCCAGCGGATGTTGGCAATTTGATCTCTGGTTCCTCTGCCTTTTCTAAAACCAGATTGAACATCTGGAAGTTCATGGTTCATGTATTGCTGAAGCCTGGCTTGGAGAATTTTGAGCATTACTTTACTAGCGTGTGAGATGAATGCAATTGAGCGGTAGTTTGAGCATTCTTTGGCATTGCCTTTCTTTGGAATTGGAATGAAAACTGACCTTTTCCAGTCCTGTGGCCACTGTTGAGTTTTCCAAATTAGCTGGCATATTGAGGGCAGCACCTTCACAACATCATCTTCCAGGATTTGAAATAGCTCCACTGGAATTCCATCACCTTCACTAGCTTTGTTTGTAGTGATGCTTTCTAAGACCCACTTGACTTCACATTCCAGGATATTTGTACAGTTCTGTGTATTCGTGCCACCTCTTCTTACTATCTTCTGCTTCTGTTAGGTCCACACCATTTCTGTCCTTTATGGAGCCCATCTTTTCATGAAATGTTGCCTTGGTATCTCTAATTTTCTTGAAGAGCTCTCTAGTCTTTCCCATTCTGTTGTTTTCCTCTATTTCTTTGCACTGATCACTGAGGAAGGCTCTTATCTCTCCTTGCTATTCTTTGGAACTCTGCATTCAGATGCTTATATCTTTCCTTTTCTCCTTTGCTTTTCACTTCTCTTCTTTTCACAGCTATTTGTAACGCCTCCCCAGACAGTCATTTGCTTTTTACATTTCTTTTCCATGGCCATGGTCTTGATCCCTGTCTCCTATACAATGTCACGAACCTCCATCCATAGTTCATCAGGCACTCTATCTATCAGATCTAGTCCTTTAAATCTTTTTCTCACTCCCACTGTATAATCATAAGGGATTTTATTTAGGTCATACCTGAATGGTCTAGTAGTTTTCCCTACTTTCTTCAATTTCAGTCTGAATTTGGCAATAAGGAGTTCATGATCTGAGCCACAGTCAGCTCCTGGTCTTGTTTTTGCTGACGGTATAGAGCTTCTCCAACTTTGTCTGCAAAGAATATAATCAATCTGATTTCGGTGTTGACCATCTGGTGTTGTCCATGTGTAGCGTCCTCTCTTGTGTTATCAGAAGAGGGTGTTTACTGAGACCAGTGTGTTCTCTTGGCAAAACTCTATTAGCAATTGCCCTGCTTCATTCCATACTCCAAGGCCAAATTTACCTGTTACCCCAGGTGTTTCTTGACTTCCTACTTTTGCGTTCCCGTCCCCTATAATGAAAAAGACATCTTTTTGGGGTGTTAGTTCTAAAAGGTCTTGTAGGTCTTCATAGAACTGTTCAACTTCAGCTTCTTCAGCATTACTGGTTGGGGCGTATACTTGGATTACTGTGATATTGAATCGTTTGCCTTGGAAACGTACAGAGATCATTCTGTCGTTTTTGGGATTGCATCCAAGTACTGCATTTTGGACTCTTTTGTTGATCATGATGCCTACTCCATTTCTTCTGAGGGATTCCTGCCCACAGTAATAGATATAATGGTCATCTGAGTTAAATTCACCCATTCCAGTCCATTTTAGTTCGCTGATTCCTAGAATGTCGACGTTCACTCTTGCCATCTCCTGTTTGACCACTTCCAATTTGCCTTGATTCATGGACCTAACATTCCAGGATCCTATGCAATATTGCTCTTTACAGCACCAGACCTTGCTTCTATCACCAGACACATCCACAGCTGGGTACTGTTTTTGCTTTGGCCCCATCCCTTCATTCTTTCTGAAGTTATTTCTCCACCGATCTCCAGTAGCATATTGGGTACCTACCGATCTGGGGAGTTCCCCTTTCAGTATCCTATCATTTTGCCTTTTCATACTGTTCATAGGGTTCTCAAGGCAAGAATACTGAAGTGGTTTGCCATTGCCTTCTCCAGTGGACCACATTCTGTCAGACCTCTCCACCATGACCCGCCCATCTTGAGTGGCCCCACACAGCATAGCTTAGTTTCATTGAGTTAGACAAGGCTGTGGTCCATGTGATCAAATTGACTAGTTTACCATCATTATGGTTTCAGTGTGTCTGCTCAAGGATGTCATGCTGCTGCTAAGTCACTTCATTCGTGTCCGACTCTGTGCGACCCCAGAGATGGCAGCCCACCAGGCTCCTCCATCCCTGGGATTCTCCAGGCAAGAACACTGGAGTGGGTTGCCATTTCCTTCTCCAATGCATGAAAGTGAAAAGTGAAAGTGAAGTCGCTCAGTCATGTCCAACTCTTAGCGACCCCATGGACTGCAGCCTACCAGACTCCCCCATCCATGGGATTTTCCAGGCAAGAGTACTGGAGTGGGGTGCCATTGCCTTCTCTGCAAGGATATCATAGACATCAGCAATTCCAGTCCTCCAGAGCAACCAGGAAGGAGAATAATACCTGTGATCTGGCAGTGCCAAGAATCAATGCCACTCCCTGTGATGAGAGAGGAACTAAGGATGTGAAAAATCAAATCTCAGAATGTTGGCCCCAGACAGCTGAGATGCATGTGAAAGGAATGATTTCAGTATCTCCCCATACATAGAAAAGTGTTAAATCCCTTAACTTGAGATATCTGGTTTTCCTTAAATAGGAATAATCTTTTTATATTCAGACTACTTTGTCGAAAATTTCTGACTTCTCCCCACCCCCCAGTTCTTCCCTCCTTGGAACAGTTCCCCCAGGGTCACTTGAGATGCTATCTCCTGGGCTTGGAGTTCTAAAAATTCCCACCAAGTAAAATATAACTCTCAACTTCTAGGTTGTGATTATTTTTTTAAGTCAACAGACCTTAGAAAACTTTAATTTTTCCCTTATGTGATTTTTAAACTCTATTCTACTGTTTTTATTGTTTAAATTAGTCAGGGGTTTAACATTTTCCTTCCTCTGAGTTTCACCTTTCATCTATTCCTTTCTTGGTTCAAATCACTTCATTATGAAGTAGATCCATTAATGCTCTCTTCAAAGACCTATTAGTAGTAAAACTATTACAGCCTTTAACTATTCATTAGTAAATCCCATCAGATCCTCAAAATATCTGCAGAAATCCAACCACTTTTCACAACCACCACCACCACCATCACCCTGGTCCTCTCCAAATGGGTGATGGAAAAAGTTCACCAATGGACTGTCTTGCTTCTATATTTAAATATTGCTAATTATTTCCCAAAGATCCATTCTCTCTTCTTTTGTTAAAAGTTATATCTTAACTACAGTAGAGTAACAAAGTAACTAGATGAAAAAATTTCAGTTCCTCACATTTATTGCAAATGAAGGGGTCAAGGAGATGTCATAGTTGCCTTTGGGGGAAAGCTCTTTGAAGTTGATAAATCTGGGAAGAAGAGGTTTCTCTTGCCTCTTCCTACATTTTAATACCTATAACATGAATATGATAGCAAGAATTTTAGGAGCCACTGAGTCCACAAAGTAAATCCGGGAGAGTTACTGAGACTTTGGTACTGAATCTTTGACTAGAGTTTATGCGAGTAATTTTCTAATAGCTCCTCAATAGATTTCTTGATGTTTATCTATTCTAGGTTTCCTAATGCTACCTGAATCTGTGGCTTGATCTCTTTTGCCAGCTTTGAAAATTTCATAGTCATAATCTTTTCGATGATTTTTCAGCCTCATTTTTCTCTCCGCTTCTTCTAAACTGCCAATTACACATCTTTTCAAATTTTTCATGGTATTTATTATCAATCTCCTATGTAATTTTCTCTTTTTTCCCTTCCTTTTGTTTCTATGTAATTTATTCTGTACAGTATTTTCTGACATATTTCCCAGGTGACTTATTCTTTTACATCTGTAACTAATTTATTATGACCCTATATATTGATTTCTTAGTATTTGGTCATAATTTTTTTCAGCTCTAGAATTTTTATTTGATTCTTTTTAATGCAACTTTTAGTTATCTGCCATGTTTTAAATCTTATCTTTTATTGCCTTGAAAATATTCAAGTCTCTTTCTAAAAATATATTATTTGAATTTTTTGTTTGTTTCTATTGTCCGTTTTTCTCTTAGTTGTGATCAAGCTACCTTGTCTCCCTGTATCTTGTTTATTTTTTAATGTAAGCAACACATTTAATGCAAAGTAATAGAAATAACTTCAGTCTGTTCAGTCGCTCAGTCGTGTCCGACTCTTTGCAACCCCATGAATCGCAGCACACCAGGCCTCCCTGTCCATCACCATCTCCCGGAGTTCACCCAGACTCACGTCCATCGAGTCCGTGATGCCATGCTGCCCTCCCATCCTGGGTCATCCCCTTCTCCTCCTGCCCCCAATCCCTCCCAGCATCAGAGTCTTTTCCAATGAGTCAACTCTTCGCATGAGGGTCCAAAGTACTGGAGCTTCAGCTTTAGCATCATTCCTTCCAAAGAAATCCCAGGGTTGATCTCCTTCAGAATGGACTGGTTGGATCTTCTTGCAGTCCAAGGGACCCTCAAGAGTCTTCTCCAACAGCACAGATCAAACGCATCAGTTCTTCGGCGCTCAGCTTTCTTCAAAGTCCAACTCTCACATCCATACATGATGACAGGAAAACCCATAGCCTTGACTAGATGGACCCTAGTCGGCAAAGTAACGTCTCTGCTTTTGAATATACTATCTAGGTTGGTCATAACTTTTCTTCCAAGGAGTAAGCGTCTTTTAATTTCATGGCTGCACTCACCATCTGCAGTGATTTTGGAGCCCCCCAAAATGAAGTCTGACACTATTTCTACTGTTTCCCCATCTATTTCCCATGAAGTGATGGGACAAGAAATAATTTAGGGGTATATTAATGTCATCTTCCACCAGAGGGGACTTTTATTTTTTCTGTTAGTTAGCTAGAAATTTCAGATCATCTTAATTTAATGAAAGTTTGAGATGATTCTTATCTGGGCTTCAGTTCTCGTAAAAGCCTGTCTTTTAATGATAGAACCATATTTGTAGGCTATATTTCTTTGTGGTTCCAAACCAGTGTCCAAGGTATTTATCATTATCCCTGTCTTATGCAGGCAGTGAACTCCAATATTTGTTCCCTTGGCACAAAGATCTGTTCAAAATCCTGCTAAGTTCCTGATTCTCTCAGATGGTCTTTATGATGTAAATATGTACATTAAAGTGGCCTCAAATTCATAACTCTTCTTTTTTATTTCATCCCCTAGAGCTTGCTCTTTTAATTAATCCCTGCCTCTTTTATTCTCAAATGGAATCCAGCAGATTTAATAAATTTTTTTTTGCCAGTTTAATAGTTCTTAGCTTGAAGGCAGATCTGATTTACTTTGCTAAGAATTACTGAAAATGAATTCTTATAAGTTCCGTTTACTTTTAAAACATTTTTGTACAGAGTCTCCTTCTTCTGGTATGTTTTAGATTCCTTTTATACATCTTCTATTTTTATTCTAAAGATAGTTATTTTGTAGTCCCTACTCAATAATTACATTATTAGCGGTCCTTGGAAGGTATAAAGGGTTTCCCTGGTGGCTCAAACAGTAAGGAATCTGCCTACACTGCAGGAGACCCAGGTTTGATCTTGTGTGGGAAAGATCCTCTGAAGAAGGTAATAGCAACCCACTCCAGTATTCTTGCCTTGGAGAATTCCATGGACACAGGAGCCTGGTCACAAAGAGTCAGACATGACTAGAGGATATAATCCTGTTGTTTATTGTTTGTGTGTGTGTGTGTGTGTGTGTGTGTGTGTTTAAGGGAGTTCTAGATTTACATGGGCTTCCCTAATAGCTCAGTTAGTAAAGAATCCACCTGCAATGCAGGAGACCCTGGTTTGATTCCTGGGTTGGGAGGATCTGCTGGAGAAGCGATAGGCTACCCACTCTAGTATTCTTGAGCTTCTCTTGTGGCTCAGCTGGTAAAGAATCTGCCTCCAATGCTGGAGACTTCGGTTCTATCCCTTGGTCGGGAATGTCCCCAGGAAAAGGGAAAGACTACCCACTCCAGTATTCTGGCCTGGAGAATTCCATGGACTATACAGTCCATGCGATCACAAAGAGTCAGACACGACTAAGTGACTTTCACTTTTCTAGATTTACATACTAGATTGATCCCTTAATTGTTAGACTTCAGTCTGCTTAAATTTTTAAGGCTTGATTTTCTCCACCTTTCGAAATGGAAACAATGTTGAACATAATGTACATAGGTAGCTGTTGCAATGTAGATTTTTATATTTACCTATTAATATAATAGTGAGGAATCATGGATGATTGTTTTGCTTTTGACCAGAAAATAAGTTTTAATACAAATATTTCATTTTGTAGATAAATAAAACTTGGTATTTTGGAGCTCCTCATAATTGCAGTGATTCAGTTTGACATTACCTTGACAGACAGAACTCACATTTTTACTGCTAGAGAAACTTTGGGATTTTTGCTTCCAGCAATATCGAGGGCTAGATCACCTACTACAAATGCACTGGATATAATGCAACAACATTTTAAAGTTCACAAGGACACTCCTCATTGTTTACAAAAAAGAAAAAGCAGCAATCTGGCATGGTAAGTCTATATTAGATTTGTGACTGCAAGCAGGTATTTTCTGATTCAAGGAGACTTGTGTTTTTATGATTCAATACTTTTCACTTATGCAAAGTGATCCCTACAGTCAATTCCTTCAAAGGGATATGTGCTCAGTGAAAAGACAGGCTAGGAAAATAACATCTTCTTACCAGCAAAGATATGTGACAAGGTCAATTGTTTGTCCTTGGCTCTTATACTAGGTAAGGCAAAAAGAATGTGCTTCTTAACAATTTCTAAATATAACCACAACTTCATGTGGAATCTGTAGTTGGATTTATATAATCTAAATCCTGGAAACTAAAATACTGTGGCCATGGGTATCTGGCAGAAACAAATAAAGTTATCCTCTAGAAAGACCCACACTTAACTCAGATCCCCACATTATAGGTTTAAATTAACTGAGCTTAAAATTCAAAATCATAAAACACTCAAGAAGTAAATCATCACAAATGGGAATCAGTATGAACAACAATGGAGTTTGAAATGTGGTACAGCATCAATGGGAATTTTTCTTTTGCCCCCTTTTTTTTAAGGTGGAATAGACTTAAGTCTATTTCTAGGTCAAGAGGAGAAACAGATTTTAGATGGGAGAGTCAGGGGAAATAATTGATAGAAATTCTGCCAGTACACGGGAAGAGAGATGGAGAGCAGAGGTTGAAGGGAGAGGGCCCATTCATCCCCTGAGGAAGGGAAGCTGATGCTGACATGTTGAGTTAGAAATGGACAAGTGCTTGACAGATTCATGGTTCAATTTTCTCAAGTAATAGGAAGACAAAGAAGGTGAGAGTGAGTAGTGGAACTGGAAGCCTGTGGAACTAGGTAAAAGTTCAAATTATGCATGAAAGAGAGAGAGATGAACAAGGAAAAGAGAAGGGCTGCTGATCAGTGTGTGCAACCTGAGTATGGACATGGAAATTTGAAATGTACTCATTTCGTGATGTTGTGACATATCAACCATGGAAATGTGGAGAAGCTGTAAACCACAATTCTAATTAAAGGCACATTTAGAGCAAAGTCAAATGAGTAACTAGAATTCTTGTATCAGGAAAAAGATGAAGTTCTATTTAGTGTTTAGATTTTAGGAAAGAAAGAAAGAAATTATTATAGGAATTTTGAAGTCTTTGGTTGAAGATTATTATATTATAAATATAATTATATATATTATATTATAAATATAATATTATAAATTATTACAAATTTAAAAGTTTTATGCTAGAAAAAGTAAACTATCATGAAAATTTCCTTACATCTACAAATACTGGACCAATGAACTCTTACTGAATTTCTTTACTTTTTACCTGGTTAAACTGATTGCCAAAATCAATTTTTAAAATTTTTGTTTCTCTTTCTCGATATGTATTTATTTAGCACAACATAAAGAAAAAAAATCAATCTTAAATCTCTTTCAAACAATATATTCAGAAAGTGGCTAGGTACTATGCATGTTAAGTTTGAAATCTTGATAGCCATAGAAGGTGTGTATGAATTTTAAGTGGTTTCCAATATCTTCATTTCAACTCCACTGGAATCATTCACTGTGTTAGGTGTTCTAATCATTTATTGATCTTCCGGCAACTAGCATGGCAGCTTCAACAAAAGCCCTACTGTATTTCTGTCCAGAATCCCTGCTGCACCACAGCACCTGCTGTGAAGAAAATTAAGTATGGATGAGAGATCCTTGCTGATTTCATTCCCAGCAGGCCACATGAGAGAAACACACAGGCACACACATACACACAAAACTTTGGTTCAGGAGATCCTAAAGCAAAAGAGAAAATAAGGAGAAATTAGAAGGATGTTAAACGATAAGAGAAAAAATAAGCTGAAAAAGTAAACAAGGTCTGACGGCATTAAACAATTGTGAAATTCAGAGATTATAAGAAGAAAGAGTATCTCCAATAATGGTCTGGAGAGAGAGTTCAATTTGGGAAGTGCCCAGAGTCTAAGAAAGCAGCGATTTGATCTGATTCCAGTGTTCTTGGCATCTCATACAGCTCTTTGGCAAGCGTGCCTCCTCTGGAGGCTGCTAACTGCTTAGGGCCATTCAGGGGGAGTTTATGCAGAACATCAAGTAATCTAGAGCCTTGTTTAACTTAGTCGCTACGTCCAGTTGGTTGCCAACATTTTCTTTTTGTTATTTGATACCATTGTGATGTTAATTTTGAAGGACAGTGAGAATTAATTAAAATGAGGTATATTTTAAGTCTGACTAAAATATTATCAGGGCCAAGAAACTTTTTATCCCATATCTCTTGGACTCATTATTTTGACTCAAGGAAGCTCAAGGAAGCTACTATTTCCAAATCACTCAGTTGTTTAATCCCTGGACAGCATGCTGCTTCGGTTCCTCTGCACTCTGCTTCAGCTTCTGCCTTAGGAGAAGGAAGCACCTAGTGGGGGGTAACTGAAAATCAACAGAAGCATACTCATTGAAAACATGCTTAAAGGAAGTAAAGTTTTTGTTCATGAATGTGACAAACTGCTTCTTACAAAATGGTGGTGATATACCATAAAAACAGAGCATCTGAAGTGAGAGAAAAATAAGAATCAGGGTGTTTAAACATCACATCATAAAGACCATAGGGTTTATTTTACAGGAAATCCCCTCAGGTCCTCATCCAGAGCTATTTTGTGCATTTTGTGTAACACTCCTACGTGCCTGATTATCTACTTTTTCAACTTACAAATGGTATATAGAATATGTAAATCTAGATAACTGTGAGAAATCTGCTATCAAGCTCCATGAGGATAGAGGCTGTATTGATCTCATTCAGTTTTTGGATTTCCAATGCCTAGTATATGCCTACCATACAGCAGCAACATGAAAAATATTTGTTGAATGAATAAATGAATGGAAATTAATTAGAGTTATCAGGAAATCTAGATTTTTTTCATTGAACCAGATGTGTGATATATCCTGAGAGACTTGAAAAAAGTCTCAGCTGTGATGCTAACTGTGTTACTTTTTAGAGGTAATTGGAATGGAAAATATTTCACGATTTTTTCCCTGAAGTCTGTCAGCTCTGTCTTGAATGACTTAAACTGTGAAATCTATAACAGAATATTCACAACTACGTAGATTGAAAACAACTCAACCATAATCAAAATAGTGACCTCCAATAGAAAACCAATATCCTTTTATTAGCTTCTTAAGCCAGACTTTGGGCTTCCCTCATGGCTCAGATGGTCAAGAATCTGTGTGCATCGCAAGAGACCCGGGTTTCATCCCTGAGTCAGGAAGATCCCGTGGAGAAGGGAATGGCTACCCACTCCAGTATTCTTGCTGGAGAATCCCATGGACAGAGGAGCCTGGTCAGCTATGGTCTATGGGGTCAGAAAGGGTTGGACAGGTTTGAGACTAACATTTTCACTTTTCTTTTCAAGCCAGACTTTTAATGTGTTTTAAATATTTGAAACACAGCCCTTACCAAACTTAACTCTAAAGTACAATGCATATGACCTAAATCTTATCTCTACCAAGAATCTTTTAATGAAATGAATAATCTACTTATTGATTTAATTCAACACAGAGGAGCTGGTTTTATTTTACAGTGGAATACAATATCTGAAATAAAACAGCAGGTAAGGTGGAGTGGAAGAAATAGACAGGGGCAGGTTATGCAGGATATTGAAGGCCATATCTAGAATTCTGGTTACAATTCTAGGTGTAATGAGAGCCATACAAGGGTGTTAGAAGAGTAATCTCAGTTGTTGCAGACAATTGGACTGACCTTTTCATAGTAACAACTGGAACACATATGTGTGTGTATGTTTGTGTGTATATAATTTGAAGGCATTGAATAGTAACTAGAAGCAAAGAGACTTAGGATTTAACCCTTAAAAGAAGACACTCACATGTGCAGGAGATATTCACATTTATATGGACCCCCCCCCCCTTTTTTTACACAAGTCTCTCTGCTGTCTGTGCAATATAGAACATCTAGACTTAAGCAGAAAGTCAGAATACCACTGGCTTGAGAAATTAAAAGTTGGTGTTCAAGGATCCCAGAGTGGCTGAAAATTTGGGAGGACACACTATAAGAGGAATTCCTAGACAAGGAGACACAATAATATGAAGATGAACTCTATTCAAATACTTGGCTGACTTCTGGACTATGTAAGTATGAGGGAGACTCCAAGAAACCCACTTAGAAAATAGTAGCTGAAAGGATGAAAAAGTGAGTAGAGATATTAGATGCTTCTCAAGGCAGAAAAGAGTTTCGAGTCTGAGTTCTTTCAAACTAAGGTTTAGATAAACTCCCGGGGTTTTTCAACTACCTACCCTAGAAAATCATTACAATAAGCATCCACAAGTTCTAGGTGATCATCCAATAATTTAACTCACTTCTAGAACAAAAATCAACAATCTTCCAGTGACGAAAATAGATTACAGTATTTTACAATGGAACATAATACCTGATGTGAGATAAAAGCTATAAATATGCAAAGCAGAAGAATGTGACTTTTAATCAAGGGGGAAAACCCCCAACATAAATCAGGTGTACAAATTAGCATATGACGACTTTAAACTTGATTTTATAAACATGTTTAATGACCCAAAGGAAACAATGGTTATAAAGAGTGAACATGAGAAATCTCAGTAAAGAAAGAAAATCTATTCAAAAAAGAAATTTTAGATTTGAAAAGTACAGTTTCTGAAATGAAAAAAAAAATCACCAAATTGGCTTAAGAACATATTGGATGATACAGAATAAAGTCAGTAGTGAGAAGACAAGTCAAAAAAAGTGATCCAATCTGAAGATGAGAAGGAAAGCAAAGATTGGGAAAAAAATCATATCTTCAATGGCCTCTGGGATAATATTGAGTGATCCAATATATGTCTAGTATGAATTCCAAAAAAGATATAGAAGGGGAAGAAATGTTTGAAAAACTAATGACCCAAATTGAGTGAAAAATATAAATTTACAGATAGGAAGCTCAGAACACTCTACACAGGATAAATCAAAGAGAACTAAACATTAGGTACATCATAGTCAAAGTTTTGGAAAAGCCAACATAAGTTTAAATTTTGGAAGTGGTCAGAGAAACAAGACACATTACATACACAGGAATAATGATGTGAATGGTGGCTGTTTTCTCACCGGAAACATTGGAGGACTGAGGACAGTAGAATGCCATTTTTAAAGTAGTGAAATAGTATATGTATGCCTCTACCATCTATGGTTCTATATCCAGTGAAAATATTCTTCTAAAATAAAAGCAAAATATAGATGTTTTCAGATAAATGAAAGCTGACAGAATTAGTTATCATCAGGTCTGTTCTTTCAAGAAATACTAAAGAACGTCCTTCAGGCCAGAGGGAAATAACACCTGATGAAAATTGAATCTACTGCAGGGGAGAAGAGAACAAGAAATGGGAAATATATACATAAATATAAAAGACAATTTCTTTCTTCTTTCATTTCCTTTATAATACAACTGACTAAGGTTTGTGAAACATTTATAATACAAGTAAAAAATAATAAAAATAGTACAAAAGAGGAGATAGTTAAATGGAATTTTACACTTATAAGATTTCTAATTTTATATTAATTAACACACTATTAAGTATAAGTATAGTGTGATAATTAATCCCTAGGATAACCACAACCAAATAATACAAACGGTAGTTCTAACTAAGAAGTCAATACATAAGTTAAAATAAAATGATAAAAATTATTTGGTTAACCCCTCTTTCCTCCCAAGAAAGGCAAGAAAGAAGGAGCAGAGAATCAAAAAACAATACACAGAAACAAACCAGAGCAAATAGAAGCCAAGTAGTAAAGTGGTATAATTACAATCAACCATATCAATAATTTTATTAATCTTCTTTTCATTAAAAAAATTATCTTTATTTAGGTTTATGATTCAGCACATGTCTCAAAGGCTAATAAACATAAAGAAGTAAATAAGACATTAATTGAAAGTCTTACATCTCCCTAAATTCTGACCAAGAAATGTCAATATTGCCACTATCAGCAGAACTCCAACTGAGTCAAGTTGTAGATAAGCTATCATGAATGACGTGCAGTGTGCACAGATTCACAGAGGCCAAAGACATGCTAGCACTTGGCTCCTTCCTCTTCCTTGTTGATGTCTTTCCTTGGGACAGTCTACTTTTGCTTTCCAGGCCTAGTTCAAATAAAGTCCAAAGAAGGCTCAGGGTCACCCTGATTCCTCTGCTGGAGGGATGCATTCTCTAACCGTTGTTCTGGCAACTTTGTTTTTGCCAGGATGAAGTTCAGACTGAGATGTGCAATACAATCTAGATGACAGTGCAGACTAGGTCAAGAACTAAAGTTGAGCAGTAATCCAAGTTAAGGCATGAATGCACACACGCATTCTCGCACACACATGCACACACACAGCACCCACACTATCCTGAATAGAAGATTCATTATTTATTTATTTATCATTTAGTTTAATTGCATTAAATTGAAATGGTCTACTGGGCCAATCGAAAGGCAAAGTGGATGACACTAAAGATGGAGTTAAAAGGATGAAACGGAGAAAGGCACTGGTAGTAGGTGCTTGCTATTGTTGTTCAGGAGAAGTTGTATAGCATGAAGATTATCTGATGCAATGTGATATTGCTGTATTGTATATGTTAGAGCTTTGACTGATTCGTCAGACTTAACTTTACAAGTAGAACTCCCTATTGTTGCTGGTTTACCTCATTCTGTGCACACTGGAAATGAAAGCACATATCCAGGTACTAAATTATCTTTCTTTGGGATGTTTACAGCCTGGAAAGCATTGAAATAGCTAAAGAATAATGAAACAGGAGAACTGGGGCCAATGCACCCCTGGTTATTTCTTTCCTGAGTTATTACATTCCTTTATATCATCCAGCACAAAATAGCATGTATCTATTTTTAATGACACCCAGGGGATAATATTTCTCTTGGAAACTTAGAGCAATGTTTAGCAGGTGTCTGTGCAAAGGGATGCTTTATATGTAGCATGAATCCTTCTTGCTGCTCTTTGAGTTTATTTTTAATGAGTTAAGAATTTGTTGAACACCTGCTATGCACTATACACTGGGGAAGGACAATTAGTCAAAAGCAATGTTAAAAGTGTCTCTATTCTTATTAAGATCAAATTTATGTGAAGAAAGGTATATAAATATTCAAGTAGTTAATTAAAAATACAAGGAATAGGATAGATATTAATTGGCTTGCAAAGATAATAAACACAGTACAAATCACTAATAAGTATAGGGACTGTGAAATGGGCTAATAAGGAAGAACTTCAGAGAGAACATGTGACTTTCTCTGAACCCAGAATCATGGGTAAGGTTCAGATGGTAGGGAAAAGGATGATAACTCATTCCAAGTGAAGAAAATTAGGGAACAATGCTGTGCACAGTGACTCACATGTTGTGCTTGAAAGGCCAGACAAGCCCAGCTATGAGAGAGACTTTGAGTGGCCACGCACCAGGCTCTAAGGCAGGAAATGCAGGCTGGACAAAACCTATAAGACGCACAGAAGGTGGGATAGGTTGCTTCAGCTTCCACCAGGAAGCCACTGGTTGTGTTTGAGGGGAAAAGACACATGGCAGGCATAATTCATGAAAACAGATTAATCTGAGTGTGAAGAGTTGCAAGGACAGGAGGGGAGAAGATTCCTTTTATTTTGCCCTTAGTATACTCAGAGGAGGAGTTGAATAAAGCAAAGTTGTCTGTGGAAAAGAGTAAATACATTTACGATATATTATTGGAATATATTGAAGTCACTCAGTCACGTCCGACTCTCTGTGACCCCATGGACTATATATATAGCCCACCAGGCTCCTCTGTCCGTGGGATTCTCCAGGCAGGAATACTGGAGTGGGGTTGCCGTGTCCTTCTCCAGGGGACCTTCCCGACCGATACTCTACCTTAAGCCAATAAGGGGATGCTAATATTAACTGTGGAACTCTTTCGATGAGAATATTACACATTGTTGAGTATCTGTTATTTTTTGGTTGAGAAAACGTATGTGACCTCAGTTATGATCTACTAGTAATCATATAGTTGTATCCTCTAACAGCCGAGAACTCCTTTAGGATGAACTGCACTGGGTCCCTAGGAGAAAGGGCTTGGAATTTTAAAGTCTTCCTTGGTGCATCTTCATTAACTCTCCTTTGTTCATGGGAGATAGAAGCTATCCATAAAAACTTAATCTTTTTTAAAAAATAAATATAAATTATTAATGCCGCCATAGAGACTTTCATTCTGTATTTCATTTTGACTTCAGGCTTATTTCAATCACCTTTGTGATGAAGTGGGAACACATTTTTATCATATTTGCTGTGAAAGATTTATGTAATTCAGGTACCAAAATATCTAGAACACCTTCATAAACCTGGAAACTTTATAGTGTTAATTGGCAATATGGTACCCTGCCAGATAAGCACATCAGATGGAACTCTTAAAAAAGAAGTATCAAAAACTCTTTTATGATAGTGGCTAAATTTGTTTACTATGAAATATTGGAAGTGGAATTAGAGGCCAGACTGGAAGAGAATTTAAGAAGATATTTTAATGTAAAAAAATTTTAGAGAAAAGTTTATTCTTTTCAGCTCTCCTTGTGGTATTGTACCACCTGCTTCCATAATGCTAATGGGCATCTTAGTCAATGAAATTTTCTATGAATTCTACTCTATCTTGTATATATCATCCTGGTATATCAAGGAAGCTCTATCTATCAAATGAAGTCCTGGGAGCAGTACAGATAGGACTTTGCAGTGCGATGATAGGATCACACTACATGTTAGAGCATTTCATGGAAAAATTTGGTAATCAGTAGACTAGATATGATTTATCATACAGTTATGAATGAAAATTCTAGGAACGCATTCAAATCTGATTTCTTTTAATTTTTAGCATTTACATATTGTTTTGAATCACATGAGGTTACTAGAATTTGGTGAATGAAGAGATCAATTACTATTATCCAGAATTCTACAAACCTAATATTATTTGGAAACACTGTAGATGGTTAGAATTACTGACCTTAGATAAATGAATGGTGTGCATCAAGATAATTTTATATGCAAAGTTTAGTCATTTCTAAGACATGATTTTTGAATTACTTTCTGCTCTTACATTGCTTTAGCAGAAACATTAAAAGAAATCAGGGAAAATTCTCTTGCAAAAAGTATCCAGCATGTTAGAATCTGGACATGTTCTTGGCCAGGCCATTACCACCATAGATAATTCTAAGATAAATATTCTTAACTATTTAATAGCCATTCAGAGTATGAGAGTAAGAGAGTAGCCATTCAGAGATAAAATGGCTTATTCTGTAATCCATCCTCTTCTTGTTCTGAGATTTCACATGAATAAAATTTTAATTTCCATGAAATGAAAGCTTCCCACCTATAAATGTGAAAGATGAATATGCAAATATTCACATGTTGACTTTCATCTGCATCTCTCAATGCTTTAGAGATGTCCTACTGAAATGTTGCTGAGCCATGAAATACACCAGGATTCTTGGCTGCCGGAGGAGAAGAATTCAATCTGAGGCCAGTGATGAGGCTTGATTGCTCAGAACTATTGTGCAATTAAGTTTTATTAAAGAATAAAAGAGATAGAGAAAAATTATGACATAGACATCAGAAGGGGGCAGAAAGAGTGCCCCCCTGCTAACATTTAGCCATGTTATATACCTATCAGCAAGCTATTAATTAGAAAAAGGAGATGTCCCCAAACTCAGTGGCACCAGGACCCTCACCCACAACATGCATTTTGAGATAATATTGGCAACAGGTGAGTCACACCAGGCCATTAAAACCATTGACATGAATCTTCAAGAAAGGCAGGTTTCCATGTAAGTGTACAGATTCATTAACATAGATTAGGAGAACAATGTGTAAGTAAAACATACAGGTTTGTTGAGCCCTTATCAATTCTGAGTCTTAAGCAGAACCTATTTGAAGAAAGACAGAGTCTACAGTAAATACATATTCCAATTAACATAACTGAAGGAAAACATTTCCATAATAAAAAGGCATTGTTTAGGTCAACCTTTGAGAATAGTTAAGTTCAGGTGGAAATAGGTGTCATCACAGCAAGACAGAATTTTAAGAGAAACATCTTTTTAAATTTGTATCAGTCAGTCAGTCAGTTCAGTCGATCAGTTGTGTCTGACTCTTTGTAACCCAATGGACTGCAGCACACCAGGCTTTCTCGTCCATCATCAACTCCTGGAGTCCACTCAAACTCATCTCCATTGAGTCGGTGATACCATTCAATCATCTCATCCTCTGTTGTCCCTCTCCTCCCACCTTCAATCTTTCCCAGCATCAGTGTCTTTTCAAATGAGTGAGTTCTTTGCATCAGGTGGCAAAAGTATTGGAGTTTCAGTTTCAGCATCAGTAGTTCCAATGAATATTCAGGATTGATTTCCTGTAGGATGGACTGGTTGGATCTCCTTGCAGTCCAAGGGACTCTCAAGAGTCTTCTCCAAAACCACAGTTCAAAAGCATCAATTCTTTGGCGCTCTGCTTTCTTCACAGTCCAAGTCTCACGTCCATACCTGACTACTGGCAAAATCATAGCTTTGACTAGACAGACCTTTGTGGGCAAAGTAATGTCTCTGCTTTTTAATATGCTGTCTAGGTTGGTCATAACTTTTCTTCCAAGGAGCAAGTGTCTTTTAATATCATGCCTTCAGTCACCATCTTCAGTGATTTTGGAGTCTCCTCCCCCCATAAAGTCTGTCACTGTTTGACTGTTCCCCAAAACTCAGCAGTGGCCAAGGACTGGAAAAGGTCAGTTTTCTTTCCAATCCCAAAGAAAGGCAATGCCAAAGAATGCTCAAACTACTGCACAATTGCACTCATCTCACACGTTAGTAAAGTGATGCTCAAAATTCTCCAAGCCAGGCTTCAGCAATATGTGAACTGTGAACTTCCTGATGTTCAAGCTGGTTTTAGAAAAGGCAGAGAAACCAGAGATCAAATTGCCAACATCCGCTGGATCATGGAAAAAGCAGGAGAGTTGCAGAAAAACATCTATTTCTGCTTTATTGACTATGCCAAAGCCTTTGCCTGTGTGGATCACAATAAACTGTGGGAAATTCTGAAAGAGATGGGAATACCAGACCGCCTAACCTGCCTCTTGAGAAATCTGTATGCAGGTCAGGAAGCAACAGTTAGAACTGGACATGGAACAACAGACTGGTTCCAAATAGGAAAAGGAGTACGTCAAGGCTGTATATTGTCACCCTGCTTATTTAACTTCTCCGCAGAGTACATCATGAGAAACGCTGGACTGGAGGAAACACAAGCTGGAATCAAGATTGCCGGGAGAAATGTCAGTAACCTCAGATATGCAGATGACACCACCCTTATGGCAGAAAGTGAAGAGGAGCTAAAAAGCCTCTTGATGAAAGTGAAAGAGGAAAGCGAAAAAGTTGGCTTAAAGCTCAACGTTCAGAAAATGAAGATCATGGCATCCGGTCACATCACTTCATGGGAAATAGATGGGGAAACAGTGGAAACAGTGTCAGACTTTATTTTGGGGGGCTTCAAAATCACTGCGGATGGTGACTTCAGCCATGAAATTAAAAGACACTTACTCCTTGGACGAAAAGTTCTGACCAACCTAGATAGTATATTCAAAAGCAGAGACATTACTTTGCCGACTAAGGTCAGTCTAGTCAAGGCTACGGTTTTTCCAGTAGTCATGTATGGATGTGAGAGTTGGACTGTGAAGAAAGCTGAGTGCTGAAGAATTGATGCTTTTGAGCTGTGGTGTTGGAGAAGACTCTTGAGAGTCCCTTGGACTGCAAGGAGGTCCAACCAGTCCATTCTGAAGGAGATCAACCCTGAGATTTTTTTTGGAAGGAATGATGCTAAAGCTGAAACTCTAGTACTTTGGCCACCTCATGCAAAGAGTTGACTCATTGGAAAAGGCTTTGATGCTGGGAGGGATTGGGGGCAAGAGGAGAAGGGGAGGACAGAGGATAAGATGGCTGGATGGCATCACTGACTCGATGGACATGAATCCGAGTGAACTCCGGGAGTTGGTGATGTACAGGGAGGCCTGGCGTGCTGTGATTCATGGGGTCACAGAGTTGGACATGACTGATCGACTGAACTGAACTGAACTGATGGGACCAGATGCCATGATCTTAGTTTTCTGAATGTTGAGGATTAAGCCAAATTTTTCACTCTTCTATTTCACTTTCATCAAGAGGCTCTTTAATTCTTCTTCACTTTCTGTCATAAGGGTAGTGGCATCTGGACCTCTAAGGCTATTGATATTTCTCCTGGCAATCTTGATTCCAGCTGTGCTTCATCCAGTTCAGCGTTACTCATGATATACTCTGCATAGAAGTTCAATTAGCAGGGAGACAGTAAACAGTCTTGACATACTCCCTTCCTGGGTTGGAACCAGTCTGTTCCATGACCAGTTCTAACTGTTGCTTCCTACCTGCATACAGATTTCTCAAGAGGCAGGTTAGGTGGTCTGCTAGTCCAGTCTCTGAGAATTTTCCACAATTTGTTGTGATCCACAAAGTCAAAAGCTTTGGCATAGTCAATAAAGCAGAAGTAGATGTTGTTTTGGAGCTCTCTTGCTTTTTCAACGATCCAATGGATGTTGGCAATTTGATCTCTGGTTCCTCTGCCTTTTCTAAAACCATCTTGAACATCTGAAAGTTCATGATTCATGTACTGTTGAAGCCTAGCTTGGAGAATTTTGAGCACTACTTAACTGGCCTGTGAGATGAGTACAATTGTGAGCGAGTTTGAGCATTTTTGGCATTGCCTTTCTTTGGTACTGGAATGAAAACTGACCTTTTCCAGTTGTTGGGGGAGTGTGTAATATCCTCGGTTCTGTCTCATCACAACAAAAATTTGAAGTGACAGATGGACCATTGTTGGATGGGCCAGTGTTACAGCTCAGTTTTATTTAGAAAGTAAAGGAAAATCCAGCCTCGAGGGATGAGGGTGAGCAGGCCCAAAAAAATGTGAAGAGAAGAGAAGCCCCTGGCTCAATTTTGGCTCCTCTTTTTATATTTTTTCTCCTCCCACTGAGCCTATCTATGGAAATTGGGCTAACCAGGAGGGCTGTCTGTTTTATCTGAGGTCCTCACTCAGGTCCTTGGACCTTCCTTTGTTCTATTTTTGTGGGCTTTTCCCTTCTTTGTCTTTTAGCTGCTGCCATTTTCACAGCATCATCTTTCAGGATTTGAAACAGCTCAACTGGAATTCCATCACCTCCACTAGCTTTGTTCATAGTGATGCTTTCTAAGGCCCACTTGACTTCACATTCCAAGATGTCTGGCTCTAGATTAGTGATCACATCATCATGATTATCTGGGTCATGAGGTATTTATCCAGAAAAACATGTCTCATTCAAGATGGCTCAAGTCCTTCCTTGCTCAGGGATCAGGAGATCTATCTCCTGTTTTTTTTTTTGGAGTACTACCCCAGCCAAGCTGTGTTGGCTCTTTAGAGATATCCTGAGAAATCTTATCTCCAGAAACTTAATTTTGGGGTTGTTCATAAGAATGGCACTCATTGGTAGTTCTGAATAGGTATCTGAGATCTCCCAGGGGCTCACAGGTGTATTGAGTGTTCTCTTCTATTTTCTTCCATGACTTGACTCGTGAGTAGTGAATCTGGGAGTTGTGTCCTGGTACCTTGACTGCTATGGAGGTAGAAAGTATAACAGGGTAGGGGCCCTACCATGTCGGCTGGAGTTGAGCCTTGGAGACCCATCTTTCCAGACTTTAACTAGGACTTGAATCCCTGGAGCATATAGTGGTGACTCTTTAGAGTCTTTTGGGTCCTGGTTGACACCCCACAAGTGTATATCCTGTTGGAATTATCCAGTGGCCATGGTATAAGACCGGAGGGTCTGAGCCTCTGGATCTAGGAAGAGGTCACTGACATAAACAAAAGGTCTCCCATATAACATCTCATAAGGACTAAGACCAATCTGTTGCTTAGGGGCAATATGGGTGCGGAGGAGAGCTATTGGCAAAGTCACCGTTCATTCCAGGGAGGTCTCCTGGGTAATCTTATTTATCGCTGATTTTAAGAATTGGTTGGCTCTTTCTACTTTTCCTGAAGATTGAGGCCTCCAGGCACAATGGAGATAATAAGTAATGTGCAATGCTTTAGAGACCCCTTTTGGGTGACCTTAGAAACAAATGATGTCCTATTGTCATTTTGTAAAACCCAGGCAGACCAAATCTAGGAATGATTTCATGGAGCAGTTTTTTTTACCACCTCCTCAGCCTTCTCAATCCAGGTGGGAAAGCCTTCAATCCATCCTGTGAATGTTTCTATCATGACTAATAGGTATTTATGCCCTTGAGAAACTGGCATCTGTGTGAAGTCCATCTGCCTGTCCTCTCCATGTCATTGGACAGGCTGGGCCAGCTGGGGTCTTCAAGCTCCTTGGGGGCTGTTTAATTGGCAAGTGGGACAAGAGAAGAACAGTTGCCTTATAATCGTTTGGACGCCTGTTCCTCTGAAAGACCTTTCTAGCATCTTTGGAGGGTCTTCTCCCCTAAATGAGTGGTGGCATGTAAGGAGTTAACTAATATCCATTGGAAGTTCCCAGGCATAAAAAGGAGTCCCTCCTTTTGGAACCACTCCATATGATCGTCTTGAAAGCCCTCACTCTTAGCTTTAAGAGTCTCACCTTCGGCATATGAAGGAGTTTCTAGCAAATTAGTCTGTGGAACTAAAGTGGCAACCCCTATTAGGTCATTGTTCTGTAATGCTGCTCTCTTAGCTGCCTAATCATCTGCTTGGTTCCCTTGTGCCACTTCTGTGCTCCCTTTTTGGTGTCCTTTACAGTGGGAGATTGAAACCTTGGCAGGCAGATGGACTGCCTCCAAGAGCCTAAGGATTTCATCACCTTATTTGATTAGGGACCCTCAGGTGTTCAAGTGGCCTCTTTCTTTCCAAATAGCAGCATGTGCATGTAGCGCCAGAAAGGCATACTTGGAGTCAGTATAAATGGCCACTCTTTTTCCTTTTCCCAGCTCTAAAGCTTGAGTCAGGGCTATGAGCTCAGCTAACTGGGCTGAAGTACCTGGTGGCAAAGGTTTAGCCTCTATGGTCTCAAAATTACAGACTACTGCATATCCGGCTCTTCTTTTTCCATCCAAGACAAAGCTGCTTCCATCAGTGTACCAGATTTCCTGAGGATTGGTCAGAGGATCTTCTGACAATCCCTCTCAGGGTTTTGTCCAGAAAAGCGAGAGGGCCCTCGGGGGTAGGCAGGAGGGTGGCAGAGTTAAGAACCTCACAAGGGGATATAGTGAGGCCTGGATTTTCCATCAGCACTACTTGATATCTTAGGATTCTTTGATCAGACATCCATAAATGGCCTCTCCCATTTCAGGAGTTGTTTCACTTGGTGGCTGATAAAAATAGTTTGCCCCTAAGAGAGAGTTTTAAGGCATCTTTTATCAGGATTGCAATAACTGTAAGATTTCAAAGGCAGGTAAGATATCTTCCCAATAAGGGAGTTGGATACTCAGGGACCACCAGAAACTTGTGGGAAAATGTTTGTTCATCCCAGCAATGAAGTAGGGCTTGGATGAATCATTTGTAATTGTTTTTCCTGTAGCAGCCAAAATGGTTCAAGTTTGGGAGGAAAGGCTGTGGAGTAGGAAGTCAGGAAGAGTAAGTAGCCCCTGTGTCAACCAAGAAATTCTCGGACCTACCTGCCACATCCATTTGCACTTTTGGCTCCAGCCCTGTGATGGTTATCTGTGACATGTGGGCTGGCTGGAGTGGGCCACTTCAGTCCTGTTGAACCATCATGAGGGAAGGCTTTGCGCTTGACCTTGAGGCTCTTGGGTTGCAAGGGCAGAGTGTCACCCAGTGTCCCAATTGATGGCATTTGTAGCAAGCCATTTTAGGAGACATGTCATGACTTGGACACTCTTTGGCCCAATGCCCCACCTATCTATAGATTAGGCACTTGCCTGGTGCCTTGTCCTTCAAGGACTCGGGGTTTGCTATAGGGCTTCCCTGGAGGGCGGCCAGCATCTGAGCATGCCTTATCTCTTTCCTTTTTCCCTTTTCCTGGGCCTTGGCCTCCCTCTCCTATTCTCTGTTATAAAAGGTATTGGTGGCTGTCTGGACCATCTCATCTAAAGAGACAGCAGAGTCCTGCTACTGTAGCTGTTGTAAATTTATCCTGATGTCTGATACATATTGGGACAGGAATTTGTCCTTTAAAATCACCTGTCCCTCATAAGAGTCTAAGTCCAGATTGTAAACTTTTAGAGGGCCTCTTTTAGCTTTTCCAGAAAGGCAATGGGGTTCTCATTGGTCTCCTGAGTTATTGCTGAGACTAGGCACAGTCCCAGAAGTAATAGGCTTCCTTCTATTTCCATGGGTGGACTTCCTTAGGGGTGAGTCTTTTTGAAACTTATCCTACGCAATCCTGCAGCAACCTGAGAGCCAGGCATCCCTGGGTCAGGGTGCAGATCCCCAGGCAAGCTGAGGCGTGACAGCCTCCTGGAGATTGAATCCCCAAGCAGGTCGAGGCAGGTCGACCTCCTAAGAATTGGGTCACTGGGCAGGTCGAGGAGTGTCGACCTCCTGGGACCCTGGAGTGGTGGATCCCCAATAAGGTTGAGGCGTGACAACCTTTTGAGGACCAGATCTCTAGGCAGGACAAGGCAGGTTGACCTTCTGGGACCCCCTGGACTGGGAGATCCCTGAGCAGGTTGAGGCGTGACAACCTCCCAGGAACCAGATCCCTAGGCAGGGCAAGGCAGATTGACTTCTTGGGATCCCGTTCTGATGGATCCCTGAGCAGGCTGAGGCGTGACAACCTCCCGTGGCCTGGATCCCTAGGCAGCTCGAGGCAGGTCAACCTCCTGGTACCCCCAGGCTGGAGTTGGTTGTCCCCAAGGTCTCCAGCGTGACCAGTGCTGGGTAGGGTTAAGGGGTTGTAATTTTAATTTATTGCCAGTTCGTTCACCACATATAGGAATAGATATCATGATGTAAAGCAACCCAAGCCTGGGCCCTGAGACTGGAAACCTGGTGAAGCAGCCTTAAGCCTTATCCTGTAACTGCTCTGAGGATATGTAAGTCATTGATTTCCTCCCTTAGTCCTCCATAAGAGCAGTTTAGGGTGTTTTCAATGGTAAACATTTGATTGTCATAGACTCACTTTAGGTTATAACAGAAGTAATGATAAAGGACTGGGTTATCTGGTCCTATAGTGGCATTAAGAGTATTTTAATAATAGGCTGGGTGGAGTGATGTTGTCCTTCAAGGGGGCAGGGTCCTGTTTGTAGGAGTTAGTAAGTGACTTAAGAACAAATTGATAAGAGGCAACAGACCAGATGTTCCATAAAAGTAGAGTGGAGATTTGATCTGGGGGTATGTTTGTAACTTTTGGAGAAGGGTAGTAAGGGTTTGGGCCCAAACGGCCTGCAGGGCTAATTCCCAAAGTGGCAAACATTATCCCTGGAAGCCCAGTTGCCTTTAAAGGGATGCTAACACATGGACTTCTAGCAGGCATTTGGTGCCTGTCTCCTGCCCTAGTGGATTCACTGACAGATGCTGATGTTGCACAGGTTGTAGGAAACATGGAAGATGAAGGCCTGAATATCTAGAGGGATTGGAAATTATACAGCATTTCCCTCCCAAGGGCCAGCTATTTCCTGGTTGTCCCTCCAGAAGATTGTAGAGGCAACATTGTAGGCCTGGCTGGGGCTCAGGAAAAGAGCATGAAACAGGAAGGAAGGGGGCAGGGCACAGCTTCTGACAGAATGACAAAGTGCAAAGGCATAACATAAACCAAATAAAAGCAAATATGTCCAAGATGACAAGGCAAATTCAACTAAACCTTGATCCCCAATCTTCAAGCTAAATGACACATCCAGAGGTGGCAGGACACTTCCAAGGCACTCTCAAAAGACAGAGGAGTGGGTGGTTCCCCAATGATTGGGATGATCCTCTCACTCATTAGCATATGAATTCACCCAGCTGTGATTGCCCATACCCTGTGGAGTGTGCTTCTCTCTGAATCAAAACAAATCCACCTCTTACCTATCACTGTGTCTCTAACTGAATTTTTGCTCTGATAAATCAGACATCAGAGCCTGAGCTTCATTAGATCCTGAAGCCAGGCACCAAGGATTTTGGCCAGGCCCAAGTCCCAGGAGAGAGAAGCTGAAGGATGGGAGGAAAAAAGCCATGGAAAAAACGTGCTGAGGAATCCCCTTCATAACCTGCTGGAAAATCTGCTAAATACCTGATCTGTGCTCACAGTTTTCATTGACCTGATCCTTGGCACAAAGAAAATTAGACAGAAGAACCCCCACTGGACTGGGTAACAGTTACTGGGGCCCAGCAGATAGTGGAGGCTTTGGGACACACTGAGAAGTAGCCCCTGCAATCCCTCAATTGCACCTACTGCCACTCACCTCTTCATGGTGGGGGGGGCGGGGGGGGGGTAAGGTTGAGAAAACAAGAAATGAGATAGTAAAGGAATTAAGATTTTGTTAAACATATGTCCTTCCAGCCATAGGAGTGAGGACCTTCTACCCTAACTGGAGGTCTTCTGGAATCTGAGACTGAGCCATGTGAGATTTCTGCTGAGTTCGTTTTTCACTGTTCCAGGTTCCAGCACACTGGGCTTCTTGTCACTTCCCCTGTGGTGGGTTTTCTTCACATTCAGCTTTCACCATGGGAGCTTTCACTGAGTTGGGCTCCTGCTGTGTTTTGCCTGCTCCTTGTGGGGGCCGTGCGGAGGTTGTTTCAGCCAGGGTAAATCCGAGAAACGGCACCATAGATGTTGGGGGTAGTGTGTAATTTCCTCTGTTCTGTCTCGTTGCAACAAAAATTTGAAGTGATGGGCTGACCAGTGTTACAACCCTTGGATGGACCAGTGTTACCGCTCCGTGTTACAGCTCAGTTTTATTTAGAAAGTAAAGGAAAATTCATCCTCGAGGCATGTGGGAATGCCATGCCAAAAGATGCAAAGAGAAGAGAGGCCCAGCTCAATTTTGGCTCCTCTTTTCCTATGTTTTTTCCTCCTCCCCGTGGGCCTGCCCTATGTAAACTGCACTAGCCAGGAGTGCTGTTTGTTTCAGCTGAGGTCCTCACTCGGGTCCTCGGACCTTTCTTGGTTCTATTTTCACAGGCTTTTCCCTTCTTTGTCTTTTAGCCACCGCCATTTTAGACTCCTTTTTCCTAGTCTAACTACCTAATGGTCTTGTGACCCCTGCTGAGTTTTCCAGATTTCCTGGCATATTGGGTGCAGTGCTTTCATAGAATCATCTTTTAGGATTTAAAATAGCTCAACTGGAATTCCATCACCTCCACGAGCTTTGTTTGTAGTGATGCTTCATAAGGCCCACTTGACTTCTGTCCTTTATCGTGCCCATCTTCTCATGAAATGTCCCTTTGGTATCTCTAATTTTCTAGAAGAAATCTCTAGTCTTTCCCATTCTATTGTTTTCCTCTATTTCTTTGCACTGATCACTGAGGAAGGCTTTCTTATCTCTCCTTGCTATTCTTTGGAACTCTGCATTCAAATGGATATATCTTTCCTTTTCTCCTTTGCCTTTTGCTTCTCTTTTTTTTCTCAGCTACTTGTAAGGCCTTCTCAGACAGCCATTTTGCCTTTTTGCACTTCTTTTCTTGGGGATGGTCTTGATCCCTGCCTCCCATACAATGTCATGAACCTCTATCCATAGGTTTTTAGGCACTAAAATCTTGAACTTATTTCTTACTTCCACTGTATAATCATAAGGGATTTGATTTAGGTCATACCCGAAAGGTTTAGTGGTTTCACATACTTTCTTCAACTTAAGTCTGAAATTGGCAATAGGGAGTTCATAATCTGATCCACAGTCAGCTTACAGTCTTGTTTTTGCTGACTATATAGAACTTCTTCATCTTTGGCTGCAAAGAATATAATCAATCTGATTTCAGTATTGAGCATCTGGTGATGTCCATGTGTAGCCTTCTCTTGTGTAGCTGGAAGAGGATGTTGGCTATGACCAATGCATTTTCTCGGCAAAACTCTATTATCCTTTGCCCTGCTTCATTCTGTACTCCGAGGCCAAATTTGCCTGTTACTCCATGTTGACTTCCTACTTTTGCATTCCAGTCCCCTATAATGAAAAGTACATGTTTTTTTTTTTGTGTGTGTGTGTGTCTTAGTTCTAGAAGGTCTTGCAGGTCTTCACAGAATCATTCAACTTCAGCTTATTTGGCATTACTGGTTGGGACATAGACTTGGATTACTGTGATATTGAGTGGTTTGCCTTGGAAACAAACCAAGATCATTCCTCTGTTTTTGAGATTGCACCCAAGTACTGAATATTGGACTCTTTTGTTGACTATGAGGCCTACTCCATTTCTTCTAAGGGATTTTTACCCACAGTAGTAGATGTAATGGTCATCTGAATTAAATTAACCCATTCCAGTCCATTTTAGTCCGCCGATTCCTAAAATGTCAATGTTTACCCTTGCCATCTCCTGTTTGACCACTTCCAATTTACCTTGATTCATGGACCTAACATTCCAGGTTCCTATGCAATATTGTTCTTTACAGCATCGGACTTTACTTCCATCTCTATTTACATCCCAACTGGATGTTGTTTTTGCTTTGGCTCCATCTCTTCATTCTTTCTGGAGTTTTTTCTCCACTGAGAGCACTATGCTACTGCTACTCCAATAGCATATTGGGCACCTACAGACCTGGGGAGTTCCTCTTTCAGTATCCTATTATTTTGCCTTTTCATACTGTTCATGGGGTTTTCAAGGCAAGAATACTGAAGTGGTTTGCCATTCCCTTCTCCAATGGACCACGTTTTGCCAGAACTCTCCACTCTTCCATCTTGGGTGGCTATACACAGCATGGCTCATAGTTTCACTGAGGTAGATAAGGCTGTGGTCCATGTGATTAGATTGGTTAGTTTTCTGTGATTGTCATTTTCCGTCTGCCTGCCCTCTGATGGAGAAGGATAAGAGGCTTATGGAAGCTTCCTGATGGGAGAGACTGACTGAGGAGAAACTGGGTCTTATTCTGATGGGCGGAGCCATGCTCAGTAAATCTTAAATTTGTATAGAGAAGGGGGAAAAAAAATCTAATGCTTGTTTGTTTCCTCCTGCTTCTTAAGAGAGATAAAAAATGTCTGACATTTGCAGCCTATTTCCTTTATTTGGAGACCCCTGGCCTTCCTGCCTTTTATCCTCTTACTACTTTGGTGATAAGGTGAAGTCGTGTCTGACTCTTTGCGACCCCATGGACTGTAACCTACTAGGCTTCTCCGTCCATGGGATTCTCCAGGCAAGAATACTGGAGTGGATTGCCATTTCCTTCTCCAGAGGATCTTCCTGACCCAGGGATCGAACCCAGGTCTCCTGCATTGGAGGCAGACGCTTTAACCTCTGAGCCACCAGGGAAGCCAAACAAAGGCTGCTGACGCGAATTACAGTCATGTGCCATGACTCGGATTCGAACCGAGGTTGCTGTGGCCACAACGCAGAGTACTAACCACTATACGATCATGGCGTGCTATCTTCGCCATGACTTACTACTTTGCCATGACTCTATTTCTGATTATTTTCACTTGCTTTTGTGAGTGTGTGTGTGTGGATTTTTGATCTCAGGAATGTATTACTATGCTTCCTTATATTTTCCCCCTTTTTTCAGCTTCGCATAGCTTATGAATCCTTTCCTCATAAATTTGTCTACCTATTTGAAGTAGAATATTAACAAAAGACATTCAAAAGCACTACATAAAAGATATCATAAAATTGCTTCAAATACTCAATTCAGTATAGAGTTTGCAGAACGAAAACTTGGTTTGCCTTTTCTTCAAAAGAGTGGAATAGTTCTGAGTTTGTAGCAGAGCAAAACCATGATAAAATAGGGAGGAAAAAACTAGAGAAACTTTCATCACTTACATGTTTCTTGTCCTTGATCCAGCCTTCTAGAACAAACGGGATACAGTATTACCTAATTGTGATGCCTGTTCCTAATTGAAATCTATTTTTTTTGTGGTTGAATTTAGATACATATAATCAAATCCTATTGTTTGGGAACATAGATATCCAAGTTTTTATCTCAGCTCTGTTTGCATTATGTACTATATGAGAGTTCAGCCACTAAATCAGGGGAGTTGTAGTGATCATACCACTTCTCCAGGATAACTGGGAACTTGGGTTGTCAGAGTCTAATGATGGGCATGCCAACTTTCATCCCTTTCAGATTTCCAACTACCTGTTGGACAGTAGCTAAAACACTGGGAGTTAAATTTTATAAATACATAGTATTTTTTCTTTTTGCATTCTTTAAAAAATTTTTATTTTATTGGAGTAGAGAACTTTACAATATTGTGTTAATTTCTGCTGTAAAGTAAGTCAGCTACGTATATACATATATCCATTTTTTAAAAAATTTCCTTTTTATTTAAGTCACCACAGACCACTGAGTAGAGCTCCCTGTGCTATATAGGCAGGTCTTATTAGTTGTCTATTGTATACATAGTAGTGTATATATGCCAATCCCAACCTCCCACTCCATTTATGTATTTTTAAATGTAAGGCTTTCTAACAAATGACCTGAAATATCTCCAATAATTCCACGACTATTTTATACTATTCTTATTTTAGGTGGGACAATTGCACATATGGAACGATTCTACCCCTGGGGTTTGTAGATGCATACCAAGTGGACCAGAATATAGGGAAGAATGAATGGTGAAAACAATGAAAACATAAAGCTTGCTTCAATTCAGCTCAGCTCTGTTGCTCTGTCATGTCCGACTGGGACCACATGGAGTGCAGCACGCCAGGCCTCCCTGTCCATCACCAACTCCCAGAGTCCACTCAAACGCATATTCATTGAGTCGGTGATGCCATCCAACCATCTCATCCTCTGTCATCCACTTCTCCTCCCGCCTTCAATTTTTACCAGCATCAGGGTCTTTTCAAATGAGTCAGTTGTTTGCATCAGGTGGCTAAAGTATTGGAATTTCAGCTTCAGCATCAGTCCTTCCAGTAAATATTCAGGACTGATTTCCTTTAGGATGGACTGGTTGGATCTCCTTGTAGTCCAAGGGACTCTCAAGAGTCTTTTCCAACACCACAGTTCAAAAGCATCAATTCTTTGGTGCTCAGCTTTCTTTATGCTCCAACTCTCACATCCATACATGACTACTGGATAAACCATAGCTTTGACTAGACAGACTTTTGTTGCAAAGTAATGTCTCTGTTTTTTAACATGCATCTAGGTTGGTCATAACTTTTCTTCCAAGGAGTAAGAATCTTTTAATTTCATGGCTTCAGTCACCATCTTCAGTGAGTTTGGAGCCCAAGAAAATAAAGTCTCTCAGTGTTTCCACTGTTTCCCGTTTATTTGCCATGAAGTGATGGGACCAGATGCCATGATCTTAGTTTTCTGAATGTAGAGTTTTAAGCCAACTGTTTCACTCTCCTCTTTCACTTTCATCAAGAGGCTCTTTTGTTCTTCTTTGCTTTCTGCCTTAAGGGCAGTGTCATCTGCATATCTGAGGCTATTGATATTTCTTCCAGCAATCTTGATTCTAGCTTGTGCTTCATCCAGTCCAACATTTCTCATGATGTTGTACTCTGCATATAAGTTCAATTAGCCGGGTGACGGTATACAGCCTTGATGTACTCCTTTCCCATTTTGGAACCAGTGTGTTTTCCATGTCCATTTCTAACTGTTGCTTCTTGACTTGCATATAGATTTCTCATTAGGCAGGTCAGATGGTCTGGTATTCTCTTCTCTTTAAGAATTTTCCATGGTTTGTTGTGATCCACACAATCAAAGGCTTTGACATATTCAGTAAAGCAGAAGTAGATGTTTTTCTGGAACTCTCTTGCTTTTTCCATGATCCAGCGCATGTTGGCAATTTGATCTCTGGTTCCTCTGCCTTTTCTAAAACCAACTTGAACATCTGGAAGTTCATGGTACACATATTGTTGAAGCCTGGCTTGGGGGATTTTGAGCATTACTTTGCTAGCATGTGAGATGAGTGTAATTGTGCGGTAGTATGAGCATTCTTTGTCATTGCTTTTCTTTGGGATTGGAATGAAAACTGACCTTTTCCAGTCCTGTGGCCACTGTTGAGTTTTCCAAGTTTGCTGGCATATTGGGTGCAACACTTTCACAGCATGATTTTTTAGGATTTGAAATAGCTCAACTGGAACTCCATCACCTCCACCAGCTTTGTTCATAGTGACGTTTCCTAAGTCCCACTTGACTTTGTCTTCCAGGATGTTTGGTTCTAGACGAGTGATCACACCATCATGATGATCTGGGTCACGAAGACTTTTTTTGTATAGTTCTTCTGTGTATTCTTGCCACCTCTTCTTAATGTATTCTGCTTTTGTTAGGTCCATACCATTAACAAGAAATAAAAACAGTAACAGTTGCCAAAAGCAAAATGTCAGCAAGAGAGATTTGAAGGTTGGAAAGGAAACACTGGTCACAAAACAATGGAAAATGTAGAAAACTTTGATATATTAATGGGTGGAATTTTTCTCTTTACCTAAGGGATAGTATTAGGAAACATTCTTTCCTGTGAGGTGAAAATAACAAAAAACTTTTTCTTCTGTTACTCATGAAATTTCTAATTATAACCAACGAATGTAACTAGTTGCTTATGTCCTATCCTCCACTGTATAACGTCAATCCTTGAATGCTAACAATAGTTTACCCAAAGGTATGTGCACAGAGAGGGACAGAGAGAGGTGCTGAGGCTCTTGGAATTACCTCATGCATACACCATCTGGTCTCTCTTCTCCTGAAGAAGTACATGGTTTATCTGGGCATGGCAGGTGGGACTCTAAACCCCAGGCATGGGCGATAGGCTGAAAGGCAAGATGTCCTGACTCCTGTTCATTCCCATTGTGTTCTGAGTGAAGGATTTATTCTAGTGAATTGCTCATGATAGACAACTGCTTTAAAAATATTAATTATGAAGGATGCTATTTATTTCTACTTTGAATTACTTTCACCTGTTTTGCTTGACCCTATTTATTTTATATAAAATAGATAAATAACCAATTTACTTTATAGAATTTTAAAATGATATTTGGAATGCATGTCCAAGTTCTATTTTTGCAGTCTTTCACTATCACTGCCTTTGTAAAGTTTACTAAATATTTGTCTCTAGGTGGCAGCATTTGAAGCATTTCTAATACATTATATAAAAACATATAAAAGGAGGTGTTCCTGACTGTGGCTAGTGTTGATTTTGGGAAAGCCTGATAAGACAACCTAATTTGCTGACAAAAATCAAGGACTTGTTGAATTTTCAGGGCATGTTTGGCATTAATTAAATTCAAAGTGGCAGGAAAATAACTGCCCACGAAATAGAATAAGACTGTGTTTTTGTTCACAGCTGGGCCTTCCAAGGACCATCAGTGTGATTCTCCATCCACCACGCTGATTAGAGTTCTGGTGGAAAGAAGATCCTCTCCAGTCATCCTTCGCAGATCGTGTGAGTACAAAGAGCATTCTCTGCTGTAACATCTGTGTGGCTTCTTAACCAGGGTGGCAAGGGAGAGGGGAACTAGGCTTGCCTGGGCTGCATGCCTCGGACAACAACAGATCAGATGCCTATCATTACAATCGTCATTTATTGCCTGCTTATCCTTTGCTTACTTCAATCTGTTTACTTGGCAAATCCTTATGGATTTATTCCTTACAATAACCCCCACATGTAGGCATTGCTAGTCTCCATTTGCAAATGATGTACTAAGGTGCTGAGAAGTTAAGTAACCATGCACAAGATAACACATCTAGAAAAGTAGCAGAGCTGGGATTTGAACTTGACCATCATGCTGCGGAGATTTTCCACTCATCTACCATGCTATGGGCTTTCCTGGTGGCTCAACAGTAAAGAATCCACTTGCAATACAGGAAATATGGGTTCAGTCCCTGGATTAGGAAAATCCCTTGGAGGAGGAAATGGCAGCCTGCTCCAGTATTCTTGCCTGGGAAATTCTGTGGACAGAGGAGCCTTGTGAACTACAGTCCACAGGATTGTAAAGAGTCGGAGAAAACTGAGCAACTGAACATGCACACACCAAGCTACACTGTGCCATCTTAGCTGGAAAAGGCCTGGAAGGAGTGAGAAAAGTACAACAGAAGGTGTAGTGAAGCTTTATTGGGCTTAGGGGAGAAACATCACTTCTTTATGCTCAATGGCCTGTAGATATTCTTTTGAAGGTTTTGAGACTACTTTCTGACCTGGTACTTAAATTCAGTTCAGCATACCTTTATTGAGTGCCTCTTGTGATCTAGGAATCATGTAATACACTAGGAACAGCAAGACAGGTAAGACACAGAAAAGAATCTGCATTAAATCTTGGAAAGATGTTCTTTATTTTATAAATGTCCTCAGATGGCATTCTTTGCAGATGTCCTTAAAGTAACAGAATGATATAGTGAAAATGCACGTTTCCAAATGTGTGCCTGTTTCTTACTAGAAGTCAACCTCCCTTTTTGTTCACATCTCAAATCATTCAGGGAAGTGCAACTGAAGATGTTTGTATCAGATGAATTGAATTCCTAGGATCCTCTCTGGCCATCAGCAGCAGGCCATGGCTGCTTAAAGCTGTTTATTAACCTGCTGGCTTACTGAGCTAAGACCGCAGATATGCAATAACTGAAACAGAAGAATAAGAGCCAAATTTCTTCTTCCATCCCTGTATTTTAGATCATTTTTTTTGACTCATGATTTTACTTGTTCTCTAAAATAGCAAATAGCATGTAGAAAAAGCCATCATCTGATAGTCATGCAAAAATGGAAAGGTGATACTGCCTCTCTAGCAAGGAAGGCATCATCTGAAATAATACTTACTACCATCAAATTTCATAAAAACCATAAAATAATAAATAACTGGAAATATCATTCTTCATCTGTTTAGCAGCAACTGCACTTCTTGATTCTACAATTATTTTCAACAAGTGATTTTGAGCAATTAATTAGGAATTAGAAAATGTGAAAGAAGATGCTTTAACTTCACAGATAGCTTGTTCATAGAAAGGACTTACTATTTCTATGTCTCTAAAATCTATGGGTTAAGCAGCAGCTTTATAGATAGAGATAATTTAGGGCCATGCTGTTGGCTCCCCAAGTATTTCATGGTAGCTACAGCACTAAGAGAAACCCAAGTAAGATGGTAGGTATTGCAAGAGGGCGTCAGGGGGCAGACACACTGAAACCATGCTCACAGAGAACTAGTCAATCTGATCACACTAGGACCACAGCCTTGTCTAACTCAATGAAACCAAGCCATGGCCACGGGGCAACCCAAGATGGGTGGATCATGGTGGAGAGGTCTGACAGAATGTGGTCCACTGGAGAAAGGAATGGCAAACCACTTCAGTATTCTTGCCTTGAGAACCCCATGAACAGTATGAAAGGCAAAATGATAGGATACTGAAAGAGGAACTCCACAGGTCAGTAGGTGCCCAATATGCTACTGGAGATCAGTGGAGAAATAACTGCAGAAAGAATGAAACGATGGAGCCAAAGCAAAAACAATACCTAGTTGTGGATGTGACTGGTGATAGAAACAAGGTCCAATGCTGTAAAGAGCAATATTGCATAGGAACCTGGAATGTCAGGTTCATGAATCAAGGCAAATTGGAAGTGGTCAAACAAGAGATGGCGAGAGTGAACATCGACATTCTAGGAATCGGCAAACTAAAATGGACTGGAATGGGTGAATTTAATTCATATGACCATTATATCTACTACTGCGGGCAGGAATCCCTAGAAGAAATGGAGTAGCCATCATGGTCAACAAAAGAGTCCAAAATGCAGTACTTGGATGCAATCTCAAAAATGACAGAATGATCTATGTTCACTTCCAAGGCAAAACATTCAATATCACAGTAATCCTAGTCTAGGCCCCAACCAGTAATGCTGAAGAAGCTGAAATTGAACGGTTTTATGAAGACCTACAAAACCTTTTAGAACTAACACCCAAGAAAGATGTCCTTTCCATTATAGGGGACTGGAATGCAAAAGTAGGAGGTCAAGAAACACTTGGAGTAATAGGAAAATTTGGCCTTGGAATGCGGAATGAAGCAGGGCAAAGAGTAATAGAGTTTTGCCAAGAAAATGCACTGGTCATAACAAACACCCTCTTCCAACAACACAAGAGAAGACTCTACACATGGAAATCACCACATAGTCAACACCGAAATCAGATTGATTATATTCTTTGCAGCCAAAGATGGAAAATCTCTATACAGTCAACAAAAACAAGACCGGGAGCTGAACTGCGGCTCAGATCATGAACTCCTTATTACCAAATTCAGATTTAAATTGAAGAAAGTAGGGAAAACTGCTAGACCATTCAGGTATGACCTAAATCTAAACCCGTATGATTATACAGTGGAAGTGAAAAATAGATTTAAGGGCCTAGATCTGATAGATAGAGTGCCTGGTGAACTATGGACGGAGGTTCGTGACATTGTACAGGAGGGAGGGATCAAGTCCATCCCTATGGAAAAGAAATGCAAAAAAGCAAAATGGCTGTCTGGGGAGGCCTTACAAATAGCTGTGAAAAGAAGAGAGGCAAAAAACAAAGTAGAAAAGGAAAGATATAAGCATCTGAATGCAGAGTTCCAAAAAAGAAGAGATAAAGCCTTCTTCAGCAATCAATGCAAAGAAATAAAGGCAAACAACAGAATGGGAAAGACTAGAGATCTCTTCAATAAAATTAGAGACACCGAGGGAACATTTCATGAAAAGATAGGCTTGATAAAGGACAGAAATGGTCTGGACCTAACAGAAGCAGAAGATATCAAGAAGAGGTGGCAAGAATACACAGAAGAACTATACAAAAAAGATCTTCACGACTCAGACAATCACGATGGTGTGATCACTCACCTAGAGCCAGACATCCTGGAATCTGAAGTTAAGTGGGCCTTAGAAAGCATCACTACGAACAAAGCTAGTGGAGGTAATGGAATTCCAGTGGAGTTATTTCAAATCCTGAAAGATGATGCTGTGAAAGTGCTGCACTCAATATGCCAGCAAATTTGGAAAACTCAGCAGTGGCCACAGGACTGCAAAAGGTCAGTTTTCATTCCAATCCCAAAGAAAGGCAATGCCAAAGAATGCTCAAACTACTGCACAATTGCACTCATCTCACATGCTAGTAAGTTCAGTTCAGTACAGTTGCTCAGTCGTGTCCGACTCTTTGCGACCCCATGATTTGCAGCACGTCAGGCTTCCCTGTCCATCACCATCTCCTGGAGTTCACTCAGACTCGCGCCCATCGAGTCTGTGATGCCATCCAGCCATCTCATCCTGGGTCGTCCCCTTCTCCTCCTGCCCCCAATCCCTCCCAGCATCAGAGTCTTTTCCAATGAGTCAACTCTTCGCATGAAGTGGCCAAAGTACTGGAGTTTCAGCTTTAGCATCATTCCTTCCAAAGAATTCCCAGGGCTGATCTCCTTTAGAATGGACTGGTTGGATCTCCTTGCAGTCCAAGGGACTCCCAGGAGTCTTCTCTAACACCACAGTTCAAAAGCATCAATTCTTTGGTGCTCAGCCTTCTTCACAGTTCAACTCTCACATCCATACATGACCACAGGAAAAACCATAGCCTTGACTAGACGGACCTTAGTCGGCAAAGTAACGTCTCTGCTTTTGAATATACTATCTAGGTTGTTCATAACTTTTCTTCCAAGGAGTAAGTGTCTTTTAATTTCATGGCTGCAATCACCATCTGCAGTGATTTTGGAGCCCCCCAAAATAAAGTCTGACACTTCTTCCCCTGTTTCCCCATCCATTTCCCATGAAGTGATGGGACCAGATGCCATGATCTTCGTTTTCTGAATGTTGAGCTTTAAGCCAGCTTTAAGCCAACATGCTAGTAAAGTAATGCTCAAAATTCTCTAAGCCAGGCCTCAGCAATATGTGAACCATAAACTCCCAGATGTTCAAGCTAGTTTTAGAAAAGGCAGAGGAACCAGAGATCAAATTGCCAACATCCCCTGGATCATGGAAAAAGCAGGAGAGTTCCAGAAAAACATCTATTTCTGCTTTATTGACTATGCCAAAGACTTTACCTGTGTGGAACACAATAAACTGTGGGAAATTCTGAAAGAGATGGGAATACCAGCCCCCCTGACCTGCCTCTTGAGAAATCTGTATGCAGGTCAGGAAGCAGCAGTTACAACTGGACATGGAACAACAGACTGGTTCCAAGTAGGAAAAGAAGTACGTCAAGGCTGCATATTGTCATCCTGCTTATTTAACTTATATGCAGAGTACATCATGAGAAATGCTGGACTGGAAGAGACACAAGCTGGAATCAAGATTGCCGGGAGAAATAGCAATAACCTCAGATATGCAGATGACACCACCCTTATGGCAGAAAGTGAAGAGGAACTAAAAAGCCTCTTGATGAAAGTGAACGCGGAGAGTGAAACAGTTGGCTTAAAGCTCAACATTCAGAAAACGAAAACATTGCATCTGGTCCCATCACTTCATGGCAAAGAGATGGGGAAACAGTGGAAACAGTGTCAGACTTTATTTTTTTGGGCTCCAAAATCACTGCAGATGGTGATTGCAGCCATGAAATTAAAAGACACTTACCCCTTGGAAGAAAAGTTATGAACAACCTAGATAGTATATTCAAAAGCAGAGACGTTACTTTGCCGACTAAGGTCCGTCTAGTCAAGGCTATGGTTTTTCCTGTGGTCATGTATGGATGTGAGAGTTGGACTGTGAAGAAGGCTGAGCACCGAAGAATTGATGCTTTTGAACTGTGGTGTTGGAGAAGACTCTTGAGAGTCCCTTGGACTGCAAGGAGATCCAACCAGTCCATTCTAAAGGAGATCATCCCTGGGATTTCTTTGGAAGGAATGATGCTAAAGCTGAAACTCCAGTACTTTGGCCACTTCATGCGAAGAGTTGACTCACTGGAAAAGACTCTGATGCTGGGAGGGATTGGAGGCAGGGTGAGAGGGGGACAACAGAGGATGAGATGGCTGGATGGCATACTGACTCGATGGGCGCGAGTCTGAGTGAACTCCGGGAGATGGTGATGGACAGGGAGGCCTGGTGTGCTGCGATTCATGGGGTCGCAAAGAGTCGGACATGACTGAGCGACTGAACTCAACAGCACTAATCAGATTAGGCCTTAGGCTAAGTATTTAACATGAATCATCTCATTTAATTCTCGTAAATACATCTTTTTCATTTAAGAAAACAGACTCATAGAGGTTATTTGTTCATGGTTGCGTGTGTGCTTTGTGTGTATGTGTGTGTGAAACTGCTTCAGTTGTGTCCGATTCTTTGCAATCCTATGCACTCTTCTGTCTCTGCCAGGCTCTTCTCTGCCCATGGGATTCTCTAAGCAAGAATAGTGGAGTGGATGGCCATGCCCTCCTCCAGGAGATCTTCCAGTAATCAAACCCTTGTCTCTTATGCCTCCTGCATTAGCAGGTGGATTCTTCACTTCTAGTGCCACCTGGGTGTTCAAGGTTTCATAGATAACTACGGCAGAGGTGGACTCCCAAACTGGGAGATTTATCTCACCAGTCTATGCCCATGTCTACTCTCCCATTCTCTCTAACAAAGTCATGTTATTTATTATTATTAAGGTGATTTTAAGTTAATTAATTAATTACTTTTCTAGCTGTGTCTTGAAACATGCTGATCTTATTTCCCCAACCAAAGATGGAACCTGAGCGCCCTGCATTGGAAGTGAGGAGTCTTAACCACTGGACTAGAGGGAAGTCCTCAGTTTATTTAGTGTTTGTATTTCAGTTCAGTCACTCAATAGTGTCCAACTGTTTGCAAGCCCATGAATCACAAAACGCCAGGCCTCCCTGTCCATCACCAACTCCCGGAGTTCACTCAAACTCATGTTCATCTAGTCGGTGATGCCATCCAGCCATCTCATCCTCTGTCATCCCCTTCTCCTCCTGCCCCCAATCCCTCCCAGCATCAGAGTCTTTTCCAATGAGTCAACTCTTCGCATGAGGTGGCCAAAGTACTGGAGTTTCAGCTTTAGCATCACTCCTTTCAATGAACACCCAGGACTGATCTCCTTTAGAATGGACTGGTTGGATCTCCTTGCAGTCCAAGGGACTCTCAAGAGTCTTCTCCAGCACTACAGTTCAAAAGCATCAGTTCTTCAGTGCTCAGCCTTCTTCACAGCCCAACTCTTCACATCCACTGGAAAAACCATAGCCTTGACTAGACGGACATTTGATTGCAAGGTAATGTGTCTGCTTTTGAATATACTATCTAGGTTGGTCATAACTTTTCTTCCAAAGGGTAGCCTCTTTTAATTTCATGGCTGCAAGCACCATCTGCAGTGATTTTGGAGCCCCCCCAAAATAAAGTCTGACACTGTTTCCACTGTTTCCCTATCTATTTGCCATGAAGTGATGGGACCAGATGCCATGTCTTCATTTTCTGAATGTTGAGCTTTAAGCCAACTGTTTCACTCTCCACTTTCACTTTCATCAAGAGGCTTTTAGTTCCTCTTCGCTTTCTACCATAAGGGTGGTGTCATCTGCATATCTGAGGTTATTGCTATTTCTCCCGGCAATCTTGATTCCAGCTTGTGTCTCTTCCAGTCCAGCGTTTCTCATGCTGTACTCTGTATATAAGTTCAATAAGCAGGGTGACAATATACAGCCTTGATGTACTCCTTTTCCTACTTGAAACCAGTCTGTTGTTCCATGACCAGTTCTAACTGTTGCTTCCTGACCTGCATACAGATTTCTCAAGAGGCAGGTCAGGGGGCCTGGTATTCCCATCTCTTTCAGAATTTTCCACAGTTTATTGTGATCCACACAGGCAAAGGCTTTGGCATAGTCAATAAAGCAGAAATAGATGTTTTTCTGGAACTCTCTTGCTTTTTCAATGATCCAGGGGATGTTGGCAATTTGATCTCTGGTTCCTCTGCCTTTTCTAAAACCAGCTTGAACATCTGGGAGTTTATGGTTCACGTATTGCTGAAGCCTGGCTTGGAGATTTTTGAGCATTACTTTACTAGCGTGTGAGATGAGTGCAATTATGTGATAGTTTGAGAACTTTTTGGCATTGTCTTTCTTTGGGATTGGAATGAAAACTGACCTTTTCCAGTGCTGTGGCCACTGCTGAGTTTTCTAAATTTGCTGGCATATTGAGTGCAGCACTTTCACAGCATCGTCTTTCAGGATTTGAAATAGCTTTAATGGAATTCCATCACCTCCACTCGCTTTGTTCGTAGTGATGCTTTCTAAGGCTCACTTGACTTCACATTCCAGGATGTCTGGCTCTAGGTGAGTGATCACACCACCGTGTTATCTGGGTCGTAAAGATCTTTTTTGTGTAGTTCTTCTGTGTATTCTTGGCACCTCTTCTTAATATCTTCTGCTTCAGTTAGGTCCATACCATTTCTGTCCTTTATGGAGCCCATCTTTGCACAAAATGTTCCCTTGTTATCTCTAATTTTGTTGAAGAGATCTCTAGTCTTTCCCATTCTGTTGTTTGCCTCTATTTCTTTGCACTGATCACCGAGGAAGGCTTTCTTATCTATCCTTGTTGTTCTTTGGAACTCTGGATTCAGATGCTTATATCTTTCCTTTTCTCCTTTGCTTTTCGCTTCTCATCTTTTCACAGTTATTTGTAAGGCCTCCCCAGACAGCCATTTTGCTTTTTTGCATTTCTTTTCCATGGCAATGGTCTTGATCCCTGTCTCCTGTACAGTGTCACAACCTCCGTCCTTAGTTCATCAGGCACTCTATCAGATCTAGTTCCTTAAATCTATTTCTCACTTCCACTGTATGATCATAAGGGATTTGATTTAGGTCGTACCTGAATGGTTTAGTGGTTTTCCCTACTTTCTCCAATTTAAGTCTCAATTTGGCAATAAGGAGTTCATGGTCTGAGCCACAGTCAGCTCCCGGTCTTGTTTTTGCTGACTGTATAGAGCTTCTTCATCTTTGGCTGCAAAGAATAGAATAAATCTGATTTTGGTGTTGACCATCTGGTGATGCCCATGTGTAGAGTCTTCTCTTGTGTTATTGGCAGAGGGTGTTTGCTATGACCAGTGCATTCTCTTGGTAAAACTCTATTAGCCTTTGCCCTGCTTCATTCCATATTCCAAGGCCAAATTTGCCTGTTACCCCAGGTGTTTCTTGAATTCCTACTTTTGCATTCCAGTCCCCTGTAATGAAAAGGACATCTTTTTTGGGTGTTAGCTCTAAAAGGTTAGCTCAGAAAGGAGTGGTGTCTACATGGCCGCAGGAGGGCCAAGAGGAGCTACTCCACATTCAAGATCAGGAGGAGTGGCTTTGAGGAGATACCCCTCATCCAAGGTAAGGAGCAGTGGCTGCACTTTGCTGGAGCAGCTGTGAAGAGATACCCTACGCCCAAGGTAAGAGAAACCCAAGTAAGATGGTAGGTGTTGCGAGAGGCATCAGAGTGCAGACGCACAAACCACAATCACAGAAAACTAGTCAATCTAATCACACGGACCACAGCCTTGTCTAACTCAATTTAACTAAGCCATGCCATGTGGGGCCACCAAGACAGGCAGGTCATGGTGGAGAGGTCTGACAGAATGTGGTCCACTAGAGAAGGGAATGGCAAGCCAGTTCAATATTCTTGCCTTGAGAACCCAATGAGCAGTAAGAAAAGGCAAAATGGTAGGACACTGAAAGAGGAACTCCCCAGGGTGGTAGGTGCCCAATATGCTCCTGGAGAAGAGTGGAGAAATAATTCCAGAAAGGGTGAAGGGATGGAGCCAAAGCAAAAACAATACCTAGTTGTGGATGCGACTGGTGATAGAAGCAAGGTCCAATGCTGTAAAAAGCAATATTGCATAGGATCCTGGAATGTTAGGTCCATGAATCAAGGCAAATTGGAAGTGGTCAAACAGGAGATGGCAAGAGTGAACATTGACATTCTAGGAATCAGTGAACTAAAGTGGACTGGAATGGGTGAATTTAACTCAGATGACCATAATATCTACTACTGTAGGCAGGAATCTCCTAGAAGAAATGGAGTAGCCATTATGGTCAGGAAAAGAGTCCAAAGTGCAGTACTTGGATGCAGTCTCAAAAATGACAAAATGATCTCTGTTTGTTTCCAAGGCAAACCATTCAATATAACAGTAATCCAAGTCTATGCCCCAACCAGTGACGCTGAAGAAGCTGAAGTTGAACAGTTCTATGAAGACCTCCAAGACCTTTTAGAGCTAACACGCATTGTAAGCAAATTGAATATTAAAGTCTATACCATTGGCATTCTAGTTAGTCAGTGTATAGTTAAATAACATATATACTGATAGTAGGGTCAATGATAAAGTTAAAGTGTAGGTCGCTCAGTTGCGTCTGACTTTTGCAATCCCATGGATGTATAGTCCATGGAATTGTCCAGGTCAGAATATTGGAGTGAGTAGCCTTTCCCCTCAGGGGATCTTCCCAAGCCAGGGATCAAACCCACATCTCCTGCATTGCAGGTGGATTCTTTGCCAGGCGAGCCATAAGGGAAGCCCAAGAATACTGGAATGGGTAGCCTCTCCCTTCTCCAGAGGATCTTCTCGACCCAGAAATTGAATGGAGGTCTCCTGCATTGCAAGAAGATTCTTTACCAACTAAGCTAGGGTTAATGATAAAGTGAAAATAATCAATATTTCAGCAAATTTGGAAAACTCAGCAGTGGCCACAGGACTGGAAAAGGTCAGTTTTCATTCTAATCCCAAAGAAGGGCAATGCCAAAGAGTGTTCAAACTACCACACAATGGCACTCATCTCACATGCTAGTAAAGTAATGCTCAAAATTCTCCAAGCCAGGCTTCAGCAATGCGTGAACCATAAACTCCCAGATGTTCAAGCTGGTTTTAGAAAAGGCAGAGGAACCAGAGATCAAATTGCCAACATGTGCTGGATCATGGAAAAAGCAAGAGAGTTCCAGAAAAACATCTATTTCTGCTTTATTGACTACGCCAAAGCCTTTGGCTCTGTGGATCACAATAATCTGTGGAAAATTCTGAAAGAGACGGGAATACCAGACCACTTGACCTGCCTCTTGAGAAACCTATATGCAGGTCAAGAAGCAATAGTTAGAACTGGACATGGAACAACAGACTGGTTCCAAATAGGAAAAGGAGTACATCAAGGTTGTATACTGTCAACCTGCTTATTTAAATTCTATGCAGAGTACATCATGAGAAATGCTGGGCTGGAAGAAGCACAAGCTGGAATCAAGATCGCCAGGAGAAATGTCAGTAACCTCAGATATGCAGATGACACCACACTTATGGCAGAAAGTGAAGAGGAGCTAAAAACTCTCTTGATGATAGCGAAAGAGGAGAGTGAAAAAGTTGGCTTAAAGCTTAACATTGAGAAAACGAAGATCATGGCATCTGTTCCCATCACTTCATGGCAAATAGATGGGGAAACAGTGGAAATGGTGTCAGACTTTATTTTTTTGGCCTCCAAAAATCACTGCAGATGGTGATTGCAGCCATGAAATTAAAAGACACTTACTCCTTGGAAGGAAAGTTATGACCAACCTAGAAGCATATTGAAAAACAGAAACATTACTTTACCAACAAAGGTCCATCTAGTCAAGGCTATGGTTTTTCCAGTAGTCATGTATGGATGTGAGAGTTGAACTGTGAAGAAAGCTGAGCACAGAAGAATTGATGCTTTTGAACTGTGGTGTTAGAGAAGACTCTTGAGAGTCCCTTGGACTGCAAGGAGATCCAACCAGTCCATTCTAAAGGAGATCAATCCTGGGTGTTCTTTGGAAAGACTGATTCTAAAGCTGAAACTCCAGTACTTTGGCCACCTTATACAAAGAGTTGACTCATTGGAAAAGACTCTGATGCTGGGAGGGATTGGGGGCAGGAGGAGAAGTGGACGACAGAAGATGAGATGGCTGGGTGGCATCACCGACTCGATGGACATGAGTTTAAGTGAACTCCGAGAGTTGGTGATGGACAGGGAGGCCTGGAGTGCTGCAATTCATGGCGTCGCAAAGAGTCGGAAGCGACTGAGCGACTGAACTGAATTGAACTGAAGATAATCAGATGCTTTTGTGGTATTCCCTAAGTCATCTTAACATCTCTGACAATGGTGCTTTATTTAAAAATGGGATTATTTTGGAGAAAAACATGTTGAGTGCCAGGGCCCTACCCTCCTCATACCTACTGTGAATATTTGTTAGGAACTTTCTGTACATATGTAGCTACCCCAAAAGTGGTCACACAAAATATCCAATAAATGTGGCTTCTGCTGTGGTCGAGCAAGGAGTTCCAGATGTAGACACTACCAACTCCACTTCATTGCGAACAAAACCTCGATTTTCTTCAGCTATATGACTGAAATGAGTGCAAATAAGGTGGAGTTCCACTAATGTCTCCTCCCTCCAAGGAATAAACTGTAAACTGAAGGCCACATTCCTCTTTCATGCCCTAGGAGATATAGTCTGAGAGTAAGAGGCTTGGAGGTGTTGTAGTCATTTTGTGACCGTAAGTGTAGAACCAACAAGGTAGCAGGGAGATCCACCCAGCGTCCTGATATTTCTGAGCAGCTAAAGTAACCAATTCTAAAACTTCTACTTCAAAAAGTCTGGATAAGTGAGTTACTAAAATATCTTTAATGTTAAATCCCCTTTCAGTCACATATTTTGTTATTTGAAGTAGCATTCCTCCTAAATGAAAAATTCTTGTGGAAAGAACAAATTATGTTTATTCCTGTCAGCCACAGAATAAAAGTATACAACTACTTGCTCTTATTAACACTTGCTATAAATTGTATTAATCTTGAGACTATTATAATTTATAATTTTTTTCTGTTAGAAATTCAGTGCCAGTAACACTGTTTAGAACTTCTAGGCACCTGAGGCCATAATGACTGTGTGCTAAAGATATTAAGTCAATATTAAACTAAAAATGATTTTCCCAAATTTTAAACTCTGTGCTTTAAAATATTAGAGAATATAGGGAGAAATCTCCAAAGAGCTGAGCAACTGATTTGGAAAATAAAAAGTTGGGAATTGGAAATTATAAAATATGTAACAGCGGCCTAGTCTGCTAGTGAGTGGTCATTTTGTACTGCTGAAGTGCGTGCAGGATTCCCGCTGGACTCAATCAGTCATGTGCAAAAATCGATGTCAGGATCTTTCCCTGAAACTGTAAATGAGGAAAGCTGAGAAATCCGAACTATTTCTTGATAAATGTTTGGGAATGTACCAGTTTTCAGGGAGACCAGGTGTTTGGTGGAAATCAATGTTCTTGAGACCCTAATATTGCTGGATATATTAACAAGAGAGAACCCCATTCATTTTTTTTTTTAAACTTAAAATGATTTGTTTTTTTTTTTTTAAGACCCTTAGAATTTCTTCAGCTTTTTTTTCAGAAAATTCATTAAGTATTTTAATGAATAATACTCACTCTTTGAATAAATGGTATAAGGTTAGGTGTTTTTCTTTCCAATATTCTTAGAAAAAAATTCCTTTCCTTTTAGACCTAAACTTAACCTGCGGGTGGATCAGAGGTTAACATTTGTATGCTCTTTTTTTCTGAAGTAGGAAGTTAATATTCACCAACCATTTTACTTTGAGTCTCCCTGATTGTTAGAAAGGGGGTGAGGAAGGAACATTGGAATGTTTGGCAGGTCAGGTCTCTGAAAACCATTTTTAAAGAATTTTGTCATGAAGGCTCAAGAGAAGAATTAAACATCATCTTTTAAGTCCTGATATGGTTATAAAGTGGGAGTAGGAAATGGCAACCTACTCCAGTATTCTTGCCTGGAAATTACATAGACAGGGAATCCTGGTGGGCTACAGTCCATGGAGGCACAAAGAGTCAGATACAAATGAGCACACTACTATGGTTATAAAATATAAGCAGAAGTTATGATTTATTAAAATAATATTTTAACTGAGTAGGTATTGAAAGAGCCAGCACACAGAATCTTGCTTGTAGTTGATCAGTGTTGATTAGAAGCCTTTTGAATTGGTTATAATTACGGAGGGAATTTTTTTTAAATTTTGTTTTTTAATCTTTAGTTATAAAAATTTTCATAGGCATTACAAGAACAGGTCTGTAATTTATAAACTCATCATTCATAGGGATAAATGGTTATTGTATTTTTGCTGCTGCCTCTTGTGGGACACATTTCATCATTTTTATTAGATTTTTATCACTCTATAGTGTTTAAGTTGGCAGCAGATATTTACAGTATGCCTCATTTTAGGGTCTGCCATATGAGATCTAAGGCAATTATGATAAAAGTAACAGTATTGATTCATTGATTGAATGATCATGTTTTGTTGTTTTTGCAAGAATCATAGAGGATCTCAGTGGATAAGATCAAAGGGGTAGACAATCAAGTATTTGTGGACAAAGACCTCAAGAAATTTGCAGAAAGTATGATTTTTATAGAATTTTGTGGAATTTGATCATTGAAGATCAATCCCTCTATCTTATACTCAAGGTGCTAGAGGAGTTCCTAAAAGGTCCATTATTTTGTCAAGGACTATAGAGTGGGTCCTTTTAACTCTTGTCCAGACTATCTCATAATATCAGTCTGCATAGGACCAAATTTCCCTGATAATCTACTGTGGTCTACCATGTTACAGTTATCTGAACCCTTGTTTTTCAATGACATTTGCAAGGTTACAGATTTAATTAAGCTAACATATAAGTACAGAAAATTTGCATTTATTTTTGTCCTAAAAAAAAGTCTCTAAAATTTTAAGCTCACTTCTCATTCTAGTGTTTTGGGATTTAGAAAATTATCACACAATCTACTTATGCTCTTTATAATATAGCTTTCTGGGTTTCAGTGGGCTCATCATAAAATGAGAATGTTGCTGTAATTGATCTCTCAGGTCCAGCCCTAGAATTTTCTTAATCTGTATACAATTAAAATTTCCACTTACTCTTCAGATGAACTCTTCCTGGTATTAGTATTTTATTGTGTTTCTCTCTTTGGGGAATAAAGACTTTCTTTGTGTCTGTAAAATAATTTTAGGCATGAATGGTTAGAATTTTTTTTTTTTTTTTGCAAGGGTCCTCTTTATCTCTGAATTAAACTGGCCTGATGAATAACCCCAGAGGTAAAACCACTGTAGTGTTTTAGAATGTCTATGAGCTTCCCTGGTGGCTCAGATGGTAAAGAATCCATTTGCAATGCAGGAGACCTGGGTTGGGAAGATCCCCTGGAGAAGGCAATGGCAACCCACTGCAGTATTCTTGTCTGGAGAATCCCATGGACAGAGGAGACTGGTGGGCTGTGGTCCATGAGGTTTTAAAGAGTTGCACATAACTCACAAACTCAGAGTCTGGATTAGAAGCGAGGTCCCTGGGCTCCTTCCCTGTTCTTTACTGCATGTCTTTCTTTTCTGAGGTCTCAGTTCTTAAATTCTCAAGTACCAGAGATGTAGAACCGTTACTCTTTCTACCATCTCCTACCACTCATACCTGCCTGTACTTGTTAAACCTAACACTGGATAAACCATGGCCTCATTTTCCAAAGTTCTGAGGGCCTTAAGTCCTCTGTTACCCAGAGATCCTTGATATGTCGGGTGGTCCAGTTATTAGGTGCACAAAGACTTCTGATTGTGGTAAACTGTCAAGGAGAGCACTGATGGATCTGAGCATATATAATATCAGTGTTGGGGAAGAGGTGGAGTCAGTGGTGCTGGTTTTTCTAATGTGTCAGCACAGTAAAATTGCAGTGGGTGATGATGATTTTTACTGATGATGTGGTAAAGAGAATTAAACAGTAAATGCCACTGGGGAAAACTGGAGATCTGTGCTCATAATAGATACAATGTAAGGAGGAAAATTTAAAATTTATGCTTATTATAGTACTAATTATAGAAACTATAGTACTTCTGTGATCTAATTTTAGCTTAGGTTTATTTATTTATTGAGAACTAAAATAACAATTAGATATAAAGCTAAAAATTCCATATGAATTTTATTTTACTGATACCAATATTCATATTTACTCACATACTTATCAGTATTCATATAATTTAGTCCCATACTCAAGCAATGGGATTATTGTTTCAGATCTTAAAAATAAAATTAGATAGCTTCCTAACTAAGGTAATTTTGAGCTTAAAGGATTTATGTGAATGCTAATGAATGCCACCTGAGAATTGTTAGGTATGTACAGGCAAATCTTGAGATGTTGGAACAGAGGGCTTTTAATTGCATGCTAATTTATTGAACAAATTAAATAACATTTCTTGGTTTTTCATACATGTTCATTGCAAAAGTAATGGAAATAGAGAAAACTTAATACATTAAATAATTATTTGCACTACAGGTAGACAGGCACCCGTGACACTGTGACATGAACTCTTATAATTCTTTCATATACACGTATACACACAAACACACATGCACATTTTTGTATACAAAATTGCTCTCAGTCTATTTGTTTTGTTTATACTTTTAAATATTAACTCTATGTGTTTTGGTAGATTCATCAGAAAATGAGACTGTTGCTATAATTGATCTCTGAGGTCTATCTCCCCATTATATGAACATTAAATTTTCACTTAATCTTTGGATAAGAACTCTTCCACAGTAATATAAAAATTCTTTTTAATTCACCATTTCACATCTAAAAATGCTTTGCGGACATTTCTATGGCATTGAATATTAGCTAATATTATGACTTTTAATGGTTTATAGTATTAGATGATTATATAATGTTCCTATCAATCTTTTTTTAAGACATTAGGGTATTTTTAAAATAATTTTTCCTGTTATATTTTAGGCTAATCATTGCCTTTGTAAATGAACTCTTATGCAAATGTTTAATGATTTGTATATAATAAATTCCTAAGTGTACCACTTATGGGTCAAAAAATTCCTCAAATTTAGGTGTTTTAGTGAAAATTACTTCCAGAAATAATGTGCCAGTTTATATATTCCTGAATTTTAGCTCAGCATATTATTTAAAATCCTTATTAATCAAGTTTAATATGATAGTACATTGTTTTATGTTCTTTGTTTACTAAAATTTTGCCACGTTTATCACTTGTATTCCTTTGCACATTTTTGTGAGTATTCATCTACTTTATTGATATCTTCACATATTAACATTTAGTCCTGAGTTTGCAGTTATATCTTCCTGAGCTTATTCCTTGACACAGTAGCTGTGTGATCTTGGCCAGCTGTTTACCTTGCCAGTACCTCAGTTTCTTTGAATGAAAGTGAGATAGATATAGCCTAACTCTTCAATTAATGTTTTCTGGATCTGAGAACTTGCTAAGATTTAGGGATTAAGATTGTGACTTTTTATTGTTGAGACCATCCTGCTCTTCCTGCTCTTGCCTTTTTAGAGACTGAAACTCACATTAAAGAAAACTAAGATCATGGCAGCTGGTCCCATCACTTCATGGCAAATAGAAGGAGAAAAGTGGAAGCAGTGACAGATTTTATTTTCTTGGGCTCTAAAATCACTGTGGATGGTGACTGCAGCCATGAAATTAAAAGGCTCTTGTTCCTTGGAAGGAAAGCTATGACTGACTGTCTGTATTGAAAAGCAGAGATATCATTTTGCCAACAAAGTTCTGTATGTCAAAGCTATGGTTTTTCCAGTAGTCATGTAGGTACATGAGAGTTGGACCATAAAGAAGGCTGAGCACCAAAGAACGGATACTTATTGTGCTGGAGAAGAGTCCCTGGGACAGCAAGGAGATCAAATCAGTCAATCTGAAAAGGAATCAGTTCTGAGTATTCATTGGAAGACTGAGGCTGAGGCTGAAGCTCTAGTACTTTGCCCGCCTGATGTGAAGAACTGACTCATTGGAAAAGACCCTGATCCTGGGAAAGATGGAAGGCAAAAGGAGAAGGAAGTGACAGAGGATGAGACAACTAGGTAGCATCATTGACCCCATGGACACAAATTTGAGCAAACTCCAGGAGACAGTGAAGGACAGAGGAGCCTGGCATGCCGCAGTCCATGGGATAGCAAAGAGGACATGACTTAGTGACTGAACAGCAAGAATAACAGGCATTGGGTAACACCGCCATTGAGTGCACGTTTACCTTATCTCTAGAATAGGGGGCCTAACCTCTGGGATCTAATGCCTGATGATCTGAGGTGGAACTGATATAATAATAATAGAAATGAAGTACACAATAAATAAAATGCTCTGGATCATCCCAAAACCATCCCCCCTACCCCTGGTCTATGGAAAAATTGTTTTCCATGAAGCCAGTCGCTGGTGTTGAAAAGGTTGGGGACCATTGCTCTAGAGAGATGAAACTCTACCAACAACTCCTGGCTGGTCAAAGCCCCTGGGCTGCCTCTCTGGCCTTGCCAATTGTCCAGATAATTGTGGCCTCCTGGCATCTGCTGCTGAACCCCACATCCCAGACTCATCTCTATGGATAGAAACAAACCCAACTCCTTGGCCTCCTCTGCCACACTCAGGCCTGCACCACAGAGAAGGCCACCACCAAACTACTTAGTGATGCTGGCACCCAGACCAGTACATGCCTTGTGGCCTTGCTGAATAGTTCTTTACTCGGTGTCCCATTCTTCCACTGGAATATTAATCCTTACATTTATTCCAGCATTACATTCCAGCCTTACATTTATTCCAGCATATCACTTCCCTGTACTTTTTACCATCTGTTAGCGTGGGACATCAATTTCTCTGACTTCCAGGAGCCATTCTGGTAACAAATGCACCCACTCCCTGAGGTTCCTGCCAGGTTGTTGGATCTTACGCCCTGTGAAAGTGTTCCAAATCAATAAATCCCTAGTTTATCTGGTCTCATATTCCGACATTTTGGTTAGGCACCCTCTAAGTCCAATGCCAGATGCATTCTCCCGGCTCCCACTGGTGTTGCTGCTCCTGGAGCAGGGGGTGGGGGTTCAGTTTCCTTCCTCCCTTGCTGTACCCGGGTGGGCCTTGTGCAGGTTATGTTGGGATTTAACCCTGATCATCAGACTGGTAACCAGGAGAGGAAGCGCAAGCAACTTCCAAATGGGGCACCCATTACTTTAGATATGTTACACCTTCTAGCACAGGGACCTTTGTGTCAGGCTACCTTGGTTTTCCACAATAGACCTTCCTCAACTATTTAATCATCTATGGAGCCCTGCATCTTTAACGTTCAGAGCTTCAATTCGCTGCTCAGCTGTGTTTTCTTTTCTACTTTGTAAGTGATTAAACAGGTCACTGGCTCTCTCACTTAGCCCTTAACTGCCTTTTAGCAATGCTCAGGTTCTTATTATTCCTTTGCAGTTAGCAATACAATTTATCAGTAACCAACCACCTCTGCTGCTTTGTAGGTATTGTTTCTCTTGATATTCCAAATGCCTTCCATGTCATCTGCGGTAGCCATTAGCCTTGGGCTGCCTTGGGCCAAGGAGTGTCCAGGCCCCACATACGACTCAGTAGGATAGCGTCTTAGGCTACTGGGCAGTGAATGAACCCACCCCTAAAGTTCGTTGCCTCTTTTCTTGAACTACAAGTGGTATCATTTGTATTCGTTCAGATCCTCAAGAAGTGGGGCACTGAGACAGAATTAGGAATGTGTATTAATTTCCTGTGGCTGCTTTAACAAATTACCTATTCAATTGAATAGTTTCAAACAGCACACATCACACATTTATTTTTCCACAGTTCTGGCGGCTGGAACTTAGTTCGAAAATCAGTTCCCTGGGTTGAAACCAAGCTGTGGGCAGAAGCACACTTCCTCTGGAGGCTCTAGGGAAGCATCTGCTCCCAGCTTCTTCCAGCTTTTTGTGGCTGCCTTCCATTACCAGTATCTTCAAATCTCTCTCTCACTGTTGCCTTTCCCTCCACTTGTGTTTATGTCAAGTCTCACTTTAAGGGCATTTGTGACGGTGTTTCAGGCCCATCTGGGTAATCTAGGACACCCTTCTTGGATCAAAAATCCTTAACTAACCACAGTTGCAAAGAAACCTTTTCCAAATTAGGTACATTCAAAGATTTCAGGATTTTGACCTGTTATCTTTGGATATTAAAATATTAAAATACAGTCCCCCTGCAACATGCAATAGATTATTGGGGAAATACCTGTAAAGGCAAAAAGGAAGGAAAATGTAGAGGCAGTGGGAAAATGCAGTTCTGACATCTCTGAAAAGGAGTGAAAAGGAAGGGGCAAGGTGTACAGAGTGTATCAGGCCTCAGCACAGTTCTAGAAAAGTTTGCCTAGCTGACAGGGAGTCCCTGAACCAAAGTACTTCGTTTAAAAATTCCTGTGCCTGCAGGAATGGGTCTGCCTCTGTAAGCCTTTGTGCAAAGTCACTGGCTCAGTACAACACATGGGAAGTGTGGCCTGGATGGGACTGTGGTGGTGGATCCAGAAGAGCAATAGCTCAGTCCATCAGTTATGCTCCATGGAGCTGGGGAGCTGAGCAAGGCGTTTTCATGGTCAGTACGTCCATCCATGTTACCTTTTCCTCAGTTCGTGCTGTCATCAATCTTCACATTTCTAAGGTCCCTGACTAGCTAGATAACTCATGAGGCATTAACCAATGATTAATTTAGATTTGTACCCATCTACCTCTCCTTCTACAAAAAGTGGAACACAAATTATTGCCTGAAGTTCCGCTCAGCAGGGGAAGTTCCCTCTCCTACTGTCATTTATGGACATCTAGAAGTGGGACTGTAATAAAGCAGTGATTATTCTTGGCTGGAGACATAATACCTTGTAGACTTAACTCTAAAAAAGGCCTGTGCTTTTTCCTCCTCTCTGAGCTAGTCATTAGCCTCTGCATATGAGTTCATAGATGTTGGTGAGGGGGAGGCATAAAGGCAATAGTGGCAACTGCCCTGGGGTCAGATTCACCAAGTCTCGTGATTCAGTTGTGCTGTCTGGACCACCTTGAACCTGGTCTTGAGGGCACCACTTCAATTTAAGAGTGAAATGCTGCTGCACATGTTCAACTTCATAATTTGGCACATCAAATAAGTCTCATTTCACAAAGGAGATTCCTAGAAACAGTCACATAGAGTCTCATGTCTTTGGTGGACCCAGGTCAAGGCCACTTTTCAAATGAAGGATAGTTGTTGGAAGTATATAGCATGCCCTTATTCCCAGATTCTAAGATCTGTGTTGTGGTGCTTCTGTTGAGCCTCTGTTGGCCAGAGGCACTTCAGTATCATTGAATCTGCTTGGTCATAAAGCCTAAATTGTAGCACCATTTGCACCACAGCTCATACACAACACTGAGACTTCTCTTACTCTGAAGCCAGCTTAAAAGTGGCAGCTTTATATATTACCTTGTAATTGGATTGGGACAGCACTTCCAAATAAGGTATACATTCTTTCTAAAGTCTAAAAAGTTCAATCAAGTGCTATGCCTCTCCCTTCCCAGGGCAGTGCCAAGTGCAGCCAACTTTTCTCAAGAGAAGTTATCCTCACCTGCTACAGCCCACTGTTCCTTTAGAAACGTATCTATGTGGCTGGTCTCTGAACTCTCATGAGTTTTATGTCTCCTCTGCCTGGCATGCATGGGCCTTTCAAAAGCATCTACTTCTCCTACTTCCTGATCACCAGGTCAACTTAGCATGCTGTCATCAATATAATGAACCAGTGTGATACTCTGTGGAATATCAAGGCAATCAAGGTCCCCCTAGGATATTATGGGACCAAGAGCCAAGAGCTGACATAGCCCTGAGGTATAAAGGCAAGGGTGAATTGCTTCTAATTTTCTCTATTACCTGGTATAGAAAATAAATGTTTGCTGAATCAGTGACTGCCTGAAAGGTACCAAGGGCTGTGATGGTGTGCTCCATTGATGATACCGCATTGGGAATAGCAGCTGCAATTGGTGTCATAACCTGATTATCTTTATCATCATACAGAGGTATCCCTGAGCATATATCTGGAATTTGTACTAACTAAATAGGGGAGTAAAAAGGGATTATAGGAATTGTTACCACTGCATCTTTCATGTCCTTGATAGCAGCACTAATTTCCCCTGAGAACCTGTATGCAGGTCAAGAAGCAACAGTTAGAACCAGACATGGAACAACAGACTGGTTCAAATTGGGAAAGGAGTATGTCAAAGCTGCATATTGTCACCCTGCATATTTAACTTCTATGCGGAGTACATCATGAGAAATGCCAGGCTAGATGAAGTTCAAGCTGAAATCAAGATTGCCAGGAGAAATATCAATAACCTCAGATATGCAAATGACATCACCCTTACACAGAAAGTGAAGAGGAACTAAAGAACCTCTTGATGAAGGTGAAAGAGGAGAGCGAAAAATCTGGCTTAAAACTCAACATTTAGAAAATGAAGATCATGGCATCTGGTCCCATCACTTCATGGCAAGTAGGTGGAGAAACAGTGGAAACAGTGAGAGCCTTTATTTTCTTGGGTTCCAAAATCATTGTGGATGATGACTGCAACCATGAGATTAAAAGATGGTTGCTCCTTGGAAGGAAAACCATGACCAACCTAGACAGTGTATTAAATAGCAGAGACATTACTTTGCTGACAAAGGCTTTTATAGTCAAAGCTATGATCTTTCCAGTAGTCATGTATGAATGTGAGAGTTGGATCTTAAAGAAGGCTGGGTGCTGAAGAATTGATACCTTTGAACTGTCATGCTGGAGAATACTCTTGAGAGTCCCTTGGACTGCAAGGAGATCAAACCAGTCAATCCTAAAGGGAATCAGTCCTGAATATTCATTGGAAGAGCTGATGCTGAAGCTGAAGCTCCAATCCTCTGGCCACCTGATGCGAAGAACTGGCTCATTAGAAAATACTCTGACGCTGGGAAAGATTGAGGGCAGGAGGATAAGGGAGTAACAGAGGATGAGATGGATGGATGGATAGCATCATTGACTCAATGGACATGAATTTGAGCAAATTCCAGGAGATAGTGAAGGACAGGGAAGCCTGGTGTGCTGCAGTGCATGGGGTTACAGAGAGTTGGACTGGACGTGACTGAGTGACTAACCAAAAATTTCTGTGATACCAGTGATATAATGTCATATCTTTTTGACTTTTCATACTGTTCATGGGGTTTTCAAGGCAAGAATACTGAAGTGAATTGCCATTCCCTTCTCCAGTGGACCACATTTTGTCAGAACTCTCCATCATGACCTGTCCATCTTGGGTGGCCCTACATGGCATAGCTCATAGTTTCATTCAGTTAGACAAGGCTGTGGTCCATGTGATCAGATTGGTTAGTTTTCTGTGATTGTGGTTCTCATTCTGTCACCCTCTGATGGATAAGGGTAAGAGGCTTATGGAAACTACCACCCCAGTATTCTTGGGACTTCCCTGGTAGCTCACATAGTAAAGAATCTGCCTGCAATGTGGGAGACTCAGGTTTTATCACTGGGTCAGGAAGATCCCCTGGAGAAGGGAATGTCTAACCCCTCCCAGTATTCTTGCCTGGAGAAGTCCATGGACAGGTGCCTGGCGGGCTACAGTCCATGGGGTCCCAAAGAGTTGGGACTAATACTTTGAGTGACTAACACTTTCACTTTTCAAGTGGTTTTTAATCCCCTAATGTCAAGTTTCCATCACTAGACCTAAGATTTTTTTCCTTTGTACAGATCAAGCAATATTTTAATGGCTGCTTATCTATTTTATTCCTAGGGATTTTCATACTCAATTAACTACCACCAGAGATCATTTTAGGATAAAAGACTTTGATTACTGCCCCACCTCATTGGCTTATTACGGTAATTGCACACAGCAAGCCTCTAATGATTCAACAGTGCCACCTGGTTTCTATCCATCTGGAAATGAAACCAGGGAGCCTGATTTTATGATGGCGTCTGCCACCATCATCTCTAGTCTACAAACAGCCACCACAAAGCTTTTAGAGAATGTTGGTCTTCCCCACACCAATATATTTCTGAATACCTTGGTAGAAGAGATGTCCTTCAGGTTTTAATCCAATATTATCTCCCTAAGTCTTTGTACTTCTTCCTCTACTCTAAGCCAGAGTCTGGTATCTTTATTATCTGGAGGCCACTAATGAGCTCATACTTTAAATTTTATTCATCATATCTAGGTGTTTTGTATTTGGAATTTTTTTCTGATTATATAGTTTGCTGGATTGCAAGAAATGTTTTATTCTTATGGTTTAAGATTTATGTTTTATTAGCTAGAATCCCATCTATTTATTAATTCATACTTGACTACAAGGACCCCATTCTGCTTTAATTATGTGTTAAATATTCCTTACCATACATTAATGTTGTTTTAAGTTTTTGAGTATAACCTTCTATTATAAACTCAGAAATAATTTAAAATTTTTGTTTCATGTTTTTATAAATTTCTGAGTCTACTCAGCACTTTGGTGAGTTTCTTAATGCTGTCTTCCTACCTATTATTTCTCAATTTGACTGTCTGCACTATACAGTTTATCCTCTCGATTGCATTTTCCATTCTTTTTCCTATATTTATATCTCCAACATCTTAACTTTAAAATTTACATATCTTTATTTCTGTTTACTTCTCATTCTTTTTATTTTCTGCTTAAAACAAGGAAATGGCAACCCACTCCAGTACTCTTGCCTGGAAAATCCCATGGAAGAAGGAGCCTGGTAGGCTACAGTCCATGGGGTCGCAAAGAGTCAGACATGACTGAGCGACTTCACTTCATCTCATTGGATATTTGCAATATATTTAAAGTTTTTGTTATATTTTAAAAAATGAGATGGAATTCATCTGGAGTGGGTTCCATACCAATTGTTGATTTTGTCAGTTGTCTTTCCTAGCACTGGTTTCCTATTAGTATTTTATGGCTGTGCAACAACTAGGGCTGTCAGTCATTCATTTACCCCCTATGCCTAATACAGGTGCTCAATAAACATTTACTAAATAAGTGAATAACCAACTTCACACGTTTATACAGTCTGAACATCTGCACTGCCATTAAAAAAATATTTATTAATTTTTTTGGCTGTACTGAGTCTTCACTGCTGTGTGGGCTTTTCTCTGGTTGCAGTGAGTGAACTGCTCTCCAGTGGCAGAGTAGCAGAAGCTTGGGCTTCTCATTGCGGTAGCTTCTCCTATTGTGGAACACAGGCTCGAGCCTCATGGGTTCAGTAGTTGTGGTGCAGGGCTTAGTTGCTCCATAGCATGTGGAATCTTCCTGGACCAGGGATCAAAACCACGTGTCCTGCATTGGCAGAGTAATTCCTATCTACTGTGCCACCAGGGAAGTCAGATTTTTTAAAAGAAAATTTTAATTGGGAATAATTTTAGATTTACCAAATAATGAAATACAAAGATAATGCAGAGAGTTCCTGTATACCATAAACTCAATCTCCCCTAAATCTTATACCTGTTTTCATCATGGTTCATTTGTCAAAACACTGGTACTTCACTTTAACCGAATTCTAGACTTCAAACACTAAGATATCAAGGTATTGTTGTCATGTTAGTTGTGCCTTCTGATTTGTTGCTAACACAGAAAAGAAGTATCAGGAATTTAGCACAGGTCAAGCTGATCCAAAGGAGAGTCACAAGATGGATAGCAGACCATTTAACACTCAGCTGGACTCTCTGAGCTGGTTTCCCTCATCACTCAGTGAATCAGTGACTACTACTACTCAGTGTAGTTGATTAATAAATTGTTGAACATATGAATAAGGAGACGAAGAATGTACTGTGTGTTAATATTGGGGCACATGGTTACCAGAAAGGCAAAAGGCCTACAGGTAAATGAAAAAGGATACTCTTTTTCCCCTTACAAATAGTCAAGAGGGGTAGAACTTAAATGTCCTTACTCTTAGCTCTCTTAGATGATCAAATGCTCACAGGATTCAGAGAAACACAAAGAATAGCACTTTGGTCTCCAGGCAGACGCCCCAACCCACACAGAGCCCAGTAGAATTTAGGGGTGGCTTCTCTGTCCTACTTCTTGTATGTCCAACTTTTCAAGTTCAAGCCTTGTGCTGCTTTATGAAGCTTCCCCTCTCACAGTTACTAGAAAATTCAAAACCTGTTTTATTTTATTTTTTTCTGATCTCTGCTTTCTCTTCACACCTCTCAACTACCACTGGCCTGTTTTCTCCTCAGCCTCAGGAGAATTATTCTTTAGTCCCATCTGTTTCTACTTTAGATAGAGTTGGGATTGTGTGGGGGTGGTTGTATTTTGGATTCTGTAGGAAGGGAAGCTGAAAAGCAATAAGACTTATTACTCAGACATATTCCAATGCATATGTCCTGTGCACTATTGTGCTAAGAGCACCATGATTTCTCTCTCTAGTTTAGATGCAATACCAAATGTCGACTTTTCTTCTTGCTGAGATATGTGATAAGAAGCAGGAAGGGAACCGGCATTTTCTAGGAATCAGGAATGGAAAGTGGGGGGAGTGGGAGGAGAATGAGGGAAAGACTTCTTTGTGCTTTGCTTGTGACATGTTTTTGTGTTCTTCAGTCTTGTCAGTTTCTCTTTTTTTCTTTCCTGAATTCCTATTTGGACTTAGTGTGTTGGCTTGTTTTCACCTCTGGTGAATTGGAAAGTCTACATTCTATTTTTATTGTACTAATGGTTATTTTTGATGTTTTATACTGTATTGGAAGGTCTTTCACTCTATTGATCAATGTCAAAAATGAGAAAATGTTCATTGCATAGCTGAAATGCAAAGCTAAGCAGTTTCGTTCCAGCACTGTTGTTCTTGACTATTATATTGGAGTGGGTTGCCATTTCCTTCCCCAGGAGATCTTCCCCACCGAGGGATCGAACGCCGGTGTCCCGCATTGGAGGCAGACGCTTTACCGTCTGAGCCACCAGGGAAGTACGTTAAGCTCTTAAACCTACACAATGATGTTTCAATCCTCTTCTCCTTTAGCCTTTATTTTTAGCATTATTTCCTAGCCTTTTAAACAAAAATTATTTGGCTTCCCTTGTTACTCAGCTGATAAAGAATCCGCCTGCAACGCGGAGACTTGGGTTCGATCCCTGGGTTGGGAAGATCCCTTGGAGAAGGGAAAGACTACCCACTCCAGTATTCCGGCCTGGAGAATTCCACGGACTGTATAGTACATGGGGTTGCAAAGAGTCAGACACAATTGAGCGACTTTCACTTTGTTCATTGAGAGCAAGAGTTCTTACAGTTGGATTATACACTCTTGGTGTATTCCTTGCTACATTTATCTTAGCCAGTAAAGCCTGCTTTGTTTTACTGGAATGCTGATTATCTGAAGACTTGGGGAAGTATTGTTGAAAATTTGGTGTCACATATATTTACAAGGGAATCAGAAGAATTCCAGTTCTTTGTGTATCTTCTGTGTGCAGTGTATGTGTGAGAAAGATTACCTAGAAAAGAGAAAATATGCAGTGTAACCAGAAAATTTTGTATTTTTTGTACTCCAAGACACAAGTGGTATTAGGTTGCGATGTGGATGAATCAAAGTGGGGTCTGCCATGGTGCTGAAAATGTATGCTTGTGTCATTCACTCCCACGGCTTTTGCAAATCTGTCAGACAGAGGAGCAGGGATGTGTGATAGTTTACTCAGTCAGTAGACTCAGTCAGTAGAGGTCCATACAGCTGTTTTATAAAAAAATGAAACTCACCACTTTATAGAACATTGCTTCGTTTCCAAATTTAATTATCAGTCAAGTAAAACTCAGCTCCATCAGTCAAATTAATTCAAATATGTGCTGAAATTGTGCTTTATTCAGTTTTCATTTAAAAATATATAAATTTGCTTCCTTCCATTTCCAACCAAAGTGAAGTCCCTTTTCACAAATAGCCTCAGTTATAACCTTTTATTATTTTGCTTGTCCTTCTATATCTTATTCAAATGTACTCACTTATCTTAGGTATATATCTTTGTTTGGAGCCTGGATCTGTGATGCCTGGTCGTGAACAGAAAGTACAAAGCGTGATAAGGAAATTGAGAACAATACGAAATCATCATAAATTATGGTAATGAAGGCATTATTTCTAAACTTCCCACAATGAACTTGACAACAAAGAAGTTGAAAGCTCTCCCAACTACAGCCACTAAATTGACACCAAATAGAGTTATCAATTGGAAGAAACCTTCAATGTACTTTGAAGCCAATTTAAAAGTATAAGCTTTTATTATTGCAGAAATGCAAATAAACCTAGATTTTGGAGCCTTTTATGTAAGAAAACAATGAGTAACAACTTCACGAAATAACGATTCTTTCCATGCCAGTCAGAAAAGCTGCATTTTTTATTTTCATGCATGTAAGATTTCTGTTTTCCACAAACTTCAAGTTCAGAATTTCATCAGAATACATTTAAATATGCATTTTCTCATTAATTATTCCCAGAACTTTGAACTTTTAAATTTTTATTTGCAGACTCCGTTTTTGTTGTTGTTGTTTGTTTGTTTGTTTTTCAGTAAATAAGAGTTTTCTTTTTTTTTGGAATAGAGAAAAATTTATTTCAAAAATTATTAACAAAGAGACTAAAACAAAATACAGCTACTATAAGACTCTCATGTGATAGGCAGTGAAGTAAATAATACACTATTTTAGAAGATTTCTTTATCTATACATGTAATATAGACTTTTTACAAATTAAAAAAAAATTTATTTTTACTTTATTTTGCTTTACAATACTGTATTGGTTTTGCCATACATTGACATGAATCTGCCACAGGTGTACCTGAATTCGCAATCCTGAACCCCCCTCCCACCTCCCACCCCATATCATCTCTCTGGATCATCCCCGTGCACCAGCCCCAAGCATCCTATATCCTGTATCGAACATAGACTGGCGATTCGTTTCTTACATGATAGTATACATGTTTCAATGCCATTCTCCCAAATCATCCCACCCTCTCCCTCTCCCTCAGAGTCCAAAAGTCCGCTCTACATATCTGTGTCTCTTTTGCTGTCTTGCATACAGGGTTATCATTACCATCTTTCTAAATTCCATATATATGTGTTAGTATACTGTATTGGTGTTTTTCTTTCTGGCTTACTTCACTCTGTATAATAGGCCCCAGTTTCATCCACCTCATTAGAACTGATTCAAATGCATTCTTTTTAATGGCTCAGTAATACTCCATTGTGTATATGTACCACAGCTTTCTTATCCATTCATCTGCTGATGGACATCTAGGTTGTTTCCATGTCCTGGCTATTATAAACAGTGCTGCGATGAACATTGGGGTACACGTGTCAAGAGTTTTCTTGATTAGCTTTTAACTTTTTAACTGTTTCTTTTCTTCTGTTCATCTTATCTTGGAATTCCTATCATATATAGGTTGAATATTTATATTTGTCTTTTCAGTTCAGTTTAGTCCCTCAGTCATGCCTGATTTATTGCGACCTCATGGACTGCAGCACACCAGGCTTCCCTGTCCATGACCAACACCTGGAGCTTACTCAAACTCATGTCCATTGAGTTGGTGATGTCATCCAACCATCTCATCCTCTGTCGTCCCTCTTTCCTCCCAATTTCAATCTTTCCCAGCATCAGTGTCATTTCCAATAAGTCAGTTCTTTGCATCAGGTGGGCAGAGGATTGGAGCTTCAGCTTCAGCATCAGTTCTTCCAGTGAATATTCAGGACTGATTTCCTTTACGATGAACTGGTTGGATCTCCTTGCAATCCAAGGGACTCTCAAGAGTCTTCTCCAACACCACAGTTCAAAAGCATCAATCCTTCAGTGCTCAGCTCTCTTTATAGTCCAACTTTCACATCCATACATGACAACTGGAAAAAACATAACTTTGATAGATGGACCTTTGTTGACAAAGTAATGTCTCTGCTTTCTAATATGCTGTTTAGGTTGGTCATAGCTTTTCTTCCAAGGAGCAAGCATTTTTTAATTTTATGACTGCAGTCACCATCTGCAGTGATTTTGGAACCCAAGAAAAGAAAGTCTGTCAGTGTTTCCATTGTTTCCCCATCTATTTGCCATGAAGTGATGGGACTGGATGCCATGATCTTTGTTTTCTGAATGTTGAGTTTTAAGCCAACTTTTTCACTCTCCTCTTTCACTTTCATCAAGAGGCTCTTTAGTTCTTCTTCACTTTCTGCATAAGGGTGGTGTCATCTGCATACCTGAGGTTATTGATATTTCTCCCAGCAATCTTGATTCCAGCTTGTGCTTCATCCAGCCTGGCATTTCACATGATGTACTCTGCATATTTGTCTTTTAGGAACTGTTTTTTGCATCTCTTAAACTTTTCTTCTTCTTTAGGTGATTTTCCTAACTTTTTCTTTTACTTAAGATATTCAGGTCTCCTTAGATAACACTTTTCGCTATTTGGGGGCTCTAAAACAAATTTTTTTATGTTTTAGCAATATGCTATTTGATGTGTTCTGCTTCCAGAAATGGTGGGTATAGCTTCTTTGAACAATTGAAAAACTACTAAACCATTGTAAAACAAACTCAAGAGTTGGAAAACTATGAACCAAAAAAGACTCGTTGAGGGCACTGCAGGATTCCCTGGTAAATAACACTTGTAAGACTGAGACATGAAGAGAAGGGAAGACCAGTGAGGTGATGTGTCAGACATTTGTTCCTGTCTTTCCTCCTCAATGCATTCACTGATTTGAAAGCAGTGACTGAGGCTGGGAGGCTATGCAGGGTTTCTAGCAGTCTCATGGCAGTGGCAGGACAAACACTGGAACTGGGGCAACAGGAAGTACTAGTAAATCAGTAAACTAGGATTTCAGTTGGAAGCTTACCCTTAGGAGCAAGAGTAAAAGAAACATAAACTAACTCTTGCAAGGCCTGCCCTTAGCTTAGTCAAGGAGTTTGTAATTTCCTCAGTTCTGTCTCATCACAACAAAAATTTGAAGCAATGGGTGGGCCAGTGTTACAGCCCTGTGTAATTTCCTTGGACACCAGTGTTACAGCTCCATGTTACAGCTCAGTTTTATTTAGAAAGTAAAGGAAAATCCAGCCTTGAGGGATGAGGGTGAACTGACCCAAAAGACGTGAAGAGAAGAGAAGCCCCTGGCTCAATTTTGGCTCCTCTTTTTATATGTTTTTTCTCCTCCCTCTGAGCCTACCCTATGGGAACTGGGCAGGCCAGGAGAACTGTTTGTTTCACCTGAGGTTCTCACTCCAGTCCTCACACCTTCCTTCCTTCTATTTTTGCAGGCTTTTCCCTTCTTTATCTTTTAGCCATCACCATTTTGGACTCTTTTTCTTATTCTAACTACCTAGCTTCAAATTCATTATTCACTTATTCATTGTTGGATTAAGAAAATAGATTTTAGACTTATTCTTGGCAGAAGCAGAGCAAATATATTTGGATGATGAAATAAATTATATCTTCAAATGATCCCTAGATATTTCTGCATGTGATATTCAAGACTTAGTGAAAAATAGCAAAACAAAAAGTTACACTAATTGATTAAAAAACATGAAAAACAACATATTTAAAAGAGATATAGGTATTAAAGATAGCAGATACAATCTTTAAAATTACTGTGATAATATATGTAAGACATTCAATTGCAAGTTGACATTTTTAACTAAAGAAGTAGAAATTATAAGAATAATTTAAATTTCCATTTAAATTAAAACTAAAAGCTAAAATAAATATTTTTAAAATAATAAACAAAATTAATAAAATTAAATATTTAATATCTGACTTTAACAAGAGAGTGGATGAAGTTGTGAAAAAAATAGTGAACTGGAAGATAGGTCTGAAAAAATATCCAGACTAAAGTAACTGAGACAAAATGATGGAAAAGAACATATGATGAACATGACTTGCAGTTAAAAATGTCTGCATCTGGAATCCTTGAAGGAGAGAACAGTGGTTGGAACAGAACAAATCTTGGAAGAGATAATGGCTGAAATCTTTCCAAATTAATAGACGATATTAAACCACAGACGTAAATGTGTATAACCACCCAACAGGATAAGTACAAAGATAATTCCACACAATAAAACACTTGAAAACAAGACAAAGATAAAATCTTAGGAGAAACCAGAAAAAAAGTTGTATCACTTCAAAGAGCAATAATGAAACGACAGCTGACTTTGCAGAATACAAGGGAATAATATCTTCAAAGTGCTGCCAAAAAATAATTACCAACATAGAATACTATAGTCAATGGAAATATTCTTCAGAAGGGAAGACAAAGGCATTTTAATAGAAACTAAAACTGAAAATTAATCAGCAATAAACCTACAGTACAGGAAATTCCAAAGGGAGATTATCAGGCTAAAGGAAAATGATGATAGACAGAATGGAAGTACAGAGGGATGAAGTAATCAGAAAGGATAAACATCAGAAAGGGCCCAACTCTTCTCCATGACAATGCCTGTTACCTAGTGTGTGTGTGGGGTCTGGCTGCTGCCTGCTCAAAAGCCAATAAACAGGCCAGGTTGGTGGAAAGGAGACTTTGCTTTATTTCAGATGCTGGCAACCGGGGGTGGGGGAAGGTGGCAAACACTTGTCCAAAAGCTGACTCTCGCCCCCTCACAAGCAAGGGGTGAGAACTCATAGACAGAGTTTGGGGAGACGGGCCGCATGCAGGACGAGCGCAGTCATCTCTCTGAGTCGTCTTCAGATTGGTCGTTGCTCTTCTGACCAGCATCATCTTGGTTGTTTTAGGTACACTTAATCTTTACTTCCAGCGTCCATTCATTCCCATTGCAGCCAATTCTCAGAATTGTGACAGCTCATGTCCTGGGGAGAGTGTGGTCATCATGTAGTTAACTTCTCCACCTAGTGTTTTAGTGTCTATAAGACAGCTCACAGGATATGGCTCAGAATATTATCTACAGCCCTTGAAAAAAGAACTAAAGGTCCTTGACTATGCTTAATGACTACATTTGTATTATTATTTGGTCTTCTTTGAGTGTTTTTGTTTGTTTCCCCATTTCTCACTTCTCTGATTAAACTTATTCTTTGACTAAAGTTTCCACAGACAAAACATAGGCAGAGGACATGGTGGGGGGCAAGGGCATAGGGTCCTAGTCCATTTCAATCCCTGGTTTTCTTTGATACTCCTCAGCCTTGAGGAGGGACAGGTACAGAACAAGAAAAGCAATAAACTTTCTTCGTACCTGGACAGCATTTGAAATTTACTAGATACATTATAATGAGGATAAGAATAAAAATGCATTTTGTATTATTCTCTGTTTTAATGATTAAAGCAAAGTGCAATGTATGTGTTAAGCCACGAACAGGCTATTCTGGTTAGCCTGAAGTTCAAATTAAATCATGTATAGGCAAGAATGACTTTCTGATACCTCAATATGTGAAAATTTCTTCCATCATTTTCCTCTTTTAATTGTAATTCCTTTCACAGAAAGCATTGATAAACAATATATTTTTCCAATGTCGCCAGAGTGGTTCACTTGCCTGCTCTGGGTTCATCCATGTCTCTCAGTGCTAGGCTTCTTTGTTTATATATGTGCCTAGTTGTCCACGTTGGGGGAAAACTAATCAGATATCATGAACAGGCTCTGAGGATAACAGAGCTCCCTATGTTAATAGGGAAATGCTTTATGGGCCGTACATTTTATCATTTATACCTAATTGTCAAATTAGAGATACCAAGGGAACATTTCATGCAAAGATGGGCACAATAAAGGACAGCAATGGTACAGACCTAACAGAAGCAGAAGAGATTAAGAAGAGGTGGCAAGAATACACAGAACTGTATAAAAAAGGTTGTCATGACCTGGATAACCACGATGGTTTGATCACTCACCTAGAGCCAGACATCCTGGACTGTGAAGTCAAGTGGGACTTAGGAAGCATCACTACGAACAAAGCCAGTGGAGGTAATGGAATTCCAGCTGAGCTATTTCAAATCTTAAAAGATGATGCTGTTGAAGTGTGGCACTCAGTATGCCAGCAAATTGGGAAAACTCAGCAGTAGCCATAGGACAGGAAAAGGTCAGTTCTCATTCCAATCCCAAAGAAAGACAATGCCAAGGAATGTTCAAATTACCACACAATTGCACTCTTTCACATGCTAGAAAGGTAATGCTCAAAATCCTTCAAGTGAGGCTTCAACAGTATGTGAACCAAGAACTTTCAGATGTTCAAGCTGGATTTAGAAAAGGCAGAGGAACCAGAGATCAAATTGCCAACATCCCCTGGATCATCGAAAAAGCAAGAGAATTCCAGAAAAACATCTACTCCTGCTTCATTGATTAAGCTAAAGCCTTTGACTGTGTAGATCACAGCAAACTGTGGAAAATTCTTCAAGAAATGGAAATACCAGACCACTTTACCTGTCTCCTGAGAAACCAATATGCAGGCCAGGAAGCAACAGTTAGAACTGGACATGGAACAACAGACTGGTTCCAAATCAGGAAAGGAGTATATCAAGGCTGTATATTATCACCCTGCTTATTTAACTTCTGTACGGAGTACATCATGTGAAATGCCAGGCTGGATGAAGTTCAAACTGGAATCAAGATTTCTGGGAGAAATATCAATAACCTCAGATATGCAGATGATACCACCCTTATGGCAGAAAGTGAAGAGGAACTAAAGAGCCTCATGATGAAGGTGAAAGAGGAGTGAAAAATCTAGCTTAAACTCAACATTCAGAAAACTAAGATCATGGCATCCAGTTTCAAAACTTTATGGCAAATAGATGGGAAAAAATAGAAACAGTGACAGAATATTATCTTGGGCTTCAAAATAACTGCGGACAGTGACTACAGCCATGAAATTAAAAGACGCTTGCTCCTTGCAAGAAGAGTTATGTCAAACTTAGACAGAGTGTTGAAAAACAGAGACATCACTTTGCCAACAAAGTCCATTTAGTCAAAGCTATGGTTTTCCAGTGGTTATGTATGGATGTGAGGGTTGGACCATAAAGAAGACTGAGTGCCGAAGAACTGATGCTTTTGAACTGTGGTGCTGGAAAAGACTCTTGAAGTCCCTTGGACTGCAAGGAGATCCAACCAGTCAATCCTAAAGGAAATCAACCCTGAATATTTATTGGAAGGACTGATGTTGAAGCTGAAGCTCCAATCCTTTGGCTGCCTAATGTGAAGAGCCCACTCATTTAGGGCAGGTGGAGAAGGGTGCGATGGAGGATGAGATGGTTGGATGGTATCATTGACTCAATGCACATGAATTTGAGCAAACTCCAGGAGACAGTGAAGAACAGGAAACCCTGGTGTGATGCAGCCCATAATAGCAAAGAGCCAGCAAATAGTCCAGCAAAGAGCTGGAAACAACTGTGTGACTAAACAACAACCTAATTGCCATACAGCCATTGTACGCATGCTTTAAGCGGTTAACTTGAAGCCAGCAGTGCTACACAGCATGAGTAGTTATACTCTGTGACAACTTTACTGGACAATTTTTCTGTCATGTTAGAGTTGAAAATATGATTAGAAACAAAACAATTACTTTCCATTAGAAGTCTCCATTACTAAAATCCGGTCAATATTCCAGAAGAACTTTGCTTTCTTAACAGAGGAAAAAAAATTCAATCTAAGAATCAGTTTGCTGTTAGTAAAAGCATTCATATACCTAAATTAATTTAGTTTAATCTTAATTCTGACAATATACAAAATTCTTTTTTCAAAGTTCCTTTTTCATAAACCTTTTATCATCTTATGGATCCAAACAAATTTTCCAAAATTTCCTGTATTATGTATCCAGAAACATATAACTGTAGGACAAAGTTATCATCATTTTTCTTGAACAAAAATATCTGTTTTTATTCTTTTTCTTTACCAACAGCACACATCCTTCTTATTTTATACATGGAAATGTTTCTGTTATCATTTTTACATATCACAATTTTTAACCCTTAAAACCTTAACAAAACTAAGTGAAATGTTACACCAGCAGTTTCTGATTGGTAAACTTAAGAACATATTTCATAGCCTCTAAAAATATACATTTTTTTCATAGTATAATTTTTCTTCAATGGTACAACATGCATGTTCAATAAACCAAAACATCTTTAGTTTCCCTCTTGGTCTCACAAGAAGAAAAAAGTAGGTAAATTTACATTTGTGTGATTTGTAAGTGCTGTACTTTTTTAAGACCAATTAAATAGGGCTTCTTTACATATTAACCTCAGCAATATTATCCAAAGACAAAAACACATATTGAGACATATAAACATCCAGACAAACAGAGATCTCATTGTTTCATCTTTTTACATTTCATGAATTAGGTATTGCAACTAAAATTATCAGTTTATGAATAACAGTCAGAATAGCCAAAATTACATAGTCAATCTTAAAAGGTTTCCCTCTTTTTTTTTTTTTCCCTTTGACTTGAACTTTTACTAATCAACCAAAGGGTGATGGCCCAGACAAAATGGGCTGTATTTGTATTTCGAGGGCCTGATAAGAGTTAATGTCAAGTTTTCTCCTAGGCATATTTTTATTTCCTTAGGATCTGAAGAAAGTGTTTTATCAAGCTAGCTTTCCCTAACTGCATATGCAAAAATAACTTTTTTTTTAAATTTCAAGTTTCATCTTAATTAATTTTCCTCGAGTCTAAACAATACTGTTGCTGTGAACTGTCTGAAAAAAAAATCTTTCTTTTTCTTAGTCATAGTTTCACAGCTAAAGTTTTTCTTAAAGAATGGAACCTGAATTTCCCATTTTACATAAGGCAACAAGAGTACCAATCATACAAATGGAATACATGCTCACACACCAAATGATAGATCTGTCATAAACCCTCTCTGAGGGTGATTGGTATGAAGTCCCACACAAACACTTTCCCCAAACAAATGAACATCAATGGTAGTCAGACATCAGACAGAACCAGTTGGCAAAATGCCCAAATGACACTCAGTGCTCACAAATGGTCCTCAATAGTAGACAGATATTAGAACCAGTTGTTAAGAATTCCCAAATAGCATTTCATGCTCACAAACAGTCCTCAGTGGCAGACAGACCTCAGAACCAATTGGCAAAATGTTCAAAGAGCACTTCACGTCCCCCCAAATTCTCAACATCAGACACACATTGGAACCACTGCTAAGAATGCCCCAATAGCACTAGTGCTCAGAAACAGTTCTCAACCACACAGACATCAGGACCAACTGGCAAGAAGGCCCAGATAGCCCTAGCACTTACGAATGGTGAAGTGTGCACTCCGGTGGACTTACCTGGTCTTGAAGCTTGTTGTACTAAGTTGCTTCAGTCATGTCCGACTCTTTGCTACCCCATGTATTGTAGCCCAGCAGGCTCCTCGGTCCATGGGATTCTCCAGGCAAGAATACTGGAGCTTGTCAGCTTGTTCCAAAAGCAAGATTCCATTCCACCAAAGAAAAGCGTAAGTTGGCAGCCAGTGCTGAGCAGGGGAGAAACAGGGAGGATCCTCAAAACAAATGGTTTTGGCAGCTGCTAGGAACGTCCCCCAGACCCCCTACTCGGGGCTAGCAGCAGGCTCATACACTGTCATGGCCATAGTTCTCCCCTGGAAAGCCCAGGAGAGCCAGGTGCCATGAAAGCACAGGAGCCAGCGGAAGCCAACCCCACGTTGGGTGCAAAAATCTGTTACTGAAAGAACGTGTGTGGTGGGGTTCCAGCTGCTTGCTGTTCAAAGCCAGTACACAGGCAGGTTGGTGGAAAGGAAAGTTTGGTTTATTTCAGATGCTGGCATCTGGGGTGGAGAGTTGGGGGAAGGGTGGCAGACTCTGAGAAGGTAGTGTGATATTGGGCTACACAGCTCTCTTCATTGGAGGAGAATGTTGGAGGCAGGACTCAGCTGTTAGTTATCAGCAGGCAACATTCCCAGCAGCTGGGGCAAGGGGTGCCTGCGTCTTGTAGGGGAATATGGGCAGCCCACAACTGAGGAGGCTACTGCTCCTATTCGTTCAGCCAGCCTCCTGTGAGCAGCATAACAAGGGGCTTCAGAGAATAAGCTTTAGAAACTCCTGTGACTAGAAGTTGGGCCCACCACTTACTATTTGAGTGGCCCAAGGCCAAGTGGGTTTCTTGGTTGAAGTACCTGAATTCCTCATCTCTATGTAACTATAATAATATTTCTCTCATAGGGGAGATACAAGGAATATATGAGATAGTAAAATTAATGCCAGACAAATGAAAAGGAGCCATGCAGCATGTAGTATTCACAGGTCAGGTGGCTTCGGCTTTGTCAAACTGGAAGGAAAATTCAGACATGCCTAGTCTCTGTTTATTTTGGCTACAGGTTCTGGGAGGAATTCCTGATGTTTTGATTTAGGTTATTTCAGATTCCTAGTGAGTGCAACACCAGCAGAATCCTTATCACATCAGCTCCCTGTTAGCTGGGTCTGTGTGCTCCAATGCATGTTCTCAGTCCTATCAGTCAGGGGTTGTTACTGGTGGTTTCTAGGGTCTATTTCATTTAATTCCTACGTATACTCACCTTTCTAGGTCATTCTTTTCTCCATCAGAAATTCCAATAAATATTGATAAATGGAGAGCATCCCACAGGATTTCTCCCAACTTTATACACTCTGGCTTATTCCATGGAAATCTGGGAAAGGGGATTTAATTTCCGTGATGGCACTAACAATTTGCCTCTGGGTATCTTGGACGATGACTATGGAACACACAGGCTCTAGAGACTATGAAGAAGACATGGCTGCCTTAGACCCCCAGGAGCTTACAATAGCTGCCTCTTGAAACAATCCTTTACACAATTCTGCCTGTAGAAAGTAGATTAGTATTTGACAAACATTAATTGATTAGTATTTATATGTTGGGAACTGGGCTAGGAGATATATTTAACAACACATATTCTACATTCAATACCCTTCATCATTTAGATCCACTCTTGCTCCTATTAAGTTTTGCTTTGTCTTGACAGAGCTTCTTCAGAATGGCATTGGCACTCAAAATTTCTATTAGAAATGATTTACAGTGGAAAGGTTTGTAGGACAAGCTATACTCTCTGATGCTGCTGATGCTGAGATCACAACTGATACATTCATCATCCATTTCTACATACTTCTCACTCTCAGCCAACATTTCTGTTGATCTGCTTTACTTTTTCCAGAGCTTTACCCCTGAGGGATGAGACCCTGGTTTCTGTACCCTTGTTAGGCAACGGTTGCTACAATTGCCCCTAAAGAGTAGTCACAAATGTGGAAATACTCAGAGATAAGCCAATGAATTTGTTGAGTCCCAGACATTCTGCCCATTACATAGTAGCAGCTGTATCTCCTTAAGGTAATGAAACTCAATTACTCCTGGTATAGTATATACATGCAGCAATTTTTTCTTTTGGCTTTTATTCTTCTGATATGAAGAACTTCAAAACTGCCAGATGTAAAACATAAATTTAGATTTAATGGACTTTCATTGTGTTCCAATGGCAGCATCTCCTCCTCCACTCCCAGGAACCAGAAACTCTAGACCAGCAAAGCCAAAAGTCATGGGAAGAGGAAGCATAAGTTTTGCAAGTGGGTTATTAAGAGTGGCATTTAGATAAACCACTCCTGTTTCTATCCTTTGGTTCCCAGCCCCTGCTATCAGAGATATAACACTATAAAATAGCCATGGGTTTAATGTATATACTGTACTTTGAAGGACAGCACTGCACATATAAGCTAGGGTCTCAGTTGTACTATTAAGGGGCCATTACAACATGAAACAGAGAAGGTGATGGCACCCAACTCCAGTACTCTTGCCTTGAGAATCCCAGGGATGGAGGAGCCTGGTGGGCTGCTGTCTATAGGGTCGCAAAGAGTTGGACATGACTGAAGCGACTTAGCAGCAGCAGCAGCAGCAGCACAACGTGAAATCAGGAAGGCAACTGTTGAGTGATGAGGCTTTGGTAGGACCAGGGGAGTTTCTGTGTGTGCTGTTATTGCACCACTCTTCCTGTGGGCCCCTTAGCCTGTGGTGATGTTATGATGGATCCCGTGATAACAAATCAGACACTCTGTAAGTTCTTCCAGAGTGGTGCTAGTCAAGGACCTGCACACAAGGACAAATCTATACCCAGAATAGGTACCAATTCTATTAAAGAATGAATTGCTGCCCTTCTGGAGTTGAAAAGATCTGAAATAACCAATTTTCTATCAAAGTGGCTGGTTTCGTCTCCCAGAGGGGTGCTATCACTTTGAGGACTTAGTCTCCATGGTGGACCAGATAGACTTTCAGCTGTGGCAGTAGCTAAATCAGCAAGGCGAGAGGGAGCCTGCACTTTGAGACCCACATGCAGGCTCTGGTACAAATTGGACCATGGTCTGATTGGCCTTTTCAGGCTGATTAGTGCAACAGGAACTTTCTTTTCACAGCAGAGTGAAAAGCTCAGAGTGAATTCTTTTGGCTATTCTCTCATAATTGAATATTAATCCTAGCACTCCACTCAAATTCATACCCCTAGCATTTATTTGAAATGGATACATTTCAACTTTGGCTATATTGCTTGCTCTGCTTTGCATTTTTAGGTGCCCTGTTTTCAGTCTGTGCTGTCTCATGCATTGTTCACTGTAAAATCTGAGAGAGCAAATTTTTTTTTCTTGGTAATTCTCTTTGAATTACATTTATTAAATATAACAGTGAAGGCAATAGCTATTATTAGTGAACAGTGGCAGGCAATATTCTTGAAATATGTTTCACAAAATCAGGGATTATTTGCTGTTTCTATATGCTTGTGCTCAGTCTGACTCTTTGCCACCCCAGGGACTATAGCTTGCCAGGCTTCTCTGTCCACAGGATTATCCTGGCAAGAATACTGGAGGGGGATGCCATTTCCTCTTCCAGGGTCCTTCCCCACCCAGTGATCAAACCCATGTTTCCTGCATCTCCTGCATTGGCAGCAAATTCTTTACCACTGAGCCACCTGGGAAGTCCCTGCTATGTTTATAACATAGTCCAAGAACCTAGAAAAGTGCCTAGCATGTAGTCATGTCAAGAAACATTTATTGACTAAGTAGACTCCTAAAGGGTTTTATTATACCTATTTTACTGTTGTTAAAAGGTAAAGCTCAAAATGGCTATGTGACTTTCTGAAAGTAACATAGTCAGTGAGTGGCAGAGGAAATTTGAACCTAATTCCATCTGACTTCAGAGGTGTCATCTTTCCCACCACTCAAGAGGGATAACAGGGTGACCCTGATGGTCAGAAAAGTCATTTGTGTCTCCCAATATATGGAAAATTCAATGGTGGCAAGAAACTTATCAGATTTTGTAGCCTCAGGAGTTAGCATATAGCTTGACATGAAATAGGGCTTTTACAAACATTTGTTAAATAAATGACTCTGACTTAGTCAAACAAATAACTAAGGTGAATTTGCTGCCATGGTAAGTGTGACTGATTAATTTTGATATGTCTATTTATTGATCATGACAGTGCTCTTTGAGTGTAATTGTTTTGCACAAGTTTTATGATTCTGTCATACAGGACTCAAAGATGTAACCTCAGACACAAAGGATGAGAACTAATTTACCAACTGATCTTGGAAATGAGAAGATATGAGGTGGAAGGAAAAGATAGGTTCACAATCTTATCCCAATATTATAAGACAGCAAAGAGATTTCCTAAAAGCTTTAACACAAATATAACCTGTCATCCTTGGTTAGAAAATTGTCACTGATCAATTATTCTGGATTGATTTTTCTTTCTATGCTAGTCAAATGATCCCTGATGACTGTGGAGTTTTGTGCTGTGCTTAGTTGCTCAGTTGTGTCTGACTCTTTGAGACCCCATGGACTGTAGCCCACCAGACTCCTCTGTTCATGGGGATTCTCCAGCCAAGAATACTGGAGTGGCTTGCCATGCCCTCCTCAAGGGGATCTTCCCAAACCAGGGATCAAACCCAGGTCTCCCACATTGCAGGCAGATTCTCTAACATCTGAGCCACCAGGGAAGCCCAAGAATACTGGAGTGCATAGCCTATCCCTTCTTCAGGGCAACTTCCTGACCCAGAAAAAGAACCAGGGTCTCCTGCATTGCAGGCGAATTCTTTACCAGCCCAAATCAATTAACTCACACAAACTTGGATTCACTATAAGACTTTAAAATGGGAACAGAAAATTTCTCCTTGGACTTGGATTAAGTGACTTGACATTTTTAAACTAGCATATTCAGAGCAGAGGCATTATTGAAAACTTTTTTTCATTTTCACAGAATTTATAGGCATATATTTGTTTTGAAATTTGAAAGTAACTTGTTCAAATCTAACAAAAATGCAGAAAAAAGAAATATTAATAAAACAAGAGTATTTGTGGGATTGAGAAACATAAGGGATAGTAGTTCTAATCACAAAGGTGAAGAGAAATTAAGCAAAATAATCATTTAATTTCATATTTTGATTCAATAATTCAATATAAGCTTATGTTTTTCCTAGTGAAAATATAGCCAAAAATATTTGCTTTATCAATCGACAAGACTCTCAATATAATCCCAAACACAAGAAGGACTGAAAAAAAAAAAAAAGAGGAATAGTTTTTACTAGTAACAGTCAAACTGGTCTGACAGACAGACAGCCTTGGAACACTGCACTGCTGGATGACAACTGGCATTTAAAAACTACTTCCTCAAATATCAGAAAGGACCCATTAGGAATTTTGCCTTATTTCTTTTACCTTGGAATTTTGAGTGTCAAAAATAAAATGAAAAGGGGAAAATACCATCAGGAAACTTAGATTGTTTTAGCAAGTTAACTTTTCTAAGTTTAAAATTTTTAGTTTCTAAGAAGAAAGTGGAGTTTCCTTGATATTTGATTCTGGAGCTTACCAGGTGGCTCAGCGGTAAAGAATCCAACTGCTAACGCAGGAGAAACAAGAGGCATGGGTTCGATCCTTGGGTTGGGAAGATCCCCTGAAAGAGGGCATGGCAACCCTCTCCAGTATTCTTGCCTAGAGAATTCCATGGACAGAGGAGCCTGGCAGGCTGCAGTCCATGAGGTCACAGTGAGTCGGACATGACTGAAGCAACTTAGCATGCAAATACACATAGTCATCTAAATGTCTATTTTAATATTATTTAATATTCTTTTGGATCTTGATAGTTACTTTGTGTGTGTATATGTGTGTGTGTGTCTGTGAGAGAGAGAGGAGATGGGTGGAGGTAAGTTGGAGGGTGGGAAGAAACAGAGAGAGATGGAAAGAAAGGTGGGTGTATTGCTAGTTAAATCTATCACAAGTCAAGTCTGCTAGCATAAACTTTTGATAGATTTAGCCTGAGGAATATCACTGGCAATTACCATCTTCTTTTCAACAGTGGGCCAAAATATGAATGCAGAACATTAGACTGTATCCCAGTGGAAAAAAACTGAGAGATATTTCTGAAACAGAGTAGGGAGGTTTGCACCATTCTGTTATAATTAATGCTTTTCCTGGTCTTTGGATAAAGAAGCATTTATTGCCCTTTGCTCTAAGCTGGCATCCTCTATGATGAATTTACTTTGAACTCTAAAACAAAGAGATTTTTCAAAGTATAGACTATAAAGAGATGAAAGTTTCTAAGAGGGTGACCAGTATGCTAAGAGAAATATTTCCAATCATTATGTAGGTTTACATTTTACCTAGTGGGATTAGGAAAGAGAAAAGCACTCTTTCTGCACAAGGATAAGTGAAATAAATCTCAGTAATAAATGCAAAGCTGAATTTTATAATTCCAAATTAATGAATACAGATAATAATAAAAAGCAGCCAAAAATCACATTGATCAAATGCTTACCCATAAGTAATATCCATATCATCATATGAATATTGCCAGAACAATATAAGAGGCCCTAGTGGGGCAGATAACAGGAGGACCAAGAAATTCATGAGGCATTTATGAGATAATATCCCAGGAAGAACCTTACCCACATTATGGGGTTCCTCCATGTGATGGTTTTGTCTGGTCAGTTCTGGTATTGCTACTCCTCAGCACCTGAAGTTATGTTTTCAACATTTAGAGAGGCACAGAGTCCACAAAATGGCATGAAACGTATAGAGGTGACCCAAAACAAAAATATGGCATGGTTGTAGAAAAAAACACCCTTCTACTGAGAAGGGTCATAGAAGAAAAGAACCCTTCTACTGGGGTACCCTTATCATGGCATGACAGGAGACATAAAAGTTCTGAAGTCATGGAAGCCAGGTAGCAAATTTGAGACCTAGGGTATTTATGCGCAGAAAGAAGCCAAGACTGAATACCAGGATTGAATGTTTAATGGAGAGCGGAGCCAGAGCAGCACCTTTGTCAAACAGAACCCCGGAAAGCAGGTGAGCCAGAGGAGGTAGAGGGGCTAGGTCGCCTAAGTTAATCAGGTAGAGTTCACCTCTCCCTGGCCTGAGGCTGTTTATAATGGGCTGGCTGGATGCCTGGCACAGGAAGGTGCCGCCTAGCCCTTGAACACGAGAGTGCTGCTGAGACCACAAATAGAGCTGGGTCCCGTAACATCTCTGGGACAGCTCTTTCTGCCTGAATCCTCTGGTGTAAGTTGTTCTCTGCTGGTGCCTCTGCTTCTGCGGTCCATATGCCATGTTCATCTGGCTGCTTCCTGATATCTGCATGAATTATCTTTTTCAGTAGGGAATTTGAGATTGGCTTTAGAATAGGCAAGCTTTGAAGGGAGTTGAAATTAAGTAGAGCTCAAGAGGAAACACCTAGAATATGAAGTCCTGTTAGTGTCTTGTGGCAATAAGAGCATTCTGGTTGAGTAAAGCCTCTTTTTTTGTTTTTTCCTCCCACTTTTTGAGGCTCCAGGCAGCAAAGACCTTCTCAATCCTTACCAACTTGGTTATACATTCTGGCCCACTACCCACAAAAAGTCCCTGAGCCACGTTTTTCTAGACCCTTCAGTTCAGTTCAGTCGCTCAGTCATGTCCAACTCTTTGAGACCCCATGAATTGCAGCAGGCCAGGCCTCCTTGTCCATTACCAACTCCCAGAGTTCACTCAAGGACCCTTAGTAGAGCCATAAAAAGATTGATAGGGTGGATCCAAAATGTCTGTGACAAAGTCTCCAAGAATGACTTTCTCCCACTCCTGAAAGCTGGATGGAGTGAGCAGCAATGAAAAGTCCTTGTTCCTTAAAGTTTTCCTCAGGATATCACTCACTGTTTAATACTCCTTGCTATCACACGATAGGGTGGAAAAGTATATCAAGGATGAATTATTGTTCAGAAATGTTTCTCATTGCTAGGAGTTACAGTTTATAATTTTGAGCTAGGAAATAGTAGTTTTACTCATTAATAAAGAGAAAAACAAATATCCTATATTAATGTATGTATGTAGAATCTAGAAAAATGGGTATAAATGAACCTAGTTCCAGGGCAGGAATAGAGACGCAGACATAGAGAATGGACGTGTAGACACAGGGGAGGAAGGGGAGGGGGGATGAACTGGGAGATTAGGTTTGATATGAATACACTACCATGTGTGAAATAGATATCGAGCGGGAAGCTGCTGTAAGGTACAGGGAGCTCAGCTCAGTGCTCTGTGGTGACATAGCGGGGTGGGATGGGGTTGGCGGCAGCGGAGGTTAAGAGAGAGGGATACATGGTGCACATAGCTGATTCATTTTGTTGCACAGCAAAAACTAACACAATATTTTAATCATACTACAATTAAAAAAAAAAAGAATGAGAGAAGGAGTGTGGAGGTTCTAGATGAGATTATCACAAAACAGTGTACTGACAGGAGTCCTGACAGCTGAGTGGGTCATTCAGGGACAAAAGCTGTGGGCGGGGAGAGGTTTGCAGAGAGGACTTCCCAAGCAGAGGAGAAAGCCTGGAGACGAGAGAATAGGGCACGTTGGGGGAAACTGCAAGTAGTTTGATACGGTGCTAGTGAGAGAAGGAGGACAGTTAGAGATGAAGTTGGAAGCATGATAAAGGGAAGGGTCTTGAAGAATGCTTTCTGGCTCTACCAGGGAACTTGAACTTTCCCCTCATGAGCACGGGGAACCCAAAAAGATTTTAAGTGGTGGAAATCATGATCAGATTCCTGTCAGCCATTTATATGTCTTATCTATTTAGGTCTCTGAACCTGAATATTCATTGGAAGGACTGATGCTGAAACTCCAATACTTTGGCCACCTCATGTGAAGAACTGAGACATTGGAAAAGACCCTGATGCTGGGAAAGATTGAAGGCGGGAGGAGAAGGGGATAACAGAGGATGAGATGGTTGGATGGGAGTTGGTGTTGGCAGGGAAATCTGGCGTGCTGCAGTCCGTGAGGTCGCAAAGAGTTGGACACGACTGAGCAACTGAACTGAACTGAATGTTGAAAAAATGGGAATGAGAGCTTCTCTGCTTTCTTCTCAATATGAACATGTCTTCTAGTGGCTTCTGCAAAAGTTCTATAGAAGAATACCTTCTGTGACAAGATGGGTGGATTTCATATTATTTGTATAAATTTGAGTAGGAAGAATATTTTTCAAACAAGCATTCAATAGAAGGATTCCATTATTTTGACGATTTTCTTTTGGTGATTGCTTGCAATCTCATGCCAACTACCCTCTGGTTACAAGTGGGTTTCTAGCTTTTTGCCTGCAGCATTATGGAGGTCATTCTGGCTGTGGTTTCATACTTAGTCAGGCTAAAAAATTTCTTCCAAGAGTCTGAGTGAGTGTCTCTGGCAACCTTTCAACAAGGTCAACAATTGGAAAGCATTTGGGTTCATAAGAATCCCCTGGGGAGCTTGTTAAATAAAAGATTCCTCCCTCCTACCATCAGGTACTCTGTCTCAGTGGTTACAAGATGGGACCCGGAACCTCCATTGTTAATAAATTCTCTAGGTGATTCAGAAACAAATGGTCTGGTAATTTATATTACCTCCCTCCAACCCCTCTCCCCTTTCTATAATTTGTTTATATTTTACCTGATTTCTGAAGTGGAACTTAAATCTATTAAAGTAAATAAGGAATAAAGACATGATTTTACATTATATTCATTTCACTATTTTTATAAGCTGCATGAATTTAAAATAATGAAGACATGGAGCTTGTTAGGTGAATGGTAAAGTATTCCAGGAGGTTGGAAGTGGCCTTGCATGACATTTAGAAATTAGAATAGACTGATAGGGTAAGGCACAGTTGTCTCTTGCATATATTAGAAGTGGAGGTGTATTCTGGGGCAATGAGACCCAGGATGTGTCCTTTAGATTGGCAGCATCAGTATCGCTTGGGACATGGTTAGGAATGTAAATTTTTAGCCCCACCCTGACCTACTGAATCAGAACTTTAGGGGTGGAGGTCCAGAACTCTGTACTTTAATAAGCCCTCCAGGAGATTCTGATGTACATGAAAAGTGAGAATAATTGGTTTAGTGCACTTCTGTCTCTCCATGGAGACTATATGTTTGTTTGTTTGTTTTTTAAGTTTGATAGTATATCTTATACTGTGGAAATGTTGCTGGACTTGTCTCTCTAGAATAAATTCACATCTTAGAATGATTTAATTAGGATTTGGTTCACCCTAAAGAGACAACAACAAAAACAACAGTGAATTTAAAAGGGAGAAACTGCTTTCTCTCTTAAAGTACAAGTTAGAACAATTCAGGCCTAAATTGACCTTCCATGATGTTAGAGGCCAGGGCTCCTTTTATTTTATTGCTCAGTCTTGTAAGCATGCATCCCTAGATTCACTCATTACCTCCGAGGTTTGCTGCAGCCAGAACACGTGCCTCTGCATGCCAGTCAGCAGAAAGGAGAGAATGGGCTGGGCACGGGAGACACAGACACTGTGGCCGCTTGCTCGCCATTGGCCAGGACCAAGCTATTGGTGGTTGTTAGCTCCCTAGAAGGTGGCAATATGTGGTTTTAATTGAAAAAGGCAATATACCTGACTGAAATTCAAGGGTTTTATCATTGAGGAAGAAGAGGAAAAGAGAAATTGGGTGAGGAGTTGGGGATGGATTTGTTTCTTCTGCCACAATGGGAGTAGACACTTATCGGGCAAACTTATTTCTGATATGTTCTTTTTCTTTCTTTTCAAACCTTTACTTCCCTTGCATATAGTTTTAAAAGATGTTTTTCATTTTTCCACTTCATATTTTTATCTAGTTCTTGAATCATACTCAGTGGTTTGAGGAAAATATTGCTTAATCCTATAGAAGTTATAATGATGAAATGATTCTTGTTGTTTATCTACTTATCTCTATATCTATCTGAATGCGTTCATAATGTTTCCATGACAAACTGTTGCTGCTTTCCTGGCATATGTTTATGTATGTGAATATATAAAGAAATTCTCATTAAAAAATAATGCTTCTAATGTCCCACTTTCTCAGAGTTTATGAGTTCTGTCATGTCAGAGAATGATTCCAAAACCTTTAGGGAAATACCAAATTTACATGGTAATATCAATGACTTATTTTAGACCAGCTTTAAATAATTTGCTTCTCATTTTTTCCAACTTAATATTTCCTGACATTTGAACCAGACAATGGCTGAATACAAATGTTTTATGTGCTCTTTAGTGGAGACACCTACTGTAAAATGGTTATTGAAAAGCCTATTAATCATCCCTTTCTCTGAAATATTCAGTTCTTTAAAGCTGATTGCTATTAGCTGTTCATATTATTTTAATTAGAAGAAAACATGGCTGCTGAAAATTAGCTGAAGGTTCTATAAATAAAAGTATCCATCCTGCAGAGTCAAATTTTAATTAACCTTTTAGCATGCTAACCTTTCCACTGGATTTTTTCAGGGGTTGCAGCCATTCATTTTGTTCAAAAGCCATATGGGCTATTTTTCATCTGCATGTAATCCAAATCTGTGAGAGACTGGCTCATGGAATACAAACACTGTTCATCGGCTGTCACTTAAATACTTTTATTGAAATGAAAAGACATCCAGATCAATACAGTATGGTATGGTGAAGGGGGAAATACACAAAACAGAATTAAATAACTCTCTCTTCTTTTTTCCTATTTATCTTGTCACGTGAGCCACAACTGGTGTCCTGACTTGCTTTGCACTTATTAGTTTCTTAAAGATAGACTATTGATACTTAAAGCAACATCAGGCTGTAATTCCTGGGAATCAGACAGTCCACTTTTATTCTTAGTTATTATCTACATGGAAGGTGTTTTCATAAGCTATTTGTTAGAAAATCCATATGTGACATAAATAAGCATTTTCTGCTGACTGATTTTATGTGTTGCTCTGACTATGACTGTGAAAGACGTGATGAATCAAAGCACAAACTGTGGCTGGACCCTGAATTCACTTCAGTTCCCTGTTACTAGAAAAATCAGTTTTGAGAAAACAGTGTTTCTAATTGTTATGCAGTCAATGAAAACCATGAAACACAGCCATAGCAACCACTGTTAGAACCTGACCTTAATAAGCAAAGAAGCCTGATATTAATTCATTTTCTATGGTTATATTAAAAGCAAATGTGGTATTTTCCTATTTAAAATTTACAACTCTCACAACTCTCTGTTTATTATAGTAATCAATTATATCAAATTTATTGCACTTAGTAAAATAACCAAATGATAAAACTTTGCAAATAGCAGCCTGGATCTTCAGTGGTGATTTGGTGACTCTAATTTTAAGAGGGAAACACAAGGCTGACCATTGAATGCTTGAAACTATTCATTGCTATCATCATACACTACCTAGAAGCTCCTACTTCTCCGACCACCACTTTTCTGCCTTTTGGTTGTTTCTTCCGGAAACCCAGTTCCTTACAGGGAAGTGCTTTGTAATCTGTACACATACAAGATATAAATGTTAGTTTCTGCTACTTGTCTGAACAGAAAATTAGACAGTCAGGCCAGTGGTTAAAGCCCAAGAGTTCAATGAGTATAGAACCTATACTTTGTCCTTCTCAGGACAAAGTGAGAATCTAGAAAACTGGATAAAAAAAGAGACAGAAAAGAACAGATATGGATCTATAGTGGGTGAGCCATAGAGTCAGGCAGCTCTGACATGTATTCCAGTCTTTGGTTCTCTCCTCCAACCTCTGAAAACACTTCCCGTCCTCTTACCATAAGCATGAATGATAGGCAGTCTCTGTAATGACCCCCAGTGATGATGATTCCCACCTCTTGGTTAACTTCCTTCTCCTCTAATGGATTTAGTGACTTGAAACTGATGAATACAGCAAAATTAATTGGTTATGACTTCTGTGATTTGATTCCAAAAGACAGTGACATCCATCTTGCCAGCACTCTCTCACTTCTTAGCTTGCTCACTGTTATGAAAATTCTAGGACCTATAACAGATTTCCCAACCTGGGGATCTGGCAAAGGGACTAAAACCCTCAGGGAATTTTATTTGGAGGCCAGTGGGATTTGACTACAGAACTGATGCAGGAATGGGGAAACAGACTCTAGGAGGGCACAAAAAAAATCTTGTGTGCACCAGGATCCAGGAGAAAGGAGCAGTGACCCCAGAAGAGAATGACCCAGACTTGCCTGTGAGTGTCCAGGAGTCTCCAGTGGTGGCTTGGGTCGACAGTGGCCTGCTGCAGGTTTAGGGGACTGAATACTTCAAGTCCTTTTGAAGGAGGTGGGCATTATCTTAATTACTTCTAGCATAGTTTGGTCTCAGGTCAAACAACAGGGAAGGAACACAGCCCCACCCATCAACAGAAATTGGATTATAGATTTACTGAGCATGGCCCTGCCCATCAGAACAAGATCCAATTTCCCTCACAGTCAGTCTCTCCCATCAGGAAGCTTCCATAGGCCTCTTACCCTTATCCATCACTTAGGCAGAATGAGAACCAACCACAATCACAGAAAACTAACCAAGCTGATTACATGGACCACAGCCCTGTTTTACTCAATTAAACTATGAGCCATGCCATGTAGGGCCACCCAAGATGGATGGGTCATGGTGGAGAGTTCTGATAAAACATGGTCCACTGGAGGAGGAAATGGCAAACCACTTCAGTATTCTTGCCTTGAGAACCCCATGAACAGAATGAAAAGGAAAAAAGGTATGGCACTGAAAGAAAAACTCCCTAGGTCCGTAGGTGCCCAATATGCTACTGGAGAAGAGTGGAGAAATAACTCCAGAAAGAATGAAGAGATGGAGCCAAAGCAAAAACAGCACCCAGTTGTGGATGTGACTGGTGATGGAAGTCAAGTCTGATGCTATAAAGAACAACATTGTATAGGAACCTGGAATGTTAGATCCATGAATCAAGGCAAATTGGAAGTGGTCAAACAGGAGGTGGCAAAAGTGAACACTGAAATTTTAGGAACCAGTGAACTAAAATGGACTGGAATGAGTTAATTTAATTCAGATGACCATTACATCTACTACTGTAGGCAAGAATCCCTTAGAAGAAATGGAGTAGACCTCATAGTCAACAGAAGAGTCCAAAATGCAGTACTTGGGTGCAATCTCAAAAACAAAGGAATGATCTTGGTTTGTTTCCAAGGCAAACCACTCAATATCACAGTAATCCAAGTCTACGCCCCAACCAGTAATGCTGAAGAGACTGAAGTTGAATGGTTCTATGAAGACCTAGAAGACCTTCTAGAACTAACACCAAAAAAGATGTCCTTTTCATCATAGGAACTGGAATGCACAACTAGGAAGTCAAGAGATATTTTGAGTAATGGGCAAGTTTGGCCTTGGAGTACAAAATGAAGCAGGGCAAAGGCTAATAGAGTTTTGCCAAGAGAACAAACTGGTCATAGAAAACATCCACTTCCAGCAACAGTTGTCCAAGAGACAACTTTACACATGGACATCACCAGATGGTCAATACTGAAATCAGATTGATTATATTCTTTGCAGCCAAAGATGGAGAAGCTCTACACAGTTAGCAAAAACAATATGGGGAGCTGACTCTGGCTCAGATCATGAACTCCTTATTGCAAAATTCAGACTTGAAGTACAGAAAACTACTAGACCATTCAGGTATGACCTAAATCAAATCCCTTATGATTATACAGTGAACTGACAAATAGATCCAAGGGATTAGATCTGATAGACAGAGTGCCTGACAAACTATGCAAGGAGGTTCGTGACATTGTATAGGAGGCAGTGATCAAGACTATCCCCAAGAAAAAGAAATTCAAAAAAGCAAAATGGTTATCTGAGGAGGCCTTACAAATAGCTGAGAAAAGAAGAGAAGCTAAAGATAAAGAAGAAGAGGAGAGATATGCCCATCTGAATGCAGAGTTCCAAAGAATAGCAAGGAGAGATAAGAAGCCTTCCTCAGTGCTCAGTGCAAAATAATAGAGGAAAACGATAAAATGGGAAAGACTAGAGATCTCTTCAAGAAAACTAGAGATACCAAGGGAATATTTCATGCAAAGATGGGCTCAATAAAGGACATAAGTGGTATGGGCCTAACAGAAGCACAAGATATTAAGAAGAGGTGGCAAGAATACACAGAAGGACTGTACAAAAAAGATCTCCATGACCCAGATAGTCACGATGGTGTGATCACTCACCTAGAGCCAGACATCCTGGAATGCCAAGTCAAGTGGGCCTTAGGAAGCATCACTACGAACAAAGCTAGTGGAGGTGATGGAATTCCAGTTGAGCTATTTCAAATCCTGACAGATGATGCTATGAAAGTGCTGCATTCAATATGCCAGCAAATTTGGAAAACTCAGCAGTGGCCACGGGACTGGAAAAGGTCAGTTTTCATTCCAATCCCAAAGAAGGGCAATGCCAAAGAAGTTCAAACTAATGCACAATTACGCTCATCTCACACACTAGCAAAATAATCCTCAAAATTTTCCAATAAGGCTTGGACAATTGGTGAACTGAAAACTTCCAGATGTTCAAGCTTGTTTTAGAAAAGACAGAGGAACCAGAGATGAAATTGCCAACATCTGCTGGATCATGGAAAAAGCAAGAGAGTTCCAGAAAAATATCTGCTTTTTTGACTATACCAAAGACTTTGACTGTGTGGATCACAACAAACTGTGGAAAATTCTTAAAGAGATGGGAATACCAGACCACCTTACTGCCTCCTGAGAAATCTGTTTACATGTAAAGAAGCAACAGTTAAAACTGGATGTGGAACAACAGACTTGTTACAAATTGAGAAAGGAGTATGTTGAGGCTATATATTGTCACCCAGCTTATTTAACCTATATGCATAGCACATCATGTGAAATGCTGGGCTGGATGAACACAAGCTGAAATCAAGATTGCCGGGACAAATATCAATAACCTTATATATTCAGATGACACCATCCCTATGGCAGAAAGTGAAGCAGAACTAAAATGCCTCTTGATGAAAGTGAAAGAGAAGAGTGAAAAAACTGACTTAAATTCAACATTCCAAAAATGAAGATCATGGCATCTAGTCCTACCACTTCATGGCAAATAGATGGGGAAAGAATGGAAACAGTGACAGACTTTATTTTCTTGGGCTCCAGAATCACTGCAGATGGTGACTTCAGCCACAAAATTAAAAGATGCTTGCTCTTTGGAAGAAAAGGTATAACCAACCTAGACAGCATATTTAAAGCAGAGACATTATCTTGCTGACAAAGGTCCAACTCATCAAAGCTATGGTTTTTCCAGTAGTCTATGTATGAATGTGAGAGTTGGTCTATAAAGAAAGCTGAACACTGAAGAATTGATGCTATTGAACTGACTTGCTGGAGAAGACTCTTGAAAGTCCCTTGGACTGCAAGGAGATCCAACTAGTCAATCCTAAAGGAAATAATTCATTGGAAGACTGATGCTGAAAGTGAAGCTCCAACACTTTGACCACCTGATGCGAAGGGCTGACTCATTTGAAAAGATCCTGATGCTGGGAAAGACTGAAGGCAGGAGGAGAATGGGACAACAGAGGATGAGATGGGTGGATGGTATCACCGACTTAACAGACTTGAGTTTGAGCAAGCTCTGGGAGTTGGTGATGGACAGGGAAGCCTGGTGTTCTGCAGTCCATGGTGTCCCACAGAGTTGGACATGACTGAGCGACTGGGCTGAACTGAATTGTTATGATGAGCTGCAGTGTTGTGCTGTGAGATGATCTATGGAGAGGTCCACATAGTGAGAATCAAGGGAGGCCTTTTGGCCAACAGCTCAGTAGGAAGAAAGACCTCAGTCCAGTCTCTAAAAAGATCTGAATCATTTCAACAATACCAGGAGTGAGCTTAAAAAATAATCCTTCCAGCTGAGCCTGAAAGTAAGCCATACCTGCACTCGTGATCCATAGAAATTGTGAGTTAATTGCTATTGTCATTTTAAGCCACCAAATTATAGATTATCTGTTACACAGCAAAAGATGAATATTACAGCCAGACTCTGAAACAGCTATACAATCCAGCCATGTGGAGGGCAAGCTGGAAAGGATTGGAATATGGAAGGGAAGGATCCCCTTGCTATTCAGGCAGGTCAACCTCTGGGGACAACATCAGGAAGAGACAAAGGGAAAGAGAGTGAGATAAATAAAGAGAGAAATATCAAGCATAATCTCACTCAGGGGTCAGTGTTTAAACTGGAAACAAGGACCACACGAATACCATCTGAAACCAGAAAAAACCTTGTCACTCGGAGTGGAGCCTGTAACAGGATCTCCTCTTCCTCGCAGGTTACCACATATTTGAGGAATCACAATTAGGGAGGTAAAATTCACTATGTTCATGATAGATCTTGCCACAATATCCTCTATTTAAAATTTTTTTTACTGTTGCAGGACAAATAGAACTCAGATTTATGAATCACAAATTATATACCTCATATTTCATATTTGATTATAGCATTTTCTTCTTTCTCTGATTCATATAGATGTTATGGGACAGTGTGGGTGGGATGTGTGTGTAATGTCATCCGAGGAAAGTGCACTCTCATGTGCTATCTGAAACCACTGACTGCAGCCATCCCCACTGAGATGCTTCTCACTCACAAAGCTTGGAGTTTGCAGGGTATGTCACTTACAAAAAAGGCATGCTTCGACAGTTATCTGTGGCTTGGCTGATAACAGCAAAGAGCTTTCTGCAACTGTCATTCAACGTGGGATCCAGAGAATTCTCACAGTTCCATTAGGGACCGTTGAGAGAACTGTTTCAGGAATATGGTATGTGATAATCTTAGATAGAAAAAATGTTCCCTTAGGTCTTTTTTTTTTTTTTTAAACTGGGAAGACATTTGCATTTATTTTTACTTTCCCACATCACCAGTCAGGGATATGAGTGGCTTGTATCTCCATCTTTTTGCCTTTTCATACTGTAAATCTCCATCAGGAATACATAGCACTATCAAGTGACTATTGCATCCAATGGTGAACTCATTCTTTGGTCATAGCCTTAAGAGGAACTGGATTTGGGCCCATCAGCCCTCTTTGAAATTACCTAGCATTCTGTCTTTTTTTTTTAAATATAAATTTATATATTTTAATTGGAGGCTAATTACTTTACAATATTGTATTGGTTTTATCATACATCAACATGAATCCGCCATGGGTGTACACATGTTCCCCATCCTGAACCCCCCTCCCAGCTCCCTCCCCATACCATCCCTGTTTATCAGAAAGACTTGCTTTAACAGCTTGTGCCTAGGCCTACAGAGCAAATACCTTCATCTAACTGACTGGCAAGCTCTCAGCACACCCTACTTGCTATATATCTCAGATTTTCCAAAAGAGATTTTACTGTGAAATGCTGGACATGACACCTATAATCACGACCAGCTCTCCTTTGACCCAGCCAGTGATTCTTGCCTCTGGAAAAGAAAGACATGGCTGCTCTATCCCTGTGGATGCTCCACTGGGCTACTGATGGGGTGGAGCTGAATCATACTTAGTTTCATATGCTCTAAGTGTTAGCATTTTCTCGATATTTACTCTAGTTCTGCTTTGCTCACAATACTCTAGAGTCAATGGATGTACTGTATTCTCTTCCATATCCTGCCCAAGATGCTACCAGTGCTGGCATCCAGAGATTGAGTGGTCTATATCAAGTGCAGGCTTCCATTGCCCCTGGAGCCTTGCCCCTAATATTTAAGATGTGATGCTTAACGGACACCCTCTGACAAGTCAGTGTAACTTGAAACATCTCTCTTAATCTACTCATTTCTTAGAACTTTGCTTCCATGAGAAAATGAGAAATGAGCAGTTTCTTTGAGTACATCATTATAGATCCAAATTTCAGTTGTAAGCATAAGGAGATATGTTTATGAAACTGTTTTTGAGGATTGATTTCAAGTATGATCTATGACCTTTCTCAGTGATAAAATTTCATTTCACTTATACCAGCCTCCTTCTCTTTTCCTGCTTTCAATATAATTTTATCCATTTTTATTTTACTTATTGACAAATTTTAAGTATTATTATTTAAAATTATAAGGCATTATAATTTTAAATAATAATACTTAAAATTTGTTGAGTTATCATTTATAGACTGCCTCCCATTCCCCTTTCTATACAGATGATCTATTACTTAAATTACAAGGAAACAGTTTATTTGTCAAAATCTGGCATGAATACTTGTATATAATTTTCTTTCTCATTATATACTCCTTTCCAACAGCTGCCTAAGAAATGAAGGGAAATCTTGTAAGTCTTTGCATGACTGCAAATATCTTTATTTCACTTTTATACTTAAATAAAAAAAATCTAGGTTGAAAAATCATTTCCTCTCTGAATCATCGGGTGTTGGTTTTGAATTTCTTGAAGTATTTCTGATTCTCCATCTTTGGATGTGATGTCTATTATTAATTGTTTAAGATTACCGCTTTAACATAGTATTCTAAATGTCATGACAAAGTATATTTCGTTTTGGATATTTAAAGAAATTAACTGTATTGGTAATTTTTTCAATTTGGAAAAGTACAGTCTTTAGTTTTGAAAAACTTTCTTGCTAAAAAAAATATTTTTATGTTCATGACCTCCCTCCTATTCTCTTATGAAACTTATATTAATTGGTTATTTGAGATCTTGGTTTGATGTTGTTAGTTCTAAGCTTTTCTCTCACATTTTCCATCTTCTTGACATTTTTTTTTTTTACTTCTAAGTTTCTGTAGAAATTTTGTTTCAACAATCATATCTTAACTAAAAGTTCTTCCTTCTAAATATCACCCTTTTTTTATTGACGCAAAACCTTCTGTCTACCTGATGTATTAATATGCATTTTTGTTTAATTTTGAGAAATTCTTGCATTTCCTGCATTATCTTTCCTCTGAATTTCTTTTTTGGGTTTGCTTACTTGGCCTCCCTCTTGAGGCTTTCTGCATATTTTCATGATTCTTGGTGACCATTCTTTTTTTTAATTGGAGGCTAACTACCTTACAATATTGTGGTGGTTTTGCCATACATTCACATGAATCAGCCATGGGTGTACATGTGTTCCCCACCCTGACCCTCCTTCCCGCCTCCCTCCCCATCCCATCCCTCAGGGTCATCCCAGTGCACCAGTCACGAGCCCCCTGTCTTATGCATTGAACCTGGACTGGAGATCTATTTCACATATGATAATATACATGTTTCAGTGCTATTCTCTCAAATCATCCCACCCTCGCCTCCTCCCATAGAGTCCAAAAGTCTGTTCTTTACATCTGTGTCTCTTTTGCTGTCTCGTATACAGGGTTATCATTACCATCTTTCTAAATTCCATATATATGCATTACTATCCTGTATTGGTGTTTTTCTTTCTGACTTACTTCACTTTGTATAATAGGATCCAGTTCATCCACCTCATTAGACTGATTCAAATGCATTCTTTTTAATAGCTGAGTATTAAAAGAATGTTCAAGGTCGGGAGGGGGAGCCGTGAGGAGATACCCGTCCAAGGTAAGGAGCAGTGGCTGCGCTTTGCTGGAGCAGCCGTGAAGAGATACCCCACGCCCAGGGTAAGAGAAACCCAAGTAAGATGGTAGGTGTTACAAGAGGGGAGACACACTGAAACCATAATTAAAAAAAAATTAGTCAATCTTATCACACTAAGACCACAGCCTTGTCTAACTCAATGAAACTAAGCCATGCCTTGTGGGGCCACCCAAGATGGGTGGGCATAGTGGAGAGGTCTGACACAATGTGGTCTATTGGAGAAGAGAATAGCAAACCACTTCAGTATTATTGACTTGAGAACCCCATGAACAGTATGAAAAGGCAAAATGATAGGATACTGAAAGAGGAACACCCCAGGTCAGTAGGCGCCAAATATGCTACTGGAGATCAGTGGAGAAATAACTCCAGAAAGAATGAAGGGATAGAGCCAAAGCAAAAACAATACCCAGCTGTGGATGTGACTGGTGATAGAAGCAAGATCCAATGCTGTAAAGAGCAATATTGCATAGGAACCTGGAATGTCAGGTCCATGAATCAAGGCAAATCGGAAGTGGTCAAACAGGAGATGGCAAGAGTGAACGTTGACATTCTAGGAATCAGTGGACTAAAATGGACAGGAATGGGTGAATTTAACTCAGATGACCATTATATCTACTACTGTGGGCAGGAATCCCTTAGAAGAAATGGAGTAGCCATTATGGTAAACAAAAGACTCTGAAATGCAGTAGTTGGATGCAATCTCAAAAATGACAGAAAGACCTTTGTTCATTTCCAAGGCAAACCATTCAATATCACAGTAATCCAAGTCTTTGCCCCAACCAGTAATGCTGAAGAAGCTGAAGTTGAATGGTTCTATGAAGACCTACAAGACCTTTTAGACTAACACCCAAAAAAGATGTCCTTTTCATTATAGGGGACTGGAATGCAAAAGTAGAAAGTCAAGAAATACCTGGGGTAACAGGCAAATTTGGCCTTGGAATATGGAATGAAGAAGGGCAAAGACTAACAGAGTTTTGCCAAGAAAATGCACTGGTCATAGCAAACACCCTCTTCCAACAACACAAGAGAAGACTCTACACATGGGCATCACCAGATGGTCAACACCAAAATCACATTGATTATATTCTTTGTAGCCAAAGATGGAGAAGCTCTATACAGTCAATAAAAACAAGACCAGGAGCTGACTGTGGCTCAGATCATGAACTCCTTATTGCCAAATTCAGAATTAAATTGAAGAAAGGAGGGAAAACCACTAGACCATTCAGGTATGACCTAAATCAAAACCCTTATGATTATACAGTGGAAGTGAGAAATAGATTTAAGGGACTAGATCTGATAGATGGAGTGTCTGATGAACTATGGATGGAAGTTTGTGACATAGTACAGGAGACAGGGATCAAGGCCATCCCCATGGAAAAGAAATGCAAAAAAGCAAAATGGCTGTCTGGACAGGCCTTACAAATAGCTATGAAAAGAAGAGAGGTGAAAAGCAAAGGAGAAAAGGAAAGATATAAGCATCTGAATGCAGAGTTCCAAAGAATAGCAAGAAGAGATAAGAAAGCCTTCCTCAATGATCAATGCAAAGAAATAGAGGCAAACAACAGAATGGGAAAGACTAGAGATCTCTTCAAGAAAATTAGAGACACCAAGGGAACATTTCATGCAAAGATGGGCTCGATAAAGGACAGAAATGGTATGGACCTAACAGAAGCAGAAAATATTAAAAAGAGATGGCAAGAATATACAGAAGAAGTATACAAAAAAGATCTTTACGACTAAGATAATCAATATGGTGTGATCACTCACCTAGAGCCAGACATCCTGGAATCTGAAGTCAAGTGGGCCTTAGAAAGCATCACTACAAACAAAGCTAGTGGAGGTGATGGAATTCCAGTTGAGCTGTTTCAAATCCTGAAAGATGATGCTTTAAAACTGTTCCACTCAATACTCCAGCAAATTTGGAAAACTCAGCAGTGGCCACAGGACTGGAAAAGGTCAGTTTTCATTCCAATTCCAAAGAAAGGCAATGCCAAAGAATGCTCAAACTACTGCACAATTGCACTCATCTCACATGCTAGTAAAGTAATGCTCAAAATTCTCCAAGCCAGGCTTCAGCAATACGTGAACCGTCAACTTCCAGATGTTCAAGATGGTTTTAGAAAAGGCAGAGGCACCAAAGATCAAATTACCAACATGCGCTGGATCATGGAAAAAGCAAAAGAGTTCCAGAAAAACATCTATTTCTGCTTTATTGACTACGCCAAAGCCTTTGACTGTGTGGATCAAAATAAACTGTGTGGATCACAATAAACCGTGGAAAATTCTGAAAGAGATGGGAATACCCGACCACCTGACCTGCCTCTTAAGAAACCTATATGCAGGTCAGGAAGCAACCTGGACATGGAAGAACAGACTGGTTCCAAATAGGAAAAGGAGTACGTCAAGGCTGTATATTGTCACCCTGCTTATTTAACTTATATGCAGAGTACATCATGAGAAATGCTGGGCTGGAAGAAGCACAAGCTGGAATCAAGATTGCCGGGAGAAATATCAATAACCTCAGATATGCAGCTGACACCATCCTTATGGCAGAAAGTGAAGAGGAACTAAAAAGCCTCTTGATGAAAATGAAAGTGGAGGGTGAAAAAGTTGGCTTAAAGTTCAGCATTCAGCAAATGAAGATCATGGCATCTGGTCCCATCACTTCATGGGAAATAGATGGGTAAACAGTGGAAACAGTGTCAGACTTTATTTTTGGGGGGCTCCAAAATCATTGCAGATGGTGACTGCAGCTATGAAATTAAAAGACGGTTACTCCTTGGAGGAAAAGTTATGACCAACCTACACAGCATATTCAAAAGCAGAGACATTACTTTGCTAACTAAGGTCGGTCTAGTCAAGGCTATGGTTTTTCCAGTAGTCATGTATGGATGTGAGAGTTGGACTGTGGAGAAGGCTGAGCACCGATGAATGATGCTTTTGAACTGTGGTGTTGGAGAAGACTCTTGAGAGTCCCTTGGACTGCAAGGAGATCCAACCAGTCTATTCTGAAGGAGATCAGCCCTGGGATTTCTTTGGAAGGAATGATGCTAAAGCTGAAGCTCCAGTACTTTGTCCACCTCATGCGAAGAGTTGACTCATTGGAAAGACTCTGATGCTGGGAGGGATTGGGGGCAGGAGGAGAAGGGGATGACAGAGGATGAGATGGCTGGATGGCATCACGGACTCGAAGGATGTGAGTCTGAGTGAACTCAGGGAGTTGGTGATGGACAGGGAGGCCTGGCTTGCTGCGATTCATGGCGTCGCAAAGAGTCGGACACTACTGAGCCACTGAACTGAACTGAACTGAACTGATGGCAGTTCCACTTCCAGTTTTTTAAGGAATCTCCACTCTGTTCTCCATAGTGGCTGTACTAGTTTGTATTCCTACCGACAGTGTAAGAGGCTTCCTTTTTCTCCACACCCTCTCCAGCATTTATTGTTTGTAGACTTTTTGATAGCAGCCATTCTGACCGGCATGAGATGGTATCTCTTTGTGGTTTTGATTTGCATTTCTCTGATAATGAGTGACGTTGAGCATCTTTTCATTTTGTTAGCCATCTGCATGTCTTCATTGGATAAATGTCTGTTTAGTTCTTTGGGCCATTTTTTGACTGGACGGTGACCGTTCTCAATTAGCAACAAGGCTTTCAAATTTGAATGAAAGCTCTATAATATCTGTGCTTGTAAAGCACTCCTCACTCTTGCAGAATGGGCCTGAATGATAGCCAGTCAGCCCGCAAATGTCAATGCAGGAGAGTCTATCTTGGGAATCTTTTTCTACAGAAATAATTCTCTGCTTTTCTACCTGTAGCTTGACCGTTGAGTTCTAGTAATCTGTGTAGGGTGGGGAAGAGGTCTTAGAGTCACACTGTCATGTATACTGTGGGTCAACAATTACTCTTACTTTCAAGTATGTGCCTCTTTCTTGCTCTACTATGTGCCTTTTGTTCCAGTGATTTTATCTTCACCTGTTATCAGTGATTCAATCTTCAGTTTCTGGCCTCAGAGATTGCTTGTATTCAGTGTGTGCGAGTTGGAGGAGGAGAAGTGAAGGTGCTGAACATAGACTTTCAAACTACCTTCCATCTCCCTTCTCCACCCACTCCCTCCACACACTTTTTTTTTCCTCCATAATTTTCCATGCTCCTCTATCAAATCCTTCCAAATCTTGTGTTCTGCTGGGATACTGAAACGACTGGTGGTGGAGACCAGCTCACTTTTTATTAACATCTCCCTCTGCATGGAGCCTGTGATTCTAACTACCAATGTCATTTTGCTGCTGTATCTGCTAAATTTTTCTGAGATCTCTTGTTTTTTAATCCTGGAGCTGATAAACATGTGTTCAATATGGTATTCTGAACTTGAAGCTGTCTTATGTAAGATAAACTGTATATATATGGACATCATTTATTGAGTACTTAGGTAGCAGACATTGTACTAAGCACTTTATTTCATGTAGCATTCATAATTTCCACTTTACACATGAGGAACCTGACCATCAGAGAGATAATAAAGGATGGTATAATAAGATGTCCAATAAAAATTTTGATTCCAGTGAATATTGTATTTAACTTCAAAGAAGTTTAATTAACTATAAGAAAATAGACTCATATGAGTGAGGGTGTGTTTCATTCCATTACACAAGCCTGAGCTAATGTCAAGAGTATGTGAATGTTTTCTTATGATAAGTTTATATCTCAGGCAATTTATATCTAATGAATGACAGAAAATGTCATTTTTAATAAACATTGAAAAGTTTGAAAAGAGTGAATAATTTATTATTTTGGATTTTTTTCTAAGAGTTACTGAGAGCTTATCTGAAATATATATCCTTCAGTGTGGCTGTCATAAATATTACCTTCAAGGATTGAATTCTAATCAGAGTTAATTAGTGAGTGAAAAATTTGCTATAATTTAACAGATAAAGGCTCTGGACCGCAAGATATAAATAAATAGAAGAAACTTTCTAGCAAGGAAAATGATGCAAATGTCCTGGGATTGCACTCCTAGAAAACTCAGTCTATTTTCTTCTCAAGCAAAAAGAATCTTGATCTCATTAAACAGAATGTTTAAACCTGACACAGATAGTGATAGAAAGTACTCAAACTGCTATGTGTGTTTCGAGTCTTCAGAATAGCTGTAGGCTTACAAACATCCAGCTACTTTAGAAAAAGTTTTCTTTATCATTTATAAAAAAATGCATCAAAAAATTTTCACCAACAATAAAAGATTTTTTTCCCCTAAGGTAAAAGAATAATCAGCGTGATTCTTGCTTCCTTACTACTATTCTTACAATCAAACAAGAGAACCAAACTTGAGATGAAGTAGTGTGTTACCTTTGAGAACTTTTCCTAGTAGAGGGAAATTGGAGCTCTTCTCCAACCTGTGTTTTGGAGCTATACTTCAAAGATCCTGGAGCTAGAAACAGTGGAATTTTGCAGTATTTTTTTTTTGACTCAATACTCTCCAGGGGAAAACTCTTTTGGAGAGTGAGTGGGAAGAGGGCCTGATATATATTTATAAATTTATTTGTAACTTTTTATTTCGTTATGCTTTTAAACTCACAGAAAGTTTTCAGGAATAGTACAAGGAACTAGGAACACCTACATAACCTATATTATACCCAGATTCAATTCTTTACTTTTGTCCCATTGGTTTCTCTATATATACTTGCATATTATTATTATTTTTGTGAATCATTTGAAGGTAAACCAGAGAGATGAATTTTAACTCCTAAATAATGCACTGTTTGTTTCCTAAGAACATGTTTATTCTCTTACCTATGGTTAACATAGTAATCAAAATAAAGATACTTTCTTATATTTTCTCTCTTCAAGATCCAAACCAGGAACATCAGTTCAGTTCAGTCCCTCAGTCATGTCTGACTCTTTGTGACCCCACGGACTGCAGCATGCCAGGCTTCCCTGTCCATCACCAATTCCTGGAGCTTACTCAGACTCATGTCCATCCAGTCGGTGATGCCATCCAACCATCTCATTCTCTGTTGTTCCCTTCTCTCCTGCCTTCAATCTTTCCTGCATCAGGGTCTTTTCAAATGAGTCAGTTCTTCACATGAAATGGCCAAAGTATTGAAGTTTCAACTTCAGCTTCAGTCCTTCCAATGAATATTTAGGAATGATTTCCTTTAGGATGGACTGGCTGGATCTCCTTGCAGTCCAAGGGACTCTCAAGAGTCTTCTCCAACACCACAGTTCCAAAGCATCAGTTCTTCAGCGTTCAGCTTTCTTTATAGTCCAGCTGTCACATCCATATATGACTACTGGAAAAACCATAGCTTTGACTAGATGGACCTTTTTTGGCAAAGTAATGTCTCTGCTTTCTAATATGCTGTCTAGGTTGGTAATAGCTTTTCTTCCAAGGAGCAAGTGTCTTTTAATTTCATGGCTACAGTCCATCTGCAGTGATTTTGGAGCCCAAGAAAATAAAGTCTCTCACTGTTTGATGTTCACCAGGAACATGGATCATATTTATATTTTTATGTCTCTTTGAAAGTGAAAGTGTTATTTGCTCAGTTGTGTCTGACTCTTTGTGACCCCATGGACTGTAGCCTGCCAGGCTCCTCTGTCCATGGAATTCTCCAAACAAGAATACTGGAGTGGGTAGCCATTCCTTTCTCCAGGGGATCTTCCTGACCCAGGGATTGAACCCAGGTCTCCTGCATTGCAGGCAGATTGTTTATCATATGAGCCACCATTTGGGACAGATCCTCAGCCATACATAATGGTTTTAGCCTTAAATTTTTTAATGATATAGATTTTTTTTTTTTTTTTTTTTTTTTTTGCAGAATACCCCTCAATTTGAATTTATCTGATGATTCATTGTTGTTAGTTTCAGGTTATACATTCTTGTCTGGAAATCCACTGAAATGATATTTTGCCCTTCTTAGTGAATTGTATTGGTGCACATGATTCGGACTGCACTAATATTAGTGATATTAGTTTCGATTACTTGGCTAAAGTGGTGTTAACCAGGTTTCTCCCTGATAAAGTCAATTATTTTCCCTTCCCAATCAATGCTGCTGCTATTGCTAAGTCACTTCAGTTGTCTCCAACTCTGTGTGATCCCAGAGACAGCAGCCCATCATGCTCCCCCATCCCTGGGATTCTCAAGGCAAGAACACTGGAGTGGGTTGCTATTTCCTTCTCCAATGCATGAAAGTGAAAAGTGAAAGTGAAGTCGCTCAGTCGTGTCTGACCCTCAGTGACCCCATGGACTGCAGCCTACCAGGCTCCTCCATCCATGGGATTTTCCAGGCAAGAATACAGGAGTGGGGTGCCATTGCCTTCTCTGTCCCAATCAATAGGTAATTGCAAAGAGCTACTTTGAGATTAATATCCTGTTAATCAAACTTTTATCCACTAGATTTGCTGTCTGCTCATGTTTTTCTAACTCCATCATTTTTTCTTCATTTATTGATCTCCATTCTACTGTAAAAAGCTCATTTCCTTTCCCTTTCATTTATTTTATTTTTAATTTATTCATTTATTTATGTCAGTGTGTAGTTATAGATATTTATTTCAACTACCACAGAGTTCTCAAGGCAAGAATACTGAAGTGGTTTGCCATTCCCTTCTCCAGTGGATCACATTTTGTCAGAACTCTCCACCATGACCCGTCTATCTTGGGTGGCCCTACATGGCATGGCTCATAGTTTCACTCAGTTAGACAAGGCTGTGGTCCATATGATCGGAATGGTTAGTTTCCTGTGATTGTGCTTTTCAGACTATCTGCTCTCTGATGGAGAAGGTTAAGAGGCTTATGAAAGCTTCCTGATGGGAGAGATAGATTGAGGGGAAAATTGGGTTTTGTTCTGATGGGAGGGGCCATGTTCAGTAAATCTTTAATCAAATTTTCTGTTGATGGGTGGGGCTGTGTTCCCTCCTTGTTATTTACCTGGGCCAAACTATGGTGGAGGTAATGAAGATAATGGTGACCTCCTTCAAAGGGTCCCATGCACGCACCACTACACTCAGTGCCCCTAGCCCTGCAGCAGGCCACCAGCGACCAATGCCTCAGCCGGAGACTCCTGGACACTTGTGGGCAAGTGGGTCCTGGGTCCTGGTGCACACAAGTTTGTGCCCGCCAAGAGTCTGTTTCCCAGTCCTGTGTAAGTTCTGGTGGCTCTATGTTGGGGTTAATGGCAACCTCCTCCAAGAGGGCTTATGCCATACCTAAGTCTGCTGCACCCAGAGGCCCTGCCCCTGCAGCAGTCCACTGCTGACCTGTACCTCCACAGGAGACACTAAAAGGCTTCAACAGTATGTGAACCGTGAACTTCCAGATGTCCAAGCTGAATTTAGAAAAGACAGAGGACACAGAGATCAAATTGCCAACATCCACTGGACCGTGGAAAAAGCAAGAGAGTTCCAGAAAAACATCTACTTCTGCTTTATTGCCTATGTCAAAGCCTTTGACTGTGTGGACCACAACAAACTGTGGAAAATTCTAAAAGAGATGGGAATACCAGACCACCAGACCTGCCTCCTGAGAAATATGTATGCAGGTCAAGAAGCAACGTTACAACTGGACATGGAACAACAGACTGGTTCCAAATAGGGAAAGGAGTACGTCAAGGCTGTATATTGTCACCCTGTTTATTTAACTTATATGCAGAGTATATCATGAGAAACACTGGGCTGGATGAAGCATAAGCTGGAATCAAGATTGCCAGGAGAAATATCAATAACCTCAGATATGCTGATGATACCACCGTTACGGCAGAAAGCAAAGAACTAAAAAGCCTCTTGATGAAAGTGAAAGAGGGGAGTGAAAAGTTGGCTTAAAACTCAGCATTAAGAAAACCAAGATCATGGCATCTGGTTCCATCACTTCATGGCAAATAGATGAAGAAACAGTGGAAACAGTGAGAAACTATTTTCTTGGGCTCCAAAATCACCACAGATGGTGACCTCAACCATGAAATTAAAAGACGCTTGCTCCTTGGAAGAAAAGTTATGACCAACCTAGATAGCATATTAAAAAGCAGAGGCATAATTTCCCAACAAAAGTCTGTCTAGTTAAAGCTATGGTTTTTCCAGTAGTCATGTATGGATGTGACAGCTGGACTATAAAGAAAGCTGAGTGTCAAAGAATTGATACTTTTGAACTGTGGTGTTGGAGAAGACTCTTGATAGTCCCTTGGCCTGCAAGGAGATTCAACCAGTCCATCCCAAAGGAAATCATTCCTGAATATTCATTGGAAGGACTGATGCTGAAGCTGAAACTCCAATACTTTAGCCACTTGATGCAAAGAACTAACTCATTTGAAAAGATCCTGATGCTGGGAAGGATTGAAGGCAGGAGAAGGGGATGACAGAGGATGAGATGGTTGGATGGCATCACTGACTCAATGGACATGAGTTTGAGTAAACTCTGGGAGTTGGCGATGGACAGGGAGGCCTAAAGTGCTCCAGTCCATGGGGTTGCAAAGAATCAGACACAACTGAATGACTGACTGAACTGAACTGAACTGAACTGAATTTAACTGATTTCACTCACAAGCTTATATATAATCCATTACTACCAATATTTATTTTGTTGGTCAAATTGTCCCAGATTTAGCCAGGTGGAGTCTTTTTGAGCTGAATTGTGTACTTGTTTGACATGTCCCTTTTTTCTTTACTCCTTACTTTTCATCACAACAGGCTCATCTTGTACTTTCCATGCCTTAGCACTGGTATTGTCTATTTCTCCTAGAATTCCTGGTTCTCTTTAGTGGAGAACAGAATTTATAAACAAGATCCGAAAATGACAAGAGATGGATCCTAATTCTTACCTACAGATCACTGTTTTCATCATTAATATTAGAAGTAGAGAATTATTAACAACATGGATCTTTCTATTTCTTTCATAGGATGGTATAATATTACAAACACTCTAATAATTCTATCAGAAAATAATGCTACATGTTAAGAAAATATATATTGGTCTTCTGGAAAAAATAGCTTAGCCTAAGATTGACTGGTAGCTCAGATGGTAAAGAATCTGCCTTCAATACTGGAGACCCAAGATTGATCCCTGGGTTGGGAAGATCCTCTGGAGAAGGGAATGGCAAACCATTCTAGTATTTTTGCCATGAGAATTCCATGGACAGAGGAGCCTGGTGAGCTAGAGTCCATGGGGTCATGAAGAGTGGGACACGACTGAGCAGCAAATACACACACACGTATATAACAATTCCTCTCTCTCTCTCTCTCTCTACACACACACACACACACACACACCCACACACACACACACACACCCACACCCACAACTTGGAGTTATACAGTGTCAGTCTAGCAGTTATGGCCCTCTGTGACCAAAGCAAACTGCTGCTGCTGCTAAGTCACTTCAGTCGTGTCCAACTCTGTGTGACCCCATAGACAGCAGCCCACCAGGCTCCCATGTCCCTGGGATTATCCAGGCAAGAACACTGGAGTGGGTTGCCATTTCCTTCTCCAATGCATGAGAGTGAAAAGTGAAAGTGAAGTTGCTTAGTCGTGTCCGACCCTCAGAGACCCCATGGACTGCAGCCATCCAGGCTCCTCCATCCATGGGATTTTCCAGGCAGGAGTACTGGAGTCGGGTGCCATTGCCTTCTCTGACAGCAAACTGGCTGGATGCTAATAGTAAGAGCTACCATTTGCTTTACTACATCAGTTCAGTTCAGTTCAGTTCAGTCACTCCATCGTGTCCCACTCTTTGCGACCCCATGAATCACAGGCCTCCCTGTCCATCACCAACTCCTGGAGTTCACTCAAACTCATGTCCATTAAGTCGGTGATGCCATCCAGCCATCTCGTCCTCTGTCATCCCCTTTACCTCCTGCTCCCAATCCCTCCCAGCATCAGAGTCTTTTCCAATGAGTCAACTCTTTGCATGAGGTGGCCAAAGTACTGGAGTTTCAGGTTTACCATCATTCCTTCCAAAGAAATCCCAGGGCTGATCTCCTTCAGAATGGACTGGCTGGATCTCCTTGCAGTCCAAGGGAATCTCAAGAGTCTTCTCCAACACCACAGTTCAAAAGCATCAATTCTTCAGTGCTCAGCTTTCTTCACAGTCCAACTCCCACATCCATACATGACCACAGGAAAAACCATAGCCTTGACTAGATGGGCATTTGTTGGCAAAGTAATGTCTCTGCTTTTCAATATGCTATCTAGGTTGGTCATAATTTTCCTTTCAAGGAGTAAGCGTCTTTTAATTTCATGGCTGCAGTCACCATCTACAGTGACTTATACTTCCACAAAATGTAGAATATTTTTATGAACATTAATTGCCTCTTCAGCTTTTTTAGTACATTATTAAGGTACAGCATAGAATGGAAGGGTACACTAACATGTAACTAGAGAGGCACAGGTATTGGGAAAAGCAATTAGGTGTAAATAACATTAAATCCTGTGCTTGGACTTCCCTAGTGGTGCAGTGGATAAGAATCAGCCTGCTAGTGCAGGGGACACTTGTTTGATCCCTGGTCCAGGAAGATTCTACTTGCTGTGGAGCAGCTAAGCCAGTGTGCCACAACTACTGAGCCAGCACTCTCGAGCCCAGGAGCTACAACCACTGAGTCTATATGCTGCAAATACTGAAGCCCACACACCTAGAGCCTGTGCTCTGCAACAAGAGAAGCCACAGCAATGAGAAGCCTGAGCACCACAGCAAAGGGTAGCCCCTGCTCGTTGCAACTAGAGAAAACCCATAGACAGCAGTGAAGATCCAAGCCCAGCCAAAAAAACAAAACAAAACAAAACAAAAACAAAGCACTCCTTATTTTTTCTACAGTATTATAACTAGTCTTTTAAAGTCAGTCTCCCAGAAAATAAGACAGTAAGACAGTTCTAAAACTTTTAAAAATCTAAGTTAACTTAATTCATGGGCACATACTGATGCTGTTTCAAACATAATTGACATAGATGTGAAATCAAGATTACAGCCGTGATGGAGAAGGGAGGTTCAAGTAGTAAATCAGTGATTTTAAAAAGTTCCCCAGGTACTTCGAATGTACAGCCAAGGTTAAAGACTTGTGTGCTAACCTATGGCCTCAAGGTCTCACTTTCAACCCTAAATTGCTTTTCACCAAAAGAATTATATTGCCAGCTTTTTAAAGAAAAAAAAGCCATCTTCCATTTTTAACTTTGTAAATGAAGACTATTTTAAAAAAGCTATTTAATAACATATAATTACAGAAACACTCAACTGTCCTTGAAGAGCAAAGAATCTGCTTAAACATTTAATTACTTAAGAACAGTTGGTTGACCAAATACATCACATTTTGACACATAATACATTTTCTGGGAAGTTTTACTTCTAAGATAAGGTTAGATGAATAATGTCAGTGAAAATCCTCATAACCATTCCTGAGAAGGTGAAAGCCATAAACTTGGGGTCAGATATATTTTCAACTTAAAGCAAAATTACATTCCTTCTATCTTCTTTGACCCAAGTCTTTAGTAATTGATTTGACCTCTGGGAGAAGTATTAGGAATGCTTATAAGCTGTTCTCTGTTTCTTTTTAGCTATTTGACACCTCTTCACCTTCATTGACCAAAGTCTTCTGGATGATGCTATAGCTACTGACAATCACAAAAGACTGCCTTGGGGAAGTCAAGTTGAGAATAAAAATGTATTTCCTCTTTAATTCTGGAGGTGGAATGGGGGAGGTGTGTACACACACACACACACACACATACATCTTCCCCGGCTTAGCGGTAGAAAATCACACACCCACACACACCCACACACCCCTTCCTCGGCTTAGCGGTAGAAAATCTGCATGCAGTGCAGGACTTGAGTTCAGTCCCTGTGTCAGGAAGATCCCCTGGAAGAGGAAATGGTAACCCACTCCAGTATTCTTGCCTGGAGAATCCTAAGGACAGAGGAGCCTGGCAGGTTACAGTCCATAGGGTTGCTAAGAGTTGGAAAGGATTGAGAACACACACTGTACTGTATTTCATGAACATCTCATTACTTTTTCATTAGATTTGCTTTCTGATAAAACTAAGACTAATAAGTTTATACACAATTTAGGAATAAATATAAAAATATTCTGTTTTTACATCGAAGTGGGGGTGGGATAAAGAAAAAAGTGATTTCCTTTCCCTTGCATACAGAGTCCGAACACCAAGCTTGCAGCCTGCTCTATCCGGAATGGCATCCAGAGGAGGGGGAAGGAGAGAAAAAAGCGCCCCTGATTACTTAGGCATTAGAAACCCCACTTCAAGTGATTTGGCAAAGAAAGTGAAGCTACAGAAAGGTTTCTCAAGCCCCCGTTTCTCAAGGGGGACTTTGGGCCTTTCGAGGTAACTCTTTCACAGATTTCGCTTTAACGAAGCAGGTGAAAGGCCATTTGGCACCAGCCGGTTCCTTTTACCCCAGCTGCCTGTGATGAGCGCGGTTGCCAGGCAACGAAGTCTCAGGCTCTCTTTGTGCCTACATCAGGCTAGGAAATTTGGAGGTTTTCAAAGCTGTTGTCTGCTGCAGACAAGTTACACTGAAACGCCTTTAGGTTTTTAGGACTATTTTTTAAATTCCTTACAGTAAAACTACATTATCTTTTCTAATTTTCTCTCCTTTGTAGGAGAGATTATTTAAAGTGTATATGGCTATATTTCCACAGGAAAACAGCTAGATCTTGACTTCAAAATCAGAAGTAATTTACATTTTAAAAGAAGAGCAAACGAGCATCACAGCTGCATCTCATATGTTCCTTCCTGTCAGCTTAATTTCTTTCATTTTCTTTCTTCTCTTTTTTTGCTTTAAATATTTTTTATTGGCTTTCCTCTCTTTTTTTCTTCACTCACCCCACTTCAACATGTTTCTTTTATCTCTCTCTTATGCTCTCCAGTGACATGGACTCTGTGTTATTAATGCATTCATCTTTAATCAATTGCTAATCCCAAGAGTTTGAAGCGAATCAAGCTTTTCTTTACAAACTTACTGCTTTATGTTTTCTTCTTACTTCTGAACTCCTTTTATTATTATTATTACTATTAATGTTATATCTGTAGCTAGGAGACTTAAGGGGAAAGAGCTGATAAAGTATTCCCAGTTGTTATTTGGACTTGTCTTGTTCTTGACAGAGAAACCTGCACCATTGCTCTTTGAGCCTCGCAGTGTGGCCTCTCTGTTTGTGTGGTGGCCTTCTTGGCACCTTCCAGTAGCCTTGAACCCACGGAGTTGTCCAAGTATTTTGGTCCTATATTAATGTGAGACATTCTCTTATGTACTTAATATTATAAATATATTTCATTGAGTGCCATTCAATTGAAAATGATGTGCTTCCTTTTGTTCTTTATCTCTGAGTTTGGCAATGATTCATGGAATAAATGAGAGTGAATTGATCTGGATATGCTTTAACTATCAGTGATAACTCTACTGTTGCAAGGGGAGAAAAACCTGGTAATACGACCAGAAAAAGGCCAAAGTACTCCTAGGAAGATGTACACTCAAGACAGTGATGCATTTCAAACTTGGGCACATTTTGGTAACCCCTACCCCCATAAAAAATATCCTGTTACTTATTTATCATCATGAGGTAACAAGTAGTACAAGGAGTTTGATATACTTGTTCACTAAGAATTTGATATAATATGGAAGTCGACCTGCTGAACATCTTTGCCTGAAAATCCACTGTTGCCGATAAACTCATCTGTTAAAACTACTAAAATGATAAATGGGCTAAGTAGTTAATATTCTTATGGTTTTGATTTTGAGTTAGGTATGCAACCAATCACATATATTTCTGGAACTTATAAGTAAAAACTGTTCTCCCTCTATGACTCAATATTATGATCTCTTATGTTTGCTATGGAAAACCTAATAAAGAGTTATGTCCTTTTTTATATAATAAAAACAAACTACTATATTACAGTAGGCCAGAAAACAGGAAGTGTGGATTTTAATCTAAGTCCAATCCCTAGCTAGCTTTTTGACTTTGGGCAGTTCTCTTAATCTTGGTCTCAGCTCCCTCTTCCATAAAGTTGTAAGGTGGGAGTAAGTATTCTCTGAGATATATTCTGCTATTAAAATTCTATTATTGAATTTGAAAACCACTAACCTTTTCAGTGAGTCTGATTTAGGAAAGGGATGGTATAACTTTTTTTTAAGCTGGTAAAGTTAAGTGAAAAAAGTATTTAAACCTCCTTGTATTTGTTAATTGAGCTATTTTTTAAATCAGACATGCGACTTCAAAATTTATATCTCTTTTCAACTCTATAGCCAGTGGTTAAAAAGTACAGTTTCTAGAGATGGCCTGTGCTTCGATTTGCCTCATCATTTACTAGTTGTGGGTCATGCGCATGCTCCTTAACATCTTTGTGCTCAGTTTACTCATCTGTCACTTGGGAATAATAACAGTACCCATCACATAGGGATATTGTGAAGATTAAATGCTGTAACTCACTTAAGCCCTGAACAAATGACTAGAGCATTAACATATTATTGATATGCGTCAGCTTTTACTGTCACCAGCTATCCGACTCTATTGTCACTCTATTCTTTATTAGTGTAACAATAACCTCCTGGTTTTCAAGTTTCTTTCTTAAAGTCCATTCTATACATTTCTTCCAGTTTAAACTGCCTAAAACACAATTGTCATAATTTCACTCCCCTGCTAAGAACTATGGCAACAGATTTCAATGAACCAATACCCAGTAGAATTGAATATAAATTAGCCTGGCATTTAAGGCTCTCGTTAATATATTGGTTCAATTTATCTTCCCAGCTTCATTCTATTTCTTTTTCATATAGAAATGCTCTGCCTGAATGCAACTCCGCAAATGTCCCTGAGAACAAGTGCTCTGCTCACCCGTGTTAAGCAATTAAGGGCAGGGGCTGTGATGAGTCTTTATACCCCATCAGTCCAGGACCTGGCACACAGTGGGCATGCAACTGTTGTTGAAATAAACTGCTTCTAGTCATACTGTTTTTTCCCAAAGATAATCCTTATCTTTACCTATATCTCTTATCCTTTCTTATCTTTACCTATATCTACCCTCCGAGGTCCTATCCAAATATCATGTTACCACAATTCATAAGCTACCTACTTCTTCTCACAGTACTGTCATGTATCTATCTGGTAGAACTTATATTCTGCTGTGATTCTATTGATTTTTGTCATGATTTTATGTCCTAATTTTTAAGTAGATTTCAGAGCAGTGTACTATATCTTACTCAATTTTATTTCCTACAGTGCCTAGCATTTGCTTTGTTAGCTGCCTGTAGCTAGTTGTTAAATACATGAATATGACTAACAGACTAGTATTATCCATTGTTTTGTTATGATTCTTTTTAAGAAAAGAACTATCCTATTTCCACAGGAGCAGATTTGCGTTGCTTATGAAGCTTCTCAGTCTGTGCAATGACAATCACATCCTCTCTATCTTATGTAACTTTAGGTAGTTGCTGAAGCCATATAGGCCTTCTCATTATTCCATGGACAAGCCATATGCAATCTTACCCCATCCTTCCATTGATATTTTCTCTGCCTGAGTGCAGTCTTGTCTTCTTTGTGACTCAAACCTTATTTAAAATTCCATCTCAGTTCCTAAACTACAGATTCACTATAAAAATTCTGACATGGAAACTTTAGAATGACTGTTTCCATATTAATTAACCCTTTGAAATTTCATTTTTCTCCTTCCAGGGTTACCCCTGTATTATTTATGCAAATATCATTCTTGACTACTTGTTTGCAGGATATTTAAGTGACTGAATCACTGTCTAAATAGTATGACTTTTCACTTGGTAAGTGCTGATGAAATTCAGACTGAAATTGAAGAAAGTGGAGAAAACCACTAGACTATGCAGGTATGACCTAAATCAAATCCGTTATGACTATACAGTGAAAGTTAGAAATAGATTTAAGGGACTAGATCTGATAGAGTGCCTGATGAACTATGGACAAAGTTTCATGACATTATACAGGAGACAGGAGTCAAGACCATCCCCATGGAAAAGAAATGCAAAAGACAAAATGGCTGTCTGAGGAGGCCTTACAAACAGCTGTGAAAAGAAGGGAAGTGAAAAGCAAAGGAGAAAGGGAAAGATATACCCATTTGAATGCAGAGTTCCAAAGAATAGCAAGGAGAGATAAGAAAGCCTTCCTTAGCAATCAGTGCAAAGAAATAGAGGAAAACAATAGAATGGGAAAGACTAGAGATCTCTTCAAGAATATTAGAGATGCAAAGGGAACATTTCATGCAAAGATGGGCTCGACAAAGGACAGAAATGGTATGGACCTAACAGAAATAGAAGATATTAAGAAGAGGTGACAAGAATACACAGAACTGTACAAAAAAGATCTTCATGACCCAGATAATCACGATGGTGTGATCACTCATCTAGAGCCAGACATCCTGGAATGTGAAGTCAAGTGGGCCTTAGGAAGCATCACTACGAACAAAGCTAGTGGAGGTGATGGAAGTCCAGTTGAGCTATTTCAAATCCTGGAAGATGATGCTGTGAAAGTGCTGCACTCAATATGCCAGCAAATTTGGAAAACTCAGCAGTGGCCGCAGGACTGGAAAAGGTCAGTTTTCATTCCAATCCCAAAGAAAGGCAATGCCAAAGAATGCTCAGACTACCACACAATTGCACTCATCTCACATGCTAGTAAAGTAATGCTCAAAATTCTACAAGCCAGGCTTCTGCAATACATGAACTGTGAGCTTCCAGATGCTCAAGCTGGTTTTAGAAAAAAGGGAATCAGAGATCAAATTGCCAACATCTGCTGGATCATCGAAAAAGCAAGAGAGTTCCAGAAAAACATCTATTTCTGTTTTATTGACTATGCCAAAGCCTTTGACTGTGTGGCACAATAAACTGTGGGAAATTCTGAAAGAGATGGCAATACCAGACCACCTGACCTGCCTCTTGAGAAGTCTGTATGCAGGTCAGGAAGCAACAGTTAGAACTGGACATGGAACAACAGACTGGTTCCAAATAGGAAAAGGAGTATGTCAAGGCTGTATATTGTCACTCTGCTTATTTAACTTCTATGCAGAGTACATCATGAGAAACGCTGGACTGGAAGAAGCACAAGCTGGAATCAAGATTGCCAGGAGAAATATCAAAAACCTCAGATACGCAGATGACACCACCCTTATGGCAGAAAGCAATGAAGAACTAAAGGGCCTCTTGATAAAAGTGAAAGCAGAGAGTGAAAAAGTTGGCTTAAAGCTCAACATTCAGAAAACTAAGATCATAGCATCTTGTTCCATCACTTCATGGAAAATAGATGGGGAAACAGTGGAAATAGTGGCTGACTTTATTTTTCTGGCTCCAAAATCACTGCAGATGGTGATTGCAGCCATGACACTAAAAGAAGCTTACTCCTTGGAAGAAAGTTATGACCAACCTAGACAGTATATTAAAAAGCAGATATGTTACTTTGCCAAAAAAGGTCCATCTAGTCAAGGCTATGGTTTTTCCAGTGGTCATGTATGGATGTGAGAGTTGGACTATAAAGAAAGCTGAGTGCCGAAGAATTGATGCTTTTGAACTGTGGTGTTGGAGAAGACTCTTGAGAGTCCCTTGGACTGTAAGGAGATTTAACCAGTCCATCCTAAAGGAGATCAGAACTGGATGTTCATTGGCAGGACTGATGTTGAAGCTGAAACTCGAATACTTTCGCCACCTCATGTGAAGAGCTGACTCATTGGAAAAGACTCTGATGCTGGGAGGGATTGGAGGCAGGAGAAGAAGTGGACGACAGAAGATGAGATGGTTGGATGGCATCACTGACTCAATGGACATGAGTTTGGGTGGACTCCGGGAGTTGGTGATGGACAGGGAGGTCTGGCGTGCTGTGGTTCATGGGGTCACAAAGAGTTGGACACGACTGAGTGGCTGATCTGAACTGAACTGGTGATGTTTTAATTCAATAGAAAAATACAATTTAAATTTGTATCTTAATTTTTCAACCCATTGGATACTAAACATTTCAGAGCAGAGGTCAAATCTGGAACTTCCTTTGAATTTCTCACATTAGCATGCATAGTGCTAATCACATTGGACATTTTTATCATATGAACAGTATTCATTGTTAAATGAGACCTACCTGCCAAAATGGCCTAGTTCACTTTATATTTATTTCACAATACATGACACTCTATAACTTCATTCCATTTTTTCTTGGATTATTGGTTCTAAGTTACTGCATACTTAAAAGATTTTTTCCTGGTATCTTGCTTTCCAATTTACTGTGACACTTACTGGACTTCTCACCCAGTAAGGCAACTAAAGCTGTATCTTTGTAGATTTAGATATATCTTGGAGGGAGAGTACACAGGTTGGGATAAAACTTGCTCTCTCTACTGCATTTATATTATTTTTCATCTTTTGACTGAGAATGTAAATGAAATGTATAATAAATATTTGTTGAGTGGCCTATATGAAGAACTTTATATTAGACCCTTTATGTATACCACCTAATTTTATCTTCTCAACAAGGCCATGTAGTCAGTGCTACTAAGCTATATTTATAGTTATGAAAGCTAAAGCTAAGAAAGCTGAAACTAAGCTGTCTTTATCCTTAAACTTGATCTGAAGCCTTTCTGGTTCCAAGGTGCAACAGAAGAGGATGAGATAGTGGATCTCCAACTTTAATTAGCAGAAAAGTTACCCAAGGGACTCTTTAATATACATATTACTGAGATAAACTCCAAAGGGTCCATTTTGTTAGGTTTGGGGTAAGACCCAGGAATATATATTTTAAGAAACACACAAAAAAGCATTCATTTGGAAACATTTTGAGATAAGGAATAGTTAAGATAATAATAGTAACAGTGATGATAATAATAATACAACAACTATACAACATATGGCTCAATATCACACTGTCTCCCAGTTACTGCACCACCTTACTATTTGTCAGGTATTGTGTGTTAAGCACTTATGACATATTTTGTCACTTGAGTCTCACAGCCACCTAACGAAATATATATAATTACCATCTCCCTTTTATGTGAGGAGGGAACTAGAATCAGAGAGGTTGCATAGTTGGTAAGTGCTGGAAACAGCATACGTCCACAATACATGAAAAAGGCAGACAAATAAAAGGAAAGCCAGGGAGACTGCTTTCATAGAGCCTACAGGAAGAGAGCACATCAAGAGCAGATGATGTCAATTCCTCAAAATTAAGTGAGCTAGATTGTGAGCAGTGTTCCCTGATTTGTAAATGAGGAGGTCATTGTTGACCTTAGCAAGATCAACTTGAGTGAGCAGATGGGAGTAGTAAGGATATTGGGAGTTAAAGAGTGGAGATGTAAAAAAATAGAGAGTTAAATCCCCGTTTGTTGAATTTCCAACAAAAAACAAGCAAATAAAGAGGATTGTTTTAGGGGCTGATGCAAATTTAGTGAACATTTGAAAAAATATAGGACAGTCATGAAAATATTCAGGGGAATATACAATGAAGAAAGAGGTAGATAAAAATGAAAATAAATAAAAGTGATGAGACAGCCTTCGAGAAGATGGGATGGATCTGTTAGCTTCGTACAGAAGCACTTATTTTTCTGGGAAAGGTGAAGGCAGCTGTGGATGTAGATCTAGGTATTTGACTAGTGGTACAGTCATAGGCATTTATGGGCGGGAAGATGGGAAGTTGAACTAGTTCCTATGTGATGGATTTTATTTTTTGTGTTGAGAAAATTAATAGGGTCTTCAAATGAACTAATAAAGATTTAGGTTAGCTACTGTGAGGAAATAGAGGCAGAATTCTAGAAATACATATAAAGGATTGCTGTGGGGTTAAACATCCAGCGGAGAGAAAAGATCATATATTGTAATAGTATCATTGTATGGCTTTTATTCAGTGGTGTTCAGTGATAGAAGCAGAAGTAGGATTGGGGTCAGTTTAGCTTAGGGATTTAGTAAAACAAGTGGTATGAGCAACAGAGAAACATGCTTAAAAGCGTTGACAGTAGGCTTTGTGAAATGAAGGTCTCCAGAACTGGAAGTTTAGGGAAAATAATAAGGCCAGTAGAGGCCTATAGACGTGGAGAAAAGGGCTAAAAATTGAGTTTTAAAGAGACGGTAAATAAATCACAGCAGGATCCTCTATGATCCACCTCCCAGAATTCTGGAAATAAAAGCAAAAATAAACAAATCGGACCTAATTAAAATTAAAAGCTTCTGCACAACAAAGGAAACTATAAGCAAGGTGAAAAGACAACCTTCAGAATGGGAGAAAATAATAGCAGATGAAGCAACTGACAAAGACTTAATCTCAAAAATATACAAGCAACCCCTGAAGCTCAATTCTGGAAAAATAAACGACCCAGTCAAAAAATGGGCCAAAGACCTAAATAGACATTTCTCCAAAGAAGACATATAGATTGTTAACAAATACACGAAAAGATGCTTGACGTCACTCATTATCAGAGAAATGCAAATCAAAACCACAATGAGGTACCATTTCACGCCAGTCAGAATAGCTGCGATCCAAAAGCCTACAAGCAATAAATTCTGGAGAAGGTGTGGAGAAAAGGGAACCCTCTTACACTGTTGGTAGAAATGCAAACTAGTACAGCCACTATGGAGAAGAGTGTGGAGATTCCTTAAAAAACTGAAAATAGAACTGCCATACGACCCAGCAGTCCCACTGCTGGACATACACACTGAGGAAACCAGAATTGAAAGAGACACATGTACGCCAATGTTCATCACAGCACTGTTTATAATAGCCAGGACATGGAAGCAACCTAGATGTCCATCAGCAGACAAATGGATAAGAAAGCTGTGGTACATATACACACTGGAGTATTACTCAGCCATTAAAAAGAATACATTTGAATCAGTTCTAATGAGGTGGATGAAACTGGAGCCTATTATACAGAGTGAAGTAAGCCAGAAAGAAAAACACCAATACAGTATGCTAATGCATATATATGGAATTTAGAAAGATGGTAATGATAACCCTGTATGCTGCTGCTAAGTTGCTTCAGTCCTGTCCGACTCTGTGCGACCCCATAACCCACCAGGCTCCACCGTCCCTGGGATTCTCCAAGCAAGAACACTGGAGTGGATTGCCATTTCCTTCTCCAATGCATGAAAGTGAAAAGTGAAAGTGAAGTCACTGAGTCGCGTCCAACTCTCAGGGACCCCATGGACTGCAACCTACCAGGCTTCTCCGTCCATGGGATTTTCCAGGTAAGAGTACTGGAGAGGGGTGGCATTGTCTTCTCCGATATGAGACAGCAAAAGAGACACAGACGTATAGAACAGAATTTTGGACTCTGTGGGAGAGGGAGAGGGTGGGATGATTTGGGGGAATGGCACTGAAACATGTATAATATCATATATGAAACGAATCGCCTGTCCAGGTTCAATGCATGATACAGTATGCTTGGGGCTGGTGCACTGGGATGATCCAGAGAGATGGTACGGGGAGGGAGATGGGAGGGGCTCAGGATGGGGAACATGTGTATACCCGTGGTGGATTCATGTTGATGTATGGCAAAACCAATACAATATTGTAAAGTAATTAGCTTCCAATTAAAATAAATACGTTTATATTAAAAAAATAAAGAGATGGTAAAGTAGTAAATGGCAAAAGAGATGGAAGAACTGAGAAAGTAGGCACTTGTGGGATGAAAATGGGAATGAGTGGGGTCTAGTGTGTTTTAGTTACACAGCAGCAACCTAAAAGGAATATGAAATGTTCTAGGTCACAAGAGTTAATCTATTCTCTTCTCTTATTTTTTAGGAAATCTGAGATCCTAATGTCTTAAGGAAGAGATGGTCTTCTCAAAGACTGTCTCATTACTTTTATTTTTTTTTTCTTATCTACTTCTTTCTTCATTCTACATTCCCCTGAATATTTTCATGACTATCATATTTTTTCAAATGTTCCCTAAATTTGCACCAACCCCATCAATCTTAACTGTAAGACTGGCCTTGTGTTTCCTCTCAGGTCCTGTGAACTTTCTGATTACTTCGACTTTCTTTCCTTGTGTCTACATCACCATCAATTCTATCACTTACTCTTAGTCAGATTAGAACAGAGAAGTATTTATTTCTTTAATTTCTAGAATAATGAGTGCAGGGCCATGCATCAGAATCACCTGGACAGCATGTTGAAAATTTTTATTTCTGGCCTTTACACCAGACTCATTTAATCAAGATCTCTGTGGGAGTGGATTCTGAGGAATCTGAAGTTTTAAGAAACTCTACAGGAGATTCTGACTCCTGTGACTATTTTAGGAAATGACAGTTTCAACAAGACAGATTCTTTTCCTTTACTTTATCAATTCATACTCAGTATGTTTTTGCTGTTAACTCCTATTTACTGGACAATAATGCTGAAGCTTGTAGGTTTTGACATTGGGATGGAGAGGCAAAGAAAGCAACAATTTAATCTTGAAATTAGTACCTTTTCTAAATTTCATCCTTACATACAAACTGGCCCTCTCAACACATGCATCATATTGCCAACCACTGTTGACACCAACACCTAACATGTTTGGAAAAGCAAAGCCAAACTACCGGTGAAAGTGGAAAAGATTTATGAAATTAAGAAGCTTGACAAAAAGACTCCAAACAATAGAGATGATTCCAAGTAAAAGGTGAATAGCAGTTGGGTAGATGTAAAGAATAGACAGGCAAGTAAGAATTTCAGTTCAGAAAGAGATAGAGATGTGCTGATGATGACTAGAAAGGTAGTGTACTGCTTGTGATTGAATTAGACATATGATTGATGCCCACATGTTTGAAACCTACTGACTGAGCGACTTCACTTTCACTTTTCACTTTCATGCTTTGGAGAAGGAAATGGCAACCCACTCCAGTATTCTTGGCTGGAGAATCTCAGGGATGGGGGAGCCTGGTGGGCTGCTGTCTATGGGGTCACGCAGAGTCAGACACAACAGAAGCAACTTGCAGCAGCAGCAGCAGCAGCCATAGTTAACTTGTGTGTGTGTGAGTGTTTGTGTTTTGGTAGTTCGGTGATCCATTAGTAATCAATGAATTCTCCTAGCACTGAACTCTTGTGCTGTTACATTTCCCACATTGAAATTTCAGTTCACAAAGAAAAAGAAATCTTGTTTTTGGTGTCTTGGTACCTGGAGGTAAGTAGAGAATATATTATTTTCTTCAGTATCTGCTGACAGTTTTCAAGGAACAAAGGCACAGTGTTGCATCTAAAATCTCCCCTTAGTGACATAGAAGTCAGGCTTCTCTATATTGGAGTTATGAATCATACAACAAATGAACACACTCATGGATGAAAAAAATCATCACTTGATATTATTTTACATGGTGATATACTAATCCATAAACAATGAAAATATTTTTAAAGTTTCCTTTTGAGAAGAAACTATATCTTAGATATATTTTTATATTCACAAAATGTTCTTCTATTATATCATTATTAATGATTTCTGTTTAACCTAACACAAAGGCTCTCTCTCCCTCTCCTTCTCCTCTCCCTCTTTCTCCTGTACCACCTTAGCACTCTTTTTTGTTTCTCTGTGTGTATAGGCTCTTTAGCATCCTTAATCCTTTATGTTAGAGATCTTACTACAGAAAAAAAACTAGAAGGAACAAACTCAGAACTGCATAACCCAAATAAAATTTAGAATATGTAACATGCCTTTGTTTGATGAAGAATAAATAACTGGATGTAAAAATCATGCAAGTTATTCTTTACTTGATGAAAATATGTGAATTAAGTTTCAACATGGGCCATGTAAGTTTCACCTCCCTGAAGGGAATCACCATCACCTCATCCCTTCTGCTTCTAGTCCTTGTGTCCAGGTACATGAACTGCTCTTGCTCAGGCTGGACTGAGTGACGACAAACATGACCATTCAGTTACTCTGACAGGTATTATTTTGAATTGTTCTCAGTGAGAGAAATTTCTCTTAGGTTTGAGTCAGAATACTCAACATTAGCTCAATTGATTCACTTAATAAATTCTGTCCAAAATTAGTTTTAAATGAATGTATGGCCTCTCTCTTATAAAATCCAAAATCTAGATGCTCTGTTTAGTTTGAACTCTGGCTAATGATGCTAGTACCCTGCCCCTGAGCTATGTCTCTTGCATACACTGCTACTTTAGGAATCATGCCCATCTCTGGAGTAACTAACCCTTGCCCTTGTTTCTATTTTCTGATTCTGAGCCTTAGCACAACTTGTTGTGCTTTCAGTACTCTGACCCCAGCAGTCTCTGATCTGAATTCTGGGACCATGAAGGAAACCATGGCCAAGTTACTGCTCTTTGTTTTAGTCCCAGGGCCATCTGACTTTATACTCACTATGTAATCCTTTCTCATACTGTAGCTATCTACCTTCATTTAGATGTAATTACCTCATACTTTGATAATAGAAACATTTTTCTAAATTGCCTCTATGGTACTCCTCCTCAAATTGGTTGTTTATAATATACCAAATTAATAAACCTAAATATATATTTCTCTGTGATACATTTCCTAGTGAAAAACTTCAGTGACTCTACAATGCTTACAAAATCAAATTGACATTCCTTAGTTCATCATTTTATGCCTTCATCCACAATCTATTCTGTATTTTCCCAGCCCCTCTCTAGTTATTTTCCTATGTATAGTTTTTAGTGCCACTTTCTTGAAATTGGATGAAAAAGTTGGACGAGACTTGTTACTTTCTAATTTATTGGATTTTTTCTCCCAGGTGGCACAGTGGTAAAGAATCTGACTGCCAATGCAGGAGATGCAAGAGATGTGGGTTTGAACCCTGGGTAAGGAAGATCCCCTGGAGAAGGAAATGGTAACCCGCTCCAGTATTCCTGCCTGGAAAATTCCATGGACAGAGGAACCTGGCAGGCTACAGTCCATGGAGTAGCTAAGAGTCAGACATAACTGAGCATACACACACACACATTCTCCCTGAAATACTCTCCCTGTCTAATTCAGTTATGAAAATCCTACTCATTTTTTAAGTTTCCATTAAATTCTTTCTCTTCTGTGAGATTTTCTATCATTTTTGTATGAAGTTATCTCCTTTATCTGAATTTCTATAGGTTTATGTTTTATTCATTTGATGCTCACAGATATTACTGGAGCTATTTTGGAACACAGCATATCTACTCAACCAGAAAGCAAGTCCTGAACAAAGGAAACTCTTTCTTATGTATCTTTGTATTTCAAACAGAAGCTTGGGTCTAATAGTACATGGGAAATATTTTTAATATAAAATAATGGCTAATACATTGAAATAAGATACTATCTTGGAGATAGTAAATATTAATTTTTAAGACAATGATGATCACCCTTAAAGCATGAGGGTTGAAATTTACTGGTCTATTAGAACATTTCCACGGTGCCCATATAATTTCAATAGTGTATATTTGTCTTTCAAAACTATTTCCAACCAGCATACCATACATTTAATTGCATTTACAAAAGAGAGTAATTAGTTTCTTAATTTATATAAAAAGAGATATTAGAGCACAGTAGGATTTACCAGTTACTAGATATCAATCTTAGCTTTGTTGTTTGTAAAAAACAACAAAAAGCACTTCACAAAAAAGCAAACAAAAGAACAAACTATATAATATTTGTGTCATGGATTCATTAATTTATTTTTTCATTTATCTAAAAATGGTTATTGAGAATTGACTATGTAAAAGTCACTGAACTCAGAACTAGGGCTAGGATGGTAAACCATTCCTGGCCCATGAATTGGTGAAAATTAAAGTATTAAGGTAGTATTATCCTACAGAGGGGAAAAGAACATTTGTATTGCAAAGATAAACAAGAGAACATGGACTATTTGGGGAAGATGAATGACATGTTATCAAATTTTATGAATTCCTCAAAAAAAAAACAAAACCCCACACCTAAACATCTACTATGTGCCATTGACTGTGTTATGCAGTGAATATAGGGCAGGTGTTGTAGCATTTATTACTGTTTGGTAATTCATTGTGCCCTCCCCCAACACATCGGCAGCCTATACCTCCCCCTTCCATTGATTTTGATCCTGTCCATGTCATTGCTTTGACCAGTGCAATATGAGGCCTAAAGATCATAGTTTCTGTTTCCTGTTGCACTATTGACATTTGACATACATGACCCATGTAGTCACTGTTTCTTGGTTCTGGTTTTGGTTCCAGAATAAGAAACAGAGCAGATACAACCCAGACAGCAGCCTAGAGTTCTGTGTAGGCAAGCTCAGAAGAGTCTAGGTGGGCCAAGCTGCCATCACAAAATCATAAAGAAGAAATAGATTTGTTGTTTTAATACTCTAAATTTGATTGTTAATGCAGCAAAAATTAAACAATACAGGTATTATGTCTAGTGAGAAAGAAAGATATTGCCAAACAGTTATCAATATTTTTGTGTTTTGAGAAAGTGAAGTGTTCCTATATATGTGTATAGCAAGTGGACTTACATTATTCTGGGGGAAAAGGAATATCTTCTGGGTTGGCTACTACTTCTATATAATTTAATTTAATTTAGCTTCTAGTCATTACTTAGTATATCCCAACTGCTGCTGGTGAACAGATGCATCTTTGGGAAACAATTTTCCAGAAAAATCAGATGCAATATCCACAACAGAAAGTTATTGCCCCTTTTACCTCATATAGTAGTTCTGCATAGTTAAAAATCATTTTAATGAAGGACTAAAAGGATCCAGTTCTGTATTTTCACTTAAGACCAATATTCTTGTGGCTTCTAGATGAAAAGTAACCTCTATAGGGACAAGCTTATTCTAGTAATGGAGACTATTTCTCTTAAGTTATAGACCATAGACTATGTAGACTGGTGTAGGCCTTGAGATAACCTGGCAAACAATTTCATTTTGCAGGCCAAGCAACTGGGGTCCACAGATGCAAAATTATTTTCATAAGGCTCCCACTGGAGTTTGGGAAGGCTCAGATGTTAAAGTCAGGAGCTCTGACATGTGGATCACAACACTTAAACTTTGAAAAAAAGGTTTCTCCATATCATTGTCTTTGGATGAATTTTAAGTAAAAATTGATTATAAATATTGCAAATTTCTGTGGTGATTCAACTTAGAGACAAGAGGTAAATTTTAGAGGGTGAAAATTTTGTTTAACTGTAGGCCAATGGGATCCAGCTGAGCTGGATGATGTTCCTCCTAAAAGATGATGCTGTTAAAGTGCTACACTCAATATGTCAGCACATTTGGAAAACTCAGCAGAGGCCACAGGACAGGAAAATGTCAGTTTTCACTCCAATCTCAAGGAAGGGCCATGCCAAAAAAAAAAAGTTCAAACTGTCAAATAATTGCACTCATTTTTCATGCTAATAAGGTTATGTTCAAAATCGTTCAAGCTAGGGTTCAGCAGTATGTGAACCGAGAACTTCCAGATGTACAAGCTGGGTTTAGAAGAGACAGAGGAATCAGGATCAAATGGCCAACATCTGTTGGACATAGAAAAAGCAAAGGAATTCCAGAAAAACATTTACTTCTGTTTCATTAACTATACTAAAGCCTTTGACTGTGTGCATCACAACAAACTGTGGAAAATTCTTCAAGAAACAGGAATACCAGACCACCTTACCTGTCTCCTGAGAAACTTGTATGCAGGTCAAGGAGAAAAAGTCAGAACCAGACATGGAACAATCGACTGCTTCAAAATTGTGAAAGTACAAGGCTGCATATTGTCACTCTGTTTATTTAACTACTATGCAGAGTACATCATGTGAAATGCCAGGATGGATGAAACTCAAGCTGGAATCAAGTTTGCTGAGGGAAATATCAACATCCTCAGGTATGCAGATGATGCCACTCTAATGGCAAAAAATGAAGAGAAACTAAAAAGCCTCTTGGTGAGTGTGAAAGAGAAGAGTGAGAAAGTTGGCTCAAACCTCAACATTCAAAAAACTAACATCATGACATACAGTCCCACACTTCATAGCAAATAGATGGGGAAACAATGGAAACAGTGATAAATTTTATTTCCTTGGGTTCCAAAATCAGTGTAGATGGTGACTGCAGCCATGAAATTAAAAAATGCTTGCTCCTTGGAAGAAAAGCTGTGACCAACCTAGACAGCATATTAAAAAGCAGAGACGTCACTTTGCTAACAAATGTCTGTATAGTCAAAGCTATGATTTTTCCAGTAGTCATGTATGGACATGAGAGTTGGACCATAAAAAAGGCTGAGTGCCAAAGGATTGATGCTTTTGAACTGTGGAGTTGGAGAAGACTCTTGAGAGTCCATTGGACTGCAAAGAGATCCAGCCAGTCAAACCTAAAGGAAATCAGCCCTGAATATTTATTGGAAGGACTGATGCAGAAGCTGAAGCTCCATTACTTTGGCCAACTGATACAAAGAGCTAACTAATCAGAAAAGACCCTAATGTTGGGAAAGAGGCAAAAGGAGAAGAGGTGACAGGGGATGAGATAGTCAGATAGAATCAATGGACATAAATTTGAGCAAACTATGGGAGATAGTAAAGGACAGGGAAGACGGGTGTGCTGCAGTCCACAGGGCCTCAAAGAGTCAGATACAACTCAGTGACTGAACAACAAAAATGGGATCCTTAAGCTGTCTACAAATTTTCCTACATTTCCCTGCCAACTCTGGTCATATACATTTTTATGTTTGGCATTTTTCATAGTTTTTCATAATTATTGGTGTGGTCATGCCATTAACATCTGCATTTGTATCATTATCCTTTTAGGCCCATTAAGACAGAGACAATATATCCCCATTAACTAGCACAGTATCTGATATGTGCTAAGTACTCAATACACTTTTGTTTGATTAATGAACAATCTTTCATTGATCTCACACAAGTACAATGATCATACTTTGTCATGTGGTGTGAAGTATGTCCCATGATCAATAATCTCTTCTTGTTACATAGTCTATATAATACGTTTTTCATAAAGTCTGAAGGAAATGAATTAATTGGCTACTTTCATCAGATTTTTATTAATAGATCACATAATGAATATAACTTTGAAATATAGCATTATTAATAAAGTATAAATTTGCATAGAATGATTGCATTAAAATATTTCATTTAGAAGAAAATAAGGGTGTACAGTGACTCATTTAATGAAGATCTATTCAAGTGGAATTAATAGAATTACTAATAAAAGATTTCAAAATTATTTAAATGACTAATGCTTAAGATATGGGAAACTAAAAAGGCAATAGTGATCTAATTTACTATCTTGATATTTAGAAGAAATATCTGTTAGATTAAGGTAGCCTCAATGCCTAACTCTTAAATGAAGCATTACTGAGTCATATAAAAAAATAAAGATTTAAGGAGAATAATTTAGGTCCTGAATAGTTATTTTGCCAGCAGTTTTGGAACTCCAGGGCTAAAAGGATAAGAGAAAATAGAAAACCAATATATAGCTCAGTAACTGCTCTCATAGTCCTGATGTGTGGGAGGAACCAGCTCCCCAAATGATTTCTACTCTGCTTTCTTTGCTGTTAGACTTGCTGCATTCTCAAGAGATTACCACGGCCAGTTTAAGAATGGCATGAGGCCCTGGTATCCAAAATTATGACAACATAGAGCAAAACTTGGACTGAGGAAGATCTTCTTTCATGACACTCCTCAGACTCAGCTCCTACCTGACTTCTAGCATGAAAGTGCAAAGTAATAGTCTCTGGGTGAAGCCTTCAAGAAAAAGACCTCAATTGAAAGTGAAAATTTGTAGAAATTTCTGGCCAGATATTTATTTTGATGTAGACAATAGGTCTAGGAAATTTTCTGTGAAAAAAATATTGAACTATTGAAAATCAATTGAAAGTTGTAAAAAATGCAGCTTAATTTATATTTTAAAATACATTTATCTAATTTTTAGAGTTGTTAGGAATTACTTTTACTTTAAATTATTTAGAAAATGGAAAATGGAAGGAAAAGTTCTTATTGATACTTCTCAAAAGCAATTGCTCTTCATATTTATGTGTTTCATTAGAAGTTTTTCTCTATGTTTTCTCATTAGATCATGTAGACTATGCAGTTTTATGACAAAAGAAATTCATGTGCATCTCTGGATATGGAGATGGTTCAGTCAGTAAAGAATCTGCCTGCAATACAGGAGACCGAGGTTCAATCCCTGGGTCAGGAAGATCCCCTGGAGGAGGACATGGAAACCACTCCAATATTCCTGCCTGGAGAATCCCATGAACCTTGGAGCCTGGAGGGTTACAGTCCATAGTGTCACAAAAAATGGGACATGAGTGAGGCAACTTAGCATGCATGCAAGAAGGTTTAAATGAAGAGAATTTTATGAAGCAACTCCAGACAGAAGTGTGACTAGAATTAAGAAACAAAACAAGTGATGCTGGATCATCAGACAATAAAGGAAGTTATGGGGCTCAATGGGCAAAATGGTGTGTTTATGTGTGAAGTCGCTCAGTTGTGTCCGACTCTTTGCGACCCCATGGACTGTAGCCTATCAGGCTCCTCCCTCCATGGGATTCTCCAGGCAAGAGTACTGCAGTGGGTTGCCATTTCCTTCTCCAATTAAAGACATGTTTTTTCTGGAGCTCAGTAGGAACTTAAATTAACTGTGTGATACACTCTTTAACAGTTGACCTCTCAAGGACAGATCAGGGAACAAAATGGAAGAGAATGGATCTGGCAGAGTAGGGAGCCAAGTGGACAATAATCAGCATCCCAGTTGTTAAAAATTTCTTATTAACAGATTTTTATGGCCACATAATATTCCAATATAATCATACCATGTATTACAACTATTACCTTTAGATTAACTACTTAAATTGCGTAAAGTGTTTTTGCTACTATAAACAGCATGGAATTTCTTTACTTCTATAATTTTCTTAGAGAAGTTCTTGGGTGTTGAATTATTACATTAAAAAGTACAAATGTTCTTGGGCCTTTTAACACTTGATAGCAGTGTTTTAAAGCCATACATATTATTCTTTCACCAGCAATGTACGAATGTTCTTATTTTACTACGCACCATTGAGCATTGCATATCCCCATAAAAATTATTTCTTATTTTGAGGAGAGTTGTCCACAAAAATAACTTCTGTGTAGTTTTCAAAAGAAATCTTTAGAGCTGCATCTCCTTAATTTAATAAAACTTTTTTTCTGTATGCTTTTTGAATCACATCAGCATGAGATAATAACAGTACATTGTTGCTCCTTGCTGCTGTTACTGGGCCAGCATCACTGATTTAACTATCCTGTCTCTCCAATGCTGATTTGAGTTGCTTCCTTAATCATTTAGTACATTATTACATACATTGATATATGTTTTCTGAGCTATTTGAAATATAAATCTTTAAGTCTACTTTGGGGGGTAATGTGACTGAAATAAAGCAGCTCTGGCATGCCAAGCTGTCCTTAAAATAGCTTGACATTGGAAGATGATAAAAGATAGGGTCCCTGTTCCCTATGAGGCCCACCACCTCCTTCTTTACCTTTCAGCCTTGTTCATCAACATTAATAATAGGACAAGAACAATACAAGAATCTGTTGAGTGTTTACAATAGGACAGGAACTGTGAAGAAGATACCATATATCAGCTTAAACCACAGTGCCTCTCTTTTGGGTCAGGAATGTATTATTTGGAGGCTTATGTACCAAATCTTGTTAATTCGACTTTCTAAATACTTCTTAAGTTTCTCCACTTTCTACTACTATTGCTAAAACCATATTCAAACAGTCTTTTTTTTTTTTTTTTTGGTGGATTAATGAAGCAGACATTTTCAGTTCTTAAGTTGTTTGATTTTTAGTAGCCTGAAGTTTAAGATGTACAAAAGAGATCTTCATGACCCAGATAATCATGATGATGTGATCACTAATCTAGAGCCAGACATCTTGGGATGTGAAGTCAAGTGGGCCTTAGAAAGCATCACTACGAACAAAGCTAGTGGAGGTGATGGAAGTCCAGCTGAGCTGTTTCAAATCCTGAAAGATGATGCTGTGAAAGTGCTGAACTCAATATGCCAGCAAGTTTGGAAAACTCAGCAGTGGCCACAGGACTGGAAAAGGTCAGTTTTCATTCCAGTTCCAAAGAAAGGCAATGCCAAAGAATGCTCAGACTACCACACAATTGCACTCATCTCACATGCTAGTAAAGTAATGCTCAAAATTCTCCAAGCCAGACTTCAGCAATACGTGAACCGTGAACTCCCTGATGTTCAAGCTGGTTTTAGAAAAGGCAGAGGAACAAGAGATCAAATTGCCAACATGCGCTGGTCATGGAAAAAGCAAGAGAGTTGCAGAAAAACATCTATTTCTGCTTTATTGACTATGCCAAAGCCTTTGCCTGTGTGGATCACAAGAAACTGTGGGAAATTCTGAAAGAGATGGGAATACCAGACCACCTGACCTGCCTCTTGAGAAATCTGTATGCAGGTCAGGAAGCAACAGTTAGAACTGGACATGGAACAACAGACTGGTTCCAAATAGGAAAAGGAGTATGTCAAGGCTGTATATTGTCACCCTGCTTATTTAACTTCTATGCAGAGTACATCATGAGAAACGCTGGACTGGAAGAAACACAAGCTGGAATCAAGATTGCCGGGAGAAATGTCAGTAACCTCAGATATGCAGATGACACCACCCTTATGGCAGAAAGTGAAGAGGAGCTAAAAAGCCTCTTGATGAAAGTGAAAGAGGAGAGTGAAAAAGTTGGCTTAAAGCTCAACATTCAGAAAACGAAGATCATGCCATCTGATCCCATCACTTCATGGGAAATAGATGGGGAAACAGTAGAAACAGTGTCAGACTTCATTTTTTTGGGCTCCAAAATCACTGCAGATGGTGACGGCAGCCATGAAATTAAAAGACGCTTACTCCTTGGAAGAAAAGTTATGATCAACCTAGATAGTATATTTAAAAGCAGAGACATTACTTTGCCAACTAAGGTCGGTCTAGTCAAGGCTATGGTTTTTCCTGTGGTCATGTATGGATGTGAGAGTTGGTCTGTGAAGAAGGCTGAGCGCCGAAGAATTGATGCTTTTGAACTGTGGTGTTGGAGAAGACTATTCAGAGTCCCTTGGACTGCAAGGAGATCCAACTAGTCCATTCTGAAGGAGATCAGTCCTGGGATTTCTTTGGAAGGAATGATGCTAAAGCTGAAACTCCAGGACTTTGGCCACCTCATGAGAAGAGGTGACTCATTTGAAAAGACTCTGATGCTGGGAGGGATTGGGGGCAGGAGGAGAAGGGGACTACCCAGGATGAGATGGTTGGATGGCATCACTGACTCGATGGACGTGAGTCTGAGTGAACTCCGGGAGATGGTGATGGACAGGGAGGCCTGGCGTGCTGCGATTCATGGGGTCACAATGAGTCAGACACGACTGAGTGACTAAACTGAACTGAACTGAACTGATGTTTAAGATATTTATTTATTTATTTTTAACATTTCAATGACTATCTTATTTCCAGAATCTCCATTTTGTTCCTTCTCAAAAACATGTGAGTTTTTTTCTTGATAAAATCTTTATTCCTTGTGAATTCTCTTGCTGCCTTGATCTCTCTCAATATTTTAAATATGCTTATTTTAAAACATCTAATTTCTTTGATCTCTATTTCCTTAGTATGAATGATCCCATTATGGCTTTTCCTCAACTTGTCTCCAGTGGGAGGTTTGTTTTTTTTTTTCGCCCTAAAAGGCCTGGACATTTCTTAGATTTTTCAAGAGTCTCTATGTTGCACTTTCAATGTTAACCAGGGTCTATTGGGTCACCAGTTGAGGACTATGCTTACATAGTAGTTGTTAGGTGAGGTTTCTGTACCTTAGTGACCTTGTGAATTTGGGTCTCATCCCCATGCATATAAACATCCTAGCGTTCCAGCACTGTTTGTTGAAAATACCCTCCTTTGTCCATTGATATGCTTTTGTACCTTTGTTGAAAAGAAATTTACTGTATTTGTAGATCTACTTTTTGTCACTCTATTCTATCTCACTGATCTATGTGTCTGCTTTTTAGCTAATCCTGCACCTTTCAAAAAATTCTTTAATTTTTGGTTGTACTGATTCTTCATTGTTTCCACAGGCTTTGTCTAGACGCGGCAAGTAGGGGCTACTCTTCCTTGCAATGTGGAAGCTTCTCATTGCAGGGGCTTCTCTTGTTGCAGAGCGTGGGCTGTATAGGTGGTGGGCTTCGGCAGTTGCGGCTCATGGACCCTGGAGGGCGCAGGCTTCGGCAGTAGTGGCACGCGGACTCAGTCGTTGTTTCCAGGCTCTAGAGTGTGGGCTCCGTAGCTGTGGCTAAAGGGCTTAGTTGCAAGTGGAATCGTCCCAGACCAGGGGTCAAACCCATGTCCCCTGAATCCCCAGGCGGATTCTTATCCACTGCAACACCAGAGGAGTCGGCTAATACTGTGCCTGATTACTGTAGATTTATAGTAAATCTTGAAGTAGGGTGAGTTCTACATATTTTTTGTTTGTTTGTTTTTTTGCTTCTTCAGTATTGTCTTAGCTATTCTAAGGGTTTTGCCTTTCTATATGAATGCTAGAATCAATTTCTCTGTATTTACAAAATGGCTTGCTGGGATTTTGAGTGGGATTACATTGAATCTATAGATCAAGTTGGGAGGACTTGACATCTTAACAATATTGAAACTTCCAGTTTGTGAACACAGAATATTTCCCTATCCATTACCTAAGGGTGGGAAAATTCTTGTATAGCCTAAACTTAAAAGCAAAAAAATCCTGAAAAACCAAGTTCTAGGTCTCTAAGTCTGAGTTTAAGGCTTTGGGTCTGATCCACATGCTGTATAAAATCTATCTCAAAGGCGTATATCATGTCTTTCCCACTTTCTAAACCATAGTTTCCTTCAACTAGAGCTCACTCAGATTTATCTCTAAATGCTTCAACAGACTAGATTTATTTACTTGATTGAAGTACTTTACAGACTTTTCCTATAGGCTTTTAAAATGCTAATCATTTTCCCCTGAGACCTCTGCCTTTTGCTGAACCCTCATCTTTAAATATGAGTTTTGACACCTTAATCTCAGTGAAGTGTCTTTGGACTCCTGATTAAGTTGAGGTCCTCCAGTCGTGTACCTGGTCCTTTCATATTTACCTGCTTAAAAACCATGCAGGAGAACTGAAGTAATTTGAAAAGAATACAAAAACCTTTCACTTGCATTTATTAAACATCTGAAAAGTACACAAAGTCATCAAAATTCTTTCTTAAAATCCTTTTGTATTCCTCTTCCATCTTCTGCCAACACAAACCTCAGCTTTTTAATATGCCTCTGTTCTCAAAACCATGGTGTAGGGGAACCCTCCTTTGACTCCCAAGAAACATCAGTCCTCTATAGTTTCCACATCTTTTTATGTTCTAGATGTTTAGGTTTTCCTTGGGTTTAGCAGCATATGTATAATTATTGTAGTTTGCTTGTATTAACTTAAGATACTTTCACTTTCTTTCTTTCTTTTTCTTTTTTTGATGCTAACCATTCTTGACTTTACTCAAATTTTATGCTTCAGTAGTTCAGAACTGATTTTACTCACTGTTTTCTGTCTCTGGGATTCAAACTATAATGCTCAATTCTTAGCCTTTTGTGTAAATATTGAATTTCTAAGGCACAATTTATGATTTTATCTCTAGTGATTTCACTGCACTTCACTCATACTTTTAGAACCAATACTCCCACTGGATGGTAATCATTTATGTATATGTTTTTTCCCTAATTTGACTGAACACAGACAGAATTAACATCACTGATAATTACACACAGTGGCATTGTATGAGAAATCTATCTTCATCCTACGACCTATTAAGTTGTAATTGATTCTTATAATTGTACTCAAAAGAGTCAGTCCTAGGGGATAGAATGCAATTCAGCTTCTGTTCAGAATAGATGGGAAACTAATATTTAAGTTATATCATGTTTCAAATAGGGCTTCCCTGGTGGCTCAGAGTAAAGAATCTGCCTGCCAATGCAGGAGATGCAAAAGACTCGGACTGGGTTCCCAGGGTTGGGAAGATCCCCTGGAAGAGCAAATAGCAACCCATTCCAGTATTCTCACCTGAAAAATTTCAGGGATAAGGGAGTCTAGCAGGCTGTAGTCCATGGAGTTTCAAAGAGTTGGACGTGACTGAGCATCCATGTTTCAGATACACTTGATTCCACCTCTGTCCTAAAAGGAAGCTGAGTGAAAAGTAAGCCAATTTGAAGATCCCTTCCACCCAGTAACAACACAGACAGACCAAATGGTGTGATACTGATCGGTGGGCCATGCCATAACCAAATTAACCATTTCAAGGAAGAAGAATGATTAACTTCAATTGCTGCATATAATTATTTACAATCCCAATTTTTAAATATTTGCAAATTGTGCACCAACATTTAGTTACTTCCAATAGTTACTATAGAAATGCCTATTTTATACATTTCAAAATACAGAGATTTATAAGATGATAAATGCTGCCGTGATACTGAGAATTATGAAATGTCTTCCTAAAAAACAAAACAGACAAGACATAAATTCATCAACAGACAGACAACTATCATCTGTTCTTCACTGGAAGGAGAAGAAAAGTGAGTCTCATACAGAAGAATGAGCAGAGTTTATAAAATGAGTAAAATGTAATGAAATATCCATGAAGAGTGAAACACCTAGGAGGAGAAAGGAGTATATTAACATTAAATAGCAAAGAATATTATATTTCAGGGAGCATAAAAATAAGCAAGTTTCATAGTTAAGGGGAAGTTAGGAGAGCATGCATAATGGGAAATAGAATACAAAGAAAATTTAAGTTGGAGTAGGTTTTCTGAAACATCAAACTATGAACCAGCTAGGTGACAGTTCCTTCCCATTCTACAGTGAAAATGACACAGCAGGAGATATAACTTTTCACTTCCCCTAGGATTTTTGCCATTTAGGAAAGGAATATGTGAGGAAATTTATTCTATTTGAAACAAAAATAGAATTTTAAATATGGGATCGTGAAGCTAGATTTGAAATATTAATAACCTGATTTACAGTCTACCTTTATGGAGAAATGGCAGCAACTGAATTTTCAAGAAAGTCCAGGGATTTGAAATTAGCTTAGAAAGCTACTAGGGCATGGTACATTACTACAAAATATTTGAAGGTTGTAAGCACCAAAATGGGAAGGAGAATACTGTCTGATCTGAAAGATAATAATGAAAAGAAATAGGAGGAAATTGAGGAAAGTCACTTTATATTACTATCCAAAAATTGCTCAACAATGATAGGGAAGCAGAGCCCCAAAGATGTGCTAAAAGCTTGATGACATGCATAACTGCAACATCTGCATTTCATTGAATAATCCTCTTGAAAATTATGCAAAAAATAACTATATAGGCTTGATGAAAGAGGCACCATGTAGCTAGCATTATTTTTCTCTAATTTATGGCATCCTTAATAGATTAGGCTCACATATATTGTCCACTCATTACTATTGTATTGGGAAAATATGAATGTATGGCACATAGGGAAAGGCCAAAAAGAATCAATTATTTAAAAATTATAGAACTGGAAGAGTCTAAAGTGACAACTTTACAACTCAACTTGTCACTTTGGATTAAAGAACAACCTAACCAACCAACCAAATAAACAATAACAACAACAAAAAAAAAAACAACAGAAAAAAATCCAAAAATCGAATGCCTGAGAATAAGTGACTCATTGAAGGTCATATGATTAGACTGGCAAAGCCAAGACTAGGACCCATATTTCTTGATAGACAATCTAGTTTTCTTTCTTCTGGGAGTTGGTGATGGACAGGGAAGGCTGGCATGCTGCAGTCCATGGCATTGCAAAGAGCAGGACATGACTGAGTGACTGAACTGAACTGAACTGAACTGAAGTTTTCTTTCTAAGCATACTCCCTAGCTGATTAAGAGTGTCCATCAACTGCTTAGTACCCGGATGCTAGGCACAGATGAGGCCTCATATCTTCCTTAATTTAATCTACCTAATACAGCATGTCTCCATGGCCTAAGCTCCTTAGAATGGCTTAAAGCAGAAGCATAAAAATCAGATGCTACTGGGTCTATACTAATAATATATATTAACAAAGAAGATAGATATTTCAATATCAAGTGAATAGAAATAATTCTCTTATTTTAAATAAATATATACCTTATTTTCTTAAAATATATCATGATCATTATTTTCTTTTGCTTTTCTACTTTGTATTGAACATTCAATTATTCAACAAATATTTAAGGCAGAAACAAGCTTGATGTTTTCAAATGAGAACAGAAGGCCAATGTGGTTAGAGTAGAATGATTAAGGCTAAGAGTAATGGGAGATGATGTCATATATAGAGATGATTAAGGCTAAGAGAAATGGGAGATTATGGCAGAGACAATATTGTGTAATTGACCTACTGCATAGTCGGGGTTTTAATTTTATCTGATTTTATTTTATTCTGTATATAATAGGATGACCTGCTACTTCAAATTTCCTAGGACCAAGGGAGTTCCTGGGACATAGGAATTTCATATTAAATCTATGAGTGGCCCAGGTAAATGAAAATGATCTGGTCAAGCTAGTGATGGGAAACAATCTGGTGTCTTTAAGCAAGGGCCATAACGTGACATGATTTAACTGTTATAAAGATCACTATGGTGAGGAACTGACTAGGAAGGTGAGAGTAGAAGCAGGGAAACTTGTTAGGTAATATTTGCTATAATCTAAGTGAAAGATGACTATAGTCTTTACTAAAGTTTTAGTGATGATCCACGGTGAGATGAGGTCAGATTCGGACAAATATCTTGAAAGAAATGTGAGTAGATGTTGATAGATTACATACCAGGTAAGAAGAAAAGAGAATAGAAAAGCATGAACAATTGGATAATTGTGGTTCCTTTTACTGAGGTGGGGAAAGTTGAGGCAAGAGCAGCTTTGAAGAAGAAATTCGAGAGTTTGGGTTCAGATATATACACTTGAGAGCCTAATTTGTATTCAAGTGGAGATGTTGAATTGGTCTGGGTCATGATTGTAACTAGAGAATTCTGAGTCATCAATATATAGAGAAATAGTTAAGGCCTACAACATGAGTAAGGTCAAGGAAGAGAAGAGATGTGAAGAATTAGATGTAGGACATTAAATACAGATGGAAAAATAAGCAATAGGGTACAACGAAGTTGAAGACAACCCTTCAAAGAAGCCTGAAAAGCATAAGTGAGGCAGGAGGAAAGCAGGACAATGTAGGGTTATGGAAACCAACCAACAAAAGTATTTAAACAAGGATTTCTGGAGAACTTTCCAAATGCCAATGAGATATCTAGTTAAGGTAACAACAAAGAGTTGGGGTTTAGCAAGATGGAGGTTACTGATGACTTTGACAAGTGAGGTTTCGAAGGAGTAGAGGTAATAAATGCGTGACTGAAGTGGCTTTGAAAAGAGAGTAAGAGAGGGAGGAGATACAACTCATGCATCAACTAGTTGCAATTTTGTTATGAAAGGGAAATGAGGCAGTGGTTTGATGTGGGATGTGAAAAAAAATGGAGTATTTTAAAGATAGACGATATTACTGCATTTTTGCAATGTGGTAAGAATAAGCCAGTTTAGAGGGAAAAACTGAGTGCAAAACCTTTGAATATACAAAAAGAGAATGGGATTCAGAGCACAAGTGATAGGTTGACCATTGGAAGCCTCACATTTTATCCCTTTTAACACTAAGGAAGGCAGATGGGCACAGATACAGGTAGATCGAGTACAGGAAGTGTATCTGTACTAAAAGAAGTAAAAGAACAGGGCCATAGATGTGAACCCCTTGACCCTGTGGTGGGGAGTCCATGCACAGTGGAAACTTGTGGACAAACGGAAAGGACATGCCCTTGGTGCGGGGGCAGCTGCTACTTGATTCTACACAGTTTCGTTTGTTTGTTTTGTTTGTTGCCTTATCTTAGGATAGTTCACTGAAATGTGGGTTTTAGTGGGTTTTATCTCTCAATTTTAAAATGTTGACTTAATTCTATAAAACGAGGCAAATAAGAGCAATGACTTTTTACTCATAAATGGGTAAATGGGAAAAATAAATATAGGAACCAAGAAAGAATTGATATAAACAAAACAAACAAACAAAACTCCCACAAACAAAACTGGAGCAGGATTCTGAGAACTCAGAAAAAAAAAATGCCAAAAGAACTACAAACTAGAAGTCAAAGAACTTGTTTAAATCTGCTTATAATCCCAGTAAATAGTAATCATTATAAAATGGTAATAGCAGTAGTAGCAGCAGCTGCTATCAGAATTTATTGAACTTCAGTGTATGCCAGACACTGTCCTAGATGCTTAAAAGGTATTTACTTATTTATAACTCACGTCAATCCTGTAAGGAAATTGCTACCATTGTTTTCATTTTATAGACGTAAACGGAGGCACAGAGAGGGTATATAAATATTTCTAGGATGCAAAGAGTTAAATGTAAAATAATCTAGCAAATATAATGCTAAGTCGCTTCAGTCATGTCTGACTCTTTGTGACCCCATGGACTGTGGCCTGTCAGGCTCCTCTCTCCATGGGATTCTCCAGGCAAGCATACTGGAGTGGGTTGCCATGTCCTCCTCAAGGGGGTCTTCCTGACCCAGAGGTTGAACCCTTGTCTCTCATATCTCCTGCACCGGCAGGCAGATTCTTTACCCCTAGTGCCACCTGGGAAGCCAGCAAATACAATACATTGCTTTAATTTACTTCAAAATGTTTCAGTATTAAAACTGTTGTGTATGTGAGCTTTGATTTCTATACACCCCAAAATGGTTAACATGAGGTGGGTAGGTGAGTGGGTAGGAGACTAATCCTAATTTGAGAGACTTCCTTTAAAGTCATCATTCATGACTCCAAGGGCTTCCCAGGTGGTGCTAGTGGTAAAGAACCTGCCTGCCAATGCAGGAGATGTAAGAGACATGAGTTTGATCCCTGTGTCAGGAAGATCCCCTGGAGGAGGAAATGGCAACCCACTCCAATATTCTGGCCTGGGAAATCACAAGGGCAGAGGAACCTGGCAGGCTACATTCCACAGGGTCACACAGAGTTGGACACAACTGAAGCAACTTAGCACAGGCATGACTCCAAAGGCAATAGTTACAAGTAAATCAACTCTGTCTTTGGATAGAACTAGATCGTTTACTAATCACTAAAAAGGGGTGTGAGAAATCATTTTCATTTGTGAAATTATTGATGTTTAAGATATGTGGATTGGCCAGAGATATTAATCAAGCACCTTTGCATAAATAAGGTTTAAAACAAAGAAGCTCATTCCCTTGAAGCAGTATCCAAAGGCTTACATTCAGCCCAGGCCTGAGATGACCACACACACACACACACACAGATTTTGTCACCTGATTCTGATTAAAATCTGGCTGGATTCCGCCACTAGAAAACTGTCACACCTGCCTCATGTGACTCACTGCCAAAGTGATGCAAAGGACAGGGAGCTATGGCGTCATCAAGCTTCCTAGGAACAGGCTCTTCTTATGACTCTTCTTATGCCACTTGCTGTTAATTCGGGCAGATGTGACAGGATTGAGACTGATCCTACCTTCACTGAAATATCCAGCCTGTTACTGGGTAGTGAGGTAGGGCCCTGGCCCTCTTCAGTCTTGAAATAATTAAGGTCATTTGAAATAGTGCTATCTGAAGAGTCTGATAACCATAGGGGACCAAACTGACTTAGTTCACAGCAAAAACATACATTTAACAAAAGAGAAACCAAAGTTCAGAATTTTTCTAGAGAAAGGTATTTTAAACAGAAAGGTATAATTAGAATTGAAGGTATAATAACCTATTCAATAATAATTCTAATAATAATAAACACAATGTACTATATTCTATATACTGGCTACTGTGCTGAGCCTTTCAGGAACATAATCTCACCTTAAATTCACAGTTATTCTGTGAGGATCGAAATTTTTGTTGCACCCCTTTTCCAGATGAGGAAACTGAGCCTTAGAAATATTAAGTAACTTCCTTAGAGGAAGTATATCTGTGCAAAATGGCAGAGAGGGACTAAAAAATTTCTCTCTCCAAAGTCTATACTATTAAGCACTATGTTGTACTGTTATGAAATATTTGTTGAAGGTCTCCTAGTTCTCAGATTTTGAAACTGGTAATGAAGATACACTTTCACTTTTCACTTTCATGCATTGGAGAAGGAAATGGCAACCCACTCCAGTGTTCTTGCCTGGAGAATTCCAGGGACGGGGGAGCCTAGTGGGCTGCCATCTATGGGGTTGCACGGAGTTGGACACGACTGAAGCGACTTAGCAGCAGCAGCAGCAGCAATGAAGATACAACATGTAAATAAGACAGGCATAGGCCATGTTTTGTGGAGCCTGCATTCTGACTTTAAACTAGTTAATTCCATGACTAACTGCACATGTACGATTCTGGCCTTGAAAAGCGCTGAGGACAAAAGCCAAAAGCTCTGAAAACGAACCCTGCAACTCAGAGTTGTGGAGGATAGAGGGATGATAAATGAAACCTCCTGGGGGAAAATAAGATTAGGCGGCTGGCCTGATGTTCTCCAGAAAATACTGGTGTGGTGAACCCTGGAGATTGCCGATCATATCATCAAACAGAATGCTTGATACAACTTAAACACTTTTCTGATTAACATATAAATTAGCAGGTAAAACTATTCACATCAACAGTGAATTCCTCACACCACAAAATTATCATAGGTTCCTTTTGTGTAGCACCTGATCAAGTGTTAGTTACATATTGTTAAATTCTTGCAGAGAGAGACTCAAAAAGCTGAAGGATTCCACAGTTGCTTTATGCATAAGCATAAACCAGAAATTTAAATAAAACCAATCTCAATCATTATGAAAAAGGTCTGTAACTCATGGGGTGGTTTTTTTTTTCATTTTAGCCAAAAGGAAGTTGAAATATTGAATATTGTGTTTCAATTCCACATATGCTTTGTATGTGTCAAATCACTCAAAACAAACCGAAAAGATGTGTACTATGACTCACCCTCTCCTACTGCTAGAAAACCTGATGCATAAAGAAGTAAACTTACTTGCTAAATCTTGCATGTTCAGTGGTAGAGCTGGAATTGAAGTTCTGAGATTCAAACCCAGGTACGTGACTCAGGTAAGCTCTTAACACCAAGCTACACTGAATAGGCTATGTTTTGTGCTTAGAAAATACTTAGAAAATATCTGTATGTTTTATATCTTAGCCTTAGCCTACGTGTGTATGTGTGCTCAGTTGCTCTGACATGCAAAGTCATGTCCAGCTCTTTGCAACTCAATAGACTGTAGCCCACCAGGCTCCTTTGCCCATGGGATTTCCCAGGCAAGAATACTGGAGTGGGTTGCCATTTCCTTCTCCAGGGGATCTTCTTGACCCAGGAATCGAACCCACATCTTCTGCAATGATAGGCAGATTCTTTACCTATAAAATACATTTATGTATATATAGTGTCCAGAATTTTCTTACATAGGTAGTAGAAAGTAGGTAAAACTTGAAAAATCATCCAGAAACTCTGCTGAATACTCTGGAATCAGAATATCTAATTGGTGAACTCTTTTTGCCCTAGGTAATTTGTGTGCACATCTAACATTCCCAGTCTGTGTGTAGGTGGAGTATGCTCCCATCTTGTTTCACAGAGTTAACCCAATCCTGAAACCCAATCTGGTAAAAATGTCACAAAATAGTAAGTCATATCCATCTTACATTTCAATATAGATGTAAAAATGTCAAAAAGCATTTTAGGGAATAGTTTAAATATATAAATAAAATATCACAGACAAATATGGTTTATCCTAGATTACAAACAAGAGCTAAATGTTACCATAGTAATTAATGACTGTATCGGTATCATATAATTAAATTGGTATTAAAATAAGAGAACACTGTTCAGAGTATGGCCCCTGCTTGCTTCACAGAGATCACAGCTACCAGTTTTGTACAGTGGTATTTCCCAAGATGGGCTTCCCAGGTGACCCTAGGGGTAGAGAACCCACCTGCCAATGCAGGAGACATAAGAGACGCAGTTTGATCCCTGGATTAGGAAGATCCCCTGTAGGAGGGCATGACAACGCACTCCAGTATTCTTGCCTGGAGAATCCCATGGACAGAGGAGCTTGATGGGTTACGGTCCACAGTGTCACAAAGACTTGCACATGCCTGAAGCGACTTGGCATGCACACACGCGTTTCCCAAGCTGATCTTTCTCAGTGCTCTATTCCAAAGATGCTACTAGGAATTAATGAGTGCGCTATGAAAAGGTAGTTCCATGCTCTTTGACACCCTGTTCTTGCACTTATTCTTCAAGGTTTAGCTCAAATATCACTTCCTTCAGGGCTGTCTTTCCTGACCCTGCCCTTACCAAGCAGAAAGGAGCCCCTGGGCCTTCATTGCTCTTCACAGGATTCCCAATTTATGGCTGCTTTTAACTTTCACCTTGTGTTGGAGTTATTTGATGGCATTTTATCTTTTCTCTTAGATTCTAGGCTTTTTGACATCAGTGTCTCGATACCCTCCACACACAAAATAAAGCATAATCCCACTTGTTAATATAAATAACATGACTAGTTTATTCATGTTGAAAGCTAGAGATGATAGTACAATAGTCATCTAATCCTATCCTGTTATTTCTCTTTCTAGATAAATCCAACCCTGAAAGAAGTTATGAAAGCTGCTTAGATCTATGTGAACGATTTTTAAAGATTATTATTAAAGACTAGTTCAGGTATTGCAAATCTAATGCAATACTTTATTGACTGATTTTAACTGACTTTAAAAACATGCCATTATATACAGTAATATATATGTTTTCTAATGCACAAGCTAATGATATAGAGCAGATTTTCTTTCCTTAAAAATTACCCAGTGGAACATAAAAATGAAGCTTTATAGAGATATAAAATGATAAGCACAAAATATTATAAATGAGGTATCTGGTGTATAGCCTACTATTAGTTTTCTATTAGCAAGGGTATAAAAGAGTTCCATTTGTTTTAGAAAAATGCATTATATAAGGGACTGAAATCCCAGACAGAAGAAAATGTACATTGATTTCCTTGAAAATGATTTATGATTTAAGCTCTGGTGGAAAATAATTTTTTTCTCATTTTACATCTCACTTGGAAATACTCACCTAATTCAGTCCCAAATGTTCTTTTTACTCCTAAAGCTCTCCTCTGTTAAAGGAAAATTTCTAGAAAAATTTTACGTTTTCTGTTTGTTTTAGAGTTCAGGGTTTTTTGAATCTATTTTTAAACTTTAAAATTGAAATATAGTTGATTTATAATATTGTGTAAGCTTCAGTTGTACACCACAATGATTCAGTTATACATATATATATGCACACACACACACACACACACACACACACACACACACACATATATATATATATGTTTATTCTTATTCAGATTCTTTTCCCTTATGGGTTTTTACACAATACTGAGTATAGTTCCCTATGGTGTACAGGACGTTGTTGTTTATCTATTTTATATACAGCAGTTAGTGTCTGCTAATCCCAAATCCTAATTTATCCTTCCCCTACCCTCTTCCCCTTTGGTAACCGTTAAGTTTGTTTTCTATATCTGTGAGTCTGATTCTGTCTTGTAAATAAGTTCATTTGTATCTTATTTTAGATTCCACATATAAATGATATCATACAATGGCTGTCTTTCTGATTTACTTCACTTAGTATGATAATCTCTAGATCCACCCATATTGTTGCAAATGGCATTATTTCATTCTTTTTTTATGGCTGAGTAGTATTACAAGTGAAACTGTTAGTTGCTCAGTCATGTCTGACTCTTTGCGACCCCATGGACTGTAGCCTGCCAGGCTCCTCTGTCCATGGAATTCTCCAGGCAAGAATACTGGAGTGGGTCGCCATTTCCTTCTCTAGGGGATCTTCCTAACTCAGGGATCAAACCCAGATGTACTGCGTTGCAGGCAGATTCTTTACAGTCTGAGCCATCAGGGAAGCCTGTGTTAGGAAACTTTTTTATCCATTCCTCTGCCGTTGGTCATTTAGGTTGCTCCCATGTCTTGGTTATTGTAAACAGTACTGCTGTGAACATTAGGGTGCATGTATCTTTTCAAATTAGAGTTTTCTTCAGATAGATGCCCAAGAGTTGGACTGTTGGACCATATGGCAACTGTAGTTTTAATTTTAAAGGAATCTCCACACTATTTGTTATAGTGCCTGGACCATTTACATTCCCACTAACAGTGTAGGAGTGTTCCATTTTTTCCACACCTTCTCCAGCATTTGTTATTTGTAGATTTTTAAATGATGGCCATTTTGATCAGCATGAGATGATACCCCATTGTAGTTTTGATCTGCATTTCTCTAAAATTTAGCAATAATTTTGTTTAACATCATAGCATTAGGATTATTTCTACTTAATAGCAGTCAGATTGATTGAGGACTAATTTCTGAAAGATCTGCAAACACAAGAGTTTAGTTTTGATAGTTCAATTTTTTGCAAACACGAAATAATATTATAGAAGACTTTAGTGCACAAAATTTCCTATTCAGTATGTAACTGTGGAACAAGTTAGGAAATTAGGTTCAATTGCCCATATAAGTTTCCTATGAAATAAAGCAGAAAACAAAACCCGAAATAGAGCCTTGAAAATTCAATTTAAATAATCTGTTCTGTTTATGGTGATCTCAGCATTATATCAGACCATTTTAGACTAATGTTTCTATAATGAAACTTAGCTTTCCTTGTCTTTCTCTAGATTTTCAGCACTGCAAAATACCAATATTTTCCATTGTACTTAAAGAACAGACACACTATTTTTCATTAAAATCATTTTAATTTTAGCTTGTGATTTCTTTGTCTGAGGTACTACTGTTAGTAACACTTAGAGCTTTGTGAAAACTAGTATGGAGGAAATGAGCTACATGAATATTATTATTCATCACCTCAAGCAGCTCATGAAGATGTCTGTTCAAGCTAATGTGCAAGGTCAGTTTTTGGACTAAGTCATGAAAAGAGTCACAGTGCTGTGCAATAAAGATAAACTTTTCACAAATATTTATTGTTTACAAAGGAAAATTCTATTAATATATGTGTACTTGGAATAATGTACAGTAAAAATACTGCAGTGCCTTTGATACATGAGTTTTAAGACTTAATGAAAATGTTTTCCTTTCCCAAATTAAATTAATTATTTTCCTTGAATTGCTTGCTTCCATACCTCCCTTCCCCTTAACTTTTGCTTAAACCTATTTGTAGAACTCTGCATTCTTGAATGCCAGATCCTCCCAACCTTGACCCTGCCAACCAAAATTCAAAATAGAAATTGCAAAATAAATTATTCCATTTTGCTCTGTCTCTAGATTATAAATTAGATATGAAATTAATTTTTAGCCTCTAGAGTGTAAATTGTAACATGTTCCTTTGACTCCAACTACTATCTGGTGTGGTAGACTTACTTAAATGGCAGAAAAAAGCAAGTCATGAGTAGTTAGGAGAAGATAACTAAAGGTTAAAAGAAACCATGTTTAATCATTATAAAGTTTGGAATTTTTAACCTTTTGGGTTTCATTTAATGGAAAAAAGAGAAATCAGTAAGAAGTCAGGGGACGGAGTTAATTGACTGCATTTATGTACACTGCCACTAATAAAACTGCAACTTTAAGACTGATTCTATAGAGAACACCTGAAAGAGTAAATTAATAGGTGAAAAGGACTGGTTAATTTCTCAGCTTTACCACAATCATATTTTTAGGTGTGTTAAGGAGGGCATTCATCACACAGTTATGATTTAAAACTTTAAATTGTATATAATTATAGTTGGGTGACAGCTCTAGAGTTTCTCTTTGCTTTATCAGTCATGTTAACTGATATTTCAGCTTGGATGCTGATTTCTTAATGCTCAAAAGACAGATGTATGAATGTCATAGGTTAAAGGTGGAAAATGCAACATCGGTTTGGTTAATATTTGGAGCTAATGGGAAAAGAATGATTGATTTTAATCTCCTTCACTAAAACAACCATGCTGGTGCAACAACCTGCAAAATTATCAAGTAGAGAATTGATGTGGTGCTTGTAGAGGCAGTCCTCTCACAAAGGCCAGGAGCCTAGGCTCTGCAGTCTGACACCTCACATTCTAATGCTAGTTGGACATTTCTTACAGCCTCAGTTTTCATATGGGTTTATTAGAGATTCAATAGGTATTACCAATAAAGCACCTAGAATAACGCCTGGCGCCACAATGTTATACCACTAGAAACCTATCAGAATGACCAAAATGAAAAATTCAAATAATATTGTATAGGAAAAAAGTGTGAAACACCTGTAACTCAGTTTGCTGGGTGCAAATAATATAGCTTCAATATATAAATAAGTGAAACATTAGAAAATCTGTTAACATTCGTAACTCAAAAAGGTGAGTTGGTAATACCAAGGCTGTCTAAATTCACCTTAGAATAAATTATTTTCATTTTCAGTGTTGGTGTTGATGCCTAACCAGGGCTGCATCTCTCTCTATTGCTGAGAGAAACCTTACTTCCAAGAAACTGTTATTGTTTAGAATGTAAGAAAGAAAATAAAATTTTGGAGCAAATATTATAGCTTTCTTTTTCTTTTAATTGATTAAGATAGTGGGATCTGTCAACAGTGAAATGACATAACTTAGGAAAACAGGAGATATACATGAGCCTCATTCAGTATGTCCTCTTCTGCCCTAAAAATACTCTATTTCTCATATGAATATTATAAAAATAAAGAGACTAGAAAAATTTTCTCTCTACATTTCACCTAATTTAAAAAACTGCTTTTAATCTTATCATGTTTCCCTCTGTTGCATATGTGCATACATATGTATATGCTGACCTTATATTTTATTTTCTGTGTCACTATTTACAGTATTTAAAATTGTTGCATGGCTGTTCATTGGTCTACTTCATAATTTACCTCTCTGTCTATATTTAAAAAAATTTTAGGATAGGTTTTTTTTCCTTTTAATGTGACACCTAACCTAAATATAATACAAAATACTGGTTGAATGTCCCTGTGGTATACAATATAGATCCTTGTTCTCATCTATTTTATACATAGTAGTTTATATCTCTTAGGACCTAGAGACTTTATGCTTAGTGAAATAGGTCAGAGAAAGACAATTCTATATTATCACTTATATATGAAATCTAAAAAATTTTTAAATGAATGTATATAATAAATTTTTTGAAAAACTATAATTTCCTTAAGAATATTAGGTCAAAGAGTAAACACTTGGTTGTGATGGTGGGTAAATACTGTCATTTTGTTTTCAAAAAAGTACCTATGTAAAGTTTTTTTCACACAGTACATTGCAAATATAACCAAGTTCAGTCACATCTTGGTGATGAGGTGACATCCTGGTTAGTATGACATAGTATCACTAACTTTTAGGAACTTATCAGATAATGAATAAACTTTAATTATTTTGGTCAACATGTGGTTCTACATTTCCTTAAATATTTTCTTAAAATTGGATTTCCCCTTCTTGTGAATAAACTTTAATGTTCTTTGTCCTTTTAACTATTTGAATATTTTTTGTTGTATGATTGATATAATAATCTGTATAATGTTGGTATTAGTCCTTATTTACCATCTGTTAGATTCTATTTCATTTAATTTATTTCATAATAGTCAAAGTTATATATGTTTTATTCCTTTGGTCAATATATTTTTGCACCAATGATGTAACTTTTTCTAATGCTTCTGTTCATTAATGCCATTCTTTTCAGGTCAATTTTAATCTTTTATATTTAATTCTTTAACTACCCTAAAGTTAAATATATCTCTTTAATTTCCATCAAGTTTTTTTGTAAGTATCATTAGGTGTGATCTAAATAATTTTCCTAAACATTTTAGCTTCATTTCATATCACCAAAACAAACGAGCAAACTAAACTTATCTAAACTGAATTAAGCCTTACCTAGAGATTGGAGTTGGAGAAGGCAATGGCACCCCACTCCAGTACTCTTGCCTGGAGAATCCCATGGATGGAGGAGCCTGGTAGGTTGCAGTCCACAGGGTCGCAAAGGGTCGGACAGGACTGAGTGACTTCACTTTCACTTTTCACTTTCATGCATTGGAGAAGGAAATGGCAACCCACTCCAGTGTTCCTGTCTGGAGAATCCCAGGGATGGGGGAGCCTGGTGGGCTGGCGTCTATGGGGTCACACAGAGTTGGACACGACTGGAGTGACTTAGCAGCAGCAACAAGGATAGGAGTCATCCCTGATTTTGATAAGTGCCAAATACAATGTGACAATAAAAGTGAGAGGCAAGAATGCTCTAGTGTTAGGCTTGCATTTTTATTTTTACACTTATGATTTATACCAGTATAACCCAGATGTCAACTGGGGCCGTGACATTTCTTGAGAATTAAATGCAAATTGAGTTAAACTTCTACCACAAAAAATGATGAGGTCAGTGTTTCTCTTAATGTGTCAAGACCGCCTGGAGGAGATGGACTTTTATGTTGGAGTTCTGTAACTTCTCATTTTTTCCTAGCAAGCTTTTGTTCCCATTGAATTCAGTCTTAACCTATTTTTTTTCTCCTAGAGCTGCTATTCTTTTTTGCCTCAGGCATAAATTATATAAGCCACATAACTCTTCTTTTTCATGATACCATTTACCCAGAAATTTTATTTGTTCAACATGCTTCGGTATTTTCCCTCTCAATTGTAGTGTATCTATCTATCTATCTATCTATCTATCTATCTATCTATATTTTTACTTAATAATGATTTATCTTGTTAGTACATAAACTAAATTAAACATTGTTATTATTGTTCAGTCTCTAAGTCCTGTCCGACTCTTTGCAACCCCATGGACTGCATCTCTCCAGGCTTCCCTGTCCTTCACTATCTCTAACTCATGGCAATTGAGTCAGTGATGCCATTCAACCATCTCATCCTCTGTTGCCCACTTCTCCTCCTGCCTTCAATCTTTCCCAGCATCAGAGTCTTTTCCAATGAATCAGCTCTTCACATTAAGGGATTAAAGTATTAGAGCTTCAGCTTCAGCATCAGTCCTTTCAATGAATATTCAGGGTTGATTTCCTTTAGGATTGATGGGTTTGATCTCCTTGCTGTCCAAGGGACTCTTAAGAGTTTTCTCGAGCACCACAGTTCAAAAGCATCCATCTTTCATCACTCAGGTTTTATGATCCAATTCTCACATCTGTACATGAATATTGGAAAAACCATAGCTTTGATTAGATGGACCATTGTTGGCAGAGTGATGTCTCTGCTTTTTAATATGCTCTCTTGGTTTGTCATAGCTTTCCTTCCAAGGAACTAGCCTCTTTTAATTTCATGGCTGCATTCACTGTCTACAGTGATTTTTGAGGCCAAGAAAATAAAATCTGTGACTGTTTCCACTTTTCCCCCATTTATTTGCCATGAAGTGATGGGACAGGTCTTAGTTTTTCATGATCTTAGTTTTTCAAATGTTGAGTTTTAAGCCAGCTTTTTCACTCTCCTCTTTCACCATCATCAAGAGAGTCTTTAGTTCCTCTTCACTTTCTGCCATAAGGGTAGTATCATCTGCATATCTGAGCCTGTTGATATTTCTCCCAGCAATCTTTATTCTAGCTTGTGATTCATCTAGCCTGATAGTTCATGTGATGTACTCTGCATATAAGTTATATAAGCAGGTGACAACATACAGCCTTGATGTACTCCTTTCCATATTTGGAACCAGTCTGTTGTTCCATGTCCAGTTCTAACTGTTGCTTCTTGACCTGCATACAGGTTTCTCAGGAGACAGGTAAGGTGGTTTGATATTCCCATCTCTTTAAGAATTTTCCACAGTTTGATGCAATCCACACAATCAAAGGCTTTGGTGGTGTTGAAAAAGACTCTTGAGAGTCCCTTGGACTGCAAGGAGATCCAACCAGTCCATCCTAAAGGAAATCAGTCCTGAATATTCATTGGAAGCATTGATGCTAAAACTGAAACTCCAATAATTTGGCCACCTGATGCGAAGAACTGACTCATTAGGAAAGACCCTGATGCTGAGAAGGATTGAAGGCAGGGGGAGAAAGGGATGACAGAGGATGAGATGGTTGGATGGCATCATCGATGAGATGGACATGAGTTTGAGTAGGCTCTAGGAGTTGGTGATGGCCAGGGAAACCTGGTGTGCTGCAGTCTATGGGGTTGCAAAGAGTCAGACACAACTGAGCAACTGAACTAATAGTCAATGAAGCAGAAGTATTTTTTTTTTTTTTGGCATTCCCTTACTTTTTCTATGATCCAATGGATGCTGGCAATTTAATCTCTGGTTTCTCTGCCTTGTCTAAATCCAGCTTGTACATCTGGAAGTTCTTGGTTCACATACTGCTGAAGCTAGCTTGATGGATTTTGAGGATTAGCTTGCTAGCATGTGAAATGAGCACACTTGTGTGGTAGTTTGAAGATACTTTGGCATTGCCTTTCTTTGGGACTGGAATGAAAACTGACATTTTCCCATCCTGTGGCCACTGTTGAGTTTTCCAAATTTGCTAACATAATAAGTGCAGTATTTTAACAGCATCATCTTTTAGGATTTTAAAAGCACTAATTTTCCCAAAAGATTTTAGAGACTCTACTATCAACATTCTCATTTATATCCACACTGTCCAATATGCTGCTATGCAGTTTAGACTAATTTCTTTCTTATCCATGAGCTTCTCCCCCAATTCCAAATTCCTGTTAAATGGCTACCTATATCCCTAGATTTTAGGTGTTGTGTTTGTTTTATTTTATTTTTTTTCACTCTGCTATGTCTCTGAAGAACACAGTCAGGCTTTTCTGTTTCCCTCCTATTAAGGAGAATGCTATTAAGGTACTTCCTATGCAAAGGCACTTTTCTCTGGGAATTTGGAGCCAGCTGTTAAAATATACCTTTATTTCTCAATGCACAACAAATACCTCCTTGTTTGGCCAAAATAAAATGATACTTCCCTCTTTCTCCCATTTGCTTATGTATAATGAGGGAATTTAACTGTGTGGGATGGGCCAGGATTTCAACTTTATGAGCTTTTTTTTTTTTTCTCTAGATTTGACACTTGTTAATATGAATAAATGGAAAAGATGATGACATTAGGTATCTTTAGGAAAAACCACAAGTCATTTTGTACTAAGAGTTTAAATTCCTGTGGTAAAGTAAAAATCACAGACAGTATTGAGGGTCAGAAGACCTACGTTCTGTTTCTGGGCATTCCACTCTATTTGTGATTTGGGGAAAGTCATTTTGCCTTCCAACGTTTTTTGTAAAATGAAGAAATTTGACTAGCTATTTCTTTCTAAAGTGATAATTTTGGCCTACTTAAAAGATCCTACTTTAAAATACATTGATTTTTGCTTCCAAGCTTCTGACCTTTCTGGTTTACCTAAGATAGTATACCTCTCTACATATTCAATAGCTTCTTGGCTATTTTTAAAATAACATTTCATTTTTCAAATTATAGAACAGCTAGGCTATGTGGGAAGAAAATCCTTCTAACTATAGAAAATAAATATCTGTCACATAGAACCTAATTGTGGAAAAAACAAACTTTTCTTAGTTTATTTATTTCACACAACTTGGAAAGAACTGGAAAAATACCAAACAAAAAAAATTGTGGAGTAAAAATTATAGGTAACTCACAACAGAGAGATAACAATGAAATATTGTTATATAGTTTTATACAATTTTTTCTGTTCTGAAATTTTTGTGGGGCATTGTTAACAGTCTTTTATTTGTTTGCAATTAGGGAAAATGTGAAGTTTAATACTTAAAGAAATTTAATGGCTTATCATTAAAAAAACTAAGATCATGGCATTTCATCACATCACTTCATGCCAAATAGAAGGGGATAAAGTAGAAGCCAGTGAACATCACAGTAATCCAAATCTATTATGCCCCTACCACCAATGCCAAAGAAGCTGAAGCTGATCAGTTCTATGAAAACCTAGAAGATCTACAGTTAACACCTAAAAAGGATGTTCTATTCATCATCAGGGATTGGAATGCAAAAGTAGGAAGTCAAGATATACCTGGAGTAACAGGCAAGTTTGGCCTTGGAGAACATAATGAAGCAGGGCAGGTTAACTGAATTCTGCCTAGAGAATGCGCTAGTCATAGCAAATACCCTTTTCAACAACACAGGAGTTGACTTTACACACGGACATCACCAATTTCGGTCAATCCTGAAGTCAAATTGATTACATTCTTTGTAGCCAAAGATGGAGAAGCTGTTAACAGTCAGCAAAAACAAGACCTGGAGTTGACTGTGGCTCAGATCATCAGGTTCTCATAGCAAAATTCAGGCTTAAACTAGAAAAAAAATGGGAATAACAATAGGCCAGCAAGGTATGACTTAAATCAAATCCCATATGAATTTGCAATAGAGGTAGAGAATAGATTCAAGGGACTAGATCTAGTTAAGAGTGTGCCTGAAGAACTAGGGATAAAGATCCATAATATTGCACAGAAAGTGTCGAACAAAACCACATCAAAGAAAATGGAAAGCAAGAAGGCAAAGTGGTCATCTGAGGAGGCTTTATAGACAGCAGAAGAACGAAGAGAAGTGAAAAGCAAGGGAGAGAGGGAAAGGTACATCCAAATAAACAGAATTCCAAAGAATAGCTAGAGGTATCTAGAAGAGACAAGAAGGTCTTCTTCAATGAACAATGCTTAATAATAGAAGAAAATGACAAAAGGGGAAAGACTAGAGATCTCTTCAGGAAAATTGGAAATATCAAGGGAGCATTCAGCCCAAAGATGGGCACAATAAAGGATAAAACTGGTAGAAACCTAGCAGATGCTGAAGAGATCAAGAAGAGATGGAAAGATTACATGGAAGAACTGTATTGAAAAGATCTTAATGAACCGGATTACAGTGATGGTGTGGTCAATCTCCTGGAGCCAGACATTCTAGAGGGTGAAGTCAAGTGGGCCTTAAGAAGCACTGCTGTTAATAAAGCTAGTGGATGTGATGAAATTCTAGCAGAACTATTCAGATCCCTAAGGGATGATGCCAACGATGTTTTGCATTCATTATGTCGGCAAATCCTAAAGACCCAGCAGAGGCCACAGGACTGGAAAAGGTCAGTCCTCATCCCAGTCCCCAAGAAGGATAGTACCTAAGAATGTGCTAACCATCAAACAATTGTGCTCATCTCCCATGCTAGTAAGGTCATGCTTAAACTCTCGTATGCTTGGCCTCAGCATTATGCGAACCAAGAACTTCCAGATGTCCAAGCTAGGTTTAGAAAAGGAAGAGGAACTAGAGATCAAATTGCCAACGTTTGCTGGAATATAGAGAAAGCAAGGGAATTTCAGAAAAACATCTATCTCTGTTTCATCGACTACACTAAAGCTTTTGACTGTGTGGATCATGACAATCTGTGGAAAGCTCTTAGAGACATGGGAATACCAGACCAGCTTACCTGTCTCCTGAGAAACCTGTATGCGGATCAAGAAGCAATGGTTAGAACCTTGTATGGAACAACTGACTGATGCAAGATCGAGAAAGGAGTACGACAGGGCTATCTGCTGTCACACTGTTTGTTTAACCTATATGCTAAGCACATCATGAGGAATGCTGGGCAGAATGAGTTACAAGCTGGAATCAAGACAAGAGGGGGAAACATCAACAACCTCAGCTATGCGGATGATACCATTCTAATGGCAGAAAGTGAAGAGGAACTAAAAAGCCTCTTGATGAAGGTGAAGGACGAGAGTGAAAGACCTGGCTTAAGACTAAATATTTAAAAAACTAAAATCATGGCATCTGGCCCCATTACTTCATGGCAGACAGAAGGGGACAAGATGGAAGTAGTGACAGATTTCCTCTTCTTGGCCTCCAAAATCACTGCAGATGGTGACTATAGCCATGAAATCAGAAAACGATTGCTTCTTGGCAGGAAAGCTATGACAAACATAGACAGTGTATTGAAAAGCAGAGACATTACTCTGCCAACAAAGGTCCATATAGCCAAGGCTATGGTGTTCCCAGTGGTCACATACAGTTGTGAGAGCTACACCATGAAGAAGTCAGAATGCTAAAGAATTCATATCTTTGAACTGTGGTGCTGGAGAAGACTCCTGAAAGTCCCTTGGACATCAAGGAGATCAAGCCAGTCAATCTTAATGAAGATCAACCCTGAATAGGCACTGGAAGGACTGATGCTGAAGCTGAAGCTCCAGTATTTTGGTCATCTGATGTGAATAGCCAACTCATTGGAAAAGTCCCTGATGCTGGAAAAGATTGAGGGCAGAAGGAGAAGAGAGCATCAGAGGATGAGATGGCTGGACAGTATCACTGATTCAATGAACATGAGCTTGACCAATCTCCAGGAGATGGTGAAGGACAGGGAGGCCTGGCCTGCTGCTGTTCATGGGGTTGCAAAGAGTCTGACCCAATTGGGCAACTGAACACCAGCAACAAAGTAGAAGCAGTGACAGACTTTATTTTCTTGGGCTCCAGAATCACTGTGGACAGTGACTGCAGCCATGAAATTTAAAGATGCTTGCTCCTTGGAAAGAAGCTATGACAAGCCTAGACAGCATATTAAAAAGCAGAGACAACACTTTGCCGACAAAGGTCCATCTAGTTAAAGCTATGGTTTTTCCAGTAGTCATATACATATGTGAGCGTTAGACCATGAAGAAGGCTGAATGCAAAAGAATTGATGCTTTTGAATTGTGGTGCTGGAGAAGACTCTTGAGAGTCCCTTAGACAGCAAGATCAAACTAGTCAATCCTAAAAGAAATCAACTCTGAATATTCATTGGAAGGACTGATGCTGAAGCTCCAGTACTTTGGCCACTTGATGTGAAGGCACGACACATTGGAAAAGACGTTGATGCCTGGAAAAGACTGAAGGCAACATGACAAGGGGTGGCAGAGGAAGAAATTGTTAGATAGCGTCACTGACTCAGTGGACATGAATCTGGGCAAACTCTGGGTGACAGTGAAGGAAAGGAAAGCCTGGTGTGCTGCAGTCCATGGGGTGGCAACAGATGATATACGACTTAGCAACTGAACAACAAACAGTCTTCATTAGTATTTTCAGTGTTAAATAGCATGGCTCAAAGTCCTTGTTTCCAGGTTTTTTTAAGCAACTTGTTAAGTACTTCATGTTCACAAAAAAGTGTTCTTTCTTTATTAAAGAACCTTTTCAGTCTTTTCTTGTATACAACTAACAAGAATGTTGAAAATACACCACTGCTCAAGTCTCATAATCCTGTGTGTTTGTAGATGGGTAGTTTCAGCTGAGGTAATAAGGTGAGGAGGAGAAAGCTGTGGTCGGTGGTAGCATTTTAGGTTTGGAGTCAGAAACCTGAGTTTCCTGAGGATAGTAGTACACATTTCACTGGGTTAGTTTTTGAGAAAAATGAGATTCTCAAGAAAAAACAGAGTGTTATAAATAATGTCAGGAACCAATACCAGTGGCTTGCTGTGATGATTTTTCATGAAACATTTTGTTCCATAGGTCCTGGGTTATCATGTTTTCTTTGGGGGTTCTGTGGTTCATATGTTTGAAGCTGCAAGGATGGAGGAGCAAGCAGATTGTTTTTACTTTTCCATTGGAATTATTATAAACACAGCATCAAGTACATTCTTCTGATTTCCCAGATGAGTGATATACTCTAGGAACATGGAGGGCGATGTAACTCCAGTGTTACAAAGAATGAGACACTTAGGGAGATCGATGGCTGCTGGCAAACACAGGGGGTGCGGGGAGTGTCTCATTTCAGGAACTGTGAAAATCCAAAGGGCCTTTCAAGTCTTTGCTGAGTTCTGTGTCATAGAGTAGGATGGAAAAAGGTAAAGGGACTTTCATTCTTTAAAAAAAAATTTTTTTTTTTTTATATTGGAGTATAGTTGATTAACAATGTTGTGTTAGTTTCAGGTGTAGAGCAAAGTGATTCGGTTATACATATAGGTGTATTTACTTCAAATCTTTGTTAAGTCCCTTTGACTGATTCCTGCTTCTGGACAGTCTTTTATCTTTGCCCTGGGGTTGATCCAAATGTGGAAACATCTTCTACATTGGGATCAGAACATTCCAAAACACCACAGATCAAAGGAAATTACATGAAGCAGCTTTTTAAACTAAAGCTTTACTAAAGGGTCAGCTTACTCACCTCACAATAATTTAAAACTACACAGTTTATTTCCCACTTAGAGACCCTGTAGCTGTTCCTAACCAGGTAGCACCCTGGCTGACTGCCAACTTCCTTGCTCTTCTCCTGACCTTCCCATCCCTTCTCCTCACTGCCCTATCACTATTACGTAGAGCAATATTGATCTCTAGTTCCTGGCCCAAACTTGCTGTTCTACATCTATAAAAATGCACAGAGTACAAATAACAACATCCCTGCTCCTTCTAAGGCACTTGGAATTATATATAAAATTATTACTTTTCTCTGAGGCCAAGGTAGCATTTTCTATCTGTAAATATTTGCATAATATTGTGCACTGGCTTATACAAAGCTGAGATGTAAATAACTATTGGAATCACCTTGTAAACATAAGTGCATCCAGACTTTCTGTGAAAATGGCAATTAAAGTGAGATTCTTCCCTGGCTTTGCCTTAAAGGGTGTTTGAAGGTCGTCTCTTGAATGCTTCACGTTCTTCTGGAATTTCTTTGCCATTTTTTTCCTAAGTGCCAAGTCCACACTCTGGATATTTTCTCTTGTCAACTTGTATATTAACACTACTTGTAAATACCATGCTATATATTTTTTTCTTATAGAACTGTTGATATAAGTCTAATGAAATTCATTCCTTGTGTTGTTGATTTTTATTTTATAAAAGTATATTTTAGCATTAGAACAGCTAAGCCATTAACATTTGCAAAACATCTGTTGTAGCATTTGATTAAATTAAATTTTGAGTTTTTTAAATCATCCTTATACACTGATGTCATAGTTGTTGCCAACCTATATATTGGTAACATAAGGACTCACTTATTTCCATATTGGTGGCATCACAGCAAATCATGATGCTCTTTGAGCTGAGTAAAGATAGTCTAATCCTAGCAATATCCTCAAGCATATTTAAAGGAACTTTTAAAATGTCAGCTGAGAGCACAAAGATGTAGAGAGCTGGAAATGACATCACTCCCACCCTTGTAACGTGAAAAAAAGGTGGACTAACTGCAAATTAAAGAATTTTCATAGCAAATAACTACTTCTAAAAAATGATGAGACACAGGGAAAAACAGAACTCTGAAATTTGATTACTTGGACAGATGCTGCCAAAAAACCATATTGACCAATATGAAAATGTAGCTAAAATTCCTTTGAGAGCATTGTTAAATGCTTCAAATGAGCTACTTTGAAAACTTTGGGGTCACAGGCATAGGTAGTTTATATTGTTTTGTAGGTTTTCCTCTATGACAGCCATCAAATGCTCACATAGAAGATCATGAAAAATTCTGAGAATGGATTCCTATGGTTCTGACTGGACAAGGGGAACAACAGTCCCTGACAAAGGTCACCCAGATCCATGTTCTCTATTTCACTAACAGAGCAAAAGTCTTGATGGACTTTTGCACATGGAAAAACTGCCAAAGCAGCAGCAACAACAACAACAAAAACCCCCCAAAACTGGTGCATTAGAGCACTGGGTTTTTGTAGAAGTGGGAAGAAAATGAGAAGGGAATAAGAAAAGCTCCACCTCTGGAAAAGGGGCAGGAGTACACGCCAGACCCAGAATTACAGCTAGAGGGAAAGCAGGAATATTGGTGAAAGCACAACATGCAGATGCAACTTGATAGTGCTGCCAAGAATAAGATTACACAGAACATCAGAGAAGGCCTCTTTTCCCAGACCACCACCTTCCCAGCTAACAAACATCAATTAAAAACCAAAAAAAGCGAAATACATCTGAGTCAGATTCTCTCTTGGGAAGATGGCAAGAAGGGGACCCAAAGCCAAGTGGGGAGCAACATTAAGGAAAACTCGCTAACCACTAGACCACACGCTAAACACAAAATATCAGCAGAGGAATTTGAAGTCTCTGGTGCTTTGTGGGTAACTGTAGCAATAACAAACTTCAAACACAGTCCCTCCCTAACCAGATTAACAAAACCCTTCCCTGAAGGCCTAGCAAAGGAGAAAGTTTATTCACCTCCAAGAATAAAATATATTATCCCAGTATCAAGGGATCTATACATATGTATAGCTTCAACAAAAATTATGCAGTACATGACATGGCAAGAAAAAAAAAGTCTGAAGTGAAAAAACAATCTTTAGGAAAAATCCTGATGATACACATGTTGCAACTACCAGAGGGGAAATCTAATTATTTATGTGCTTACATTTATAAGGTTGATCAGCTTCTTTCAAGACTGACCAAGAAACATAAAGAGAAGACACATAATAATATCAGAAATAAAAATAGGGCATTACTATAAACCTACAGTTACTAAATGAATAGTAAGGGATTATTAAAATTATCCTTGTGCCTATATAATCAACAACTAAGACTAACAGACTAAGTCTTTGAAAGTCACAAACTACTAAAATTCACTCCAGAAGAAATAGATCATATGGTAGCTCTATTTTTAGTTTTTTAGGGAAGCTCCATACTGTTCTTCATAGCAACTATACCAGTTTATATTCTCACCAATAGGGTAGGAGCATTCCTTTCTCTCCATATCCTCTCCAGTATTTATTGTTTGTAGACTGCCAGGTGGCCATTCTGGCAGTGTGAGGTGATACATCATTATAGTTTTGATTTTCATTTCTCTAATTATTAGTTATTTTGAACATCTTCTCATGCACTTTTTAATCATCTGTATATCTTCTTTGGAGAAACATCTATTTAGATCTTCAGCCCATTTTTTGATTGGGTTGTTTGCTTAATTTGAGCTGCTTGATCTGTTTGCATATTTTGGAGATTAATCCCTCATTGGTTGCTTCTTTTGCAAATATGTTCTTCCATTACAAGGGTTGTCTTTTCATTTTGTTTATGGTTTCCTTTGGTGTATAAAGTCTTTGTAATTGCTTTGTAATTGCTGTGTAATTAGGCCACATTGTTTTTTTTTTTTTTCTTTCAGTACTGTATGAGGTGGATCCTAAAAGATCTTACTGCAGCTTATCAGAGTGTTCTCCCTATGTTATTGTCTAAGAGTTTTGTAGTATTTGGCCTTACATTTAGGTCTTTAATCCATATTGATTTTATTTTTGTATAGACATGTATCTGAAGAAAGCCATAATTCGAAAAGATACATGCACTCTGATGTTAACTGCAGCAGTATTTACAATAACCTGGACAGGAAAGTAACTTAAATGCCCACCACCAGAGAAATGGATAAAGAAGATGTGGTATGTATATATACAATGGGGTATTACTCAGCCATAAAAAAGAACGACATAAAACCATTTGCAGAAACAGGGATGGAACCTAGAGACTGTGAAGTAAGACAGACAAAGACAAATATCATAAGATATCGCTTATATATGGAATCTATACAAGGGTACAAGTGAACTTGTCTGTAAAACAGAAATAAAGTTATAGATCTAGAAAACAAATTTATGGTTACCAGGGAGTAAGGAGGGAATAAGTTGGAAGATTGGGACTGACATATATACACTACTATATATAAAACAGATAACTAATAAGGACCTACTGTATAGCACGGGGTACTCTACTCGATACTTTATGGTGGCCTATATGGGAAATGAACCTTAAAAAAAATGGATATACATATATGTAATACAGGTTCACTTTGCTATACAATTAAAACTAGCACTGCATTGCAAATCAACTATACCTCAATAAAAATTTTTTAAAAAGAAAAATTTGAAAACCTAAATAGTTCTAAATCTACAAAAGAATTAAACCATAGTTAAAACTTTCCAAATAATAAAATTATAGGCCTAGATTTTTTTCATTGGCAATTCCTATCAAAATAAATAAAGAAATAATACCAATTTCATACATATATAGAAGTAATAGTTCCATACTCATTTTATGAAGCCAGATCTACATTAATACCAAAACTCGAGAAAGACATACAAAAATAAAACTGCAGACCAATATCCCTCATGAACCTAGACATAAATATTCTCAACAAGTATATGTACATCAAATTTGCAATATCTATTATATTAAAGAAGAACAGTATATAGAAATCTAGTGGGATTTATTCAGAGGATGAAAGACTGTATCAAAAATTTGAAAAATAAATATAATTCACCATGTGAACAGACAAATAAGAAGAAACATGATCATATCAATAGGTGTAGAAAATATTCAACAAAATTCAATTTATGTTTGTGATTAAAAAATCTCTCAGCCAACTAAGAATAAGAGAAACTTCCTTTACTTAATAAAGAGCATCTGCAGAAAACTTACAACAAACATCACACTCAGTGTTGACATTTTAAATGTTTTTCTTTTAAGATGTGAACAAAGCAAGGATGTTGTCTCTGACCAATCCTATTTAATAATGTACTGGAAGTCATTGCCAGTGAAATAAGATAAGAGTAGGAGATAAAAGGCATATTGATTGTATAGGTGAAAATAAAATGATCTATATTTGCAGACAACAGGATTTTCTGCTTAGAAAAATCCCATGAACTCTACAAAAGACATCTGAGAGTAGACAAGTAAATTTATCAGGTTTGTTGATTAAATGGTCAAAATTCAAAAGTCAGTCATTCTTACATACCAGCAATGAACAACTGGAATTTGAAATTGAAAAACAACATTCATAACTGCTGCAAAATATGTATAAATTAAACAAAAATGTGCAGATTCTGAGTACTATAACTCTGATAAAAGAAATAAAAAAATATCTAAGTGAGGAAATACAGTGCGTATTGAATAGAAGAATCAATATTGTTAAGATGTCAATTATCCTCAAATGATACATATATATATATGTATCAATTTAATACAGTTTCAAAGCCTGAGCAAAATAATACTTTAAGATATCAATAAGCTGATTCTGTAACTTATATGGGCTTCCCTGGTGGCTCAGAGTAAAGTGTCTGCCTGAAATGTGGGAAACCCGGGTTCAATTCCAGGTTGGGAAGATCCCCTGAAGAAGGAAATGACAACCCACTCCAGTACTCTTGCCTGAAAATTCCATGGACAGAGGAGCCTGGTAAGCTACAGCCCATGGAATCGCCAAGAATCGCACACGACTGAGCAACTTCACTTCATAAAAAAGCAAAGGAATGAGGATAGTCAAACTAATTTTGAAAAAGAAAGATAAATTTTGAAGGCTTATTATCTGATTTCAAGTCTTAAACTAAAGCTACAGTGATAATTTTGTATCGTAATAGTGAAAAGGGAGATATGTAGATCAGTGAAACTTAATAGAGAGCACATAAATAAACCCATACAAAATATAGACAGCTATATTCATTTCATTTTCAAAAAGATGCAAAGACAAATCAATGGAGAAAGAACAGTCTTTTCAAATAATGGTGCTTCAACATTTGAACCATCATGTATATAAACATATACATAAAAAAAAAAAAAGCCTCGATACAATCTCAAATCATATGCAACACTAACTAAAAATAAATCATAGTCCTAAATGTAAAATCAAAAGTTATAAAACTTCTAGAATAATACAGAGGAGCAAATTTGAATCAACTTGGGTTTGACTATGTGTTTTTAGGTATGATACCACAAGCATGATCCATGATAGAAAAATTGGTCACTATTAAATTTACTGACATTAAAAATTTTATTCTGTAAAAGACAATGTTAAGAAAATGAAAAGACAAGCCACAGACGGAGAGAAAATATTTAAGTATCACATATCTAAGAAAATAGTTGTTTTCAGTATATAAGGAACTTAAAATTCAATAAGATAAAAATAGAAAATGAGTCTTACAAACAACAAAAGTGTAACTTACAGTTCTGGGCATTGGGAATCCATGGCACACGGCACTTGAAGATCCCATGTCTGGTGAGAGCCCACTTCCTGGTTCTTAGAGGATTGTTTTCTTGCTGTGTCCTTATAGTTCAGTCGTAAAGAATCTGCCTGCAATGCAGGAGACCTGGGTTCGATTCCTGGGTAGGGAAGATCCCCTAGAGAAGGGAAATGGCAATCCACTCTAGTATTCTTGCCTGGAGAATCCCAAGGACAAAGGAGCCTGGCAAGCTACAGTCCATGGGGTGGCAAGAGTTGGACACGACTTAGCGACTTAACTACTACTACTAATTTGGCAGAAGGGAGTTCTCTGGGATTTCTAAAAGATCAGTAATCCAAATGATGAGGATACCACCCTCATGACCTAATAACCTCCCAAATGCCCCATCTCCTAATATCCTCACATTGGGGTTTAGGTTTTAACATGAATTTTAGAAGGACAGAAATATTCAGTCTATAGCAATAGTCTTCCCTTCAAAATGTGGAGCTTAGTTTCCCCTGCTCTTGAGGGGGCCAGACATAGTGATTTGTTTGTAACAAACAGAGTTTGGAAGGGTAAACAATACTTTTTACATTGGAGAAAAGAGGCAGGCAACATCTCAACCACTGGTCAAAGTTAACATAATCAATAAGTTAGGCTGATATCATATACACCCAATACCATGCCATGAAAAGGGAACGTCATCTCTTTGGTACTCTTCCAAAAATGCATAGTCTCAGTATAATCATTAGACAATGTAAGAAAAACCAAAATTAAGGGACATTCTGCCATATGCCTGGCAAGAACTCTTCAGAAGTACAAATTCATGAAGAAAAGAAAGCTATAAGAAACTACCACAGATTGGAGAAATGACCAAGGAAAAATGACCATGTGATATTCTGGGTTGGATCCTGAAACAGAAAAAGGACATTGGTGCTAAAACAGGGTATCTGAATAAACACTATAATTTAACTATGAACTGTGAACTATGGGCTAAATCTAGCCTATTGCCAGTTTCTGTAAAATTTCATTAGAATGGAGCTGTACCCATTTGTGTTACCTAATGGTGAGGATCAGAGAAGGCAATGGCACTCCACTCGAGTACTCTTGCCTGGAAAATCCCATGGACGGGGGCGCCTAGAAGGCTGCAGTCCATGGGGTCGCTAAGAGTAGGACACGACTGAGCAACTTCACTTTCACTTTTCACTTTCATGCTTTGGAGAAGGCAATGGCAACCCACTCTAGTGCTCTTGCCTGGAGAATCCCAGGGACAGGGGAGCCTGGTGGGCTGCCGCCTATGGGGTCGCACAGAGTCCGACACGACTGAAGCGACTTAACAGCAGCAGCAGCAGCAGCAGCAATGGTGAGGATGTCCAAGTATGCTTTAACTATAGTGGCAGAGTTGAATAATTGTGATAGAGCCATCTCACTCACAAAGCCTAAAATATTTACTATATATGTGACTCTTTACAGAAAGAGCCTACAGATCACTAGTATATGAAAATATCTGTGTACTATTGTACAGTCTTCTGTAGGTCTAAGATTACTTCAATACAAAATTTTTTAAGGTCACATGATTTACGTCATCTGTCCATTTTAAGCTACCGTTGTTTGAGAGCTTGCTATTTGTGAAACACTTTGCAAAATGTTTCTCATGTATTACCCTAGTTAATACTCTCAGCAGCCCTTTATAGTTTCTCCTATTGTTATCTTTCTTTTACACCTAAGGAAAACCAAGGTTAATTAAGTCAATGACTTGCTGAAAGACACAGTTCACATGGTTAAAAATGCAAAAGTGTTAGTGGCTCAGTCATGTCTGACTTTTTGCGACCCCAAAAATGCAAAGTTAGAGTTTAACCAGTCTGCCCAAGAGCAAAGTCCATATTATTCTATTCTGTCATCCATATGTATGGGTCAACTGAGAATATTCAGGGTCATCTTCATCTAAAGTTCAGAATTCATTTAGTCAACGTATTGAGCACGTACCACGCCCAACACAATTTTCTGAGATCTGCAGAATGACAATTCCTTTACCCACAGCACCTCCTGAACTTGCCTTTGCTCCTTCATGCTCTGATTAGGTTTATAATTATGTATATAGCCCTCCTTCCAGCTAGTTTCCTCTCTTACCTTTCCAGTTACAGTGCCTCAAATAATAAAATGCATACCAAAGGATAAATCTACATTTCCCTTACTCTTTTCACATAATTTTATATTCTGTGGTGGTATGTTCTTTGCTGTTATCCTTGATGTTCTTTTACTTTTTTTTTGTATTCAGTAGACACACATACCTGGTCTTTATTTGAAACTAATTTAAAGACCGATATTCTTATAAATTCTAGAAATGACAGGTTGATTTTTTTTAGGCTATTAAAAACATCTAAAACACCAAGTTACCTGAGTCTATTCCCTATTTGCATTCCCAATAGATAGTTGGGTTTAGATAGTTAGGTGGTTTACTACATTTCTTTATTCTAATTATTAAATATTAAACCCAGTTATAAACACATCTTTTGAAAACAAACCCTGGAAGAACAAATCCATTCACTATTTACTCATACTGAAGAGAATTTCTGAGTACTGCAGTTTCCATTACTTGAAAAAGGAAAGGAAAAAAATCTCTTTGGTCTCTGTGGATATTTCATGGTTAGGGAAGGGGGCAATTTCCCTCTGGAGGTTTGTAATTCATTTTACTAGAAGTCTACTTCTGGTTGACAGGATATTTTCAATGTGCAGATAAATGACTGACAAAACATTAAGCCCCATTGAACACAGTTAAGTATTCTTGCTATCTGAGTCCTGCTTTGACATAAGCAGAGAATGATTTTATTTGAGCCACACTTAGAATTCATGACAGGTTCACTTTCAAACACCACCACTCTGATGGCACTGCTGTCTTTACACAATGCTTCAATTCCCTTTTAAGAAGATACAATGCCTGTCTGGGTTTGACAAGTAAAACTAAAGTTTTAACTCCAAGGTTGTGCCATCGCTGGAAAAGAACTGATGAAAGATTTAAAAGAATTATTTTAAAACTGCCGTATTACTTTCATATCAGAATGCATTTAAATAAACAGCAGACAGTTTCATTACTGTCAAGAAGCACATTTTCAACTATACATTTCTATGGGAACATCTCTATCTATAGCAACACTCCATTGTTTAATTTGAGATATAGAGTATATGACGAAAACGTTTCATTGGCTTATTCTGTAGGCAATTCTTCAACCTGCTTAGGAGTGATACCAACATACAGACATTGATGGGTGGAGGAGAAAGAATTGTGATAAAAAATAGTAATGTTAAGGTTTACTACTAAGAAATAATCCTAAGGAGGTATTTAAATAATCCCGAGGAGGTATTTAAATTCCTCCTCAAGGATGTCCACTTATAAATGATTTCTCCAAATCCCTTGGGTTACTTTGTTGTCAGCATCTCTCTAATCCTCAAAATCTACTTTCCACCCTTGCAGATCACAGTGTCTTTCTGAACATTTTTTGTGATTTCCCAGAGGGTGGAAGTGGAAGTCACTCAGTTGTGTCTGACTCTTTGTGATCCCATGGACTGTCCATGGAATTCTTCAGGCCAGAATACTGGAGTGGGTAGCCTTTTTCTTCTCCAAGGGATCTTCCCAACCCAGGGATCAAACCCAGGTCTCTCGCATTGCAGGCAGATTCTTTACCAGCTGAGCCACAAGGGTAGATGTCTTTTTTGTTTGTTTGTTTTGTTCTCTAGTTCCGGTTGCTGCTTTTGTTCTTTTTAAAGGTTGCTCTTCCCTCTTCGTTATGTGGTCCCTGGTTCATACCATGTTGATCTAAATGTGAAATTCCACACTTTTTCTTAAATTTTGCCAAATAAACCACTCACACCAAGGCATTTGAGTAGATGGATTTGGCAAAGGTTTGAAAGATGAAGGAACATGGCAGTATTCCAAGCAATTCCAAAATCAAAGTTAGATATTCCTGGTTTTAGGTCTCTTCACTATTTCAGTAATGAGGCACCATCTGCCTGTCACATTACCTTACTTTCTCTCTTCCTCCATCATTCTGTCCCACTTTTCCAATTTCCCTGTCTTCTTTTTGACCACTCTTGACCCCAAACACACTTCAGCTCCCTCATCTATAGCTTCCTTCCAGCTGAACCTCAGGTCTCACTTTCTTCCTAAATGATTCCTTAAGTTCTGTTTTTAAACAAAGGCATATCCTCTATTAAGAACAATTTTACTAACAGCTCTTAGAATATTTACACCATCATACTTGGATATCAGAGCAGTTTCATGTAAGGTCAGTGTGACCACTAATGTTTGGGGCTTGATAATAATAAAGTCATTCAAAGCTTGGCTCAAATTCTAGATTGTCTAATTATTATCAGTGCCATTTCCCATCTGTTTTAAATGGAAACAACCTTCCTCATGGTATGATTTTGAAAATTAACAAGTGCTCAATACATGTTAAGTTCCTTTCCATCCTTTCTCTAAACATTTCATGGGTTCAAAATCTGATGATGAGCCAGATTTCAAACTCATTTCCTTTTAGCCAATACCATCTTCTGATGGCTTCCACGAGGCTGCTCACATCTTCTGATCTATACTGGCACAACTGACAGGGGCAAGCTTACAATTTATTCTTCCCACTCTTGCCACTCTCTCTTGTATTTGGTTGGGATTAAATACCAGCCTTATACTCCCCTATTTACCTGTCGTTGTTTATTTCTTAGCATTGGCATACTATCAGATTTTGTAGATGTCTGAGGAGTTAGGCTATATTGCCTGGATGGCTGGTGTTTTCTCAGTGGCTGGTGCTAGGATTGGCCAGGCACCCACTAAGCTGGCCCTGTGGGCCTTGATGAATGTAGCTCCTGACTGCTCTAGCTGTTGATATTCTGCTTCATTTTGTGATTTCTTGGGTTCATGCCTTCCTGCTCCCAGCCTGTATGTCTACTGTAGTCTTTCCTGTCTTTCCTAGCATAGGTTTGCTAACTGTAGTCACTGATTAAATGTTGCCACGAGTTTCCTTTTTATTCACTCTTTTACCTGTATTTCATGGTATCATGAAGTTGTCTAACAAAATAGCATAGTAAAACTAGGATGTATTTGGGCACAATCTCAAAATTTATTAAAGCTCTAGGAATTTGCTGGCAAATACTTACTGTGAAGATATTAGCACTGTGGAAACTACATAGTTGGAGTAAGAAAAAGATGAAGTCTGAAGTTTCAGGCTGTCACTTTGGTTTTTAGCACCATGTATTGGGAGGGGAAAGCTATAATATATGGAAAAGGAACTTACAGTGACATACATTAAAAGTTAGATTTGTGTGTAGAAAACAAACTCATGGTTAAAAACAAACCCTCCTACCAGAGGGTAGGAAAAGTGGGGTTCAGGTAAAACTAGTGAAGGGGTTTAAGAGGTACAAACTTCCAGCTATAAAATAAATAAGTCTTGGGGATATAATGTCTAGCATAGGAAACATAGTCAATAATAATTGCAATAACTTTGAATGGCTACTAGACTTACAGTCATGATCAATTTGTAATGTATATGTGTCAAATCATCATGTTGTATGCCTGAAATTAATATAATATTGTATGTCAACTGTACTATAAGGAAATTCTAACTTTAATAAATTGAGTTTCAAAGCCAAAACTCTCTAAGCTTAATGTAAAAATCTTATTTTAATTTTTTTTTGCTTAAAATATTCATTCTATTTTTTTCTATTACTATTCAATTAGATTATAGATTTAGCAGATTTGGGAAATTTAATTTCCTAGATTTAATGCAATTTAATTAGTTGATTGGGCTTCCCTGGTGGCTCAGATGGTAAAGAATCTGCCTGCAATGCAAGAGACACAGATTTGATCCCTGGGTTGAGAAGATCCCCTGGAGAAGGGAACGGCAATCCATTCCAGTATTCTTGCCTGGAGAATTCCATGGACAGAGGAGCCTGGTGGACTATAGTCCATGGGGTTGCAAACAGCTGGACACAACTAAGTGACTAACACTAACTGACTAACTGAAACAGTTGGTAAATGAATACCTTTAGCTATGTCACACTAAAATCTTAAATCTATTATATTGAATTTTCTTTAAAAATTAAATACAAAATAAGACAGATCTACAATTTAAACTAAAGGGACTTCATAGATTCTTAAATATGTCTTATGAACCTAAAAGTCTATTTATATAGATTTAATAAATTGTGTTTTCTTTGGCTTTAAATATTGTTTGAAACAAAGATTACACATGCTTTACATTAATATCATAAGTATAAGCAACTCAAATTGTCTTAAAATATTTTTAAAAAGTAAGTCTAATACTATAACAATCAATACTCAATTTAGAAACTATAACCACTCTGAGTAATTCACACTGAAACCTATTCTTGAAAGAGCTGAGAAGCAAGTCATAGCTAGAATTATTGAATTTGAAAACAAACCAAAAAATCTGCTGTCCAAGCACCAGAAAATTTCTTTGTCCACAGACACTCTGATGCCCCAGTTTTGTCTCAACATCCATGAAAATGATGACTGGGCTCTGAATGACAAATTCAGCTACCACATCTTCCTTTCTGCCCTTCTGGTTCCACAAAACCACTTGTCCAGGTAGATATAGTGACAAAGCATGTCTTCTGCTTCTTTTCTACCTTCCAAGTCTCCTCAGAGTATGTCTTACCTGCAGAAGTTATTTCATATACAGAGTCTTAGCTGCCAGGAAGTGTGAGTGCTGTGCTTTTTATTTCTTGGCTCTTGGAAGGCACATGGAAAGGTAGAATGCAGCCTAATGAACAAAAGGCTAAAGGAGTGAGAATTCAAACATGTACACGTAGAATGCAAGTACTCTTCATTGTCTAATGCATAGAAATAGTTTCAACAGTAGTGGAACTAAATTTCTGTTATAATGAAATGTTTTACAACATGGTTTTGCTGAATATTGTTGCTTCTATGTGTGCTGAGATAGGTATTCTCTTTAGAAAAGTGAAATGTAAACCTTGAAAATTACTCTTTTCTTATGAGAGATTGCAAAGCCTTTCCATCTTGTTAAATTTGTGATATACATGTTATTCTGGCAAGTCAAGACTGGATTTTACAGCCATGATAGTATCAGATATTGGCTTAAGCAATAATTCCTTTTTTAGCGATTGGATTTGATTGGTAAAATAACTGATCACTTTTCAGTTTATGTTTTTTTAACCATTTATTTCTTTACATCTCTGTTGGACTCTCAGCAGATTCAGAACAAAGCCATCATTCTGTATTTTCACAGCATCCAGAAGAAGTGTGTGTGTGTTGTAGATCAGTGCTTTTAAAATCTTTAAAAAAAATCTACTCCATGTTTCCTCAACAGTTTTTCATTTTCTTGAATGCTGTTTAAAATTTCAAAGTAAAATGAATGTATCATTGAAATCTGATAAAAATGATAATTTCAGAAGAGAAACAGTTTGATCTTAAGGGTTACTCATCTCTTTTTTAATATGCTTTTTATTAAAGTATAGTTGATTTCTTAAAAATGTTTATCTTATTGAAGTGGGCTTCCCTGGTGGCTTAGATGGTAAAGAATCCGCCCACAGTGTGGGAGACCTGGGTTAGATCCCTGGGTTGGGAGGATCCCCTGGAGAAGGGCATGGCAACCCACTCCACTATTCTTGCCTGGAGAATCCCCATGGACAGAGGAACCTGGTGGGCTACAGTCCGTGGGGTCGCAAGGAGTCGGACATGACTGGGCGACTAAGCACAGTATGGCTCACATTTTATGGAAGTATAGTGAATTTACAGTGTTGTGTTGCTTTCTGATGCTCAGCAAAGACATGGGTTCGATCTCTGGGTGGGTGGGGCGGGGGGGGGGGGGGGGGGGGAGATCCCTTGGAGAAGGAAATGGCAACTCACTCCAGTATTCTTGCCTGGAGAATTCCATGGGTAGAGGAGTCTCTCAGGCTATAGTTCATGGGATTGTAAAGAGTCGGACACAACTGAGCAACTAACACTTTCACTTGTTTCATTTCACAAGTTGCTAATATAGTACTGAGAGTTCTATTATACACCATACCTAATTTTTCCTGTTATTAGCATCTTGTATTAGGTATGCTTTTCACAATTAACAAACTACCATTGGGAATTCCCTGGTCATCCAGCGGATAGGACTCTGCCTGTCACTGCTGAAGGCAGTGACACTGCTGTTCAATCCCTGGTTGAGGAACTAAGACTCCATAATTAACATGGCCAAAAAAAAGTAGGGAATTCAGCTCAAGCAGTCCTTCAACTACTGAGCCCTGCTCCCACCTGCCAACCTCTGCCAGTGACTGTTTACCATCTTGTTACTTTTGGCCTTTCCAGAAAGTCAAATAAGTGGATTTCTGTATTAGCAATCTTTCAGTCTGGCTTTCACTTAGCAACATTCATTTATGATTCATTCATGTCTTTACGCAGCTTGATAGCTCATCATTTCTATTACTGAATAGTATTCCATTTTATGGCTATACCATAGTTTGTTAATCCATTCACTTACAGTTTTTGGCAATTATGAACAAAGCTGCTATAAAGTTCGTGTGCAGGTTTATGTGTGGGCATACAATTTCAAATCATTTTAGCAAATACCTAGAATTATTGGCAGATTTTATGTTAAAACTATGTTTAGACTATAAGAAACTGCCAAACAGTTTGTAAAGAGGTTGTACCATTTTGTATTCCCACCGAGAATGAACGAAAGTTTCTATTGCTTCTCATTCTTGCCAGTAATTGGCATTGTCAACTTTTTGAGTATCAAGCATTCCAACAGATGTGTAATGCTATCTCATTGCTGTTTTAATTTGCATTTGATTAAGGACATATGATGCTGAGCAAATTAAAACAGCAGCAGTTTCTCTGCCAGCAACTGTTACTGAAAGTTATGGGAATATTACTTATTCTAATAGGTGTATAGTGGTTTCTTTGTGCCCATGGGCAAGTGACTCGTATATTTTCTTCAGTGAGGTGTCTTCAGATATCTGGCATGTTTAAAAAATTGTGTTTGTTTTCTTAGTGCTGAGATTGAAGCATCCTTTATATATTTTGTATAAAAATTCTTTATCAGGTATATCTTTTGCAAATATTTTCTCCCAGATTTGACTTGCTAATATTTTTGCTGTGGATTACAATGGCAAATATATGTACAACATGGGATTCTCTGTATTATCTGAACCAAAGAAATTTTTGAAAATGCAAATTTCTCAGAGAAGATGTCTAGAGTCATTAGGATCAGAGAATTATAGAAAGTGATTTCATTTTATATCACTGACTACAAAATCTAGAGACTTGATTTCATCCTCTTTCAATCTAATGAGTTGGTATAATTTTTGTCATTTCTCAGTTTAGAAAGCTGACCATTCACAATTTAGGAATGATGTAAAGATCACCTGACTGAGAAGTGGTGAAGCTCTGTTTTATACCCAGGATCTTATGCCTTGAATATCCATGTTTTTCCCACCACAGACAGTCTTGCTATGAGTAGCGGAGGTGGAAAGCTAATACATTAAAAGCCATAAAGTGAATCATGATATTTGTATTAAAGTCATTGGTCTAAGGTGTATCAGTTCAGTTCAGTTGCTCAGTCGTGTCGGACTCTTTGAGACGCCATGAACCACAGCACACCTGGCCTCCCTGTCCATCACCAACTCCCGGAGTTTACCCAAACTCATGTCCATTGAGTTGGTGATGCTATCCAACCATCTCATCCTCTGTCGTCCCCTTCTCCTCCTGCCCCCAATCCCTCCCAACATCAGGGTCTTTTCCAATGAGTCAACTCTTCGCATGAGGTGGCCAAAGTACTGGAGTTTCAGCTTCAGCATCAGTCCCTCCAATGAACACCCAGGACTGATCTCCTTTTGGATGGACTTGAAGGATCTCCTTGCAGTCCAAGGGATTCTCAAGAGTCTTCTCCAATACCACAGTTCAAAATCATCAGTTCTTTGGCGCTCAGCTTTCCTCACAGTCCAACTCTCACATCCATACATGACCACTGGAAAAACCATAGCCTTGACTAGATGGACCTTTGCTGGCAAAGTAATGTCTCTGCTTTTGAATATGCTATCTAGATTGGTCATAACTTTCCTTCCAAGGAGTAACTGTCTTTTAATTTCATGGCTGAAATCACCATCTGCAGTGATTTTGGAGCCCCCAAAAATAAAGTCTGACACTATTTCCACTGTTTCCGCATCTATTTCCCATGAAGTGATGGGACCAGAATGCCATGATCTTCGTTTTCTGATGTTGAGCTTTAAGCCAACTGTTTCACTTTCATCAAGGAGGCTTTTGAGTTCCTCTTCACTTTCTGCCATAAGGGTGGTGTCATCTGCATATCTGAGGTTATTGATATTTCTCCCAGCAATCTTGATTCCAGCTTGTGCTTCTTCCAGCCCAGTGTTTCTCATGATGTACTAAGGTGCATAAGTATGTACATATGTATGTGTGTATGTATATATCTATTTTTCAGTACTCAGCACATACAATTGTGTATATTTTAAATGCTGAGTATTAAAAATATACATAACATAAACATTGTATAATATAATTTGATATTATGGAATATATTTTTATAATTTATACTAATATTAATACATGGTATTAATACATTTATTATGTGTTACAGATGCTGAGTACTGAAAACAAACTTCCTAACTCATATTCTAATGGAAGAAGACTGGGGTAGGTACAGACCCATTTATATTGAGAAACTGATAGGGAGTCTATATAACTCAATGCTATGTTTCTTTTAAAACTATGAAAAAGTGTTTTGTTCCCCTGAACCTCAAACTCATTTTCTTGGACACAGTCTCCTTTTACTTAGCAGCGTCTTTGTGAAAATTATCAATGCAACACTATTAATCATTTAGCAATTGGTATAAGAAAGAGCTTTTAGGAGATTCGTGTTGATGTACAATTCAGAAATAATAATTTGCTCACTGTGCTCCACAAGATGCCTATCATTTCATTCAAATGAACCACAGACACATCTTACATTTTTTACATACATCTAAAATTGGAATGTTTGGTGTATGTTTCTTTAATAAGCCTTATCATATTTACAATTTAGAGCTATGAGGATAATATGTAGGTTCTTTGGATGAAAGATTAAAGGTAAAATAAAGGAAATGTTATCTTTCAATTCTCTTGAAGTGGCTTGGTTTTTATCGATTAATAATGCCAAATAGTAGGGAAATGTTCAACTGAAATTTGCAAAAGATACTAGAAAATTAAAAAAAATTCCCTATAAACTAAAAAGTTTCAGAATGTGTAAGATGTTGCCTGTGATGACTATGAATTTATGAATATGGGACTGGCTAGTTAAATTTTATTTTAGTATCTTGTGGTGCTATACTTATTGTGTGGTCTTAGGTTATAAGCTAGCCGAGATATTTACTATAAGATTATCTGGAAAAAGGCACACTTTTAATTTAAGGTTAGTTAAACCACTGTGCTGTGCTCAGGCACCCGGTCATTTCCCACTGTTTGTGATCCCATGGGCTGTAGCCCACCAGACTCTTCTGTCCATGGGGATTTTCCAGGCAAAAATATTAGAGTGGGGTTGCCATGCCCTCCTCCAGAGGATCTTCCCAACCCAAGGATTGAACCCAGGTCTTCCACACTTCAGGCAGATTCTTTTACCACCTGTGGCACCAGGGAAGCCCCAGTTAAATTGCCAATGCTTGTATTTAGGAAAAATGAGTTTACGTGAGGGAAAAAAAAAAACCTGGCAAAGTTTTGTGTATGGCATTCATTTAGAGGATGAACATTTGAGGTAATCTGTCATCTCATGTTGCATGCTAAGCCCCTTCAGTCGTCTCTGACTCTTTGAGAGCCTATGGACCATAGCCTGCCAGGCTCCTCTGTCCCATAGCATTTCCCAGGCAAGAATAACTGGAGTGGATTGCCATGCCCTTCTCCAGAGGATCTTCCTGACCCAGGGACTGCCCAAAATAAATTTGTCTTTTTCTTATCAAATTATTATTATTGTCTCAATTCAGTTTTTAAAAAAGTTGAATTAAAAAAAATTGCTCTGGTCTAGGTAATGTCAAGTAAACTCAGAAATTGTCCTTTTCCCAACTTAGTCATTTTTTATATGAAATCTTTACACATGTGTGCTTTAACAAGAAAGACAAGGTTTTGCCCTTTCAATGACTGTCCCAGCAAAACAACCAAAATCTTGAATAATTACTTTAGGTGTTCAGATCATCTAAAGCTGCACCTGTTGGTGCCAGTGTAAGGAAGGCTAAAGTCAGAGGGGCTGAGGGTCAGTTAGTCTCAGTGGCATCACATCAGTCTGTGGCTTGTCATGACATAAAATCACAGTGTCACTGAAGACTGTAAGTCCTTGGAAAGAAGTGGTACCAAGTATAGATAAGAAGCCGAGGTTCAAACTGTTTGGGCTGAAACTTGGCTTCATCATTCACCAGATGGCTGACCTCGAGCAAGCTGCTTAATAACTCTGTGCCTTACTCCCTTCATATCTGAATGAGAATAAAACTGGTACCTATCTCATTCAGTTCAGCTCAGTTCAATTCAGTCACTCAGTCGTGTCCGACTCTTTGCGACCCCATGAATCGCAGCACGCCAGGCCTCACTGTCCATCACCAGCTCCTAGAGTTCACTCAGACTCACGTCCATCGAGTCCGTGATGCCATCCAGCCATCTCATCCTCTCTCGTCCCCTTCTCTTCCTGCCCCCAAATCCCTCCCAGCATCAGAGTCTTTTCCAATGAGTCAACTCTTCACATGAGGTGGCCAAAATACTGGAGCTTCAGCTTTAGCATCATTCCTTCCAATAGAAATCCCAGGGCTGATCTTCAGAATGGACTGACTGGATCTCCTTGCAGTCCAAGGGACTCTCAAGAGTCTTCTCCAACACCACAGTTCAAAAGCATCAATTCTTCGGTGCTCAGCCTTCTTCACAGTCCTACTCTCACATCCATACATGACCACAGGAAAAACCATAGCCTTGACTAGACCGACCTTAGTTGGCAAAGTAATGTCTCTGCTTTTAAATATACTATCTAGGTTGATCATAACTTTTCTTCCAAGGAGTAAGCGTCTTTTAATTTCATGGCTGCCGTCACCATCTGCAGTGATTTTGGAGCCCCAAAAATAAAGTCTGACACTGTTTCTACTGTTCCCCCCATCTATTTCCCATGAAGCGATGGGACCAGATGCCATGATCTTCATTTTCTGAATGTTGAGCTTTAAGCCAACTTTTTTCACTCTCCTCTTTCACTTTCATCAAGAGGCTTTTTAGCTCCTCTTCACTTTCTGCCATAAAGGTGGTATCATCTATTGCATATCTGAGGTTATTGATATTTCTCCTGGCAATCTTGATTTCAGCTTGTGTTTCTTCCAGTCCAGCGTTTCTCATGATGTACTCTGCATAGAAGTTAAATAAGCAGGGTGACAATATACAGCCTTGACATACTCCTTTTCCTATTTGGAACCAGTCTGTTGTTCCATGTCCAGTTCTAACTGTTGCTTCCTGACCTGCATACAGATTTCTCAAGAGGCCAGGTCAGTGGTCTGATATTCCCATTTCTTTCAGAATTTTCCACAGTTTCTTTGTGATCCACACAGGCAAAGGCTTTGGCATAGTCAATAAAGCAGAAATAGATGTTTTCTGGAACTCTCTTGCTTTTTCCATGATCCAGTGGATGTTGGCAATTCGATCTCTTGTTCCTCTGCCTTTTCTAAAACCAGCTTGAACATCAGGGAGTTCACGGTTCACGTATTGCTGAAGTTTGGCTTGGAGAATTTTGAGCATTACTTTACTAGCATGTGATGATGAGTGCAATTGTGTGGTAGTTTGACCATTCTTTGGCATTGCCTTTCTTTGGAATTGGAATGAAAACTGACCTTTTCCAGTCCTGTGGCCACTGCTCAGTTTTCCAAATTTGCTGGCATATTGAGTGCAGCACTTTCACAGCATCATCTTTCAGGATTTGAAATAGCACTACTGGAATTCCATCACCTCCACTAGCTTTGTTCGTAGTGATGCTTTCTAAGGCCCACTTGACTTCACATTCCAAGATGTCTGGCTCTAGATTAGTGATCACATCATCATGATTATCTGGGTCGTGAAGATCTTTTTTGTACAGTTCTTCCATGTATTCTTGCCACCTCTTCTTAATATCTTCTGCTTCTGTTAGGTCCAGACCATTTCTGTCCTTTATCGAGCCCTTCTTTGCATGAAATGTTCCCTTGGTATCTCTAATATTCTTGAAGAGATCTCTAGTCTTTCCCATTCTGTTGTTTTCCTCTGTTTCTTTGCATTGATCGCTGAAGAAGGCTTTCTTATCTCTTCTTGCTATTCTTTGGAACTCTGCATTTAGATGCTTATATCTTTCCTCTTCTCCTTTGCTTTTCGCCTCTCTTCTTTTCACAGCTATTTATAAGCCCTCCCCAGACAGCCATTTTGCTTTTTTGCATTTCTTTTGCATGGGGATGGTCTTGATCCCTGTCTCCTCTACAATGTCACGAACCTCCGTCCATAGTTCATCAGGCACTCTATCTATCAGATCTAGGCCCTTAAATCTATTTCTCACTTCCACTATATAATCATAAGGGATTTGATTTAGGTCATACCTGAATGGTCTAGCGATTTTCCCTACTGTCTTCAATTTAAGTCTGAATTTGGTAATAAGGAGCTCATGATCTGAGCCACAGTCAGCTCCTGGTCTTGTTTTTGTTGACTGTATAGAGTTCTCCATCTTTGACTGCACAGAATATACTCAATCTGATTTCGGTGTTGACCATCTGGTGATGTCCATGTGTAGAGTTTTCTCTTGTGTTGTTGGAAGAGGGTGTTTGCTATGACCAGTGCATTCTCTTGGCAAACTCCATTAGTCATTGCCCTGCTTCATTCCGCATTCCAAGGCCAAATTTGCCTGTTACTCCAGGTGTTTCTTGACTTCCTACTTTTGCATTCCAGTCCCCTATGATGAAAAGGACATCTTTTTTGGGTGTTAGTTCTGAAAGGTCTTGTAGGTCTTCATAAAACTGTTCAACTTCAGCTTCTTCAGCAGTACTGGTTGGGGCATAGACTTGGATAACTGTGATATTGAATGGTTTGCCTTGGAGACGAACAGAGATCATTCTGTCATTTTTGAGATTACATCCAAGTACTGCATTTTGGACTCTTTTGTTGACCATGATGACTACTCCATTTCTTCTGAGGGACTCCTGCCCGCAGTAGTAGATATTATGGTCATCTGAGTTAAATTCACCCATTCCAGTCCATTTTAGTTTGCTGATTCCTAGGATGTTGACGTTTACCCTTGCCATCTCTTGTTTGACCACCTCCAATTTGTCTTGATTCATGGACCTGACATTCCAGGTTCGTATGCAATATTGCTCTTTACAGCATCGGATCTTGCTTCTATCACCAGTCACATCCACAACTAGGTATTGTTTTTGCTTTGGCTCCATCCCTTCATTCTTTCTGGAGTTATTTCTCCACTGATCTCCAGTAGCATATTGGGCACCTAATGAACTGGGAAGTTCCTCTTTTGGTATCCTATCATTTTGCCTTTTCATACTGTTCATGGGGTTCTCAAGGCAAGAATACTGAAGTGACTTGCCATTCCCTTCTCCAGTGGACCACATAACATTTTTTATTCAATGACATAGCCCACTTTTAGCACCTAACTGGCACTTGAAAAATACTGTGTAGTAGGAGTAATTCCAGAAGCACTCTATGAAGACATATACTCATAATATCTGTTGTTCACATTCTTCCCACATTTCCTTTGCTACGTCTCTATCTGCTTCAAAAATAGAACATGATGGTTTTGCTTTGCATAATGTAATTTCAGAAATATATGTTGCATCATTTTCCAAGTGGAAAATACTTCCTAAAATTCCAGTTGATCAATAAATTTTATAACCAAATAAAGTGTAGATTTGTTTCATTCATGTTAATTATCTGCTAAGCTTGAAAAACATTGGGAAAGAGAGATCTTCTGTGTGATGGAAAAATAATGAACTCAGATTTCATTTGCATTGTTTGAAGCAAATTTAAAACTCATATTTTATTGATAAGACTGGTGGCTCAGATATTAAAGAATTCACCTGCAATACAGAAGACCTGGGTTCAATCCCTGGGTTGGGAAGGTCCCCTGGAGAAGGAAATGGCAACCTACTCCAGCATCCTTGTTTTGGGAATTCCATGGACAGAGGGCTATAGTCCAAGGGGTTGCAAAGAATCAGACAAGACTGAGTGACTTTCACTTCACTTTCATATTAAATTGCATTTTAACTTTTGTTAAGATGAAGCATCAGAGCTTAATATCAATTCGGACTGTGAAACAAGAGGAATTTTAAGAACTTTAATGTAATTAACAATAATATTTGACAATAATACAATAATAATATTTGACTAATTATTAATAATGTATTGTTCCATCTATCAGTTGTTTTAAGTGCTCTAAGCATTACATACTTAATTTGACTTATACAAAGTTCCTCCTCAGATTCATTTCCTACCTACTTTTAACTCATATGTATTAAATATTTTTCCATTTCCAACTGGAACATTATTCTGATTTGTGACTTCATCACTCATGAAGACTTTAAGTTACTCACAGGTTTTTTGACTGATATGGACATAAACGATCATAAAGAGGTAGAAAGTGGAACCTCTGTCATAGCTACAGTGAGTGCTCTGAAGAGTGTGTGTGTGTGTGTGTGTGTGTGTGTGTGTGTATGCCATGGCCCAATATGGATATTTTAGCACATATTCTTTTTGATAAACATAAATGTTTGTTCTAAAATTCTTGAACATAAATGTTAGATAATGGATAAATAATTCAAAAGAAAACATGTAAAGAATATGTCATTTAAGAACATTAATTTTTAACAATTATTAATCTTATTTGTTAGATCCCTAAAGAGAAAAGTTTGATGACTTATCTCTCAGGTGATGTTAAAACACCAGTTGTGTATACAGTTATGCTTCCTGATTAAATCACATTGCTTCTGTTGCTATTGTCAGCTTCACTTAAAACTAAAATACATAGGACATTTTGGCTCTCTTGGGGACTTCTCTTGTTTGTTCATTGTTATAACTTCAGTTCAGTTCAGCTGCTCAGTCATGCCCAACCCTTTGTGATGCCATGAACCACAGCACGCCAGGCATCCCTGTCCATCACCAACTCCCGGAGCTTATTCAAACCCATGCCCATTGAGTCGGTGATGCCATCCAACCATCTTATCCTCTGTCATCCCCTTCTCCTCCTGCCCTTGATCTTTTCCAGCATCAGGGTCTTTTCCAATGAGTCAACACTTCGTATGAGGTGGCCAAAGTATTGGAGTTTCAGCTTCAAAATCAGTCCTTCCAAAGAACACCCAGGACTGATCTCCTTTAAGATGGACTGGTTGGATCTCCTTGCAGTCCAAGGGACTCTCAAGGGTCTTCTCCAACACCACAATTACAAAAGCATCAATTCTTCAGCGCTCAGCTTTCTTTATAGTCCAACTCTCACATCCATACATGACCACTGGAAAAACCATAGCCTTGACTAGATGGACCTTTGTTGGCAAAATAATGTCTCTGCTTTTTAATACGCTATCTAGGTTCCTTCCAAGGAGTAAGCATCTTTTAATTTCATGGCTGCAATCACCATCTGCAGTGATTTTGGAGCCAGAAAAATAGTCAGCCACTGTTTCCACTGTTTCCCTATCTAATTGCCATGAAGTGATGGGACTGGATGCCATCATGATCTTAGTTTTCTGAATGTTGAGCTTCAAGCCAACTTTTTCACTCTCCTCTTTCACTTTCATCAAGAGGCTCTTTAGTTCTTTGCTTTCTACCATAAGGGTGGTGTCATCTGCATATTTGAGGTTATTAATATCTCTCCTGGCAATCTTGATTCCAGCTTGTGCTTCTTCCAACCCAGTGTTTCTCATGATGTACTCTGCATATAAGTTAAATAAGCAGGGTGACAATATACAGCCTTGACATATTCCTTTTCCTATTTGGAACCAGTCTGTTCCATGTCCAGTTCTGACTGTTGCTTCCTGACCTGCATACAGATTTCTCAAGAGGCAGGTCAGGTAGTCTGCTATTCCCATCTCTTTCAGAATTTTCCACAGTTTATTGTGATCCACACAGTCAAAGGCTTTGACATAGTGCTTAGCAAAGTACTCAGCATGTAGTAAGTGCTCAATAAATATTGCATTTTGTAACAAGTAAATGGCTGAGTCAGTGCTGATTACAGAGAACTTTGAGCATTTAAGAATTTTTGCAAACATCGACTTCTGTCAAAAATAATATGTACATATTTTAGAAACTTTAGAGAATGCAGATAGGCATATAGTAAAAACATTAAATTACATAAGAATACACTATTTATACACAGTTTTCTAAGCATTTGTCATATACTCTACATATATTCATGAAAACTACAAGAAGCAGAATGGAGTGGACATAGGCTCATCCAACAGAGAGACTATTTGAAACAGGGATGGAGGGAAACAGGAGGCAAAGCCTGTGCTTCTGTCTTAGAGCCCTGTTCTCTCGTGGGCCCTATTTAGCCTGTGTTGTATCTTAGTGAGAGAAGAGGGGCCAGCAAACCCCAAGAAGATGATTTATAGCAAAATCTTTGGGAGACTTAAATGGTCAAGGATGAGAGCATCCAAGATGGGCAGCTGAAACCGGCATAGGAATCTTGACTGTGGCCACGTAGTCTCTTCAAATAGGTTCCTAGACATGGAATTATTGCGTTAAATGATATGCATATGCATTTAATTTGCATTACAACCAGACTGTCCAGAAATGTTGAAAAAGTAAAAGTAATGATTATCGCCTCTATTACAACATAATAATCAGCTGAACACGCATTAATTAAATGTGTACAACAATTCTCAACTCTATTCTTGAGCCTGCATTATGCAATAGAGTAAGAAACTTGTAGTAAACTTGACCAAATAATTTTAAAGTCAGAGTCAGTCTTTATCATCAAGTGTCAGGAGCTAGGCCACAAAGCTCGGGAGGCTCCAGCTGCTTGTGTCCATTCCTGACTGGTCTGTGATACAGATGTACCCCATAGTTGATTTAGACAAATGGCCCACTTGGGGACCCAGGTGGGCACTTACCCTACTGCTTGCCATGGGGGATTCTAGAGAAACATTCCATGGAGTGTGATTCCAAAAATCTTACTGATATAGCAGGTTTTATTCCCTTCCAAGCTGTTCCTGGAGCTGGCAAAACCAGCTCCTTTCTTCCTCTGCTCTTCCCTTTACCTTCCAAACTGGCTCAAGCTCTATTCCCATAAGAAAACACATGTATCTTTGAACTTTTATGGAGCTCTTTATGCATTCTGTCCATCTCTTAATTATACCACTGTAGGGATATTTTCCGTTGATGGGCGGGGCTGTGTTCTCTCCCTGTTGCTTGACTGAGGCCAAACTTTGGTGGAGGTAATGAAGATAATGGTGATCTCCTTCAAAAGGTCCCATGCATGCACTGCCCTACTCAGTGCCTCTGACTCTGAAGCAGGCCACTGCTGATCCTGAAGCAGGCTGCTACCTACCCACACCTCTGCTGGAAACTCCTGGACACTCATGGGCATGTCTGGGTCAGTTTCTTGTGGGGTCACTGCTCCTTTCTTCTGGGTCTTGGTGAACAGAAATTTTTGTTTGTGCTCTCCAAGAGTATGTTTCCCCAAGCCTGTGTAAGTTCTGGTGGTTCTATGGTGGGGCTAATGGCAACCTCCTTCAAGAGGACTTATGCCATATGCAGGTGTGCTTCACCCAGAGCCCCTGCGGCAGGCCATGGCTGACCTGTACCTCCACAGAAGACACTCAGAAACAGTTCTGGCCCAGTCTCTGTGTGTTCGGCCAGCATTTTGTGCCCTTCCCATGTCTGAACAGCTCAGGCGAACAGGGGCTTGGTGAGTGCACGGTCCAGGTGAGCTTTGAGTCTTAATGACCTCCCTGGTCCCAGCCACTTGGTTTCCTGGGTGCACCACGAGAGCACCATTTCAAGTGTGCTGTATATCTCCTCTGGAGAGCTATCTCAGGCTGCAAGCCTCCTGGTGGATGTGAACCATCCAGGATCTCAGGAAGACATCAGCAAAAACAAGACCAGGAGCAGACTGTGGCTCAGATCATGAACTCCTTATTGCTAAATTCAGACTTAAATTGAAGAAAGTAGGGAAAACCATTAGACCATTCATGTATGACATAAATCTAATCCCTTACAATTATACAGTGGAAGTGAGAAATAGATTCAAAAGATAAGATCTGATAGACAGAGTGCCTGAAGAACTACGGATGGAGATTCATGACATTGTACAGGAGGCAGTGATCAAGACCATCCCCAAGAAAAAGAAATGAAAAAAGGCAAAATGACTCTCTGATGAGGTCTTACAAATAGCTGTGAAAAGAAGAGAAGCTAAAGCAAAGGAGAAAAGGAAAGATATACCCATCTGAAGGCAGAGTTCCAAAGAATAGCAAGGAGTGATAAGAAAGACTTCCTCAGTGATCAGTGCAAAGAAATAGAGGAAAAAAATAGAATGTGAAAGACTAGAGATCTCTTCAAGAAAATTAGAACTATCAAGGGAACATTTCATGCAAAGATGAGCACCAATAAAGGACAGAAATGATATGGACCTAACAGAAGCATAAGATATTAAGAAGAGGTGGCAAGAATACACAAAACTATACAAAAAAGACATTCATGACCCAGATAACCATGACGGTGTGATCACTCACCTAGAGTCAGACATCCTGGAATGTGAAGTCAAGTGGGCCTTAGGAAGCATCACTATGAACAAAGCTAGTGGAGGTGATGGAATTCCAGTTGAGCTATTTTAAATCTTAAAAGATTATGCTGTGAAAGTGCTACACACAATATGCCAGCAAATTTGGAAACCTCAGCAGTGGCCACAGGACTGGAAAAGGTGAGTTTTCTTTCCAATCCCAAAGAAAGTCAATACAAAAGAATGTTCAGACTACCGTACAATTGCATGCATCTCACATGCTAGCAAAGTAATGCTCAAAATTCTCTGAGCCAGGCTTCAACAGTACATGAACTGTGAACTTCAAGATGTTCAAATAGGATTTAGAAAAGGCAGAGGAACGAGAGATCAAATTGCTAACATCTGCTGAATCATTGGAAAAGCAAGAGAGTTCTAGAAAAACTTCTACTTTTGCTTTACTGACTATGCCAAAGCCTCTGACTGTGTGAATCACAACAAACTGTGGAAAATTCTTCAAGAGATGGGAATACTAGACCACCTTTTCTGCCTCCTGAGAAATCTTTATGTAGGTCAAGAAGCAACAGTTAGAACTGGACATGGAACAACAGACTAGTTTCAAATTGGGAAAGGAGTATGTCAAGGCTGTATATTGTCACTCTGCTCATTTAACTCATAGGCAGAGTACATCATGAGAAACGCTGGGCTGGGTGAAGTACAAGCTGGAATCAAGATTGCTGGGAGAGATCTCAATAACCTCAGATACACTGATGACACCACCCTTATGGCGGAAAGTGAAGAGGAATTAAAGAGCCTCTTGATGAAAGTGAAAGACAAGAGTGAAAAAGTTGGCTTAAAACTCAACATTCAGAAAACTAGGATTATGTCATCTGGTCCCATCACCCATCACTTCATGGCAAATAGATCGGGAAACAATGGAAACGGTGAGAGACTTTTTTTGGGTGGGGGCTCCAAAATCACTGTCAATGGTGACTGCAGCCATGAAATTAAAAGACGCTTGCTCCTTGGAAGAAAAGCTATGAACAGCCTTGACACCATATTAAGAAACAGAGACATTACTTTGCCAACAAAAGTCCGTCTTGTCAAAGCTATGGTTTTTCCAGTAGTCATTTATGGATGTGAGAGTTGGACTATAAAGAAAGCTGAGTGCCGAAAAATTGATGCTTTTGAACTGTGGCATTGTAGAAGACTCTTGAGAGTCCCTTGGACTGCAAGGAGATCCAACCAGTCCATCCTAAAGGAAATCAATCCTGAATATTCATTGGAAGGACTAATGCTGAAGCTAAAACTCCAATACTTGGATCACCTGAAGTGAAGAACTGACTCCTTGAAAAAGACCCTGATGCTGGGAAAGATTGAAGGCAGGAGGAGAAGGGGATGACAGAGGATGAGATGGCTGGATGGCATCACTGACTCAATGGACATGATTTTTAGCAACCTCTGGAAGTTGATGAAAGACAGGGAAGCCTACAGCCCCGTGGCTGTAGTCCACGGGGCCACAAAGAGTCGGACAAGACTGAGTAACTAAACAACAACAGTTATATTGTGTTACAGACTTGGGTGTATGTGCTTATGTGTGTATGATATACATAATGGTACTTACTCACTTGGCCTTAGTTTTCTTTTGCATAAGTTGGATAAGCACTAGTCTTCATCATAACTTCAAATGAGAAGAATTCATTATGCTTCTGTCTCAGACTGCAAGGGAAATCCTTTTAGGGATGGATACAATCAAGGTAGAGGCACAAAGCACCTTGTCCACATACAGCTATCACCCCCCACCCCCCACCCTCAAGGCTTGCTTCTTTTTCTTTCCAGTTTATTTATGGACTCACTGCTGTTAGTTAGGGGAAGACACAAACCAGTCCTTTCATTTTTTCATTGTTTTAGTCTTACATCTTGCAGGATATTGTAGAGTTTAGCTACCTGTAGTTTGGGACATCTTCTCCACAAATGAAGATAGGAATGGTTGTAAGAGAAGGTGAAATGACCTAGGACTGGTAGTTGGCATCTTTATATGCCACTCCACCTAATACGTCACTCCATTAGAGCTCTGGCAATCAACAGTGTGGTACTGACAAAATTATTAATGTGCAGAAAATGGAAGGGAAAATGCAATGATGTATCTCCAAATTGTGCGTGCGTGCTCAGTTGTGTCCAACTCTTGGTGACCCAGTGAACTATAGCCCACCTGGGTTCTCTGCCCATGGGATTTCCCAGGCAAGAATGTTGCAGTTGGTTGCCATCTTGTCCTCCAGGGGCTCTTCCTGACCCAGGATGTGAACCTACATCTCTTATGTCTCCTGCATTGGCAGGTGGGGTTCTTTACCTGTGTGCCACCTGAAGCATATACTAATGGAAGCATTACAAACCATTGCTAAAGGAACACCTTTATGTAATTAACGAGTGGTATGGGGAAAAACTATTTCCAGATGGATCGAGAAATAAACAGGAGAAAAAATGAAGAGCTTTGAATAGTGATGTCTTTCAAATAAATAACATTTAGCTATGAAAGTGAAATCTTTTTATTTTCTGAGGTTTAGATAAATGAACCTCAGAAAATTTACCACACAAAGACTATCTTTGAAATTACACTTACAGAAAGACCTCCAGGAAAAAGAGGAATGAGTATAGGATGAAGAGACACTATAGAGTAAGAGCTTAGCAAGTGTTGTTATTGCCTTAATAAGCAACAGCAATAACCAACAGACCCCAAAGCAATCCAGAATTAAAATTTCAAGTGATTCAAATATGACTTGAGATGTTGGACATAAGTGGGGCCTGAAAATAGTTTAAGGAAAATACAAAAATATCAATAAATTTAGAAATTGAGACAAAAATAAATGCAAAGTTGGGCTTTAGTTAGAAATAATCACATAAAGACAAAAATAGTATGTCTGCTATTTTACATAAAATTCAAGACACCATCAATTGTAAAATACACCATCATTTCATTTACCGCTATGAAAGAAAAAATGCTGCCAACTGTGAAAAGAGACTGCCAGTCAAGACACAATGCTTTCTTATTTAGAATTTTTTTTTCAGATTGAAAGAGCTCTTTTAGTCCTATCATTTTCATAAAACTATAAAAAGAAAAACCAAAATAATACTGGTAAGTATATGCCTAAAACTTCTTCATACCGAGTTCAACTCTTCTACATGACTTTTTAGTCATTAATATTTGTGTTTTCCACACAAAATAATCCTCTGTGCTATGAAAAGTGGTGATGAAACATTTTAAAAATGAATTTATAGAAGCTACTATGTATTCTATGTAGAACAGGCCTACATTAGACTTCTCCTGAGGTATGTTGCTAAATATGTCCGATTTGTCACCCACATCAACATCTTTTCCAGTATTTTTTGGTTCCCAAGGGTTAAATATATTCTTATCTCCACCATTTTCTCTATGATTTTCTTCCAAACTCCTGGCCCCTAATCTTTAGGCTACCATGCTGGCTCTTTTGACATTCCTGAAGGCTCAGTAAGTGACAGCTATGTCACAACTACTGCCTGGCCAGCAGGGGTCATAAAACAGTACTGATTTCAAGATATGACATCACCAAATTCATGCATTTTATATATCATGAAACATGTGCATTTTAGAAACCATGAAAAGCTTTCAACCAACTGAAAAAAATCAATCTTTCTAATATTAAGAAGAAAAGGAGAAAAAAGGGAACAATAAAAATATAGTAATACAGAACACGAAGCATTACACAGACAAATCCCATTATAAGAGTAATTTTGATAAATGTGAGTTCAACTTAAAAGTCTAAAGATAGAGACTCACCGATTGGATCTGAAGTAACGTTTTTACCTGTATGCTGTTGTATTAGGGGCTTCCCTGGCGGCTCAGACAGTAAAGAATCTGCCTGCAATGCAGGAGACCCGGATTAAATTCCTGGATTGGGAAGATCTCCTGGAGAAGGAAATGGCTATATTAGTCAAGATCCCTCCAAAGGAAAAAAAAAAATGTAAGTATTTACAGGGAATTTAATACAGGGCATTGGTTATGTAGATGTTTGATGAGTGAAATGCAGAAGATAATTAGCAGGAGCAAAAAAGAAGAAAGAGTGATACCCAAAGATCAGAAGTTTGCTGACACTTCTATGCTGGAGTCCAAGAGTCTACACCTGCTGATGAACTGCTGGAGATGTCACATCCTGTCAGGATTCACCGAAGAGCTGCCTCTTTCACAGGGTTGGAACCACGGCCTACACTGTGTCTACAGCCGATGCTGTCGCACGTGGATGTGCTGTCAGCGCTATTGCTCTGTCACTGCTTCTGCTGCTGCCACCACTCAAGATTCTGCCAGAGACGGGATGTAGGATGAGAGGCAGTTCTCCCCTCCTCCACCATACATATTCCTATCAGGACTCCCGTTAGCAGAACTTGACAGGAAGCCAGTTGGCAAGAGATCTTGGGAAGTGTCATTTGCAGACTCCCAGCCTCATCCAACACATCGAAGAATACAGAAGGGGCTTCAAACAAACAACATTAACTGACACCATTATCTGCAAGATGTGCATTTAAAACAAAAGGATAGGGAACTGTTTAATCATTCATTCATTCAACAAATATTTATAGCATGCCTTTTAAGTGTCAGATCCTCTTCCAGGTGTGATGATACAGCAAGGTGGGAACAAGACAGACAAAATACCTGCTCAGCATATTTTTGACCTGCTAACTCAGAATAGCTAGGCAGCAAACAAAATAAGTAATTAAATCCTACAATATTTGACGATGTGTCAAATGCTAAAGGAAAAGTAAAGCAGGAGGAGAGATAGGGAGGCGTGCATACTTAGTAGCTTCAATCATGTCTGACTGTTTGCAACCCCATGGAGTGCAAAAATCCTCTGTCCATTGCATTTTTCAGGCAAGAATACTGGAGTGGGCTGACATGTCCTCCTCCAGGGGATCTTCCTGACCTAGGGATTGAACTCACGCCTTCTGCATTGCAGGCAGATTCTCTACTGCTAAGCCACTGGGGAAGCCCAATAGGGAAGCAGGGGATTGCAATTTATTCAAACAGCAATCTGGAAAGGCTTTTGAAAAAGATAAGGATGAAGAGAGGAAAGAAGTCTGAATGAAATGTGAACTAGTTATTTTAATAACACTCCAAGTAAGGATTATGGTGAAAGTACAATAGGGATAAAGAAGTAAAAGAAATCTTAGACAGAGAAGACACAGTAATGTGCATAATTTACAGTGTATCAGTGCAGCCCAGAAACATAAATAGCAACAATGGAATGCAAATCACAAAGGAAAAAATTTTAATGGCATTAAAATGGACAATTAAAAAGAGTGTCAGCAAAATTCAAAGACAAGTGGGAAATTTGTAGAAATTGTTTGTTACCTAGATCACAAAAAGATAAATATACAAGACAAATAAAGAATTTCTATAATATAATGAGATTGGACATGGGAGAAGGACTCAACACATCATTGCTGGTTGTTGACAAAGAAAGCATGAGGACAACATCTAAGAGCAGAAGCTGGTCCCTAGCTGATATCCAGAAAGAAAATGCAGACCTCAGACCTAGAGGCTCAAGGAACTGGGTTTTGCCAAAAATCTGAATGAGCCTGGAAGTGGATTTTTCCCCTGAGACCCCAGATAACAGTTTAACCCAGCTGACACCTTGACCTTAGAGATACAAAGCAGAGAACCCAGCAGAACCTGATTGGACTTCTGATCAGCATAACTGTGAGATGATACGTAGGTGCTGGTCTAAGCCACTAGTTTGTGATATTTTGCTACATAGCTATAGAAAACTAGTACACTATTAAAATCCAAAGACAACATCTACCTGAGTATTGTAGAAAATATCAGGTGAAATATCACATCTTCTTCCAGGCTTCTAGATGTCTAAATCTTAGAAAATTTCCAAAACGTGACCAAATACAGATTATTGCAATATTATAGCTTAAAAAATAATGAGAAAGACAAATCATTCTAGAGAACATAGGCAAAGGCTTTGAATGGCTAATAAAAATGCAAAAGATCTCTAAATTTAAGAATGCCAGCATGCATGCTCAGTCACTTCAGTTGTGTCTGACTATTTGTGACCCTATGGACTGTAGCCCACCAGGCTCCTTTGTCCATGGGAGTTTCCAGGCAAGAATACTGGAGTGGGTTACCATGCTCTCCTCCAGGGCATCTTCCCAACCCAGGATTGAACTTGCGTCTCTTGTGTCTCCTGCATTGTAGGCAGATTCTTTTACCGCTAAGCCATCTGGGAGGCCCCAAATTTCTTAACAGCTTACAAAATAACTTAGAATGAAATAATTTCTTTAGCTTCAGATTGGTAAAAACTTTATAACACCTATTGTTGGGAAGAAATATAAATGGAAGGAAAATGAAAACTCTTATTCACTGATGATAAGAGAATAAAGGAGACCAAAACTTTGACTATTTTGGTAATAATTACTATATTCAAATATGTCCATATACTAGTATCAAAAATTCCATTTTGGGTATATTTTATCAAGTATATTTTCCATATTAAAGAGACCAAAGAACTGTACTTAAAAAAAAAAAAGCTTTGTTATTTTAAAGAATTGCAGTGTAGGAAAAAGAAGGCCTAGTATCTTGTTCTGGTGATGACGATATCTCATTTCCTTACATACCAACATTAGAGGATTAAAAAAAAATAGCTCAGTTAATTCAAGACTTATACTCCCCTATTCTCTATATACAAAGACATGGATTCAGAGATTTCATGTCCACTTGATAGGGATGCATAAGAAACAAATCTTGAGAGAGAAAACTGAATATACATGGTTTGAAAAGAAGTTAACCATATACACTTTTAAAAAAGGCAACTTGCAATATTTACTTAGAACAAATATTGTGGGACTGTGATATTAAAGATCTCTAGGGGTGTTTATTTTATAGCAAAACATTATGTCAGCTGAGTATTTAACTGAAAAACTAACATGAACATCTTTTGATAGTTGGGACTGATTTTGTCATCACACTCTTGTGGTATTATATGTAGGAAGATGTGCACAATAGTTTTCAGTGTAGCATTATTTGTACAGTAATAAGAAAAAATATGAAAACTCCAACTATTCAGCACTGTATGAATATAGAAACAAATTTTGGAAGATTTGTACAGAGGAATATTATACAGCTTGTAGAATAATCTAGAACTAGAAATAAAAAAACTCAGATTGAAGTTTGAGTGCTGAGTGGAAGTCATTTTTAGTGCAATATGTGGCCCAATCCAAAACAGTATCTAAACTTTGATGGATGGGTTTGAAGGAGGAAAATGTAGTGAGTCTTTCAAGGCTGAAAAATCTCAGATCATCTCTGTTCTATATTTGGAAATTAAAGTCTCATAGTACAGCTGATCCCACTGAGAAAAGTTTCAATGGCACAGCTCACTTTAAAGTTTGCCTTGCAATTTGGGTGTCTGACTACCATTGTTGTTTGATCTGGAATTATTATATCCAATTATTTTTTAGTAAAGTCAAGTCTGCCCCCACTTAAAGCAGGCTAAGTATCAACATAGGAAGATCTCGAAAACACAATATTGAATGCATATTGCAGAATCATTGAGCAGTGGGAGTCTTTATGTAAATTATGTAAATTTATGAACACATGCAAAAAATGTGGCATATTGTGTTATTCTGAACATATTTAAGAAGATTATTCTTGGGATGATTATTAGTTACTTGTAGATTGTGTCTGCTTAATCCTCCTAGACACTGAAATCAGAAAAGAAAAAGCTAAACACATATGGCTAACTGGATTTGTGTACCATTTCATCAAAACAAAAATAAGAGTAGCTGCTTCCCTCTTATAGCAGTTTAGACCTGGTATCAGCAGGCACAAGCACCTCGGCTGATTTGTGTAGTCAGGGGTTGGAATTTCAGGCTACTGAAATGCTGTGCTACTTGTCCTATTGGTAGCTGGTGAATTGACAATGTAGGAATGATGGCCCTGTCCTCCCTTCAGTGTTTTCACATTCTGCTTTCAGTGCTGAAAAACAGAAAAGCGAGACAGACTTCTCTTGAGGAGCCATTGCCTTTCAGGAACTTCTGGGGAGAACACTAGGCATCAATATTTCTTTTTCATCCAGTGGCAAAAATTCAAGGACCAGGGGAATCACTCAAATATTTATAGGAGCTACCTGTCCATGCCAATGCCTGAGTTCTCATCAAACTTAAAGAAAAACACAGACCTTGTCATCAAAGGCAGTTACTTCCAGAGGATAAACAACACACACTCTCATATATCTTTAATACAAAAACAAATCTTTGTATTTCTACTGAATGCATTGGTGTTGAAGGGATAATGATCTGTTTTTCTATCCTAAGAAATAAAGAATGTTGAAATTTATACTCTAATGTGAAAATTTTTTCACTTTTGGAAAATTGTACGTGGGTTTGACCAAGCTTCACATTAAATCCCTGTCTCTGACTATCCTCACTGATTAGTTTTTTCCCACAAACAAAGCCACTGGAACAAGATTCTCAAATCTGCTGCTGCAGCTGATTAAGCCTCACTGAGTGATCAGGCAGCTATTTTCCTTGCCCCTAACCCACACCTGCAAACTGCTGGCTCAGCAGTCCAGCTGCAGAAAGCATGGCCCTTTATTCTTTCTGAAGGATCTGCTCTTTGCCATCTAATAATGTAGAGCGTATTTTCCTATGTTATTTTGTTTTTAGATTTAGTCAGGATTGTCAGAGGCTTTTATTTTCACAGCCAGATCTCATGTGTTCTGTGACAGGCTCCTCTGTGGACCATTTCAGTTTATGTGACCTGCTTTCTTTTTTATTTTCATCTCTTTATCTTTAAAAAAACTAAGCCCGTTTCATTTCCTCCTTTCAGCTGTATTAGCAGTGCTATGTGGAACAGGATTCAGTACCCTTCCACACTGTGTGCTGGTAGGTAGTTACACTGGGTGTTTTAAAATTTGCTTTTGAGCCGGAGTTTTACTAGAATGAAATAATTATTCTTTCATCCTTGATGTAGTCTTTATATTATCAGTTAAGTAAAGCTGTGACTGTACAAAATGTTTAGGAGTGATATAATTATTTATTGCTAGTAGTCAAACATCTGCTGAAAGCTGCAAATTTTCCCCAAATACATTAATTTAACAGATATGCTAATATCTGTTAACAGATATGCCAATCCATAGATACATTCTAAATACCAGCTCTTGGACTGATTAATTCTGACTATATTTGTGTGCATCCGTGTTTCTTAAATAAACTTTTAGAGTCAGTTTAATAAACCAACCAGTTAGATCAGTTGAGATAAAATTGCCTACCTGGTGTGACTGTCCATTTTGACTCATTATACCAAATTCAAGTTTTTATAACAATAAGCTTTTAATCTTGTAGTTGTGGTCACCACACTCTAAAAACTTTACTTGTAATCTGAATCCTGGCCAGAAGTCCTCAGACCTATTCAGCCTTCCTTCAAGTTGATTCTGAATGAAAATTCAGTCATTATACTTAATTCCTAATCCTGCTGTTAAGTCATTTCACCATCTCCTACTTCATCCATGTTGTCTTTTTTCTTTCTTTTTTCTTCATATTGTTTTTCTCATAATGCCTTTGTTTCTGAATATGTTTTATGGAGTTTAATATCTCATCTTCTGACTAGGCCCTCATTGATCTCTTAAAGAGTATCTAGAAACTTTAGCCTTCTTTTGGCCCTTCAAATTTATTCACAAACTAGTGACTCTTGTTATTGTGGTCAGACGTTCATTATCTAACACCTAGCTTCATTTGGATTTTTAATTTAGCATTCTTTCTTCCTCCCTTCATGCAATATTTTGACTTAATTTTTTCAGGTACAATATTTGCTGATTCTTTCCTTGTGTCCAGTATCATATTGGTTAGACATGTAATAAAAAGAAGTGCAAAATAATTCTTATTCTTGAGGCATTTATACTTAAGAGAGGAAGAAAAGTATAAAACAATAAGACACAATAATTAAGAACTATCTGAGTAGACTTCAAGAGGGCAGGCTGCAGGGCCGTGCAGACTGGCAGTTAAGAACTTCAGCTGGTTTTTGACTGCTTGTTCCTATACTGACTTCACCACTTAGAAATCATATAACCCTGGGGAAATGTCCTTTAGTTTTTCATTCCTCAGTTTCCTTATATTTTAAATTAAGATACCTATAAAATTTCTTTTATAGGGTTGCTGTCAGAAGGAAAAGAAATGATACATAAACAGTTTTTGGGCACATAGTATGTGCTTGAAATTTATTAATATGATTATTACTACCTACTCCAACCTTTGGAGGAAGAGTGAAGAGGTAGTTTAGCACAACTGGCAGCTTATCTTTGGGAGAATGAGAACAAGGTTTTGAGCTATGATGTTTTATCTGGTTTCTGGATCTGCCACTAGAAACTTTAGTCACCCCACCTTTCTAGAGTGTACCATTTTGTTGTATGTAACATGAATGGATTTTAATAATTCACTGTTTCTAATAATTCCCCTAAACTTGGGTTATGCATGGACCCTTAAGGTTCTCAGTATTTAAAACTAATTTGATTATAATATTACTAATATTATTAAATAAGTATCCCCATAAAGCAAAATATAAATCAGATATAAATCTTTAATACTGATAAAAATTTAAAATTAAACCAAAGTAAGTATTTCCTCCTTTTGGCTTTAATTGCTTTGGTTTGCTATGATTTATTTTGTTTGAGTCTATGAAATACAAAGAGATAATGCCTTCATTCTAACTTTCACTATGGCTTTTATTTATTTATTTACTTTGTTTTTATCTTTTGTGGGAGTACAGGTGATTGACAATGCTATGATAGTTTCAAGTGGACAGCAATTGTATCCATTCTCCCTCAAACTCACTACTGCTTTTAAACACTTGGGCTTTTCTTTCTTAACCCTTAATAGCACACTGAACATTGTTATTCCAGTCACTTGCAGGTATTAAAATGATCCTATTTTAAATACCTTAAAGTCCAATACAACTTTAGTCAAATGGAGAAAGGTAACATCCTAGTAATGTGAAAAAATAAAACCAAGTACCGCCTGATGGAGTACACTGAGAAGAACAGAGCGTCACTTCTGTTATATTCCTGTGAAGGGTACATAACTTGAGTTTTATCATGAGCAAATATGCATGAGGCAAACCTGAACTGTATCGTATCCTATAAGAGAATTGGCCTATACTTTTCAAAATTCTCAAGGTCATGAAAGAAAAGGAGAAACTCTCCTAGATTGAAAAGTGTTAAAGAGATATGACAGTTAAGTGTAATGTGTGCTCCTGGATTGGATCTTTTTGTTACAAGGGACATTATTGGGATAACTGGGAAAACTGAATGGAGTCTGAGGATTTGATGCTAGCTATGTGTCATTATTTATTCCCAGGTTTTGATAGTTATGGAGAAAAAGTCCCTACTTACAGAAATTGCCTGCTAAAGTTTTTGAGGATGATGGGCTATTGCATCATCAACTTACTTTAAAATGATTCAGGAAAAAGTTATTTGTACTTGCAACTTTCTCATAATTTCAAAATTATTTTAAAATGTTCTTTACTGAGCCTGAAAGGAAATATACATATGTATATATCCAATTAAAAATGAAATTTCAGCATCTTAAGTCAAGATTAATTATATAAATTGCTACTAATTAATATAATTTAATGTAGACTGATTAAATATTAATTGGTGTTAAGTTGGTTTGCCTCCTCCTGCAGTCTAGTCCTGAACTTCAATACTGTAGTTCCCAAAGAGAAGAGAGTATGTTCTGCTCTAGTTTTTCCTGCTTCATGGCGCCTCTGCTGTTCTCTCTGTCTTCAGAGAGAGCTCCTCACCTTTGCTGCTTCTGTTTCCTTGGGGTCTGGAACTTGATGAAGGGTGTTTATTTATTTATTTATTTATTTTTAAAATGAATTAATTTGTTTTAATTGGAGGATAATTACTCTTCAACATTGTGATGATTTCTACCATACATCAAAGGGTGTTTAGAAGGAAAGGACTATGACCTTCCTGTTTGCCCTACGCTGTGCTGTTCCCTGAGGCTGATCATGCCTGTTCCAAAGGACTCCCAGCTCCCACTCCTCGGGAGAATTTTAGAAAGCTCCCTTCAGTATCATCCTAGCCCTAGTAACTTCTGAATGTTCACTTGGTCCCTTAGTACAAAAGTTTACTACCTCACTATTGAGCTCTGACTGTTCAAGGTTTTCTCTGTTACACTGTCTATCCCAATTCAGCCATCAAGGGCACTGCAAACAGTTTCTAATCTTCAGATTCATCCTAACTAGAGACAAATACCTGTTACCTTTCATTCCCAAGCTTTGGAGAAATCTCCAGTGTTCTGTTCTAACCTTACATGGGTATGGCTTTTTGTAGCTTATCTATCATCTAAAGGAAATAAGAGGCCAGTCTTGCATTCTGAAAAATGTTGCCCCAAATATCAGAGCAGGGCACCCATATTGCCCTTCTTACTTGGACTAGGAGAATGGCACAGAGTAGAAAAGAAACACCAAGGCATTCTCTACTCCATCTCCTTCAGAGAGTCTTCTCTTCTCAATAAATTCTCAGATTTGAGATGATATTCTCTAAAGGTTTCTTGAACTTTTGTCAACTGTTAGTAAGCTATCAACCTGGGGTTAATTTAAACATTTTCATGCTATAATAAATGAGGCATTTTGGCTGAACCTAAATTTCTGTAAGCAACGCAAATATGGTTCAGTTCAGTTCAGTTCAGTCGCTCAGTCATGTCCAACTCTTTGCGACCCCATGAATCGCAGCACGCCAGGCCTCCCTGTCCATCACCAACTCCCGGAGTTCACTCAGACTCACATCCATCGAGTCAGTGATGCCATCCAGCCATCTCATCCTCTGTCGTCCCCTTCTCCTCCTGCCCCCAATCTCTCCTAGCATTAGAGTCTTTTCCAATGAGTCAACTCTTCACATGAGGTGGCCAAAGTACTGGAGTTTCAGCTTTAGCATCATTCCTTCCAAAGAAATCCCAGGGCTGCTCTCCTTCAGAATGGATTAGTTGGATCTCCTTGCAGTCCAAGGGACTCTCAAGAGTCTTCTCTAACACCACAGTTCAAAAGCATCAATTCTTCGACACTCAGCCTTCTTCACAGTTCAATTCTCACATCCACACATGACCACAGGAAAAACCATAGCCTTGACTAGATGGACCTTAGTCAGCAAAGTAATGTCTCTGCTTTTGAATATGCTATCTAAGTTGGTCATAAGTTTTCTTCCAAGGAGTATGGTAGTGATGGTTTAAAAAGATTTTTTATTTCATTTTATACTATGTAATAACTTATTTCTTCCATTTCCTTTCCCTATTCAAATTGCAAGGCACCTTGAGGCTTCCCAGCTTCCCTGGTGGCTCAGACAGTAAAGCATCTGCCTGCAATGCAGGAGACCTGGGTTTGATCCCTGGGTTGGGAATATCCTGTGGAGAAGGAAATGGCAACCCACTCCAGTATTCTTGCCTGGAAAACTCCACGGGTGAAGGAGCCTGGTAGCTTACAGTGCATGGAATCACAAAGAGTCAGATACGACTGAACAATTTCACTTGATGCTTTTCATTAAACAGACTGATCCAATTCTCTTATTGGCTCAAATTAATAGTTTTTGACACTTACATGATTATAAACACATTGGCAATTTAATATTTTTATCTAGGCAATTATAAGGTGTTTATTCAGGTGGTTAAGAGTATCTTTGCTTTAAATTATCACTGGGGTACAGACTTGCAATATGTGTATGAGCCCTGATAGGACCAAATAACTTTGTCTGCTTTTTCAAATATAGAATCATTATGACTTTAACAACATACAATATACCCTTGAAATTTGTCCTTTATGTGATTGAGGACACACCAGTGTTAAAATCAAATTTGACCTTTAAGAACACTTGAACTGTTCCCTTTTTACATAAAGCCACACTTTCCCAACATTTTCTCCCTTAAAAATGGTACAGAAAGCTTGCCTGTATATATACGTGAGACATGTTATTTTGGTCTATAGGAATATCTATATAAGATGTGTGAAATATAAATTTCATAATCATGTTAGAAACAGAAGGTAAGCTTAGTTCTCCATGCATCATATCCCAATGTCCAAGTATTTTTAAAAAAGTTCTTGACATGTTTTATTATATTATTGACAGTGGCTCAGATGGTAAAGAATCTGCATGTAATGCAGGAGACCTGGTTTCAATTCCTGGGTCAGTAGGATTCACCTGGAGAAGGAAATGGTAATCCACTTTAGCATTCTTGCCTGGAAAATCTCATGGGCAGAGGAGCCTGGCGGGCTACAGTCCATGGGTTTGCAAAGAGTCAGACACGACTGACTAACTTTTAGGATGCCTGATCCTGTCAGTGTAGCTTTGTAACTCCCAGATTTGGACAAGCATGTGGAAAAACGGGGGCTTCCCTGGTAGCACTCAGGTAAAGAATCCACCTGCAATTCAGGAGACCCTGGTTCAGTTCCTGGGTTGGGATGATCCCCTGGAGAAGGGATAGGCTACCCATGCCAGTATTTTTGGACTTCCCTTGTGGCTCAGCTGGTAAAGAATCTGCCTGCAATGTGGGAGACCTGGGTTCGATCCCTGGGTTGGGAAGATCCCCTGGAGAATGGGAACAGCTACCCACTCCAGTATTCTGGCCTGGAGAATTCCATGGACTGTACAGAAAAAAGGAAAAGAAAAAAATGGTAAAACCCACCTACTATTACTTGGCCATCTATCTTCTACAACATGGTGGAGTAGGAGGACATGCATTCATCTTCTGCAAGAACTCCAAAATTATAACTCGCTGCTGAACAACCATCCACAGGAGAATGTTGGATCCCACCAAAAACATACCCCACCTCCAAGGACAAAGGAGAAGCCCCAGCAAGATGGTAGGAGGGGCAAAATTGCATTTAGAATCAAACCCCATTCTCACCAGAGACATTCAGAGGGCTCAAACAAAACCTTTTGCACACAAGGAGACCCCACAGAGAATAAGTCAGACCTGCCTTTGAGTGTTTGAGTGTCTCCCATGGAGGTATGGGTCAGCAGTGGCCTGCTACAGGGGCAGGGACTCTGGGAGCAGAAGACATGGGTGTGGCATAAACCCTCTTGGAGGAAGCCACCATTAACCCTAGATACATGGATGGAGGAGCCTGGTGGGCTGCAGTCCATGGGGTTGCTGAGGATCGGACACGACTGAGTGACTTCACTTTCACGCATTGGAGAAGGAAATGGCAACCCAGTCCAGTGTTCTTGCCTGGAGAACCCCAGGGATGAGGGAGCCTGGTGGGCTGCTGTCTATGGGGTCACACAGAGTCGGACATGACTGAAGTGACTTAGCAGCAGTAGCAGCAGCAGAGCCTCCAGAACTTACACAAGACTGGGGAAACAGACTCTTGGAGGGCACAAACAAAACTTTGTCTGCACCAGGACCCAGGAAAATGGAGGAGGGACCCCACAAGAGAATGACCCACGAGTGTCCAGGACCTCCGGTGGAAGCATGGGTTGGTGGTGGCCTGCTGCAGGGTCTGGGGCAGTGAGTATGGCAGTGCATGCATGGGGCCTTTTGAAGGAGGTTGCCATTATCCTCATTGCCCCCAACATAGTTTGGTCTTAGGTCAAAAAACAGGGAGGGAACACAACCATGTCCATCAACAGAAAACTGGATTAAAGATTTACTGAGAAAGGCTCTGCCCATCTGAGCAAGACCCAGTCCCCCCCACAGTCAGTCTCTCCCATCAGGTAGCTTCCATAAGTCTCTTACCCTTATCCATCAGAGAGCAGACAGAATGAGACCCACAATCACAGAAAACTAATAAAACTGATCACATGGACCACAGCCTTGTCTAACTCAATGAAACTATGAGGCATGCTGTGTAGGGCCACCCAAGACGGATGGGTTACAGTGGAGAGTTCTGACAAAATGTGGTCTACTAGAGAATGGAATGGCAAATCACTTCAGTATTCTTGCCTTGAGAACTCCATGAACAGTATGAAAAAGCAAAAAGGTATGACACTGAAAGATGAACTCCCCAGGTCTATATGTGCCCAATATGTTCTTAGAGAAGAGTGGAGAAATAACTCCAGAAAAAATGAAGAGACAGGGCCAAAGAAAAAACAGCACCCAGTTGTGTGTGTGACTGGTGATAGAAGTAAAGTCTGAAGCTATAAAGAACAATATTGCATAGGAACCTGGAATGTTAGGTCCATGAATCAAGGTAAATTGGAAGTGGTCAAACAGGAGACGGCAAGAGTGAACTTTGACATTTTAGGAATCAGCAAACTAAAATGGACTGGGATGGGTGAATTTAACTCAGATGAGCATTATATCTACTACTGTGGGCAAGAATCCCTTAGAAGAAATGGAGTAGCCCTCATAATCAGCAAAAGAGTTTGAAATGCAGTACTTGGGTGCGATCTCAAAAACGACAGAATGATCTCTGTTCATTTCCAAGGCAAACCATTCAATATCACAATAATCCAAGTCTATGCCCTGACCAGTAATGCTGAAGAAGCTGAAATTGAATGGTTCTATGAAGACTGGTTCCAAATAGGAAAAGGAGTACATCAAGGCTGTATATTGTCACCCTGCTTATTTAACTTCTATGCAGAGTACATCATGAGAAACCCTGGGCTGGAAGAAGCACAAGCTGGAATCAAGATTGCCAGGAGAAATATCAATAACCTCAGATATGCAGATGACACCACCCTTACGGCAGAAAGTGAAAAGGAACTAAAAAGCCTCTTGATGAAAGTGAAAGAGGAGAGCGAAAAAGTTGGCTTAAAGCTCAACATTCAGAAAACAATCATGGCATCCGGTCCCATCACTGCATGGGAAATAGATGGGGAAACAGTAGAAACAGTGTCAGACTTTATTTTTTGGGGCTCCAAAATCACTGCCGATAGTGATTGCAGCCATGAAATTAAAAGACGCTTACTCCTTGGAAGGAAAGTTATGACCAACCTAGATAGTATATTTAAAAGCAGAGACATTACTTTGCCTACTAAGGTCCGTCTAGTCAAGGCTATGGTTTTTCCAGTGGTCATGTATGGATGTGAGAGTTGGACTGTGAAGAAGGTTGAGCACTGAAGAATTGAGGCTTTTGAACTGTGCTGTTGGAGAAGTACTCTTGAGAGTCCCTTGGACTGCAAGGAGGTCCACCTAGTCCATTCTGAAGGAGATCAACCCTGGGATTTCTTTGGAAGGAATGATGCTAAAGCTGAAGCTCCAGTACTTTGGCCACCTCATGCGAAGAGTTGACTCATTGATTGGGGGCAGGAGAAGAAGGGGATGACAGGGGATGAGATGGCTGGATGGCATCACAGACTCGATGGACGTGAGTCTGAGTGAACTCCGGGAGATGGTGATGAACAGGGAGGCCTGGCGTGCTGCGATTCATGGGGTCACAAAGAGTCGGACAGGAGTGAGCAACTGAACTGAACTGATGAAGACCTACAAGACTTTCTAGAACTAACACCCATAAAAAGATGTCCTTTTCATTATAGGGTAATGGAATACAAAAGCAGGAAATCAAGAGATATCTGGAGAAACAGGCAAATTTGGCCTTGGAGTACAAAATGAATCAGTGCAAAGGCTAACAGAGTTTTGCCAAGAGAATGCACTGGTCATAGCAAACACCCTCTTCCAACAACACAAGAGATGACTCTACAAATGGACATCACCAGATTGTCTATACCAAATTCAGACTGGTTATATTCTTTGCAGCCAAAGATGAAGAAGCTGTATGCAGTCAGCAAAGAGAAGACTGGGAGCTGACTGTGGCTCAAATCATGAACTCCTTATTACCAAATTCAGACTGAAATGGAAGAACGTAGGGAAAACCACTAGACCATCCAGGTATGATCTAAATCAAATCCCTTATGATTATATAGTGGAAGTGACAAGTAGATTCAAGAGATTAGTCTGATTGACAGAGTGCCTGAAGAACTGTGCACAGAGGTTTGTGACATTGTATAGGAAGCAGTGATCAAGACCATCCCAAGAAAAGAAATGCAAAAAGGTAAAATGGTTGTCTGAGTAGGCCTTACAAATGATATCTAATGGTGAACCATGTCGGATTTGTGATCTCCATAGAAGAAGATTTAGCTTCTGGACTAGGGACCAGACTTGATCACTCAAGAGCTCTTGTGTAGCAGAGTTATATTAAAGTGAAAAAGGGAGAGAGAAAACTTTTGACATAGGCATCAGAAGGGGGATGGAGAATGCCCCATCTCTAGCCTTACCAAGGGAATTATATACTTTTAAATTGGTTATTAAGATAAATCAAAAGAATATCTCAAAGTTGTAATGATCTTACTAGACCCATTTCCATAATATACATTTTAAGATAACAGGATTAGTCAGAAAGTTTTCAGGAAGGAGAAACATGACCTCAAGCAGGATACATTATTGTTATATACATGTAAGAATTAAAGATTTTAAAATTAAAAAAAAAAAAGAATGTAGAAAAAAAGTTTGTCTTTTCCTCCTCCTTGAGAATTCCAGGCCCCTATTTCCTCCTTGAGAGCTCCAGACTCCTTTCTCCTCTTTAGGGATCCCAGACTTTTTAATCAACCTGCCTAGGAATTGACTCTCTCATTCCCCCTTTTCTTCTAGGAGAATTATGTTGCCAAGGGAAAGGGGCATTGTTTTCATTCCATAACTACTTTCTGCTTTTGAGGGGCATGGTCCCTAAATTGTTGAGGCAACATATTCTCCTAACCCTCATAATGAAGGTCTCTGATTCAGGGGCCCCAAGTAATAGAGGAGGCTGTGGGCCCGGACACCCATTTGTAACTTAAAAGCTTTCAGACAGTTAGGAGCAAACACCATTTTACAGTTACAGATGTAAGGCCAAATAGTGGTTAAACCAGGTTAAAACCTAATCAAAATTAAGTCACATTATGTCCATAGTTAAGGTACAATAAGTCATACCCGTCCATCTTTAGGACTGTTAGATGTTATCAGATCAAGAAGAGGGATCACATATGATTGTTGTTGGTGAAGGTATTTGCTGAGTTGAAGAAAGTCCTTTCCTTGAAGTGGAGAAATTCACCGTGTGAAGCCTTCAGTTGATGAGGAGGGGGAGTGCTCCACAGACCCAGCAATTAGACCCATTTTGAAGGCTGGGTCAGGGGTCACCTCCCAGAGTTTTAGAAATGTCTGTTGAAAAGCTGAAAGCTGAATCACAGTTAGTTAATTCCAAGGTTAAGGATCTATGATAGTATCTGTGCACAAAAACGGTCTGTCATTGAGATAATCCCATTGTGGGGGGGGGGGGGGGGGGGGGCAGTTCGAGCCCTCATTAAAGTATGGGTAAAATTTTAAACCAACTGTCTTGTATTCCCTGAGTTAGCTTATATGAATGTCTTTTAATAATGTCATTAGCCTTTTCAACTTTTTCTGAAGATTTGGGGTCTCCAGGAACAGTGTAAATGATATTCTATTCCTCGAGTTTTTGACACCCCTTGAGTTAGAGCAGCTTTAAAGATAGAGCATTGTTGCTCTGAATTATAGAGTTTAAGATCCCACTTACACCATGAAAAATCAGTACACTAAGATTTTGCCCATTAGTAAACTTATGAGCTTTCAGTTCAGTTGGGTTCAGTTCAGTTGCTCAGTCGTGTCTGACTCTTTGCGACCCCATGAATCGCAGCACGCCAGGCCTCCCTGTCCATCACCAACTCCCAGAGTTCACTCAGACTCGAGTCCATCAAGTCAGTGATGCTATCCAGCCATCTCATCCTTTGTCGTCCCCTTCTTTTCCTGCCTTTATGAGCTTTAGGCATTAGCAAAACAATAGTAGCAATTACCCTCAAGCAATGTAGTCATAACCTTTTTTCAGTAACAAGCAAACTAAACTCTGATCCTGTTAGGCAAGCTCAAAGTTAGAGCCTGCAGGAGAGCAGATTGAAGAGCCTTAAAAGCCATTGGGGTCTCTGAGGACCAAATCAGCTTGTCAGCTTGGGGGTACTAAATGTCAATTATAAGTTTATATAAATGCCAGGCAAGTTCCCCATACAATTATAGAAAGGTCAAAGAGACCAGGAAAAGGTGACTAGTAAAGGAAGGTTCAGTCCGCACGCTCCGCCCATTTCTGGCTGCTCCCCTCACATGGACCTTGGGTGTCTCTTGGCATTGGGGGTTGGTATAAACCCCCAACAAGGCTTCCATTTCTGGGGCTGCCTTCAGTCATTACGAGGCACCATGAAACCACAAAGCAGGGCTCATCACTTGTTTCGCACAGGGTGTGTCATTCGTTTACACAAGCACACTGTAGAGTTAGTAAAGTAAATAAAAAAACGTGAATACTGAGAAAGTAGAGAGTCTAGAGCTCTGAGTGTTCTTACCTTGTCCTGAAAATCCTAGATGAGCTCCCAAGATGATAGCTTACGGTGAACTATGTCAGATTTGTGATCTTTGAAGAAGACTTAGCTTTGGGATCAGGGACCAGGCTTGATAACTCAAGAGCTCTTGTGCAACAGGGTTTTATTAAAGTGAAAAAGGGACAGAGAAAGCTTCTGACATGGGCATCAGAAGGGGAATGGACAGTGCTCCCATCCCTAGTCTTAGCAAGGGAAATATATACTTTTAAATTGGTTATTAGAATAAATAAAATAAAGTCTCAAGGTTGTAAAGATCTTACTAGACTCATTCCCATAATATACATTTAAAGATAACAGGATAAGTCAGTTCAGTTCAGTTCAGTTCAGTTCAGTCACTCAGCCGTGTCTGACTCCTTGCGACCCCAAGAATCACAGCACGCGAGGCCTCCCGTCTATCACCAACTCCCGGAGTTCACTCAAACTCATGTCCATCGAGTGGGTGATGCCATCCAGCCATATCATCCTCTGTCATATCCTTCTACTCCTGCCCCCAATCCCTCCCAGCATCAGAGTCTTTAACAATGAGTCAGCTCTTCACATGAGGTGGCCAAAGTATTGGAGTTTCAGCTTCAGCATCAGTCCTTCCAATGAACACCCAGGACTGATCTCCTTTCTTCACAGTCCAACTCTCACATCCATACATGACTACTGGAAAGACCATAGCCTTGACTAGATGGACCTTTGTTGGCAAAGTAATGTCTTTCCTTTGGAATATGCTATCTAGGTTGGTCATAACTTTTCTTCCAAGGAGTAAAGAGTCTTAATTTTATGGCTGCAATCACCATCTGCAGTGATTTTGGAGCCCCCCAAAATAAAGTCTGATACTGTTTCCACTGTTTCCCCATCTATCTCCCATGAAGTGATAGGACCAGATGCCATGATCTTCGTTTTCTGAATATTGAGCTTTAAGCCAACTTTTTCACTCTCCTCTTTAACTTTCATCAAGAGGCTTTTGAGTTCCTCTTCACTTTCGGCCATAAGGGTGATATCATCTGCATATCTGAGGTTATTGATATTTCTCCTGGCAATCTTAATTCCAGTTTGCACTTCTTTCAGCCCAGTGTTTCTCATGATGTACTCTGCATAGAAGTTAAATAAGCAGGGTGACAATATACAGCCTTGACAACTCCTTTTCTTATTTGGAACCAGTCTGTTGTTCCATGTCCAGTTCTAACTGTTGCTTCCTAACCTGCATACAGGTTTCTCAAGAGGCAAGTCAGGTGTTCTGGTATGCCCATCTCTTTAAGAATTTTCCACAGTTTATTGTGATCCACACAGTCAAAAACTTTGGCATAGTCAAAGCAGAAATAGATATTTTTCTGGAACTCTCTTGCTTTTTTGATGATTCAGCAGATGTTGGCAATTTGATCTCTTGTTCCTCTGCCTTTTCTAAAACCAGCTTGAGCATCTGGAAGTTTGTGTTTCACATATTGCTGAAGCCTGGCTTGGAGAATTTTGAGCATTACTTAACCGGAGTGTGAGATGAATGCAATTGAGCGGTAGTTTGAGCATTCTTTGGCATTGCCTTTCTTTGGGATTGGAATGAAAACTGACCTTTTCCAGTCCTGTGGCCACTCCTGTGTTGGCATATTGAGTGCAGCACTTTCACAGCATCAACTTTCAGGATTTGAAATAGCTCAACTGGAATTCCATCACCTCGACTAGCTTTGTTTATAGTGATACTTTCTAAGGCCCACTTGACTTCACATTCATGATGTCTTGCTCTAGGTGAATGATTGATCACACCATTGTGATTATCTTGGTCATGAAGCTCTCTTTTGTACAGTTCTTCTGTGTATTCTTGCCATCTCTTCTTAATATCTTCTGCTTCTGTTCTGTCCGTACCATTTCTGCCCTTTATCAAGCCCATCTCTACATGACATGTTCCCTTGGTATCTCTAATATTCAGAAGCGCACCGGCTGTGACGGACCATGCAGAAGCACAGCCGAGAGGAGCTACCCCTCACCCAAGGTCCGCGGTGGCGACCAAGAGTGCCAGGCTGCAACTGCACTGGAGTGGCCGAGAGGAGCTACCCCACGACCGAGGTCAGGGGCAGTGGCCAAGATGAGCTACTGCACACCAGAGTCAAGGTGGTGGCTGAGAGGAGCTACGACATGGCCGAGGTCAGGGGAGGCGGCTGAGGGGAGCAACCCCACATCCAAGGAGAGGTGGCTGCGTGGGTGCAGGAGGGCCGTGAGGAGCTACTCCACATCTAAGGTCAGGAGGGGCGGCTGGGAGGAGATATCCCTTGGCCAAGGTAAGAGGCAGTGGCTGTGCTTTGCTCAAGCAGCCGTGAAGAGATACCCCACATCCAAGGTAAGAGAAACCCAAGTAAGACGGTAGGTGTTGCAAGAGGGCATCAGAGGGCAGACACACTGAAACCATAATCACAGAAAACTAGCCAATCTGATCACATGAACCACAGCCTTGTCTAACTCAATGAAACTAAGCCATGATGTGTGGGGCCACCCAAGACAGACGGGTCATGGTGGAGAGGTCTGACAAAATGTGGTCCACTGGAGAAGGGAATGGCAAACCATTTCAGTGTTCTTGCCTTGAAACCCTATGAACAGTATGAAAAGGCAAAATGATAGGATACTGAAAGGGGAACTCCCCTGGGTCGGTAGGTGTCCAATATGCTACTAGAGATCAGTGGAGAAATAACTCCAGAAAGAGTGATGGGATAGAGCCAAAGCAAAAACAATACCCAGTTGTGGATGTGACTGGTGATAGAAGCAAAGGTCCGATGCTATAAAGAGCAATATTGCATAGGAACCTGGAATGTCAGGTCCATAAATCAAGGCAAATTGGAAGAGGTCAAACAGGAGATGGCAAGAGTGAACATTGACATTCTAGGAATCAATGAACTAAAATGGACTGGAAATGATGAATTTAACTCAGATGACCACTATATCTACTACTGTGGGCAGGAATCCCTTAGAATAAATGGAGTAGCCATCATGGTAAACAAAAGAGTCTGAAATGCAGTTTGGATGCAATCTCAAAAATGACAGAATGATCTCTGTTCGTTTCCAAGGCAAACCATTCAATATCACTGTAATCCAAGCCTATGCACCAACCAGTAATGCTGAAGAAGCTGAAATTGAATGGTTCTATGAAGACCGGCAAGACCTTTTAGAACTAACACCCCCAAAATATGTCCTTTTCATCATAGGGGACTGGAATGCAAAAGTAGGAAGTCAAGAAACACCTGAGGTAACAGGCAAATTTGGTCTTGGAGTACAGAATGAAGCAGGGCAAAGGCTAACAGAGTTTTGCCAAGAGAATGCACTGGTCATAGCAAACACCCTCTTCCAACAACACAAGAGAAGACTCTACACGTGGACATCACCACATGGTCAACACTGAAATCAGATTGATTATATTCTTTGCAGCCAAAAATGGAGAAGCTCTATACAGACAGCAAGAACAAGACCAGGAGCTGACTGTGGCTCAAATCATGAACTCCTTATTGCCAAATTCAGACTTAAATTGAAGAAGTGGGGAAAACCACTAGACCATTCAGGTATAACCTAAATCAAATCCCTTATGATTATACAGTGGAAGTGAGAAATAGATTTAAGGGACTAGATCTGATAGAGTGCCCAATGAACTATGGACAGAGATTCATGACATTGTACAGGAGACAGGGATCAAGACCATCCCCATGGAAAAGAAATGCAAAAAAGCAAAATGGCTGTCTGAGGAGGCCTTACAAATAGCTGTGAAAAGAAGAGAGGCGAAAAGCAAAGGAGAAGAGGAAAGATATAAGCATCTAAATGCAGAGTTCCAAAGAATAGCAAGAACAGATAAGAAAGCCTTCCTCAGTGATCAATGTAAAGAAATAAAGGAAAACAACAGAATCGGAAAGACTAGAGAACTCTTCAAGAAAACAGGATTACTCAGAAGATTTTCATGAAGGAGAAATGTCCTCATGCAGGATACATTATTGTTATATAATTCTTACTAAGGAACGTATGAAAAAATGTTTGTCTTTTTCTCCTCCTTGAGAATTCCAGACCCCTGTCTCCTTGAGAGCCCCAGACTCCTTTCTTCTCGCCAGGGACCCTGGACTGTTTATCAACCTGCTAGGAACTGACTCTCTTGCAAACAGCTGAGAAAAGAAGAGAAACTAAAGGCAAAGGAGAAAAGGAAAGATACACCTATTTGAATGCAAAATTCCAGAGAATAGCAAGGAGAGATAAGAAAGCCGTCCTCAGTGATTAATGCACAGAAATAGAGGAAAACAATAGAATGGGAGAGACTAGAGATCTCTTCAAGAAAATTAGAACTATCAAGGGAACATTTCATGCAAAGATGAACACCAATAAAGACAGAAATGGTATGGACCTAACAGAAGCATAAGATATTAAGAGATGGCAACAATACACAGAAGAACTGTACAAAAAAGATCTTAGTGACCCAGATAACCACAATGGTGTGATCATTCACCTAGAGCCAGACATCCTGGAATGTGAAGACAAGCGGGCCATAGGAAGCATCACTACAAATAAAGCTAGTGGAGGTGATGGAATTCCAATTGAGCTATTTCAAACCCTAAAAGATGATGCTGTGAAAGGGGTGCACTCAGTATGCCAGCAAATTTGGAAAACTCAGCAGTGGGAATAGGGCTGGAAAAGGTCAGTTTTCATTCCAATCCCAAGAAAGACAATGCCGAAGAATGTTCAAACTGCTGCACAACTGCACTCATCTCCCACAATAGGAAAGTATTGCTTAAAATTCTCCAAGCCAGGCCACAAGTGTGTGAACCATGAACTTCCAGATGTTCAAGCTGGATTTAGAAAAGGCAGAGGAAACAGAGGTCAAATTTCCAATATCCATTGGATCATCAAAAACAAGAGAGTTCCAGAAAAACATCTATTTTTTGCTTTATTGACTATGCCAAAACCTCTGACTGTGTGAATCACAACAAACTGTGGAAAATTCTTAAAGAGATGGGAATACCAGACCACCTGACTACCTCCTAAGAAATCTATATGCAGGTCAAGGAGACACATTTAGAACTGGACATGGAACAACAGACTGGTTCCAAATCTGGAAAGGAGTACGTCAAGCCTGTACATTTTCACCCTGCTTATTTAACTTATATATCGAATACATCATGCAAAATGCCAGGCTTCATGAAGCAAAAGCTGGAATCAAGATTGCTGGGAGAAATATCAATAACCTTAGATACACAGATGACACCACCATTATGACAGAAACTGAAGAAGAACTAAAGAACCTCTTGATGAAAGTGAAAGAGGAGAGTGAAAATATTGGCTTAAAACTCAGCATTCAGAAAACTAAGATCATGGCATCCTGTCCCACCACTTCATGGCAAATAGATGGGGAGACAGTGGAAACAGTGGCAGACTTAATTTTCTTAGGCTCCAAAATCACAGCAGATGGTTACTGCAGCCATGAAATTAAAAGACACTTGCTCCTTGGAAGAAAAGCCATGACCAACCTAGACAGCATATTAAAAAGCAGAGACATTACTTTGCCAACAAAGGTCCATCTAGTCAAAGCTATGATTTTTCCAGTAGTCATGTATGGATGGAAGAGTTGAAGTATAAAGAAAGCTGAGTGCCAAAAAATGGATGCTTTTGAACTGTTTTGCTGGAGAAGACTCTTGAGAGTCCCTTGGACTTCAAGGAGATCAAATCAGTCAAACCTAAAGGAAATCAGTCCTGAATATTCATTGGACAGACTAATGCTGAAGCTCGAATACTTTGGCCACCTGATGTGAAGAACTGACTCATTGGAAAAGCTCCTGATGCTGGGAAAGATTAAAGGCAGGAGGAGAAGGGGATGACAGAAGACAAGATGATTGCATGGCATCACTGAGTCAGTAGACATGAGTTTGAGCAAGCTCCAGGAGTTGGTGATGGACAGGGAAGCTTGGTGTGCTGCAGTCCATGGCAAAGAATCAGACATGACAGAGTGACTGAACTGAACTGAACTGAATTCCTTGGCCATAGCTACTTCATCAGTTGTTGCTCTCAAATGTTGTAATGCTAAATGGTTTTACTGAGCACATCAAGTTTCTGAGGAGCATATTTTCCATTTCTCTATATTCTTCACAGTTTCTCTTGCAGATGCAAATGTAGACTTCTCTCAATAAACTCAAATAAATGTTGAGATAAATGCTGAATGTGACTCAACTAGTTGGTAACAGGCTTACTGGGAAATTTTCTGTGAAATACTGATTCAAATATTTTGTAATAAGAATCAAAAGAATAACGAATGATCTTAACTGAATTTTACTGTTTGTTTCTCTGAATCCTATATGGAAGAAGACTGTTTAGAGCAGATCACTTCAAAACCTGTAAAAAGACAATAGGCAATCACAGATTTCCCTCCCAGCCACATAACTCAAGGTATAGACTCTTCTGATCTTAATCTCTTAGGTCTCATTCCAAGATGCTCTTGCTTTTTAATCTACAGCCTGCATTCTTGATTTTGATGGTCTATGATTTGTAAGCATGCTGTGTATGACCCAGTAATCTTATTCTGTGTCTCTTATTCTCAAAGGTGCAAATAGAGACCAGTACTTATTTATTTCCCCATAGGTTGATCTCAATATTTGCAAATATTTTAATAATAACAGCATCAAAGTTTCCATAAAATACCTTTTATTTTTGTTGTAGTGTTTTTCTAGTTTTTCCCAGCTAGAAATTTAGTAGTGGGTTTTACCTGAAATGTACAAGTAGATCTTATTTTTATTTTCACCTGCTTATTTTTACTTAAGATTAAATTGCATTTATACTATTTTCAGTGAGAAAATTATTTTAAACAGTTGCTCATTAAGGTTACCATTTATAATCCCCCTGAAGATCATGGCATCCGGTCCCATCACTTCATGGGAAATAGATGGGGAAACAGTGGAAACAGTGTCAGATTTTATTTTTGGGGGCTCCAAAATCACTGCAGATGGTGACTGCAGCCACGAAATTAAAAGAGGCTTACTCCTTGGAAGGAAAGTTATGACCAACCTAGATAGCATGTTCAAAAGCAGAGACATTACTTTGCCGACTAAGGTCCGCCTAGACAAGGCTATGGTTTTTCCTGTGGTCATATATGGATGTTGAGAGTTGGACTGTGAAGAAGGCTGAGCACCGAAGAATTGATGCTTTTGCACTGTGGTGTTGGAGAAGACTCTTTAGAGTCCCTTGGACTGCAAGGAGATCCAACTAGTCCATTCTGAAGGAGATCAGCCCTGCGATATCTTTGGAAGGAGTGATGGTAAAGCTGAAACTCCAGTACTTTGGCCACCTCATGTGAAGAGTTGACTCATTGGAAAAGACTCTGATGCTGGGAGGGATTGGGGGCAGGAGGAGAAGGGGACAACAGAGGATGAGATGGCTGGATGGCATCACTGACTCGATGGACGTGAGTCTGAGTGAACTCCGGGCGTTGGTGATGGACAGGGAGGCCTGGCGTGCTGCGATTCTTGGGGTCGCAAAGAGTCGGACGCGACTGAGCGACTGAACTGACTGACTGACTGACTTGCTGTATTATATTTGCACCAGAAAATAGCCCAGAAATGTTTAGCTACTGTTGGCGAGAAAAATTTTACGTAATAGCTGTGCCAAAAAACCTTCATTTTGGTCCATAAATAGACGATTTTAATAATTAACTGATTTATGAAATAAGGCATATTATTTTGTAGTTAAAATCATCAGATATTCATCTACTAAAAGGAAATTTTTGGTTGATTTGAGCTTGCTTATTTTGTCTAAATAATCATTTTATGATTATATGAATTTTTCAATGTATCCTGTCAAGGTGTATATCACATACTATGCTTAAACCCTTGTAAACAAAGAGGAAAAAATATACACAGTAAGAATTATGTAAGTGAAGCGAATATCTTTAAACCAATATCTAAAAATAACTGAGTTACACAAAGCCACTAATCAAAATCTAAGGAGAAAAACTTTCTCAGCACTGTTCTCATTTTCTCCTGGTAATTGGTTTTCTTTTTTCATACCTCTGGAATTAGAGGAGACTTAACAGTGGAAGAAGAAAAGGCACACAGAGAAAATGAGAACTTGACAGACCCACAGGATTAACATCAGCTTTCTCTTCAGTCTTGTTAATGACAGACTTGCTCATAATGCCTGTAACTCTAGGAAATCATTCGTTGGTGAGCCACTTTTGGATTTCTTTGTATTTGTGGCTGGTATATATTTGACTGGTTTTCTTCCTTACATTTTCTTTTTAATGATTGTGTGAAATACTAGTGCTGGATGGAAAATATTGAAATAAAAGTTGCCTTTCCCTGGTTTAGACTTTAAAAAAACTAGAAAAACTTTAAAATGAGGCTAGAGCTTTGTCCTTCTCTAGTATCCTACTACTGGGTCTCTCTGTTTCCTTTCAAACAATAATAAACTGAGCATTTCATAATAGATATCAGTAGATGCCTTGAGATGAATCGTCACCAACAGAAAAGTCTGGAACTCAGAGTAGTGGAGCAGAAATATCTTTATACAAGGAATCTGGTCAAGTCTCTTGACTTTAATTTAAAACTTCTTCCTATGGCTGATTCATGTTGATGCATGGTGGAAACCATCACAATATTGTAGAACAATTATTTACCAATTAAAATAAAATAAAAAAAGGAACTTCCTCCTGTATGTCACTATTCCTCAATCACTCCAGAAAACTAGCAATCAACCCTTTATCTATGATTCCCCAGAGCAAAAACCACAATTCTCTTAAACTCTGTAATTAGGATTTTGCCCCTATATCACTTCTTGAATTTTAATCCCTCATCATAATTATTATATTGTTACTGTAATACTTGATGAAAGTAATATATTTTCTTTAGAGAAAATGTGAAAAATAAAGAAAATAGGGAGAGCAATTAATCCTATCTAAAGATAGGTTAGTAATAATAATTTTGATACATATATTGCAAGGTTTATTTCTATGCATACAGGTACTTACTACAAACATTAACATCTTCCGGGTGTAGAGGAGTATAGTGTCTGCTCAGTAAATACTTATTGAGTGGACCATTGAATGTAGAGATCATGTTGGGGCAAGGAGGAGACCAAAACATCGTCAATGTAAAAGGCATACACCTAAGGAAAATGAACAATGAGGGAAATGAGGCAATATTATATCCACAGAATTCCTTCTTTTCCTTACATGCTAAATTACATAATATACAGCATAAAGATTGTAGATTCAGATTCCAATCTAATGCTTAATTTCTGGAAATGGAGGCATGTTCTAGGGCCATCTGTGCCAGAGGCTGTCTAATCTTCTTTGTTTGGGGGCAAGATTCCTACTTTCCCTGCAGGGTCTCTCTTTATCCTACCCTCTAAGCATCTGACTGGAAGGAGTTTGATATTGCTTCATACAATTTTATCACTTTGAGGAACACAGTAAAGTCTCTGGGGCTAATTTATAGACAGATATAATCAGTTTAAATCCACAGCATGAGATATTCAAATAGAGGTCCAAGTTTGAGTAAGTTTTGTGAAGGAAAACTTGAAAATCTTTTCAAGTACTTCTTAAACTTACTCTCAAAAGAATAGTCTCATTTTATATTCTCCACTGAGCTGCATAAATTTCCTCTGTCAATAAGAGGACCTTTATCAGAAGCCCTGGTAACTGCCTCACTTTTTCTCCCTTGATCATATGTTTGCTCACCTTGTATTGTGAGCTCTATGCAGTGAATCAGGGATTATACAGAGGTTCAGTCAATTGATGTCTTAGATCAAAGGCATCACTCCATAGTTTCTTACATCATTCCATATGTTGGCAGTGATTTTTACAGAGAATGATTACTAGTTCTGAGATTACACAGATTTAACCTGAGTACTTGGATAAGTTTTCTTGATGCCATAGTTGATTTTAAACAGGATTTCATTCCACAAAATGACAAGATATTGAAAAATTATAGGAAGGGAGTCAGAGAACACTAACTGGATGGTATGAAGGAGCTCTCTATGAGGGAGAGTATGAGGGAATTCTGAGAGAAGGAGCGTGAGAGGCAACTCTGAGAAAGGGAAGATGTGAGGGAATTCTGAGAGAAAGAAGCTGCTAGGAAACTCAGAGAGGGAAAGTGAGAGGGAATTCTCAGAAAATAATAGTGAGAGTTAATTCTGAGAGAAGGGGAGTAACACGGAATATTGCTAGAGGGAGAATGAGAGGGAAATCTAACTGAGGGAGAGTGTAAGGGAATTCTGAGAGAAGAGTGAGAGATAGTTATGAGAGGACAGTGTGAGGAAATTCTGAGAGAAAAAGGGAATTCTGAGAGAAGGCAAGTGAAGATATTCTCAGGAAAGGAGAGTGTGAGGGAATACTCAGTGAGAGAGGGTGTGAGAGAAATATAAGAGAAGGAAAATGAGAGGGAATTCTGAAAGAAGGAAGGTGAAAAGGAATTCTAAGTAAGGGAATTGTTGTAAAGTCCCTAAGTTATGTGCCACACTTTTTTGTTTCCAGGCTCCTCTGTCTAAGGGATTTCCCAGGCAAGAATACTGGAATGGATCACCATTTCCTTCTTCAGGGCATCTCTCCTCTCCAGGGATCAAACCTGAATCTCTTGCATTAAATGCAGGCAGACTCCTTACCTCTGAGCTACCAGGGAAGCCCAAGTGAAGGAGGGTGTCAGGGATTTCTGAGAGAAGGAGGATGAGGAAATTCTGAGAAATGGAGGGGGCAGAGAATAGTGAGGTGGAGAGAGAGTGTGAGAGAAAGAGAATGAGAAGGAATTCTTAGAGAAGGAAGGTGAGAGGGAATTCAGAAAGAAGGTGAGAGGGAATTCAGAGTGAGAGAGGCTGTGAGGGAATTGTGAGAGAAGGAGAGTGAAAGGGATTGAGGAGAGGAGAATTTAGAGAGAAGAAAGGTGTGAGGGAATTCTGAGTAACGGAGTATGTGTGGGAAGAGTGAGAGAAGGAAGATGAGAGCGAATTCTGAGAAAATGAGAGTGAGAAGGAATACTGAGAGAAGGAAGGAAAAGAGGGAATTCTGAACAAGGGAGAGTGTGAGGAAATTCTGAGTGGAGACTGAGAAGGAATTCTGAGAGGAGGAAGGTGTGACAAGACTCTGAGAGACGAAAGGTAAAAAGAAATTCTGAGAGAAGGAGAGTGAGACAAAATTCTGACAGAAAGAGGCTGAGAGAGAATTCTGAGTGAAGAACGATGAGAGGAATTCTGAGAAAATGAGAGTGAGTGGGAATACTGAGAAAAGGAGACTGAGAGGGAATTCTGAGAGAAGAGGTGAGAAGGAATTATGAGAGAGAAAGGGTGTGAGGGTATTCTGAGAGAAAAAACATGAGAGAGAATTTTGACAGAAGGAATCTGAGAGTGAAATAATGAGAGAGGGTGCGAGGTAATTCATAGTGATGGAGGGTATGAAGGAATTATGAGAAAAGGGATAGGTGAAAGGGAATTCTAAGAAGAGGGTGTATGAGAAAACTCTGAGAGAGGGAAAGTTAGAAGGAATTCTGAGAGAAGGAGAATGGGGGAATTGTAACAGGACAGTGAGAGGGAATACTGAAAGAAGGGTGTGGGAATTGCAAAAGAAGGAGAGTGAGAGGGAATTTTGAGAGAAACTATGAGAGGGAATGCTGAGCAAGGGAGGGATAAGGGATTTCTGAGAGAATCAGAATGTGAGGGAATTCTGAGTGAAGGAAGGTGACAAGGAATTCTGATAGGAGGAAAATGAGGGTGAATTCTGAGAGAAGAAGGGTGCTAAGCACAGCAGCACAGTAGCGTAAGAGGGAATCTGAGTGAGAGAAAGTGTGAGGGAGTTCTGAAAGAACAAAGGTGAGAAGGAATTCTGAGAGAAGAAAAGTGAGAGAGAATTTTGAGTGAGAGAGGATGTGAGGGAATTCTGAGAGAAGGAGAATGAGAGGGAATTCTGAAGGAAGAGAATGAGAGGGAATTTTGAGTGACGGTGAGTGAGAAAGAATTCTGAGAGGAGAGTGATAGGGAATTCCAAGAGAAGAAATGTGAGAGGGATTCCTGAGTGAGAGAGTGGATAAAGGACTCTAAGAAAAAGAATTGAGGGAATTCTAGCAACGAAGTGTGTGATGTTATTCTGAATAAGGGAGGGTAAGAGGGAAATCTGAATGAGGAAGGGTGTGAGAGAATTATGAGAGGAGTGTGAGGGAATTCTGAGAGAGGGAGATTGTAAGGGAATTCTGAGGGAAAGAGAATGATCAGAAATTCTAAGAGAAGGAGAGTGAGATGAAATTCTGAAAGAAGAAAGATGAGGGAATTCTGAGAGCAGGAGGGTGAGAGGCAATTCTAAGAGAAGAAAGGTAAGGGATTCTGAGGGAGAGAGTGTGTGATGGTATTCTGAATGACATAGCTAAGAGGAAATCTGAGTGAGGGAGGATGTGAGGAAATTCTTAGAGGAGAATGTGAAGGAATTGTGAGAGGAGAGTATGAGGAAACTGTGAAAGAAGAAAGATGAGAGGGAATTTTGAGAGCAGAAAGGTAAGGGAATTTTGAGTGAGTGTTTATAAGGGAATTCTGAGAGAAAGACAGTGAGTAAACTCTGAGAAAAGGAAAATGAAAGAGAATTTTAAAAAGAGAAGAGCAGGAAGAAAGTGTGAGTGTATGAGAGTAAGAAGGAATTCTGAGAGAAGAAAGGCCAGATGGAATACTGAGTCACGGAAGGAGTAAGGGAATTCTGAGTGAGGGAGTGTGTGGTGGTATTCTGATTGAGGGAGTAGAGGAGGGAGGGAATTCTAAGAGAAGGTATGTGAGGGGGAATTTTGAGTGAGGGAGGGTGTGAGGGAATTCTGAGAGGAGAATGAAAGGGATTTCAGAGAGGAGAAAGGTGAGAGGGAATTCTGAGTGTCTGAGAGATTTCTGAGAGAAGGAGTATGTGAGGGAATTCTGAGTGAAGATAGGTGACAAAGAATTCTGAGAGGAAAAGAAGAGAGTAAATTCTGAGAGAAGAAGGGTGTGAGGAAACTCAGAGAGACAAGTGAGGGATTTCTTAAAGGAGAGTGAGAGGGAATTGTGAGAGAAGGAAAGTGACGGGGAAACTGAGAGAAAGAAGAAAGGTGTGAGGAAACTGAGAGGAAAAGTGAGAGGGTATTCTGAGAGAAGGAGAGTGAGAGGGTATTCTGAGATAAGGAGAGTGAGAGGAAATTCTGAAAGAAGAAAAGTGAGAGGGAATTCTGAGTGAGGGTGATTGTGAGGGAATTGTGAGAGAAGGAAGGTGAAAGGCCTTTCTGAGAGAAAGGGAGTGAGGAAATTCTGAGAGAAAGAGTGTGAGAGGGAATTCTGAGTGAGGGAGTATGTGATGGTATTCTGACTGAGGTAGGGTAGGAGGGAATATGAGTGAGGGAGGGTGTGAGGGATTTCTGAGAGAAGGGAGAAGGTGAGGGAATTGTGAGAGAAGGAGAGAGTGTGGGAATTATGAAAGAAGGAAGATGAGAGGGAATTCTGAGAGCAGAAAGGTAAGAAGGAATTTTGAGTGTGAGAAGGTATGAGGATATTGTAAGAGAAGGATAGTGAGAGGGAATTTTGAAAGAGAAAGGTAAGGGAATTTTGAGAGGAGGAGGATGAGAAGGAATTCTGAGAGAAGAAAGGTGAGAAGGAATTCTGAGTGAGGGAGTCTGTGATGACATTACTATTGAGGTATAGGGTAAAAGGGAATCTGAGTGAGAGAGGGTGTGAGAAAATTCTGAGAGAAGGAGAGTGAGCAGGGAATTAAAAAAAAAAGAAGAATGAGAGGGAATTCTGAGAAAAGAAAGGTTTCAGAGGCAATTTTTAGTGATACAGAGTGTGAGAGCATTCTGAAAGAAGGAGAGTGAGGGAATTCTGAGATAAGGGTGAACAGGGAATTTTAAAAGAAGAGTGAGAAGAAATTCTGAGAGACTACAGGTCAGAGGGAATTCTGAATGAGGGAAGGTGTGAGGGAAATTGAGTGAGGGAGGAGGTGATGGAAGTCTGAGGATGTAATGTTTAAAAATATATATACTTCAATCTTTCCATGTTTTTGTAGATTGATATTATTTTCCTTTCTTTTTATAATTGCAAATAGCACAACTCTGAACACTTTTAATGTATGCCTTTTGGTAAACATGTCTGTTGGATCTATACACAGCAATAGAGTTGCTGAATTGTGAGGATTATATATGTCAAGTTTTAGAAGATACTGATAAGAAGTTTTCCGAAGTTATTTTACTAAATTAGACTGTCACCAGCAGAATAAGAGTACTTTTTACTACCACAACCTGTCAGCATTTGATATTGTCCGCATGTTTTTTCTTCTTTTCAATCTTTTTACTAGCAGTTTTGTTAGTATTTTATTAGCATTTTCTTAGGAACCATATATATTGAAGTGTTTAAAAAGTTAACTGTAGGTGATTTTTTTCAAAATATATTGTTGTTGTTGTTCAGTCACTAAGTCAAGTTGGACTCTTTGCGACCTTATGGACTGCAGCACGCTAGGATTTCTTATCTTTCACTATTTCCCAGAGTTTGCTCAAATTGAAGTCCATTGAGTCAGTGATGCTATCTAATCGTCACATTCTGTCACCCTCTTCTCCTTTTGCATTTAGTCTGTCCCAGCATCAGGGTCTTTTACAGTGAATCTCCTCTTCGAGTCAGGTGGCCAAAATATTGGAGTTTCAGCTTCAACAGCAGTCCTTCCCATGAATATTCAGGGTTGATTTCCCTTAGGAAGGACTGATTTGATCTCCTTGTTGTCCAAGAGACTTTAAGGGTTTTTTCCCAGCATCACAACTCAAATTTATCAATTTTTTGGCACTCAGTCTTCTTCATAGTCCAACTCTGACATTTGTACATGACTACTGGAAAAACCATAGCTTTGACTATATGGACCACTGTAGGCAAAGTGATGTCTCTGCTTTTTAATATACTCTCTAGATTTGTCATAGCTTTTCTTCCAAGGAGCAAGAGTCTTTTAATTTCATGGCTGCAATCACTATCCACAGTGATTTTGGAGCCCAAGAAGGTAAAATCTGTCATTGTTTCCACTGTTTCCCCATCTATTAGCCATGAAGTGATGGGACCAGATGCCATGATCTTAGTTTTTTGAAATTTGAGTTTTAAACCAGCCTTTTCACTCTCCTCTTTTTTCACCCTCATAAGAGGCTCTTTAGTTCCTCTTCACTTTCTGCCAGTAGAGTTGTATCATCTACATGTCTAAGGTTGGAATGAAAACTGACCTTATCCAGTCCTATAGCTACTGGTGAGTTTTCCAAATTTGCTGACATATTGAGTGCAGCATTATCTTCTAGGTTTTTAAATAACTCAGCTGGAATCTCACTATCACTACTAGCTTTGTTCCTAGAAATGCTTCCTAAGCCTCACTTGACTTCACACTCCAGGATGTCTGGCTCTATGTGAGTGCCCTGGGTCATTAAGATTTTTTTCCCTATAGTTATTTGTATTCTTGCCATCTCTTCTTAATCTCTTCTGCTTCTGTTAGGTCCTTACCATTTCTGTCCTTTATAGTGCTCATTCTTGCATGAAATGTTGTTCCCTTGATATCTCCAATTTTCTTGAAGAGATCTCTAGTCTTTCCCATCCTTTTGTTTTCCTCTATTTCTTTGCATTGCTTACTTAGGGAAGCCTTTCTATTTCTCTTTGCTGTTCTCTGGAACTCTGCATTCACTTGGGTATATCTTTTCCTTCCTCCTTGGGGCTTTTCACTTTTCATCTTTCCTCAGCTACTTGTACAGAGGAGGCAATGGCACCCCACTCCAGTACTCTTGCCTGGAAAATCCCATGGACGGAGGAGCCTGGTGGGCTGCAGTCCATGAGGTCACTAGGAGTTGGAAATGACTGAGCGACTTCACTTTCACTTTTCACTTTCATGCATTGGAGAAGGAAATGGCAACCCACTCCAGTGTTCTTGCCTGGAGAATCCCAGGGACGGGGGAGCCTGGTGGGCTGCCGTCTATGGAGTCGCACAAAGTCCGACACGACTGAAGTGCAGCAGCAGCAGCTACTTGTAAAGCCTCCTCAGACAACCACTCTTCTTGCATTTCTTTTTCTTTGAGATGATTTTTGTCACTGCCTCCTGTACAATATCTAGAACCTCTGTCCATAGTTCTTCAGGCACTCTGTCTACCAGTTCTAATCCCTTGAATCTATTTGTCACCTCTACTGTATAATCATAATGAATTTGATTTAGGTCATACCTGAATGGCCTAGTGGTTTTCCCTACTTTCTTCAATTTGAGCCTGAATTTTGTAATAAGGAGCTGATGATCTGAGCTACAGTCAGATTCAGTTCTTGTTTTTGCTGACTGTATACAGCTTCTCCTTCTTTGGCTGCAAAGAATATAATCAATCTGATTTCAGTGTTGACCATCTGGTGATGTCCACGTGTTGAGTCTTCTCTAGTGTTATTGGAGGAGGGTGTTTGCTATGACTAGTGTATTATTTTGACAAAACTCTGTTAGCCTTGCCCTACTTCATTTCATACTTCAAGGCCAAATTTCCCATGATTCCAGGTATCTCTTGACTTCCTACTTTTATATTCCAATCCCTTATGATGAAAAGGACTCTTTTTTTTTGGTGGGGGGAGGTTAGTTCAAGAAGATCTTGTAGGTCTTCGTAGGACCATTCAACTTCAGCTTCTTTGGCATGAGCAGTTGGGAGATAGACTTGGATTACTGGGATGTTGAATGATTTGCCTTGGAAACGAACTGAAATCATTCCTTTGTTTATAAGACTGCACTCAAGTACTCCATTTCAGGCTCTTTTGTTGACTACGAGGTCTACTCCATTTCTTCTAAGGGATTCTTGCCCACAGTAGTAGATATAATGATCATCTGTATTAAATTCACCTATTCTCATTCATATTAGTTCACTGATTTCTAAGATGTTGATGTTCACTCTTGCCATCTCCTGATTGACCATGTCCAATTTACCTTGGTTCATGGATCTAAGATTCCAGGTGCCAGTGCAGTATTGTTCTTTACAGCATTGGATTTTACTTTCACATCTACAACTAAGGGTCATGTTTGCTTTGGCCCAGCTGCTTCATTCTTTCTGGAGCTATTCATAATTGCCCTCTGCTCTTCCCTAGTAGCATATTTGACATCTTCTAACCTGGGGACTCATCTTCCAGTCTCATATCTTTTTGCATTTTCATATTATTCATGGTGTTCTCTTGGCAAGACCACTGGAGTGGTTTGCCATTCCCTCCTCTAGTGGACCACATTTTATCAGAACTCTTCACTGTGACCTGTCACCTAAGGCTATGAACCATGAAGGTGATTTCACAAGTCATACAACTATATGCAATTTTTGTCAACTATGCTTTAAAAATAATGGAAAAAAAAAGCTGACTATAGTGTACATTATTTTACCCATTAGAAATACATGGGTACGGAAATGTAGCTTTCCTTATTTTTTAAGCTGATTTCTTACTTCTTTAAAGCTCCACTCCTTCTATGAGTAGAAAAAGAGCTTAAGCCAGCTTATTCAAATTAACTTAGCCTGTATAATCTTAAACAGTTCTTTTCAGGTCAATATAAAATTTAAATCTTTTTCAGGAATTTCTGACCCCTCCAAATGTCTCCTCATCCCATGATGGTATTTGTGTAGAAGAATGTGTCCTCAAGATAGCAGTGAATTCCTGTCTTTGCCTTGTCTCCTGGTCTGGAATAGTACTATTTCATGTTGATCTCTGCTTGATGTGGCTTCACCTTGACTTTTTTTAGAGGTGCTGCTATTTTTATAGTTTCATTAAAGGATGAAGTGTCAGGTTTATTCTTTCCCTGTGAGACAAACCTTGGAATTTTCTTTTCTTCCTTTTCTTTCTTCTTCCTTCTCCTTCTTCCCTTCTATTTTCCTTCTTTTCTCCTTTCCACCCTCCCTCCCTTCCTTTGTTTCTTTTTCTTTCCCCGTTTATTTGTTTTCTTCTATCTCTATTCTATATTCCATATGCAATATATGTTAAATTGCTTTTCAAAAAATGTTTGCATTGTTCCATCAATGCTTATTAAATAATTTTCTCCTTTGACTCAGTAATTCTATATAGATTAATCTTCCAAACAGTAAAAAAAACTAAGATGTTCTACAAACATATATGCTACAGAGAAAAGCTGAAATAGCAAAACATTTAAACAAAGTGAATGGCAAATTCATTCATACCATCTTATATGGTGAGTAAAAATTTTCCCAAGAATATTTAAGAACTTGGTTAAATATTCATGATAAATTAGGTTAAAAAATTTAGACACAAAACTATGAGCTATACACACACACACACACACACACACACACACACACACACACACACTATACACAAACACACACTGGATAATTTCCTTAACTTTTCTTCCAAATCATCCAGTAGATCTTTTTCAGACATAGGTCATTTGAGTCTCCAAATGCAGTATTTTTTCCCATTACTATGCAATATTTTTTCCTTTATGTTCCATGACTACTCTTATTTCCCCATTAACGATGTTTTAAAGATCAGATTGTTAGAATATAGAGTGAATAAGTCATTCTTGTTCTTGCTCCTGTTCAAGCTGCTGCTACTGCTAAGTCACTTGAGTCGTGTCCGACTCTGTGTGACTCCATAGACAGCAGCCCACCAGGCTATCCCATCCCTGGGATTCTCCAGGCAAGAACACTGGAGTGGGTTGCCATTTCCTTTTTCAATGCATCAAAGTGAAAATTGAAAGTGAAGTCGCTCATTCGTGTCCGACCCTCAGCGACCCCATGGACTGCAGCCTTCCAGGCTCCTCCGTCCATGGGATTTTCCAGGCAAGAGTACAGGAGTGGGGTGTCATTGCCTTCTGTTCAAAAGCAGTGGTTAAATCTTTTTCTCAGATTGACAGAGAATAGGTTGATTCAATGCACCCTTCTTATTTCATATTCCAAGATCCAGTACATACTCACAGATGCATCTCTGCTCAGTTGGAGGTTTATCTTCCTATTGCCTGTGTCTCTGGCTATCTGCTTTTCTCAGAAGTCACTAGTCCCTGAAAAATTGCACTATTCTGTATGCATGGCTACAGAGTTCTTCCCACATCTGCTTTCATTATAGTTAATTATGTTTTCTAATTTATATAGGATGTGGGTCTTTAAATTAGAGATATAAGAAAATGTAAGAAACATGTTGCTGCAAGTTTTAGGCATTTTCTTTCCAAAGAGGCAGAACTTGGAGTCTTTCTATTGATGCAAAGTTCCTTCATTATTGAATACTATTTGTTTAACTGAAACACATTGCAAACTTGAGCAAATGGGAAGACATTGCTTGGGATGCTAATAAAGTCCTCAAAAACTTGAGAGTTTGGGAATACCAGACCACTTGACCTGTCTCCTGAGAAACCTGTTTGCAGGTCAGGAAGCAACAGTTAGAACTGGACATGGAACAACAGACTGATTCCAAATCAGGAAAGGAGTATGTCAAGGCTGTATATTGCCACCCTGCTTATTTAACTTATATGCAGAGTACATTATGAGAAACAATGGGCTGGATGAATCACAAGCTGGAATCAAGATTGCCAGGAGAGATATTAATAACCTCAGATGTGCAGATGACACCACCCTTATGGCAGAAAGCAAAGAAGAACTAAAGAGCCTCTTGATGAAAGTGAAAGAGGAGAGTGAAAAAGTTGGTTTAAAGCTCAACATTCAGAAAATTAAGATCATGGCATCTGATCCCATCACTTCATGGCAAATAGATGGGGAAACAGTGGAAACAATGACAGACTTTATTTTCTTGGGCTCCAAAATCACTGCAGTTGGTGACTGTAGCCATGAAACTAAAAGATGTTTGCTCCTTGGAGGGAAAGTTACGACCAACCTAGACAGCATATTCAAAAGCAGAGACATTACTTTGCCAACAAAGGTCCATCTAGTCAAAGCTATGGTTTTTCCAATAGTCAAGTATGGATGTGAGAGTTGGACTATGAATAAAGCTGAGCACCAAAGAATTGATGTTTTGAACTGTGGTGTTGGAGAAAACTCTTGAGAGTCCCTTTGACTGCAAGAGATCCAACCAGTCCATCCTAAAGGAAATCAGTCCTGAATATTCATTGGAAAGACTGATGCTAAAGCTGATACTCCAATACTTAGCCACCTGATGCGAGGAGCTGACTCATTTGAAAAGACTCTGATGCTGGGAAAGATTGAGGGCAGGAGGAGAAGGGGATGACCGAGGATGAGATGGTTGGATGGCATCACTGACTTAATGGACTTGAGTTTGAGTAAGCTCTGAGAGTTGGTGATGGACAAGGGAGGCCTGCCTTGCTGTAGTCTATGGGGTCGCAAAGAGTTGGACATGACTGAGTGACTGAACTGACTGCAACTTGAGAATACAGTGGAACATAGTAAGTCCCACTACTGTTCTTTGTCAAAAACTTCTCAGCCAAAAGCTAGGACTGCATATTTTACTGAAAATAATCTGACTTTTTACTGTCAAAATTCTGAGTTATTGTACTATAAATGTCCTAAGAAGAAGACATTCTACACAGAAGAGAAACTAAGAGTCTGGTCGAGAAACCTTTTATGAAAATTATATACAGTGTTTTCAGGAGACAGTTGTCATTTGCTTAAATGGAGTGGAAGTTGGGGGAAAGACACATAATAAATGATGAGAGAGAGAGTTGGGGCCAGGTTATGGAAGACATTAAGTGTTTTTATTTTTTCCCTTAATTGAAGAAAACATGGTGTTTTTTTTTTTTTCTTTGTTTGTTTAGCAGGACTAGAGAGATTGAGTTTTATAAGTGATGGTCAGCATCTTTACATTGCATTTCAAACTGTAGGTACAAATGCTGTAAGAATTGGGATCTGTTAGCTTGTTCTTCAATATATACCAAGATCTGGTCACTTTCCATCACCCTCATCTTCACTAGGTAGTTAACTTACCATCATAGTTCATTTCAATTATTATCTTGGATTTCTTCTAACTGGCCTAACTAGATTTTGGTTTCTTCTGAAAAAATCAGAAGACTCTTATGAGAAGCCTTGGCCAGCAGTTAGCTGGAGCTGAATAGTACCAAGTTCTGTAAATGGGGCTCATTTCACTTCATTTCATTACCCACTCACTCTACTGTGTATCTGTTTGCTTCTCTTAGGGGTGTTACCTGCCCCAGCCAGAAGAAATGTGTTGCAGCCATGGCCCTAACTGTGCTTTTTACAATATGCCAATGCTTTTATATGAATATTTTTTTCCAAAAGCTTCTGTGAAAATTCACCTAAATGATGTCATGTGTAATTTTGTAAATAAAGTTAAATGACTATATAGCAACTTTTATGAACACTTAGAGGTTCCTGATCCAAATAACTTTGAGAATAGACTATATACAAATTGTTCTTTGTCTCAGAACTTCTCAACCGAAAGCTAGGAATGCATACTTTACTGAAAATAATCTTTTACTGTCAAAATTCTGGATTATGGCACTATTAATATTTTATTTGTCATACTTTATCAAAGGCAGACACAACCTCTTATGCTGTAACTTTTCTTTCTCAGAGATTATATGGAGAAGTTGTTGGGAAATTTTCCCTTGTCTAGCACTGAGGGAGGGTATCTTAGAAAGGGCACTCATTGCTTCTAGCTGTCTAAGATCTAAAGCACCAACTTCCTCAGGCTTTGCAAAATTTGAATTTATATTTGGTCTGTTTTCAGCCTTTTAAAGGCTATTTGGCTACAGGGGCACAAAAGCAAGGAACACGAGAATGTGCCCTACTGATTGATCCCTATGAACTTAATGTAATTGGGTAGAATTGTGATGTTATAAGGTGACTGGATATCTTTGCTAAAATGTAAAGACTAAATGTGTGGAGTAAATTGTTTTATTTATGCTGCTCACATAAAGTGACAATATGATGATGTGATTGAATGAATGAATAATTAGGCTTTTGGTTTTCAGTAAGAATCTAAAGGTAGCAGAAACACCTGTGCCAGTCTGGAAGCCAGCACTTTATCTGAGTATGAAGCTTTATTTTAGGTACAATTAGACTAATTACACTGCCAGGTTTTCTACAGGTGATAGAATTTTCTGTAGAATTCAAATAAGAACCTTTTGTAATAGTGCCTTTTCTGTTTTATACATTTCAATTTACCAGGAGATGGATGTGAATTTGAATAGATTTTAGAAATATCTTCATGATATAATTGAAATAGCAAATGACATATGGTTTCTGTTAGGTCTGCGGAAGAAAGCTTTGTGTTTTTAAGCCAATACGTGTAAAAAATGAACTCTTTTGTCAAGTACCATGATAGAGTTACTGAAAAGTAAAAAATCATATTTAAGATGGCTGTCAGTTATATTCTAGTTAGGGTCTGTTACTTTTGAGTAAAGAACAAAAGAAATGGCCAGCTATATCATTTAATCATTTAAGATGTTTCCTAATGTTAAAGAAAAGGGGAGGAATATATATTAAAAGTAGATGTTTGATCTGAAATAAATTTTCTTACTAATTTATATGATTCTGATATTATTTCCCCCAAATTTAGAGCTTTCTTGTATGTAGCACATCTTTTATTAACAATAAAAATATAATGTGCATCATCTGTTGAAAGTACCTTTAAACAGGTTTAATGTTTATGTATATACATAATTTTGGCTTAACATATCATTTAGTGACTAATTCAAAAGTATCAGTGATTGCTGCTGCTGCTGCTGCTAAGTCGCTTCAGTCGTGTCCGACTCTGTGCGACCCCATAGACGGTAGCCCACCAGGCTGCCCCGTCCCTGGGATTCTCCAGGCAAGAACGCTGGAGTGGGTTGCCATTGCCTTCTCCAATGCATGAAAGTGAAAAGTGAAAGTGAAGTCACTCAGTCGTGTCCAACTCTTAGCGACCCCATGGACTGCAGCCCACCAGGCTCCTCTGTCCATGGGATTTAGAAGAGTCTTTTAAAGGCATTGAGACAGCAAAAGAGACACAGATGTATAGAACAGTCTTTTGGACTCTGTGGGAGAGGGAGAGAGTGGGATGATTTGGGAGAATGGCATTGAAACATTGTATAATATCATATAAGAAAAGAATCGCCAGTCTAGGTTCGATGCAGGATACAGGATGCTTGGGGCTGGTGCACTGGGATGACCCAGAGGGATGGCATGGGGAGGGAGGTGGGAGGGGGGTTCAGGATTGGGAACATGTGTACACCCATAGCGGATTCATGTTTAAGTATGGCAAACCAATACAATATTGTAAAGTAGAAAAAAAAGAAAAAAGAAAATAAGCGAGTTGCTTAGATCTTCTAAGCAATGTCCTGGTTGTTTTGCACACTCCTCTTCAGTTAATCACAAAGAAAATCTATGAGTAAAGTGTTATTAACATTCCCATTTTATGTATGAGGAAACTGAGGCACAGAGGCTTGAAGAAAGTAATTAGTAGCTGAAAGATGTTGTATTGGTGAGCCTATTTATCTATACTTAATAAACTTTGTTGATCAGGGAAATACATAAATAAAGGCATTGAGTCAGAGTGAAATTTTGGCTGTCAATCAACCTTCTGAACATCTTTATAGATGCGGTCACTGTAAGGAGACAGAACTCAAGGGGTCGTCTATACCTGTGCTTTCCAATATGGTCTAACTGAGCTTATTTGTTAGGACTTGCTAATATTTAAAGATTGGTGCTGGCACTCTCAGCAAACATGTGTGTCATAATTCAGCCCTCATGAGCTATCTTGAGAGAGGATTAGGTGTCTTAAAGATGTTAACACAAGTCCTCTGTGCATCCTTTTGATTTCAGTATATTGTGATTTTTGCAATTTATTTGTACCTGATTAGGCAGATTTGTAGATCATATTAATTACTTTTGATGAAACTAAGCCTCTCATATTAAACAAATGGTTTAAAAAATATACCTGCAAAGAAATCATAGCTTGAATATCTTACTAATAATGCAGGTACAAATAAACCAGAAATGTTGGAGCTTAGACTTCTAACACTGGCTCCTCTTCAACAACACTTTGAGCTAAAAACAATAACGCCATAACAATATTTGGGATGTTGATAAAAAATAATTGGAATTATCAGAGACCATTTGAAATGTATACATTTGTATATAATTAAGAATGATACTTGTCCTGTTTGTTTAGCCCTGAGTTATTAGCTAACCATGGTATAAAGCCATCATGAACAGCAGGATACTGAAAAAATAATCATTTAAAATAATAAGGTGATCATTTTTCAATATGTTTAGGACCACATGATCCAGTACTTTATAAAATTTGTGTGTGTTTACAGACTCAGTCTCATCTCATCTCACATGCTAACAAGGTTATGCTCGAAATTCTCTAAGCCAGGCTTCAGCAGTATGTGAACCCTGAACTCCAGATGTTCAAGTTGGATTTAGAAAAGGCAGAGGAACCTGAGATCAAATTGCCAACATACGCTGAATCATTGAGAAAGCAAGAGAGTTCCAGAAAAAAAATCTACTCCTGCATTATTGACTACTCCAAAGTCTTTGACTGTGTGGATCACAACAAACTGTGGAAAATTCTCAAAGAGATGGGAATACCATACCACCTGATCTGCCTCCTGAGAAACCTGTAAGAAGGTCAAGAAGCAACAGTTAGAACTGGACATGGAACAACAGACTGGTTCCAAATTGGGAAAGTACATCAAGGCTGTATACTGTCACCCTGCTTATTTAACTTATATGCAGAGTACATCATGTGAAATGTTGGGCTGGATAAAGCATGTGAGCTGGAATCAAGATTGCCAGGAGAAATATCAAAAACTTCAGATATCCAGATGACACCACCCTTATGGCAGAAAGCAAAGCAGAACTAAAGAGCCTCTTGAGGAAAGTGGAAGAGGAGAGTGAAAAAAAACTGGCTTAAAACTCAACATTCAGAAAACTAAAATCATGGCATCTGGTCCCATAGTTCAGTTCAGTTCAGTTAGTCACTCAGTTGTGTCTGACTCTTTGCAACATCATGAATTGCAGTATGTCAGGCCTCCCTGTCCATCATCAACTCCCAGAGTCCACTGAAACCCATGTCCATCGAGCCAGTGATGCCATCCAACTGTCTCATCTTCTGTCGTCCCCTTCTCCTCCTGCCCTCAATCTTTCCCAGCATCAGGGTCTTTTCCAATGAGTCAGCTCTTCACATCAGGTGGCCAAATTATTGGAGTTATCAGCTTTAGCATCAGTCCTTCCAATGAACATCCAGAACTGATCTCCTTTAGGATGGACTGGCTGGATCTCTCTGCAGTCCAAGGGACTCTCAAGAGTCTTCTCCAACATCACAATTCAAAAGCATCAATTCTTCGGCACTCAGCTTTCTTTATAGTCCAACTCTCACATCCATACATGACTACTGGAAAAACCATAACTTTGACTAGGTGGACCTTTGTTGGCAAAGTAATGTCTCTGCTTATTAATACGCTGTCTAGGTTGGTCATAACGTTCCTTCCAAGGAGTAAGTGTCTTTTAATTTCATGGCTGCAATCACCATCTGCAGTGATTTTGGAGCCTGGAAAAATAAAGTCAGCCACTGTTTCTACTGTTTCCCCATCTCTTTGCCATGAAGTGATGGGATTGGATGCCATGATCTTAGTTTTTTGAAAGTTGAACTTTAAGCCAACTTTTTCACTCTCCTCTTTCACTTTCATCAAGAGGCTCTTTAGTTCTTCTTCATAACTTCATGGCAAATAGATGGAGAAACAATGGAAACAGTGACAGACTATTTTTGGGGGCTCCAAAATCACTGCAGATGATGATTGCACCCATGAAATTAGAAGACGTTTGCTCCTTGGAAGAAAAGCTATGACCAACCTAGACAGCTAATGAAAAAGCAGAGACAATAGGTTGCCAACAAAGGTCCATCTAGTCAAAGCTACTGTTTTTCTTGTAGTCATGAATGGATGTAAAAGCTGGACTATAAAGAAATCTGAGGGCCAAAGAATTGATGCTTTTGACCTGTGCTGTTGGAGAAGACTCGAGACTCCCTTGGACTGCAAGAAGATACAACCAGTCCATCCTAAAGGAAATCAGTCCTGAATATTCATTGGAAGGACTGATGCTGAAGCTGAAACTCCGATACCTTGGCCACCTGATGTGAGGGACTGACTCCTTGGAAAAGACCCTGATGCTGGGAAAGATAGAAGGTGGGAGGAGAAGGATGTAGAGGATGTGATGGTTGGATATCATCACCAACTCTATGGACATGAGTTTGAGTAAGCTCTGGGAGTTGGTGATGGACAGGGAAGCCTGTGATGCTGCAGTCCATGGGGTCACAAAGAGTCGGACATGACCGAGTGACTGAACTAACTGACTGATAGCCTCAGTTATGTCTGACTCCTTGTGATGCCATGGACTGTAGCCTGACAGGCACCTCTGTCCATGGAACTTTCCAGACAAGAGTACTGGAGTGGGTTGCCATTTCCTCCTCTAGGGAATCTTCACAATCCAGGGATCAAAACCATATCTGCTGCATTTCCTGCTTGGCAGGTAGGTTCTTTATCACTGTACCACCTGGGAAACCTTATAAAATTTAGTCAAATGTAATAAATATTTGGATGGCAATTTTAAGGTTTCTTAATAGTGAAAAAAAAAATGCTGTGTACTATTCAGTTCAATTCAGTTCAGTCGCTCAGTCGTGTCCAACTCTTTGCGACCCCATGAATCGCAGCACGCCAGGCCTCCCTGTCCATCACCAACTCCCGGAGTTCACTCAGACTCATGTCCATCGAGTCAGTGATGCCATCCAGCCATCTCATCCTCTGTCGTCCCCTTCTCCTCCTGCCCCCAATCCCTCCCAGCATCACGAGTCTTTTCCAATGAGTCAACTCTTCGCATGAGGTGGCCAGAATACTGGAGTTTCAGCTTTACCATCATTCTTCCCAAAGAAATCCCAGGGCTGATCTCCTTAAGAATGGATTGGTTGGATCTCCTTGCAGTCCAAGGGACTCTCAAGAGTCTTCTCCAACACCACAGTTCAAAAGCATCAATTCTTTGGCACTCAGCCTTCTTCACAGTCCAACTCTCACATCCATATATGACTACTGGAAAAACCATAGCCTTGACTAGGCAGACCTTAGTCGGCAAAGTGATGTCTCTGCTTTTGAATATGCTATCTAGGTTGGTCATAACTTTTCTTCCAAGGAGTAAGCATCTTTTAATTTCATGGCTGCAGTCACCATCTGCTGTGTACTATCAGGGAAATGTTTATTCTTGCCCTGGCTAAAAAAAATAGTTTAAATGTTATGAAGGAATTGATATGAGACAAACTAAACCATATTATTTGTCAGAAAATTCCATTAAACATACATGGGAAACACTGCTTAAAATAAAATGTAATAAAAGATAAACTCAATGAAACTTCATAAACTTAATTTTGAGCTCAATGAAACTATGGGCCATGCTGTGTAGGGCCATCCAAGACGGATGGGTCATGGTGGAGAGTTCCGACAAATTGTGGTCCACTGGAGAAGGGAATGGCAAACCACTTCCATATTCTTGTCTTGAGAACCCCATGGACAGTATGAAAGGGCAAAAAGATAGGACACTGAAAGATGAACTCCTCGGGTCTGTAGGTGCCCAATATGCTCTTAGAGAAGAGTGGAGAAATAACTCCAGAAAGAATGAAGAGAGGGAGCCAAAGCAAAAACAACACTCAGTTGTGAATTTGCCTGGTGATAGAAGCAAAATCCGATGCTGTAAAGAGCAATACTGCATAGGAACCTGGAATGTTAGGTCCATGAATCAAGGCAAATTGGAAGTGGTGAAACAGGAGATGGCAAGAACGAACGTCAACATTCTAGGAGTCAGAGAACTAAAATGGACTAGAATGGGTGAATTTAATTCAGATGACCATTATATCTACTACTGTGGCCAAGAATCCCTTAGAAGAAATGGAGTAGCCACCATAGCCAACAAAAGAGTCCAAAATGCAGTACTTGCATGCAATCTCAAAAACAACATAATGATCTCTGTTCATTTCCATGGCAAAACATTCAATATCACAGTAATCCAAGTCTATGCCCCTACCAATAATGCTGAAGGAGCTGAAGTGGAACGGTTCTATGAAGACCTGCAAGACCTTCTAGAACTAACACCCCCAAAGAGGTCCTTTTCATCATAGGGACTGGAATGCAAAAGTAGGAAGTCAAGAAACACCTGGAGTAACAGGCAAACTTGGTTTTGGAGTACAGAATGAAGGAAGGCAAAAACTAATAGAGTTTTGCCAAGAGAACGTACTGGTCATAGCAAACACCCTCTTCCAACAACACAAGAGAAGACGATATACATGGACATCACCAGAAGGCCAACACTGAAATCAGATTGATTATATTCTTTGCATCCAAAGACGCAGAAGCTCTATACAGTCAGCAAAAACAAAACTGGGAACTGACTGTGGCCCGAACCGTGAACACCTTATAGCCAAATTCAGACTTAAATTGAAGAAAGTAGGGAAAACAATAGATAATTTAGGTAGGACCTAAATAAAATCCCTTACGATTATACAGTGCAAGTCAGAAATAGATTTAAGGGACTCGATCTGATAGACAGAGTGCCTGAAGAACTATGGATGGAGGTTCATGACTTCCATTGTACAGGTTCATTGTACAGGAAACAGGGATCAAGACCACCCCCAAGAAAAACAAATGCAAAAAGCAAACTGGCTGTCTGAGGAGACCTTACAAATAGCTGTGAAAAGAAGAGAAGTGAAAAGCAAAGGAGAAAAGGAAAGGTACACTCATTTGAATGCAGAGTTCCAAAGAATAGCAAGGAGAGATAAGAAAGGCTTCCTCAGTAATCAGTGCAAAGAAATAGAGGAAAACAACAGAATGGGAAAGACTAGAGATCTCTTTCAGAAAATTAAAACTATCAGTGGAACATTTCATGCAAAGATGAGCACAACAAAGTACAGAAATGATATGGACCTAACAGAAGCAGAAGATATTAAGAAGAGGTGGCAACAATACACAGAAGAACTATACAGAAAAGATCTTCATGACCCAGATAATCACGATGGTGTGATCACTCACCTAGAGCCAGACACCCTGGATGTGAAGTCAAGTGGGCCTTAGGAAGCATCACTATAAACAAAGCTAGTGGAGATGATGAAATTACAGTTGAGCTATTTTGAATCCTGAAAGATGATGCTGTGAAAATGCTGCACTCAATATGCCAGCAAATTTGGAAAACTCAGCAGTGGCCATAGGACTGGAAAAGGTCAGTTTTCATTTCAATCCCTAAGAAAGGCAATGCCAAAGAATGTTCAAACTACCATACAATTTCACTCATCTCACACGCTAGTAAAGTAATGCTCAAAATTCTCCAAGACAGGCTTCAACAATATGTGAACTGTGAACTTCCAAATGTTCAAGCTGGTTTTAGAAAAGGCAGAGTAACCAGAGATCAAATTGCCAACATCCGTTGGATGGTCGAGAAAGCAAGGGAGTTCCAAAAAAACATATATTTCTGCTTTATTGACTATGTCAAAGCCTTCGACTGTGTGGATCACCACAAACTGTAGATAATTCTGAAAGAGATGAGGATAGCAGACCATCTGACCTGCCTCTTGAGAAATCTGTATGTGGGTCAGGAAGTAGCAATTAGAACTGGACATGGAACAACAGACTGGTTCCAAATAGGAAAAGGAGTATGTCACAGCTATATATTATCATGTGCTTATTTAACTTATATGCAGAGTACATCATGAGAAACGCTGGAATGGATGAAACACAAGTTGGGTCAAGATTGCCAGGAGAGATATCAATAACCTCATATATGCAGATGACACCACCCTTATGGCAGAAAGCAAAGGAGAACTAAAGAGCCTCTTAATGAAAGTGAAATAGGAAAGTGAAAAATTTGGCTTTAAACTCAACATTCAGAAAACTAAGATCATGGCATCTGGTTCCATAACTTCATAGCAAATAGATGGGGAAATAGTGGAAACAATGGCAGACTTATTTTTTTGGACTCCAAAATCACTGCAGATGGTGACTGCAGCCATGATTAAAAGACACTTACTCCTTGGCAAAAAAGTTATGACAAACCTAGACAGCATAATATAAAGCAGAGACATTACTTTGCCAATAAAGGTCAGACTAGTCAAGACTATGGTTTTTCCAGTAGTCATATATGGATGTGAGAGTTGGACTATAAAGAAAGCTGAGCACCGAAGAATTGATGCTTTTGAACTGTGGTATTGGAGAAGACTCTTCAGAGTCCCTTGGACTGCAAGGAGATCCAGCCAGTCCATCCTAAAGGAAATCAGTCCTGAATATTCATTGGGAGGACTGATGTTGACTCTGAAAACCCAATATATGGCCACCTGATGCAAAGAACTGACTCCTTGGAAAAGATCCTGATGCTGGGAAAGATTAAAGGTGGGAGGAGAAGGGTGCAACAGAGGATGATGTGTTTGGGTGGCATCACGGACTCAATGCACATGAGTTTGAGTAAACTTGGGAGTTGGTGATGGACAGTGAGGGCTGGCGTGCAGCAGTCCATGGGTCACAAAGAGTTGGACACGACTGAGAGACAGAACTGAACTGAAAAAGATAAAATAAACTGTGTTAAATATATTTCATGTTGTTCAGGAAGTTTAATATATAGATGGATAAATGCAGAGAATTTTCTAACATTCAGACTTCATGGTAATTGCTGGATTATATTTCTTTTTGTGGGCACACAAAGAAAAATATGTTCTCAGCATAAATAACTAGATTTTTAAAAAACTGAATGCACTCTTGGTCAACCCAGAGGGATGAGTTGGGGAGGGAGGTGGGAGGAGAGTTCAAGATGGGGAGACACATGTGCACCCATGGGTGATTCATGTCGATGTATGGCAAAAACCAGAATACTGTAGACAAATTATCATCTATTAAAATAAATTAATTTTTAAAGTAAAAAAATAAAAACAAAACTAACTGCAAACTACTTGTTTTATGACAAAATATTTGCATATAACTATTGATAAAAATGCTGATTTATTTGAAATTATTAACAGGGTTCTTAGTTATGGTTAGGCTTTCCTGATGGCTCAGACGGTAAAGTGTCTGCCGGCAATGCAGAAGGCCCCGGTTTAATCCCTGGGTTGGGAAGATCCCGCGTGGAAAAAGAAATGGTAACCCACTTCAGTATACTTGCCTGGAAAATTCCATGGATGGAGAAACCTGGTAGGCTACAGTCCATGGGGTGGCAAAAAGTCAGACACAAATGAGCCACTTCACTTCAGTTCACATGGTTATGGTTAAAGAGTCCTCTTCACAACTTAAATTCATTCTTTCATTGCTTGTATAGAAGTATCATTTTCAATGTTATTATAGTTGGCTTTGTAAAAACAAGAATTTTGAATGGTAGAACAGTTTGTATTTTTTATTAAACACTGTAAGAGTGACCATGAATCTTTTTTAACCCAGGAATTGTCTGGCTGTCTCATGGCAAGTGCTTAAAAGAGTTGACAAGTTTTTAAAAAGATACAATTTTTCTCTTAAAACAGACAAACATTCCAAATTTGCTGAACTTTTCAGGAATGAGGAGGCATTCCACTACGTGGAAGATAACTTTTTTTAAAGAAATAAACACATAATCTATCTCTTCAAGTTAAAGGTGACATTTAAACAAAGACTGAGAAAATGAATCCTTTTTCAAAGAGCCTTTTGTCAAAAGAGAATTTTAATAATAGCTACTTGGAAATGTTCACATTGTTATGTAGCTTTGTTGACAAAAACAGTTGTAAGCACATCACCTATAAACTCTAAAGTCTGCATATCTGAAAACAGAAGTTTCTATCTCTTTAAAATCTCCCAAAGGAAGAGCTTTTAGAGGTTTTATCTCCATGTGTTTAAAATAGAATATTGTTTGTTGTTTTGTAATATGTGACTGATATCAGGAAAGGTAACACTTACCAGCTCAATTTCATATTTTTCCTTTCTGATGGACAAGATAGAAATAAGGTATTGTGGTTTAGTGATTGGATGAAGCACGAGCTGGAATCAAGATTGCTGGGAATATATCAATAACCTCAGATATACAGTTGATACTACCTTTATGGCAGAAAGCAAAGAAGAACTAAAGAACCTCTTGATGAAAGTAAAAGAGGAGAGTGAAAAGTTGGCTTAAAACTCAACATTCAGAAAACTAAGATCATGGCATCTGGTCCCATCACTTCATGGCAAATAGATGGGGAAACAGTGGAAACAATGACAGACTTTATTTTTTTGGACTCCAAAATTACTGCAGATGGTGACTTCAGCCATGAAATTAAAAGATGCTTGCTCCTTGGAAGAAAAGCTATGACCAACCTAGACAGTATATTAAAAATCAGACACATTACTTTGCCAACAAAGGTCCGTCTAGTCAAAGCTTTGGGCTTTTCCAGTGGTCATGTATGGATGTGAGAGTTGGATTATAAAGAAAGCTGAGCACCAAAGAATTGATGCTTTTGAACGGTGGTGTTGGAGGAGACTCTTGAGAGTCCCTTGGACTGCAAGGAGATCCAACCAGTCCATCCTAAAGGAAATCAGTCCTGAATATTCATTGGAAGGACTGAAGCTGAAGTTGAAACTCTGATATATGGCCACCTGATGCGAAGAACTGACTCATTTGAAAAGACCCTGATGCTGGGAATGATTGAAGGTAGGAGGAGAAGGGGACGACAGAGGATGAGATGGTTGGATGGCGTCACCGACTCAATGGACACGAATTTGAGTAATCTCCGGGAGTTAGTTGTTGATAGACAGGGAGGCCTGGGGTGCTTCAGTCCATGGGGTTGCAAAGAGTTGGATACGACTAAGTGACTGAACTGAACTGAACTGTTGGTGGTTTAGTAGAAGCAGCCAGTGAAACACTTTATTAATTTGGAGCTATATGTTTTTATAGAGTGTCTTTTCCAGGTATACAGTATATGCCAATCAATCAAGTAGGAAAATGAGCTGATTTATAAACCACACCTCAGAATTAGTATATTATAGAATTTAATGCAAATATTAATGCAAATAATTTCAAATATTTTGTTGGGGTATATGTTGGGGTATATTTTTAAAAGGTATATTTTCATTTTTAATCATTTGAGTTCAGAATGAAATATCCAGATACCACTGGTCTATGCATAGCTCCTGTTTCATGATGCCCCAGAACTGGGTTAACATCCCCGATGAGGCCTAATCCTATGCGAGGGGTCCATCACCCTCCACAACGTTTATGCAATAGCTTATTTCAAAACAGAATATAAAATATTTCTATGTGATATTATTTCTATACTTTTTTCCTTAGAGGAAAGCATTACCCTGCATTAAAAAGAAATTGATGAGTAGCCTGCTTACATTTGTCCCTGTTTTCTTCTCAGAGCTAAATCCCACCCCACCCCTCTTCAGTCCCTTTGTTTCTCTCTGCCTTCAAACAATTCTTTTTCATTTTGAAAACAAAGAAACAAACCTTCACCTATCTTGTACTCAATTTATCATTTGCTTTGAATTTCCTTATCACCAAAGCATCCACAAATATAGGGTGTATTTGCTGTTCCAGTTTCTTTACTACTCCTCTTCACACCCCCTGAAAATATGCATTCTGTTGTTTTTACTCTTTTCTCTTAAAGATTGCTGGATGCCTCCTCAATAAGGAAATGCCCTTGCCCTTATTCTTCCTCTCCACAGCCTCTTTGCAGCATTTCACACCATTTACTGAAACCTTCCTCATCTCCTCTTTCCCATCATTTGTGTGATGTGGTAACATCCCATCTTTATGAGACTTCTCACCACTCTTTGTCCTTGTCTCCAAGATACCAAGTGTCAATGTTCAGTACTATCTAGTTCCTCTAAATCAAATAATCTTTTCTTTATATAAACACCTTTACACACACCCCCACCAAATTTTTCCCATCATTTGATTTAGTCATGAAATTGTTAGAAAACTTAATTTACCCCCAGATTATTTAATAAAAGGGTTATGGAGGTGTTGGTAGGGTTAAAGTCTAAAAAGAAAAAAAAAAAGATGGTGCAGTACTCGGAGGATAATCGTGCTGGGAAATTATCTCCACCTCAAGGGCTAAAGGAAAGGGGGGTGATCTAATGTATAAGAGCCTTGCTGTTGTCATTGTTCTGTCACTAAGTCATGTCCAGCTCTTTGCGGCCCCATGGACTGCAGCACACTAGCCTTCTCTATCCTCTGCTATCTCCTCAAATTTACGTCCATTGAGCCAGTGATGCTCTCTAAGCATCCCACAGAGCCTCGTGAAGCCAGAAACTTAGCAGGCAGTAACTGCTAAGTGGGAGTTACAATCAGGGAGTAATGCAGTTACTACTGGAGAAGACAATGACAACCCACTCCAGGACTCTTGCCTGGAAAATCCCAAGAATGGAGGAGCCTGGTAGGCTACAGTCCATGGGGTCGTGAAGAGTCAGACACGACTGAGTGACTTCACTTTCACTTTTCACTTTCCTGCCCTGGAGAAGGAAATGGCAACCCACTCCAGTGTTCTTGCCCGGAGAATTCCAGGGACAGGAGCCTGGTAGGCTGCTGTCTATGGGGTTGCACAGAGTCGGACACGACTGATGTGACTTAGCAGCAGCAGCAGCAGTTACTACCAGAAACCAGACTTGGAAGCAAAGAGGAAGCAAGAAAGAAATTCCTCAACCACTTCTTGCTGCTACCACCCCTGTTATTCCCTGTCTCTGCCTCCTTGGGTTAAATTTAATTTGAAGCCGACTGGTAAGCAAGAGTGGGTGAACAATGTACCGACATCAGTTTCTAGCATCAGAGGATGCAGAGAAGAGCAAAAACTGACAGACCTTGGGAGGGGGCAAAGACAGACATTGTATCATCTCTGTGCCAATAACTACAAATGTTTTTTTCCAGTTAGATTTCTCACCTTAATCTAATTTCCAGGTCAACTGCCTTTTGGCTAATTCCACATGATTTTTGTTGTTGTTGCTATTCCTTCAAACATAAAATGTCTAAAAGCAAGTACCATTTATTTTTTAATAAACTAACCCTGAGTGAATTTCAATTCATGCCAATCTCGCTTTGAAATTTTCTCTCATCTGTATCTGCTTTCCGCTGTTCTAATTCTAAGAGTCCCTTGATCTGCAAGGAGATAAAACAAGTTAATCCTAAAAGAAACCAACCCTGAATATGGACTGATGCTGAAGCTCAATACTTTGGTCACCTGATGCAAAGAGCCAACTCATTGGAAAAGACTCTAATGCTTGGAAAGATCAAAGGCAAAAGGAAAAGGGGCTGGCAGAGGATGAGATGGTTAGATAGCATCACCGATACAATGTATATGAGTTTGCCAAAACTGCAGGAGATAGTGGAGGACCGAGGAGCCTGGTGTGCTGCAGTCCATGGGATCACATAGAGTAGGACACAACTTAGTGACTGAACAACAACAATAACAACAACACTGCCCTTCTGCCTTAATGCTGAGACTCAGTCTCTACTTCGAATTATACTTCTAGAAGTTTAATGCCTTATTTTATTTCCAATGCTCATCTCATCTTGCTTATTCTATTTCCTATATCCTTGGAGATTGAAGTTCTGTCCCAGAGGCAGGAATGTGGCAACCTGCTGATGGTCTTCTGAGTAGCTGTTGTCTGCATTGCCTGCTTGGTTCTCTGAAGAGCCTCTATTCTAGGAGCCACAGCTCTCCCTGCTGTTCTGCTCATCTTTTCAGGCATCTTCAGGATGGAACTTTCCCAATGTCTGGGCACTCTTTTGTGGCTAGTGTTAGTCTCCAGATATACACAGTGTTCCAGGTATGATTTTCTTTCTGAAATTCTATTCAAATCTGTATACTCCTAGTGCCTGCCTGTTCCTGCTAATGAATTGCATTCTGGACATTAGTCCCTTCCAATTGGAGGAGTTAATTGGGTTGTTCAACTTGTAAAAGAATGAAACTAGAACACTTTCTAACACCATAAATAAAAATAAACTCAAAATGGATTAAAGATCTAAACGTAAGACCAGAAACTATAAAACTCCTAGAGGAGAACATAGGCAAAACACTCTCAGACATACATCACAGCAGGATCCTCTATGACCCACCTCCCAGAATATTGGAAATAAAAGCAAAGTAAACAAATGTGACCTAAGTAAACTTAAAAGCTTCTGCACAACAAAGGAAATTATAAGCAAGGTGAAAAGACAGCCTTCAGAATGGGAGAAAATAATAGCAAATGAAGCAACTGACAAACAACTAATCTCAAAAATATACAAGCAACTCTTGTAGCTAAATTCCAGAAAAATAAACGACCCAATCAAAAAATGGGCCAAAGAACTAAATAGACATTTCTCCAAAGAAGACATACAGATGGCTAACAAACACATGAAAAGATGCTCAACATCGCTCACTATCAGAGAAATGCAAATCAAGACCACAATGAGGTATCATTTCATGCCAGTTAGAATGGCTACTATCCAAACGTCTACAAGCAATAAATGCTGGAGAGGGTGTGGAGAAAAAGGAACCCTCTTACACTGTTGGTGGGAATGCAAACTAGTACAGCCACTATAGAGAACAGTGTGGAGATTCCTTAAAAAACTGGAAATAGAACTGCTTTATGACCCAGCAATCCCACTGCTGGGCATACACACCGAGGAAACCAGAGTGAAAGAGACATGTGTACCCCAATATTCTTCGCAGCACTGTTTATAATAGCCAGGACACGGAAGCCACCTAGGTGTCCATCAGCAGATGAATGGATAAGAAAGGTGTGGTACATATACACGATGGAGTATTACTCAGCCATTAAAAAGAATACATTTGAATCAGTTCTAATGAGGTGGATGAAACTGGAGCCTATTATACTGAGTGAAGTAAGCCAGCAAGAAAAACACCAATACAGTATACTAATGCATATATATGGAATTTAGAAAGATGGTAATGATAACCCTGTATGTGAGACAGCAAAAGAGACCCAGATGTATAGAACAGTCTTTTGGACTGTGGGAGAGGGCGAGGGTGGGATGATTTGGGAGAATGGCATTGAAACATGTATAATATCATATATGAAATGAATCGCCAGTCCAGGTTTGAAGCGTGATACTGGATACTTGGGGCTAGTGCACTGAGACGACCCAGAGGGATGGTATGGGGAGGGAGGAGGAAGGGGGGTTCAGGATGGGGAACATGTGTATACCTGTGGTGGTTTCATGTTGATGTATGGCAAAACCAATACAATATTGTAAAGTAATTAACCTCTAATTAAAATAAATAAATTTATATTAAAATAAATAAATAAATACCTTGGGTTGTTCAAAATTATGGGACTCTCCTAAGTGATCTAATTTATGAAAAATACTGATGTCTTAATTACAGTGTACTAAACCAGACAGTTTTAACATTTATGTTTCTAATTTTAAAAAAGTAACACAATTATAAAAATATTGAATAATAAAAAATAGAAAACAAATAAAATCTACCTTTATCTATAATGCTAACATCCAGAAACAAAAACTAACAGTGTTTGAGGTTTTTCTAACCACTTCAAATATATTAGACACATATATAATATATTGCAATAAATACAGCACTCAATGTACAGATATAGGTAAATATTTCTATAAGGTTTCATATCTTTAGAAAATACTATATGCATACAGACAATGTATTCACACAATTCAGTTAGTTCAGTCTGTCAGTCATGTCCAACTCTTTGGGATACCATGGACTGCAGCATGATGGGCCTCCCTGTCCATCACCAACTCCTGGAACCTGCTCAAACTCATGTCTATTGAGTTGGTGGTGCCATCCAACCATCTCATCCTGTCATCCCCACTTCCCCTTTAATTTTCCCCAGCATCAAGAGCTATTCCAATGAGTCAGTTCTTTGCATCAGGTGGCCCAGGTGTTGGAGTTTCAGCTTCAGCATCAGTCCTTCCAATGAGTATTCAGGACTGATTTCCTTTAGGATGGACTTGTTTGATCTCCTTGCAGTCCAGGGGAATCTCAAGTCTTCTCCAACACCACAGCTCAAAAGCATCAATTCTTCAGGGCTCAGCTTTCTTTATAGTCCAGCTCTCACATCCATATATGACTACTGGAAAAACCATAGCTTTGACTAGATGGACCTTTGTTGGCAAAGCAATGCCTCTGCTTTTTAATATGCTGTCTAGGTTGGTCATAGCTTTCCTTCCAAGGAGCAAGTGTCTTTTAATTTCATGGCTGCAGTCATTTTGGAGCCCCCCAAAATAAAGTCTGTCACAGTTTCCACTGTTTCCCCATCTATTTCCCATGAAGTGATGGGACCAGATGCCATGATCTTCGTCTTTTGAATGTTGAGTTTTAAGTCAGCTATTTTACTCTCCTCTTTCACTTTCATCAAGAGGCTTTTTAGTTCTTCTTCACTTTCTGCCATAAGGGTGGTGCCATTTGTGTATCTGAGGTTACTAATATTTCTCCCAGTAATATGGATTCCAGCTTGTGCTTCATCCAGCCTGGCATTTGGCATATGTACTCTGCATAGACGTTAAATAAGCAAGGTGACAATATACAGCCTTGACGTACTCCTTTTCCTATTTGGAACCAGTTTGTTGTTCCATGTCCAGTTCTAACTGTTTCTTCTTGACCTGCATACAGGATTCCCAGGAGGCAGGTCAGGTGGTCTGGTATTCCCATCTCTTTAACAGTTTTCCAGTTTATTGTGATCCACACAGTCAAAGGCTTTGGCATAGTCAATAAAGCAGAAGTAGATGTTTTCCTGATATTCTCTCGCTTTTTCAATGATCCAATGTATGTTGGCAATTTGATCTCTGGTTCCTCTGCCTTTTCTAAATCCAGATTAAACATCTGGAAGTTGACGGTTCACACACTGTTAAGGCCTGGCTTGGAGAATTTTGAGCATTATTTTGCTAGTGTGTGAGATGAGTGCAATTGTACAGTATTCTGAACATTACATGGTGTTGCCTTTCTTTGGGATTGGAATGAAAACTGACCATTTCCAGACCTGTGCCCACTGCTGAGTTTTCCAACTTTGCTGGCATATTGAGTGCAGCACTTTCACAGCATCATCTTTCGGGATTTGAAATAGCTCAAGTGGAATTCCATCACCTCCACCAGCTTTGTTCATAGTGATGCTTCCTAAGGCCCATCTGACTTCGCATTCCAGGATGTCTGGCTCTAGGTGAGTGATCACACTATCGTGATTATCTGGGGCATGAAGATCTTTTCCGTATAGTTTTCTGTTAATTGTTGCTACTTCTTATTAATATCTTCTGCTTCTCTATGATCCATGCCATTTCTGTCCTTTATTGTGCCCATTTTTGCATGAAATATTCGCTTGGTATCTCTAATTTTCTTGAACAGATCCTTAGACTTTTCCATTCTGTTGTTTTCCTCTATTTCTTTGCATTGATCAATGAGGAAGGCTTTCTTAACTCTCCCTGCTCTTCTTTGAAACTCTGCATTCAAATGGGTATATTTTTCCTTTTCTCCTTTGTCTTTAACTTCTCTTCTTTTCACAGCTATTTGTAAGGTCTACTCAGACAACCTTTTGCCTTTTTGCATTTCTTTTTCTTGGGGATGGTCTTGATCCCTGCCTCCTGTACAATGTCATGAACCTCCACCCATAGTTCTTCAGGCACTCTGTCTGTCAGATCTAGTCCCTTAAATCTATTTCTCACTTCCACTGTATAATCATAAGGGATTTGATTTAGGTCCTACCTGAATGATCTAGTTTTTCCCCCTACTTTCTTCAATTTAAGTCTGAATTTGGGAATAAGAAGTTCATGATCTGAGCCTCAGTGAGTTCCCGGTCTTGTTTTTACTGACTGTATAGAGCTTCTCCATCTTTGGCTGCAAAGAATATAATCAATCTGATTTCAGTGTTGACCATCTGTGATGTCCATGTGTAGAGTATTCTCTTGTGTGTTGGAAGAGGGTGTTTGCTATGACCAGTTTGTTCTCTTGGCAAAACTCTGTTAGCCTTTGCCTGCTTCATTTTATACTCCAAGGCCAAATTTGCTTATTATTCCAGGTATCTCTTGACTTCGTATTTTTGCATTCCAGTCCCCTATAATGAAAAGGACATCTTTTTTTGCCAGCTTGTTCTAGAAGGTCTTGTAGGTCTTCATAGAACCATTCCACTTCACCTTCTTCAGCATTACTAGTTGGGGCATAGGCTTGGATTACTGTGATATTGAATGGCTTGCTTTGGAAACAAACAGAGTTCATTCTGTCATTTTTGAGATCATACCCAAGTACTGCATTTTGGACTCTTTTGTTGACTATGAGGACTACTTCCTTTCTTCTAAGGGATTCTTGTCCACAGTAGTGGATATAATGGTCACCTTAATTAAATTTGCCCATTCCAGTCCATTTTAGCTTACTGATTCCTACAGTGTCTATGTTCACTCTTGCCATCTTCTGTTTTACCACTTCTAATTTACCTTGATTCATGGACCTAACATTCATAGACATAAATAGATAAAATACATATGGGAATATACTATGTATTTATAGGTGTGTGGTACATTGTTTTATATCCCAATCTTTTTGACTTAGCATTTTGTTGAGCATATAATTAATTCCTTTGTTCTTTTGAGTAATATGATTTTATTGGCTGCATATTACATGTGTGAATGCTCCATAGTGCATTTTGTTACTCACACTGTTGAGTGCTTATATTGCTTTTAGCTTTTCCAACAGCATATATCTTTATTGAAAAGCTGGTTTCCCCCCCCTTTATTTAGGACAGAATCTTCAAAATGAAATTACCAAACCAAAGGCAATTAAATTTACTGTAAGTCTCATGCATTGCTATGTTGTTGCCTCTACAATATGGAGCAATATGCTTTTCTTGTAGTAGTGTTTATGCACACCCACTCCAAATTCCTCTCTTGCCAAACCCTTTATTACAGTGAATATTTTTATAATTTAAAAGGCCTCAATTTGTGAGGCCAGAATTTCCTTACTGTTTAAATAATGTTTCTCTTTGTCTCAACATAATAAACAAGAAAAGTGTTGAAGAAGCTACATTTCTTATTTTGTTGCTGAGTCAGAAAAAAACAGAGGGCACCTTACCTTTCCCAGGTCACGTCTCCAGTTTATTTTCCATGGAATGTGTTTTATCTGTTTACTTCATTAACAAGAAGTCAGTGAGATTTGTACTCACCTTTGAGGAAGATGGGAAACGATGAGAGTGAGCAGCTAAAAAAGAACCAACACCATCTATAGTGCTGATCCTGTTCGTGATGCAGGTTGTTTTGCTGTTCACTTGTCTGCACTGTTTGCTGAACCCGTGGTAGGCAAGACGTGAACTAAGAGGCTGAAGGAAACTCAAAGAGCCATAGGAACTGGAGACACCTTTATTCTCTCCTGACTGACACGGTAGCTATAGCAGCCGACATAACATAACTGCACACAACACTTCGGGGCTTTTCCAGGTGGAGCCCATACAGGCACATCACACACAGCAGTCTACAACCCAGCGAGTAGCTTGCGACACTCATGTTTAGTGCTGAAAGTGCTCTCAGCTGTCACATAGTCATTATTTACAAACTGTGGGGCAAGAGAGCCTGCGCACGCCATCTTGACTTATTTGCTCTCTCTGAGCATCGTCATATTTTGAAAGTTACCCAGGTATTGTTCAGTGCCCATCTACCAACTTATTCCTCCCCCTCCCTTTACCCCTTGTTACCATAAGTTTGTTTTCTACACCTGTGGTTCTACTTCTGTTTTGTAAATAAGTTCATTTGCACTTTTTAAAAAATGATTCCAGGTGTAAGCAATAGCACATACTACTATATATAAAATAGATAACTAGTAAGAACTTACTGCATAGCACAGCAAACTCTATTCAGTATTCTGTACTGACTTCTGTGGGAAAAGAATCTAAAAAAAAATAAGTAGATATATGCATATGTATAAGTGATTCACCTTACTGTGGCACTAGTGGTAAAGACCCTAACTGCCAATGCAGGGTACTTAGGAGATGCCAGTTTGATTCCTGGGTTGGGAAGATACCCTAGAGAAGGGAATGGCAACCCACTGCAGCATTCTTGACTGGAGAATCCCATGGACAGAGGAAACTGGCAGGCTACAGTCCTTGAGATCGCAAAGAGTTGGACATGACCGAAGCGAGTAAACACACACATGTACACCTGAAACTAATGCAACATTATAAATCATCTATACTCTAACAAAAATTTAAAAAAAATTTGTGTATTTAAATTAACAACAAAACAAAAAAGCTACCCAGGAATCTTTCTGGACACATGCACTCAGGAGGTTCATGGCATTTTCCACAGTTAGAGATCTTGACTGGAGTCCTTATCCAGACTCATAGCATTTCATACTAGCTCACAGCATTTCTAGAATTTGGCTCACAACATTTCATACTAGCAGAATACCCACTAACCTCTCTTCTGTTCTGTAATAAAACATGTAAAGGAATGGAAGCATTTTAATTTCCTTGTGTAGCCTCTTAAAAAATTAATGTAATTGGAGGCTAATCACTTTACAATATTGTGGTGGTTTTTGCCATATAATGACATGAATCAGCCATGGGTGTACATGCGTCCCTCGGTCCCGAACTCCCCTCCCACCTCCTTCCCCATCCCATCCCTCTGGGTTGTCCCAGTGCACCAGCTTTGGGTGCCCTGTTTGATGCATCTAACTTGTACTGTTCATCTTTTGTAGCATTTTAAAAGCTATCTTGATCCTCTCTCTCTATCCCCACTCCTATTTGATAAATGTGATCCTGGTTGATTGAAATGTAAAACAAATGCAGCCCTAAAAATTTCCGTGGTACTTAATTTTGAGAACCGATGTGTGAAATTCTTCAAAGTATAGCACTAAAGGTGTATGATGCTGCTCTGTCTTGGAAATTAGCTCAGTAAACCTATTTCTAATGTTGCCCGTAAAACAGCAAAGCCATTCCCTTTAATTTGTTCCATGGAGCTTTACTTCCATTTATCAGCAATTCCCTCTACAAACAGAAGAAGATCCTGAAGATATATATGTAGGCATTGCTGTCTCACTTTATTAAAGACAATGAATCCTTCATATGAGGGTTTATAGTTTGAGCTCTATCATCTCTGTGAGAAATGAAAGCAAGACAGTAGCAGCAAATATTTATCTTAGTCAAAATAAAAGCTCAAAAATACTCTTCCTATGTTGTTAATTCATACCTTTCCCTGTCATTAGCTTTGTACTACTTCTTGTCAATTTCACACTGGGAAATAGTGTGAAACAAATGGAAAAGAGTTTCTGGCATTCCCTTTCCCTTAAAAAAAGAAAAAAAAAGAAATCCCAACTGAAAGTAACATTTAAGTCAAGCTTATGGTTATTCCTTTTGATATTAAACATGTTTTCTGAGTTGGAGAGTAAAATCATAGATTTAATCAAAAGCTTCTCTCTCTCTCTCTCTTTTTTAAATCAGTTTCCATTTATTCCTTGAGAGCATTTGCTAATTTTCAAAGTGAGTGAGTAATTCCCTTGATTTGTGTTTTAAGTCTGAAAACTGTTATCTTGAAAAGGAACATTTTAGAAAGACGATATACATGATACTTAAATCCTTTCCATCAGCTTTTTGTACCATATGTAGTGGATTATGTCCTTCTTGAATTCATAATTAGTCGAAGAAGTAGATGGCTAGGAGTTATTGTAAAATTATCTACCCATTAAATAGTAACTTATGCATTCTCAATGACTACTTTCTGTAGTGAGATGAGTCAAACATTTAAGGTGATGTTTTATTTTAAAAGAAGAAACAACATACATTTTTGCTTTTAGATTACTTATTGTGTACATCAGAATCACTTCACAGTTTACTTTCAAATTACTATGCACCAAGAGTGTGGGATTTTTGTTCCAATCCTTTTCATAGACATTGTGACATAGACACCTTTGGAACAACAATCCTTACAATACAACCAGCAAGTTTCTTCCTTTTCATTTATTTTCAAGTCCTTCTTCTATGAAAATTATTTTCAAAGGTATTTGACATACTTCATAGTGATTTAAGGTTATTTCCAAAAAAGATACATTTGGGTATATGCCTCATTCGTTTGTGGGTAGAAGCAGGTGAGCTAGCCCATCATTTTCTGGTTTTGTTTTAATTCTATCCAGAAGAGTAGAGTAACCAAATGCTGGGGTGAACCCCTCTATGTCCTGGTGTTACCCACACATTCTCAGATATGACATTAGAGGCAGATCAGTAATTCATTCATTCTCATTCATAAAACCTTCCACATTTGTTGAACATTTGTGATTAAAAATCACTCTTTATTTCCTTTCTGTGTATATTTTGGAATTACCTTCTGTTAGCTATTGATAGACAAAGCATTTTGATTTTATGAGAAATGAAGTCCGAAGATAGTCAAGTACAATGTTTTTGAAGATTTTATCATATCTTTAGCATTAAGCTTTCAGTTGGCAGATTCATTAAAGTATGGATTTTTGTATTACAGAAGCTACATCCCTGGAAGAAAGTTTTTGGAATGAGTTCCCTTTCTATACACTCAGAATTTTGTTGGCCTTGTACCTCTACTTTTTCTCAACTTAAATGTTCTTTTAGAGAAACTGTGGGGCCTCACCTGGAGACTAAGTCAATAATTAAAACCATGAATTCCATTTTTATCCAGCCTGTGTGTTCTCCTGTTAGCTAATATATAATTGTTAAAGAGGCTTCATCGAAGAAAAGGAATATTTGTATTCAGTTCAGTTCAGTTGCTCAGTCCTGTCTGACTCTTTGTGACCCCCTGAATCGCAGCACGCCAGGCCTCCCTGTCCATCGCCATCTCCAGTTCACTCAAACTCATGTCCATCGAGTGGGTGATGCCATCCAGTCATCTCATCCTCTGTCATCCCCTTTACCTCCTGCTCCCAATCCCTCCCAGCATCAGAGACTTTTCCAGTGAGTCAACTCTTCGCATGAGGTGGCCAAAGTCCTGGAGTTTCAGCTTTAGCATCATTCCTTCCAAGGAACACCCAGGGCTGATCTCCTTCAGAATGGACTGGCTGGATCTCTCTGCAGTCCAAGGGACTCTCAAGAGTCTTCTCCAACACCACCGTTCAAAAGCATCAATTCTTCGGCGCTCAGCTTTCTTCACAGTCCAACTCTTGCTTCCATACATGACCACTGGAAAAACCATAGCCTTGACTAGATGGACCTTTGTTGGCAAAGTAATGTCTCTGCTTTTGAATATGCTATCTAGGTTGGTCATAACTTTCCTTCCAAGGAGTAAGTATCTTTTAATTTCATGGCTGCAATCACCATCTGCAGTGATTTTCGAGCCCCCCAAAATAAAGTCTGACACAGTTTCCACTGTTTCCCCATCTATTTGCCATAAAGTGATGGGACCAGATGCCATGATCTTCATTTTCTGAATGTTGAGCTTTAAGCCAACTTTTTCACTATCCTCTTTCACTTTCATCAAAGGCTTTTTAGTTCCTCTTCACTTTCTGCCATAAGGGTGGTGTCATCTGCATATCTGGGGTTATTGATATTTCTCCCGGCAATCCTGATTTCAGCTTGTGCTTCTTCCAACAATTTTGTGGAAATTCTGGAAATCTCTGCTTTGTCATTTAGTGAAATAAATATATAGATGCATAAATAATGTTAAACAATATAATATAATGTTAAAAAAACAATGTTAAATGAAAAAGGTTGCTCAAAATTCTGATGAGCGTAAAGTTAATGTCTTCATAATTGTGAAACCAGATATTCTTCACAAAGATCTTTTAAAATACATATTACATGTCTTTTATTGAGAGAAAATTATTTCTGAATTACTTTCATGCAAACAATGAAAACAATACAAAGAAGGGATTGATGTTACATTTGCGGTAAAGTCTCTTCTGGGCCTTATTGCTATTCTTAGTTTTAAAAACCCTTACATATTTAGAACCAACTACTTAAGGAATCAGCTCTGAAAGCAGAAAGTAGATTTGCCTGGAGGACCTCCAAACTGGCCTCAGGCCTGATTTTGTTATCTTCAAGGATTTCACTGTTTAAAGAACAACCAGAATTTTAGGGAATATGGATACTAGGAGGATTAGGGGTCTGCTATGTATTTCTTTTAGGTTCAGAAACTTAATGTTAGCCTAAAGCTTTCCTTCTATAATCCCAGAGATTGGGATTGTCCACTCTTGAACAGACTTGAATTGATCCTAGGAAGCATGTTAAGACTTTTCAATCAGAATTCTTTCTCCCCAGACTTCTAGAGATACCCTTCTTAAAGTGTTAGTTTCTCAGTCATGTCTGACCCTTTGCAACCCCATGGAGTATAGACTTCTAGGCTTCTCTGTCCATGGGATTCTCCAGGCAAGTATATTGGAGTGGGTAGCCACTTCCTTCTCAAGAAGATCTTCCTGACCCAGGGATCAAAACCAGTCTCCTGCATTGCAGATGGATTCTTTACATCTGAGCCAAAAAGTATGTAAATATGAGATTTTAGTGGAAATAATATATCTATTTCTTCCTTCTCTCAGCTGGTCACTGTTCTCATCTGACACATACCCCTCTGACCGATACTGCTTTTGTGATTGATACATGAATTTAACGAATCATTGGATGGTGCTCAGCATGAATAATGGAGGTGGCATTCTACAGAACAGCAGAAATGGTTGGTGTCAAAGTGGACTTGTGAATCAGCAAAAAGAAAAATCAGTTGTGACTGATTAATTTTGTGGGCTCAGTAAGGGCATAAGTTTTTAGTTAACTATTATAGTATATGAGAGTTTTTATAAATACATAATCTAAAAACATAAATTGCTTATGTGAGAGTGTTACATGTATATATTAGACATAAATACATGTATGTTAAATTGACACTTCCATTCTAAACACCTCCCACACATTCATTCTGAACAGAATATAGTATGTCTTATAATAATGTTTTGGAATTTTTAATTTTGCTCGTTACCCTCCCTTAAGATTCTGTGATTTTTTTATTTTTGTCTTTCATTTTCCAACTTTATTGTTCTGTATCGTATTTTACATATAGAGGTATGTACTTATGCAGGGAGCTTCCCAGGTGGCATTCATGGTAAAGAATCTGCTTCCCAAAGCAGGAGATACAAGAGATGTGGGTCTGATTCCAGGGTTGGTAAGATTCCCTGGAAAAGGAAATGGCAACCCACTCCAATACTCTTGTCTGGAAATTTCCATGGACAGAGGAGTCTGGCAGGTTACAGTCCACGGGGTTGCAAAGAGTTGGACATGACTGAGGATATACTCATGCACTGATTTTGTTTCATTGTACTTTGTTTATAGTGCTTCACAGATATTGCCTTTTTTTTTTTTTTTTTTTTTTTTACAGATTGCAGGTTTGCAGCAATCTTTCATCCTGCATATCTATAACCACCAGTTTTCCAACATTATTTACTCACTTCATGTCTCTATGTCACATTTTGGTAACTCTTGCAATATCTTAAACTCTTTAAGCATTATATTCATTAGGGTGGTCTGTGATCAGTGATCTTTGACGTTACCATTGCCAAAAAATTACTATTCGCTAAAGTCTCAGATGATGGTTAATATTTCGGATAAATAAAAAATGTTAAAATTAAGATATGTATTTAGTGCTTTTTTGCACATAATGCTATTGCACATTTAATAAACTACAATAGAATGTAAGCATAGCTTCTATGTGCACTGGGAAGCCAACAAATTTCTGTGATATTGCTTATTGTGGTATTTGCTTTATTGAAATGCTTTGGAACCAAACCTACGATATCTCTGAGATATGCACATACTATCTTTTTCTCACATTCATTGCCTCCAATAAACTGTAACTATGAAGAGTAAACTAGTCAACATGAAATTTATCTTACCTTTTTAATTTTTAAAAAATTGCAGTGGGAATTTATGAAAATTCTAATCTAGGACAGGCATTATGTGAAAAAACTTATATTACTATGCTATTGATACGCTCTTTCTCTCAATATTCTAAAAGATTATATTCCTCCAGAATATTGTTCAATACTGAGGGGAAATTTGACAGCAGTCTCAGGAGAAGTAACCTGAAACTTAGTCATAAATTTAAGAAGCAACTGAAAACGTTCACTTAAAACAAAAAGGAACTTATCTAGAGATTGATTTCCAAGCTAGGAACATGTGCATTATCACTTGTCAGTTATACACTCTCTGTTTGAGTATACATTATGCAATAGTCATTTCTGATAAATCTGTGATTAGTACATGGGACTAAAGATTTTCTAGTATACTTCTGACTCTACATAGATCAAGGTAAGGGGCTATTTATTTTTATGGTGCTGAAAATATAGATTTCCAGAATATGTTCATTAAAAAGACAATAACTCAAACAGGGCTCTATCAACCTAGAGGGGTGGAATGGGGAGGAAGATGGGAGGGAGGTTCAAGAAGGAGGGGCCATATATATACCTATGGCTGATTCATGTTTGACAGAAAACAACAGAATTCTGTAAAGCAATTATCCTTTAATTAAAAAATAAGTAAATTAAAAAAAAACCAACAATAACCTGTCAGAAACTGACTGCTAAAAATAACTGTCTAAACTAGGCCTTTTCCCCTGGGAATTCTTGATTTTCTAGCTTTACCAGAATTAGCAGAATTTCATTTCTGGCTTTCTTCCTTGTACTGGATGTCACATCAGCAAATCAGGAAGTATATCTTAGACATCTTTCCTAAATGTTCAGATCCAAAAGCATGGGACCCAAAGCCTGTCTTCTCAGTTTGAATTTAAGGAACTATTTCTTGGTCAGTCATTTGTTCAAGGACTAGTCCATATCAAGGGTACATGATACTGTTAAAATTTGATTATCAAAAATTAGATATAAATAAAATCCAAAGTGAAAGTGAAAGTGAAGTCGCTCAGTCGTGTCCGACTGTTTGCGACCCATGGACTGTAGCCCACCAAGCTCCTCCCTCCATGGGATTCTCCAGGCAAGAATACTGGAGTGGGTTGCCATTTCCTTCTCCTGGGATTTTCCCAACCCAGGGATCGAACCCAGGTCTCCCACATTGCAGGCAGACACTTTAACCTCTGCACCACCAGGGAAGCCAAAGGATACTCTTAAATACTTGCAAGAATTTAAAAAAGCAATGCATTAAGTTCATTCTCTAACCAGGGGAGAACAGTGGGACGAAGGAACATAGGGAGTTTGGGATGGAGAGCTCCACATTGCTATATTTAAAATGGATAATCAACAAAAACCTGATGGATATAGGGTAATTAGGATTATTAGGATAATAATAGGATAGTTAAGATTATCCTATATCCATTAGGATAATCCAAAATGGATATAGCACAAGGAACTCTGCTTAATGTTATGTAACAGCCTAATTGGGAAAAGAATTTGAAAAAAGAATAGATAACATGTATTTGTATAACTGAAACATTTTGCTATATACCTGAAACTAGCACAATATAGTTAATCAACTGTACTCCAATATGAAATAAAAAGTTTTTAAAAAAACAATTTTAAGAAAGCAAGGAACAGTGGACATCTGTGTATCTACCACCCAAAATAGAAAGAAATCCATTCCCTTGAAGTCACAGACACTCCTTTATGATTCCTGATTCTATTTCCTTCATCCTCAGATGTAACCGCTGATTTGAATTTCAGGTTTATTATTCCCTTGTTTTTCTAATTTTATATTTAGATCCCAAGCAATCTATTGTTCAGATTAGGTGTTTGAAGTTTATGTGACTCACTTTAATTTTGCAGTTATATTAATATATTTTTCTACAATTTTTTTTTGCCACTCAAAATTATTTTCCTCTTACATTATGGTATTTAGCTGCAATTTGTTTATTTTTTCTGCTGTATTGAATTTCATTTACAATCATTTGTAATCATCTATTTACAGATTCTACTGTTGATGGATGCATGGCATTTGACAAGTTATTTTTTGTGTCTACTTTCATATTCAGTACTTTTTTTCATTTTCATTTATTTCCTATTCCAAAATACTAAGTCATTGAGTTTTGAGCATTTTAAAATTGTTATTGAATTGCCCTCTCTAATATCATGCTCTCTCTAGTTTCCTTCAAACCTGAACAATTTTCATTCCAGGCATACATACACATACGTATGTCACCTTAATGTACACTACTGAGGGCAATGATGTATGAGAAGACTGGGTGGTAGCCAGGAGTGGAGTTTGGGTAATCATCTGATAATAACAAGTTTTAAAAGAGTAATGTTTTATCTTTAATCAAAATGTTTTGCTTTTTCAATTTCAGCAAGTAGTATTTTTTTTTTTAACTGTGATATTTGCTTTATTGTGGCACTCTAAGGCATGCCTGCACTCACACAACACTGAATATCCTGTTGGATCAAACTGCTGTTGACAAAGCCATCTGCCATGACTTGGCGCTCCAATACAAGGCCATGAGGGAGGCAAAGTTCAAGTTTGAGGCAATCAAAGACAGGCAAAACAAGAGGTTCTTCCCACGCTGTGATTTTAGATGCTGCCTACATCATCAAAGCAACCTCCCAGGAGAAAAATAAACAGAAGGTAGTAATATGCAAAATACTCTTTAAAAAAATTTTTTTATGGATAACTGTCATTAATACAGCAGGATCAGATATGATTATGAAAGATACAAGAAAAAATCAGAAGAATGTTAGCATTTAATAGAAATTCAAACCTGAGCTGAAGGCTGATCAAAATGTTTGATACTTGGCACTGTTCTCATGAAAGATAAGAAACTTGTTTGCTCTTATAAATAAGACAGGTAACTCAGAAAAAGTTAAACTTAGATTTCAAAAAAGCTACAATGCAGTAACACTTGACTTTTTCAAAACTTCACTATGCTACTGGCAAACATTTAAGATAACCAGGGTTATAAGAAGCTCTTGAAGGGGGAGGCAGGGAAGCATATAAATTAAACATTTTTAATTTGCAAGTTGAGATTATTTAGAAGAAATAATTTTGGTTCATTTATTCATTTAGCTCTAAAAGGCTGGCTTGGCCTGTCAGAGCACAAGAGAGAGCTCAAAGACGTGGGTAAGGACTGACCTGAAGCCGTTTCAGCTTCTAGAAACGAGTGGCGAAGTGTCAGACCACCACGAAGGGCAGCATCAGCGGGGGGAGGAGGCCTGCGGTCGAACTCGCTGCTCTCTTTGGCTTCCAGAGTGTCACTTACTAAGAATCTGATGAAAAATAGGGAAGCTCTACTCCTTTAATTAGTAACTATTTATGAACAGGAGAAATGAACAAAAAAAGCTAACACAAACTGTTGTACTTCACTGACTAAAAATCTGTGAACGTGAATTCATTTTAGTACCCTGAACCTTGAGACATACTTACAAACCAATGGGTAATATACTACAAAACTTTAAAAACATAAACTCTCATCTATGACAGAACTCTAAAACTGATGGAATTAATTTCTCCCTTTAATTATTCTTTCCAAGGAAAGTCCTGAAACTGAGCAGTCACTGGAATTTCTACACCTTTACACGTCATCAAAACATGATTTTTTTTTTTTTTTTTTTGGTCGAAATGATGCAGGAAGCAATTTCAAAAGAGCTCTAGGAGCTTATGTTCTCTAGAAACACATTTCCTGTGTTTTGTACTGCAGGTTACATAAAAAATAAGGAAGGCTGGACTCATAATTTCTCTGATCCCAATGTCATTAAACTCCCAATGTCCTCATGCTAGGAAAGGATACAGCATTTAAGTACACTATTAAATTTAAAAAATACTTTCAGTTCTAAAAGAAACACTTTTTATTTTTTAAAAAAGGGCTGGGCAGTGCCCTTTACTTAGCAGAGACTGACTAGTCTCCAGCCACTGACTTCCTTCCTTTACCAGCTTTCCAAGATGACACCAAGTGAGTTTTTGCCCTAATGCTTTTGCCCCGGCCTTTCCGGGGCTTCTCTTCTTTGTGCACCTTCATGTGCTGCCTGAGGTGTGAGCTCTGGCTGAAGCATTTACCACATTCAACTGCACTGATAGGGCTTCTCCCCAGTGTGGGTTCGCTGGTGCTGAATGAGGTGGGAACTCTGGCTGAAGCACCGGCCACACTTATCACACTGGTAGGCTTTTCTCCAGTGTGAATTCTCTGGTGCTGAATGAGGTTTGAGCTCTGTTTAAACCTTTCTCCACACTCATCGCACCGATAGGGCTTCTTCCCGGTGTGGACGCGGCGATGCTGAATGAGGTTAGAACTCTGAAAGAAGCTTTTCCCACAGTCCGCACACTTGTGGGACTTCTTTCCAGTATGGATTTTCTGGTGCTGGAAAAGAGTCGAGCTCTGACTGAAGCTCTTTTCACATTCGACACACTTATAAGGCTTTTCATCCAGGCATCGTCTCAGTCTCCTGAAGCTTGAGTCAAATCGGACAGTCACCCCGCATCTCTGCCGCTGCCGGCCGGTTCTGCGCTGGTTCTCCTAGACTTTTCCTTGGCTTTAGCTCCAAGATATACCTCCTTTAGGTTTTCCTTACCGCATGGTGAAGAGCCAAATGTATTCTTAAGACAGGCTATGTCCTTCTGAACGAGTGTTCCACTTCCTAGAGCTACACAGCTCAGAATTTTCGCCGCCGCCCTCGCTCGCTTGTCCCGAGACCTTCGCGCGCTTGCCTCGAGCCCTTCGCGCTGTCGGAAGTCTGCAAGTACTATTTTAAAACAAATAAGATGTCTAGGTGATAAGTTATTTCAATCCACTTAGTTTGATGCCCTTTCCATATATAAATACAAAAAGCTTAGATGTTACTGTATAATTTACTATATAATTTCCTATGAGTTCATTTGCCTGGCTGGGAGGACCTGAATTTTGTTTTTTTTATCACTTCTATTTAATGGGGAAAAATTGCTGTTGCCACCAAAAGAGAAGGACAATTAGATGACTTTTACTTTTTTCTATTTTCAATGATTTTCTGAGAAAAGAGTTAATTCCTCTGGGATATTAATACTTTATAAAATGAGTAAGAGCTTATTGTGGATCAGAGAGATGTAGTGCTATCTTGGGGAGAAAGTGAAGGAAATTTATAAGGGAGATTAGAAAAGGGGCTGAGATTTTAGCCGAAAAACAGAGCAAGTAATTAACTTCATAGAAGAGATAACATAGTTCATATCATAAGTCCTTTTGGTGAATGTATGATTTTTCTTTATTGATTGATTTACTGCATTGTATGTGTGAGATAAAATGCAATGAGGCATAAAATTAAAATGCCTTATTCTGCGCATTGAGTAACTTTAATGTACTCTTACGTGCTTCTTATATTTCAAAGGGCTTCCCAGGTAGCACTAGAGGTAAAGAACCTGACTGCCAATACAGGAGACATAAGAGATGCAGGTTTGTGTCTTTTATTTCCCTGTACCTGTTTTGAAGATGTGCATGTGTGCTAAGTCACTTTAGTTGTGTCCAACTCTTTGTGACCCTATGGACTATAGCAGGCCAGGCTCCTCTGTCCATGGAATTCTCCAGGCAAGAATAGTGGAGTGGGTTGCCAGGTCCTCCTCCAGGGGATCTTTCTGACCCAGGGATCAAACTCATGTCTCCTGTGTCTCCTGCCTTATAGGCAGATTCTTTACCACAGAGCCACCTAAGAAGCCCTTATTACAGCATTATTCTTGTTAAATTGTGACCCCTTATACTGCAAAGGAAGAATTTTTACTTCCTTGTCCTTGTTTCTGTGACATACAAGCATGGTTCTCTTTCTTTGATGAAAACAAACTTCAGAATGTGTTGGGAAAGGATAGTCTTGAAAATAGAGGTAATGTGTAATTTCTCATAAATTAAGGGCTTAAAACTGATGACTATTTAGACTGGAGTACAATCCATATTAGTTTGTGCAAGTTAGCACAGTGATGCTAAGTCACATTCTCAGTAGAGAGCTATTGCTGAAACAGAATGGGGACATTTATTATGGTTGAAATGCCTTTGGCTGGGCCAGCAGGCCTAGGCAAGAGTGCAGAGGGACAATGTGGTACAAACTAGATTGAAAGATGCATTGTATGCAAATGCCGTAGCTCTATGACTATGCCAGTCTACCAGTGGTGTTACATTGACCTTGGGTTAATAAAAACCTTTGCTTTCCATTTCCTCATCTGAAAACTGCTGAAACCTATACCTGATCTATCTACTTCACAGGATTATTATAATCATTGAATAGAAAAAGACACAGGAAAGATTTGTAAACTTTTACATATTCATTTTAAAAGTAATAACAATATTGTTTGTGTTCATTTGATTTTTACAGTGGTAGAAAGTCTGGTCCAGATGTTTTTTAGATGGAAGTGCTGCTCAGAAAGTCAAAATGTCACCTATAATAACACTACTTACATGTTTGGTGTTTCTTTCTAGGGCATTCCCTATGGACTCTATTAATAAAATGTTTCAAAATAGAGTAGATTTTCCTGGGTGGGGGAATTGTTTGGTGATTATATATTAGATTGAACTCTATTTCAGCTATGAAGGACAGAAACCCAAAACATGCTGCTGCTGCTAAGTTGCTTCATTTGTGTCCGACTCTGTGTGAACCCATAGATGGCAGCCCACCAGGCTCCCCTAGTCCTGGGATTCTCCAGGCAAGAACACTGGAGTGGGTTACCATTTCTTTCTCCAATGCATGAAAGTGAAAAGTGAAAGTGAAGTCTCACAGTCATGTCCGACTCTTAGCGACCCCATGGACTGCAGCCTACCAGGCTCCTCTGTCCATGGTATTTTCCAGGCAAGAATATTGGAGTGGATCACCATTGCCTTCTCCCAAAACATGCTAGCTTAGAAGAAAAAAAAAAAGGAATGTGTATTTGTTTGTATAATTGGATATTCATCCTTGAATAATGCTCAGTCACTCCCCATTTCCTCCTACTTAAGCCACGGCTTCCTCCCCGCCCACACTGTATCAGGGTTAGTCTGTATGACCAATAGATGATAGTATGTAACTTCTGAGGATAAATCATGAAGGATGTGGTAACTTCTACCTTGGTATCCCTTAAATTGTTCACTCCAAGGGAAGCTATCTGCTAAGTAGCTCCTTGGAAAGATCCTTGAGATGAAAGACCAGGCCTTCTGAGAAAAGTCAGTGAAGAATTAAAGCCTCTAGTAAAAGCCATGTGTGAATGAGTAATATTGGAAAAAATCCTCCAGCCCCAGTCAAGCTTTCAGATAATGATCTGCTCAAATGACATCTTGTCTGCAAGCTTATTATTGTTGTTAGTTACTAAGTCGTGTCTGACTCCTTGCAACCCCACAGACAGCAGCATGCCAGGCTTTTCTATCCTTCACTATCTCCCGCAGTTTGCTCAAATTCATGTCTGTTGAGTCAGTGATGTTATCTGAACATCTCATCCTCTGCCACCCTCTTTTCTTTTTGCTTTCAATCTTCCCAATTTCAGGGTCTTTTCCAATGAGTTGGCACTTCACATCAGATGGCCAAAGTATTGGAGCTTCAGTGTCAGTCTTTCCATATATTAAAGATTGATTTCCTTTATTTTATTATTTTTTTTTAAATTTTTTTTAAAAATTTTATTTTTACTTTATTTTACTTTACAATACTGTATTGGTTTTGCCATACATTGACATGAATCCACCACGGGTGTACATGCGATCCCAAACATGAACCCCCCTCCCACCTCCCTCCCCACAACATCCCTCTGGGTCATCCCTGTGCACCAGCCCCAAGCATGCTGTATCCTGCATCGGACATAGATTGGTGATTCAATTCTTACAAGATAGTATACATGTTTCAATGCCATTCTCCCAAATCATCCCACCTTCTCCCTCTCCCTCTGAGTCCAAAAGTCCACTATACACATCTGTGTGTTTTTTGCTGTCTTGCATACAGGGTCATCATTGCCATCTTTCTAAATTCCATATATATGCGTTAGTATACTGTACTGGTGTTTTTCTTTCTGGCTTACTTCACTCTGTATAATCAGCTCCAGTTTCATCCATCTCATCAGAACTGATTCAAATGTATTCTTTTTAACGGCTGAGTAATACTCCATTGTGTATATGTACCACAGCTTTCTTATCCATTCATCTGCTGATGGACATCTAGGTTGCTTCCATGTCCTGGCTATTATAAACAGTGCTGCGATGAACATTGGGGTACATGTGTCTCTTTCAATTCTGGTTTCCATGGTGTGTATGCCCAGCAGTGGGATTGCTGGGTCATATGGCAGTTCTATTTGCAATTTTTTAAGGAATCTCCACACTGTTTTCCATAGTGGCTGTACTAGTTTGCATTCCCACCAACAGTGTAGGAGGGTTCCCTTTTCTCTACACCCTCTCCAGCATTTATTGCTTGCAGATTTTTGGATCGCAGACATTCTGACTGGTATGAAGTGGTACCTCATTGTGGTTTTGATTTGCATTTCTCTAGTAATAAGTGATGTTGAGCATCTTTTCATGTGTTTGTTAGCCATCCGTATGTCTTCTTTGGAGAAATGTCTATTGAGTTCTTTGGCCCATTTTTTGATTGGATCATTTATTTTTATGGAATTGAGTTGCATAAGTTGCTTGTATATTTTTGAGATTAGTTGTTAGTCAGTTGTTTCATTTGCTATTATTTTCTCCCATTCTGAAGGCTGTCTTTTCACCTTGCTTATATTTTCCTTTGTTGTGCAGAAGCTTTTAATTTTAATTAGATCCCATTTGTTTATTTTTGCTTTTATTTCCAGAATTCTGGGAGGTGGATCATAGAGGATCCTGCTGTGATTTATGTCAGAGAGTGTTTTGCCTATGTTCTCCTCTAGGAGTTTTATAGTTTCTGGTCTTACATTTAGATCTTTAATCCATTTTGAGTTTATTTTCGTGTGCGGTGTTAGAAAGTGATCTAGTTTCATTCTTTTACAAGTGGTTGACCAGTTTTCCCAGCACCACTTGTCAAAGAGATTGTCTTTACTCCATTGTATATTCTTGCCTCCTTTGTCAAAGATAAGGTGTCCATATGTGTGTGGATTTTTCTCTGGGCTTTCTATTTTGTTCCATTGATCTATATTTCTGTCTTTGTGCCAGTACCATACTGTCTTGATGACAGTGGCTTTGTAGTAGAGCCTGAAGTCAGGCAAGTTGATTCCTCCAGTTCCATTCTTCATTCTCAAGATTGCTTTGGCTATTCGAGGTTTTTTGTATTTCCATACAAATCTTGAAATTATTTGTTCTAGTTCTGTGAAAAATATTGCTGGTAGCTTGATAGGGAGTGCATTGAATTTGTAAATTGCTTTGGGTAGTATACTCATTTTCACTATATTGATTCTTCTGATCCATGAACATGGTATATTTCTCCATCTATTAGTGTCCTCTTTGATTTCTTTCACCAGTGTTTTATAGTTTTCTATATATAGGTCTTTAGTTTCTTTAGGTAGATATATTCCTAAGTATTTTATTCTTTTCGTTGCAATGGTGAATGGAATTATTTCCTTAATTTCTTTTTCTACTTTCTTGTTATTAGTGTATAGGAATGCAAGGGATTTCTGTGTGTTGATTTTATATCCTGCAACTTTACTATATTCATTGATTAGCTCTAGTAATTTTCTGGTGGAGTCTTTAGGGTTTTCTATGTAGAGGATCATGTCATCTGCAAACAGTGAGAGTTTTACTTCTTCTTTTCCAATTTGAATTCCTTTTATTTCTTTTTCTGCTCTGATTGCTGTGCCCAAAACTTCCAAAACTATGTTGAATAGTAGCAGTGAAAGTGGGCACCCTTGTCTTGTTCCTGACTTTAGGGGAAATGCTTTCAATTTTTCACCATTGAGGATAATGTTTGCTGTGGGTTTGTCATATATAGCTTTTATTATGTTGAGGTATGTTCCTTCTATTCCTGCTTTCTGGAGAGTTTTTATCATAAATGGATGTTGAATTTTGTCAAAGGCCTTCTCTGCATCTATTGAGATAATCATATGGCTTTTATTTTTCAATTTGTTAATGTGGTATATTACATTGATTGATTTGTGGATATTGAAGAATCCTTGCATCCCTGGGATAAAGCCCACTTGGTCATTTCCTTTAGGATTGACTGATTTGATCTCCTTGCATTCCAAGGGACTCTCAAGAGTGTTCAGTAAATTTAATAGAGGTTTAAGATGATTCAGTAGATTTAAAAAATAAATTAAATGGTAGTGATTATATATCAATATATAACATAAACTGTCATGAATGGCTAGCTTGGAAATCATATATTTGAAGTTCATGTTAAAATGCTTTAAAGAAAAAAATCAAAACCCTGAAGTAGACCATGGAGGTCATTCTGGAGAGTGGAGAACATTGGTGAGTAGATTTGAAAAGGCAGTGAATATTTACAACATTAAAACTTCCCAGAGTCAAGTCCCAGGGAATTCTATTAGAACTTAAGTAACTATATTAATGTTTTATAAATAGATTAGTAAAATATATACTCAATACAATGAGTCAGTAGAGTCTCTAAGAACACAAATCAAGAGAATCCACACATGTTATTCATCCTTCTCCAGTGCAAATATATGAACATCTTACAGGGATAAAAAGGAACAATGACTTTGCAAATTTACCTAGACCAATGGAATAAGATAAAATGCTCTTCCCATAAGAAGAAACAAATACTATATAGTAATAGGGAGTTATACAGAGGGAATTTCAGGTCCCAAGGAGAGATTTTTTTTTTGTGATGATACCTGTAATAATATATTTAGCCATTGTTCTATGACTGGAAACTTGGCTTATTTTCTGTTTTTCACTATTAAAATAGTTCTTTCTAGGATCTTGGCTATTCTTGGCCCTTCATTCTTCCATATACATTTTAGAATCAGCTTTCCATGAAACACAAAAAATTGTGGTTTGTTTGTTTTTGGTAGAAATGGCACTGAATGTTTACTTACTATCCATGGAATGATATATCCCTCCATTTTGTTGTTGTTAAGTGGCTAAGTCATGTCTGACTCATCTGAGACTCCATGCCTTGTAGCCCACAAGGCTCTTTTGTCCATGGGATTTTCCAGTCAAGAATACTGGAGTGGGTTGCCATTTCCTTCTCTAGGGGATCTTCCTGATCCAGGGATCAAACTTAAGTCTCCTGCATTGGCAGGCAGATTATTTACCCACCAGGAAAGCTCATACCTTCATTTAGGTAATTTTAATTTTAATAAATTTTATATCATTTAAATCAAATCTTATATGGCTTTAAGGTGGATCTTAACCTTAGCAGATTGCATTGTAAAATTCTTGCTCCTGATTAGTAGAATTTGCCTGTCTTTTAATGTAATCTATGTTCAAGAAGCTTTAATACTCTCTTACTAAGTCCAATAACTTATCTTTAAATATTTTGATGGTTTTCTACGTAGAAAATATTTTAGCTGAAAATAATGACACATTTTTCCAATTCTTATATCTTTTTCATTCAGATCAGTTCAGTTGCTCAGTCGTGTCCAATTCTTTGCAACCCCATGGACCACAGCATGCTAGGCCTCCCCATCCATCACCAACTACTGGAGTTTACTCAAACTCATGACCATTGAGTCAGTGATGCCATCCAATGATCTCATCCTCTGTCATCCCCTTCTCCTCCTGTCCTCTATCTTTCCAAGCATTAGGGTCTTTACAAATGAGTCAACTCTTTGCATCAGGTGGCCAAAGTATTGGAATTTCAGCTTCAACATCAGTCCTTCCAATGAACACTCAGGACTGATCTCCTTTAGGATGGACTGGTTTGATCTCCTTGAAGTCCAAGGGACTCTCAAGAGTCTTCTCCAACACCACAGTTCAAAAACATCAATTATTTGGTGATCAGCTTTTTTTATAGTCCAACTCTCACATCCATACATGACTACTAGAAAAACCATAGCCTTGACTAGACAGATCTTTGTTGGCAAAGTAATGTCTCTGCTTTTTAATATGCTTTCTAGGTTGGTCATAACTTTCTGTCCAAGGAATAATTGTTTTTAATTTCATGGCTGCGATCATCATCTGCAGTGATTTCGGAGCCCCCCAAAAAACTGAAGTCTGTCACTGTTTCCATTGTTTCCCCATCTATTTACCATGAAGTGACGGGACTGGATGCCATGATCTTATTTTTCTGAATGTTGAGTTTTAAGCCAATTTTTTCACTCTCCTCTTTCACTTTCACCAAGAGGTTCTTTAGTTCTTCTTCACTTTCTGCCATAAGGGTGGTGTCATCTGCGTATCTGAGGTTATTGATATTTTTCCCGGAAATCTTGATTCCAGCTTGTGCTTCATCCAGGCCAGCATTTTTCATGATGCAGTCTGCATATAAGTTAAATAAGCAAGGTGACAGATATCTTCAGATATCTGCCACCGGGTGTTTCTTGACTTTGGGTGTTACTTCTAGAAAGTCTTGTAGGTCTTCATAGAATCATTTAACTTCAGCTTCTTCAGCCTTACTGGTCAAGGCATAGACTTGGATTGCACTGATATTGAATGGTTTGCGTTGGAAACGAACAGAGATCATTCTGTTGTTTTTGAGATTGCATCCAAGTACTGCATTTTGGACTTTTTTGGTGGCACAGAGGTTAAAGCGTCTGCCTGCAATGTGGGAGACCTGGGTTAGATCCTGGGGTCGGGAAGATCCCCTGGAGAAGGAAATGGCAACCCACTCCAGTATTCTTGCCTGGAGAATCCCATGGATGGAGGAGCTTGGTGGGCTACAGTCCACGGGTCGCAAAGAGTCGGACATGACTGAGCGACTTCACTTTCACTTTCATGATGGTTACTTCATTTCTTCTAAGGGATTCTTGCCCACAGTAATAGATATAATGCTCATCTGAGTTAAATTCACCCATTCCAGTCCATTTTAGTTCACTGATTCCTAAAATGTCAATGTTCACTCTTGCCATCTCCTGTTGACCACTTCTAATTTGCCTTGATTCATGGACTTAACATTCCAGGTTCCTATGCAATATTGCTCTTTACAGCATCTGACCTTGCTTCTATCACCAGTCACATTCACAACTGAGTGTTGTTTTTACTTTGGCTTCCTCTCTTCATTCTTTCTGGAGTTATTTCTCCACTGATCTCCAGTAGCATATTGGGCACCTACCAACCTGAGGAGTTCACTTTCAGTGTCCTATCTTTTTGCCTTTTCATAGTGTCCATGGGGTTCTCAAGGCAAGAATACTGAAGTGGTTTGCCATTCCCTTCTCCAGTGGACCACATTTTGTCAGAACTCTCCACCATGACCCGTCTGTCTTGGGTGGCCCTTCACGGCATGGCTTAGTTTCGTTGAGTTAGACAAGGCTGTGGTCCATGTAATTAGATTGGTTAGTTTTCTGTGATTGTGGTTTCAGTGTGTTTGCCCTCTGATGCCCTCTCTTAGTGCCTACCGTCTTTCTGGGGTTTCTCTTACCTTAGCTGTGGGGTAGCTCTTCATGGCTGCTCCAGCAAAGTGCAGCTGCTGCTCCTTACCTTGGATGTGCTAATTAAATATGGTAGAAACCTAGTTTATAATGGGTTACCATTGCCTCCTCCAAGGGATCTTCCCAACCCAAGGATCAAAACACGGTCTCTAGCATTGCAGGCAGATTACTGCTGAGCCACCAGGAAGTTTCTTAAGACAATATTGTTATGTATATTGTTGATTATATTTAAGATGAATTTCTTTTTATCTAAAATTTCAAATGTTTTGACTTAAATTTATTCATAATACTCTTTTAAGTTTAATCTCTCCTGAACCTGAAATTATGTTCCCTTTTCCAATCTTACAGAGTGACTAATTGGTGCTTTTCCCTTTTATTTTTTGATCAATATTGAAAAAGCTCCACAATTTTACTAGTTTTACCCAAAGCTAAATTTAGGTTGATTATTATTAAATTAACATAATTTTTTTCCAATTCTTTCATTTTTTCTCATAAGTATTAATTCTATATTTTTTCTTTTCAAATTTATGTGCCTCATTAATATTCAGCTTTATTTCTTTTCCAAAATTAATATATAAGAATAAAATTTTCTTAACTATTGATTTGGCTCTCTCCCAATAGGTTCAAAGAAACGTTTTAATTATTGTACAGTTCTAATTATTTCCTAGCTTCTACTATAGTTTCTTCTTTCACTCATTAATTATCAACAATTTTATTTAAAAATTTTAAGCATATTATTTTTAACTTATTATTATTAATTCTTAACTTAATTGCACTGTAGTCCCTAAAACTTGCTTTATGATTCAGATTCTATTAAATGTGCTGAGATTTATTTTCTGGGCTAGTAAATTATCAATATTTGAAAGTGTTTCACAAGCTTAGAGGAAAAAAGTTTATTTTCCAGTTGATGGCCATAGTGGTTCTATATACCAACTAAGTCAAATGAGTTGATTGTGATTTTTAAAATCTCCAGTCCTAAAATTCATTTGCTCACTTAATCTATCAATTAGATAAATTCACCAATTTATTCCTGATATCAACAGCTTTGTTTTATACATATTGATTAAGTTCTTTATTATTAAGTTTACAAAGATTTAGAATTTTATCTTCATATGAATTAAAATTTATAATTTTTTATTATTCTTAATAAAACTTTTTTGCCTTAAAGGCAGTTTTATTTGATGTTAATATGGCTATACTGAGGTTTCTGAGGTTAGTATATTCTATGTATATATACATTTTCCCTGTCCTTATATTTTCCTTGTCATTTCCTATATTACCTTGTCATTATATCTTATGTTTATACCTTGTATGGTGGTGGTTTAGTTGCTAAGATGTGTCAGACTCTTGTCACCTGGCAGGCTACAGTCCACAGGATTCTCTGTCCATGGATATCCCAGGCAAGAATACTGGAGTGGGTTGCCATTTCCTTCTCCAGGGGATCTTCCCTACTCAGGGATTAAATGTGTCTGCAATGCAGGCAAATTCTTTATCACTGGGCCACCAGGGATATCTTATACCTTGCATACCAATGACACTATACTTTATATAATGTTGTTTATGATTATATAGCTTTATTACCCAGGTTGCTGTATTTCTTAGCTTACCAGTTTTTTAATCCCTGACTTTTTTCTTGATTATTATTTTTTCTTTCTTAAGTAGATTCCTTAGAACTCTCTTTTGTGAACCACTTATAGCAAACTTTGTTTTTGAGTATATGAAAATATCTCTATTTCAAACTTACTTTTGAAAGACTGTTAGCCAAATACAGATTACTAGTTTGATAGTTTCTCTCATATCTGAAAATAACATTCTTCTATTTTTTATCATAGTTATTGAGGAATTATAAATCATTGAGAAATTGGAAATCATTCTAATCATATTTACTTTGAATTAACTTTGTACATAATCTCTTAATTGATAGCTGTTTTTTAATACCTTCCCTTTGTCTTCTATAGTTTACATTTTTAGTATGATATGAAGTGAAAAGAAGAAGTGACATCGCTCAGTCGTGTCCAACTCTTTGCAACCCCGTGGACTGTAGCTTACAAGGCTCCTCTGTCCATGGAATTTTCCAGGCAAGAGTACTGGAGTGGGTTGCCATTTTCTTCTCCAGGGTATCTTCCCGACCCAGGGATCGAACCCAGGTCTCCCGCATTGCAGGCAGACGCTTTACCGTCTGAACCTTCTTTTTTATTTCCCCTGTTTAGGTTTCATTCAAGTTTCTGAATTGAAAATTACACTCTTTCTTCAGTTTTGGAAAATTCTCAATTACTATCTCTTTATATTCTCTCCTTCTGATACTCTAGTAGGTCTTATATTGCATCTTCTTGCTCTTTGAATTTCCTGTTTATCTTTGTTTTTCCTGTTTTGTAATCTTATAGATTCATTTTTCAGTTTATTTCTAGTCTGCTGTTAACTACCAACACTGCTTGTGTTTGCATATTTGTATCTCATATTTCTATTTTGCCTTTAAATATTCTGGTCAATTATGATAGATTCTTATTCTTTCATAATACATTTAATTATTTCCTTTATTTATCTGTATGCATTAAAATATTTATATTTAGTACTGGAAAATTCTAATATTACCTTTCCATTTTGGACAGATACGATAGTTTGTTCTTGTTGATCATCTTACTATCAGCTTGTCTTCTAATATGATTAGTAAGTTTTTATTATGAGCTCATATTTCCTGAAACTCTGTGGTGATTCTTTGAGTGCTAAATTCTGTGTACCTCCATCCATCTGCTTCCATCTGTGCATGGAAACAATAGAAACATAGGTGGTAAAATTTCAGCTTGGATTATTTTAGGGCCATTTGGGTAGGATGAAATCAGAGGCGAACCTTTATGAATGGGGACTTGTAATTTCAGTAGGTAATTTTTTTCTTTGTCATCACAAAACCCAGAATCAAGTTCAAGTTTTATCTTTTCCTCCAGAGTCTCTCTCTTTGGGAATCTGGTTTACCCACTGAGTCATCTATGTTCCAGGGACTCCACTGTTATCAGCATTCTCTAATCAAACTTCCTAGGTTTTCTCCTTAAAGTTCTCAGTGCATTCAGCTTGTTAAATCCCAGCTCTCATCTACCTGGGATGGGCAGACAATTCCAGGGTTAATGCAGTCCCAAAACTCAAATATAGATTCTTATTGTTTCCAACTTTAGTGGATTTCCTTTACTCTGATTTTAAAAAAAAGTGTTATACTTGGATATATTTCTCTTTATATCTTTTCTGCCATTATGTTAAAATGGAAGATGTAGGTGTTCTTTGAAACAAATCATGTTGCTCTCCTACTGACACACTCTATTGTGACTCATCCTATTTAGAATTAAATTAAAAACCTTTCCGTGACAAGTTGACTCATTGGAAAAGACTCTGATGCTGGGAGGGATTAGGGACAGGAGGAGAAGGGGATGACAGAGGATGAGATGGCTGGATGGCATCACTGACTTGATGGACGTGAGTCTGAGTGAACTCCGGGAGTTGGTGATGAACAGGGAGGCCTGGCGTGCTGCGATTCATGGGGTTGCAAAAAGTCGGACATGACTGAGCGACTGAACTGAACTGAACTGATGACCTGTACAACTTTGTATGGATGGATCTCTTGCTACTTTTCCATCTCTTTCCCTGCAACTCTTACTCTTGTTCTCTCTACTTTAGTCTCAATGAACTCTTTGATTTTCCTCTATCATACTAAGCTTACATTCACATTGAGGCTTTTTAAACTGCATTCCTATTGAGTCTGAATGTTCTTCCCCCAAATCATGATGTTGCTCCTCAGTTCATTTGGATGTATATATGAGGCAGGAGGTAGATAGGCCCCTCCCATGGTAAAGCAGTAGGAGATTCATTTCTTGTGGACCAAAACTCTAAGATGAGAATAGCAGGAAAATTAAGAGAGGAGGCTGGGCCCTTCCCAGACCACATATTCCTTGTTCTCAAAGTCAGGAGATCTCCGCAACCACACATGTGCAGACAGGCTCCTTAGAGGTCAAAGGAGAGTGATGCTAACTGATGCTCTACCTGTAGGCCTCTGCGATAGAATCCATCTTAGCTAAGAGATGTACTCACACACATGGGAGAACCCTGAGATTTAAAAAATATGGACTCAACCAGCAAAGTTAAAATGATTGGCTGAAGAAACCTGGAAGAAATGCCCCGTAAAAGGAATTCAAATTGCCATAAGGTCGCGACTCAGGGGCTTTCCCTCTGAGTCTGCCTGTATGTCTATCCACACGGACTGTACTCTGTTTCCTCCTAATAAACACTTTGTTTCACTACTTTCTGGTTTTGTGGAATTCTTTTCTGCAAAGTCAAAGGGCCAGGGCCTTGTCACTGACCACTAGACTGGCAGCTAGGATCTGGTACTCTCACTGCCGTGACCCAGCCTCAATATCTGGCTGGGGAACTTCAAGCTGCTGCAGGCTAAGGCTACCTGAGATCATATTCAGTGTGTGTATATCACTGCACATAGGTTTTCCTTATCTATCCAGCATAATATAGCATCCTCTTCCACTATTTCTGTAACTTGATTTTTCTTCATTGTGCACATCATCACCTGACATTTACACACACACACACACACACACACACACACACACACACATGCATCAGCTTTTTAAATCCTGGCACAAAGTAGTCATTCAATAAGTATTTGCTGAATTGATTAGTTGATGCCTTCAATTCTGTCACTTTTCTTGTGGACTCTGTTCTCAAGTCAATTTTATATCAATTGTCTTCTGTATTTTACCTTGTTTTATGATTTTGTTTAGCTACTATATACTGTGTTCTTCCTATATGTTAAACAGACACATGTATCATTTTACTCGATTTGAAAAACAGCTGAGTCATGAATTATTTTCCTTATTTCACAGTGAGGAATCTAAAGCTCAGGAGAAAGAATAAAGCACCTAAGGTTATGCACAGCTAGTCTGAGTAGCCGTCTGAATTATATTTGTTATCACCTCAAAGCGATATTCTTTACAAAAGCTGCTGCATTTATCCTCCCTCTGAAATTTACTGGGCTTCTCAGATGGCTTAGTGGTTAAGAAGCCACCTGCCAATGCAGGAGATGCAGGTTTCTTCCCTGGAGAAGGAAATGGCAACCCACTCCAGTATTCTTGTCTACAAAAACCCAATGGACAGAGAAGTCTGGTGGGCTACAGTCCATGGGGTTGCAAAGAGTCAGACACAATTTGGCAACTGAACACATGCATACACACATACACACAGAGAAGTTTACTACAATGATCAATCAATATAAGTGGAAAAACTGGTGAAATCCAAATAAAGTCTGGAGTTTTGTTAATTAAAAAAAATCAGCTACTTGTATAAGCAATGACACTGATAAATCTCAAATTATGCCAAGTGAAAAAAGCCATATATTTTTGTCATACCAAATAATGCAATTTACGTGAACTTCTAAAATGTGCAAATGACAGAAAGCACATCAGTGGTTGCCTGGATCCAGCAAGTGGAATGGAAATTGACTGAAAATAGGCCTGAGGGAATGTTTTAGGGAGAAGGAAATGCTCTATACCGTTTTGTGGTGGTTACACATGTGTCCACATTTTCAAAATTCATAGAAATGCCCAGTTGAAATAGATGCAAGTTATGGCACATAAATCATATCTCAATAAGGTTGATTAAAAATACATAAACCAAATATTCCATACTTATACAAATATCTTGAGTTAAAGCCAATATTTTATATTTTGTAAATATCAGACATTTGACATCAGCAGGATGGAAATAGGAGTCCTTTTTCCATCACTGAATGAGTGTTCAGTAGTTCTCTTAGTTCTTCTGGCTGTGATTTTACCATCTACAAACCAAAGGGTTTCCTACAGTTTCCAAGGATCTATCAACTCTGCAGTATTTAGATACAACTCTGTTAGAGGTGATATTGTTCAGTCCTCCATGACTTCCGGAAAATCTACTTTACAATTAGTCAAGCAACATTAGTCAGCTAACTATCCAGAGAAATGGACAGAAGTAAGAACATGTGGGGGTGCCCATAATCTAGTGAGCAGTTTAGTTAGACTATTATGGTGTCTTGTTTGTTTTCTGTGTGTGTGAATATTCAGGATTTGGAGTGGGCTAAAGACATTCTGGTAGGCACTATGTGAAGGTAATATAGAATTTGGCTATCCCAGACATGACTATATATTTTTCATTATAAGACATGTCTCCAAAATTATACACAAATGAGAAATAGTTGTAAATAATAAAGAAAATGTGATGGTATAGAATTAGATTTTTTTAAGTAAAATTATATTTTGATTACAATCCACATGTGTTTTTTTAATGCATCATTTAAATGTACTAACAAGTGAAAACAGCAAGTTGCACAATGATACAAAGAAAAGGACCTCATTTTAGATTTTTATTATTATTTTTTTTCTGGGTGTTTGTATTGGCTTTATTTTTTAATAGCAGGAATTATTACCATTATTATTATTTAAAATTGGTCCTTATTGGTTATCTATTTAAAATATAGCAGTGAGTACATGCCAGTTAGAATTAGATTCTTAAGATAAAGAGTGCCTATATGTCAACAAACACAGTCTTTGTACCTGTCTTTTACTGAGCAAAGGGAAGGAAAGGAGAAGAAATGTATTATCCATGACCTTCAGAAACTTACCATATAGAGAATAAAGGAGATAAGACACATTTCCAATTTGTCACATTGAAATAGGTGTAACAGTAGAGGTACTATACTCATGGGAGTTTAGGGAAGAAAAATAATTCTGAATAGGACATCTGGGAAACTTGCTAAAATATTCATTATTTACATTGGACTTTGAAGAATGAGGAAGGCTTTCAGAAGTAACTATAGGAAGGAAGGTTATTTCAGCAAGCACTCTAGAGAGAGTGGGAGACCTGTGGGAGACTTCCCAGAGGGACTCAAACAATGAGTCTGAAGCAGGTTAGCCCATGATCTCAACCCTCCTGTACTGTGCTTTAGAAGACATTACACAAACAAGCACAGGATTTTTGACCAGGAACCTTATATGACATTAGGATATGGGTCTTACTGAAACACTTTTATTTCAGCTTTTAGGATTTATTGGGAATCTATGTAAAAGTGAGCCACATTTCCTAACTCAAACTTCTTGATAGTTCAAGGAAAAATGATTTTATTCCAGCAGCTACACAGCTGTACTGTGGAAACAATAACAAATGTTCATCCTTATTGCCACAAATGAGTTTGTGTGTGTTCAGGTTCCCAGTCTGCAGCCTTTTGGGAGAAGCACTGTGAAACTGACAGCTCTCCCTGAGATTGAGGTGATTGGAATGTCTTCTTCCAAAGTGTGCATTGCATTGGAGTTTAGAATGCAAAAATGGAGACAGTCAGGGATTGGTATTTTTGTTATCCAAGCATTATTTTGCATCGGTGGTAATTGTGAAAAAAAAAAAAAAAAAAGATTTTCTCTTTTGCTAGATCTCTCCTCCTTTGGCTCCTGTCATTCTTAGAGGCCTTTCAATGGAACTTTGTCAGGAAGCAGTTCTTAATCAACTTTCTTCAGCTTTGAAGTTTTAGCTAATGGTCATCTGAATGTATTTTTCTGAAGCAGCCTGCTCAGCAGGCAGTCTGCAGGCAGGGTGATGTGAAAGAAATGTGCCAGTTTTCAGGAGAGGCACTCTCAATTTCAACTCTCAGCTCTTCTGCTTGTTGGCTCTGTGTATGGGTAGTCATATAATTTCCATTTTTACGTGGATAAGATGAGACTAATAATTCTTTCTCTCTACACACAATTGTGAGGGTAAATTGTGCAGATTGATATTAGCAATCTAACAGGACTCCACTCCTCCCCGTGGCAGTGTCCTCTATATTTGATCACAAAGGTGACTTCATTCCAGCCTCATGTTGCCCTGGCATAGCTTTGATCACTGAGCATTTTTCTGTTCTTTGAATATGACTTTTGCACTCCACCCCACTCCAGAGATGTTGCACATATTTATCTTTCTGAAACTCTTCCTTCATAACATTTGTCACTGTTGGCAATCTCTATTTATTGGTGTGATTATGGGTTTGTAAACTTGATGAGGGTAAAAATCAGATCTGTTTTCCTCTCCATTGCATGGCAATTCTCTATCTATTGCTTGGCACTTAGGAGTCTCAGAAAATACTTGTTGATTTCAGTTTTAATATAAGATATTTGAAAACCCTTGTAGAGAAGTTGAGCTTTCTGAATAGACAGGACACTGGAGTCACAGAAAGCTGACTTATTCTCTGCCAGATATGTTTAGACAAATTATCCTCTTTGAAGTTCAGTTTCTACATCTGAAAAATGAGGCTAAAACATTTACCATGTAATTTGTTTTTAGTATTAAGTAGGATAATGTCAATGAAAAGGCCTTGCATAATGTGTCATATGGTAGGCATGCCATAAATGATAGTTTCAAATACAAGCAATAGTAATAATGGTAATATTACTAATAACAGTGTACTTTGAACAAATAATATTCTAGATTGAGTTTAAAAGTTCCATTCTAAATAAATAAATAAAAGCTCCATTCTATGTTGTAATTAATGAAATTTGCTAATAATCATTAAAATTTAATGCAGAGCAATGACATTTAATGCAGGGCTTCCCAATTGACACAGTGGTAAAGAATCCACCTGCCAATGCCAGCAATGCGGGAGGTATGGGTTTGATCCCCGGGTTGGGAAGGGTCCCTGGAGAGGGGAAATGGCGATCTACTTCAATATTCTTGCCTGGAAAATGCTACGGACAGAGGAGCCTAGCAGGCTATAGTCTGTAGGGTCTCAAAGAGCTGGACATGACTGAGTGACTGCGCTAGAGCCTCTGGAAGAAGAATGCCATTTATATGAATACAAGAAGACAAAGCCAAGTAGTATTTTTGAAGAAAGTTTCCAGAACTTCGAACACATTTTTTTTTTTTTAGTAGCTGATATAATAGCATAAACATTTGAGGGAAGAAAGTGTTTGAAGAACAGAGCTGAGTTATTAATTGTGGTGAAAGACATCACCACACAAAGCAACAATTAGAACTGGACATGAAACAACAGACTGGTTTCAAATTGGGAAAGGAGTACATCAAAGCTGTATATTGTCACCATGCTTATTTATCTTATATGCAGAGTACATCATGAGAAACGATGGGCTGGATGAAGCACAAGCTGGAATGAAGACTGCTGAGAGAAATATCAATAACCCCAGATATGCAGATGACACCACCCTTATGGAAGAAAGTGAAGAAGAACTAAAGAGCCTCTTGATGAAAATGAAAGAGGAGAGTGAAAAAACTGGCTTAAAACTCAACATTCAGAAAACTAAGATCATGGCATCTGGTCCCATAACTTCATGGCAAATAGATGGTGAAACAATGGAAACAGTGACAGACTTAATTTTTCTGGACTCCAAAACCACTGCCAAAGATTACTGCATCCCTGAAATTAAAAGATGCTTGCTCCTTGGAAGAAAAGTTATGACCAACCTAGACAGCATATTAAAAAGTAGAGATACTACTTTGCCAACAAAGGTCCATCTAGTCAAAGCCATGGTTTTTCCAGTAGTCATGTATGGATGTGAGAGTTGGACTATAAAAAAAGCTGATCACCAAAGAATTGATGTTTTTGAACTGTGGTATTGGAGAAAACTCTTGAGAGTCCTTTGGATTACAGGGAGATCCAACCAGTCCATCCTAAAGAAAATCAGTCCTGAATACTCATTGGAAGGACTGATGCTGAAGCTGAAACTCCAATACCTTGGCCACCTGGTGTGAAGAACTGACTCACTGGAAAAGACTCTGATGCTGGGAAAGATTGAAGGTGGGAGGAGAAGGGGACAACAGAAGATGAGATTGTTGGCTGGCATCATCAACTTAATGGACATGAGTTTGAGTAAACTCTGGGAGTTGGTGATAGACAGGGAGGCCTGGCCTGCTGCAGATGGGGTTAGAAAGAGTTGGACACAACTGAGCAACTGAACTGAACTGAAAAACACCAGTATTAAATCCATTTTATGGAAGATGTTTCTGAGGCATGAAAAATCAGATTGCAAACACATCTGAGAGTTGAAGACAGATCTGCTCATTGTCTCTGTGCCCCTCCTTTTTGCAGGTTTATGAAGCTTCTTGTGCTCAGAAAGGATTAACTTATAGGATACTTTTGTCTCTGTATTGGAGTCTTTTGAACAAGGAGGAACCATTGATCAGTTTTTTCCTTGTGCCAGCTTCTATCATCATCTCTGTCAGGTCTACTGAGTTGGCTAACAAAGAACCTCTTTGAGATGGCTTATGAATAAGCCCATGAGAATGTTTAATAATAGAAAGACCTGTGGGCTGGGCAAGATATTAACAACAGAAAGCATAACTAAATGTCTACATGGGAAATTTTTGGTCACACTGTTGCTTTGGATTACTCATGGTATAACTCGAGTTAGTTCTAACTCCTTAATGAGAAAAAACATACTCATAGCAGAAAATCTGCAGCCCAGGGAATACTTGGATACTACTTGGTATGCAGCATGCTTTACAGTCTTCCAATGGCGGAAGAGCCACTTTAGAATTTATTGTATACATTAATTTGATTGCACAGTGATATATTTGTTAGACAAATTACCCAGGTCTAATTAAAAGGCAGTCTTAAAGCCACCTGATTACTGATTTACATTACATTTATTTGATTCCGATGTATTTGTGGAGATAAATTAGATGTAATTTCCAAGTAATAAAACTTAAGTGGCGTAAAATCTCAAGGTTACTAGATCAAAAATGAATGGAAAAACTCAACCACATACTAGATAATGTGAGTCATTGAATGAGGTATTGTGTATCAGCATATAAGCAATGTATTCAATCAAGAGACTGTTTCTAATATCTTTTTTGTTGCTGACTTGTGGAATCTACACACATCTTCCTGTTAGACACTTCAGTGTCTTCATTTGAAAATGAGTTGTTTGGATTTACTGTCCAGCGTTGTTTGTAAGGAAATAAATAAGATGGAGAAGTGCTCTGCATTCCCAGGGATATATGATGACAGATGAAGAAAGCTATCTCTTCTGATGAATTTGTGAACCCTAGGCCACCTGAGATGAAGAAGCTGGTGGGCTACAGTCCATGGGGTCACAAAGAGTCGGACATAACTGAGCTACAGAGCAATCTGGAATGGATTTGTGGTATCTGAGTTGTTTATCCTGTTGTCTGCACCTGAAGACAATCCGTAAGTACGTAAATTATAATTTCCCATACCAGTAAACATCTGGAGAAAATACATATTTATTAATTCTAAGCTAATGACTAAATTAAGTGTAGTATAAAAATAACCCACTATTTATATCTCTGAAAATATAAATTATTTTCCAGCTATTACAAATCCAGTAATGGTTGAATTATAATATTAAACACTCATCGTTAAAATTAAAAAGGAGTTTGTGATAGAAAGATGGATATCTGTCAGTGTTGATGTTGTGTCTTCATCCTGACTCATTAATGCAATTTACTGATTCTTTTTTTTTTTTTTTATGTTGTGACACTGATATGTTTGAAGTAATTTACCAGAACATGGGCAACACTTCAGACTTTTGAACTAGTTCATGAGAAGATGGACAGAATTAATGAGGAAGGAAACTGCATTAGAAGGTGTATGGGAACTCTCTTGAGAGTTCTTTTAACAAGAGACCATCCAAAGGAAATGTCTTCCATGTCAGGAAAGTGAAGGCATGTACATCTGTCTACCTGCCCCATTTCTGTGTGTGTGTGTGTGTGTGTGTGTGTGTGTGTGTGTGTGTGTATGTGTGCAATTATAATGTAAGGCATTTATAGAGGATTCTTTTTTCTCATCTTGCCCTGCCTGTGGTGCTGGGAACCTTAGGTTGTATGGGCAGCCCCATGCTTACTGATTTTGCCATCTGGTATTTGAGTAAAAAGTGACTTTCTTTATTTTTTATTTAAGATATCTTTCTATCCTCATTTGTCCTTCCTACCAAAACCTCCAAGCTATTTATATGCATGAAAGAAGATTTTCCTTCTGCCTGTGGTTAAATTTTTCTTTCTTTTTTTGTTTCTAGTAATTTATGCTCCTTGAGTGTCTCTTCAATCCATTGTAACCAGTCAACTTCATAATTTATTTATTCCTTTCCCCAAACTGAAACATTTATTTTCTACACATTTTGTCTCCTTAAAAGAATTATTTCCACTGTCCTCACTTTTTTATTATCACTCCTCGTTTTATTTCAGTCATCAGATTTGAATTTTTTTCTAGTGTAGGACCTAGTTTGTGACATGTATGAGCAAATTCAGTAACTAGTTTAGGCTGGGAAGTGGAGATAAGCTGAACTGCAGATGACTAAGATTTTTTATTTGTAACATTTTCTAAAGTTAGATTAAAATGTTTTCCTTTTGGAAACATTATCAGTAAAATCATTCAGGGCGTGTCTAATTATGCAGTTATCAACTTGAGAACCCAATCCTGGGGCTCTAAATTTTCAGATACATGTATTAAAATATTTTGAACCATCTCTGGAAGGGGGCTTCCCTGGTGGTTCAGACAGTAAAGAATCTGCCTGTGATCCAGGAAACCAGGGTTTGATCTCTGGGTTCGTAAGATCCCCTGGAGAAGGGCATGATACCCACTCCAATATTTTTGCCTGGAGAGTTCCATGGACAGAAAAGCCTGGGCCACAGTCCATGGGGTTGCATAGAGTCGGACACAACTGAGTGACTAACACTTTCACACTTTCACATCTCTGGAAGGAATAAGCCAGACTTAAGAATTGTATTTCCATTCTCACCATAGTAGCCCTAAAGCTGTGAATAATCTCTGGGTGATAGAGATTTCACCCAGAGATTTCTTAATTAATAAATTAAGAAATTTATTAATAAATACATACATAAATTTCTTAATTAATAAATTGAATACTGCTGCTGCTGCTAAGTCGCTTCAGTCGTGTCCGACTCTGTGTGACCCCATAGACGGCAGCTCACCAGGCTCCCCCATCCCTGGGATTCTCCAGGCAAGAACCCTGGAGTGGGTTGCCATTTCCTTCTCCAATGCATGAAAGTGAAAAGTCAAAGTGAAGTCGCTCAGTCGTGTCTGACTCTTCATGACCCCATGGACTGCAGCCAATCAAGCTCCTCCATCCATGGGATTTTCCAGGCAAGAGTACTGGAGTGGGGTGCCATTGCTCTAAAAGATGACTGGATTCATGTTATGATTTTATCGCTTTATTGTTCAATTTCTATAGATATTTTTTAGTAATAAAGAATGAAATGAATACTTTCTAATAAAATGAGATTGTAATGTTAGCCGTGTGTTCATATAAAGACAGTGATACTTAAACACTGTAGATGAATGGTTAATTGTTTTGGTTGAAACGGAAAAATTTTAAGAATCACTTAAGGTGTTATTCTTTTGTCAGAATTATATTTACAAAGAAATTTTGACTGAATTTAGCTTGACAGACAAGAAGAATAATAGCAGTCAACTTGCAATATGTGAAATTTTAAACTTGCCACTGGCCAATCATGGATATGGTCTTCCTGGTGGCTCAGACCATAAAGAATCTGTCTGCAATGGAAGAGACCTGGGTTCGATCACTGGGATGGGAAAAGGGAATTACTACCCATTCCAGTATTCTTGCCTGGAGAATTCCATGGACAGAGGAGCCTGGTGAGCTACAGCATATGGGGTTGTGAAGAGTCAGACACAACTGAGGAACTGGCACTCATGAATATAACTGATTTCCTAACCAATAGAGAGTTTTAAAAAATCTTTTAAAAATGTCTTTTGTGCTTCACTTATAGCTAACATTTGGCCTTGACAATGATATATATGGGTTTATGTGTGTGTGTGTGTGCCCAGTCACTCTTTGCAACCCCATGGACTGCAGCCTGCCAGGCTCCTCTGTACATGTAATTTTCCAGGCAAGAAAACTAGAATGGGTTGCCATTTCTTCCTTCAGGCATTTTCCAACTCAGGATTGAACCCGCCTCTCCTGCATTGGCAGGTGGATTCTGAGCCACCTGGGAAGACCTCTGGGTTTATAGTATGCTCCATTTTGTGCCTTCTCTTATTTGACTTGATTTAAAACGTAATAGGGAAGGTAAATGGGCACAACACTGGAAATTAACAGTCTAGTACTATTATGTATAGTCATGGACTATACAACCTTGAGAAAGTCACTTGATTTTTCTGAACTTTAATTTTATAAAATGAAGAAATTGGATGAGGTGGCTGAAATTATTTCAGGCTTTGTGAAGCAATGAGCATTTCTGTTTTAATGTGACCACTTTGTATTTTATGCTATTTACTTTTTCTCTTTACTTGAATTTGTTTCATGATAACCTCTGAAGGAGATTAATTTGTAAGATATATTTGGCATCAAAGTATTCTGTAAACATGTCCAGGTTCTACTTAGATTCCATTTGTAGTAAAGATTCCATTCTAGACTTTGTATTGGAATTCATCATTGTTTTCTAAGTTATTTGTATTCTCAAATTAGGTTTTTGGTTCATTTTGATAATTTGTGAATAATAGTTTTAAGTCACACACTAGTAAGTAAACACTAACATTAGTTTTAGCTTAAAGTCTACACATTCCCCTCAAAAGTCAACTTCTTCAAAATACTAGAAGCAACTGTTTTTAACATTATATTTCTAACAAAGGCAAGTTTAGTAATGCTGATAACCAAAATTTGTTTCATGATGCAATGTAAAAACAATCAATTTCTGATATTATAATGTTTAAAATAGGTACTTAGTACTGATAGGTTTGATTTACCTAGAAATTCACATTTTTGTCTATAAAAGTTAATAATAATGATAATAAATAAATTACTAATACTATAAACACATGTTCTCCTAGCAATCCCATTGGGTAATGTTCAACACATTTGTAAGATTTAAGAAAGTTGTATGAAGTCTTCAAAAGGATCCATAGACTTATAATGCACTATGTTGTAGCATGTTAAAATAAATAATCTACTAGAAAAGCTGAAGTTATCTGAATATGTATTTCTGCAATACAAATTGGGTTACAGGTGATCAGCAGACAGGGAAATGTCAATTTAAAAATAAGCAAGTGATTTTCCCTAGGGTGCAAAGATGTTCGAAGCACGTAGAAACAACATTCACACAGATAGAGAAATTTTTAACAATGTGTAGTATTAGTGATTTTCAGAAGCACTGAGTGCTTTATTCAAACTTGATATTTGGTGCTGCCTCTGTGCATGCTGGAGGCTCCCCAGGCAGCAGTGGTGGTAAAGAGTCTGCCTGCCAATGCAGGAGATTTGAGGCATGTTTGAACCCTGGGTTGGGAAGAACCCCTGAAGGAGGGCATGGCAACTCATTTCAGTATTCTTGCCTGGAGAATCCCAAGAACAGAGGGGCCTGACAGTCTACAATCCATAGAGTCACACAAAGTCGATTACACTGCACACACTGTAAGTGCAGAAGAAACTGTAAAGATAATTGTTAAGAGGAACAGAGGGAAAGAGAGAAATTAAAAAAAACAAACAAACCCTGAATCTTGATACTAATTTTTACTTTTAATCAAACAAGAATCTATTGAGAGAGGACGGGATAAAGATGGCGGAGGAATAGGACGGGAAGACCACTTTCTCCCTCACAAATTCCTCAAAAGAACATTTCAACTCCGAGCAAACTCCACAAAACAACTTCGGTAGGCTGGCAGAGGTTATCAGGCATCCAGAAAAGCAGACCATTGTCTTCAAAAACAGGTAGGAAAAAATATAAAAGACGAAAAAGGAGACAAAGGAGGTGGGGAGGGAGCTCCGTCCCGGGAAGGGAAGCCCGTCCCGGGAAGGGAATTTTAAGAAGAGAGGTTTCCAAACACCAGGAAACACTCTCCCTGCCGAGTCGGTGGCGAATCTTGGAAACACAGAGGGCAACATAACAGGAAGGAAAAATAAAGAAATAATTAAGACCAAGAGATTACAAGCCCAACAGTAACTCCCCCAGCGGAAAAGCGGCACAGACGCCTGCATCCGCCATTGGGAAGTGGGGGCAGGGCAGGGACGCGCGGGAGGCGCGGGCTGCAGTGCTTTGTAAGAATCCGGCAGGAACGCCCCACGCACAACCAGAACGATCTAACTTGCGCTAGCAAACCAGACTGTGGGATAGCTACCGCCCGAAAAGCTCGAACATAAGACACCGCCAGGACCGAGCACAGAACAAAGGACGGAACGGAAAAAGCCGGCTGCAGACCATCCCCCACCGGGGACAGGCAGCCAGAGCCGTAAGGACTGGAAAGGGGCAATTGCAGACCCGGAGAGACTTTACTTACCTAACTGCAAGCAGGCCTCTTTGCTAAGACTTCTGGGGGTGCTGGACACTCACAATCTGCCTCACGGGGGACGCCAGCGGTCCTCCCAGAAAGCTGAGAAGCAGCGGCAGAAAAGGTGACACGCCGCGGCGATCGCGCTCGCCAAACTCCTGAGCTACTCGGACCTGGGAAGGGCACAAAACGCAGTCCCAGCCGAATCTGTGCCTCTGAGGGCGGCCTGAGCGGCTTGGACCGGGGAAGTGCACGCAGCCTAGGGCCGGCCCCAGACGGTTCCCGGCTGAGCATCGTAGAGCCGGAGCGGTTTGTACGCCGCAAGAAGGGACAAGTCAGGCGGGGCTGAGACACTGTGCACACGACAGTGCTATTTGTTTGCAGCATCCCCCCTCCCCACAGCGCGACTGAACTAGTGAGCCTAAAAAACCAGCAAACAGAAGAAGTTAAACAGAGGGAACCACCTTGGAAGTGATCCCACACGGCCCAAAACATCAGAGAACGGCCAGATATATTTTTAATAATTTTAAAATCATTCCTTTTTTTTTTTTTTTCTTTTTTTCCTTTTTTCTTCTTTTTTTTTCTAACTATTTTTTTAATTGTTAAGTCTTCTATTTATCCTCTAATTTTTATTTCTATAACCTACTATTACTATTTAAAAAAAAAAAAGACTTTTTTTTTTTTTTTTAAGGCAAACAACATATATAGCCTTTGGATGGTTGTTGGTGGTTTTTTGTTTTTTTTCTGGTTTGTTTTGTTTTTTTGTTTGTTTGTTTTTTAAATAATTCCTGTGTGTTTTTTTTTCTTTCTTCCTTTTTCCTTCTGCTTCTTTTCTTTAATATTGTATTTTCTAAACTCCAACCTCTACTCTAGATTTTTAATCTTTGCTCTTAGGTTTCTGTTGTCAATTTTGTACATTTAAAAACCCAAACTTCACTACCCATGTTTACCTGAGAGCGAGATTACTGGCTCGACCACTCTCTCCTCCTTTGGACTCTCCTTTTTCTCCACCAGGTGGCCTCTGTCTCTTTTCTCCCCCATCTCTTCTCTATCCAACTCTGTGAATCTCAGTGTGTTCGACGGTGGAGAACACCTAAGGAACTGGTTACTGGCAGGATTTGTCTCTCTCCTTCTCATTCCTCTCTCTTATCCTCCTGGTCACCTCTGTCTACTTCCTCCCTCTCCTCTTCCCCGTATAACTCCGTAAATACCTCTGAGCGGTCCAGACTATAGAGCACACATAAGGAAGTGACTACTGGCTAGCTTGCTCTCTCCTCTTTTGATCTCACCACATCTAATTCCAGTTACCTCTAACTACCCCCTCCATCTTCTCTTCTCCTTGTAACTCAGTGAACCTCTCTGAGTGTCCCTCAATGTGGAGAAACTTTTCATCTTTTACCTAGATGTTTTACCATCGGTGCTGTATAGATGGAGAAGTCTAGAGGCTACTGTAAAAATAAAACTGAAAACCAGAAGCAGGAGGCTTAAATCCAAAGCCTGAAAACATTAGAGAACTCTTGAATTCAGGGAACATTAAGCAATAGGAGCTCATCAAATGCCTTCATACCTACACTGAAACCAAGCTCCACCCAAGGGCCAACAAGTTCCAAAACAAGACATACCACTCAAATTCTCCAGCAACACAGGAACACTCCCCTGAGCTTCAATATACAGGCAGCTCAAAATTATTCCAAAACCCTTGATGTCTCATAACCCATTACTGGTCACTCCACTGCACTCCAGAGAGAAGAAACCCAGCTCCACCCACCAGAACTCCAACACAAGCCTCCCTAACCAGGAAACCTTGACAAGCCACTGATAGAACCCCACCCACAGTGAGGAAGCTCCATAATAAAGAAAACTCCACAAACTACCAGAATATAAAAAGGCCACCCCAAACCCAGCAATATAACCAAGATGAAGAGACAGAGGAATACTCAGCAGGTAAAGGAACAGGAGAGTTGCCCACCAAACCAAACAAAAGAGGAAGAAGTAGGGAATCTACCTGAGAAGGAATTCCGAATATTGATAGTGAAAATGATCCAAAATCTTGAAATCAAAATAGAATCACAGATAAATAGTCTAGAGACAAGGATTGAGAAGATGCAAGAAAGGTTTAACAAGGACCTAGAAGAAATAAAAAAGAGTCAAAATATAATGAATAACGCAATAAATGAGATCAGAAACACTCTGGAGGCAACAAATAGTAGAATAACGGAGGCAGAAGATAGGATTAGTGAAATAGAAGATAGAATGGTAGAAATAAATGAATCAGAGAGGAAACAAGAAAAACGAATTAAAAGAAACGAGGACAATCTCAGAGACCTCCAGGACAATATGAAACGCTCCAACATTCGAATTATAGGAGTCCCAGAAGAAGAAGACAGAAAGAAAGATCATGAGAAAATCCTTGAGGAGATAATAGTTGAAAACTTCCCTAAAATGGGGAAGGAAATAATCACCCAAGTCCAAGAAACACAGAGAGTTCCAAATAGGATAAACCCAAGGCGAAACACCCCAAGACACATATTAATCAAATTAACAAAGATCAAACACAAAGAACAAATATTAAAAGCAGCAAGGGAAAAACAACAAATAACACACAAGGGGATTCCCATAAGGATAACAGCTGATCTTTCAATAGAAACTCTTCAGGCCAGGAGGGAATGGCAAGACATACTTAAAGTGATGAAAGACAATAACCTACATCCCAGATTACTGTACCCAGCAAGGATCTCATTCAAATACGAAGGAGAAATCAAAAGCTTTACAGAGAAGCAAAAGCTGAGAGAATTCAGCACCACCAAACCAGCTCTCCAACAAATTCTAAAGGATATTCTCTAGACAGGAAACAGGAAAAGGGTGTATAAACCCGAACCCAAAACAATAAAGTAAATGATAACGGGATCATACTTATCAATAATTACCTTAAACGTAAATGGGTTGAACGCCCCAACCAAAAGGCAAAGACTGGCCGAATGGATACAAAAACAAGACCCCTCTATATGCTGCTTACAAGAGACCCACTTCAAAACAAGGGACACATACAGACTGAAAGTGAAGGGCTGGAAAAAGATATACCACGCAAATAGAGACCAAAAGAAAGCAGGAGTGGCAATACTCATATCTGATAAAATAGACTTTAAAACAAAGGCTGTGAAAAGAGACAAAGAAGGCCACTACATAATGATCAAAGGATCAATCCAAGAAGAAGATATAACAATTATAAATATATATGCACCCAACATAGGAGCACCGCAATATGTAAGACAAATGCTAACAAGTATGAAAGGGGAAATCAACAATAACACAATAATAGTGGGAGACTTTAATACCCCACTCACACCTATGGACAGATCAACTAAACAGAAAATTAACAAAGAAACGCAAACTTTAAATGATACATTAGATCAATTAGACCTAATTGATATCTATAGGACATTTCACCCCAAAACAATGAATTTCACCTTTTTCTCAAGTGCTCATGGAACCTTCTCCAGGATAGATCACATCCTGGGCCATAAATCTAAACTTGATAAATTCAAAAAAATCGAAATCATTCCAAGCATCTTTTCTGACCATAATGCATTAAGATTAGATCTCAATTACAGGAGAAAAACTACTAAAAATTCCAACATATGGAGGTTGAACAACACACTTCTGAATAACCAACAAATCACAGAAGAAATCAAAAAAGAAATCAAAATATGCATAGAAACTAATGAAAATGAAAACACAACAACCCAAAACCTGTGGGACACTATAAAAGCAGTGCTAAGAGGAAAGTTCATAGCAATACAGGCATACCTCAAGAAACAAGAAAAAAGTCAAATAAATAACCTAACTCTACAACTAAAGCAACTAGAAAAGGAAGAATTGGAGAACCCCAGAGTTAGTAGAAGGAAAGAAATCTTAAAAATTAGGGCAGAAATAAATGCAAAAGAAACAAAAGAGACCATAGCAAAAATCAACAAAGCCAAAAGCTGGTTCTTTGAAAGGATAAATAAAATTGACAAACCATTAGCCAGACTCATCAAGAAGCAAAGAGAGAAAAATCAAATCAATAAAATTAGAAATGAAAATGGAGAGATCACAACAGACAACACAGAAATACAAAGGATCATAAGAGACTACTATCAGCAGTTGTATGCCAATAAAATGGACAACGTGGAAGAAATGGACAAATTCTTAGAAAAGTACAATTTTCCAAAACTGAACCAGGAAGAACTAGAAAATCTTAACAGACCCATCACAAGCACGGAAATTGAAACTGTAATCAGAAATCTTCCAGCAAACAAAAGCCCAGGTCCAGACGGCTTCACAGCTGAATTCTACCAAAAATTTCGAGAAGAGCTAACACCTATCCTACTCAAACTCTTCCAGAAAATTGCAGAGGAAGGTAAACTTCCAAACTCATTCTATGAGGCCACCATCACTCTAATACCAAAACATGACAAAGATGTCACAAAAAAAGAAAACTACAGGCCAATATCACTGATGAACATAGATGCAAAAATCCTCAACAAAATTCTAGCAATCAGAATCCAACAACACATTAAAAAGATCATACACCATGACCAAGTGGGCTTTATCCCAGGGATGCAAGGATTCTTCAATATCCGCAAATCAATCAATGTAATTCACCACATTAACAAATTGAAAAATAAAAACCATATGATTATCTCAATAGATGCAGAGAAGGCCTTTGACAAAATTCAACATCCATTTATGATAAAAACTCTCCAGAAAGCAGGAATAGAAGGAACATACCTCAACATAATAAAAGCTATATATGACAAACCCACAGCAAACATTCTCCTCAATGGTGAAAAATTGAAAGCATTTCCCCTAAAGTCAGGAACAAGACAAGGGTGTCCACTTTCACCGCTACTATTCAACATAGTTCTGGAAGTTTTGGCCACAGCAATCAGAGCAGAAAAAGAAATAAAAGGAATCCAAATTGGAAAAGAAGAAGTAAAACTCTCACTGTTTGCAGATGACATGATCCTCTACATGGAAAACCCGAAAGACTCCACCAGAAAGTTACTAGAGCTCATCAATGAATATAGTAAAGTTGCAGGATATAAAATCAACACACAGAAATCCCTTGCATTCCTATACACCAATAATGAGAAAGTAGAAAAAGCAATTAAGGAAACAATTCCATTCACCATTGCAACGAAAAGAATAAAATACTTAGGAATATATCTACCCAAAGAAACTAAAGACCTATATATAGAAAACTATAAAACACTGATGAAAGAAATCAAAGAGGACACTAATAGATGGAGAAATATACCATGCTCATGGATCGGAAGAATCAATATAGTGAAAATGAGTATACTACCCAAAGCAATTTACAAATTCAATGCAATCCCTATCAAGCTACCAGCCATATTTTTCACAGAACTAGAACAAATAATTTCAAGATTCGTATGGAAATACAAAAAACCTCGAATTGCCAAAGCAATCTTGAGAAAGAAGAATGGAACTGGAGGAATCAACTTGCCTGACTTCAGGCTCTACTACAAAGCCACAGTCATCAAAACAGTATGGTACTGGCACAAAGACAGACATATAGATCAATGGAACAAAATAGAAAGCCCAGAGATGAATCCACACACATATGGACACCTTATCTTTGACAAAGGAGGCAAGAATATACAATGGAGTAAAGACAATCTCTTTAACAAGTGGTGCTGGGAAAACTGGTCAACCACTTGTAAAAGAATGAAACTAGATCACTTTCTAACACCACACACAAAAATAAATTCAAAATGGATTAAAGATCTAAATGTAAGACCAGAAACTATAAAACTCCTAGAGGAGAACATAGGCAAAACACTCTCCGACATAAATCACAGCAGGATCCTCTATGATCCACCTCCCAGAATTCTGGAAATAAAAGCAAAAATAAACAAATGGGATCTAATTAAAATTAAAAGCTTCTGCACAACAAAGGAAAATATCAGCAAGGTGAAAAGACAGCCTTCTGAATGGGAGAAAATAATAGCAAATGAAGCAACTGACAAACAACTAATCTCAAAAATATACAAGCAACTTATGCAGCTCAATTCCAGAAAAATAAACGACCCAATCAAAAAATGGGCCAAAGAACTAAATAGACATTTCTCCAAAGAAGACATACGGATGGCTAACAAACACATGAAAAGATGCTCAACATCACTCATTATCAGAGAAATGCAAATCAAAACCACAATGAGGTACCACTTCACACCAGTCAGAATGGCTGCGATCCAAAAATCTGCAAGCAATAAATGCTGGAGAGGGTGTGGAGAAAAGGGAACCCTCCTACACTGTTGGTGGGAATGCAAACTAGTACAGCCACTATGGAGAACAGTGTGGAGATTCCTTAAAAAATTGCAAATAGAACTCCCTTATGACCCAGCAATCCCACTGCTGGGCATATACACCGAGGAAACCAGAATTGAAAGAGACACATGTACCCCAATGTTCATCGCAGCACTGATTATAATAGCCAGGACATGGAAACAACCTAGATGTCCCTCAGCAGATGAATGGATAAGAAAGCTGTGGTACATATACACAATGGAGTATTACTCAGCCGTTAAAAAGAATTCATTTGAATCAGTTCTGATGAGATGGACGAAACTGGAGCCGATTATACAGAGTGAAGTAAGCCAGAAAGAAAAACACCAATACAGTATACTAACACATATATATGGAATTTAGAAAGATGGCAATGACGACCCTGTATGCAAGACAGGAAAAAAGACGCAGCTGTCTATAACGGACTTTTGGACTCAGAGGGAGAGGGAGAGGGTGGGATGATATGGGAGAATGGCATTCTATCATGTATACTATCATGTAAGAATTGAACCGCTAGTCTATGTCTGACGCAGGATACAGCATGCTTGGGGCTGGTGCATGGGGATGACCCACAGAGATGTTATGGGGAGGGAGGTGGGAGGGGGGTTCATGTTTGGGAACACATATAAGAATTAAAGATTTTAAAATTAAAAAATAAATAAATAAATAAATAAATAAATAAATAAAAATCCCCTAAAAAAAAAAAAAAAAAAAAAAAGAAAATATTGAAAGAAGTATTTTCATGCTTGAGTCAGTGACCATATAAAGTTTGGGGACATGCTGAATAATGAGTAGAAACAACTCATTTTTATTTCAGTAAATGTTATTTTTAAAGGTGAAAAAAAAAAAAAAAAAGAATCTATTGAAAGCAAACACAGTCAAAGACCTACATCTCTAATGAAGATAATTGACCGAGGTGCTGGGTGCATATTTCTCTGGCTCTTTAACTATGTGAAGATTTCTAATCATTATTGCTTTTTTACTTTTTTCATTAGTCTTGCTATTTTTGTGTACAAGGCATAATGCAACCTTCACAGAAGAAAATTCCTTAGTCACCATCTCTGTTGCATTCATATTCATAGCCACTTAGCTCAGGTGACAAATGTCAGGTTAATGAGGTTATCATCTAGTTCAAGGCTTCACACTGTTCTAAGGCTATAGTCTATACTTAAGATCCTTGATGAAATTAGAAAAAAAAAAGAATGTAGATGAATTAGTGCAAATTAGTCCTCATTAACAGAAAAATCCTTCAAAGAATTAAAAAGTTTTAAGAAAAATAACCTACATTGTAAGAAACACTTAGATCAAGTGGAATGCCTTTTTAAAAAGAAAACAAATGCAAACAGTGACATTAACAAATTTAAAATCACCAATATTATCCCCATCATAACTAAACTATTTTATTTTGACATATTATATCCAGACTTTGCCATTTCTCTCATTTATATATATATATATACATTTAAAACAGCTGTAATTATAACATTCATAATTTTTATATTTGTGCTTTCACTTGTTCAGTTACTTACTTTCTTTTTCTTTTTGACTTACAAGTAGTTTCATAAAGCATCAGAAATATGATTTGTAAAACCTCTCCTACTGCTTTGTATTTGAATGATTTCCATTTTTTTCTATCATACTTAATGAAGAAAATATCTTGGTCAAAATAACTGTATTGTTAAATCATTATCTTAGCACTTATGATAAAACTAAAGATTACTGAATAAATGAATATTTCTTTGTAGATAAATAAAACTATTTATTAGAGCTTATATATTTTATGTATTGTTTTCCATAGTGGGTGAAAAGTTTAGAATTCCATCAGCTGTACATAAATATGTTTGTCTCACCACTACATTGTCAACATTTATTTGACCCTTTTATGTTCAAAATTGATGAGCGGTACAAAACTATATTTCAATATTTTATTTGCATTTTTACTAAATGCTGGACAGCTTCCTATAAAAATTATCTATTTACTACTTATTGGGCATGTAAAATTTTAAGTCTCTTAAAAATAGATTATTGAGATATAACTGACCTACAATAAACTGCATGCATCTACGGTATAAAATTTTATAAGTTTTGAAATATGTATACACTTCCATCACTGCAGTTGAGAACAAGAACATATTCTCTTCAATATCTAGAAGATTTTATATATAATTGACATTATTACTTCCTTCAAGGTGTGGGCAAGAATGTGGAGTAGAAGGACATGTGCTCTTCTCCTGTGAGAACCCCAAAATTACAACATTCTGCTGAATAACCATTGACAGAATATTGGCTCCCACCAGCGTCTCCAACAGTCAGTCTCTCCCATCAGAAAGCTTCCATTAGCCTCTTATCCTTCTCCATCAGAGGGCAGTCTGAAAACCACAATCACAGAAAACTAATCAAACTGATCACATAGACCAAAGCCTTGTCTAACTCAATGAAACTATGAACAATGCCGTGTTGGGCCACCCAAGAGAGATGGGTCATGGTGGAGAGTTCTGACAAAATGTGGTTCACTGGAGAAGGGAACGGCAAACCACTTTAGTATTCTTGCCTTGAGAACCCCATGAACAGTATGAAAAGGCAAAAAGATAGGACACTGAAAGATGAACTCCCCAGGTTGGTAGGTGTCCAAATTGCTACCAGATAAGAGTGGAGAAATAACACCAGAAAGAATGAAGGGATGGTGCCAAAATGAAAACAACACACAGTTGCATATATGACTGGTGATGGAAGTAAAGTCTGATGCTGTAAAGAACAATAAAGGTATCAAGGTAAATTGGAAACAAGGTAAATTGGAAGTGGTCAAACAGGAGATTGCAAAAGAGAACATTGACATTTTAGAAATCAGTGAACTCAAATGGACTGGGATGGATGAATTTAACTCAGATGACCATTATATCTACTACTGTGGGCAAGAATCCCTTAAAAGAATGGAGTAGCCCTCATAGTCAACAAAAGAGTCTGAAATGCAGTACTTGGATGCAATCTCAAAAACGACAGAATGATCTCTGTTCATTTCCAGGGCAAACCATTCAATATCACAGTAATCCAAATCTATGTCCCAACCAGCAATGCTGAAGAAGCAGAAGTGGTATAGTTCTATGAAGACCTACAAGACCTTATAAAACTACCAACAAAAAAAAGACGTCCTTTGCAGAATAGGGGACTGGACTGCAAAAGTAGGAAGTCAAGAGGTATCTGGAGTAACAGGCAAATTTGGCCTTGGAGTACAAAATGAAGCAGGGCAAAAGCTAACAGAGTTTTGCCAAGAGAACAAACTGGTCATAGCAAACACCTTCTTCCAACAACATAAGAGAAGACTCTGCACATGGACATCACCAGATGGTCAACACCAATATCATACTGATTATATTCTTTGCAGCTGAAGATGGAGAAGCTCTATATGGTCAGCACAAATAAGACTGGGAACTGACTGTGGCTCAGATCATGAACTCCTTATTGCAAAATTCATACTTAATTGAAAAAAGTAGGGAAAATCACTAGATCATTCAGGTATGATCTAAATCAAATCCCTTATGATTATATAGTGGAAGTGACAAATAGATACAAGGGTTTAAATCTGATAGACAGAGTGCCTGAAGAACTATGGACAGAAGTTCATGACATTATATAGGAGTGATCAAGATAATCTCTAGAAAAAAGGAATGCAGAAAGGCAAAATGGTTGTCTGAAGAGTCCTTACAAATAGCCAAGAAAGAAGAGAAGCTAAAAGTGAAGGAGAAAAGGAAAGACATACCCATTTGAATGCAGAGTTCCAAAGAATAGCAAGGTGAGATAAGGAAACCTTCCTCGGTGATCAATGGAAAGAAATAGAGGAAAACAATAGAATGGGAAAGACTAAAGATCTCTTCAAGAAAATTAGAGATACCAAGGGAAAATTTCATGCAAAACGAGCACAATAAAGGACAGAAATAGCATGGACCTAACAGAAGCAGAAGATATTAAGAAGAGGTGGCAGGAATACACAGAACTATACAAAAAAGATCTTCATGACCCAGATAACCTCGATGGTGTGCTCACTCACCTGGAGCCAGACATCCTGGAATGCAAAGTAAAGTGGACTTTAGGGAGCATCACTACTAACAGAGCCAGTGTAAGTAATGGGATTCCACTGAGCTGTTTCAAATCCTAAAAGATGATGCTGTGAAAGTGCTGCACCCAATATGCCAGCAAATTTGGAAAACTCAGCAGTGGCCATAGGACTGGAAAAGGTTAGTTTTCATTACAATCCCGAAGAAAGGGATCTTCAAACTACTGCATGATTGCAGTCATCTCACATGCTAGCAAAGTAATGCACAAAATTCTCCAAGCCAGGGTTCAACAGTACATGAACCATGAACTGCTAGATGTTCAAACTGGATTTAGAAAAGACAGAGGAACCAGGGATCAAATTGCCAAGATCATTTGATCATGGAAAAAGCTAGAAAGTTCCAGTAAATCATTTACTTCAGCTTTACTGACTATGCAAAAGCCTTTGACTCTGTGGATCACAACAAACTGTGGAACATTCTGAAAGAGATGGGAATACCAGACCACCTAACATGCTTCTGAGAAAACTGCATGCAGGTCAAGAATCAACAGTTGGAACCAAACATGGAACAACAGATGGTTCCAAATCGGGAAAGGAGTACATCAAGGTTGTATATTGTCACCCTGGTTTAACTTATATGCAGAATACACCATGTGAAATGCTGGAATGAATGAAACACAAGCTGGAATAAAGATTGCCATTGGAAATATCAATAAGCTCAGATACACAGATGACACCACCCTTATGGGAGAAAGTGAAGAAGAACTAAAGAGCCTCTTGATGAAAGTGAAAGAGGAGAGTGAAAAAGTTGGCTTAAAACTCAATATTCAGAAAAGTAAGATCATGACATCTGGTCCCATCACTTCATAACAAATAGATGGGGAACCAATGGAAACAGTGACAGACTTTATTCTGGGGGGCTCCAAAATCACTGCAGTTGGTGACTGCAGCCATAAAATTAAAAGACGCTTGCTACTTGGAAGAAAGGCTATGACCAACCTAGACAGCATATTAAAAAGCAGAGGCATTACTTTGCAACAAAGGTTTATCTAGTCAAAGCTATGGTTTTCCAGTTGTCATGTAAGGATGTGTGTGTTGGAGTATAAAGAAATCTGAGTGCCGAAGAATTGATGCTTTTGAACTGTGGAGTTGGAGAAGACTCTTGAGAGTCCCTTGGACTTTGAGGAAATCAAACCAGTCAATCCTAAAGGAAATCAGTCCTGAATATTCATATAACTCCAAAGTTTGGCCACCTCATGTGAAGAACTGACTCACTGGAAAAGACCCTGATGCTGAAAGATTGAAGGGAGAAGAAGAAGGGGATGACAGAGGATGAGATGGTTGGATGGCATCACTGACTCAAAGGACACAAGTCTAAACAAGCTCTGGGAATGGCGATGGACAGGGAAGCCTGGCGTGCTGCAGTCCATGGGGTCGCAAAGAGTCAGACATGACTGAGCGACTGAAGTAAACTGAATTTCTTTAATGTTTGGTAGAATTTGCCAACAAGGCATGCTTCTTTGGAAAGTTCTTTGTGGAAATGTTTTTAACTACAAACATAATTTTTGAAAACAGATATGAATTTTTTTCAGATTATTTCTTTTTTATTTAAATGAACTCTGGTAGTTTGTGCTTTTAAAAGATGTGTACATTTTATATAAGTTTTGCAATTTATTGGCAGAGGATTTCTCACTGTATTCCTTAATTAAGCTTTCAGTGTCTTTAAAATCTGTAGTTATGTTACTCCTTTCAGGCTTATTGTTGTCTTCCCTTCTCCATGATCACTCAAATCAAAGATTTTTCATTTTTATTCATCATGTCCAGAACCAGTTTGTGGTTTTATTGATTTTTTTCCCCCATTAATTTTCCTTTTTCTATTTCTTTGATTTCTGTGCTTATTATTACTTTCTTTTCTTAACTTGGATTTAACTTTTGGTTTAATACAAATAAATTGTAATTTTATCTTACTGTGGATCATTGGCATTTTTTATTCTTACAGATATTCTTGAGTTTTGTTTCAGACACAGTAACTTGGGAATAGTTTGATCCTGTGGAAGCTTACTTTGAAAATTTGTTAGGTAGATCCAGAGCAGCCTTTAGTTGAGGACTAATTTTTTTTCTTTTCTGGGGCGCTACATTCTGAGCCCTTTAACCAAAATCCTGTGAACCTGAAAGTTTTTCTCTTCTCTTTGATGGGAACATAAACAAATCTCAGCCTTACAGTATTTCTAAGCATTGTTCCCTCTGATTCTTTCAGGTTGTTTTTCCTCTTGTCTCAGGTAATTTCCTCGCACACATATATTGGTCAGCACTCAGCTTAATACTTAGAGGAGCCCCTCTACAGATCTTCGGATCTCTCTGCTTCTATTGATCTCTGTCTCTCTGTCTCTGTCTCTCTCTGACTCTTTCCTGTTTTTTACATATATGCCCTGCATATATGTCTGTCCTTGTCTCTCCAGGGTACCACCTCTGTCTCTCTTTGTCCTCAACTCAAAGGTCCTTTGTATCTCTTTCTGTTGACTTTTCAGAAGTGGTATTGCTTGATTATCACCTATGATTGGTCTCACTTGTCTATTTTTAAGCAATAGGTATTATATAAGGAATATTATTGATGGTAATAATTGACAACTTGGGATGATTTATCTTTATTTAAAGCAGATTTTTTTGCTAGCCTTATTTCTGGAGTCACAATCAACCTGTATAACTTGACACTGAGATTTCAATTTGAAGTTTTCTGGTTTACCCAGATGACCTGGCTACTGTCTGTGTAAGGGTGGTTACCTCTTTTCTCTTAAAGTGGCTCTTTAAATGCAACTCAAATCAGACAGTGAAGTTTAGTAGGATTAGACATATCATGGGTCTTAAAGGCTGATTTTCATCACTCAAGACTTGTGATGATGTTAAAATGTATACAATAAGAAGTAGCTTGGTTTTGGTAGCTCAGATAGTAAAGAATCTGCCTACAATGAAGGAGACTGAAGTTCGATCCCTGGAAGAGCCTCTGTAGAAGGGAATGGCAATGCACTCCAGTATTCTTGCCTGGAGAATCCCATAGACAGAAAAGCCTGCTGGGCTACAGTCCATGGGTCTGCAAAGAGTCAGACATGCCTGAGCAACTAACCCTACTATGGCTTTTGGTAGTGATCAATTTATAATTGGATAATGCCCCAGGGAAAAATGCTCCCAATGTTCTCTTAAAAATCTCTGGATGCATGTCTTTTCCAGGGTCTTGGCATTTTAATTCCTTGCCACCCAACTCTTTGATAACTTTTAGAAGCTAATTTCTTATGTTTCATCCGTCTTTTTCTAGTTATGCTCATTGGAAGAGTTTTTCTGAAATATTTAGTTCACTGACTAATAATATTTTCCCTTTGAAATGTCAGTAAGCAGTTTGTCATGGCTATAATGTCACAGTCTTAAGTGGTAAATGTAGTATTACATAAAAATTCTTAAACTGTTACTATACTATATCCAACATTACAATAATTGTGACAATTAAAAATGTCTCCTAGGCAGTCCTAAGATGGCAGAGAAACAGGACAGGGAGGCCACTTTCTCCCCCACAAATTCATCAAAAGATCGTTTGAACAGTGAGCAAATTCCACAAAACAACTTCTGAACGCTGGCAGAGGACACCAGGCACCCAGAAAGGCAGCCCATTGTCTTCGAAAGGTGGTAGGACAAAATATAAAAGATAAAAAGAGAGACAAAAGAGTTAGGGACAGAGATCCATCCTGTGGAGGGAGTCTAAAAGAAGAGAAGTTTCCAAACACCAGGAAACCCTCTCACTGGTGGGTCTGTGGGGAGTTTTGGAATCTCAGAGGGCAACATAACTGGGAGGATAAATAAATAAATAAAACCCACAGATTACATACGTGCCTAACTGCAACTCCCAGTGAAGAAGTTGCCTAGACGCTCGCATCTGCCACCAGCAAGTGGGGGCTGAACAGGGAGGCGCGTGCTGCATTGCTTAGGGTAGGGACCAGGCCTGAATGCTTTGAGGACAATCTGAGGGAGCTAATGTGAGATAGCAACTCAAACTATGGGATAGCCAGAGAGAGAGAGAGACAAGAGAGAGAGAAAACTTTTTTTTTCATTTTTTTAAAAAAATTTTATTTTTACTTTATTTTACTTTACAATACTGTATTGGTTTTGCCGTACATTGACATGAATCCACCACGGGTGTACATGTGATCCCAAACATGAACCCCCCTCCCACCTCCCTCCCCACACCATCCCTCTGGGTCATCCTGGTGTACCAGCCCCAAGCATGCTGTATCCTGCATCGGACATAGACTGAGAGAGAAAACTTTCCCACAAAAAGCTCTAACTTAAGGCGCTGCCGCTGGCTCACAGAACAAAGGACTGAACGAAGACCAGAGGAGAGCTAGCCAGCTGCGGGCTGGCCCATCCCCCGCTGGAGGCAGGGAGGCAGTCAGGCGACAGCCAGAGCCAGAAAGGGGCAACCTTGGCCCCAGAGATGGCATCCTCTACCAAACTGTGAGCAGGCTCCCAGTTGCTAACCAAGTCTTCCTGGGATCCTGGATGGTTGACATTTACCGGGAGGGTTGCAACCAGAGATCAGCTCCCCAGAGGAGACACACAGCACACCTGAGATGGCGCTCCTGCTGTGCACCTGGGAGAGCGGCTGGGACACCTGAGATGGTGCTCCTGCTGCGCACCTGGGAGAGCGGCTGGGACCGGGGAGGTAAGACGCCCCGCCCCAACTGGGGAGTGTGCGTTTGCCAAGTACTTGGTCACCTGAGCTCCTCTGACCCGGGAAGGGCACAAAACATAGGCCCAACCGAGTGTGCACCTTTGTGGAGTACCTGAGAATCTGAACCTGACTGGGTTAGACTTGGAAAGGGCACGCAACCCATGGCCCGCTTTAGACAGTTTCCCTGCAGAACAACCTGGCGCCTGAGCAGTGTAGACTGGGAAAGCACACACGCCATGAGCGAGGGCAAACCCAATGTGGCCGAGAAACTGCGAGCACTCCCCACACATACCAGTGATATTTATTTGCAGTGTTCCTCTCTCCCCATAGCTCTACTGAACAAGTGAGCCTAAATAAGTGACCACCTTCGCCCCCTTGTGTCAGTTCAGTTCAGTTCAGTTCAGTCGCTCAGTCGTGTCCAACTCTTTGTGACCCCATGAATCGCAGCACGCCAGGCCTCCCTGTCCATCACCAACTCCCAGAGTTCACTCAGATTCACGTCCATCGAGTCAGTGATGCCATCCAGCCATGTCATCCTCTGTCGTCCCCTTCTCCTCCTGCCCCCAATCCCTCTCAGCATCAAAGTCTTTTCCAATGAGTCAACCCTTCGCATGAGGTGGCCAAAGTACTGGAATTTCAGCTTTAGCATCATTCCTTCCAAAGAAATCTCAGGGCTGATCTCCTTCAGAATGGACTGGTTGGATCTCCTTGCAGTCCAAGGGACTCTCAAGAGTCTTCTCCAACACCACAGTTCAAACGCATCAATTCTTCATTGCTCAGCCTTCTTCACAGTCCAATTCTCACATCCATACATGACCACTGGAAAAACCATAGCCTTAACTAGACGGACCTTAGTCAGCAAAGTAATGTCTCTGCTTTTGAATATACTATCTAGGTTGGTCGTAACTTTTCTTCCAAGGAGTAAGCCTCTTTTACTTTCATGGCTGCAATCACCATCTGCAGTGATTTTGGAGCCCCCCCCAAATAAAGTCTGACACTGTTTCCACTGTTTCCCCATCTATTTCCCATGAAATGATGGGACCGGATGCCAAGATCTTCGTTTTCTGAATGTTGAGCTTTAAGCCAACTTTTTCACTGTTCTCTTTCACTCTCATCAAGAGGCTTTTTAGTTCCTCTTCACTTTCTGCCCTAAGGGTGGTGTCATCTGCATATCTGAGGTTATTGATATTTCTCCTGGAAATCTTGATTCCAGCTTGTGTTTCTTCCAGCCCAGCATGTCTCATGATGTACTCTGCATAGAAGTTAAATAAGCAGGGTGACAATATACAGCCTTGACGTACTCCTTTTCCTATTTGGAAGCAGTCTGTTGTTCCATGTCCAGCTCTAACTGTTGCTTCCTGACCTGCATACAGATTTCTCAAGAGGCAGGTCAGGTGTCAGGGTGGAAATTAGACACTGAAGTGAAGTGAAGTTGCTCAGTCGTGTCCAACTCTTTGCAACCCCATGAACTGTAGCCTACCAGGATCCTCAGTCGATGGAATTTTCCAGGCAAGAATACTGGAGTGGGTTGCCATTTCCTTCTCCAGGGGATCTTCCCAACCCAGGGATCGAACCCTGGTCTTCCACATTGTAGGCAGACGCTTTACCATCTGAGCCACCAGGGAAGCCCAAATGAGTCGTTTGCCTGCCAAAACCCGGGATCAAACCAGGGACCTTTAGATCTTCAGTCTAATGCTCTCCCATCTGAGGTATTTTGGCTCCTCAGACACTGAAGAGACTTGCAAATAGAAGAAGCCAAAATAAACAGGGGGGGCCGCTTTGGAAATGACAGGTGCAACAGATTAAAACCCTGTAGTTAGCACCAACTACACAGGAAGGGGCCTATAGATCTTGAGAAGTATAAGCTGGAACAAGGAACTATCTGAAATTAAACTGACCCTACACTGCCTGCAATAGCTCTAGAGAAATTCCTAGATATATTTTTATTATAACAATTTTTAAAATTAAAAAAACACATTTTAAGTCCTTTATTACTCCTTTAATTTTCATTGTATAACCTACTATTATCTTGCCAAAAAAACCCCCTATTTTTAAAGCTAATTCATATATATTTAAAAATAATTTTTATGATTTTGTTTTGTTTTACTAATATTGTATTTTTGAAAGTCTAACCTCTACTGTAGATTTTAAATCTCCAGTTTTTGGTATTTGTTATCAACTTTGTACCTTTAAGAATCCAATCTTCAGTACCCATTTTTACTTAGGAGTGTAATTACTGGCTTGATTGCCCTCTCCCCCTTTTGACTCTCCTTTTCCTCCCCTAGGTCACCTCTATCTCCTTCCTCCCCTTTCTCTTCTCTACCCAGCTCTGTGAATCTCTTTGGGTATTCTGGGCTGTGGAGAACATTTAAGGAACTGATTACTGGCAAGATCTGTCTCTCTTCTTTTGATCCCCCCTCTTCCCGTCCTGGTTATCTCTATCTCCTTCCTCCCTCTTTTCTTCTTTATGTAACTCTGTGAACCTCTCTGGGTGTTCCAGACTGTGGAGAGCACATAGGAATTTGATTACTGGCTAGATTGCTCTCCCACCCCCTTCTTTTTAAATATACATATACATATATATATATATATGACTTCCTTTTTTAATGTTTAAAAATTTTTATACAATTTTAAAAGGTTACTTTCCATTTACAGTTATTACAAAATATTGGCTATACTCCCCATGTTATACAATACATCCTTGAGCCTATCTTACACCCAACAGTTTGTATCTCCCACTCTCCCACCCCTATATTGCCCCTTCCCTCCGCTGAACCACTACACTGTTCTCTATATGTGAGTCTACTTCTTTTTTAGTTATATTCACTAGTTTGTTGTATTTTTTAGATTCCACAAATAAGTGATGTCACATAGTATTTGTCTTTGTCTGACATTTCACTTAGCATAGTGCCCTCCAAGTCCAACCATATTGCCCCAAATGCTAAAATTTTGTTCCTTTTAATGACCTATTAGTACTCTGTTATATATGTATGTATTTATTAATATGTATATTAATGTGTATATATATATATATATATATATATATATATATATATATATATATATATATCTCCCACATCTTCTTTTCCAGTCATCTGTTGATGGACATAGGTTGCTTCCATATCTTGGTGAGTGTAAATAATGCTGCTATGAACACTTGGTCATATGTACCTTTTTAAATTAGTGGAATTTTTTTAAAGATACATAACCAGGAGTAGAATTGCTGAATCATATGGTAGTTCTATTTTTAGTTTTTTAAGAAACCTCATACTGTTTTCCACAGTGGCTGCACAAATTTACATCCCCACCAACAGTGTACAAGGGTTTCCTTTTTTCCGTATCCTCATCAACATTTGTTATTTGTGTTCTTATTGATGACAACCATTCTGACAGGTGAAGGTGATATCTCATTTTAATTTTTTTAATATAAATTTATTCATTTTAATTGGAAGCTAATTACTTTACAATATTGTATTCGTTTGGCCATACATTAACATGAATTCACCATCGGTGTACATGTGTTCCCCATCCTGAACCTCCCTCCCACTTCCCTCCCCATCCCATCCCTCAGGGTCATCCCAGTGTACCAGCCCAGAGCATCTTGTATTATGCATCAAACCTGGACTGGCGATTCCTTTCACATATGATAATATACATGTTTCAATGCCATTCTCCCATATCATCCCACCCTCTCCCTCTCCCACAGTCCATAAGACTGTTCTATACATTTGTGTCTCTTTTGCTGTCTCGCATATAGGGTCATTGTTACCATCTTTCTAAATTCCATATATATGCATTAGTATACTGTATTGGTGTTTTTCTTTCTGGCTTACTTCACTCTGAATAATAGGCTCCAGTTTCATCCACTTCATTGCTGCTGCTGCTAAGTCGCATCAATCATGTCTGACTCTGTGTGTCCCCATAGATGGCAGCCTGACAGGCTCCTCTGTCCCTGGGATTCTCCAGGAAAGAATACTGGAGTGGGTTGCCATTTTCTTCTCCAATCCACCTCATTAGAACTGATTCAAATGTATTCCTTTTAATGGCTGAGTAATAGTCCATTGTGTATATGTACCACAGCTTTCTTATCCATTCGTCTGCTGATGGACATCTAGGTTGCTCCCATGTCCTGGCTATTATAAACAGTGCTGCAATGAACATTGTGGTACACATGTCATTTTCAATTCTGGTCTCCTCGGTATGTATGCCCAGCAGTGGGATTTCTGGGTTACGTGGCAGTTCTATTTCCAGTTTTTTGAAGGAATCTCCACACTGTTCTCCATAGTGGCTGTACTAGTTTGCATTCCCACCAACAGTGTAAGAGGGTTCCCTTTTCTTCACACCCTCTCCAGAATTTATTGCTTATAGACTTTTGGATAGCAGCCATTCTGAATGGAATGAAATGGTATCTCATTGTGATTTTGATTTGCATTTCTCTGATAATGAGTGATGTTGAGCATCTTTTCATGTGTTTGTTAGCCATCCATATGTCTTCTTTGGAGAAATGTTTGTTTAGTTCTTTGGTGCATTTTTTGATGGGGTTGTTTATTTTTCTGGAATTGAGCTGCAGGAATTGCTTGTATATTTTTGAGATTAATTCTTTGTCAGTTGCTTCATTTGCTATTATTTTCTCCCATTCTGAAGGCTGTCTTTTCACCTTGCTTATAGTTTCCTTTGTTGTGCAAAATCTTTTAATTTTAATTAGGTCCCATTTGTTTATTTTTACTTTTATTTCCAGAATTCTGGGAGGTGTGTCATAGAGGATCCTGCTGTGATTTATGCTGGATAGTATTTTGCCTATGTTCTCCTCTAGGAGTTTTATGGTTTCTGGTCTTATATTTAGATCTTTAATCCATTTTGTGTTTATTGTTGTGTATGGTGTTAGAAAGTGTTCTAGTTTCATTCTTTTACAAGTGGTTAGCCAGTTTTCCCAGCACCACTTGTTAAAGAGATTGTCTTTTCTCCATTGTGTATTCTTGCCTCCTTTGTCAAAGATAAGGTGTCCATAGGTGCGTGGATTTATCTCTGAGCTTTCTGTTTTGTTCCATTGATCTATATTTCTGTCTTTCTTCCAGTACCATACTGTCTTGATAACCGTAGGTTGGTAGTATAGCCTGAAGTCAGGCAGGTTGATTCCTCCAGTTCCATTCTTCTTTCTCAAGATCGCTTTGGTTATTTGAGGTATTTTTGTATTTCCATACAAATTGTGAAATTATTTGTTCTAGCTCTGTGAAAAATACCACTGGTAGCTTGATAAGGATTGCATTGAATCTATAGATTGCTTTGGGTAGTGTACATATTTCCACTATATTGATTCTTCTGATCCATGTACATATTTCTCCATCTATTAGTGTCCTCTTTGATTTCTTTCACCAGTGTTTTATAGTTTTCTATATATAGGTCTTTTGTTTCTTTAGGTAAATATATTCACAAGTATTTTAGTCTTCCCATTGCAATGGTGAATGGAATTGTTTCCTTAATTTCTCTTTCTCTTTTCTCATTATTAGTGTACAGGAATGCAAGGGATTTCTGTGTGTTGATTTTATATCCTGCAAATTTACTATATTCATTGATTAGCTCTAGTAATTTTCTGATGGAGTTGTTAGGGTTTTCTATGTAGAGGATCATGTCATCTGCAAACAGTGAGAGTTTTACTTCTTTTCCAATTTGAGTTCTTTTTATTTCTTTTTATGCTCTGATTGTTGTGGCTAAAACTTCCAAAACTATGTTGAATAGTAGCAGTGAGAGTGGGCACCCTTGTCTTGTTCCTGACTTTAGGGGAAATGCTTTCAATTTTTCACCATTGAGGATAATGTTTGCTGTGGGTTTGTCATATATAGCTTTTATTATGTTGAGGTATGTTCCTTCTATTCCTGCTTTCTGGAGAGTTTTTTATGATAAATGGATGTTGAATTTTCTCAAAGGTTTTCTCTGCATCTATTGAGATAATCATATGGTTTTTATCTTTCAATTTGTTAATGTGGTATATTACATTGATTGATTGTGGATATTGAAGAATCCTTGCATCCCTGGGATAAAGCCCACTTTTTATGGTCATGATGTATGATCTTTTAATGTGTTGTTGGATTCTGTTTGCTAGGATTTTGTTAAGGATTTTTGCATCTGTGTTCATCAGTGTTATTGGCCTGAAGTTTTCTTTTTTTGTGGCATCTTTGTCAGATTTTGGTATTAGGGTGATGGTGGCCTCATAGAATGAGTTTGGAAGTTTACCTTCCTCTGCAATTTTCTGGAAAAGTTTGAGTAGCTCTTCTCTAAACTTTTGGTATAATTCAGCTGTGAAGCCATCAAGTCCTGAACTTTTGTTTATTGGACGGTTTCTGGTTACGGTTTCGATATCCGTGTTTGTGATGGGTCTGTTAAGATTTTCTATTTCTTCCTGGTTCAGTTTTGGAAAGTTGTTTCTAAGAATTTGTCCATTTCTTCCAAGTTGTCCATTTTTTTGTCATATAGTTGCTGATAGTAGTCTCTTATGGTCCTTTGTATTCCTGTGTTGTCTGTTGTGATATCTCCATTTTCATTTCTAATTTCATTGATTTGATTCCTCTCCCTTTGTTTTTTGATGAGTCTGGCTAATGGTTTGTCAATTTTATTTATCTTCTTAAAGAACCAGCTTTTGGCTTTGTTGATTTTTGCTATGGTCTCTTTTGTTTCTTTTGCAGTTATTTCTGCCCTAATTTTTAAGATTCCTTTCCTCCTACTAACCCTAGGGTTCTTCATTTCTTCCTTTTCTAGTTGCTTTAGGTGTAGAATTGGGTTATTTATTTGACTTTTTTCTTGTTTCTTGAGGTATGCCTGTATTGCTATGAACCTTCCCCTCAGCACTGCTTTTACAGTGTCCCACAGGTTTGGGGTTGTTATGTTTTCATTTTCATTTATTTCTATACATATTTTGATTCCTTTTTTTTATTTATTCTGTGATTTGCTGTTTATTCAGAAGTGTGGTGTTCAGCCTGCATATGTTGGGATTTTTAAGTTTTTCTCCCGTAATTGAGATCTAATCTTACTGCATTGTGGTCAGAAAAGATGCTTGGAATGATTTCAATTTTTTTGAATTTAAGAAGGCTAGATTTATGGCCCAAGATGTGACCTATCCTGGAGAAGGTTTCTTGTGCACTTGAGAAAAGGTGAAATTCCTTGTTGTGGAGTGAAATGTCCTGTAGATATCAATTAGGTCTAACTGGTCTATTGTATCATTTAAAGTTTGTGTTTCCTTGCTAATTTTCTGTTTAGTTGATCTACCCATAGGTGTGAGTGGGATATTAAAGTCTCCCACTATAATTGTGTTACTGTTAATTTCCCCTTTCATATGTGTTAGCATTTGCCTTGCATATTGCAGTGCTCTTATGTTGGTTGCATATATATTTATAATTGTTATATCTTCTTCTTGGATTGACCTTTGATCATTATGTAGTGTCCTTCTTTGTCTCTTTTCATGGCCTTTATTTCAAAAGGTTGAAATTGGTTTCAAAAGGTTAATATTGCTACTCCTGCTTTATTTTGGTCTCCATTTGCATAAAATATATTTTTCCAACCCTTCAATTTCAGTCTATATGTGTCCCTTGTTTTGAGGTGGTCTCTTGTAGACAGCATATATAGGGGTCTTGTTTTTTATCCATTCAGCCAGTCTTTGTCTTTTGGTTGGGACATTCAACCCATTTACATTTAAGGTAATCATTGATAAGTATGATCCTGTTGCCATTTGCTTTGTTGCTTTGGGTTCAAGTTTATACAACCTTTCTGTGTTTCTTGTCTAGAGAAGAGCCTTTAGCATTTGTTGGAGAGCTGGTTTGGTGGTGCTGAATTCTCTCAGCTCTTGCATATCTGTAAAGCTTTGATTTCTCCTTCATATTTGAATGAGATCCTTGCTGAGTACAGTAATCTGGGCTGTAGGGTTTTGTTTTTTTTTTCCCATCACTTTAAGTATGTGCTGCCATTCCCTCCTGGCCTGAAGAGTTTCTATTGAAAGATTGTTATCCTTATGGGAATCCCCTTGTGTGTTATTTGTTGTTTTTCCCTTGCTGCTTTTAATATTTGTTCTTTGTGTTTGATCTTTGTTAATTTGATTAATATGTGTCTTGGTGTGTTTTGCCTTGGGTTTATCCTGTTTGGGACTCTCTGGGTTTCTTGGACTTGGGTGATTATTTTCTTCCCCATTTTAGGGACGTTTTCAACTATTATCTCCTCAAGTATTTTCTCATGGTCTTTCTTTTTATCTTCTTTTTCTGGGACTCCTATGATTCAAATGTTGGGGTGTTTGACATTGTTCCAGAGGTCTCTGAGGTTATCCTCATTTCTTTTAATTCTTTTTTCTTTTTTCCTCTCTGCTTTATTTATTTCCACCATTCTAACTTCCACCTCACTTATCCTATCTTCTGCCTCCATTATTCTACTGTTGGTTCCCTCCGGAGTGTTTTGATCTCATTTATTGTGTTATTCATTATTGATTGACACTTTTTTATTTCTTCTAGGTCCTTGTTTAACCTTTCTTGCATCTTCTTAATACTTGTCTCTAAGCTATTTATCTGTAACTCCATTTTGTTTTCAAGATTTTGAATATTTTTTATTGTCATTATTTTGAATATTTTTTCAGGTAGACTTCCTATCTCCTCTTTTGTTTGGTTTGGTGGGCATTTATCATGTTCCTTTATGTACTCAATATTTCTCTGCCTTTTCATCTTGTTTAGATTGCTGTGTTTCAGGTGGCCTTTCTGTACTCTGGCAGTTTGTGGAGTTCTCTTTATTGTGGAGGTTCCTTGCTGTGGGCGGGGTTGGACAAGTGGCTTCTCAAGGTTTCCTGGATAGGGAAGCTTGCGTCAGTGTTCTGGTGGGTGAAGCTGGATTTCTTTTCTCTGAAGTGCAATGAAGTGTCCAGTAATGAGTTTTGAGATGTCAGTTGGTTTGGTGTGACTTTGGGCAGCCTGTATATTGAAGCTCAGGGTTATGTTCCTCTGTTGCTGGAGAATTTGTGTGGTATGTCTTGCTCTGGAACTTGTTGGCCCTTGGGTGGTGCTTGGTTTCAGTGTAGGTATGGAGGCATTTGATGAGCTCCTATCAATTAATGTTCCCTGGAGTCAGGAGTTCTCTTGTGTTGTCAGGATTTGGACTTAAGCCTCCTGCCTCTGGTTTTCAGTCGTATTCTTACAGCAGCCTACTATAAGTAAGTAGCTCCATCTATACAGCATGATGATACAACATCTAGGTTAAAGATGAAAATTTCTCCCCAGTGAGGGACACCCAGAGAAGTTCACAGAGTTACATGGAGAACAGAAGAGGGAGGAGGGAGATAGAGGTGACCAAGAGGAGAAGAGGGGGGATGAGAAGAGGGGGAATCAAAAGAGGAGAGAGCAAGCTAGCCAGTAATCACTTCCTTATGTGCTCTCCATAATCTGGACCACTCATAGATATTCACGGAATTATACAAAGAAGAGAAGAGGGAGGAAAGAGACAGAGGTGTCCAGGAGGATAAAGGGGGGAGTCAAAGGGAGGGAGACAGATCCAGCCAATAATCAGTTCCATAAGTGTTCTCTACAGTCTGGCACACACAGAGATTCACAGAGTTGGGTAGAGAAGAGAAAGGGGGAGGGAGGAGATAGAGGCGACCTGGTGGAGAAAAAGGAGAGTCCAAAGGGGGAGAGAGCAGTCAAGCTGGTTATCTCACTCCCAGGTAGAAATGTGTACTGAAGACTGGGTTCTTAAAGGTAAAAAATTGATAACAAATACCAGAAAGCAAAGATTAAAAATCTAGAGTAGAGGTTGGATTCTCAAAAATACAATATTAAAGAAAAAAACAAATTCACAAAAATTATTATATTCTGAAGGAGATCAACCCTGGGATTTCTTTGGAAGGAATGATGCTAAAGCTGAAGCTCGAGTACTTTGGACACCTCATGCGAAGAGTTGACTCATTGGAAAAGACTCTGATGCTGGGAGAGATTGGGGGCAGGAGGAGAACGGGACGACCAAGGATGAGATGGCTGGATGGCATCACGGACTTGATGGACGTGAGTCTGAGTGAACTCTGGGAGATGGTGATGGACAGGGAGGCCGCAAAGAGTCGGACACGACTGAGTGACTGAACTGAACTGATATATATGTATATATGTATACATATATATGTATATATATATGAAGTTTGGTTTAAAAAATAGGGTCTTTTTTACAAAGTAATAGGTTACAAAAATGAAAATTAAAGGAGTAATAGAGGACTTAAAATTAAAAAAAAATTTTTAAATTAAAAAAATGATAATAGTAAAATTATATCTAGGGCTTTCTCTGGTGGTGTTGTGAACAGTGTGGGGTCAGTTCATTTTCAGATAGTTCCTTGATCCAGCTTATACTTCTCAAGATCTATAGGCCCCTTCCAATGTAGTTGGTGCTAATGGCAGGGTTTTAATCTATTGCACCTGTCACTTCCAATGTGGTTCCTTCTGTTTTAGCTTCTGTTTGCTGGTCACTTCAGTGTCTAATTTCCGCCCTGACACAAGGGGGCGGTGGTGGATACTTTTTTAGGCTCACTTGTTCGGTAGAGCTGTGGGGAGAGAAGAACACTGCAAACAAATAACACTGGCACGTGTCCACGGTGTCTCGGCCACACTGGGTTTGCCCCTGCTCATGGCGTGTACGCTTTCCCTGTCTACACTGCTTAGGCTCTAGGTTGCTCTGCCAGGAACTGTTTGAGGTCAGCCCTGGTCTTCCCAGGTCTAAGCTGCTCAGGTTCAGGTACTGGGGTACTCTGCAAAGGCACAGACTCGGTTGGGCCTGCGTTTTGTGCCCTTTCCAGGTCCAAGCAGCTCAGGCGATCAGGTGCTTGGCAAGCATGGTGCCTGCGACTTATCGCCTCCCCCGTCCCTGCTGCTCGCTTTTCTGGGTGTACAACTGGTGCACCTTCTCAGGTGTGCTGTACGTCTCTTCTGGGGAGCTGATTTCTGGCTGCGATCCTCCCGGCGGCTGTTGCTCATCCAGAATCCCAATAAGTCTTGGTTAGCAACAAAGCCTGCTTGCAGTTTGGTAGATGACGCCTCTCTGGGGCCGCGATTGTCTCTTTCCAGCTCTGGCTGCCCTCACCTGCCTGTCTCTCGCGGGGAACTGGCCGGTCCACAGCCGTCTAGCTCTGTTCAGTCCTTTGTTCTATGAGCGGGCCTGGTGGTGTCTTAGGTTAGAGCTTTTCACAGGATAGCTATCCTGCAGTCTGGTTTGCTATCTCAAGTTAGTTCCCTCAGATTGCCCTTGGGGTATTCATGCCCGGTCCTTACTCTAAGCAATGCAGCCCGTGCCTCCCTGCCCAGCCCCTGCTTGCTGGTGGTGGATGTGGGTGTCTGTGCTGCTTCTCCACTGGGAGTTACCGTTGGGCAAGTAATCTGAGGGTTTCAATTATTTATTTATTTTTCCTCCCAGTTATGTTGCCCTCTGTGGTTCCAAGGCTCACCACAGACTTGCGAGTGAAAGTGTTTCCTGGTGTTTGGAAACTTCTCTCTGTTTTAAGACCCCCTTCCCTATCTCTTTTCTCTTTATTTTTATCTTTTATACTTTTTTCCTACCTCCTTTCGAAGACAATGGGCTGCTTTTCTGGGTGCCTGATGTCCTCTGCCAGCATTCAGAAGTTGTTTTGTGGAATTTACTCAGCATTAAAATGTTCTTTTGATGAATTTGTGGGGGGCAGAGGGGAATTGTCTCCCCATCCTATTCCTCTGCCTTCTTCTGTTCTCTCCCCTTTTGATTCCCCCCTTCTCCTCCTGATCACCTCTGTCTCCCTCCTCCCTCTTCTCTTCTCAAAGTAACTCAGTGAAACTTTCTGGGTGTCCCTCACTATGGAAAATCTTTTCTCCATTAACCTAGATGTTTTATCATCAGTGCTGTATGGATGGAGAAGTCTTGAGGCTACTGTAAGAATAAGACTGAAAACCAGAGACAGGAAGTTTAAATAAAAAACCTGAGAACACCAGACAACTCCTGACTCCAGGGAACATTAATCAATAGGAACTCATCAAACGCCTCCTTACCTACACTGAAACCAAGCACCACCCAAGAACCAACAAGTTCCAGAGCAAGAAATACCACACAGTTCTCTAACAACGCAGGAACATAGCCCTGAGCTTTAATATACAGGCTGCCCAAAGTCACACCAAACCAATAGACATCTCAAAACTCACTACTGGACACTTCATTGCACTCCAGAGAGAAGAGATCCAGCTCCACTCACCAGAACATTGACAAAAGCATCCCTAACCAAGAAACCTTGAGAAGCCACTCATCCAACCCCACCCACAGGGAGGAACTTGTACAATAAAAAGGAACCACAAACTGCCAGAGTACAGAAAGGCCACCTGAAACACAGCAATCTAAACAAGATGAAAAGGCAGAGAAATATTGAGTACATAAAGGAACATGATAAATGCCCACCAAACCAAACAAAAGAGGAGATAGGAAGTCTACCTGAAAAAATATTCAAAATAATGACAATAAAAAATATTCAAAATCTTGAAAACAAAATGGAGTTACAGATAAATAGCTTAGAGACAAGTATTAAGAAGATGCAAGAAAGGTTAAACAAGGACCTAGAAGAAATAAAAAAGTGTCAATCAATAATGAATAATGCAATAAATGAGATCAAAAACACTCCGGAGGGAACCAACAGTAGAATAATGGAGGCAGAAGATAGGATAAGTGAGGTGGAAGTTAGAATGGTGGAAATAAATAAAGCAGAGAGGAAAAAAGAAAAAAGAATTAAAAGAAATGAGGATAACCTCAGAGACCTCTGGAACAATGTCAAACACCCCAACATTTGAATCATAGGAGTCCCAGAAAAAGAAGATAAAAAGAAAGACCATGAGAAAATACTTGAGGAGATAATAGTTGAAAACGTCCCTAAAATGGGGAAGAAAATAATCACCCAAGTCCAAGAAACCCAGAGAGTCCCAAACAGGATAAACCCAAGGCAAAACACACCAAGACACATATTAATCAAATTAACAAAGATCAAACACAAAGAACAAATATTAAAAGCAGCAAGGGAAAAACAACAAATAACACACAAGGGGATTCCCATAAGGATAACAGCTGATCTTTCAATAGAAACTCTTCAGGCCAGGAGGGAATGGCAGCACATACTTAAAGTGATGGGAAAAAAAAAAAACAAAACCAAAAAACCTACAGCCCAGATACTGTACTCAGCAAGGATCTCATTCAAATATGAAGGAGAAATCAAAGCTTTACAGATATGCAAGAGCTGAGAGAATTCAGCACCACCAAACCAGCTCTCCAACAAATGCTAAAGGCTCTTCTCTAGACAAGAAACTCAGAAAGGTTGTATAAACTTGAACCCAAAGCAACAAAGCAAATGGCAACAGGATCATACTTATCAATGATTACCTTAAATGTAAATGGGTTGAATGTCCCAACCAAAAGACAAAGACTGGCTGAATGGATAAAAAACAAGACCCCTATATATGTTGTCTACAAGAGACCACCTCAAAACAAGGGACACATAGACTGAAATTGAAGGGTTGGAAAAATATATTTTATGCAAATGGAGACCAAAATAAAGCAGGAGTAGCAATACTCATATCATATAAAATAGACTTTGAAATAAAGGCCATGAAAAGAGACAAAGAAAGACACTGCATAATGATCAAAGGATCAATCCAAGAAGAAGATATAACAATTATAAATATATATGCAACCAACATAAGAGCACTGCAATATGCAAGGCAAATGCTAACACATATGAAAGGGGAAATTAACAGTAACACAATAATAATGGGAGACTTTAACTCCCACTCACACCTATGGGTAGATCAACTAAGCAGAAAATTAGCAAGGAAACACAAACTTTAAATGATACAATAGACCAGTTAGACCTAATTGATATCTATAGGACACTTCACTCCACAACAAGGAATTTCACCTTTTCTCAAGTGCACAAGAAACCTTCTCCAGGATAGATGACATCCTGGGCCATAAATCTAGCCTTGTTAAATTCAAAAAAATTGAAATCATTCCAAGCATCTTTTCTGACCACAATGCAGTAACATTAGATGTCAACTATAGGTCAAAAGCTATTAAAAATGTCACCATATGGAAGCTAAACAACATGCTTCTGAATAACAAACAAATCACAGAATAAATAAAAAAAGAAATCAAAATATGCATAGAAACAAATGAAAACACAACAACCCCAAACCTACTGGACTCAGTAAAACTAGTGCTAAGGGGAGGGTTCATAGCAATACAAGCTTACCTCAAGAAACAAGAAAATACTCAAATAAATAACTTAATTCTACACCTGAAGCAACTAGAAAAGGAAGAAATGAAGAACCCCAGGGTTAGTAGAAGGAAAGAAGTAATAAAAATTAGGGCATAAATAAATGCAAAAGAAGCAAAAGAGACCATAGCAAAAATCAACAAAGCTAAAAGCTGGTTCTTTGAGAAGATAAATCAAATAGACAACCATTAGCCAGATTCAGCAAGAAACAAAGGGAGAAGATCAAATCAACAAAATTAGAAATGAAAATTGAGAAATCAAAACAGACAACACAGAAATACTAAGGATCATAAGAGACTACATCAGCAACTCTATGCCAACTTGGGAGAAATGGACAAATTCTTAGAAAAGTATAACTTTCCAAAACTGAACCTGGAAGAAATAGAAAATCTTAACAGACCCATCACAAGCACAGAAATCGACACCATAATCAGAAATCTTCCAGTAAACAAAAGTCCAGGACCAGACAGCTTCACAGCTGAATTATACCAAAAATTTAGAGAAGAGCTAACACCTATCCTACTCAAACTCTTCCAGAAAACTGCAGAGGAAGGTAAACTTCCAAACTCATTCTATGAGGCCACCATCACCCTAATACCAAAATCTGACAAAAATGCCACACACAAAAAAGAAAACTACAGGCCAATAACACTGATGAACACAGATGCAAAAAATCCTTAACAAAATCCTAGCAAACAGAATCCATCAACATATTAAAAAGATCATACATCATGACCAAGTGGGGTTTATCCCAGGGATGCAAGGATTCTTCAATATCCACAATCAATCAATGTAATACACCACATTAACAAATTGAAAGATAAAAACCATATGATTATCTCAATAGATGCAGAGAAAGCTTTTGACAAAATTCAACATCCATTTATGATAAAAAAAAAAAAAAATCCCTCCAGAAAGCAGGAATAGAAGGAACATACCTCAACATAATAAAAGCTATATATGACAAATCCACAGCAAACATTATCCTCAATGGTAAAAAAATTGAAAGCATTTCTCCTAAGGTCAGGAAGAAGACAAGGGTGCCCACTCTCACTGCTACTATTCAACATAGTTTTGGAAGTTTTAGCCACAGCAATCAGAGAAGAAAAAGAAATAAAAGGAATCTAGATTGGAAAAGAAGTAAAACTCTCACTGTTTGCAGATGACATGATCCTCTACATAGAAAACCCTAACAACTCCACCAGAAAATTACTAGAGCTAATCAATGAATATAGTAAATTTGCAGGATATAAAATCAACACACAGAAATCCCTTGCATTCCTGTACACTAATAATGAGAAAAGAGAAAGAGAAATTAAGGAAACAATTCCATTCACCATTGCGATGAAAAGAATAAAATACTTAGGAATAAATCTACCTAAAGAAACAAAAGACCTATATATATAAAACTATAAAACACTGATGAAAGAAATCAGAGAGGGCATATATAGATGGAGAAATATACCATGTTCATGGATTGGAAGAATTAATATCCTGAAAATGAGTATACTACCCAAAGCAATCTATAGATTCAATGCAATCCCTATCAAGCTACCAATGGTATTTTTCACAGAACTAGAACAGATAATTTCACAATTCATATGGAAATTCAAGAAACCTCGAATAGCCCAAAGCAATTTTGAGAAAGAAGAATGGAACTGGAGGAATCAACCTGCTTGACTTCAGGCTATACTACCAAGCTACAGTTATCAAGACAGTATGGTACTGACACAAAGACAGAAATATAGATCAATGGAACCAAATAGAAAGCCCAAAGATAAATCCATGCACCTATGGACACCTTATCTTTGACAAAGGAGACAAGAATATAAAATGGAGAAAAGACAATCTCTTTAACAATTGGTGCTGGGAAAAGTGGTCAACTACTTGTGCCAGGGTCCAGCCCCGGTGGATCCAGGGTAATTCAAAGGGGAGACGGAATCGGCATCCTAGGAAAAAACTTATTTAATTACAGATATAAAGAGAGATTAGAAAAGAATAGTGTAGTAGGAAAATTAGTGGAGAAAAAGATGCTGAATAACTTGGTTTACGTGGAATACCAATAAAATTCCAAGACAAGGAATTTGCACCACCTATGTAGGCCACAGGCATCTTTCCATTCTCCCGAAGGAGAGGAGACACTGAGGCCTCCCCAGTCAGATCTTAGAAGCCCAGGCAAAATTAGCAGGCTTGGCAAGTACCCATGCTCCAGCTGGGAATTCAGCCAGAAAAACAGAGAACAAGAAAGAAATGACACGGGGGAATCAGTCTTTCCAGAAACTGATACGTTTTCTTTATTTTCAGGTTTGCTTATATACATTTTGTTACACATAGAGACAAATGGAAATTTTAAAGTCACTCTGGGGTCAGCAGTCCTGACGTTTATCAAAATCAGGTGCTTCATATAAATGTATACAAAAAGGTCTTAGGGGTTTTACATCATCTTCTGGCCAGGGGGCCTACTATTTCATGATCCTTTCTTTCTGATAATGGTCAGTCAACCAAAAAACTTATTTTCCAGGGGTGATTTTTCTTAAACCAGGCACCACCTTCTGAAGGTACCAGATAAAGTTGCATTCCTCTAGGGTGAGGGTGTAGTGGGTTACAATTTAGAAAATAATTTACTTAGCCTAAAGTTTAACATGATTAATCTTAAAGGTTAATACTTATCTCTCCTATATGTTAGTTATATTCATTATAAGGGCAGGGAATATGGAGATTTAGCATCAAATATTGGCTCAACAAATGAAAAACTCTTCACCAACATGATTTTTATCTTTAGAAAACCCAATGCTAACTAAGACTTTCAAAATACTCCAAACTCTCCGTGCTGTTTATGGCTGAGAGGTTGTAAACAATCATGTACATAGTAGCAAGAGTGTGGATAATCCTGTCACACAAGCTAGTCTGCCAGCAGAGAGGTTTGACCTGAGACACCCTTGTCATGCCCAGGAATTTTTATTAACTGGAGCTGTAGGTTAACTCCTTCTCCGAGAGAGGTGGGGGACACCCCCCCCTCTCCCCCCCCCCCCCCCCCCCCGGAAAATCAGAGGTGTAGGTGAGAGCATAAAGCAGTAAAGTAGGCAGACTCTGGTTTTGGGGGTAGATGCTCAGAAACAGGGGTTTCCTGAGGCTTGATCCCGCCTTTGCGTGTGCTGAAGCCTCCTTCCTCATGATCTTTGCCACGGGCAGAGTTCCTCACGCTGGCTCCCGGCACACTTGTAAAAGAATGAAACTAGAACACTTTCTAACACCATACACAACAATAAACTCAAAATGGATTAAAGATCTAAATGTAAGACCAGAAACTATAAAACTCCTAGAGGAAAACATAGGCAAAACACTTTCTGACATAAATCATCGCAGGATCCTCTATGACCTACCTCCCAGAGTAATGGAAATAAAAGCAAAAATAAACAAATGGGACCTAATTAAACTTAAAAGCTTTTGCACAACAAAGGAAACTATAAGCAAGGTGAAGACAGCCTTCAGAATGGGAGAAAATAATAGCAAATGAAGCAACTGACAAAGAATTAATCTCAAAAAAATACAAGCAATCCCTGCAGCTCAATTCCAGAAAAATAAACAACCCCATCAAAAAATGCACCAAAGAACTAAACAGACATTTCTCCAAAGAAATATCACTCAGTTCCCTTTCCTGTCATTCATGTCCTTCTCTTCCTAAGACCTGCCTGTCCACATTAAACGACATTCTTTTCTGTAGCCTTTCTTCATTTTCTTCTGTGCATTTCTCCCTCCTCTGAATGCAGTTTCTTCCCTAAGGGTATGAGTTATCTGAGGATAAGTTATGGAATATAAAAGAGAAGAATTTATGTCTTATTTATCTGTCCTCTAAGAGACAAAAGTTTCTGCATCCAGGAGGCACTAAATAAATGTTTGTTAAATGAATAAATCACCATTTTGCTAAAGAAGATGGTGATTTTCTTTCATCTAGAAAGATATTGATTCCTTAGTTTCCATTTTGAAGTTACTATAAATTTATCACTAAAAAATTTAATGAAATTATATGCTCCCTAAAAGTACCTGTTTCTTTGAACACATAATTTCTTGAAGCATTATGACATATACATGGGCTGTTTGCTAGTTAACATTTTGCTTTCATTTATTTATCTGAAAATGATCTGTTCTTTTTCTTTACAACTGATTTTTTTTTAAATTAAAATTTGTTTAGTTGTATCACATAATTCAGTTTTGTCTATCCATATTGACATTTTCATTAATTTTAGAACCTGTAGGAAGATAGTTCTATACCAATTAATATTAAACTGAAAATAAATGCCCTTAATTTTTGCTCAATTTTCCTTATGGTTCGTTTGTTTCCTATGTATTATTTTACTAACCCAGAACAAAACAAGTTACAGGAACATTCTCCGAAGAATGCTCTATTGCTTTCAGGTATTCCCTGAAAATAAAAAGTTGATTTACTTTTTCCAAAGTAAATTTTGGAAACTTTATGGTCTATCCTGCTCTGGAAAATTCATAATTCACAGCAACACCAAGATTAGTAAGGAATTCTTTAAGATCAATCAATGAATCATTGCTTCAGCCTCATTTAACCCAGGGTTTCTAACAAGTAGAACTTAGTGGTTAAGCATTGAAACCTGGGGTTAACTGCTTGGCCTCAAATTTCAACTCTATCTCTGCTAATGTGTCAACTTGAGTGAGTGTCCCAACTTTTTGGCTGGGAAAAATAGAGGTAATGTTAGAACTGGTAGAGTGCTATAAAGATTAAATGAAAAGTATGTGAAGTACTTAGAATATTGCCTGGATTATTGAAAGCCTTTGATATATATTTATTACTATTATCATTTATATTTGATCACAGAATTTACAAGAACTACTGGGATCACTACAGGATCTATTACAGAGATTTTGGGAGGATTGTTATAGACGTATTTGATGCAGTAGCCACTCATGAGATGTCTGCCCAGATGAATTACTTTTTATCTCTGAGTGCTTGCCTACCTGGAGAAGGGATAGCGAACCTAAGTAAGAATGGCCAGTTAATACCTGTATGTGGTTGAATCCAAGTTGTAAAGTTTGGACTGAAGACTTTTCATTTCCCTCCAGTATGTTTGCTGAAATATACTATCTGCCCAAAGACAAGAAAGAAGCAAGAAACGAAGAGAAAGAAAAAAACACTCCCTCCTCCCCACACACAGTAGAGATATACAAATATACACATGAGCACGCAAAACACAGACCCACACATCGAGATATATATGCAGGCACCCAAACTCACACAAGATCTACTCACCCTGTAGAGTACTGTTGAGGTTCATGTCATTTTTTGATTTGGTATTTTTAATGCACGTATAAGCTGTAAGATTTATTTATTTAGCTTTTAAATTTTATTTCAATGTATTCAGGGAATCTAGATGTTAATGTAAGTGGAAAGAAATTTCCTCAAATGAGTGATTTTGAATGTGAGCATTATAAATAACCAGCAGTAAGTATTGCACATTTAAATTGAATTCCTTTTTATTTTAAATATTCACAGTACAGAGTTCATTAGGCCTGAATAGAACATCATTATTTACACATCCAAGGAATAATTCTAGTGGTAAATCAGTGAAGTACTTACACTGAATATAGGAAATATGATTGAAGAGATTTCTGCTTACATATACAAGCTCAAATCTTTTATACATTTATTTCTGCCTGGGGATCATAGCACAGATTGAAGTCACTATTAATTGTTAAACAAAATTTCACAAAATTATAACTATAGCAATTACATCATATATTTATAAGCCCAGAAATATATCAATGGCAAGGAATCCAAATTATAATGGCATTTTTAAGGGAAGAAAATCTCAAATGACATCTCCAGTTTAATTTGTGGAAAACACAAGTTCTCCAAATAGCTGAATATACAGATTTTCAATGGCATTTTGCCTCTCATGGCTTATTAACATATTTGCTTAGCTGCCGTAATGTGTTATGCTATTTACAGGTTGAATTAATATAGGGAACAGTATGGTAGCAAACTAAGAGCCCAGATTGATGTTTGCTAAATGTCATAAACATATAACATCCTGGTCCAGGAAGTTGGCCTCCACATTGCTGGGACTCGTTACTCATCATTTGGATTACTGCTTGACTCCAAGATGTAGCAAGACTCAGTTGCAAGATTTTCACTTGGAATAGTAGCTACAGTCAGGTTTTCATACCACTATACTAACTTCACTGAAGCTGTTAAAATAATCTGAATGAACCAAATGTCTGTAAACAAACAAATAAATAAATGTATAAATAGGATCCCCATTGTTTTAATAACATAGCAATGAAAGTACCTTCCAACAGTATAAATGTTACCTTGATGTTTAAGTCACCAAGTACTATGTTCTAGCCTTACCATATTATGGTGAATAACTAATTTCACTGGGCTTGGGTGGTGGTTGTTGGTCCACATTTAATGATCAGTTTGGAATTAAGTCTTTCAAAAAGCATATTTTCTGAAAAAAGAACACAAAAGCAAAAATAAAAATAAGACTTCACTGAATGGAGTAATTTCTGCTCACATGGACTACTGCAAATTATCAATGTGCAGAGGCTTTGTCTTGCAGCCAAAATTCACATTTTTTCTTTACCCAAGTTACTGAGGAAAAGATTGGGTTTATCTTTTTTTCCTCCTACCAGTTACACTGATTGGCTGTCCACACTGCCTGGATGTTCTGTGTTATTGCCCAATTTAGTGTTGTGCAGATCAGGCTTCAAGTTTGTTTGTTTGTTTGTTTGTTTTTAAATAATCCCACTGGCAGTAGAACTGATTTTGGCAGTGTCAGAAAAAAGACATACCATTCTTGATTGTAGAAAAAGCTGCCAGAATATTGTGTTCATAGCATGGAATGAATTGAGATGATTTTTTTTTCATGCTTTATTATAGGAAAATGCTATACAGTAAATAGTATCATTTGCCAACAAGTGATTTTGTTGTATTTTATTGCCAACAAGAAACTCCAAGAAGAAAACTGGGAGGAGTGGAATTTACCACAATACACTGCAAAGTTAGAAAATAAGCAAAGTAGCATTGTCTATGGGCTCATTCACACCAAGAGTAACATTTTCACTTCTAAAGTTTAAAAAGGACTTTTGAAAGAACGTGGATCATGCACACAGAATGAGATGAAGTTTGCGGGTGAGCTATCAGTGTGAATCTCCCCAAAGCTGTGTGATTCACTAATGGCATGCATTTTTCACCCAATATAACAGAACCTTAATATTGTCATATAATTTCTAGCACATCTAATTTCAAGCATGCACTGGCTACTAAAATAAGATTTTAAAGAAAAGCTGATGTTTGATATAAAATAATCATGTTTTTTTCAAGTGTGGAAAAATACTCTACAAAAAAATAAGTAGAAAAGTGATTTCTGATCAATGTATGATTTTATCTACAAAATTCACATGATCAATTAGTGTGCTTACAACAACCCTATTGGGTCTGCATGGCAATAATACACATACAGAAAGTTAAGAGCCTTAAACAACTATTAGCACAATGCAATTAAATCCTTATCAGAAATAACATGAACCTATAAACTGTACATTTGGCATTTAGGTTTCAGGGTGTTTTTGAGTCTGTTTAAATATGACAATACAATAGTGCAAAATCACATTACATGAATAAAATACACAATTACCATCCAGATAGTTTATGTATTACTGACCCTTACAAGTCACATATTGGCTAGAATTGGCACGTTTTGTTTCAGCATGATAGTTTGACCTTCCTTACTTGAGTATATGTCATTTTATTTAAAGTTACGCTTAAACTACATTAATAAAAAGATAGATATGGGTGAATTTTTTTTGTGTATTCTTGACAGTATTAGGTAAGAGAAAGTATCTAGAATCCTTATTCTTCACCTGTACATCTCTGTTGTTGCTTTCTTCTTTAGCAACTCTTTAGTTATTGCCTGTTAACTATTTTCCCTTATGGCTCACTGACCATCCACATGACCACATGGAAGGGAGCAGGGAGAAAAGAAGAAAAATTCTAGATGAATATACTACAGCTCATGTCCTTTGCAGGCTAATTAAATCAGAATGTCTAATAAAAAAGTTAAAATTTGTAAGAGTTTCTCAGAGGATGATAATGTAAAGTCCACTGAAATCGGTTGACAGATGAGAAATCTGTGGCTCAGAAAAGCTAGAGAATTATGCAATAGATTGTGTCAACTAGAGTTTGAGTTCTGATCCTTAATTCACTGTTCCTTTCCTTGTTTCTTGTCATCATTTTTCTCCTTCCTGAGCTTTGTGAACTTCAGTCTACCTGCAAACTTGCCAGCTCTTTATTTTTTCCGTTTAAAAACATTATACATGAGTTGTTTTGGATTCAGAATAAATCACAGTATTCCAATGAAGATGGTAAATCTCAATAATTCCATTCAAATAATTTTGACCAGTTGCATTTCCTCCAGCAAACATTACTTCTTACTTTCATCTGATTCAAAATTTATAGAAAAAATTTACAATGACTCCACTAACCTTGACTCCTACTGAACCCAACCTTAAAAAAAAAAAAAAAAGGAGAAAGATAAAAGAGCAGGGAGGGTCGAGAGGTGGGGGGAAGGCACATGAATAGATATATTATTTGTGAAGGTTGCCATCATACTGATTGCTCTAGAGATTAAATTTTTATTTTAAGAGTAAAAAGACATGCTGCTATTTTCACAGTTTTTTTTTTTTTTTTCTCACCCCCTCCACCCCGTCTCTATTTCCAGTGGATTCCACATAATTTGCTAATCTTCCAGGGCAAGAGATTTTATTAATTTGAATGTAGAGCATCTACAAGCTATAAGGGGAGTTTTTGTTTTGTTTTCTTGATGTTCTCTGTCCATGGATTCATTATGTTAAAAATATGTAAAATATGTGAGATATGTCATCTGTTATCTAAGAAGTGCACTGCTCCCAGTTTTATACAGACAACCAGATATTTTCAGTTTGCTCAAGGGCTTTTGAAAACCAGTATATGAAAGGCCTGATCTTATTACAGTCCCTGGAGACACGTATCCTACATTGGATGACAGTGAGCTCTCTTGCAGCAAAATTGCCTTGGATGAGGATGGCATCTTCAGGACTGTATCATCCGAGGGACCAAAGGTGGCTAATGAGGCCCATCTGAGGTCAGGGGATGCACTGTTGTAACTCTGGCACATATTTCTTGCATAATGAGTAGTACTGGGTTGTTAATTTAGTCTGGGTACTGTTTCTGCCAAGCCTGCTTTTCCATCTCCTGCACTCTCATTAATCAAAATGGAATGCAGTCATGTGTAGAAAGCCACCACTGTTAATATACCTCTGTGTAGAAATCACTTTTAAAATATTTCAGATAAAACTTACATTTTTCACAATGAGATTCAAGCAAGCTCTAACAACATATTTTATGTATACACTTAATTCAACAAATTGGTTGCCAGAGAACTCAGAAAAATGACTTAATTCAGTTTTTGAAATTTTCTAATGTTGTATCTGAAATGATAAAAGTTTCTAATATTTTTTAAAGCAATGCAACTAAAAATGACTTAAAAATGCTATTCTGAATATCATTTTTTTACACATTAAAAAATTTCCTCAAGTCTAAGTTTTTGTTTTCTTATAGTACAACTTAGAAATTGTGCACACAAACGACTGAGATTATTCATGTCAAAACTCTTTTTATTATGCAACTAGCAATTAGAGGAGTCTTAAGCACACTCTGGTTAAGAATTATTTTATTTCTGCACCACTAAACAAATATATTCCTGCTTATTGAATGTATAGCCTAATATTTTTAAAGAATCTTTTAGCATTTTTAAAAAACTTTATGAAAAGAGACTTGATTCTGTTTCCTAACTTGTATCATAACTAGTTCTGTGGCTAAACTACTGGACAGTTGAAATGAGCAATTAAGTCAAGTTGTTGAATATTTCTAGGCCCCTTTCCTTACCAGTTAATGATCTCTGAGAATCTTCCTGATATTCCATTAACTGATTGAGCCGTACCAGCTAAATTGACTATTAATTTATTGATTGTTCATAAGTATGGAGAGAAAACTAGGTCTGCTTTGGGTTCCAATGATTTTAAGAAAAGATGTATATGTTTAGTAATGCAAATAATGCCTATATACTACGACTGTCAGCTTCCCACACCCCATGCATTACAGAAGATGTGAATGCATGCTTCCACACTATATTTGTTTCACCTCTCCTAAAGATTATTCCTGTGGCTTCTTTAAATTTGCCATGATTCTTATACACTGTCTTCTTAACATTTTCAGAGTATCAGAAATGAGATTGTGGAAATAATTTTGGATTCCCCACAATGATCTTTCATTATAGTGGTGGTGGTAGTTTAGTCACTAAGTCATATCTGATTCTATCTGACTGTAGCCCACTAGGCTCCTTTCTCCATGGAATTTTTCAGACAAGAATATTGGAGTTGATTGCCATTCCCTTCTCTAGGAGATCTTCTCAACCCAGGGATTGAACCAGTGTCCCCGGCACTGCAGGCAGTTTCTTTACTGCTGAGTCACCCAAACCATATTAATTGGACACCTTGTATAGTCACTTAAATATCATTTCATTTGTCCTCACACACACACACACAAAAACATCAGGAATATGTTACCTCCACATGCAAAATCTGAGGCTAAGAGAAGTCATATAACTTGCACATAGTGAATGGAAGAGCTAAGATTCAACTCTAAATCTGCGGTTATCAAAAATCCACATACTGTACAATATAAACTTGTTTATTGTGTACATCACAAGATAGCCGTTATTTTATAATGTAACTTTAAATGGCATGTCTATAAAAATGTTGAATCACTATATTGTACATCATCTACTATATGTATGCATGCATGCTATGTTGCTTCAGTCATGTCTGACTCTGACCCTATGGACTGTAGCCCACCCGGCTCCTCTGTCCATGGATTCTCCAGGCAAGAATACTGGAGTGGGCTGCCATGCCCTCCTCCAGGAACTGAATGCAACCCAGGAATTGAAACCTCATCTCTTATTGTAAATCAATTTTCTATACTTCAATTTAAAAAATTATGCACTATACCTTGCTACTATTTTCCAATTGCAAGTTACTTTCTATTAATCAAGAAAGGACTTTGGAATATAGGAAAGCTTATTCTTTATGTGTCTCTTAAACACATATAGCAGATAAGCAGATCACAGAAGCTTAAATTTTTATGGCTATAAAGAATTTTAGTAATCAGATAGTCTAGTCCTTTCACTGAAAAATATAAACATGAAGTTATAACCCAGAAAGACAATGAGAGGTTTTTCTCAAGATAGATAACTTTTTCTTATCCTACTAATTCCTCCAGGCCAAGAATTGTTTATATCTTTGGTGTAGACTGGTGGCTTCCAGAGGTGGCATCACCTGTGGAGACCCTGCATGGAATAATTAGGCACAGACAATCCTTTGTATCTTGAAGTAAGGGAATTAATACTTTACTGACATATTTTAAAGATTCTAGGTGAACTCAAGAAAGGTGATAGCTCCTATCAACTGAGCAATAGAATACTTCCCATTAAACAGGTGGCTAAGAATCATACTTCAAAATCAAGAGTGTATCAGAACTATCTGGGAGAGATTTCATTTGATTTATTTATTTTTTTGAGAGATTTTAAAAATACATATTTCAGCTCCCATCTCAGACTCAGAGAATCAGAAGCTGTACATTATTCACACTTTTTCAAATGATTCTCATGAAGTTCCAAAAACATGTGTGTGTTGGAGAATCATTGTCTTATGATGGTTCACAAAATACAGCATGGAAGAATCTAACTTAGGACATGTATTAAAAGCATTTTTTTTTTAACATATATGAAGAGATTCCAATTGCATTAGCCGGGCCTAGGAATCAGTATTGTTCATAAATACCTCTGATTTTTCTAAGTCAGGTGACCCAGGAACCAGGCTTCTCACTAATATTGACAAAGGCAGCTACTGTTTGAGAAGTTCTTTTAAAATTCTTCTTTAAAATATATTTAATTCAAGTCAAATGAATAAATATACATTAGCCATGAGTTTAAAAAATAGCTCAATTGTCCAGATGTATCCAACCTGGCTTACTCAAATTAGCTCCACTATTTTACTGTTACCTGGGAATTGACTATGCAGGTCCACTGCCTCCCTGAAATTTTCACATCAGTAAAAATTTTACATTATTCTGATAAGAATGTGGATAGTACAGAAAAATCTAAAATATTTTAAAATAATGCCCAATATATGGTTATTTTTCTGCAGGCAATTAAGGTCTCAGGGAATAGTGAGTACATGAATTGCAAAGGAAGTAGGTAGAGAACTAAGAGGAGGAAGGAGTTAAAGAAGCAGGCTTAGTTAATTGAGCACTTGCTATATTCAAGCACTGGATTAGGGTTCTTTCCAGATATTAGATTAATAATCAGTTTTATACTTTAAATGCCTATTCAGAGAAGTAAAAGGCAAATCTCTTGGAATATTTACCTTTAAAATATTATTTTATGATGGTCATTGGAATTGCATTTGCAAACACACACAAACATCAATTTAGATCTTACATGAGAGAGTAACAGAGCTAAAAGGAACATTATAGACAGCAAGGTCCAGAGAGGTTAAGTGGTCTTCTCAAATTACAGTTTTTAGGACCAGTAACCCAGCCAGGCATCACTCATGTTTCTGATTTAGCAGGCAAAGTCTCACTTATGTTGCTGTTGTTGCGTCACGTGTGGGCTCAGTTGTGTCTGACTCTTTGCGACCCCATGGACTGTAGCCCACAAGGCTCCTCTGTCCATGGAATTTCCAGGCAAGAATATTGGAGTGGTTCATTTATGCTGTAAACTGCTTATATAATGCTTGTGGATATGAATTCATTCAATATGAATTACTGAGAGGAAGAAGACTTTTGGTAGTAGTGGAGCTTACCCATTTATAAAATGCTACAAAATCTCTAGATGAGAGACACCAGGAAAAACAATACCATCTTAATTGACTGATGTTTGTGATATTAAAAAAAGTGCAGTTAGGGAGGAAAGAAAGATATTTCTCACAAGCATAGTTTGGGAGAAACTTGTTTTATATTCTGCTTGCACTTTATATTCTTCTTAAAACTAATTATTCTTCCTATTAGAAACAGGTATTATGTTAATATTTGAATAGAATTTCAACATGTTCCAAGTTCTTAATCTTTCTTGCACTGTTACTTCTTTGGGGGTCGTAGACTGCAGTAAGACTAGAAAGACCTTAAAATGTCTTTCTTTTGCATTCCAAACTGACCAATGAAATATCACCTCAGGTGGATACCAAGAAGCTGGAACTCATCACATTAAAAAAATATATTTTGCATGGTCTCTAATGCAATCTGTTTATTCATTCAACAAATATTTGTTGAGACCCTCCTGCATATTAGGCACTGGATTTATCTTTTAGATTCTAAAGTTTATTGTGTTTAACAGCTTGATTATAATTAATGTATTAAGAAATTCCCTTAAACGAGATCAGAGTTTAAGGGCACTCAAAGATATGATAAAGCACAAAGTCATAATGTAAGGATCTAAGCCTTGTTTTGGTAATTAAGTCATACAAAGTCATTTTATGGATGATTACCTCAAGACTCATGGAATCTAGTTTGAAAACAGGTAGGCAAAAAGATCTCAAAAGTATAGTTTCCAATTCTTTCCATATTTAACCTCCAACTGAAGACAGGAATTTAAAGGGTCAGCAAATAATTTCTAAATATTTGGTTAATTTATACCTCAAATACTCTGAGCTTTCTAAGCCCTCACAACAGAAAGCATTTCTACACATTCTGGGATTATCAGAATTTATGTAGTAAATATATAATTTTTAAGTGGATAGTGGCTTCTTATTTAGATAATTCTTTTCAGTTTGCACTTCATATTGTCAAATTTATGGCTGTCATAAACTATGACTGTCTTTTTTTTTCCAGATATGCCCTACTCCTGGATTTGGAGAATTAAGTATATGTTCTTATTAATATGGCCTATAATAATTAATATTTATATTTCTTTACTAGTAAGGCCTATAGTGAATAATATTTAAATATTTAGATAATTGAAAGTAAAATATTTTTTATATTTTTAAATCAAAAATTTTGAGTGGACTATTTTTTTTTTTTTTAATATTCACAGTTTACCTCCTGGCAAGTTTGTTTTTATAACCAGCAGTTTTGCCAAATCTTTATCTTTCACCAGGAGATATCCTTAAAAAGAATTGTAATCCACAGGATTTATTAAAGAAGTAGCAGAGAAATAGTCACCATCTTGAGGGTTGCATTTCACTTAAAATGTAGTGAAAGCCTACTTCCTTCTGCTCAACTCCTAAGATACTTAAACCAGAAAGAATGCTAACAAGTTCCATGTTGTATTGGCCATATGTGTATATTTTTTTAAGTCAAAGTGCTTCCACATAGAGTATAACATTCTACAACTCCTAATAATACCAATAAGATATTCACATTTTTAGAATTGAGAGGTACTTAGTGATATGATGAAAAAAGAACACAGAACTGAGGGAGATAGTACTCTGAAATTCTAATCTTGGCTATGTCTATATAGCTGTGGGGTGTTTGTATGTTTGTGTGTGTGTGTGTGTGTGTGTAGTATGTGAACATATGTCTTAAATAAATATTGTCTTTGAATTTAGTTACCTCGTAAGTAGAATGAAGGGATTTGCTTGTAAACATTGCTATAATTTCTTCCAGTCCTAAAACTCACTGATCAATGGACCTAGAACTGAAGTTGACTCATTCATTTTTGGCCCTTCAAATTAAGAAAACATTTTTTGGAGACTTGAGAATGGATTTTTAATATACAGATGTGCTAGTTAGTCACTTAGTATTATTGCCTTAGCTTGAGCCATATGATCAGAATATAATTATAGTCTCAGACTGAGAAAGAGACCAAACTCATAGTTGACAATAAGGGTACTGCCCTCAGGTTTCTTGGTTCTTTGAAATCATGAGCATCCACCGCAGTAAAGGCTTTTTATTGAATGCTTTTCTGCTTTTGAAGAAAGTAGATATTTCTAAATTTGTTAGTAATGCATTCTTTTTAGATCCCTACACGTTTTAGTAGGTCAAAAAGATAACGTAAACATAAATGTTTGAATCTATTTGAACATGATGAAATAAATGAGGGTGGAAATCTTTCCTTATCTAGGAGGGCATCTACACAGACATGAAATTTATGGATGCTATCCAGTTATAAGAGATAATATGACAGGCATCTTCCATTGGGTCAAATGAATAAACAAAGTTTGTGGCTCAGAAACTGTCAAATAGCTAATCAGTTGGAGAAATTTATTATCTTATTTTCATTAAATCAGTAGTGACTCATATAAATTTCATTCAGAGTGAAAGTGAAAGTGAAGTCGTTCAGTCGTGTCCAACTCTTTGCGACCCCATAGACTGTAGCCTACCAGGCCTCTCTGTCCATGAGATTTTCCAGGCTCAAATCCGGGTCTCCCACCTTGTAGACAGATGCTTCACCATCTGAGCCATCAGGGAAGTCCATATGTGCCTAAACATAGACTCAAAGGAAGTTTTCCTTATCTCTTGACTTAATGGTAAGTTCCTTTAAGGCAGTGATGATACCTTGTTCATCTTTTCTCTGGTTAGGGCCTTGCCTGACACAAGGAGCCTGTTCAATCACTGGTAAAGGAATGAACCTGAAGATCAAAGAGTCCTTCAACCAATGCAGTAATTTCCCTCTGTTCAAATCCTTCTAGTGGTACTGAGAGCTCCTTTCCTCACAAGGCAGACTGGATTGTTGGACATAAACTCCTGCTTTCTGAATCCAAATTTGCCTCTCTGTCTAGCTTCCATTTGATGTAGAAAATTGTGGATTTGAGTTCTATTGATGTAGAGGACTATTAGAATAATTCACAAATTGACTCAAATAGATGTCATCAGTACATTCTAACACTTTTGATGGGTTTTTGGTCTGACTGGAATAAAGTCATTAAAGATTCTTCTGGGAAATGCTTTCTTTGAGAATCCTTAGAGTCCCATCTTTTCACATCTACTGTTCTCTGCCTATATCCAGCCCTAAACCTTATGGAGGAGAAACACTGTAGAGCAACTGCAAGTTCAGGGGTGAATTCTCTAAAAACTTAGTGTAATGAAAGTTCATTCAGGTTCTGTAAAACCCTGAGGGTGATGGTCATATTGCTGTTTATGGATAATTACAAAAATGGATATAAAACATCATCTCAAGTTAGCAACTCTAGACTAGAGCTGTCACTTTATTGGAATAAGCAAAGCTTTTCTGATGACATTAAATGTCATCCATTTATTAATTCAACAAATATGCATTGAGGTCTCACTTTGTGTTAGCATGTGTTCCCTATTGACTCCTACTTTATTATGTTTAATATTTTATGCTTAACACCTGGATGATAATTTTATTTAGCCAAGTTGCTCAGTCGTGTATGACTCTTTATGTCCCCATGGACTATACAGTCCATGGAATTCTCTAGGCCAGAATACTAGAGTGGGTAGCCTTTCCCTTCTCCAGGGGATCTTCCCAACCCAGGGATCAAACCCAGGTCTCCCACATTACAGGCAGATTCTTTACCATCTGAGCCACCAGGGAAGCCCTAATTTTATTTAGGCTCTTTTAAATAATAGGACAAACATCTCAATTATTCAATTTAGATGTCCATATGGTATAGGAAAATGTTTTAGACATTGGGCCTTTGGAAAAAAATATTTTAAATTGATATGTTAAAAACTGTACATAAATGTACCATTTGTAAACATGACATATCTACACTTACCTTTTTCCTTTGTCATTTGATGAGGTTATTTGTTTTATTATAATAATGAGGGTTAAGATCAGGAAGAAAACTATCTTAGCTTATCTTAAGTGTTACTAGGATTATTTCCCAGGCACCAAAAATCGCCCCAAATTGGATATTTAAAAATACTTAAGTAATTTAGCTTAATATCATGAGAACAAGTGACTGCATTTGCAAGTCAACTTAATGAAAATAAATGAGAAGCCTAATAGCTTCCTGAATAGAATGGTTCTGCTCCACTATCTGGCTTATTCACTACATGAATAATTCTGCATTCACAAATGTAACAAACAGGTGAAAAACAGATCAAATAGAGAAAGTTATACATTGTTCAACTTCAAAGTCAAAGAGGTTAGAATTCAATTACAAATTGATTTTCCTTTGCTTCATTATGCCAACTGGGAACTAGAGATGATAATGTTTAATGAAAATATTTCATATTTGAAGATATGTGTCTGCATTTACCAAGTGGATGAAACAACTGATCAGTGTAGGAACAACAATCAAATTACAGTTACATTAGAGATAACAACAAAAATATGAAAAAAAGAGGTTTACAAATGATAGAGAATAATAAATTATTTTTCAGGTCACATAATTAGGTATATATAAGATAATTTAAAACCAAGTGGAGTGATTGCTGATGCTGCACTCTTAAAAATCTCCATCAAAATATACATGTCACCCCAGAGAGTGATACAAATAAATTATGACACAAAAGCAGAATAATGTCTCTCTCATTCTTAAAAGCTGAATAATATCTCATCAAAATGATTTGCCAAATGTGCAAATGATGGAAAACTTTAATTCCAAAACCATTTCTCTAAATTACCAACGGATTTATACTCTTGATGCCTTTTCACATGGTCACAAGCCAAGCATGCATGTGATTCCCAAAATCGAGGAAGATTTACTGTGAAATCTTTCCTCCAGTTAAAGTAACTAAGGTATAATTTATTGTTTTTGTCTACTTCCTTCAGATACTTAGCTAGCTCACTTGGAGAGTTATAATCTTCCACATGAATGAATGAATCTGCTGGAATATAATTCTCATAGTTTTCCCTAGATGGCCCCAAAACAACAGGCACAGAGCCAGCCAGAAAAGCATTGTAGAGCTTTTCTGTGATATAATCTTTGTGGATTGAGTTTTCAAAGGAAAGATAAAATTTGCAAGTAGATATGGTAGGAATCAAATTTTTATCAGTCACGTATTCTCCAAATGCTTGCCCATAGGTATGGATTTCAATGCTTTTGCTTAGCTCATTGTAATACTTGACCCTGGCATGCTCAGGGTTCCAGTTACTTACAACCCAGCACACTAACTTCTCTTTGTTTGGCACTTCAAACACGAAGGGGTTTGTGCTTACGGTCAAGAAACCATAAGGCACTTGGATATCTGAGTCACGGCGATAAGTCAGAGTCAGGTTGAACAGGTGCTCAATGCCACTCTTCTGCGGTGTGTGAGTCGGTGACTCCAGATTCATCCAAATCCATTTCTGGAAGGGTGGCCTCGCCTGCTGAGGTAAATTGGTCAGATCCCAACTGATGTCTCGGTGGTGGATCAGAACTGCGTGGGACTTGTTGTACAGAGAACGGTCTGTCGTGAGATGGCATCCTTGGATGTTGAACATTGCTTGGCAAGATGTAAGGTCAAAGGTCTGCCCAAATGGCCACACCCAAATCAGAATAGTAGTTTCATTAAAATCACCAGTTTTGGTGGAGAAGAAATTTTTCATTTTCAACACTGAGCTGGCTGACTCCATCGGGCTGAAGATCCAGCTGTTGGTGGGCTTGATGTAAATGAACAGACACACCATGAAGCAGGCCAGGATAATGCAGACAATTAAAAATGGGCGGAGAATTCCTTTGGATGCTGAGGTCATAATTTTTTCTGTGAAACAGAAAGGGAAAGATAGAGGAGTAGGTAGAGGTAGGGATGAAGAGTTAATCACAAATACATTTTGAGATAAATAGGTGATACATCCTAAAATACACTTAATCACAAAATCAACTGCATTTTCTCTTTTCCAGTGTTACCAAAAACAAAACATGGTGTCTGCTCAATAAAATCAAGTTGCAAACAGTACCTGTTTCCTAAACACTCACTCTCAACTAGGCTTGGTGCCAAGCACTTTGAACACATTACCCCTATCAATGAAGTCTTTTATTACCTCTTCTCTGCAGAATGAGGAAATTGAGGGCCAAAAATAGGTAGCTTACCCACTGAATTATGCTGTTTCTTGCCTTCTAAATCCTCTTTGAACAAGTAATACAAGCATCAGTAATCCATTGAGGTGCATTGGCACCTCAAGTTTTACTGTCTTGATTTCACTAATCTCTGCCCTTTATATATGTGAGGGCTTCCCTGGTGGCTCAGTGGTAAAGAATCTGCCCGCCAATGCAGGAGAAGTGGGTTCAATCCCTGGGTCAGGAAGATGCCTTGGAGAAGGAAATGGCAACCAATTCTACTATTCTTGCCTGGGAAATCCCATGGACCGAGGAGCCTGGTGGCCTACAGTTCATGGGGCTGCAAAGAGTTGGACACTATGTAGTGACTAACACTACCACCATTTACCTATGAGTTAAATTTTGATCAGTTTCCCTTAATAAAACACTTATCTGGTGCTCATTAGTGCCATGCATTAATATGAGGACCTACATTAACAATATATGTATTAATTTATATATTTACACAAGAGTGTGTATCTCTGTGTAAGTATATGTACTAACTCATTATATTCTCATCTCATTCATGAAGAAATTGAGGTCCCAAATGGTTAAGAAACTCCAAAGTCATGTATTGTCAGTGGCAAAACATTCTTTTAAACCCAGGCTCTGGGCCCAGAATCTAGGCACTTGATGACTCTATTTTTGTAATCATTGATTCTCTAGGCTGCAGCCAGAGAATACAGTCATCTTGATGACACCAGAATGTTAGCTTCATGAGAAGCTTTGTTTCTCACTGCTGTATCCTCATCACCAGGTTACAGTAGGTGCTTAATAGATGCTTAGTAGATGCTACGTATACTGCATAAATGAATGGGTGGATTGCTGAGTACCTTGGGTGTATTCTCAAGGTATAAGCATTGGTAACTAGATAAAGAAAAATTAACAAAGTATAAATGAATAAAATTATACTTAGTTGCTTTATTGGTATATTTAGCACATATTGCTCTATAGAATGAAATGACTTACAGGTATTCATACCAGTAGTTGAGCAAATTTTCCCAGTTTTTATTCTGTTGCATCCCAAAGTTGGCTTATAGTACATTTTAGTCCCACAACACTTTATTTGGCCAAATGGGAAAAACTGGTTGGTAGGCAGACACAATATTCCTTCCAGTATGTGCCTCTCAATTTTTCTGATTCCTGCGCATTTGGAGCTTCTTGAGGTTCTTCTTGTTAACTCTCTGCATATTGTCTATCCTCTCAACTTTCCACTAGTGTTGGGGGTCAATTACTAAATAACAGAGCTGTTACTAAGTAACACCTGCTTTTTACAGAAGCTGTCAGAAAACTTTGCCTCTTGAAGCCAAATTGGCTTCCCTTTGACAAGAACTTTTTCACCTGTTCCTCATTACTAAAATTCAGTTGGACACCTAACATGTCTTGAATTTCTCATATAACCTATATTTAAAGGACTTGCAGTTTGTTACTATAGCTCTCACCAGAGATAGCAATACATATAAACATAAAATTAATTTTAACAATAAAGAGTATAATTAAAGTCTTTAAATCATTTTAATACTTTAAAGTAATATGAAGAAATATAGTTTAAAGACTACTGCATTAAAAATAACAGAAACTTCAGTAAAAGTACTACTTGCAAGAATTAGCATGTGTATAATTGCATTTTCCATAAAGAGAATGATATACTGAGCATTAAAGGATAGAAGAACTTGGAAAAGAAAAGGTTCAGATTTTGATTTTCAAACCATAAATGTTCTTCAAGGTATTAGGGACAGACAAGTGAAACTAAGAATAGAAGACTTCTTCAAGGTGTGGTAATTCCACTTTTGCATGTGTGTTTTGAACCTTATCTTTAAATGGAAAAAAACCAGGAATATACCTGGAAAAGATCTAATTTGAAAAGATACATGGACCCCAGTATTCTTAGCAGCACTATTCACAATACCAGAGACATGGAAGTAACCTAAATGTCTGTTGAAAGATGAATGGATAAAGAAGACGTGACACACATATGCAATGGGATATTGCACAGCCACAGAAAAGAATGAGATAATGCCATTTGTAGCAGCATGGGTAGACCTAGAAAATATCATACTAAGTGAAGTAAGTCAGACAAAGACAAATATCATAGGGTACTATTTATGAATCTAAAAAATGGTATCAAAATATCCTATTTACAAAATAAAAATAGACACACAGAAATAGAAAACAAACTTATGTTTACCCAAGGTGAAAGGGAGGCAGGGATAAATTAAGAGTTTTGGATTAACAGATAAAAATGCTATATAAAAAATAGATGAACAACAAGGTTCTACTGTATAGCACAGGGAACAATAACCTATAATGGAAAACAATCTGAAAAAGAATTCACTTCAGTTCAGTTCAGTTCAGTTCATTTCAGTCGCTCAGTCATGTCCAACTCTTTGTAACCCCATGGACTATAGCACGTCAGGCCTCCCTGTCCATCACCAACTACTGGAGTTTACTCAAACTCACAGCCATTGAGTTGGTGATGCCATCAAACCATCTCATCCTCTGTTTCCCTCTTCTACTCCTGCCTTCAAATTTTTCCAATGTCAAGGTCTTTTCAAATGAGTCAGGTCTTTGCATCAGGTGGCCAAGTATTGGAGTTTCAGCTTCAGCATCAGTCCTTCCAATGAATATTCAGGATTGATTTCCTTTAGGATAGACTGGATAGATCTCCTTGCACTTCAAGGGAATCTCAAGAGTTTTCTCCAACATCACAGTTCAAAAGCATCAATTCTTCAGCGCTCAGCTTTCTTTATAGTCCAACTCTAACATCCATATATGACCACTGGAAAAACCATAGCTTTGATTAGATGGAATTTTGTTGGCAAAGTCATGTCTCTGCTTTTTAATATGCTGTCTAGGTTGGTCATAGCTTTTCTTCCAAGGAGAAAACGTCTTTTAATTTCATGGTCACAGTCATCATCTGCAGTGATTTTGGAGTCCAAAAAAATAAAGTCTGCCACTGTTTCCACTGTTTTCCCATCTGTTTGCCATGAAGTGATGGGACCAGATGCCATGATCTTAGTTTTCTGAAAGCTGAGTTTAAGCCAACTTTTTCACTCTCCTCCTTCACTTTCATCAAGAAGCTCTTTAGTTCTTCGTTTTCTGCCATAAGTGTGGTGTCAGCTGCATATCTGAGATTATTGATATTCCTCCTGGAAATCTTGATTCTAGCTTGTGCTTCCTCCAGCCCAGCGTTTCTCATGATGCACTTTGCATATAAGTTAAATAAGCAGGGTGACAATACACAGCCTTGACATACTCCTTTTCCTATTTGGAACCAGCCCATTGTTCCATGTCCAGTTCTAACTGTTGTTTCTTGACCTGCATACAGATCTTTCAGGAGGCAGGTCAGGTGGTCTGGTATTCCCATCTCTTGAAGAATTTTCCAAGCTTGTGATGATCCACACACTCAAAGGCTTTGGCATAGTCAATGAAGCAGAAGTAGATGTTTTTATGGAACTCTCTTGCTTTTTTGATGATCCAGCAGAGGTTGACAATTTGATCTCTGGTTCATCTGCCTTTATTAAATCCAGCTTGAACATCTGAAAGGTCATGGTTCACATAGTGTTGAACCTGGCTTGGAGAATTTTGAGCATTACTTTACTAGTGTGTGAGATGAGTTGCAATTTTGCAGTAGTTTGAACATTCTTTGGTGTTGCCTTTCTTTGAGATTGGAATGAAAACTGACCTTTTCCAGTCCTGTGGCCACTGCTGAGTTTTCCAAATTTGCTGGCATATTGAGTATAGCACTTTCACAGCATCATCTTTTAGGATTTTAAATAGTTCAACTAGAGTTCCATCATCTCCACTAGCTTTGTTCGTAGTGATGCGTCCTAAAGCCCATTTGACTTCACATTCCAGGATGTCTGGCTTTCGGTGAGTGATCACACCATTGTGGTTATCTGGGTCATGAAGATCTTTTTGGATAGTTGTTCTGTGTAGTCTTGCCACCTCTTCTTACTATCTTCTGCTTCTGTTAGGTCCATACCATTTCTTTCCTTTATTGAGCCCATCTTTGCATCAAAAATTACCTTGGTACCTCTAATATTCTTGAATAGATCTCCAGTCTCTCCCATTCTATTGTTTTCCTCTATTTCTTTGCACTGATCACTAAGGAAGGCTTTCTTATCTCTCCTTGCTATTCTTTGGAACTCTGCATTCAAATGGGTATATCTTTCCTTTTCTCCTTTGCTTTTCACTTCCTTTCTTTTCATAGCTATTTTCAAGGCCTCCTCTGACAACCATTTTGCCATTTTGCATTTCTTTTTCTTGGGGATGGTCTTTATCACTGCCTCCCATATAATGTCATGAACTTCTGTCCATATTTCTTCAGGCACTCTGTCTATCCGATCTAATCCCTTGAATCTATTTATCACTTCCATTGTATAATCGTAGGGGATTTGATTTAGGTCAGACCTGAATGGTCTAGTGGTTTTCCCTACTTTCTTCAATTTAAGTCTGAATTTGGCAAAAAGGAGTTCATGATATGAGCCACTGTCAGCTCCTGGTCTTGTTTTTTTCTGACTGCATAGAGGTTTTCCATCTTTGGCTGGAAAGAAAGAATCAATCTGATTTTGGTATTGACCATCTGGTGATGTCCATGTGTAGAGTCTTCTCTTGTATTGTTGGAAGAGAGTGTTTGGTATGACCAATGCATTCTCTTGGCAAGACTCTATTAGCCTTTGCCCTGTACTCCAAAGGCCAAATTTGCCTGTTACTCCAGGTACTTCTTGACTTCCTCCTTTTGGATTCCACTCCCCTATCATATAATGGACAGCTTTTTGGTGTGTTAGTTCTAGAAGGTCAGATGACACCACCCTTATGGCAGAAAGTGAAGAGGAACTAAAAAGCCTCTTGATGAGACTGAAAAAGGACAGTGAAAAAGTTGGCTTAAAGCTCAACATTCAGAAAATGAAGATCATGGCATCTGGTCCCATCACTTCATGGCAAATAGATGGGGAAACAGTGGAAACAGTATCAGAGTTTATTTTTGGGGGGCTCCAAAATCACTGCAGATGGTGATTGCAGCCATGAAATTAAAAGACGTTTACTCCTTGGATTAAAAGTTATGACCAACCTAGATAGCATATTGAAAAGCACAGATATTACTTTGCCAACAAAGGTCCGTCTAGTCAAGGCTGTTGTTTTTCCAGTGGATACATGGATGTGCGAGTTGGACTGTGAAGAAAGCTGAGTGCCGAAGAATTGATGCTTTTGAACTGTGGTATTGGAGAATACGCTTGTGAGTCCCTTGGACTGCAAGGAGATCCAACCAGTCCATTCTAAAGGAGATCAGCCCTGGGTGTTCTTTGGAAGGAATGATGCTAAAGCTGAAACTCCAATACTTTGGCCACCGCATGAGAAGAGCTGACTCATTGGAAAAGACTCTGATCCTGAGAGGGATTGGGGACAGGAGGAGAAGGGGACAACAGAGGAAGAGATGGCTGGATGGCATCACCAATTCGATGGACATGAGATTGAATGAACTCTGGGAGATGGTGATGGACAGGGAGGCCTGGTGTGCTGCGATTCATGGGGTCGCAAAGAGTTGGACACGACTGAGCGACTGATCTGATCTGATCTAGAAGGTCTTGTGGGTCTTAATAGAACAGTTCAACTTCAGCTTCTTCAGGATTCCTGGTTGGGGCATAGACTTGGATTACTGTGATATTAAGTGGTTTGCCTTGGAAACAAACAGAGATCATTCTGTCATTTTTGAGATTGCATCCAAGTACTACATTTTGGACTCCTTTTTTGACTTCTGTTTCATTGAAAAAGAATATATATGTATATATATATATATATATATATAGCCTTAATCTGAAACTAAGACATCATTATAAAGCAACTATATTTCAATTTTAGAAAAGAAAGAAAGAAAGAAACAGGGATATACTATTGGGTATTATATGCTATGCTAAGTCACTTCAGTCGTGTCCAACTCTGTGCGACCCCATAGATCGCAGCCCACCGGGCTCCCCCGTCCCTGGGATTTTCCAGTCAAGAACACTGTGCCATTTCCTTCTCCAATGCATGAAAGTGAAAAGTGAAAGTGAAGTAGTTCAGTCGTGTCCGACCCTCATCGACCTCATGGACTCCAGCCTACCAGGGTCCTCTGTCCATGAGATTTTCCAGGCAAGAGTACTGGAGTGGGGTGCAGTTGCCTTCTCCATGTATTATATAATACTTGCCTAAAAGTTGTAACTTGCCACTTGGTCTTTATTCCTAGATTGCAGTCACTACCTCCTCTTCAACTCACCTCTCTATTTCACACTAGCTAGGATGTGGGGTTGGAAGAAGTTCTTCCCTTATGCCATTATGAGTCCTTGGGTACCTTTTCTATATGTTGTGCAAATTCATATTCAAACTACTTCTGTTAAGGCAAACTTTTCAATCTTCAGTAAAAATGCATAAAAATCACAAACCCTTTGAACAGAACTTTGGATCTACTTGGGCATCTAGAGATCAACTCACATCAACCCCCAAAACCTGAAATAAATCATCAAACATTGATAGGTGGATTGAAATTAGAAATAGTTTAAAAAAGAAGGATTGCCATATATATTCACATTGCAACTTCTTTCCTGTTATATAAAGTAAAAAAATTTAAGGTACTTCCTATAGTGCCTGGACCATGCTGATGCTGCTAAGTCGCTTCAGTCATGTCTGACTCTGTGTGACTCCATAGACAGCAGCCCACCAGGCTCCTCCGTCTCTGGGATTCTCCAGGCAAGAATACTGGAGTGGGTTGCCATTTCCTTCTCCAATGCATGCGTACATGCTAAGTCGCTCAGTTATGACTGACTCTGTGTGACCCCATGGACAACAGCCCACTGGGCTCCTCTGTCCACAGGATTTTCCAGGCAAGAGTACTGGAGTGGGTTGCCATTTCCTTCTCTGCCTGGATCATAGAAAGCACATGTTTGCTATTACATTATTATTTCTTGTTAGTTAAGAATCAGAGTCCTCATAACAGCTAAAATTCTTTTGGAATAATAGATTCTTTCTGATTTCTGTGCAAATTACTACTATTTCTAACCACATACATACAATCTCCCCTAAGTACAAAACATAACTCATTAGTATTAATGTCTGGATAAAATACACAAGGAAACAAATTATAGTGAACTAGCAGCAGCAGCAGCAAGCAGAGTCTTTCAGTAGATCATGAAATCAGCCTTTTCACAAAAGTTTGCTTTGTAAGCATATTGTGTTTAGACTCTGGCAGATATTTCCTGGTTTTTACTGTCTGGCAATCACTCACTTTTCTTCTGATAATAGCATCCCAATTGCCTATCAGGATAAACCTCTCCTCTCCTGTGTGCAATTATTGTGACTTTCTTTCAACCACTATTGAGGAGGGATGCCAGATTATTCAAACTCTCTCTCTCTCTCTGGGACTTTAAAACTTGCATGTAAGGGCCAAGAGAGAAAAATGTTGGAGATAGTTAGTCACAGATGAGTTCCCTGAGAAGACTTACATAAACTCTGCTACCTGCCACCAAGGAGCTACTCAGGACCCTGCTTTCCTGGGCTTGGTTCTTGAGATATTCCTTCAGTTCCAAGAGCTACTCCATAAACATAATAATTTTATTTTTGTTTATATTAGTTATAATTGGTTATATTTCTTGAAACAACGAAATCAAAATGAACAACAAAAACAAAAGCCATAAGCAAGCCAAAAATGAAAAAAACAAAACCCCAATTGATTCTCTTTTCTCCCGTTTTTATTTCTGCAGTATATGAAGTATCTAATGTAAATATTTCAAAATAAATCCACAATTATCTGGATCATGGTGTAGAGTTCTGATAAAATGTGGTCCACTGGAGAAGGGAATGGCAAATTAGTTCAGTATTCTTGCCTTGAGAACCCCATGAACAGTATGAAAAGGCAAAAAGATAGGACACTGAAAGATGAACTCCCCAGGACGGTAGGTGCCCAATATGCTACTGGAGATAAGAGGACAAATAACTCCAGAAGAATGAAGAGAGGGAGCCAAAGCAAAAACAACACCCAGTTGTGGATGTGACTGGTGATGGAAGCAAGTCTCTTTACTGATGCTGTAAAGAGCAACACTGCATAGGAACCTGAAATGTTAGGTACATAAATCAAGGCAAATTGCAAGTGGTCAAACAGGAGATGGCAAGAGTGAACATTAACATTTTAGGATTCAGCAAACTAAAATGAACTGGAATGGGTGAATTTAACTCATCTGACCATTATATCTACTACTGTGGGCAAGAATCCCTTAGAAGAAATGGAGTAGCCATCATAGTCAACAAAAGAGTCTGAAATGCAGTACTTGCATGCCATCTCAAAAATGACAGAATGATCTCTGTTCATTTCCAAGGCAAACCATTCAATGTCACGGTAATACAAGTCTATGCCCCAACCAGTAATGCTGAAGAAGCTGAAGTTGAATAGTTCTATGGAGACTTACAAGACCTTCTAGAACTAACACCAAAAAAGATGTCCTTTTCATTATAGGGGACAGAAATGAAAAAGTAGGAAGTTCCTTGTGGCTCAGACAGTAAAGCGTCTGCCTACAATGTGGGAGACCTGAATTCAATCCCTGGGTCAGGGAGATCCTCTGGAGAAGGAAATGGCAACCCATTCCACTACTCTTGCCTGGAAAATCCCATGGATGGAGGAGCCCGGTAGGCTATAGTCCATGGGGTCGCAAAGAGTTGGACATGACAGAGAGACTTCACTTCACTTCACTTCGCTTCACTTCATTTCACTTCACTTCAAGAAACACCTGGAGTAACAGTCAAATTTGGCCTTGGAGTACAGAATGAAGCAGGACAAAGGCTAATAGAATTTTGTCAAAAGAACACACTTGTGATGGCAAACATCCTCTTCCAACAACATAAAAGAAGACTCTACACATGAACATCACCAGATGGTCAATATCGAAATCAAACTGATTATATTCTTTGCAGTCAAAGATGGAGAAGCTCTATACAGTCAGCAAAAATAAGACTGGAAGCTGACTGTGGCTCAGATCATGAACTCCTTATTGCCAAATTCAGACTTAAATTAAAGAAAGTAGGGAAACCACTAGTCCATTCAAGTATGACCTAAATCAAATCCTTAACTATTATACTACAGTGGAAGTGAGAAATAGGTTTAAGGGATTAGATCTGATAGACAGAGTGCCTGATCAACTATGGACAGAGGTTCGTGACATTGTACAGGAGACAGCAAGCAAGACCATCCCCAAGAAAAAGAAATGCAAAAAAGCAAAATGGCTATCTGAGCAGGCCTTACAAATAGCTATGGAAAGAAGAGAAGCAAAAAGCAAAGGAGAAAAGGAAAGATATACCCATTTGAATGCAGAGTTCCAAAGAATAGGAAGGAGAGATAAGAAAGCCTTATTTTGTGATCAGTGCAAAGAAATAGAGGAAAACAATAGAATGGGAAACACTAGAGACATCTTCAAGAAAATCAGAGATACAAAGGGAACATTTCATGCAAAGATGGGCTCAATAAAGGAAAGAAATGGTATGGATCTAACAGAAGCAGAAGATATTAAGAAGAGGTGACAAGAATACACAGAAGAACCATGTAAAAAAGATCTTCATGACCTACATGACCACGATGGTGTGATCACTCACCTAGAGCCAGACATCTGGAATGTGAAGTCGAGTGGGCTTTAGGAAGCACCGCTACAAAGAAAGCTAGGGGAGGTGATGGAATTCTAGTTGAGCTATTCAAATCCTAAAAGATGATGCTGTGAAAGTGCTGCACTCAATATGCCAGCTAATTTGGAAAACTCAGCAATGGCCACAGGTCTGGAAATGGTCAGTTTTCATTCCAATCCCAAAGAAAGGCAATGCCAAAGCATGCTCAAACTACCACACAATTGCACTCATCTCACACGCTAGTTAAGTAATGCTCAAAATTCTCCAAGCCAGGCTTCAGCAATACATGAACTGTGAACTTCCAGATGTCAAGCTGGATTTAAAAATGGCAGGGGAACCAGATATCAAATTGCCAATATCTGCTATATCATTGAAAAGGCAAGAGAGTTCCAGAAAAACATCTATTTCTGCTTTATTGACTATGCCAAAGCCTTTGACTGTGTGGATCACAATAAACTGTGGAAAATTCTGAGAGAGATGGGAATACCAGACCACCTGACTTGTCTCTTGAGAAATCTGTGTTCAGGTCAGGAAACCACAGAACTGGACATGGAACAATGGACTGGTTCCAAACAGGAAAAGGAGTATGTCAAGGCTGTATATTGTCACCCTGCTTATTTAACTTCTATGCAGAGTACATCATGAGAAACGCTGGGCTGGAGGAAGCACAAGCTAGAATCAAGATTGCCAGGAGAAATAGAATAACCTCAGATATGCTGTTGCCACCACCCTTATGGCAGAAAGCGAAGAAGAGATAAAGAGCCTGTTGATGAAAGAGGAGAGTGAAAAAGTTGGCTTAAAACTTAACATTTAGAAAACAAAGATCATGGCATCTGGTCCCATCACTTCATGGCAAATAGATGGGAAAGAGTGGAAACAGTGACAGACTATTTTTTTGGACTCCAAAATCACTGCAGATGGAGACTGCAACCATGAAATTAAAAGATGTTTATTCCTTGGGAGAAAAGTTATGACCAACCTAGACAGCATCTTAAAAAGCAGACATTACTTTGACAACAAAGGTCCATCTAGTCAAGGCTATGGTTTTTCCAGTAGTCATGTGTGAATGTGAGAGTTGGACTATAAAGAAAGCTGATAGCCAAAGATTGATGCTTTGAACTGCAGTGTTAGGGAAGACTCTTGAGAGTCCCTTTGAATGCAAGGAGATCCAATCAGTCCATCCTAAAAGACATCAATCGTGAATATTCATTAATGAGTCAGCTTCCTCCAAACACCAGAGAAGCTGATGTTGAAGCTGAAACTCCAGTACTTTGGCCACCTGCTGTGAAGAGCTGACTCATTAGAAAAGACCCTGATGCTGGGAAAGATTGAAGGCAGGATGAGAAGGGGATGGCAGAAGATGAGGTCGTTGGATGGCATCACTGACTCAATGGACATGAGTTTGAATAAACTCCAGGAGTTGGTGATGGACAGGGAGGCCTGGTGTGCTGCAGTCCATGTGGTCGCTAGAGTTGGACATGACTGAGTGACTGAACACAACTGATATATAAATTAGGAAAAGAGCAAAGAAATCTCTTCACTTTACATTAAGCTATAGACTTCACCCAGAGCTTAGCTATTTGGTGGCAGGTGATGTGGAAATCAGTCCTGAATATTCATTTGGAAGCATTGACGTCAAAGCTCCAATACTTTGGCCACCTGCTGTGAATAACTGACTCATTAGAAAAGACCCTGATGCTGGGAAAAATTGGAGGAGAAGGGGGTGACAGAGAATGAGATGGTTGGATGACATCATTGACTCTATTGACATGAGTTTGAGCAAGGTCCGGGGGTTGGTGATGGACAGGGAAGTCTCTCGTGCTGCAGTCCATGGGATCACAAAGAGTGGGGCATGACTGAGTGACTGAAATGACTGACTGATGTCTAACTTGGGCTTCCCTGATGGCTCAGCAGTAAATATCCTGGTTTAGTCTGGGTCAGGAATATATCCTGGAGGAGGGCATGGCAACCCACTCCAGAAGAAGTATTCTTCCCTGGAGAATCCCATGGACAGGGGAACCTGGCAGGCTACAGTTCAAAGAATCAAACAGGACTGAAGTGACTTTGCACACCTGCACCCATAATGTCTAACTTAATGATTAGTAATCTCTTTAGTCAGGCTCAGATAACAATTGCTCCCTATATAACCATTATGGTGTTTAGTGTCATGATATTAGTATCTAGGATTCTGCAAAAGTCTTCTGAACACCACACTGTTTGTTCATAATTAAAATTGCCCCTGTAAAAAAATTGTGTTTTTTTTTTAGTTTTGTTTTGCTTTTACTCTTCCTTACAATTTTTATGCTAAAATCCTTTACAAGAATAAAAATATAAGCTTTCTACTTTCTACACTATATATCGAATTATATTCTGCCTCAAAGTACTGTAGAATATATTCATCACTTTACTATCAAAGACTCCCTTGACACCTCACATTCCACTAAACCTTTCTCATGGGAATTCCCGCTCTGAGTTTCCACAGTTCTCTGCATTAAGCTTCTGAGCCAAATGCCTCCTGCCTTTGGGAGAAAAGCCATTTACTCTTTGGCAAGAAGACACTGGTTAATTTCTGGAAGGCTATCAAATTGTGAACCGTTTGCAAAGACCTTTGGATACAATCTCTGGTGTTTCTAGGCATATGCTTGTGTTTTACTTCCTCCAAACACCAGAGAAGCTGCCACCAAAATATGCCAGCTTTGGTCACCAATGCTTTTCCTGAGTATTTCTTAGAATATAGTCTGACAGAACTAATGATTTCCTGACCTATTTCTATAGTGGTTTCATTGATCTTACCTCTAAATACTCAAAGATTTCTCTCTACCTCCTACCCGCGCCCCGCCGCAACTCCCCTCCTCCCTCCGCCCCCCAACAACTCCTTCACTTTCATTTTTGTCTCAGACATTTGTTTCCATTGGAGTGCAAGCTGCCAACTGTCACTTCTCCTGCACTGCACACTTTTTTATCTTGGGAAGTTTCTACATTCAGTCTCTGAAATTTTCTTTTCAATTCAGGGATTAACTTTTTTTTTTTTTTAGTTTGATCTTTTATTTGCTCTCTTCTCCCTACTTGTAATCACTAGTTCTTAATCACTGTCTCAATTCCCTTTAGAAACTCTATTTACCAGCTTTGTCTGCAGCTAGAACAATCAGATCTGACTCTGAGCTCAAGTGTAACTTGGCCCATGTGCCACCTAAACATAAGAACACCCCAGACAGGGCAGGGGCTGGTTTCTAGCATTTCCTCAGAATACACTTTCTGGCTTCCCTTGAGGCAGTCTTTTCATAATTTATCTGTCAGCACAGTGCTTTCTAAGGGTTTCCCTGGTGGCTCAAACAGTAAAGAATTCGCCTGCAATGCAGGCCTTGTGGTTTGATCCCTGGGTCAGGAAAATCCCATGAAGTTGGGAATGGCAACCCACTCCAGTATTCTTGCCTGGAGAATTCCATGGACAAAAGAGCCTGGCAGGCTACAGTCTATGGGGACACAAGAGTTTGACTCAACTGAGCAACTAACACGACAGCAGCAACAGTGCTTTCTGTGATTGTTGTCAGATTTTAGAACATAGCAGCCAGCCACCGAAGGTCAAGAGGTCTTTAAAACAACAACAATTAAAAAAGTCAAAATTCTCATTTTGGGCCCCTACATTACTATGTGTTTCTGACTCTGAGAGTTCCTTCCTTTCCAATGACAAAGTAGAGCAATTAACTCATTGGAATTTTCTTGATGTTTTCCTTTCCTTTAAATCCACACCCAACCCAGGGCCAGACCTGCCAATTTTGCCTCCTCAGTGTTCCTTAGATTTGTTGACTTCTCATTTCCCCAGGTTAAAATGCACATCATTTCTTGTTATGGACTATTGTCATTGCTTTTTTAAGAGGTCCACTTGGCACTCACTTTTGATCCTTTCAGTTCATTCACAATGCGGTAGATGCGTGGTTCTCAAAATGTGTTCCCAAGACCAGAAGGGTCAGCATTAGCATCTCCTGTGATCTTGTTAGAAGTGCAAATTCTCTCTCCCAAATCTAGACATATGGAATCAGAAACTCTAGGATGAAGTTGAGCAATCCATTTTAAGAAGTCCTCCAAGTGATGGTGGCATACCCTTTTCAAACCACAGATCACAAGTTATACTTCTGTATAAGGGCATGAATTCCAATTGCTTTTAGGATAAGTAAAAAAAAAATCTTAATGTGGCTTAAACAGTTTTGGATGATGGGGACTTTGCCTCAGTCTCCACCCTTAATGCATGACCCTTCTGCATTGTCTGCAATGCTGTCCTTGGCCTTCTTGCATGGGATCACTACACCAGCTCTTCTGTCTCCCTGGACAGTTTCCTGATCTCTTTCTTGATTTACTTTTCCCTTTTCAGGTCCAGCTCCACTGACAGTTGCTTGTGGAAGGATCCCTGACAATCTCACAACAACCCCCACCACCTCCCCACCCCCCCCCCCCGCCCCCACTGCCCAGCTCACACATGCACAAGTATGTATCTCAACCATGTGTCATTTTTACACAGCACTTAGCACAAAAGCAAGTTTACCTTTACTTGCATGGGTATTTGATAAATATTTTGCCTTTGTTCTATCTCAAATGTTAACTTGTATTGTTGTCATTGGGTGTTTTTCCTCACTATTTAATCCCTAGTGCCTAGTCAGACCTGGCATATCCTTGCTCTCTACAAATATTTTCAGAGTGACCACATAACTAAAAATTACTGAGCATTTGCAGAGTTCTGGGCACCAGGCTAAAAGTTTTATAAAGATTTCATCATTTTGCCCTCAGGAAAAATATACTCCTTTTTGTTAATTTAGCAAATAAGTATGCATCACTGTCTGTGACATCATGGTTCTAAGCACTTAACAAATATTAACTCCTTTAGATCCCACAATTCTCAGACTAAATATACTCTACAACTATATTCATTTTTATAGATGAGGAAACCCATGCCTCTCTATCTGTCTCATGTCGTACAAGTGGTCAGTCACAATGTGGACACATACCTGTCAGTCCAGTGGTTAAGACTCCTTGCTTCCACTGCAAGGGACATGGGTTCGACCCCTGTTGGGGAACTAAGATCCCATATGCAGTGCAGCCATGGCCAAAAGAAACAAACAAGAAAGATGTGGATTCTAGTGGCGTGACTCCAAAGTGTGCTGCTTTAAAAATACATGTGAAATGTTGAGGTTCCAGCTGATAATTGAAGAGAATGCCTTGAATTATAGGAATAAAATCTTATGACATAAATTATTCTGGAGCCATTGTTCATTGGAATAAACTAGATTCATCAACACTTCTCTCCTGGCTTTTATTCTAGAAAATAATGTCTGGGGACAGTGGATCTGGAGTACTAGTAGTTCAGGTAACTCTCCTCCTGATCCTAAGAGAGTGTGCAGAGGTAAATCAGAGCAAGGGTGAGTCTAGTTTGTTTTTTTTTTAATGATTTGGGTGTTTATAAAGCAATTCAAGAAATACCAAGGATATTGATGCATTTGTTATTGCTAATCTCTGATGATTATATTTCTGCTAGCCACACTCTCTTTCAGATGAATTCCTTATGTATTGCTTTGTTGACTTAGGTTTGATATTCAACTAACTTCAAAGAATTAAACTGGTTAAAAACAATAAGAGTAGAGAAAAGAAATCATTTAAATAAAATTTTCAGTTCTATCCAATTTTGTCCACATAATGTCTTCAGTTAATATTTTTAAAGGATTTATAAGTATTTAACTATTCCTTCAAACTTAATATGGAATTCCTTCTCTATAAATTTTTGTATTCTTAATTCCCTAGCTCTCACCAGATTACTATATAAGGCCATATGCTTTGAATCACCACAATTTGATAGTTTGATTTCCATCAGTCTTACTACTAGGAATGTCTCTTCTTCAAGATGTCTCTCAACTGTTCCTGTGAAAGACACCCTAGTTTCATATGGACCCCAACTGGTCTGGCAGTAGCAGCCCCCATCTACGGTTTGTCCTTCTTCATCAAGTGGGTCCACTAGTTTGAGAATCCAGTTGATGCAGCCTCACTTCTCCTCCTAGTCACCCAATGTATGGACCTAGAAACACAAATGCAGATTTTCCCTGACCTTGAACCATCTGAGTACCAGTTTCTGGGTTCATGTCGCAGTTGGAAAACCAGCTACTTGAATCAAGCTTGGTCACTGACTCCAGTATTTTTGAATGCACTGAGACACTCACAGCATCTCTCCCAGAACATTTCCTTCAATTTCTGGCCCTTTGTCTGCTAACGCTATAGGCTTTATTCTAGTCTACAGGGCAAGTGAGTGACTCCACAGAAAATAAATAGCTTTATCTTCCCTGGCTATTTCCTATATCCTTATCCCCAACATTAAATTCTTGTTCTTCCAGCTACAAAAAAAACAGAAATGGAAACAAAAACAGAATACCATCATACATATCAAAGGATGTTAACAGATACTAAGAAAGAGGCTGTCAGAATGAAAGAGAGAATATCTACCTATAGACAGAAGCATTGTACTAGATGGGGCATTGCCATGACAACAGTTTCTGCACCACATCAGATTTTGCAGGCTGATCATCTTTTGAACTCATTAGCACCAGCTTTACTGGGATTAAATAAAAACAGATCACTGTAGTTAATGAGGAGCTTCTGACACTTCAAGTTAAATCTACAATAAAAGAATTGGCCGGTAAGAACTAAAATAGGAAGAATGAGCCACAAGAAGTCAACAGTTTAAGAGGCAATATAATAAAAGCGTGGCTAAGGAGATTACAGAAAAAAGGAAGTTTAATCAATTTGCAACTGAATAATTTGAAAATCAGTTGACTGATTAACATATTAAACAGAAGATAATATTATTAGAAGGAAGGTAGAAAGGGAGAAATTAGGAGTAAAAATTCCTGGAGTGAGCAATTTTTAATCTTGGAGATAGTATTACAGTCCTTGGAAGTGAAACAGAGCAGGACCTTATGGTCCTTCCCCCTCATGTCCTCTGCCTGCCTTTTGTCTGTGGAAAACTTTAGTCAAATAATAAGTTTAATCAGAGAAACGAGAACATGCACAAAGAAAGGAAAACAGTCAAAGGAGACCAAATAATAATAATAATAATAATAATAATAATGTACTCATTAAGCAGAGTCAAGGACTTTTAGTTCCTTCTCAAGGGCTATAGATAATATTATGAGCCATATCCTGTGAGCTGTCTTATAGATACTCAAACCATCACAAGGTGGAGAAGTTAAATACATGATGACCAGACTTTTCTCCCAACATGAGCTGCCACAGTTCCAAGAACTGGCCTCAAAGAAATGGAAACAAACTGTAGATGTCAGGCAAGTGTATCCTCCTTGGTTCTGTCTTGTCACAACAAAGATTTGGAGCAATGGACATTAAAGCCCTTGGTGTGTCACAGCTCTCGGGTCTTGGACAAACCGTGTTATAGCTCTTAGACAAATCAGTGTTAAAGCTCTATTTTATTTAGAAGTTAGCAGGAGAATCCATCCTCAAAGTATGAGGGCGTGCCAACACAAAGACGTGAAAAGAAGAGAGTGGAGGAGTGCGCCAGCGCGCTGGAGAGAAAGTGCTTTGGCTCCTCCTTTTATGTTTCCCCCTCCCCCCGGGCCTGCCCTGTGCAACTTGGGCCAGCCAGGAGTGTTGTTTTTTCTACCTGATGTCCTCACTCCGGTCTTCAGACCTTCATTTGACCTTCCTTTGTTCTATTTTCGCAGGATTTTCCATTCCTTGTGTTTTAGCCACCGCCATTTTGGACTCCTGTTTCCTATTCTAACTACCTAACATTCCCCCCTCAAGAGATGGGAGGCCTAATTCTTTGGGAATAGGGGTATCGAGATCTTTCTGGCTACCTCCTGCTGAACTGGGATGGCAAGGGGTATTGGGCCTCTCCCTCTTGCTAGTCTCAAGCCTCAGAGTCTTTATAGCAGTGTCCATCTAAGGGTGAGTGATATTTTCTGTGGTCGGCCGAAGTTTTATATTTTTGTTGAACTGGCACTGCATGTTGTAGCTTGTTGACCTGGGCAGAGATGAAACAGGTTAGACAATTGATAATACATGGAGCAATCATAAGCAGCATCAATATGGTATAACAAGGACTAGTAGGGGCATTCAGTTCAGTTCAGTTCAGTCGCTCAGTCATGTCCAACTCTTTGCAACCCCATGAATCGCAGCACGCCAGGCCTCCCTGTCCATCATCAACTTCCAGAGTTCACTCAGACTCACGTCCATTGAGTCAGTGATGTCATCCAGCCATCTCATCCTCTGTCATCCCCTTCTCCTCCTGCCTCCAATCCCTCCCAGCATCAGAGTATTTTCCTGATGAGTCAACTCTTCACTTGAGGTGGCCAAAGTACTGGAGTTTCAGCTTTAGCATCATTCCTTCCAAAGAAATCCCAAGGCTGATCTCCTTCAGAATGGACTAGTTGGATCTCCTTGCAGTCCAAGGGACTCTCAAGAGTCTTCTCCAACACCACAGTTCAAAAGCATCAATTCTTTGGTGCTCAGCTTTCTTCACAGTCCAACTTGCACATACATATATGACCACTGGAAAAACCATAGCCTTGGCTAGATGAACCTTTGTTGGCAAGTAATGTCTCTGCTTTTCAATATGCTATCTAGGTTGGTCATAACTTTCCTTCCAAGGAGTAAGCATCTTTTACTTTCATGGCTGCAGTCACCATCTGCAGTGATTTTGGAGCCCCAAAATAAAGTCTGACACTATTTCCACTGTTTCCACATCTATTTCCCATGAAGTGATGGGACCAGATGCCATGATCTTCGTTTTCTGAATGTTGAGCTTTGAGCCAACTTTTTCACTCTCCTCTTTCACTTTCATCAACAGGCTTTTGAGTTCCTCTTCACTTTCTGCCATAAGGGTGATATCATCTGCATATCTGAAGTTATTGATATTTCTTCTGGCAATCTTGATTCTACCTTGTCCTTCTCCCAGCCCAGTGTTTCTCATGCTGTACTCTGCATATAAGTTAAATAATCAAGGTGACAATATACAGCCTTGACGTACTCCATTTCCTATTTGGAACCAGTCTGTTGTTCCATGTCCAGTTCTAACTGATGCTTTCTGACCTGCATACAGAATTCTCAAGAGGCAGGTCAGGTGGTGTGGTGTCTCCATCTCTTTTAGAATTTTCCACAGTTTCTTGTGATCCACACAGTCAAAGGCTTTGGCATACTCAATAAAGCAGAAATAGATGTTTTTCTGGAACTCTCTTGCTTTTTCCATGATCCAGCAGATGTTGGCAATTTGATCTCTGGTTCCTCTGCCTTTTCTAAAACCAGCTTGAACATCTGAAAGTTCACAGTTCACATACTGCTGAAGCCTGGCTGGGAGAATTTTGAGCATTACTTTACTAGCATGTGAGATGAGTGCAATTGTGTGGTAGTTTGAGCATTCTTTGGCATTGCCTTTCTTTGGGATTGGAATGAAAACTGACCTTTTCCAGTCCTGTGGCCACTGCTGAGTTTTCCAAATTTGCTGGCATATTGAGTGCAGCACTTTCACAGCATCATCTTTCAGGATTTGAAACAGCTCAACTGGAATTCCATCACCTCCACTGGCTTTGTTCGTAGTGATGCTTTCTAAGGCCCACTTGACTTCCCATTCCAGGATGTCTGGCTCTAGGTGAGTGATCACACCATCGTGATTATCTGGGTCATGAAGATCTTTTTTTGTATAGTTCTTCTGTGTATTCTTGCCATGTCTTCTTAATATCTTCTGCTTCTCTTAGATCCATACTATTTCTGTCTTTTAACGAGCCCATCTTTGCATGAAATGTTCCCTTGGTATGTCGAATTTTCTTGAAGAGATCTCTAGTCTTTCCCATTCTGTTCTTTTCCTCTATTTCTTTGTATTGATTGCTGAGGAAGGCTTTCTTTTCTCTTCTTGCTATTCTTTGGAACTTTGCATTCAGATGCTTCTATCTTTCATTTTCTCCTTTGCTTTTCACTTCTCTTCTTTTCACAGCTATTTGTAAAGCCTCCTCAGACAGTCATTTTGCTTTTTTGCATTTATTTTCCATTGGAATGGTCTTGATCCCTGTCTCCTGTACAATGTCATGAACCTCCATCCATAGTTCATCAGGCACTCTTTCTATCAGATCTAGTCCCTTAAATCTATTTCTCACTTCCTCTGTATAATCATAAGGGATTTGATTTAGGTCATACCTGATTGGTCTAGTGGTTTTCCCTCCTTTCTTCAATTTAATTCTGAATTTGGCAATTAGGAGTTCATGATTTGAGCCACAGTCTGCTCCTGGTCTTGTTTTTGCTGACTGCATAGAGCTTCTCCATCTTTGGCTGCAAATAATATAATCAATCCTATTTCGGTGTTAACCATCTGGTGATGTCCATGTGTAGAGTCTCCTCTTGTGTTGTTGGAAGAAGTTGTTTGCTATGACCAGTGCATTCTCTTGGGAAAACTCTATTATTCTTTGCCCTGCTTCATTCCATATTCCAAGGCCAAATTTGGCTGTTATCCTAGGTGTTTCTTGACTTCCTACTTTTGCATTCCAGTCCCCTATAATGAAAAGGACATCTTTTCTGGGTGTTCTAAAAGGTCTTGTAGGTCTTCATAGAAGCGTTCAACTTCAGTTTCTTCAGCATTACTGGTTGGGGTATAGACTTGGATTACTGTGATATTGAATGGTTTGCCTTGGAAATGAATAGAGGTCATTCTGTCGTTTTTGAGATTGCATCCAAGTAATGCATTTTGCACCAATTCCAAATTCACATTGCCAGGATGGCTCAAGTCCCTCCTTGTTCAGGGATCAGAAAATCCATTTCCTGTCTGTTTTGGAGTACAATCCCTGCCAAGCAGTGTTAGCTCTTTAGATCTATCCTGAGAAATCTTATCCCCAGAAACCAGATTTTGGGTGTGTTCTTTACAATCGCACTCATTTGTAGTCCTGAATAGGTGTCTGAGATCTCCCAGGGGCTCACAGGTGTATTGAGTGTCCTCTTCTGTTTTCTTCCATGGCTTGACTCGTGAGTGGTGAATCCAGGAGTCATGTCTGGTACCTCGACTGCTAGTGGCAGAGGCTTAGCCTCTATGATCTCAAAATTGGAGACTACTACATGTATGGATGTGAGAGTTGGACTGTGAAGAAGGCTGAGCGCTGAAGAATTGATGCTTTTGAACTGTGGTGTTGGAGAAGACCCTTGAGAGTCCCTTGGACTGCAAGGGGATCCAAACAGTCCATTCTGAAGGAGATCAACCCTGGGATTTCTTTGGAAGGAATGATGCTAAAGCTGAAGCCCCTGTACTTTGGCCACCTCATGAGAAGAGTTGACTCATTGGAAAAGACTCTGAATCTGGGAGGGATTGGGGGCAGGAGGAGAAGGGGATGACAAAGGATGAGATGGCTGGATGGCATCACGGACTCAGTGGACGTGAATCTGAGTGAACTCTGGGAGATGGTGATGAACAGGGAGGCCTAGCGTGCTGCGATTCATGGGGCCCAAAGAGTCGGACACGACTGAGCGACTGAACTGAACTGAATATATCCGGCTCTTCTTTTTCCATCTAAGACAAAGCTGCTTCCATCAGCGTACCAGATTTCCTCAGGACTGGTCAGAGACTCTTCTGACAATTCCTCTCATGGTTTTGTCCAGTGGTCCTAGGTTTCTAGACAAGAGTGAAAGGGGAGAGAGCCCTCGGGGGTAGGCAGAAGGGTGGCTGGGTTAATAACCTCACAAGGGGATATAGTGAGCCCTGGATTTTCCACCAGCATTACTTGATATCTGAGGATTCTTTGATTAGACATCCATAAATGGCTTTTCCCATTTAAGAGTTGCTTTACTTGATGGCTGGTAAAAATAGTTAGTTTGCCTCCAAAGGAGAGTTTTAAAGGATCTTCTATCATGACTGCAATAGCTGCAAGAATTCGAGGCAGTGGGGCCAGACTTGGGCAGTTGGATCGAGTCTCTTGGATAAGTAAGCTACAGGCTGGGGCTCAGATCCTAACCTTTGAGTTAACATTCCCAAGGCTATTCCCTCTCTTTAGTGGACATAAAGTTGGAATGCTTTTTCTGGGTCTGGCAACCTCAAGGCAGGTGCCTGAGTTAAGGCTTGTTTTAGTGTAGCCTCTGCCTTCTTTTGAGGAGTTCCCCACATAGTGGGATTGAATCATCCTGTGTCTTTAAGCTTTCATATAAGGGCTGGTCAATTAGACCATAGTTGGGTATCCAGATTCTACAATACCCAGTTAGCCCTAGGAAAGCTCACAATTGTTTGGGGAGGGCAACTGGAGGATTCCTTTTACCCAATCAGAGGACAGCCTCCTAGACCCGTGTGTAACCTGAACTCCCAGGTAAGTGACTTTTGTCTCAACCATCTGTGCCTTAGCATGGGAGACTTTATATCCCCTTTCTGCCAAAAAGTTTAGAACCTGAATTGCATGTTGTCAGGCATTTTCCTCATCCAGAGAGCAGATTAGTAGGTCATCTACATATTGTAATATTTTCCCATTAGGTCCTAGGTCCAAATCTAGGAGATCCCAGCTAAGGGCCTGTCCAAACAAATGGGGGCTATCTCTGAACCCCTGAGGTAATACTGTCCAAGTCATCTATTGGTGTTTTTCTCCTGGGGCCTCCCACTCAAAAGCAAAAAGATATTGGGATTCTTTAGCCAGTGGTATGAAAAAAATGCATCTTTGAGATCCAAGACTGTAAACCACTTGGCACTGTGGTGGGATTTCTCCCAAGATTACATAGGGATTGGGTACTGTGGGATGGAGGGGGACTACAGCTTCATTTATGATCTGGAGATCTTGAACCATTCGCCAGCTTCTGTCCTTTTTCTTTACTGAGAGGATTGGGGTAGTACATGGTGAATTGGTGGTGACCAATAGCCCACAAGCAAGGAATTTATTTATTAAAGACTATAGTCCCTCCAGAGCCTCTCTTTTGAGGGGATATTTTTTCTGGTTAGGAAACTGAGTGGGATCTTAGAGGACAATGATGACTGGTTCAGCTTGGTGGGCTTGTCCAGGAATTCCTTGGTCCCACACCTGGGGGTTAATTTTGTCTTCCCATAGTTTTTGGTCCCTCTCTATTGGAAAGGGTGTAATGGGTTCCTCAGTAGTAACCAGGAGCTGTAGAGCTCTAGGGGCTGAAAAACTTCCCATCACAAGGGTGGTCCCCAATTTAGTGAGCATGTCTCTTCCCACTGAAGGAGTAGGACACTCAGGGACCACCAGAAACTGGTGGGAAAATATTTGTTCATCCTAGCAACAAAGAAGTGCTAGGGGGAATCTTTTAGTAGTTGCTTTTACCATAGCACCCAAAATAGTACAGGTTTGGGAGAAGAAGCCTACGGAGTAGGAGATCAAGACAGAGTAGGTAGCCCCTGTGTCAACCAAGAAATTCTTGGACCTACCTGCCACATCCAGTTCCATCCTTGGCTCCAGCCCCGTGATGGCTATCTGTGACAGGTGGGCTGGCCGGAGCGGGCTGCTTCAGTCCTCTTGAACCATCATGAGGGAAGGCTTGGCACTTGACTGTGAGGCTCTTGGGTCCCAAGGGCAGAGTGCCACCCAGTGTTCCAGTTGATGGCATTTGTAGCAGGCCATTTTAGGAGACTTGTCATGGTTTAGACACTCTTTGGCCTAATGCCCCATCTGTCTACAGATTAGGCATTTGCCTCATGCCTTGTCCTTCAAGTACTCAGGGTTTGACATAGAGCTTCCCTGGAGGGTGGCCAGCATCTGGGCATACCTTGTCTCTTTCCTTTTCTCCCTCTCCTGGGCCTTGGCCTCCTTCTCCTGTTCTCTGTTATAAAAGGTATTGGTGGCTGTCTATATCATCTCATCTAAGCAGGCAGCAGAGTCCTGCTGCTGTAGTTGTTGTAACTTAATTCTGATATCTGATGCACATTGGGAGAGGAATTTGTCCTTTAAAATCAACTGTCCCTCATAAGAGTCTAAGTCCAGATTGGTAAACTTTTGGAGGCCTCTTTTAGCCTTTGCAGAAAGGCAATGGGGTTCTCACTGGGCTCCTGAGTTACTGCTTAGACTGGGCACAGTCCCACAACTAATTCTGTGTCCATGGGCAGGCTTCCTTAGAGGTAAGTCTTTCTGAAGCTTATCCTACCCAGTACTGTTGCATCCTGAGAGCCAGGCATCCCCAGATCAGGGTGCAGATTTGCAGGCAGGCTGAGGCATGACAGCCTCCTGCAGATTGAATCCCTGGGCAGGTCAAGGTGTGACAGCCTCCCGAGAATTGGGTCCCTGGGCAGGTTGAGGCATGACTACCTCCTGGGACCCCTGGACTGGTGGATCCCTGAGCAGGTTGAGGTGTGACACCCTTTCAAGGACCAGATCCCTAGGCAGGTCAAGGCAGGTTGACCTCCTAGGACCCCCGGACTGGAGTTGGGCATCCCCAAGATCTCCAGCGTGACCAGTGCTGGGTAGGATTAAGAGGTTGGATATTATACAGTATTTCCCTCCCAAGGCCAGCTATTTTCTGGTTGTCTCTCCAGAAGATTGTAGAGGCAAAACTGTGGGCCCAGATGGGGCTGAGGAAAGGAGCATGAAACAGGAGGGAAGGAGGCAGAGCACAACCTTTGAAAGAGTGACATAGCACAAGGACATAATGTAAACCGATTAAAATCAACTGTGTCCAACATGACAAGCCAAATTCAAGTAAACCTTAATCCCCAATCTGTAAGCCAAAAGACACACCAAGAGGTGGCAGGACAGCTCTAAGGCACTGTCAAAAGAGGGAGGAGTGGATGGTTCCCCACTGGTTGGGATGATCCTCCCACTCATTAGCATATGAATTCACCCCACTGCAAAACCTAGCCAGGCCACATTCCATGGCCAGAGCCCTTGCCCTCCGCAATGACCCACACCCTGAAGAGTGGCTTCTCTCTGTTCAGTTCAGTTCAGTCACTCAGTCGTGTCCGATTCTTTGCAACCCCATGAATTGCAGCACGCCAGGCCTCCCTGTCCATCACAAACCCCTGGACTTCACTCAAACTCACGCCCATCGAGTCGGTGATGCAATCCAGCCATCTAATACTCTGAAGTCCCCTTCTCCTCCTGCCCCCAGTCCCTCCCAGCATCAGAGTCTTTTGCAGTGAGTCAACTCTTCGCATGAGGTGGCCAAAGTACTGGAGTTTCAGCTTTAGCATCATTCCTTCCAAAGAACACCCAGGACTGATCTCCTTTAGAATGGACTGGCTTCTCTCTGAATCCTAACAAATCCATCTCTTATCATTTTGTCTCTCAATGAATTTTTGAATTTTTGCACTGAGACATCAGAGCATGAGCTTCATTAGGTCCCGAAGCCAGGCATCCTGGGTTTTGGCTGGGCTTGAGTCCCAGGAGAGAGCTGAAGAACTGGAGGAAAAAGCAGTGGGAAAAACGTGCCAAGGAATCCCCTTCATAGCCTGCCGGAAAATCTGCTAAATTCCTGATCTGTGCTCACAGTTTTCATTGGCCTGATTCTTGGCAAAGAGAAGAATAAGGACAGAAGAACCCCCACTGGCTTGGGTAACAGCTACTGGGACCCAGCAGATAGTGCCTTTGGGACTACCAAAGAGTAGCCTCTCCAGAGTCCCTCAATTGTGCCCACTGCCGCCCGGGGGCGGGGGGGGGGGGGGGGGGGGAGGGTTTCAAGGAAACAAGAAAAGAGAGATTGTAAACGAATTAAGATTTTGTTAGGTATGTCCTTCCAGCCATAGGAGAGAGGACCTTAACAGGAGGTCTTCTGGAATCTGAGGCTGAGCCGCGTGAGCTTTCTGCTGAGTTCGTTTTTCACTGTCCTGGTCTCAAGCACGACGGGCCTCTTGTTAGTTCCCTTGCTCTGGGTTTTCTTCGCATTCCGATTCAACAATGAGTGCTTTAGCTGAGTTGGGCTCCTGCTGTGCATGGCCTCCTCCTTGTGGGGGCTGCACTAAGGTTGTTTCAGCCAGGTTCAACCCAAGCCACAGCACCACAGACATCAGGCAAGTGTATGCTCCTTGGCTCTGTCTCATCACAGCAAAGATTTGGAGCAACGGACATTAAACGTGTCCACACATCACAACTCTCAGCTCTTGGACAAACCGTGCTATAGCTCTTAGACAAATCAGTGTTACAGCTCTATTTCATTTAGAAGTTAGCAGGAGAATCCATCCTTGAAGCGTGAGGGCATGCCAACCCAAAGATGCGAAGAGAAGAGAGTGGAGGAATGTGCCAGCACACTGGGCGAAGGGGAGAGAGAGGGGGAGAGGGAGAGGGAGAGAGAGGGGGGAGAGAGAGGGAGAGGGAGAGAAAGAGAAAGAGCGCAGGCATGCTGGGGAGAGAGAGTGCGCTTTGGCAAAGAGAAGAATGTTTTTCCTTTCCTTGTATGTTTTTCCCTCCCCCGGGGCTTGCCCTATGCAAATTGGGCCAGCCAGGAGTTCTGTTTGTTCTACCTGAAGTCCTCACTCCAGTCCTGGGACCTTCCTTTGACCTTCCTCTGTTCTATGATTGTGGGCTTTTCCCTTCCTTGTCTTTTAGCCACCGCCATTTTGGACTCCTGTTTCCTATTCTAATTACCTAACAGTGACTCTGGAACTGAAGATCAACTATACCTGAAACAATCAAAATGACGCCAGTCAGACCACGGGTAACCAATTTGAAAATGACCGTCAGAGCTGACTGCTGTTCTGCACGTAGCCTGCTCCTTCTGTCTATAAAAGCTCTTGCTCCACTGGTTGTCAGTGGGAGGAGTCAGCCTTTAGACAGATGTTCACCCTTCCCCTCCTTCTCCCCAGTTTGCCGAAATAAAGCAAACTTTCCTTTCCACCAACCTGGCCTGTTTATTGGCTTTGGGGCAGCAGGCTGCCAGAACTCAAGCCTTTTGGTAACAGAAGGACAATATCATGGTGATTCACCTGGCCTCTATGGTTTCTTTCTCTGTAGCCTGAATGAAACATCCTCAAGGGTCACCTGTCTTATTCTGACATCATTCCTAATAAATAATTTTTGAATATTTAGTTTAACACATAGTTGGATACTCAGAAGAAAATGTCATTATTTGGTGAACATGATAGAGAAAATCAGTTCAGTCGTTCAGTCCTGTCTGACTCTGCGACATCATGATTTGCAGCACGCCAGGCCTCCCTGTCCATCACCATCTTGAGTTCATACAAACTCATGTCCACTGAGTCGGTGATGCAATCCAGCCATCTCATCCTTTGTCGTCCCCTTCTCCTCCTGCCCCCAATCCCTCCCAGCATCAGAGTCTTTTCTAATGAGTCAACTCTTCGCATGAGGTGGCCAAAGCATTAGAGTTTCAGCTGTAGCATCATTCCTTCCAAAGAACACCCAGGACTGATCGTTAGAATTGACTGGCTGGATCTCCTTGCAGTCCAAGGGACTCTCAAGAGTCTTCTCCAACACCACAGTTCAAAAGCATCAATTCTTCAGAGCTCAGCCTTCCTCACACTCCAACTCTCACATCCATACATGACCACTGGAAAAACCATAGCCTTGACTAGATGGACCTTTCTTGGCAAAGTAATGTCTTTCCTTTGGAATATGCTATCTAGGTTGGTAATAACTTTCTTTCCAAGGAGTAAGCATCTTTTACTTTCATGGCTGCAGTTACCATCTGCAGTGATTTTGGAGCCCAGAAAAATAAAGTCTGACACTGTTTCCACATCTATTTCCCATGAAGTGATGGGACCAGATGCCATGATCTTCATTTTCTGAATGTTGAGCTTTAAGCCAACTTTTTCACTCTCCTCTTTCACTTTCATCAACAGGCTTTTGGGATCCTCTTCACTTTCTGCCATAAGGGTGGTGTCATCTGCATATCTGAGGTTATTGATATTTATCCAGGCAATCTTGATTCCAGCTTGTGTTTCTTCCAGCCCAGCGTTTCTCATGATGTACTCTGCATAGAAGTTAAATAAGCAGGGTGACAATATACAGCCTTGATGGACTCCTTTACCTATTTGGAACCAGTCTGTTGTTCCATGTCCAGTTCTAACTGATGCTTTCTGACCTGCATATAGGTTTCTCAAGAGGCAGGTCAGGTGGTCTGGTGTTTCCATCTCTTTTAGAATTTTCCACAGTTTCTTGTGATCCACACAGTCAAAGGCTTTGGCATACTCAATAAAGCAGAAATAGATGTTTTTCTGGAACTCTCTTGCTTTTTCCATGATCCAGCAGATGTTGGCAATTTGATCTCTGGTTCCTCTGCCTTTTTGAGAACCAGCTTGAACATCTGAAAGTTCACAGTTCACATACTGCTGAAGCCTGGCTGGGAGAATTTTGAGCATTACTTTACTAGCATGTGAGATGAGTGCAATTGTGTGGTAGTTTGAGCATTCTTTGGCATTGCCTTTCTTTGGGATTGGAATGAAAACTGAACTTTTCCAGTCCTGCGGCCACTGCTGAGTTTTCCAAATTTGCTGGCATATTGAGTGCAGCACTTTCACAGCATCATCTTTCAGGATTTGAAACAGCTCAACTGGAATTCCATCACCTCCACTGGCTTTGTTCGTAGTGATGCTTTCTAAGGCCCATTTGACTTCCCATTCCAGGATGTCTGGCTCTAGGTGAGTGATCACACCGTCGTGATTATCTGGGTCATGAAGATCTTTTTTGTATAGTTCTTCTGTGTATTCTTGCCATGTCTTCTTAATATCTTCTGCTTCTCTTAGATCCATACTATTTCTGTCCTTTAACGAGCCCATCTTCGCATGAAATGTTCCCTTGGTATGTCGAATTTTCTTGAAGAGATCTCTAGTCTTTCCCATTCTGTTCTTTTCCTCTATTTCTTTGTATTGATTGCTGAGGAAGGCTTTCTTATCTCTCCTTGCTGTTCTTTGGAACTCTGCATTCAGATGCTTCTATCTTTCCTTTTCTCCTTTGCTCTTCTCTTCTTTTCTCAGCTATTTGTAAGGCCTCCCCAGACAGACATTTTGCTTTTTTGCATTTCTTTTCCATTGCGATGGTCTTGATCCCTGTCTCCTGTATAATGTCATGAACCTCTGTCCATAGTTCATCTGGCACTCTATCTATCAGATCTAGGCCCTTAAATCTATTTCTCGCTTTCACTGTATAATCATAAGGGATTTAAGTTAGGCTATTCCTTAATGGTCTAGTAGTTTTCCCTACTTTCTTCAATTTAATTCTGAATTTGGTAATAAGGAGTTTATGATCTGAGCCACAGTCAGCTCTTGGTCTAGTTTTTGCTGACTGTATGGAGCTTCTTCCCATCTTTGGCTGCAAAGAATATAATCAATCTGATTTTGGTGTTGACCATCTGGTGATGTCCATGTGTAGTGTCTTCTGTTGTGTTATTGGAAGAAGGTATTTGCTATGACTTGTTCATTCTCTTGGCAAAACTCTATTAGCCTTTGCCCTGCTTTATTCCGTATTCCAAGGCCAAATTTGCCTGTTACCCCAGGTGTTTCTTGACGTCTTACTTTTGCATTCCAGTCCCCTGTAATGAAAAGGACATCTTTTTTGGATGTTAGTTCTAAAAGGTGTTGTCGGTCTTCATAAAACTGTTCAACTTCAGCTTCTTTAGCATTACTGGTTGGGGCATAGACTTGGATTACTGTGATATTAAATGGTTTGCCTTGGAAATGAACAGAGATCATTCTGTTGTTTTTGATATTGCGCCCAAGTACTGCATTTTGGACTCTTTTGTTGACCATGATGGCTACTGCATTTCTTCTAAGTGATTCCTGCCCACAGTAGTGTATATAGAGGACCTCAAAAGAGAATACTTGTCCTTCCTTCCTAACAGTGAAAAAGACATTGTCTTCACATCTACAGTTTATCCCTCCTCATAATTCTGAAATCTGAATGAGTAAAGTGGCCTCATTCCATTTATTATGCCTGCTTTTTCCTACAGCATCAATTTGGGCGTATCTGTATTAGTATTTAGTATAGTATTTAAATATAATCACAGTTCTCTTATCTTCTATTAAAGAACCTTTACCTTCCTTAGGAGGGCACAAACAAAACTTTGTGTGCACCAGGACCTAGAAGAAAGGAGCAGTGACCCCACAAGAGACTGACCCAGACTTGTCTATGAGTGTCCAGGAGTCTCTGGTGAAGGCATGGATCAGCAGTGGCCTGCTGAAGGTTCAGGGGCACTGAGTATAGCAGTGCATGAAAGGGACATTTTGAAGGAGGTTAACATTATCCTCATTATCTCCACCACAGTTTGGTCTCAGGTCAAACAACAGGGAGGGAATACAGCCCCACCCATCAACAGAAAATTAGATTAAAGATTTACTGAGCATGGCCCCGCCCATCAGAAGAAGACCCAGTTTCCCCCTCAGTCAGTCTCTTCCATCAGGAAGCTTCTTATATTTATTCATCAGAGGGCAGGAAGCCTCTTATCCTTATCCATCAGAGGGCAGATAGAATGAAAACTACAAACACAGAAAACTAATCAAACTGATCACATGGATCACAGCCTTGTCTAACTCAATGAAACTATGAACAATGCAGGGTAGTGCCACCCAAGACAGACAGGTCATGATGGACAGTCCTGACAAAACGTGGTCCACTGGAGAAAGGAATGGCAAACCACTTCAGTATTCTTGCTTTGAGAACCTCATGAACAGTACGAAAAGGCAAAAAGATAGGACACTGAAAGATGAACTCCCGAGGTAGGTAGGTGCCCAATATGCTACTGGAGAACAGAGGAGAAATAACTTAGAAAGAATGAATAGATGGAGCCAAAGTAAAAACACCACCAAGCTGTGGATGTGATTGGTGATGGAAGTAAAGTCTGAGGCTATAAAGAACAATACTGCACAGGAACCTGGAATGTTAGGTCCATTAAACAAGGTAAATTGGAAGTGGCCAAACAGGAGATGGTAAGAGAGAACACTGACATTTTAGAAACCAGTGAACTAAAATGGACTGGCATGGGTGAATTTAATTCAGATGAGCATTATACCTACTACCGTGGGCAAGACTCCCTTAGGAGAAATGGAGTAGCTCTCATAGTCAACAAAAGAGTCTGAAATGCAGTACTTGTATGCAATCTCAAAAACGACAGAATGATCTCTGTTCATTTCCAAGGCAAACCATTCAATATCATACTAATCCAAGTCTATTCCAACCAGTAATGAGGAAGTAGCTAAAGTGGAACAGTTTTATAAAGACCTACAAGACCTTCTAGAAGTAACACCAAAAAAGATGTCCTTTTCATCATAGGGAACTGGAATGCAGAAGTAGGAAGTGAAGAGATACCTGGAGTAATAGGCAAATTTAGCTTGGAGTACAAAATGAAGCAGGACAAAGGCTGACAGTTTTGCCAAGAGAACGCACTGGTCATGTCAAATACCATCTTCCAAGAATACAGGAGACAACTCTGCACATGGACATCACAAGATGGTCAATAGCGAAATCAGATTGATCGTATGCTTTGCAGTCGAAGATGGAGAAGCTCACTACAGTCAGAAAAAACAAGACTGGGAGCTGATTGTGGCTCTGATCATGTACTCCCTATTTCCAAATGCAGACTCAAATTGAAGAAAGTAGGGAAAACCACTAGGCCATTCAAGAATGACCTAAATCAAATCCCTTACAATTATACAGTGGAAGTGACAAATAGATTCAAGGGATTAGATATGGTAGACAGAATGTCTGAAGAACTATGGACAGAGGTTCGTGACGTTGTACAGGACGCAGTGATCAAGACCATACCCGAGAAAAAGAAATGCAAAAAGGCAAAATTGTTGTCTGAGAAGGCCTTACAAATAGCTGAGAAAAGAAAATAAGCTAAAAGCAAAGGACAAAAGGAACGATATATCCTTTGAATGCAAAGTTCCAAAGAATAGTAAGGAGAAATAAGAAAGCCTTCCTCAGTGACTAGTGCAAAGAAATAGAAGATAGCAATAGAATGGGAAAGTCTAGAAATCTCTTCAAGAAAATTAGAGATACCAAGGGACCATTTCATGCAAAGATGAGTGCAATAAAGAACAGAAATGGTATGAACCTAACAGAAGCAGAAGATATTAAGAAGAAGTGGCAAGAATACATAGAAGAGTTATCCAAAAAAGATCTTAATGACCCAAAGAACCTCGATGGTGTGATCACTCACCTGGAGCCAGATATCCTAGACTGTGAAGTCAAGTGGGCCTTAGGAAGCATCACTATGAACAAAGTTAGTGGAGGTGATGGAATTCCAGTTGAGCTACTTCAAATCCTGAAAGATGATGCTGTGAAAGTGCTGCACTCAGTATGCCAGCAAATTTGGAAAACTCAGCAGTGGCCACAGGACTGGAAAATGTCAGTTTTCATTCCAATCCTAAAGAAAGCCAATGCCAAAGAATGTTCAAACTACTGTACAATTGCACTCGTCTCACATGTTAGCAAAGTAATGCTTAATTCTCCATGACAGGCTTCAACAGTACATGAACCATGAACTTCTGGATGTTCAAGCTGGATTTAGAAAAGGTAGAGGAACCAGAGATCAAATTACCAACATCCGTTGGATCATAGAGAAAGCAAGAGAGTTCCAGAAAAACATCTACTTCTGTTTTATTGACTCTGCTAAAGCCTTTGACTGTGTAGATCACAACAAACTGGGAAAATTCTGAAAGAGATGGGAATACCAGACTACCTTACCTGCTCCCTGAGAAATCTGTATGCAGGCCAAGAAGCAACAGTTAGAACTGGACTTGGAACAACCGACTGGTTCCAAATTGGGAAAGGAGTATCTCAAGGCTATATATTGTCACCTGGCTTATTTATCTTATATGCAGGGTACATCATGCAAAATGCTGGCCTGGATGAAGCACAAGCTGGAATCAAGATTTCCGGGATAAATATAATCATCTCAGATATGCAGATAACACTACCCACATGGCAGAAAGCGAAGAATAATGAAAGAGCTTCTTGATGAAAATGAAAGAAGCGAGTGGAAAAGTTGGCTTAAAACTCAATATTCAGAAAACTAAGATCATGGCATCTGGTCCCATCACTTCATGGAAAATAGATGGGGAAACAGTGGTAACAGTGACAGACTTTATTTTGGGGGGCTCCAAAATCACTGCAGATGGTGACTGCAGCCATGATATTAAAAGACACTTGCTCTTTGGAAGAAAAGCTATGACCAACCTAGACAGTATTAAAAAGCAGAGACATTACTTTGCCAGCAAAGGTCAATCTAGTCAAAGGAATGTTTTTCCAGTAGTCAAGTATGGATGTGAGAGTTGGACTATAAAGAAAAGTGATTGCTGAAAAATTGATGTTTTTGAACTGTGCTGTAGGAGAAGACTTTTGAGAGTGCCTTAAACTGCAAGGAGATCCAACTAGTCAATCCTAAAGGAAATCAGTCCTGCCTATTCATTGGAAAGACCGATGCTGAAGCTGAAATTCCAATATATTGGCCACGTGATGCAAAGAACTAACTCATTTGAAAAGACCCTGATGCTGGGAAAGATTGAAGGAAGGAGGGAAGGGGATTACAGAGGACAGATGTTGGATGGTATCACTGAGTCTATGGACATGAGTTCGAGCAAACTCCAGGAGTTGGACATGGAAGCCTGCGGTGCTTACAGTCCATGGAGGTTGCAAAGAGTTGGACACGAGTGAGCGACTGAACTGACTACTGACTGACTCTTTCTCAAACTACGCCTCCTTTCTATCTTTGCAAATAGTCACATCATCCATATACCTGATTAAGTCTCCAACTGGAAATCATGATTTATTCCTTCCACTCCCTTAACGTGACATATAGATTACTACACTTCCTCGATTAAAATCCTGCAGCATTTATCAAATCTCACTCTCCTCCATCTTTTTGCAACTTCAGTGTTTAAGTCTGTGTCACTTATTTCCTGGGTTATAGTAATCAACTGTTACCAATGCTACTCGTCTTGCTTTCCTCCAAAACACTGTGGCTTCTCCCCTACCTCCACCTTCCTTTCGTTCTCTCTCTTTCCAAGAAGTTTTATTATAGAAGTTGTGTTTGGAAAGAAGGGATTAAAGCAGCTGGCCTGAGATTCCTCCTGATTACCAGGGAGATGCTCCTAGGGAGTGGGAAGGAAGGCAGGCAACCTGGTCTAATGTTCTCAAAAACATGGCAACTTGACATTTGGGCCAACAGACTAATATTTGCTGGAAGGGAGAATTTTTACCTATAAAATACTTTCAGGAAGATGTTCTTGATTTAGAATTGTTTACTGTAAACAAATGTACACTTAAATGGATTTATGAGGCATGGCTCCCTGGAGAATGTAACATAAGCTTATACAACTCTCTTAAGTTAAAATAGAGATGTTTTCCTTTGCACACTGTTTTATGATGCCTTATTTACCAAAACATTTTCAGGTGTATGTCTGAATTTAGTTCAAGGTTATCTATTCTATTCTACTGATCTGTCTGTTGCTTATAGCATACTTTAAATTGTTTATATAATTTTCCTCCTCATAATTATTTCCTTTAATTGTATATAATAACCTATTTATTCTTCCAGATAATAATAGATTTATTTTCATCAAGCCTATCTTTGAAAAAAATTCTGTTAGTATTTTGGAGAAATATTTCAGTGTGTCTATTTAAATTATTGGAAAAAGATAACATACCCAAAGTATTTGTTCTTCTCAATGAAAACATGCTATGTCATTATTTTAAAATGGTTTATATTCTGGGTAAAGTTTGATGGAATCTTATGTATAGAATATTTATTTTTCTGAGGCATTTCATGTTCTTGCTGGCTTTGTCACTGCTATGTAGAATATTTTTTCTTTCCCCTCATTTTACTTGATTATTTATGAAATAGAAAAAACTAATGATTTTACATTTTTATATCTTATTGAAATAGTTTACAGAATTCATTAATTTTAAGATTTTTTTGTTATTTTAGTGAGTTATCAAGATATATTAGCCTTTGTAAATAATATTTTCTTTACAAATTCAATAGGTAAAATACATAGTTAATGGCTTAGAATTTTTGGAGTGACATTAAATAATAATAATGGTTGGCTTTTTTTGGCACATTTTTATTTGTAAGGACTGTGTCACTTCTGGGGATTTTATAATATAGAGATACTGTTGTCATGGTAAATCATGTTAAGAAAGTTGCTTTCTAGTTCACCTTTAAATCAATTACTGAAGCTAGGTTTCATTTGTTTGCTTTAATTAAGTGCTTTTTCTTCTACTAAAAGTATCACATGATTTTTAATTAGGTCTTTGATCTGTTATGATATTAATATATTTCCTTATTTAAATCTTCCTTAAATTACTGGCATGCCAATATTTTTCTGTACAAATTAGTACTGATTTTTATTTAGGTATTTTTGTCTACATATCCAGAAGTGAGTATGTATTATTTTGTTATGGGGCCCTCTTCATTAAGTTTTGATACTAAAGCTAGACTATCTACACAGAGGATTAAATAATATAAGCATTGCACTGTTCCTAATACATTCTAAGTACAAATAAATACCTGTTGTTATTAATATGTTTCAGACATTAGGTTGTATTACTAAGAAACTTTTGTAGCATGAGGATTATTTTTCCTTGAGAATTTTAAACCAATTTATTTATCCTGATCCCCTTCTTTCTTAGTTATTTGATGAGTTCTAATTTCTTTTATTTATAATTTAATTTTTTTCTATTACTTGAGTTAATTTTGATCATTTGCATTATCCTGGAATTTTCCATGGCATCAAGATTTTAAAATATTAACATCTCATTGCATGTAGTATAATATAGTTTAAAAATAACCACAGCAGAGCAACAACAATAACCTCCTCTGATTTTGTTCTTATGTCATTTCCCCGTGTCTAAGTTTATTTATCCTTAAAGAAATCAGATGCAACATCACCTTCTGTTATAGACTAATGTTTATGTCCTCCCAAAAGTTATATGTTTAAGCCTTAATTCCCAGCATGGTTGTATTTGGAGTTGGGTCCTTTAAGGAAGTAATTACAATTAAATGAGGTTGCAAGGGTGGGACTCTGGTCCAAAAGGATTAGTGTTCTTAGAGACACAGAGAGCTTGCACTCTTTTCCCTGCCCTGGCAGACCCACACAGAGGCGGTCATGTGAGCACACAGCTAGAAGGTGGCTGTCTGCAACCCAAGGGGAGAACTCTCACCAGGTACCAACCTGGTGACACCAGGTTGACACCTTCATGTTGAACTGCTAGCCTCCAGAATTGTGAGAAAATGCATTTCTGTTGTTTGAGACCACTCCCAGTCTGTGTTTTTTCCTTATGGCAGCCCTAGAAAACTATGGTACCTCCTCAGTCAAGTCTTTTACTTGTTGACACTTCTTTTATCATGAATGTTTGTCACAGTACTTTATTGTATTGCTCAACTGATACATCTTATATGAATGAAATAAACAAAAACTTATATCCCTCCTTTTGGATGAATAAACTCACCATTCAGTTACTTGTGTGTACATGTTAACGTGACTGATTAGCTCTAGGTGCATTATCAAAACCCTGAATGTCTTCTCTTTGTAGTCTGAGGGCTAGTAGGTGCCAATGTCATCTATTTGTCTCTAACTTTAAAAGTAATGGTCCAAAAGTAGTACATACAAAGGTAACAAATGAGTCCCTCACTTTGTGTTCATCCATGACTCAAACTTGTTTCTTACTTTCATACAAGTGCTAGCTTGTATCTTTAAACAACTGTAAAAAGGAAGACCACCCACTGGCTTGTGGCCCCTGTGCGGAGCATGGCACATTATTCTGTGACTGAGCACATCTGTTCTGCACACAGTAGGCCATTTCCAATTCTGAATCTACCTCTTGCTCTCTGTGAAGCTATATAGCAATATCCTCAGCCTTTCAATGTGTCAGTTATTCATCTAAAAAATAAGAATGTCAACCTGTCAGACTTGTGCATGTAAACTGAATTGATACATGTAAATTACCTGGAATAACCCCTGACACGTAGCAAGCACCCAGTAATTACGGAAACTGTAATATTTGCTACGTATACATGTGCAGGGCCTAAGACGTATGTTTTTCCATTAATGAATATAAAATTGCCACATATGGCAATAGCAATAATACATTTTGCACTTCCTCTGAAAGACAGGGTTGCAGAGAACTTTTCATGGTATAACCTAGTCACTTAACCACTGAGCAGTCAGTCAGTCACCTCTAACAAAAAAGAAAGTGGTATTTTGCAGGATGAATGTGTCACTACTTGTCATTGGCCACAATGCAAAAGGCAATTTGCTCCATTTTAATTTGATTTTGTTCCATCTTTTAGAGTAATTACTGGACAATTATTTTGTCATAAGCTGTATGCTCAATAGGCAAATCTGGCTTCATGAGATTAAGAAACTCATTTTCTCTGATGTGCTTTGCCCCTCTTTGACCTTCAGTTTCTGAAAACATATTTTTCAGGTGTTCTCTTTAGAATTGATTTTTTTTTTTTTACCCTTTTTCATTTCCCTGTCATTGTTTTTCTTTACTGAAATTCCTTCTCTCTTACAGCCAGCAAGCTAACTGACCCCAACTTTGCATATAGCAAATGTTCATTAAATATTTTTTTAAGTTCCTGTGTTTATCTTACATGGTTTATCTTAAATGGAGGCAAAATGAATATAATAAGTGGCCTTAAAGAACTCATAAGCCAAAAAAAAAAAAAAAAAAGAAAGAAATGGTAAAGTAAGACACAGATCCTGCTGGATAATATATACTTTAAAATATTTTATCTTAATAAGAAAGACTTTCCTCCTCTGGGCCCTCACAGTTACTCTGTATCTCTCCAACATGGCACCATCTACTTAGAAGGGTGGTTATGAAGAAACAGAAAGTAACAGAAAACAGAGTAATAGTTTGAAAGTTATGTGCACATTTTTCGTTTCCAACTTTCTCCGTGCGTGACCTTTATCCTAGCTGACCTGTCCTACCTATCCTTTCTTGGGGGTGAAGTGGGGTAGTTAAGTTAGGATTTATTTGACAAGAAATGAGAACGTAATTTTCAGCTTCTGACATATAGTACCAAATGCAAGTTCAATTACTATTTTGAGAGGAGATTTTTCAAATATATTTATTCTGTTTTTAACATATCAAGGTCTAAGATTGAAACAAGTTCTCTGGGCTTTGGCTTAAGTTGATGGTATCAGATAATTGAGGTGTGATATTAAAATCAGAGGCAAGAGGGGAGGCCTCTTAAGAAACACAGGAAGTGTCAAAGTCAACTTGACCAGGGTGGTCAGACATCTGAGATCTTGAGGGACAGGTTCCCCAAGCATCTCTTGGTTCATCTCCAGTATAAGTGGATGAGATGTGGCTAGGAAGCTTGAGGAGGGAAGTGTCATGATGTGGTGAGGTGGCCCTACTGGTCAGCAGAACTGATTGTCTGGTCTGAGACTAGATGGCACCCACAGAATCCTGAAAGTTCTCAGTACTTGAGAAGTTGAAGGGAACCCATGGCAACCAGACTGCTTCACTGCATGTCATTACTGGTGATGAAATAAAAATTCATATTTTAAGATAAGAAAATTTAAACATTTTAATCTGCCAGTTTGGACCTCTTCCCTCCCCTCCAGTGTGCTATGTACGTCTGCACTATGCATTAGCCAGACCAGCCCAATGGCAGAAATACCTGCCCAACCATAAAGACCAGTTTTTTCTTTTTGTGGTGCCAACAATGTAACTCCTTAGAAGACAACATTTCTTTCTCAGTCCCATAAACGGTCGTGCTCACCCTCTTACATGGAAACATCTTTGATGAACTTTACATACAATGCTGATATATCATTTCCCTTAAAGACAACAATTGGTGCAGAACAGACTGGTCAGATGACCTGGGAGATACTGGGGTGCACTGATTCTAAGTTCTTAGGTTAAATACTTACTTATGACCTTATTAATGTTACTATGTTGTATTCTGCCTATTTAACAAGATTGTTTCCTGCATTACCAAATGTGTGACTGAACCTCTGATAAAATTAATAATGATTCAGTTCAGTTCAGTCACTCAGTCCTGTCTGACTTTGCAACCCCATGGACTGCAGCATGATAGGCTTCCCTGTCCATCACCAACTCCCGGAGCTTACTCAAACTCATGTCTAAGTTGGTGATGCCATCCAACCATCTCATCCTCTGTTGTCCCCTTCTCCTCCTGCCTTCAGTCTTTCCTAGCATCAGAGTCTTTGCAAATTAGTCTGTTCTTTGCATCAGGTGGCCAAAGTATTGGAGCTTCAGCTTCAACATCAGTCCTTCCAATGAACTCCCAGGACTGATTTCCTTTAGGATTGACTGGTTGGATCTCCTTGCAGTCCAAGAGACTCTCAAGAGTCTTCCCCAACCCCACAGTCCAAAAACATAAATTCCTTGGCACTCAGCTTTCTTTATAGTTCATCTCTCATATTCATACATGACTACTGGAAAAACAATAGCTTTGACAAGATGGACCTTTGTTGGCAAAGTAATGTCTCTGCTTTTTAATATGCTGTCTAGGTTGGTCATAGCTTTTCTTCCAAGGAGCAAGCGTCTTTTAATTTCATGGTTCCAGTCACCATCTGCAGTGATTTTGGAGCCCCCTAAAATAAAGTCTGTCACTGTTTCCATTGTTTCCCCATCTATTTGCCAGGAAGTAATGGGACTGAATGTCATGATTTTAGTTTTCTGAATGTTGAGTTTTAAGCCAACTTTTTCACTCTCCCTTTTCACTTTCATTAAGAGGCTCCTTAGTTCTTTACTTTCTGCCATAAGTGTGGTGTCATCTGCATATCTGAAGTTATTGATATTTCTATGATGATTAGGTGACTTGAAAGAAATAACCGAATATATAGTCTTATAGGATCAATGACTGAAGTAGTAATAACTCTAGAGACAAAGGAGCAATACTAGGGAATCTTATCTTGGATCATCATAGGCTAATAAGACAGGTGGTTAAAAGGCTTTTTGGATACTGTCAACAAGGCTAGTCGAGTAATAGCACATTGAGTGACTTAACAAGGTAATCCTAGTCTGATTTGGGAATGAGCATTTCTAGTACTGTGGTACAAATTGGTCACAAAATGCCTCTCAAACATATTGAAATGCAGACTGAAATGGAAGGGACTTTAAAGTAAAGACTAGCCCACCCTTCAATTCTGTAAGAATCAAGTCAGTAGCCACTACAGTGGCTATGGGTGACCTATAGTACACCCTGAAAGGAATTTAGGGTAAAGATCAAAATGAGGCACTTTGTGTTCTAGGAAAACTTACAGAACTGGCCCTCAGATAGTTAGATTTCTCTTTCTCTCTCTCCTTTTTTTGGGGGGAGGGGAGAGCACAATAACACACAACGAACTTTATTGTGCAGTGTTTGGACAGGGGTGCATAAGAGGGACGGAGAAGGCAATGGCAACCCACTCCAGTACTCTTGCCTGGCAAATCCCATGGACCGAGGAGCCTGGTAGGCTGCAGTCCATGGGGTCGCTAGGAGTCGGACACAACTGAGTGACTTCACTTTCACTTTTCACTTTCACTTTTCACTTTCACACATTGGAGAAGGAAATGGCAACCAACTCCAGTGTTCTTGCCTGGAGAATCCCAGGGATGATGGAGCCTGGTGGGCTGCCATCTCTGGGGTCGCACAGAGTTGGACACGACTGAAGCAACTTAGCAGCAGCAGTAGCATCGTAAGAGGGAAAGTTTCTCATGGCATGAGTCCATTCAGAGGCTATGGTAAGTGGGCTAGCCCCAGAAGAGGAAGAGGGCAATAGACCTTCTGGGGCAGAGGGAGATAGAAATGGGAACCTATGTGTCTAGGAGATGTCAAGATAGATGTTTTAACTTGAAAATTTTAAGGACCCAGCTCCTTACATCTTACCATACAGAAAGAAGCAATGAAACCATTGACTAAGATATCTGAAGCTGAAGCTCAATTCTTTGGCCACCTGATGTGAAGAGCCAACTCCTTGGAAAAGACTTTGATGCTGGGAAAGATTGAGGGCAGGAAGAGAAGGGAGGGGGGTACAGAAGATGAGATGGCTGGATGGCATCATCAACACTATGGATATGAGTTTGAGCAAACTCTGGGAGATAGTGATGGACAGGGAAACCTGGCATGCTGCTTAGTTCATGGGGCCACGAAGAGTTGGACATGACTTAGCAATTGAACAAAGATATCTGTTCTCATGAATAGCAGTAACTTTTACCAAGATGTGTGCTTGACCCGGCAATCCTACTACTGGGCATATACCCTGAGAAAACCATAATTGAAAAAGACACACATACCCCAGTGTTCATTGCAGCACTATTTATAATAGCAAGGACATGGAAACAACCTAGATGTCCGTGGAGACCACCTATATGTCTGTAAACAGAAGAATGGGTAAAGAAGTTCTGGTACATATATACAATGAAATATTACTCAGGCATAAAAGGCAATGAATTTGAATCAGTTCTAGTGAAGGGAATGAAGCTAGAGCTTGTTATACAGTGAAGTAAGTCAGAAAGAGAAAAACAAATGATTGCATCTTAATGCATACATATGGAATCTAGAAAAATGGTACTGATGAATCTATTTGCAAGGCAGCAATAGAGATTCAGGCATAAGAGAACAGATGTATGGACACAGCAGGGCAAGGAGAGGTTGGGATGAATTGAGAGAGTAGCATTGAAATATATACATTACTATATGTAAAACAAAGAGCTAATGGAAAGTTGCTGTATAACACAGCAACTTGTGCTCTGTGACAACCTAGAAGGGTGGGATGGGGTGGGAGATGGGAGTGAAGTTTAAGAGGGATAGGACATATGTATACCTATGGCTGATTCATATAGATATATGGCAGAAACCAACACAACATTGTAAAGCAATTCCTTCAATTAAAAATAAATTTTAAAAAAAAGATGTGTGCTTGATTGCACATACACCTTTGTCAAGATCTAATATATACTGCCCTCCCCTTACCTCTTTGGGAAGGGGCTTTCTGAATGACTGCCTCCCGGGTTATGATTCTCAACTAAAATTTTCCATCTTTCTCAGATGACTATTGACTCATTTTTTGTCAACAATGGGAACAGAGTCAAACTTAAACCTTCAGAGCAAGCCAGAAGCAGGTAGACAAGAAGCATGGCCCTGAGGTTGGAAAGTGTCAGACAGAAAGATGCTTTCCCATTTTCTCTTGCAAGGAGGTTGTTCTATGAGTTTTTTGAGAAAATAAGAGGAAAGGAGACAATATATGAGACAATAAAATATTTCAATTGATCAAAACAAACTGGTTCAATCAAGGGGTAGCCAACTATATGTCTGGTGGCCAAATCTAGCCATTGCCTATGTTGTAAATAGAGTTTGGCTGAGAGCAACCATATCCATTTATGTGCTCTCTATGACCACTTTTGTGCTATAATGACAGAGCTGAACAGTTTCAGCACAGATCCTATGGTTCACAAAGCCTGAAATATTTACTATCTGGTCCTTGGCAGAAGACATTTGCAACCCCTGCTCTAAAGCATCAGGTAGAATTTATTTTAAAATGTAATGTGCAGTTATTTCTCTTGCTATTTGATGGCTCAAGTGGAATTCTAGAGTTCAGCGGTGAACTTTCTCTTTACTGCTAGTAAAATATACGTTAAACTAAGTGCCTGTGACATCTGTATATAATTATCACTGCTAGCCACAGAGTAGGTACAATATTTGAAGACTGAATTTATATTATTTTTCTCTGCTTTTTCAAGATAACTATATTTTTTATATATTTCTTAGCAGGTGGTGCTAGGGGTAAAGTCCCTCCTGCCAATACAGGAGACATAAGAGATACAGGTTCAATCCCTGGGTCAGGAATATCCCCTGCAGGAGGGCATGGCAACCCACTCCAGTCTTCTTGCCTGGAGAATCCCTATGGACAGAGGAGTCTGGCAGACTAGAGTCCATAGGGTTGCAGAGACTTAGACACTACTGAAGTGACCACTGCACGCATGCACACACGTGTCTATTTCTGGCCAGGAAAAACCCCTGGCAGATACTATTTTGTTTAACCTGTGACTTCAAGTAATCCTACACTTAACTAATGAAAGATAATTATTCTGTTTCAAGAAACTTCTGTTACAGTTGAGAAGGGTATTTTTAGGTATAATTTTCATTTTTCTTGATGCAATTTGAAACCATTTGTTTATTTCTCTATGTAGGTGGAAAACATCTGACCAACCTGTTAACAGAGATTCTTATATTCTTGATAATAGTTATTAACAACCTTCAGCTATTCTTTCTTCAATAGTAAACTAAGTTTATGTAGCATATCTTCATAATGATTGGCTGCTCTTAAGTACAAAGCTGTGATTGTTAGGACATGAATATCAGTTTTTTGCCAATTCAAGAATGTCACTTGCCATCTGCTTCTATAAGAATAAAGTCACTAGCCACTGCAGTTTCTAACCTTTAACACACCCTGAAAGGAGTTCAGGGTGAAGGTCAGGAATTAGGTACTCTGTGCTCTGGGAAAAATTGGCAGAATAAGTCTTTAGATAGTGGTTTCAGGAGAAAATGTTATGAACCCAATTTCTTATATCTTCTCATACTCAGAAAAGCACTAAAATCATTAATAGAGATATCTGCTCCTTGTGACTAACAGCAACAATTATGCGACTAGCAGCAACCTTCTATCAACAAGTATGCTTGATGGACATACTCCCTTCACCAAAATCATATATACACTGACCTCCCCTAGCATTTGTAAAAGACAATTCCTCAAAACTATCTGAGAGGTTATCTCCCAGACTATAGTCCTCAGTATCCCCCCAATAAACTGAACTTACAGCTCTCACGTTGTGTGCTTTTTTCTTCCAGTCAACAGTTTTGGCAACCACAAAGGAAACCAGAGCAGACTTCTTTCCATTGCCTGAACTCTGTGAAGATCTAATCCTTGGTATCAGCAGAGGCTTCTTGTGTCCATTCACCTTCTTGGAGAGTTCAAGAGAATTTCAGTGAGTCTTTCCTGGTTCTCTGATTTTCTGATTATTGGCTAATAATTCTGAGTTTTATTTGGCCATGTATAACAGATATCTGTTGGAGACAGATATAACAGATGGAGAAGCTCTATACAGTCAAAAAAACAAGACCAGGAGCTGACTGTGGCTCAAATCATGAACTCCTTATTACCAAATTCAGACTGAAATTGAAGAAAGCAGGGAAAACCGCTAGACCATTCAGGTATGACCTAAATCAAATCCCTTATGATTATACAGTGGAAGTGAGAAATAGATTTAAGGGCCTAGATCTGATAGATAGAGTGCCTGATGAACTATGGAATGAGGTTCATGACATGGTACAGGAGACAGGTATCAAGACCATCTCAATGGAAAAGAAATGCAAAAAAGCAAAATGGCTGTCTGGGGAAGCCTTACAAATAGCTGAGAAAAGAAGAGAAGTGAAAAGCCAAGGGGAAAAGGAAAGATATAAGCATCTGAATGCAGAATTCCAAAGAATAGCAAGAAGAGATAAGAAAGCCTTCTTCAGTGATCAATGCAAAGAAATAGAGGAAAAGAACAGAATGGGAAAGACTAGAGATCTCTTCAAGAAAATTTGACATACCAAGGGAACATTTCATGAAAAGATGGCCTTGATAAAGGACAGAAATGGTATGGATCTAAAAGAAGCAGAAGATATTAAGAAGAGATGGCAAGAATACACAGAAGAACTGTACAAAAAAGATTTTCATGATCCGGATAATCATAATGGTGTGATCACTCATCTAGAGCCAGACAAACTGGAATGTGAAGTCAAGTGGGCCTTAGAAAGCATCACTATGAACAAAACTAGTGGAGGTGATGGAATTCAAGTTGAGCTATTTCAAATCCTGAAGATGATGCTGTGAAAGTGCTGCACTCAATATGCCAGCAAATTTGGAAAACTGAGCAGTGGCCACAGGACTGGAAAAAGTCAGTTTTCATTTCAATTCCAAAGAAAGGCAATGCCAAAGAATGCTCAAACTACCACACAACTGTACTCATCTCACTCGCTGGTAAAGTAATGCTCAAAATTCTCCAAGCCAGGCTTCAGCAGTATGTGAACCATGAACTTCCAGATGTTCAAGCTGGTTCTCAAAAAGGCAGAGGAACCAGAGATCAAATTGCCAACATCCGCTGGATCATGGAAAAAGCAAGAGAGTTCCAGAAAAACATCTATTTCTACTTTATTGACTATGCCAAAGCCTTTGATTGTGTGGATCACAATAAACTGTGGAAAATTATGAAAGAGATGGGAATACCAGACCACCTGACCTGCCTCTTGAGAAATCTGTATGCAGGCCAGGAAGCAACAATTAGAACTGGACATGAAACAACAGATTGGTTCCAAATAGGAAAAGGAGTAAGTCAAAGCTGTATATTGTCACCCTGCTTATTTAACTTCTATGCAGAGTACACTATGAGAAACGCTGGACTGGAAGAAACACAAGCTGGAATCAAGATTGCCAGGAGAAATATCAATAACCTCAGATATGCAGATGACACCGCGCTTATGGCAGAAAGTGAAGAAGAACTAAAAAGCCTCTTGATGAAAGTGAAAGAGGAGAGCAAAAAAGTTGGCTTAAAGCTCAACATTCAGAAAACGAAGATCATGGCATCCGGTCCCATCACTCCATGGGAAATAGATGGGGAAACAGTGCAAACAGTGTCAGACTTTATTTTTCTGGGCCCCAAAATCACTGCAGATGGTGACTGCAGCCATGAAATTAAAAGACGCTTACTCCTTGGAAGAAAAGTTATGACCAACCTAGATAGCATATTCAACAGCAGAGACATTACTTTGCCGATTAAGGTCCATCTAGTCAAGGCTATGGTTTTTCCTGTGGTCATGTATGGATATAAGAGTTTGACTGTGAAGAAGGCTGAGCGCCAAAGAATTGATGCTTTTGAACTGTGGTGTTGGAGAAGACTCTTGAGAGTCCCTTGGACTGCAAGGAGATCCAACCAGTCTGTTCCAAAGGAGATCAACCCTGGGATTTCTTTGGAAGGAATGATGCTGAAGCTGAAACTCCAGTACTTTGGCCACCTCATGCGAAGAGTTGACTCATTGGAAAAGACTTTGATGCTGGGAGGGATTGGGGGCAGGAGAAGAAGGGGACGACAGAGGATGAGATGGCTGGATGGCATCACTGACTCGATGGACACGAGTCTGAGTGAACTCTGGGAGTTGGTGATGGACAGGGAGGTCTGGAGTGCTGCGATTCATGGGGTTGCAAAGAGTCCGACACGACTGAGCGACTGAACTGAACTGATAACAGATATCTGGGCCCCCAGATGAAATGCTGGAGAATGACCCTCCAGTTGAAGGGTACGGCTCATTTAAGAGACAGTGAACAGTCTAAACTGGGTGATAGGTATGGGGCTGGCCTAACATTTTTCCTAAATGTGGGCCTATCAGAAAGCCAGTCTCCAATGAACACTTCAGTCAGGTTTATGCATTTACAAAACTTATACTTACAAGTAGTTACTTGAGAATTAAAAGGAAATCTTGTATTGAAAATGGTCAAAATGGGGCTCTTTTATTGCATATGCAGTGAAGGAAAGCCAGCTTTATAAAACATCTTGGAATTCGGATCCTGAGGGAACAAGTCTTTATAGAAAAACTTGCATTTTTCCCCATGTTTTGTGATGTAAATACTCGACTAGGGCTTTCAGGGACATTTACCTCACCTAGATCTTCTCTAACTCCTGAGACTGAGGGGGGAAAGAAAAAAAACAACAGAGAGAAACCTGTCTTTTTAAACTTGTCTTATTCCAACTGTTATTATAAACTGCTCAGTCACTTCAGTCATGTCTATTTGAAATCGCAAGGACTGTAGCCTGTTAGGCTCCTCAGTCCATAGGATACTCTAGGCAAGAATACAGGAGTGGGTTGCCATGCCCTCCTTCCGGTGATCTTCCCAACCCAGTGACTGAAGCTGTGTCTCTTGCTTAGTTTAAAAAATGAAGCTATGAGGTCTCTGATTGTGTCTGTCTATGTGTGCGTTGTAAAGATATGTCTTTACCTCTACCAGCTACTAGTAGAATTTGTAAATGAGTGTTATTTAATTGTCTTAAAGAAGATTAAGTAATTATATAAACTCTCAGAAATATAAAAGAAACTAACCCAAATGAATATAAGTTTCAAATGAACTAGGAAATATTCAGTATTAAATTAATGTTTGGTATTGAAGTTAGTTAAAATTTGTTGGCTTAATCAACACAAGCATGCCTTTAGAATCATCAATAATAAATACAATATTTTTATTGTAGCTAGGTTTACTGGAAGTCAAATAAGATCTTATATCTGTTGCAAATGTCAGCAAGAAAAATAAATTTGTATGATGAAAACTGTCATAAATATATGTAAATGAGAAAAGACTTTTTAGATAAGCTCTTTTGGAATAATTATGTTTTAGAAATGTATACTTAAAAACATTCTCTCCAAATATTTGTTAACTTGAAACTATAGCATTTTGTCAAATTACGTTAAATGACTGATGCTTATTAAATATCTAGGTCATTCCCAAATAAAATACGATACTGAAATATTAATCACTGAACACTAGCTTTCTTTTATAATAAAATTAAAGATATTTAGGAATATTAATAAAAACCTTGTGTCACACTGATATTTTTTCTAAGAAAACATGTTTTTAAAAATTATTGATATTTATAAGCTTGATAATATATGAATGCTAATGTAAAATTGTTTACTTTTTAGTTTTCACTAGAAATTGTAAGAGTCAAAAATTCTAATTTAAATATGTAATTAAAGCTACTAGAAATAATATGGGAGACATTTCAGTATACAAGGGAAGTAGGATGTGTGTTTCCAGTAAAAGAAGGTATGAGAAAAAAACAAACATTTTGTTAAGAAAAAGCAAGTAATTTGCCTTAAAGCTGGCTATTTCTAAATAGGACAGAACATGCATTTGTGGTCAGTCATGTCCAACTCTTTGTGACTCCATGGACTGTAGCCTGTCCATGGGATTTTCCAGGCAACAATACTGAAGTAAGTTGCTACTTCCTTCTTCAGGGGATCTTTCCAGTCCACGGATTGAACCCATGTCTCCTGTTTCCTGCATTGGCAAGCAGATTCTTTACCACTAAATCACCTAGGAAGGCCATGATAGAACATGAGGAACAAATTAATGTGGATATAGAAAGCTGTAGAAGGTTTGTGAGATGGAAAAAAACCTTTAGGTAGTTAGAATAGGAAAAAGGAGTCCAGAATATCACTACCTCAGATATGAACAAGAACTAAGAGCCTCTTGATGAAAGTGAAAGAGGAGAGTGAAAAAGTTGGCTTAAAGCTCAACATTCAGAAAATGAAGATTATGGCAACTGGTCCCATCACTTCATGGCAAATAGATGGGGAAACAATGGAAACAGTGGCTGACTTTATTTTGGGGGGCTACAAAACCACTGCAGATGGTGACTGCAGCCATGAAATTAAAAAATGCTTACTCCTTGGAAGGAAAGCTATGACCAACCTAGACAGCATATTGAAAAGCAGACATTACTTTGCCAACAAAGGTCCATCTAGTCAAGGCTATGGTTTTTCCAGTAGTCATGTATGGATGTGAGAGTTGGACTATAAGGAAAGCTGAGCACCGAAGTTTGTTGCTTTTGAACTGTGGTGTTGGAGAAGACTCTTGAGAGTCTCTTGGACTGCAAGGAGATCCAACCAGTCCATTCTAAAGGAGATCAGGCCTGGGTGTTCATTGGAAGGACTGATGTTGAAGCTGAAACTCCGATACTTTGGCCACCTGCTGCGAAGAGCTGACTCATTTGAAAAGACCCTGATGCTGGGAAAGATTGAAGGCAGGAGAAGGGGACGACAGAGGATGAGATGGTTGGATGGCATCACCGATTCAATGGACATGGGTTTGGGTAGACTCTCACATTTGGTGATGGACAGGGAGGCCTGGCATGCTGCGGTTCATAGGGTCGCAAAGAGCCGGACACGACTGAGCGACTGAACTGAACTGAAAAGACAAGGAAGGAAAAAGCCTGCAAAAACAGAACAAAGGAAGATCCGAGGACCGGATTGAGACCTCAGGTAGAACAAACAGCACTCCTGGCTAGCCCAGTTTACATAGGGCTGGCGCAGGGGGAGGGAAAAAACATGAAAAGAGGAGCCAAAGAGCCGGGGGTCTCTCTCCTGTGTGCGATTGTGCTCTCTCTCTTTCTCTCTCTCTTCTCTTTGTGTCTTTTGGGTCAGCATGTCCTCAAGCCTCGAGGATGTATTTTCCTTTATTTTCTAAATAAAACTGAGCTGTAACACCGAGCTGTAACACTGTCTGAGAGCTGTGCCATGCAGAGGGCTTTAATGTCCGTCGCTTCAAATTTTTGTTGTGACGAGACTGAACCAAGGAAATTACATATTCCCCTGACAGAATTCTATGTGTGGTTAGAACTGATTAAGAGTAGAATAACTTTAAATGAGTTTTAATGTTAAAAGCAAAGTGGTGCAAACCTGAATTTCATTTCCCTATTAAGAGGACAAAGCTTTCTTAAAATATCGATCTGTTTTTGATGGCAGATTTAAATTTTCTTTACCTTTAACTGGTAATATGTTATAACATTCTATATTTGCCTTTGAAATCTTTTATTGTCACTTTGGTTAAGTGAATGAGCATTGTTTTACAGTGACGTATGATCCTATTTGATTAGTTTTAAATAATTTTGATTTTATTTCTTTGATGAATTTCCCCAAATCAAATTGTAATGAAGTTCCTTTGATCTCTAGCTAACTGGTATGCTTCAAAGGGCCCCTAACACATAGCTCCAAAGGGACATATTAAGCTAATTAGGCTCAACAATTAAATCACATGGGAAGCATTGTCAAATGAGTAATAAATCTTCTTAGGTTATATTGTATGGGTAAATATTATTTACCTAGATATTCTAGAAATTATATAGAATTTCTAACTATTTATTATGTCCTGGAAAAATGTTGTGATCTAGTTATCGACATAAAATGTGTGTCACAGCAGTAATTAACTTTCTTCACCAATTACGTTGTAGTCAGGTCTTTATCTTTGTCTTCTCAAGTCTTTGGTCATTCATCCAGTTATTGTTTTACTCTGGTGACTTTGCAAACATGCTTCCTCTTCAAGAAGATTTATAGCAAGGACTTTTTTTTTTTTTTTAAGTACAGGTTTCTTATAACTTTCAAACCATACAGCTGAATTGGATAAGATATAAAAGAATTCTAATGGGAAACTTGACTTCATTAAACAGTTGGCTAAAAAGGATTAGTTATATAAGACTGAGTGCACTGGTGAATATGATTATCATTTTTATGTTTTCTGTCTGAAACATTACTGACTTTTAATTTTATATTTTTCAGATATAAGGAAATCCTCCTCCTCAAGTTAATTATGACTTACAGCAATATGGTAAATTGTACCATTGAAAGAAGAATTGAAATATGTATCTTTTCTCTCTACCCAATCTCTCTAGAGGGTTGAAACTCTTAGGTTTCCAATAGCCTTATCAAGTGAATAAAGAAGGCCACCTCCTGACAGGTGCAGGAATCTCAAGAGACTTTGAGAATCTGGAGAAGAGAGGAATTCATCTAAATCTGTAGCTATCACAGGCAGAATCTGATGACTTGCCCTTGGCATGGCTTTCCTGGCCTTGAAAGTCCTTTTAAAAATTCAATCTGAGATTCCTTATAAAAAGTTTCAGCAAAGCCAATTTTAAGGAGCCAGTATGATTAATTGCACTTATGTAAATAATCAGGCCAAGTTTATTGAAACTAGGCTTATTTTGCAAACAAATTAGTCTTAGTTTGGCTCTGTTTAGTAGAAATTAGGGTGATTTTAGACAGAAAAAGTTTATGTCAGTAGATATTAAATTCTAATTTTGTTAACCTAGATTTGTATTTACTAGCATTCACTTCCAAGATAGTTCCCTATTATTATGCTATATTATTGCAAAATTTAATCAAACTATTAAAAAGACTGTATTTTTTTTTTTTTTCTGAAGCTTATCTTAGTAATCTATCTTTGGATGAAGATCAGATGCTCCATCCTGCAATGAGGAGATTATGCATACTGGAAAAAATGTGATTTAAAGGACTATCTCCAACCTAGATGGAAGGATGGGTACTCCTAACTAGCTCATGCATAGTGAAACTGAAGGGAATTGACTCTTGGATTAGTATTTCCCACTTAGGAAGGACCTCTGCACTGGACTGGTCATAGATATAACTCTTGACCTTTAAGTCACCTTAAAACAACACTCAAACAGAGGAGTAACCACACCAGGATAAGACCACAACATCAAAAGTAGACAGCTATCCCAAGATGCCGGATTTGACCCTTCTGATTATTTCTAGTGTTTTCTTAATTTCTTGGGCTTTCACAAATGTATCAAATGTTTTTCTATCATGAGCACAAACTTATGGAGAATTAAAAAAATTAATCCAGTTGTTGGGTTTATGATCAATTAACTATATCTAGTATTTCTGGGTTAGCTTTCTCTCTTCCAAAGCTCTAGTTAGATGTTCCTTAGGGAATTTATTCTAGAAGAAAGAAGATATAGCTCTATTGGGCCACTCTTGATATTACTATTAACAGATGGGACTCCCTCACTTGGCCAATCAATCATACTTGCTCTGACCATGGCCATAAATATGAATTTTCTTTAAGGTTACTTAAGCTCAATCAGAGCAAAGTTAAGGTTTGGCCAAAGAATATAACCTCCCTCAGTTGTGGGGTAAGTTTATATGGTTAACACCAGGCTACAGTCATTTAAGTTTAGGGCTCCTGTTTGTTGGGGGCAATTAAACCATACTAAGGATAATCAGGCTAATACACTAGGAAATTGGGCTGGGTGCTTAAGGACAATGTCAACATATCGTTTGCCTTAAAGATAAAGACTTGTATGAAACAGACTAAGTCAGACAACCTGGGGATACTGGGCTGCACTAATGAAAGTGGCTTAAATGTTAGCTATAATCTTATTAATGTTACTAGCTATAATACTTGTATTCTGCCTATTTTACAAAATTTTTGTTTCTTGCACAACCAAATGATTAACTGAGCCTCTGATAAATGATAACTAGGCAGCTTGAAACAACTGACCAAATGTATAGTTCTATATAAGATCAATGATTGTAATAGTTTAATTCTTTTTAGAGTTAGGAAGAAGCAAGAGGGAAGCTTATCCTGGACCATAACAGACTAGTAAGATAGGTATTCCAGAGACATTTGGCTCATGTTAACAGGGTTAGTCCAGTAATAGGGTTAGTAGGTTACAGGGTTAGTCCAGTAATAGCCCTTCATGTGACCTATTCTCCCCTGACCTGGGAATGAGCATTCCTAGCATTGTGGGACAAATTGATCATGAAATGTCTCCCAAATCATGGTTGAACTTATGACCAAGAGATGGCAGTGCCAACTAAACAATATCACTTGCCATCTGGTTCTTTAAGAATGAAGTCACTAGCCAGTGCAGTTCCTAACCTTCAGAGTGATGATCAGGAATGAGGCACTCTGCACTCTAGGAAAAACTGGCAGAACAGGCTTTCAGATAGATATTTTCAGGAAAAAATTTTATGAATCCAATTCTTGCATCTTCTCATACCCAGAAAAGCACTAAAATAATTAATGGAGACATCTGCTTCTTGGAACTAACAGCAACAATCTCGTGACTAGCAGCAACCTTATACCAATGTGTGTCCTTGATTATACATACCTCCTCTGCCAAAGCCAGATACATAGTGACTTCCCACCCCCACCCCCAAGTAATTCTAGGCTGTCTTCTAAACTATAGTCCTCAGTAAAGCCCATATAAAACTGATCTTATGGCTCTCACACTGTGTTTTGTTTTTTAAGTTGATATGTTTCATACAGTGGTGAAAGTTTGCATCCATCCAATCATATCTGTTTTACTTCAATCTCTACTGTGTTTGTGCATTTTAAAAGCGGGACAAGTACAAGTCTATAAATTCCAAAAAAATGAGAGATTTATTAGATCATTGGATTCCATATTCCCTGTCTCAACCAAAAATTCCTCATTTTAGAAATCCTATTATTCAGAGGACAAAATTCTATATTTCTCTTTAGAAAAAAGAATCAATGATCAATACAAATTATTAACTACTTGGTTATAAGAATGGATTTAAAAAATTTTAATGACAACAGTGTGGTAATCATTTTTATTTAAAGACTTTAAACTCTTAGTAATGCTATAAAATGATAGTAGATCTTATGAAATAGTAGTAGAAAAAAAATCTGTAGGATTTTTCTTTTAAATGTTTGTAATACATGTTAAATGTTCATATTGTAAACATAAAAGACCAGGTGTTCTGTCCTGCCAAATGCATATCTTTGTGAGAGAGATGCAAAAATATTTTTATTTCATAAATATTCATTAATTTTTGCTTTGTTTTAATGAATAGACTTTAAATGAAGCAAGAACATAGTCAAGAAAACCTCTAGTGAACAGAGACTTTAGAAAAGGACACACTCAAGCCCTGCCTCCCATCAAGTTAATGTGGTTATATGTAGTAGACTCATCAATGAATTCAATACGTATGATTTGTTGCCAAGGTCATGACGAGCACTATTCAAGTTGCTGTTGATACAGCAAATAAAGAAGATAAACTCCTCTTCTCTCATGTTGCTAACACTTTAGTGGGGAATGATAGACAATACAATAAAGACAAGTAAACAAGACAGTCTCCGTTAAGGCAAGTTATTTGGAGAAAATAAAATATACTATTAGAGAGTGACTGGTGCCTACACAAATAAAATGATATAGAGATATTTAAGGGCAGACATATTAGAAGAGTGGGGACAAGCTCTTCAGTGATCTGAAAAAAAAGCAGCAGAGAACTAAAGGAAATAGAAAACGCTATTGCAACTGGACAGAATGCTGTGTGCCTTGTGGAACTGTATTATTCTTCACTAAAAATACATTTCCTGCCCCTCTTTACCAGTCCAAATTCAAAACTCTCATTTTCTACAAATCCTTTTCCCAATTCATAAAACCATCTATTTTGTCTCCCTTAAAAAAGTTTAAATATCTTTCAGTGGTACTGGAAAACCAATGCTAAATAAACCAATGCAAAAATAAATGCTTTTGCAGGGCTCTCTGATGTCCTCAGGGTATATAATCATCTCTTCAAGAATGAGAATTGTGTCTCTTTACTTATTTTGTCCTCATAGTGATAATCCTTACATATGACATAAACAGATTAAGAATCCTGAGACGTGTTTAAGATCTACTGGGATTTGCCATTTAATCCTGAAATTCTGATTTACTCATTAGATTTTCTACCTCTAAAATAGTTTTATAAAAAGAAGAAGGAATGCCTCTGGGGATAATAAGTGCAGTACCTTGCACAATAGTTACTAAAGTTAGTTCATAAAAGTACAGGAGTTGAAGCTACTCAGATTGGGCATATTTACCAGTGTATCCTAGAAACTTAATCCTTGGTGTAAGGACTTAAATTTGCTTCTTAACTGCTGTTGTCAGTTCTCGGCCTTAAACTTTCAATGATTTTCTAGTGTTTTTCAATAGGATTTTCTTTCCTTTATTGTTGGTTTTTGGCAGCAATCCCTAAACATTGGTAGTTTTATGCAGAAACTTACATTAGAGGTTCTAATCTTCAAGAAAGATGATTACAAAGGTTACAACCCCTGCAAATGTTACAGGGGTTTCATAGTTAATAAACTGAACATGCCTCAGTGACGTAGTGCTATTTTTAAGTACAGAAACAAAACAATAATTTGAAATTGTATCCAGATCCATATTCAATCTTGAACAAGCATCTTGGCAGGAACAAAATGCATAAAAAGTGTGTATGGTAGCAAACGACTGTGTCCCTAAGAAAGACATTAATGTAAACTTTCATTCCAGTTAGTTTCCACTGATGATTGAGGAGATTTTTTAAAAAAATCTTTAGAATTATCAAATGATAGTCAAACAAAAATAGTCTCAAGTATTAAAAATGTTATTTATCCTGCTAGGTGTTTTAGAAGAGGATCTCAGGGATAGTGCTTTAGGTCACTTGTCTAATTTATAGGTTGGGATAAATAGGGGAAAAATCAAGAATAGGCATTCATTGAGTTGATGGGAGCCCCTGAATAAGGTAGAGGGATTCAAAATTTTGCTGTATGGACTCTCTTAAAAGGTGTGTCTTAAAAGGTAGGTCTTTAAAGTTTTTAATGTGAAAGATATCTGTATTTTGTTTTTATCTGATTCCAGAAAAATAACGGTCATACATTTGTGATAAATATGCTACTCTCAATATGCCAGAGAATTTGGAAAACTCAGCAGTGGCCTCAGGACTAGAAAAGGTCAGCTTTCATTCTGGTCTCAAAGAAGGCCAATGACAAAGAATGTTCAAACCACTGTACAACTGTGCTCATTTCACATGCTAGTAAGGTTGTGCTCAAAATTCTTCAAGCTAGGTTTCAGTAGTACATGAACTGAGAACTTCCAGATGTACAAGCTGGATTTCAAAGAGGCAGAGGAACCAGTGGTCAAACTGCCAACATTCACTGGATTACAGAGAGAGCAAGGAAGCTCCAGAAAACATCTACTTCATCCTCATTGATAACGCTAAAGCCTTTGACTATGTGGATCACAACAAACAGTGGAAAATTCTTAGAGGTGGCAGTACCGGACCACCTTACCTGTCTCCTGAGAAACCTGTTGTCAAGAAGCAATAGTTAGGACTAGACATGGAACCTCACCTGGACATGAGGTTTGAGAATGCGAAACCTCACTAGAGATTATCTTGAAACACAACACTGGTTCCAAAGTGGGAAAGGAGTATGACAAGGCTGTATATTGTCACCAGACTTATTTAAATTTTATGTAGAGTTCATTATGGGCTTCCCGAGTGGCACTAAGGCTAAAGAACCCAGCTACCAATGCAAGGGACATAAAAGATGCAGGTTTGATTCCTGGGTCAGTAAGATCCCCTGGAGGAGGGCATGGCAACCCACTTAAGTGTTCTTACCTGGAGAATCCACACTGAGAGAGGAACCTGGCTGGCTGCAGTCCACAGAGTTGGACATGAATGAAGCAACTTAGCATGCCCAAACACAAATCATGCAAAATGACAGGCTGGATGAACCACAAGTTAGAATCAAGGTTGCTGGGAGAAATATCAGCAACTTCAGATATATAGATAAGTTTGGTTCAGTCACTCAGTCACGTCCAACTCTTTACAACCCAATGGACTGCATGCAGCACGATAGGTTCCCTGTCCATCATCAACTCCTGGAGCTTGCCCAAACTCATGTCCTTCGAGTCATTGATGCCATCCAACCATCTCATCCTCTGTCATCCCCTTCTCCTCCTGCCTTCAATCTTTCCCAGAATCAGGGTCTTTTCCAATGAGTCAGATCTTCACATCAGGTGAGCAAAAGCTTCAACAACAGTCCTTACAATGAATATTTAGGACTTATTTCCTTTAGGATTGACTGGTTGGATCTCTTTGCAGTCCAAGGGACTCTCAAGAGTCTTTTCCAACACCACAGTTCAAAAGCATCAGTTCTTTGGTGCTCAGCTTTCTTAATACTCAAACTCTCACATCCATACATGACTACTGGAAAAACAATAGCTTTGACTAGACAGATCTTTGCTGGCAAAATAATGTCTCTGTTTTTTAATATGCTGTCTAGGTTGGTCATAGCTTTCCTTCCAAGGAGCAAGTGTCTTTTAATTTCATGGCTGCAGTCATCACTTGCAGTGATTTTGGGGCCCAAAAATAAATTCAGTCACTGTTTATATTGTTTCCCTATCATTTGCCATGAAGTGATCAGATCAGATGCCATGATCTTTGTTTTTTGAAAGTTGAATTTTAAGCCAGCTTTTTTCACTCTCCTGTTTCACTTTCATCAAGATGCTCTTCTGTCATTAGGCAGAAACACAAAAACAGGGTGCCATCTGTATTTCTGAGGTTTTGCTATTTCTTCCAGCAATCTTGATTCCAGCTTGCGTTTCATCCAACCTGGCATTTTGCATGATGTACTCTGCATATAAGTTAAATAAGCAGGGTGACAATATACAGCCTGAACTACTCTTTTCCCAATTTGCAACCAGTCCGTTGTTCCATGTCCAGTTCTAACCGTTGCTTCTTGATCTGCATACAGATTTCTCAGGAAGCAGGTCAGTGGTCTGGTATTTCCGTCTCCTTGAGAATTTTCTAGTGTTTGTTGTGATCCACACACTCAAAGGCTTTGGTATAGTCAATAAAGCAGAAGTGGATGTATTTCTGGAACTCTCTTGCTTTTTCTATGATCTAATGGATGTTGGCAGTTTGATCTTTGGTTCCTCTGTTTTCTCTAAATCAAGCTTGAATATATGAAAGTTCTCAGTTCACATACTGTTGAAGTCTCACTTGGAGAATTTTGAGCATTACTTTGCTAGTGTATGAGATGAGTGCAGTTGTACAGTAGTTTGAACATTCTTTGACTTTGTCTTTCTTTGGGATTGGAATGAAAACTGAACTTTTCAACTTCTGTGACCACTGCTGAATTTTCCAAACTTGCTGGCATATTAAGTGCTGCACTTAACAGAATCATATTTTAGGATTTGAAATAGCTCAGCTGGAATTCCATCACCTCCACGAGCTTTGTTCGTAGTGATGCTTCCTAAGGCCCACTTGACTTCACATTCCAGGATGTCTGGCTCTAGTTGAATGATCACACCATCATGGTTATCTGGGTCATTTAAGATCTTTTTGTTATAGTTTTCATGTGTATACTTGCCACCTTTTCTTAATATCTACTGCTCCTATTGTTAGGTCCATACTGTTTCTGTCCTTTATTGTGCTCATTTTGCATGAAATGTTCCCTTGGTATCTCTAATTTTCTTGAAAAGATCTCTAGTCTTTCCCGTTCTCTTGTTTTCATATATTTCTTTTAATTGATTGCTGAAGAAGTCTTTCTTATCTCTCCTTGCTATACTTTGGAACTCTGCATTCAAATGCATATATCTTTCCTTTTCTTCTTTGCCTTTAGCTTCTCTTCTTTTCTCAGCTATTTATAAGGCCTCCTCAGACAACTATTTTGCTTTATGCATTTCTTTTCCTTGAGGATGGTCTTGCTCACTACCTCCTTGTACAATGTCACAAACCTTTGTCCATAGTTCTTCAGGCACTTTGTCTATCATATCTATTCCTTGAATCTATTTTGTCACTTCCACTGTATAATCATATGAGATTTGATTTAGGTCATACCTGAATGGTCTGGTGGTTTTCCCTACTTTCTTCAATTAAGTCTGAATTTGGCAACAAGGAGTTCATGATCTGAGCCAGTCAGCTCCTGGTCTTGTTTTTTCTCACTATATAGAACTTCTCCATCTTCGGTTGCAAAGAATATAATCAAGCTGATTTTGGTATTGACCATCTGGTGATGTCCATGTGTAGAGTTTTCTCTTGTGTTGTTGGAAGAGTGTGTTTGATATGACCAGTGTGTTCTCTTGGAAAAACTATGTTTGCCTTTGCGCTGCTTCATTTTGTACTCCAAGGCCAAAGTTGCCTGTTCCTCTAGGTATCTCTTGACTTTTTACTTTTGCATTCCCACCCACCATGATGAAAAGGACAGTTTTTTTTTCAGTGTTAGTTCTAGAAGGTCTTGTATGTCATCATGGAACCTTTCAATTTCAGCTTCTTTGGCATTACTGATTGGGGCATAGACTTGGATTGCTGTGATATTGAATGGTTTGCCTTGGAAATGAATAGAGATCATTCTGTCATTTTTGAGATTGCATCCAAGTACTGCATTTCAGACTCTTTTGTTGACTATGAGGGCTACTTCATTTCTTCTAAGGGATTCTTGTCCATAATAGTAGATATAATGGTCATCAGAATTACATTCAGATAATGCCACTTTAATAGCAGAAATTGAAGAGAAACTAAAGAGCTTCTTGATGAGCATGAAAGAGAAGAGTGAAAAAGTTGGCTTGAAACTCAACATTTAAAAAACAAAGATCATGGTATCTGGTCCAAGCACTTAATGGCAAACAGAAGGGGAAAAAGTGGAAACAGTGACAGATTTTATGTTCTTAGGTGCCAAAGACACTGAGGACAGTGACTACAGCCATGCAATTAAAAGATTCTCGCTCCTTGGAAGGAAAGTTATACAAACCTATACAGTGTATTAAAAAGCAGAGACATCACTTTGCTGACAATGTCTGTATAGTCAAAGCTATGGTTTTTCCCAGCAGTCATGTACAGATGTGAGCTGGGCTATAAAGAAAGCTAAGCACCAAAGAACTGATGATTTTGAACTGTGGTGCTGGAGAAGACTCTTGAGAACCCATTGGATAGTTAAGGAGATCAAATCAGTCAATCTTAAAGGCAATCAACCTTGAGTATTCATTGGAAGTACTCATGCTTAAGGTGAAGCTCCAAAACTCTGGACACCTGATGTGAGGAAACAATCCATTGGAAAGGCTCTGATGCTAGGAAAGATTGACGGCAGAAGGAGAAGGGAGCAGCAGACAATGAGATGGTTAGATGGATTAGTGACACTATGGATGTGAGCAAACTCTGAGAGATAGTGGAGGACAGAGGAGCCTGATGTGCTGCAGTCTAGGAGGTCACAGATATTTGGACACAACTGAAGTAACTGAACATCAACAACAATAACATTTGAGTTAAAATCACAGTGGTATACAGAGACTGCCATAATGAAGTGTTTGGGAGCCCCTGCCATGGGGCTTAAAAGAGTATAGACTGCATGGGGAAGATGTGTGTCACAGACAACTCTACTTCCACACTTCACTGTGCTCTGAGCCCCACTTGGCACTCTACCTCTGCTACAGTGAGGTGACCATCTCCATGCACCCCTCCATGGGCTCTGGCAGATGCAACCCAACAGTTTCTTTCCTTGGGTCACCTAACTACCAATTACTGCTCAGAACTTCAACATGTTGAGTGTGGGATATTCTTCGTATCCAGCAAAGCTTTCAGAAATGCTGGACACTTAATATCTGAGGAGTCAGCCTGTCCAAAAAGTGATGGGAATTGACAGATAGAAAGGCTTCTGCCTTTCAGTCCCTAAGCAAACAGCTCTGACATTTCATAAAACTTCTGTGAATGTGTCATAAGCTGAGTAACAGTCACCTGTTTGGTGGCCAAATTGATAATACACCCTAGAATCAACTTTTGCATTTTTCATTTTTCATCTCCTTTCCTGTTCCTTAAGCTCAGATGCTCCTCACTGTTGCTAGCAATCAAGTCTTTGTCTCAGGCTCTTCAGGAGAATTGGAAGTAAAACAGTGGGATTATAGGAAAAGAAAGAGAAAAAAAAAAAAAAAAAAGGAAGAGGAATAAACCATGTTGCCCTTAAAAGAGTAGACAATTTATTTATGCCCTAAATTGAGGCAGTGAGTAACTTAGAGCAAGTGAGAGGGTTTTATAGGTAATTGGGATGTTTTTTGAATTTCTAATTGACTTAGAGCACAAGCTCCCAATGCCCCATTCTCCAGGGTTTCAAATGTGTGGCCTGAATGGAGACCTAGAAAAGTATATTTCCTTCTAATCTCAAGAGTGTTTGTCATTATTACATACTTCATAAACTTTATTAATTTACAATAGAAATCATAGGAGCACCATTATCTTCAACCTGTGAGGCAATGATTCTGCCAGTAATATTATTTTCTTGTTTTATTCCTATTCATCAGTGTGTGTCTGTGTGAAGAGAGAGAGACAGAGAGAGATTTGGTTCTTGTTTAATTGTTTTTAACTAGTTCATTGGCTATTCTTTGTTTTTAAGAAAAAAAAAGACAGTTTAATTTCAATACAATGTAGTTCATGACTCATATATTAATGTGGTCTATTTTCAGTTTATGGTTGATATAAATCCCTTAATAAATATTAAGATTTATTAACATTAAATTGTATTTATAACCTATTCTAAATTTTTGCAAAAGGTAATTTTAGGTTTCTGCACTAAATAAAGCATTTAGATGTCATGGATCACAACATGAGTTTGACCTACTGAGGACATTGCCAACTACTTATACTCCATTCCCATGAAATTTAGCATCTCCATGAGATTTGTGTGGAAATTCAATTTTCTTATATTATTCCATGTCACTGACTTTTAAGTAAGATAAATCTTAAAATGGCAAGGTGAAGTTGAGTTTCTTAGGATATGATATATGCACATATGTTCTGTGAAATATTTTCTTTGTAATTCCATTAGACATTTCAAAACACATCAAAATGAAAACATTTTTCAGTATCTAGTTTAATTGGAACTGCAAATGAGTCCTATTTGTTTTCAGGGTTGGTTTTCTTTCATTAAGTCAGAATTACTTGTTTTATAATTACATGTGGAAACAAATAGCCTTTTCAAAAGCTAATGAAAAAAATCACTCACTCGACTTTATTCCATATTTATATGGCTGTCAGAAAGAAGTAATCTTTCACTAACCTTCACCATAAGAAATTCATTTCTCTGTCTCAACACAATGAAAACTTTAATATACATATTTTCAAATCAGTCAAAATCGTAAACATTTTGAAGAGTAAACGAAAAAAATGTAAATATACAGCATTAAATTTGAACATGAGAGAAATAAAGTTTTATTTATAATGCCTGCCCATTTTAGAATAGTTCTTCATATAAAAAATCTAACAAGAAAAATCAGATTTCTAAATTTAAGATGATTGTTTATCTAGAAATTCTTCCCAAGAAGTAAATCTAATTCTAATCTTGAATAGAAAGAAACAAACCAAAGCAAAACAAAATCATAAACAAAAACAAAACCAAATTTCTATCTCTGTCTCTTACAAACTCACACACACACACACACACACTTAGCAATAGTAGAAAAAATCCTGTGACTGTCTATGAGCTATAATTTTGCTCTTTATTTAGCTTTGCTTAGCTTGCATTTATTAAGTACTTCTTATGTATCTATACTCTGCTGAGTATTTTATTTAGACTGTTTCATTGAATCCTCAAAGAACTCTATTCTCCATGATAATGGCATTATTTTACTATACTTAACTGGGGGTGAATTTAAAATGCAACTGAAACCATCAGCACAGCTTAATTTGAAATTTGAATGGACATAATTATACTTGCTACATGTTCATCAGAATTTCCATGGGCAATAATACTAAACTGCCCCTTGGCAGATCAGTGATTCACTAGCACAATATAGCAGTTTAAAATATCCTTATTCAGCACTTGGTGGGTCATTGTAGTGAACACTGTGGGATATCACTCAGCATCCTCCTCTAGTGATCTTGGCATTCACTTACTTCCCTTGTTGCTGGGCCTGTTGGCTACTGGCAGCTCATGGCAGAATCCCTCCACAGCTGAGAACTTCTCCCAAATTTGCTCCTATCTCTATTGTCTTATCAAGGCAAGAGTAAAAAAACCCCTACCAATTCAGGCCCTTTTGAAGGGCTATCCCATCCCTAGAGCTACAGCTTACCTGTATGCCAACAGGACTGAAGGTATAAAATGAGTGGATTGCAGCTGAAAGAGCTGCAGGATGCAGGATCCATCTAGTAATAGTTAGTTCTAAGGGAACTCTAAGAAAAATAAGCACAAAGACAAAAGAGGAGGCAAAACTAGGAACTTGCAGAATGTAAATATTTTGGAGCTGTAGCAGAGTATAAATACCTACGGCTATAGCAATCACCAAACAGTCAACTCCAAGCCAGACGGACATGAAACTTCACACCAAAGACAGATAAATCTTAAAATGGCAGGGTGAAGTTGAGTGAAGCTAGAGTGGTAAAAAAAATAGCTTATCTATAAAAAAACAAAGATAACAATTAGAATGCACTTTATACCAAAAACCTGATAAGCATGAATCAAAAGGAGTGAAATATTTAGTACTGAAAAAAAAACCTCACCATCCTAGAATTCTAATTCCTGAGAAATTATTTTTTAAAAGTGATAAAGACATAAAGATTTTCTCAGACAAACTAAAACTAAGGGAATTCTTTGCCAGTAGACCTGCCCTTCAAGATATGTGAAGAGTACTTTCAAGATTATAAAAAATGATTATGCTGGAAACTTATACCTATATAAGGACAGGAAGAGTGCTGAAGAAGGAATAAGTGAAGGTAAAACACAATTTTTTATTTGTATTATTCTTAAGCTAAAAGCTAGCTGTTTAAAGTAAGAATAGTAACAATATATTGGGTGATTTTTATCATGTGGATAGGTGAAATTAATGACAATTGTGTCATGATGGATGGGAGGGAGGACTTGGTAGTGCTCTTATAAGTGATCTTCACTGCACATGAACAGGTATAGTGCTATTTGAAAAGTGATTTATATTATTTTAAAATGTATAGTGCAAACTCTAGGACAACTACTAAATTGTTTTCTAAAGAAGTAAAATTGATATGCTAAGAAAAGAGACAAAATAAAATCATGTCCAATTAAAACCCAAGAAAAGCAGAAAAAGAAGAGATGGAAAAAGAAACAATGGGCAAATGCAATGAATAGAAAACTGTAGCAAACACAGTAGATATTTACCCAGTTATATCAATAATCACCTCAAATGTGAATGTTTGAAATGCACTGGTTGAAAAAATGAGATTCTATATTATAGAATATAGAATCTATATTTTTGCTTACAAAAATCCTACTTTAAATATAAAGACTCAGCTTTAAAGTAAAGGAATGGAGAAACACATACCAAGCTAACAATAATTAAAAGAACACTGAAGTAGTTATCTTAAGTTCAAATACAGTACTTCATGTTATTATGGATAAAGATATAAGTTAAGTAATGATAAACTTCCCTAGTGATGATAAATGGCTTCCCAAAATATAGATGATAAATGATAAAGGGCTTCCCTAGTAGTTCAGATGGTAAAGAGTCTGCCTACAATGAGAAGACCTGGGTTTGATCCCTGGGTTGGGAAGATTTTCTGGAGAAGGAAATAGCAACCCACTCTAGTATTCTTGCCTTGAAAATCCCATGGATGGAGGAGCCTGGTGGGCTACAGTCTATGGGGTCATGAAGAGTTGGACATGACTGAGTGACTAACACTGGGATGATAAAGCAGTCAATTCACCAAGAAAATGTAACAATCCTAAACATGTATGTGGCTAACAATAAAGCATGAAAATACATGAGGCAGTAACTGATAGAACTGGAAGAAGTAAACCAACACATGTTTATTCTTGGGGACTTGAATATCTTTGTTTCAGTAATTAATAGATTAAGCAAGTAGAAAATCAGTAAGAATGCAGTTGATATGAATAGCACCATAAATAGCCATGTGTAGCTGTTCTGTATAGTAGAGTTCTATTCTCTTGCTACTCAAAAAATGGTCTTTGGATCAGCAGCATTGCATTGCTCTGGTGCAGGCAGGGTTGCTCAGTTATGTCCGACTCTCTGCAACCCTTTGGACTGTAGCCCACCAGGCTTCTCTGTCCATGGCATTTTTCAGGCAAGAATGCTGGAATGGGTTGCCATTTTCCTCTTCCAGGGGATCATACCAACCCAGGGATTAAACCTGTATCTCTGGTGTCTCCTGAACTGCAGGATTCTTTACCAGCCGTGCCACTGGGGAAGCCCTCTTTGCTATGTGGCTTGTTAGAAATCCAAACTCTCCAGATGTATTGAATCAGAATTTTCATCTTTAGCAAAACACCGAGGTGATTTCAATGCAGGTTAAAGTCTGAGAAGCACTGATTATGAGAAAACTGAAACATTCTCCAGGATTAGACTAGGACATCTATTACTATGAATCATTATAATGATTATTTTTATCTATTGGTAAATATCATTGGATCACATTTAGAGATAAGAAACAGTAATAACAAGGAAGTATTGGCATCTTCTGGAAGTGATAAGCAATACATCTTTATTTCTGAGGGCAATCATCTTTGCAAACTTCTAAAAATACTTTCATGCTGTTCATGGGGTTCTCAAGGCAAGAATACTGAAGTGGCTTGCCATTCCCTTCTCCAGTGGACCACATTCTGTCAGACCTCTCCACCATGACCTGTCCGTCTTGAGTGGCCCCACACGGCATGGCTTAGTTTCATTGAGTTAGACAAGGCTGTGGTCCGTGTGATCAGATTGGCTAGTTGTCTGTGATTGTGGTTTCTGTCTGTCTGCCCTCTGATGCCCTCTCTCAGTGCCTACCATCTTATTGGGTTTCTCTTACCTTGGACATGGGCTTACGCTGGGCTGGAGGAAGCATAAACTGGAATCAAAATTGCCAGGAGAAATATCAATAACCTCAGATACACAGATGACACCACCCTTACAGCAGAAAGTGAAGAAGAACTAAAGAGCCTCTTGATGAAAGTAAAAGAGGAGAGTGAAAAAGTTGGCTTAAAGCTCAACATTCAGAAAACGAAGATCATGGCATCTGGTCCCATCACTTCATGGCAAATAGATGGGGAAACAGTGGAAACAGTGTCAGACTTTATTTTTCTGGGCTCCAAAATCACTGAAGATGGTGATTGCAGCCATGAAATTAAAAGATGCTTACTTCTTGGAAGGAAAGTTATGACCAACCTAGATAGCATATTGAAAAGCACAGATATTACTTTGCCAACAAAGGTCCGTCTAGTCAAGGCTATGGTTTTTCCAGTGGTCATGTATGGATGTGAGAGTTGGACTATAAAGAAAGCTGAGCACCGAAGAATTGATGCTTTTGAACTGTGGTGTTGGAGAGGCCTCTTGCAAGTCCCTTGGATTGCAAGGAGATCCAACCAGTCCATCCTAAAGGAGATCATTCCTGGGTGTTCATTTGTAGGACTGATTTTGAAGCTGCAGCTCCAATACTTTGGCCACCTGATGAGAAGAGCTGACTCATTTGAAAAGACCCTGATGCTGGGAAAGATTGAAGCCAGGAGGAGAAGGGGATGACAGAGGGTGAGATGGTTGAATGGACATGGGATTGGGTGGACTCCGGGAGTTGGTGATGGACAAGGAGGCCTGGCGTGCTGCAGTTCATGGGGTCGCAGAGTCGGACACGACTGAGCAACTGAACTGAACTGAACTGAAAGATACTTTCTACCCAAAACTATTTATGGCTATGCCTAGAGTAGATTATGCACAAATATTATATACATTATCCTTGCTCAAATCATATTTTATTTGTGGCAATAGCTCAGATATATTAAGTGCATCTTCTGAATAATCACACATATAATAGTCAGAGGAAGAGTCACAGGTGTGGGAGAATGATTTTAAAAAGTCATAGATTTATGAGATCATGTATATAATTGAGAAATGTGGAAGAGTGATGGCCTACATAATACAATATGATATCAGCAAACAATTTCCCAAGTAAAAAGAAAATGGATATTTTTAATGAGTGGTAGACACTGAAATGCCAAGCCACTCAGAGAACAGAGCCCATGAAATATAGGGAAGAGGGTAAAATAAATAAACTGTGGCATTTGGGCCTCGCTAACAGATACAACTACGAGAAAGAATAAACAGCATACACTCTGAAGAGCTGGGAGGAACCATGAGAAAAGTTGAAAACATTTACAGTAGAGCAAAGTGCCCTGAAAAACCCCAGCATCCTCAGAGGAATTGCAGAATCTTAAAGTTCTGCAGTCCCTAAATGGTCCTGAAAATATTTGGTGAAGCAAGCCAACTACATCCTAATATTTGTCTCAGAGAACATCACTGCCTTTAGCAGGTGGCTCTTGTGACTGATTCCCAAGCTGAACACACCGCTGTAGTACAGCCCCAGAGACTCTGCCGTTTATCAAGGTCCCAGCCTTAATAAGGTCCCTTACTACCAGGGAGCCTACACATGCAGCAAAGCCCAGCCAACTCTCCAGAGGTGCCACAGGCTTACAACCTTTCTTTCCTGCTGAGCAGATGAAGAGGTTCCTCATGTCTGTGTACTGTCCCATTTTGTCAAGCATTTTAATAACTGATTAACTGAGCCTATTTTGCTGGGTCTTGATGGCTTTTGTATTTTACATTGAGACTCCCTTTAGATTGTTGGATGTACTTGCTAAGAAATCATCAGCAAATCATCATACTACTGAATGATATTAGACATTCTTAGATAGAACTCATTACTAAATAGTTTCCCTGAAGATTAGCATAATGCCAGATAAGCCAGTCTGGGAAAAAAATCTTTAAACATTCTACCGAGCAAAGATTTGCAAACCAGTCATAAGTTTAAGCAGAAGAAGGACTTGCTTGATTTCTTGATTATGATAATATTTTTATTTTCCTTAAAAAAAAAAAAAAAACATTTATTGTTTGGAAACATTTCCTTATCTTAGATTTTTGGCATATTTTACTTGAGCTGTAGTGGATATAAGCAAGTGGTTTGAATGATAAAGGCATTGTTTTCTAAGTGGTATTGCCAGTTATTTGTGTTCCAAATACAAGATTCTGTCAGTAGAATGCTCTTCCTATTTCAATTTGGCAAGTCCACACTTTTGCTGCATCAACTGGTGAACTTGCTCAGAGGAAACAGTGCTAGTCCTTTGTGATATTTCACTATCTTACTGTGTGACCTCCTTGGCTTTGGATATCACTAAGAACATAAAGTTTTATTACAAAAGAGACTCTAAAAGAAATGTAACACATTATGCAGACAATATATAAAAATTTAGAGCACTGCAGTTATAATATTCAAATATTGCTTGTACGTGATACAATTTTTAAAGTCAAGTGTTTTCAAAGTTTGGAGAATCCTATGATCTTCTTGGGTGTCAAAGGATGACCATTTTTATGATTAAAAATGGACAAACTGGATTAAAAGATGCAGAATTTCAACAATTAGAATGCATAAAAAAGACCAAATTCTAGACCAACAATTCTACAAAACCATACTATTTGAAATTAAAAACTCATTTGATATGTTTAAGAGTACACTGTGTTTGGAGTAAAAAACTAAAAAAAAATAAAAATAAAAAATCTGCCAGCACAAATTCTTGGAATGGTGAACACCTCTCTTTCATATCCCATAATAAAAGGCATAGAGGAGTGGGTGCATTTTCTTAGAGATACCTGGCATTCACTGTAATATAGAAATGATAGGGACTACTCTATTTTGTCTATATATTGTAGCTTTTATTTAACAGAAATATGAATTCATAATGTAGCTAAGTGTGTTAAGTTGTCTTTAGATCCTATAAATATTTTTATGGTCCACAAATATTCCTGTTCACATTCCAGTAGTCATCTCCTGTACTGAAGCTGTTTACTCTTCTTTCCAAGTAAGTTAAATCCAATATGTCCATGTCTGTATCTATATCTGTATATTCATATCCAAACCTATCTATATTTATATAGTGATAGGAATAAAACCTCTTCCTTGAGCTTGATCTTTCTTGTGTTAATTATGGTTTCTTTTCTGTGTCACAAAATTAAACTAATCCAGATTTCCCTTTACTGAAAGAATATATCCCTTAAGTATATATTCCTTCTATATACCCTATAGAAGTAGATGGATGTTATCTGGGGATTTATAGTTTGTCTTTCCACAGTCACAATTTAGGAACATTAATATTGTTTTTCTTTAACTTTCCTCTCCTTCCATTCTTTCTTTTCTTTCATTGTCTCTTTTTTCCCTTTCTTCTTCCTTCCCTCTCTTCCTTCCTTCTTTCCTTCTTCCTCTCTTTCTGTCTCTCACACACACACAGATTCTCACACTCATGAGCATCATCATCACACTAAGTAAATAATACACAGGACTTGAGAAAAATCCACATGTATTTTGGATTTTTCCAAATACATAGAAAGGGATAATATTTGTAATACAAATGCATTTATAGATAGATCTACATTTTTATTTTCTCATGGTATTTAATACCATTAAAGCCCATTTCCACAAAAAAGAGCTATCTATGATGGTGAAATTATTAAAAATTATTAAAAATCATCAATACACATTATTAGGTTGTCTTTCCCACATTTTTCACTGATCTGTGACAATTCAGTGGATTATCAAGTTGAACAAATTTTTATCATTACATATGAGTGACTTCACTTTCACTTTTCACTTTCACGCATTGGAGAAGGAAATGGCAACCCACTCCAGTATTCTTGCCTGGAGAATCCCAGGGACAGAGGAGCCTAGTGGGCTGCTGTCTGTGGGGTTGCACAGAGTCAGACACGATGACTTAGCAGCAGCAGCAGCATGAACAATCTAATAAATAATGCCTTAAAATTTTATAGCACTGAATACTTTTTGAAAGCTTTCATATATATTATTCCAACTACAATGACCAATTATTTCACTGGGTTGACCTAGTCTATTACTGAAATTAGTAAACAAAACTTTTGTTATTAAACTAGAAATACAGTCAGTGATAGAAATTAAAGCTATTTATTCTGCAAAGTAGACAGCATAACTATATGTCTTTCACTAAATAAACAATTAGTTGCTTCAAGGACTAGGTAATCCATAATCTTATACAAAATTTCCTTCCCACTTCCAATATTTCACAGAGACACAATCTCATCACTGACACAAACTTCAGAATTCTCAATTTTAATCCAACATGCCCCAAACTAAATTAGTACTACCCACATCATTTTAAGCTTGAACCATCTTTTAAGCTGGAAACACAGTATGCCATTATTTTTCAAAGATAAGTCAGAAAGCCTGTATAGATAAAACTAAATCTTTTATCTCTAGGTAATTAAGAAGTGTCCCCATGATTCTTCTACCCTTCTCTAATTTTATATAATTTTCAACCTAATTCAATTTTGTCTTTTTAAAAATTATATAAATTTAAACTTGTGAAAATATATCCAAGGAATGATCATGAATATAAAATAGAACAGTAACTAGTAGCTAAAGCAGTAACAAAAATATATGCTTAACTTTATTGCTTTATGTTTAAACCATAAGTTAGTAGTGCAATTCACCAAGACTATCCATTACTTCTAAAGCCAGTAGTAAATGTATTTGGAATCCTGTTGATGTAACTCTCACTTAAGAAACTATAATGACTGATTCATCCAGTCATTCATTCAACAGATACTGGCCTTCTATTAAGCCCTCAATTAAAGTACTATGATAGGGATTGAGATAACAGAGAGATGACTTAGGTTCTGGCTCCAGTAGAAGACAGGTTAAAGCACAGAGTAATTTGGAATGTCATGGGAAGACTTTGTATGAGTGAAAGAGAACAAGTCAGAAAGATTTAGTCAGCATATTTAGCCTGGATATGAAAGCCTGTTTGAGGGAGGCATTTCTACAAATTATACATATTGAAGGGGCTTCCTTGGTGGCTCAGTGGTGAAGAATCTGCCTGCTAATGCAGGAGACATAAGAGGCCTGGGTTCAATCCCTGGTTTTGGAAGATGCCCTGGAGGAGGAAACGGCAACCCACTCCAGTATTCTTGCCTGGAGAATCCCATGGACAGAGGAGCATGGTGAGCTACAGCCCATGGGATTGCAAAAAGTCAGACACGACTGAAGCAACTGCACATGCATGCATACATATTTAAAACATCACAGTCTATGTCCGATGCAGGATACAGCATGCTTGGGGCTGGTGCATGGGGATGACCCAGAGGGATGTTGTGGGGAGGGAGGTGGGAGGGGGGTTCATGTTTGGGAACGCATGTACACCCGTGGTGGATTCATGTCAACGTATGGCAAAACCAATACAGTATTGTAAAATAAAATAAAGTAAAAATAAAAATTAAAAAAAAAACATCTTACAGACAAACAGTTTTAGCAATGCATTTGGACTTATAGAACCCATCTTAATAACTTATACTTTAATTGCTCATGTCTGATCCTATTCTATGATTTTGGAAGGAGATTCTTGAAAAGAGTTGTTTTTAATTATTATTTTTTCCTTTTGGCTCAACTTAATGGTTGAGTGCTTTTGAACTGCGATGTTGGAGAAGATTCTTGAGAGTCCCTTGGACAGCAAGGAGAGCCAAACAGTCCATCATAAAGGAAATCAGTCCTGAATATTCACTGGAGGAACTGATGCTGAAACTGAAACTCCAATACTTTGGCTACCTGATGTGAAGAACTGACTCATTTGAAAAGACCCTGATGCTGGGAAAGATTGAAGACGGGAGGAGAAGGGGACAACAGAGGATGAGATGGTTGGATGGCATCACTGACTTGATGGGCATGAGTTTGGGTAAGCTCCAGGAGCTGGTGATGAACAGAGAAGCCTGGAGTGCTGCAGTCCATGGGGTGGCAAAGAGTCGGACATGACTGAGTGACTGAACTGAACTGAACTGAATGGTTGAAAGCAAAATCAAGTATGTGCAAAGCCATTCAGAGTGCAAAGCCAAGGATGCTGCAGATATTTATGAATAAGTGCTTAAAATAAGTTTAACAAATCATACTAACATTTGGAGGATTCAAGTGTATGTAAGGAGAAACGAGGGAGAACTTGAGTTTTATCCTTTAATGGTAGAATAAAGTCAGGGGTGATGTGTGAGGGTGTCACTAGCGGTGATGAGCCAGAAAATCTAATGTCATGGAAACAGTAGACATCATCAGAGATACTTCAAATCTTCCTGGAATATTTGATCATCAAAAGATAAGAGCAAGCTCCTCATCCGAGAGCTGGTCTCACAGTCAAAGAAGTAGTGGTTATGGAAATCAAGAGCAATCTCCTTTGCCTTGCTAGTGGTTCCCACCTGAGAGACATTAATACCTCTTTTGTGAGGTCATAAATATTACTAGATTGATATTTAATATATAAACATAGAAAGATTAACCATCATTGTACAGTGTTTACTAGTTCAGTATCACACACTTACAGAGTGAACAAAATTCTTCTCTCTGGCATGTACATTATGATATGGGGATGATTAATGACTCTCATGATTTCACTCTGTCTTGAAAATATATGTTAGAAATGGAATCTGCTAGAGTATGCCTATTTATTTAGAAACACGATACATGAAATATAAAGTTAAGGTAAATAGTATTGTGAAAATTGTGGTAAACACTAATCGTATTTTCTTCTGAACAATAGGCTACAGAAGTACTATTTAAAAGTCATCATTAATAAGGTCATGTCTCATTATCTTTTTTAATAATATTTTTTTTATGAGTGATACTTAAAAATTGGATAATGTTATTGATACAAATGAAATTTCAGATTTGGAGAGAAAAAGAAATATTCATAGAAATCATATTTATTATATATTTCTTTCATCTGCATTATATTATTATGGGAACACCTCTATATTTCTTTAATGAGCTTGCCTCTAGAGAGAAGAAAATTTGAAAAGAAGCAATCTTTGGATTATTGTAAGAAAAAAAAATTGTCTATATTAATAGGGTATTAACTAAAATTATAATTGCAAGACTGAATAGTTCTAAGAAGAGGATTCATTTCCTGTTTTGGAAAATATCTATATAAAAATATATAATATTTAACAAAATAAAAAATAAAATATCATTTGAATTAGATATCTAGTCATCATTGGCATTTATGAGGTTTAAATATTTAAATCCTTCTATACCATTTTTGCTTCATTTAAGAGTTATTAAAATCTTGAATGATTTTTAAATGTCATCATTTGTCTAGAATAAATTCTAAACTAAATAAATTCTATAAAAAAACTAGAATTTTTAAAATAACTGACATAAACAGGCTCAAATCAAAGGACTTTTTTCAGCCTGATTCATAGCACATTCCCCAAGCAGTTATTAGGCAAGCCCTTCCAAGAAAAAAGACACAAAAAGAAATTCACTAGAATAACAGAAAAATTCTAAAAGATCCAAACATCTTTACATTTTTGTGTATTTAATACCTACTTAACAGATTTTGAGGAGCTCAAAGACCTCCTCTGAGATACTTTCAGGGATTTTGGTAATAGGCTACTATTAGTACAGACGGACCTTGCACATATATTTCATAATTCCATAAGGAAACAAAGGCTAAGGTACTGATAATATTTTATAGAATCAGAAAATGAATACCAATAACAAGATCTTGTTTAACCTTATAGCTAGTCATGCTTTCTCTAGGGATAAGTATAGTTAAATCAGTTCTTTGGGGGACAAGGTTTTAGGTAGAAGCTTTGCCTTTAAGTTTTCTCTCTCTTTGCTTTAACAACAAGCCAATCCAACTTAATGGGAGCTAAGGGAATAAAAGAAAGTTTCAAACTGGCATTTCCTGCCCATAATTTCATTTAATAGTAACATACTTCAGTTCTTCAGATATAGGCAGTCACAATCTAAGATCCAAATCATGGTGCACAGTAAAAAGGAGATCTTTCTTTTCTATTTTACAAGAACTGAGCTTATGATGAGATGAAATGAAAAGATATAGTAGTTAAAAAGAAACAAAAACCAAGAATGTCCCCAGGGATCCATGGAGAAAAGATAAGCTAGTAACAACAAAATTAGAAAGAGATCTTTGTTACAGGTATGATAACTCATAGATCTGAACCTCAAAATATTTGCAGGTTGGAGGGAAATCTACCAGTCCTGGACCAGGATAAAAACTTAAAAACTTTCTAGGAGCGTTACATATCCCATTGGTGAAGAGAAATGTAACAGCCTCACCAAGAATGAGAAGTATCACTTGAATAGCAGCAGAGTAATTACTTCCTTCTGTAAAATTAGCTCCCCTCACTGCAACCACAAGACACTAAATTAAACAGAGGGAAGAGACAGCTTGGTTTTATAGTCTCCTGTTACATAAGAAAGGATAGCCAGCTTCAGGAGAAAAGTCCTAGACCAGAAATGTTTAGAATGCACCTAACAAAGGCATGTTAAGCAACAAAGCTGAAAATTAACTGCTTTAACGATCAGATACAGAAAGTAAATAACACTCCTATGTTAGTTTGCTTGAGCTACCACAACAAAAGGCTAGAGACTTGGTGGCTTAACCAACAGAATTTAATTTTCTCCCCATTCTAGAGACTGGAAGTCCAAGCTCCAGGTGCCAAGAGGATTGGTTCTTCTAAGGTCCCTCTTCTTGGCTTGCAGATGGCCACCCTCTGCTGCCTCTTCACATGGTTGTTCCTTTGTGGGTGCCCTTGATGTCTCTTCATCTTCTAAGAACAGTAATCATATGGGATTAAGGCCTCGCCCTAATGACTTCCCTTTTAATACCACTTTAAAGACCTTATTTATGAAAAAGGTTCTCTATGAGGAACAGGGGATTGAGGCTTCAACTTATGAATCTGGGGTGGACACAATATAGCCAGTAACACCTTCTTCAAAAGACAAGAAAAAACTTTCATAGTAAATCATTTGACTCTTAAGTTTTCTTTTCTCTCCTAACTCCCAATTAGTAACTTTCCAGATTTCAAACAAATCTAGGAACAAGTTTTTAAAATCTTTATAAGCTTGCCAGGAACATTAAAAAAAAAGATGCTACAAGTAGGAAGGGCTTCCCAGGTGGCACAGTGGTAAAGAATCCACTTGTCAATGTAGGAGATACAAGAGATGTCACTTTGATCCCTGAGTCAGGAAGATTCCCTGGAGTAGGAAATGGCAACCCATTCCAGTATTCTTGCCTGTAGAATCCCGTGGACAGAGGAGCCTGTGGGGCTATAGTCCACGGGGTCACAAAGAGTTAGACATAACTGAGTGACTGCACACGTAGATAGGAAAGTGAATCTCAACTGCTGTAGAATTGAGAGATCCTCTGCTCTGCTAATTGTAGGCAATTTTTCTGTATAATAGAACTTCTGTGATAAAAATGAGCCTATAGAAATATTAAGCAAGTGTGGATAAGTACTGAGACTGTCATGGATTTCACACTGCATTGCAGACAAGCATTTTGGAGGACTGACCCCCACCCCATGGGACAATTTCTATGAGGTCTAATTCAATTCCAACTCCTATTTTACAATCTGTATACATAGGACTTATTTAATTACAGTGACTCATTCGGAAATAGACACATGAACTACTTTGGTCCAAGCAGGATGAAGCCCAGTATTTCTGGCTACAGGGAAAAGAGATGCTCTTTCTTTCTGAATAATATGTTGGGTGGAAGTAATCTTTACAACTGCAGTAACCATTTTGCAACCACTGGAAAAGGAAGTCTAAGAATGAAAATTAAGATAGAAGAAAAAAGAACTGATAGAATTATTAAAACCAAAACAAAACACTGAGTTAGACTTGATCAGACTGTATCCAAAGACCTCACCTCTTGATTCTTGTTATGGAAAGGGCTTCCCTGGTGGTTCAATGGTAAAGAATCTGCCTGCAATGCAGGAGACCTGGGTTCCAACTCTGGGGCAGGAAGATCTCCTGGAGAAGGGAATTTCTACCCACTCCAGTATTCTTGCCTGGAGAATCCCATGAACATTGGAGTCTAGCAGCCTATGGGGTTGTGAAGCCTTAGACTCAAAGAGCTCATATCTTGATCCCTAAGTTATGTAAATTAACAAATCTTTTTAAGAGTGCTTAAGAAGAGCAGTCTGTTATTTGTAATCAAAACCATCTTTACTAATATACCTTATAATTTCCAACTAAAACCTGAGTTGTTTATTTTCTTTTTTATCTCTGTTGCAACCCAAGAAGAACTATAATTTTTAAAAAGAAAACTTGGCTAGATAATTATAGCTATATAGACCATTAAGAGAACCAGAACTGAAAACTCAGAATAAACAGTGAGTCATCATTTGGGAAAATGATTTAACTATCCTATGCCCTTGTACTTCTTTTATTTTTGCCAATATCCAACTCCAAGGAATGTGATAAATATTATTAAAGTGCTAGCTTGTAAACTACTTTAAGATATTTATAATTAAAATTTACAGAGTAATAAAGTGTAATATTAGTATATGGAAGTATAAATACCGTGACAAACAAGATTAACCACTGGATTGAAAAGCCTCTATTACACTTTCTTCCACTATTCACATTGAAAATGAGTCCTGAAATAAGGTTAATGAGGTAGAAATATAGTGCTTGATAATCAAATCCAGAAATGAAACATAAACATAGGAACTCCCCCTCTAGGAATATTAAGAATCCAATCACTCTCTTTCCAGATTGAGACTGCTAATCATTATTAGTAAAAGAAAGGTCTCTAAAAGTGGGAAGAAATAAGTTGCATGGCATATAGACATAAAGACATTTTCCATGGATAAAGTCATGTCCAGCTCTTTATGACCCCATGGATTATAGTCTGCCAGGCTCCTCTGTGCATTGGATTTCCCAGGCAAGAACACTGGAGTGGTTGCCATTTCCTACTCCAGGGATCTTCCTGACCCAGGGACAGAACCTGGGTTTCCCGCATTGCAGGCAGATTCTCAACCATCTGAGCCACCAGGGAAGACCCATATATTACACAAAGATCACCAAATTAGGTTAGTTAACACATCTATTACCTCATATCATTATAATTTTTTTGGTATGGTGAGACCTTTTAAGGCCTACTTTCTTAGAAAATTTCAAATGCATAATATAGCTAAATACTTTTGTGAGTACCCCCATTGGATATCCAAGTAATAGATAGGAAAAAAAGACACGTTTATTTTAAGGCACCCTATTTTATAAATGAGAAGTACTAATGACCTCTCTATTATGTATAGAGTTCTGTGTTGATTTAGCATTCTTCTTAACTAGATTTATACAGTTTCCCCAGAAAGTATTCAGATGCACTGTGCCTATCCTATGTAAGGCAAAGCTCAGCTTTCACTGAACAATATATATGGGAATAAAAACACTTTTCATACTATTCTTCTCAGGTATGGGTTTGAATGCATTTCTAGCAACATTCTTCTGAAAAAGCAATAATTCTCCATTTACAACTTTATCAACTGAATGGGCTGTAATATTAAATTATTTGTAATTGGTAGATTATTCATAGACAGAGTCACACAGCAAATCACAGTCTAAAAAGACCATATAGAATGACTCAGAGTGCTGTGACCTTAAGTAGATAGGCACATAAGTAAGTCCTAATGCAGCCCTCCATCTTAAATAGCAGTGTCTAAAGAGCAGATTGGGGCTTCCCTGGTGTCTTAGATGGTAAAGAATTCATCTACAATGTGGGAGACTCACATTCAAAAAAAGGGTAGATTGCTTCAGGACATTTAAAGATACTGTATGAAAATGGTCTTACTGACTTGAATAACCATGACGGTGTGATCAGTCATCTAGAGCCAGATATCCTAGAGTGTAAAGTCTAGTGGGCCTTAGGAAGCATGACTACGAACAAAGCTAGTAGAGGTGATGGAATTTCAGCTGAGCTATTTCAAATCCTAAAAGATGATGCTGTGAAAGTGTTGCACTCAGTATGCCAGGAAACTTGGAAAACTCAACAGTGGCCACGGGACTGGAAAAGGTCAGTTTTCATTCCAATGCCAAGAAGGGCAATGCCACAGAAAGTTCAAACTACTGCACAACTGCACTCATTTCACATGCTAGCATGGTAATGCTCAAAACCCTTCAACAGGGCTTCAATTAGGCTTCAACAATTTGTGAACTGAGAACATTCAGATGTATGAGCCGGATTCGGGAAAGGCAGAGGAACCAGAGATCAAACTGCCAACATCCGTTAGATCACAGAAAAAGTAAGGGAATTTCAGAAAAACACCTACTTCTGCTTCATTGACTACACTAAAGCCTTTGACTGTGTGGATCACAACAAACTGTGGAAAATTCTTAAAGTGATGAGAATACCAGACCACTTTATCTATCTCCTGAGAAACCCGTATGCAGGTCAAGAAGCAGTAGTTAGAACAGGACTAAACAAAGGACTGGTTCAAAATTGGGAAAGGAGTGTGTCAAGGCTCTATATTGTCACCTTGCTTATTTAACCTATATGCAGAGTACATCATGCAAAATGTTGATCTGGATGAAGCACAAACTGGAGAAATATCAATAACCTCAGATATGCAGATGACATCACTCTAATGGCAGAAAGTGAAGAGGAACTAAAGAGCCCCTTGATGAAAGTGAAAGAGAAGAGTAAAAAAGGTGGCTTAAACTCATCATTCACAAAACTAAGATCATGACATCTGGTCCCATCACTTCATGGCAAATAGATGGGGAAAAAATTGGAACAGTGACAGACTTTATTTTCTTGAGCTCCAAAATCACTGTGGATGGTGACTGTAGCCATGAAATTAAGATAACTGATTCTTGGAAGAAAAGCTATGACAAACCTGGACAGCATATTAAAAAGCAGAGACATCACTTTGCTGACAAAAGTCTGTATCGTCAAAGCTGTGGTTTTTCCAGTAACTATGTATGGATATGAGAGCTATACCATAAAGGCTGAGCGCCAAAGAATCGATGCTTTCGAACTTTGCTGCTGGAGAAGGCTCTTAAGAGTCTCTTGCTCAGCAAGGAGATCAAACCAATCAGTCCTAAAGGAAATCAACCTTGAATATTCATTGGAAGAACTGATGCTGAAGCTGAAGCTCCAGTAATTTGGCCACTTTATGCAAAGTGCCAACTCACTGCAAAAGACCCTAATGCTAGCAAAGAACAAGGGCAGGAGAAAGGGATGACAGAGGATGAATGGGATGGTTGGATGGCATCATTGATTCAATGGACATGAGTTTGAGGAAACTCCAGGAAGATAGTGAAGGACAGGGAAGCCTGGTGTGCTGCAGTCCCTGGGATCACAAAGAGTCAGACAGTACTGAGTGACTGAACAACAACAACCAGCCTTCCCAGGGCTGTGGTCCAGTGAGAGAGAAGGGCAGTGAAATAGCACAGTGAAATTATTATCAGGAGTTCCAGGAGTAGAGACAGAGTACTGTGGAAGACAAGGACATCTGTGTGCATACCTAGGTCAATATTGTCTATTGAAAAAAAGACACAACCTATGAGTTGAGAGTTATGTTTTATTTGGAGGACAAATGTGAGGACTCAAGCCTGGGACACAGCATTTCAGATAACCCTAAGAAACTGTTCCAAAGAGGTAAGGGGGAGAACCAGGATATACAGGAGGTTTTTTTTTTTTCTTTTTTTTTTTTTTTTCTTTTGCAACAAAAGACCAGATTGATTACTGTTAATAAAGGAAAACCAGATATTTCAAATTAAGGAATTTAGTGCTTTTCTATATATGGTAAGGTGTAAGAGTCTGGGTCCACTGAAATCATTCCTTTGATATGCAGCTCAGCTATCTGCGGCCAGTGCCCTAAGTTTTCTCATCCTGCGTCTTCTCAGGGTGCACTGTCAGGGGTAGCTGCAGTGGGTGACTGCTAGATGGGCTTGGCAGTGGCAGCCCATTGTCTCCATCCTGAGTTCCCTCAGGGATCACCCTCCGGACAGCTATAATGCAATGGACTGATGGCTGCAACACCCTTCCTTACTGATAAGGCAGGCAAATTTTTTGCTCACTATTCAAATCTTAACTTCAGGGGTCAGTTCTGAACTGAGTGTACAGACTTTGGTGTCACCAGCATATACAGTGTGTAACAGTTATAACCATGACAGAGAAAGAGGATGATCCACTGATGGGTCAGTATCCAAAGAGAGAAAACTGGGTGACATCAGGCTTTAAAATGCAGGCTCCTTTCCTGTGGTTTCTCACAACATTGTACTGATCTCACCCTAAGCAAAGATGGGAACAGTTTCAACAGCATTAAATATATCTAATAAATTTTCAACAGGCTTTGGCATCAAGCGGACCTGTGAATAAGAGTGCCCTTTGATCCTTTTTTGAATGCTTCTCAACTTCAGCTCTCTAATTCATTGCTTGTATTTTTTCAAGATTGCCATTGTTTTCTATTTCCAATTATGAAGCTTGAGCAATTCTATTTTTTTTTTTTTAAGAAACTGGCTCTGGTAATGAAAAATATTTTCAAAGTTTACAGGTATGTCTTAATTATGTAACTCCTTTATATCTTTGGTTGCTTCCTGGAGAAAGAAAAGGGATAAAAATTGCTCCTTAGGTCCCAAATCTCCTGGCTGTAATCAAAGCTCATGATTGATGATGACAGCGAATCTGTATATAACAAAACTCTCTTCATTGCTTTGTGTAACAGGTCTCTTGAGAATTTAGAGGAATTTTGTTCTACATAACTTTGTCAAGAGAACTAGCATATGCATTTGCTCCGAGGACATTTACAGTGCCCTGAAGCAAACAGGAAGGCAAGACTGATGTCTTTACCTAATAAAATCTTTCAGGAAGACTAGTCTCCTTAAAGTATGTCTGCATTTGATCTGATAACAGGCAAACAATTTCACTTCACCTTAGGCAGTGAAGACAAGAAAGGAAAGTATAATTTCTCCCATTCTCTTTGATGGATTTTCTTTTCTCTCTGTTAAAATGAGATTATCTCCTTTAGACAGTGTAATACATCTGGAGGGGAAAAGCTCTAAATTTCTATTATTTATACTCTATGACCTGACCCATGGAATGAGGCTCATCTGAAGTAGAAGTTACCCCAAGTATTACTCGCTATCTAGTTTATTCAAGGCAATTAAGCCTCAAGGAAGCAGGAGTCTCCTCAGTTTCTTTTAGAGTCCAAATTTCACATCTATATTAGCCTTCAAATGACTTTTAGGTTAAAACAATTTCTTGCTGTTACCAAGTCTTTGAAAATCGCATAACCAAAATATCAATTAATGTTCTACGTGCTATCTGCAGATCTAAATTATGAAATCAGACTTTTTCTTTCTGTAGCCTCATTCATAAAGGTAGGATCAGAGAGTTGCTATCAGTGGCACAGCTCAAATCCCAAGATGAATTAAGTAACTTACTATTATAAAACTTCAAAATCTAAAATAGGAACAAAGAAAGAGTTGTTTGAGTCTTCTCTTGCCTTTTATCCCAACCCTAGGAAATTACATGCTCCAACTCAAGCACAGAAAGGTTTTCACTGTTCATGAATTTGGTGTATTTTGGAAAGAGGTAGGCGGTCTTTCTATTGTGTGCTGCGACGTGGAGGGCAGGTCAGTTTTTGGTGGCTGGTGGAATAGGTGCAACTCTGAGCTCTTTAGCACCACCTCTTTCAATCCATCCTACACATAGCTGCCAGAATAAATCTCTAAAGCACAGTTCTTGTGGTGTCATTCCCCTTCTCAAAATCCTCTATGCTTGTCCAAGTCTGATGATTACAGGCTGTGTCAAGTGTCCAAAGAGCTCCATCATTTGGTGCCTTATCGTACTGTTCTCTGACATATATGGGTGATCCTCTCAGTACATGCCTCACATGTCCCTCATCCCTGGCTTTCCCTCACATTGCTCTCTACTTGGAATACTAGATCTAACTCCACCCTCTAATTCCCACATTCTGATAGTCCAAGCCTATCAAAAATGCCACTTTCTAGACAATAATTTCTTTTTTTAATATAAAACTGCAACATCTTTAATTCAGATTTTGCCTGGCATAATGAAATACATATTTTACAATGTAACAATGAATATGCCCTCTAACTATGTATAATTATATTAGGTGCATCACTCTTTACTTGCTTAAATTGTTGTTTTTGGTTTTGATTTTACAACTTCTTGATCCCTTGATCACTTCTTTTGCATTCTCATGGTGCTTCATCTGAAAGTCTCCGCTGGCTGCTGCTACTGCATCGCTTCAGTCGTGTCCGACTCTGTGCGACCCCACAGATGGCAGCCCACCAGGCTCCGCTGTCCCTGGGATTCTCCAGGCAAGAACACTGGAGTGGGTTGTCATCTCCTTCTCCAATGCGTGAAAGTGAAGTCGCTCAGTAAGTGTCCGACTCTTCGTGACCCCATGGACTACAGCCTACCAGGCTCCTCCATCCAAGGGATTTTCCAAGCAAGAGTACTGGAGTGGGTTGCCATTGCCTTCTCTATAGCTTACATTATTTCTTTCCTATATTGAGGTTACTACCGGATATGTCTTGTCTCTTCTAAAAGAGTCAAGATCCAGGTGGGTAGAGATTATCCGTTGCTCTATAATCATAAAAAATTCAAGCCAAGAAAGGTTTGCTTCTGATGGGACTCACAGCTGTATTTTTTCTAGCAATGCCCATATTCCAATAAGGTTTATTCTTGGCTCTGCTGAGGGTTGTGAATAACTGAGTTATGCCTGATATTGATAACACAAACCTGATTTTAGGCAATCATATTAGGCAATAAACTTAGTAAAAGAAGAGTACTTTTTCAAGAAGGGTTATTAAGTGAAGACATTTGTTTTAGGCATTAAAAAAATTGCCTATTTTTGGTTGTAAGGCATGGTGGGATGAATTTTAAGTCAATATTTCCATTTTATCCCTCAAATGTTTCAATGTAGTTACCAGCAGAGTGGTTTTTTTGTTTGTTTCTGTCTATCTTAAACTCTTGCATGTCATCTAAATTCATAACCATGTTGTTCATTAAACCAAAAGCACTCTGGTGGTGGTAGAAGAATTACATTTAATTTGGCAAAAATGCATGGAGTACTGACTGTGTAAGATGATGTTAGGGAATTATATAATGAAAGTAGTCTATTTGCTCAAGTGGTTCAAAATTGAACCACTCAAGTTTCAAGTTTGTCACACAAAAGCAGCTGGAGAACATTTGGTCAGAATTTGTGGAATGTATTGCATTAGAATGAAGACATTAGGTTTGTTTAAATTTTTATTTATTTATACCACTGTGTATGTGTGTATGTTTATGCGTTAGTTGCTCAGTTGTGTCTGACTCTGCGACCCCATGGGGTGTAGCCTGCAAGGCTCCTCTGTCCATGGAGTTCTCAAGGCAAGAATACTGGAGTGGGCTGCCATGCTCTCCTCCAGGGAATCTTCCTGACACAGGGATTGAACCTGCATTGCAAGCAGATTCTTTACTGTTTGAGCTATCAATAGGAGTACTTATTTAATTTCTTCATATTTAAATGTCTTTTCAACTCTATTGCAAAATACATACCCAGAGCAATCCAGATTTTGGGCAATATAAAATTGTTACAACCTGAGCTTTCCCATGGCTACTCTGGGCTTCCAAATATTATGTTTTACCATCCTCAGAGAGTCAATGAAAGCATCAAGAAGCCAGGAACCAAGAGCCTTCAGAGCACCTTTCCTTAGCTCAATTATATCTTCCTAAAAGCAAGATATAACTTTTAGTAAAAGCGAAATGGTAAAATCTGAAAGGGATAGTATTCTGAGTCTGCTTTTAATGTGCTACAGAGCACTTAAACCTTATCCACTTCAGTGGTGGGGCTTTTTTGATGACTGTTTTCTCAGCAGTTTCCCCAGTGGCTCACCAGGTAAATCTCCTATGATGAAGGAGATTCAGGAGATGTGGGTTCTATCCATGGGTTGGGACAATCCTTTGGAGAAGGGCATGGCAACCCACTCTGGTATTTTTGTCTGCTGCTGCTGCTAAGTCACTTCAGTTGTGTCTGACCCTGTGCAACCCCATAGATGGCAGCCCACCAGGGTCCGCCATCCCTGGGATTCTCCAGGCAAGAACACTGGAGTGGGTTGCCATTTCTTTCTCCAATGCATGAAAGTGAAAAGTGAAAGTGAAGTCACTCAGGTGCGACCCCATGGACTGCAGCCCACCAGGCTCCTCTGTCCATGGGATTTTCCAGGCAAGAGTACTGGAGTGGGGTGCCATTGTCTTCTCCGAGTATTCTTGCCTGGAGAATCTCAAAGAACAGAGGAGCCTAGCGGGCTACAGTCCATGGGGTGACAAAGAGTTAGACATGACTGAGCTTGTTTACTCAAGTTTTGATTATTTAGTTTCAGTGGGGGTTGTTGATTAGCTTTTATCCTTCAAACTTCCCAGACCTCTATGGAGCCCTTAGATTTGAAATAATTTTGGAGATAGGAAGGACTTGCTGATCTATTTAGCCCTAGTTTCTCACTCTCCAGGTAGGATTCTGAGACATAGAGTGGTTAACTGCTCAAGGTCATTTTGTAATTGACCATGACTAGAACTTCTCTTTTCATACTTCTAGCTTAGTAACTAGTCTACTAGGAGAAGCAGTGAGAAACAGTTCTAGTTACCATCAGCTCCCTGAGTTATGTGGTAGGTTAAAAATGGTTTTTAATGGAGGACCAGCCTTCAATTAATTTTACATATGCTGCTCAGCTTCAATACTTTCTTTTTTCCCCCCCCAACATAAATGTTTCTTTTGAAGGCTTCTCTTTGTAGTTGTCTCTAAAACTAATGCTCCCTTCAGTGCTCTTTATCACATGTTCAGTGGTCCTTTTACCTTTACCTTTTGTGTAAAACCATATGAAATGTACTTTTTACCCTAAAATATTAAGTGTATCTCAGCCACAGAATATCTTTTATCTAGCGCAGCTGAGATATCTTCAAATTATTTCTGCAGATTAGTTATGCAAGCCTGGATCTACCTTGACTAGCCACCTTCAAGTGATGCTTTAGCATTTTGCATGAGATGATTGTTTGACGAACACCCTGGTGTCTTCATCATTTCAATTAGTACAGAAGGGTTGGAGAGAGAAGAAATTTTCACTGGAGATACTACTAGTCGTGAATCTTTGTATTGTTTTCAGATGTAAGAAATCTGTCTTCTGCTTAAGATTTATAATTATATGTATTCTGTAGCTTGGTTTTTTTCAGAAAACACATCAGTATCTCTAGTATTTCTGTATCTTAGAGTTGCTAATCCTTTTGTTTTGCTTTTGCATAAAGATGAGAATAGTAGGTACTTTTACAAGTTTGGGAGAAAAGACTGCTATTCTGATACTGGGAAAGAAAAAAAAGGAGCATTGCTTTATCTCCTATGTGAGAAGGTAAATTGTGTTTGTACTGATTGTTACTCTTTGGCCTGTGAATTATTTCCTCTCTATTTAATTTCTGGAAGACAGGCATTTGCTTGTAAGATACTTTATATTTCATTATGAAATAATAAGAGAGCTCAAGCAAGCTTGATTAAATTAGAGCTATCCAAAGAAAGAGAATTTTCAGTTCCAAATTTAGTGTTGTACAATAGGGCCTGTCAATTAAGAGCAATAACACCACGGTTGGCGCAGACCCATGAGCATATTTAGCTGGCTTCTGGATGTATCCTTTGAAGTAAATTTTAACTTCATTTTATCATTTTATAAAAAAATAAAACTTTCACCAAGTAGTAATCCTGTTCTATGGTGACATGGAAATGTATGAGAAAGTTCATAAAACAGACATTTAGAGATATCCCTTTGGCTTCTTTCTGTAACAAAGTGACTCCAAAATAAATTTATTCCTCTTTAATATAGTTCCAAAGAGGTAAAAGCAAAGAATATTTACCATATGCATGCTGCACCAAGAGAATTTTTTTACTATCATCAAATGAACCCATTCTTTAGGCATTTAAACTGGATTATAAAGAAAGGATCCCTTATGTTTTCCTTTGCAGGTTCCAAATTTGTCATTTTTGTGTTTTAATTAGAGACATATTTTAGTTTTGCTTCATAAAAGTTAAGCACCATTAATAAATACTTTCCAGTGTTGATTGCAACTAAATAATAAAGTAGACAAAAAAGCTTTTGAGTTGTCTACAAACCAGCAAAGTGATAGGATACAAACAAAAAGGAAATTGGAATTGTCTTTGGAACTATGATTTTCTTAAAACATATTTCTGAATCCTATTTAAGAGCTACCATGTTGGGCTACTTAGAGAAATGTATAAGCTGTCGGGTCCACAGTAGTGCCTCCATTTAGAAGCTGACATATGAAATATATCATTTCTCTTCTGTTCAGAATCAGCTAGTTTCCCATGTCACTATGCATAGAAATCAAATCCTTACTGTGACCTAGCAGGTCTAACAGAATAGCACCTCCCCCACCCACGTTTCATCACATCCTTGCATCTAACTGATATGCTCTTTCAACATAAACTTCCCAGGAATGATCATGCCTCAGGGCCTTTGCACATCTGCCTAAGGGCTTCCTTCTGATAGCTACAAGGGTAGTTCCCTTCAGTTCAGTTCAGTCACGCAGTTGTGTCTGACTCTTTGTGACCCCATGAATCGCAGCACACCAGGCATCCCTGTCCATCACCAACTCCCGGAGTTCACTCAAAATCATGTCCATTTAGTCAGTGATGCCATCCAGGCATCTCAACCTCTGTTGGCCCCTTCTCTTCCTGCCCTCAATTCCTCCCAGCATTAGGGTCTTTTCAAATGCACCAACTCTTGGCATGAGTGGCCAAAATATTGGAGTTTCAGCATCAGCATCAGTCCTTCCAATGAACACCCAGGACTGATCTTCTTTAGGATGAACTGGTTGGATCTCCTTGCAGTCCAAGGGACTCTCAAGAGTCTTTTGCAACACCACAAATCAAAAGCATCAATTCTTCGAATCTCTGCTTTCCTCACAGACTCTCACATCCATACATGACATCACTGTCACAACTCTCACATCCATACATGACCACTGGAAAAACCATAGCCTTGACTAGATGGATCTTTGTTGGCAAAGTAATATCTCTGCTTTTCAATATACTATCTAGGTTGGTCATAACTTTCCTTCCAAGGAGTAAGTATCTTTTAATTTCATGGCTGCAGTCACCATCTGCAGTGATTTTGGAGCCCCCCAAAATAAAGTCTGACACCGTTTCCACTGTTTCCCCATCTATTTCCCATGAAGAGATGGGACAAGATGCCATGATCTTCGTGTTCTGAATGTTGAGCTTTAAGCCAACTATTTCACTCTCCTCTTTCACTTTCATCAAGAGGCTTTTTAGCTCCTCTTCACTTTCTGCGATAAGGGTGGTATCATCTGCATATCTGAGGTTATTGATATTTTTTCTGGCAATCTTGATTCCATCTTGTGCTCCTTGCAGTCCAGCATTTCTCGTGATGTATTCTGCATATAAGTTAAATAAGCAGGGTGACAATGTACAGCCTTGATATACTCCTTTTCCTATTTGGAACCAGTCTGTTATTCCATGTCCAGTTCTAACTGTTGCTTCCTGACCTGCATATAGGTTACCCAAGAAACAGGTCAAGTGGTCTGGTATTCCCATCTCTCTCAGAATTTTCCACAGTTTATTGTGATCCACACAGTCAAAGGCTTTGGCATAGTCAATAAAGCAGAAATAGATGTTTTTCTGGAACTCTCTTGCTTTATCCATGATCTAGCAGATGTTGGCAATTTGATCTCTGGGTCCTCTCCCTTTTCTAAAACCAGCTTGAACATCTGGAAGTTCATGGTTCACGTATTGCTGGAGCCTGGCCTGAAGAATTTTGAGCATTACTTTAGTAGTGTGTGAGATGGGTGCAATTGTGCAGTAGTTTGAGCATTCTTTCTTTGGCATTGCCTTTCTTTGGGATTGGAATGAAAGCTGGCCTTTTCCAGTCCTGTGGCCACTGCTGAGGTTTCCAAATTTGCTGGCATACTGAGTGCAGCACTTTCACAGCATCATCTTCCAGGATTTGAAATAGCTCAACTGGGATTCCATCACCTCCACTAGCTTTGTTCGTAGTGATGCTTTCTAAGGCCCACTTGACTTCACATTCCAGGATGTCTGGCTCTAGGTGAGTGATCACACCACCGTGATTATCTGGGTCGTAAAGATCTTTTTTGTACAGTTCTTTTGTGTATTCTTGCCATCTCTTCTTAATGTCTTCTGCTTCTGTTAGGTCCATACCATTTCTGTCCTTTATTGAGCCCATTTTTAAATGAAATGTTTCCTTGGTATCACTAGTTTTCTTGAAGAGTTCTCAAGTCTTTCCCATTCTGTTGTTTTCCTCTATTTCTTTGCATTGATCGCTGAGGAAGGCTTTCTTATCTCTCCTTGCTATTCTTTGGAACTCTGCAATCAGATGCTTATATCTTTCCTTTTCTCCTTTGCTTTTCAGTTCTCTTCTTTTCACAGCTATTTGTAAGGCCTCCCCAGACAGCCGTTTTGATTTTTGCATTTCTTTTCCATTGGGATGGTCTTGATCCCTGTCTCCTGTACAATGTCACGAACCTCCATCCATAGTTCATCAGGCACTCTATCTATCAGATCTAGTCCCTTAAATCTATTTCTCATTTCCATTGTATAATCATAAGGGATTTGATTTAGGTCATACTTGAATGGTCTAGTGGTTTTCCCTACTTTCTTCAATTTCAGTCTGAATTTGGCAATAAGGTGTTCATGATCTGAGTCACAGACTGCTCCTGGTCTTGTTTTTGCTGACTGTATAGAGCTTCTTCATTTTGGCTGCAGAGAATATAATCAGTCTGATTTCAGTGTTGACCATCTGCTGATGTCCATGTCTAGAGTCTTCTCTTATGTTGTTGGAAGAGGGTGTTTGCTATGACCAGCGCATTCTCTTGGCAAACTCCATTAGTCTTTGGCCTGCTTCATTCCGTATTCCAAGGCCAAATTTGCCTATTACTCCAGGTGTTTCTTGACTTCATACTTTTGCATTCCAGCCCCCTATAATGAAAAGGATGTCTTGTTTTGGTTTTAGTTCTAAAAGGTCTTGTAGGTCTTCATAGAACCGTTCACCTTCAGCTTCTTCAGTGTTACCGGTTTGATTACCGTGATACTGAATGGTTTGCCTTGGAAACGAACAAAGATCATTCTGTCATTTTTGAGATTTCATCCAAGTACTGCATTTCAGACTCTTATTGACCATGATGGCTACTTCATTTCTTCTAAGTGATTCCTGCCCACATTAGTAGACATAATGGTCATCTGAGTTAAATTCACCCATTCCAGTCCATTTTAGTTAGCTGATATCCTAGAATGTCAATATTCACTCTTGCCATCTCCTGTTTGACCACTTCCAATTTGTCTTGATTCATGGACCCCAAATTCCAGGTTCCTATGCAATATTGCTCTTTATAGCATTGGACCTTGCTTCTATCACCAGTCACATCCACAGCTGGGTTTTGTTTTTGCTTTGGCTCCATCCCATCACTCTTTCTGGAGTTATTTCTCCACTGATCTCCAGTAGCATATTGGGCACCTACCAACCTGGGGAGTTCCTCTTTAGTATCCTATCATTTTGCCTTTTCATACTGTTCATGGGGTTCTCAAGGCAAGAATACTGAAGTGGTTTGCCATTCCCTTCTCCAGTGGACCACATTCTGTCAGACCTCTCCACCATGACCCGCCTGTCTTGGGTGAACCCACACGGCATGGCTTAGTTTCATTGAGTTAGACAAGGCTGTGGTCCGTGTGATCAGATTGGCCAGTTTTCTGTGATTATGGTTTCAGTATGTCTTCCCTCTGATGCCCTCTCACAGCACCTACTATCTTACTTGGGTTTTTTTTACCTTTGACATGGTATATCTCTTCATGGCTGTTCCAGCAAAGTGCAGCCAATGCTCCTTACCTTCGACGAGGGGTATCTCTTCCTCCTACCTTGAACGTAGAGTAGCTCCTCTCAGCCCTCCTGCGCCCGTGCAGCCACTCCGGGCTGCATAAGTAAGTAGCTCTCTTACTGCATTCAAATCTTCACTCAAAGCTCTTCTTGGTGAGGTCTTCTTTGACCATGATCTTGAAAATGAAAACCCATCCCTACTTCACATTTTCTACATATTTACCTTCCCTCACATTTATTAACACAAAACACACTATATATTGTATGTATATATTTTTTCATTAACCTTTTTCAAATAGTTTGCAAGATCCTTGATGGAAAGTTTGCCTTTCATATTTTCTACTATGTTTCCAGTGCCTGAAATGCTCCCTGCCACACAGTAGGTGCTCTGTAAATATCTGTTTGACTGACTGACTGACTGACTGAAGTCGCTCGGTCGTGTCCAACTCTTTGTGACCCCATAGACTGTAGCCTACCAGGCTCCTCTGTCCATGGGATTCTCCAGGCAATAGTACTGGAGTGGATTGCCATTTCCTTCTCCAGGGGATCTTCCCAACCCAGGGCTCGAACCTGGGTCTCCCACATTGTAGACAGATGCTTTACCGTCTGAGCCACCAGGGAAGTCTTGGATGAAAAATAAGACAAAAAAGGTGTTTCACTAACAGCTATGACACAATAAATAATTATGAATGTACAAAAAGAGGATGGATTTAGTCCATTAAGTATGGAATTCTACTATTCTGTGTTTGGGGACAGCGTTTAGCAAGTGGAATTCTTTCAATCTCTGTTGTATTTCTGTGAAATGGGATTATGTGATTAATAAAAGTGCCTTCTCCTCTCTATAAATACTGATGGCAGAGTGCTATTATTTCTTTGGATTTTTTTTTAAATTTTAAAGTGAAGCTAGGAATATATCTATTCTTTTCTGAGAGTAATTATGAAAATGGCGTGCTGCGATGCATGGGGTCGCAAAGAGTTGGACATGACTGAGTGACTGAACTGAACTGAACTGATCTTCAATTGTTATGAATAATTCTACTTTAAAAATACACATTTGATAATAGATCTTAAATATGAAATTAATTTCTTCTTTTCTAATCAGCCTCTTCCTATTTGGAGTCTTAATAGCTGAAATAACAGAGATCCATCGTGTTTTTAATCAAATTAGCAAGCAGATTTCCTCCTTTATTGCCCTTCCATAAAAATCTATTTAGCATAAAATAAGGATGCTGTAACATTTCCAGGCAATATTTGATTATGTACAGAATTAAATGCTTCCAATTCTAACCAATTATTGGAGGGTGCATCTAATTATATCTTCACTTCTAATTCAGCAATCTGTTTTTCCAGTTGTTTCAATCTGGCATATCACTCTTTTTTCCCTCTCAGCAGAAAAACCTTATAATAGCCTGGCATAGCATCGACCAAGCAATTTCCCTAAATGAATAACTGGTGTTCTTTATAGGCAACACTGGAAGCTGCAAACAAATGCCATCATTTGTTCAACTGATTGGAAAAACTATCACAAAGGAATAAAGAGGATTAGAAACCTACTGCCCACAGTAAAAGTCACAGATGTGACATGTGTACATGCATGTGTAAGTGAGCACACGTGTGTGCAATATAGGCTAAGGTCCTCTGTTGTGAAAACATAGTCAAGTGAGAGTATGGAAGGACAGAGTAGTAAACAGGAGAGTCAGATTGGAGGGGAAGAGCACACTGAATAAGAGGTTCATTTCACTGTTTATGTGGAAACCATCAACTCTTCACTGGCTCAACCAAGATTTTCTGAGACAAGTGCACAACCAGAGTTAGCTATCTCCAAGAGGAAAATAGCAAAGTGGAGAAGATGGGGAGGTGGGGGAGGAATCTGCTTAAATTATTTAGATGATGTCCTTTCACTAACCTCGGTCATAAGGTTCCTTCCTGGCTTCTAACAGGGCAGTATGGTTCCCTGGAAATGATAACCCACTCCAGATTTCTTGCCTGGGAAATCCCATGGACAGAGGAGCCTTGTGGACTACAGTCCATGGGATCTCAAAGAGTTGGACATGACTGAGAGACTAAACAATGACAGTCTGGAATGCTGAGTTCTAGGAAACATTTCCTAAATCTCCAGACCTTTTCTGCCCACTCCAGCTTAATACCTATACCATCTATGCTCAACGTTTCTATCTTAATTATTGAGATAAATTTAGTTTTTAGGTTCCTCTGGAACTGTTGCCTTAAGTTCTAGGTTCGTATTTGAGGCTCCTCATCCTCCTACACACTACCAGCCTTAGAATCCTTTCTCCTCAACACCACTCTATTTTTTACCCTCTATCTTTGGGTAAAACCTTACGTATCTGATGCTCTGGCATCCGGGTAGATTACTTTCTACTTTCTTCCTTCTACCACCTACTTTCCTACTCTCCATTTTTTCCAACAACCTCTGATTTCTTTGGCATGTGACTCTCAACTTTAATTGTAATAACCTATAATTCCTCAAATAGGTTATTACAATAGATTGAATAGAGCACCCTGTGCTATACAGCACTACTTACAACAGCCCATCAATAGATGACAGGTTAAAGAAGATATGGTAAATATATAAACATATTATATTTAAATATAATGGAATATTACTCAGCTATAAAAAGAATGAAATTACCATCTGCAGTAACATGGATGGACCTAGAGAATATTACACTAAGTCAGATAGAGAAAGATATCATATAATATCACTTTTATGTGGAACCTAAAAATAATACAAATGAATCTATAGACGAAACAGACACAGAGACATAGAAAAGAAACATATGGTTACCAAAAGGAAAAGGGAGTGGAGAGGGACAAATTAGGAGCATAGGATTAACCACATATACACTACTACACAGGAAATAGATAAGCATCAGGTTTTTTCTTTAAACTAATCCTGCCCTAATTGAGGGCAATATCAGTGTTCACACAGATAATACATTCAACCTGATAACCAACTTGCTGCTTAACCATTTCACTTCCGATGACATCCATCTGCAAGCTCTTTCTACCAGCTTCTTCAATGGCCAAGGACTATGACCTATAGCTTTACTTTGGAAATCTTAACACTCAAATATCCTATAACTTCTTAGACTCCCACCTTTCTCACTTTCTCACTTCCACTATATGTGCTATAGAATTTGCTTGAGCTGTAAACCTTCTGATTTCTACTTATTCCTTCCTTTCTTAGACATTATCTCATCAAAACTCTCAGCTCCTGGTACTGTGATCCTGGAGAAATCCAACAGGTTTTTCATTTCCTGCATTCAGACCACTGATCACTTATAGAAAAAATCATGCAACCAAGTAGTGTGGTGTCAATACAGATCCACTGTTCCTAACTCAACTGGCCTCAATAGCCTGAAAAACAAAAAAACCCCTAGTCACTCATCCATTCCTCAGAGTGGCTCCTTTATAATCCTCAAAACTTTTCAAAAGCCTCTATGATTTAAACTTCTTTTCATTCTTCACTCAGTTCAGTTCAGTCACACAGTCATGTGAGACTCTTTGCGACCCCATGGACTGCAGCATGGCAGGCCTCCTGGTCCATCACCAACTCCCGGAGATTACTCAAACTCATGCCCATTGAGTTGGTGATGCCATCCAACCATCTTTCTCTGCTGTCCCCTTCTCCTCCCACCTTAAATCTTTCCCAGCATCAGGGTCTTTTCAAATAAGTCAGCTCTTCGCATCAGGTGGCCAAAGTATTGGAGTCTCAGCCTCAACAGCGGTCCTTCCAATAAACGTTCAGGACTGATTTCCTTTAGGATGGACTAGTTGGATCTCCTTGAAGTCTAAGGGACTCTCAAGAGTCTTCTCCCACACCACAATTCAAAAGCATCAATTCTTTGGCACTCAGCTTTCTTTAGAGTCCAACTCTCACATTCATACCTGACTACTGGAAAAACCATAGTCTGATGAGACAGACCTTTGTTGGCAAAATACTGTCTCTGTTTTTTAATATGTTGTCTAGGTTGGTCATAACTTTCCTTCCAAGGAATAAGCGTCTTTTAATTTCATGGCTGCAATCACCATCTGCAGTGATTTTGGAGCCCCCCAAAATAAAGTCTGTCACTGTTTCCCCATCTATTTGCCATGAAGTGATGGGCCCGGATGCCATAATCTTAGTTTTCTGAATGCTGAGCTTTAAGCCAACTTTTTCACTCTCTTTCACTTTCATCAAGAGGCTCTTTAGTTCTTCACTTTATGCCATAAGGGTGGTGATATTTCTCCTGGCAATCTTGATTTCAGCTTGTGCTTCATCCAGCCCAGCGTTTCTCATGATGTACTCTGCATAGAAGTTAAATAAGCAGGGTGACAATAAACAGCCTTTCCTGATTTGGAACCAGTCTGTTGTTCCATGTCCAGTTCTAACTGTTGCTTCCTGACCTGCATATAGGTTTCTCAAGAGGCAGGTCAGGTGATCTGGTATTTCCATATCTTTCAGAATTTTCCAGTTTATTGTGGTCCACACAATCAAAGGCTTTGGCATAGTCTATAGTCATAGTCAAAGCAGAAATGTATGTTTTTCTGGAACTCTCTTGCTTTTTTGATGATCCCACGGATGTTGGCAATTTGATCTCTGGTTCCTCTGCCTTTTCTAAAACCAGCTTGAACATCTGGAAGTTTATGGTTCACGTATTATTGAAGCCTGGCTTGGAGAATTTTGAGCATTACTTTACTAGTGTGTGAGATGAATGCAATTGTGCAGTAGTTGGAGCATTCTTTGGCATTGCCTTTCTTTGGGATTGGAATGAAAACTGACCTTTTCCAGTCCCATGGCCATTGCTGAGGTTTCCACCTTTGCTAGCATATGGAGTGCAGCACTTTTCATTCTTAGTAGAAGAAACTGCCTTCTACTCCAAAGAGAATATAAAATCTGAGAGATGAAAAATACTTTGATATTATGCATTTAAACTTAAGTTATATGCTGAACTTATTTGCAAAGCAGAAATAGAGACACAGATGTAAAGAATAAACTTGTGAATATCATAGGAGGAAGGGGAGAGGGGATGGATTGGAAGATTGGGATTGACAAATATATAGTATGTATAAAACAGATAACTAAGGAGAACCAAAGACAGGGAAGCCTGGCATGCACAGTCCATGGGGTCACAAAGAGTCAGACAGGACTGAATGATTGAACAACAAGAAGAACCTACTGTATAGCACAGAGAACTCTACTCAGTGCTCTGTGGTGACCTGAATGGAAAGACAACCTAAAAAAGAGGGGATATATGTATATGTATGACTGATTCACTTCTATGTAGAGCAGAAGCTATCAGAATATTGTAAAGCAACCATATTCTAATAAATATTAATTTAAAAACTAAAACACAGTACAGAATGGGAAAAAAAAAAACCACAAAAGTTATCTTTATGTGTATTTATCATTATCCTTTTTCTTTAGTCATTGTGAAAGGTAGATCCCCCTAGATCTTCTCCCTTCCTGCTTTCTCATATATCTGAGTTAATCAAAGACCCCTTTGCCTATATTTTCAGCGTTTTCCCTCTTTACGGGCCCTCTCCCGTCTTAAGTATAAGATAAAGGAGGAAGAAAATAATATTCTCTACCTATGTCTCTGCTATTTACTATCTTGTCATTGACCTTCCTAAGTAAATAATTGCTGACATTTACTATCTCCACTCCCTCATCTCCCACCTAATCATTTATCTGGCTTTTGCCTGGTTGTGCTGGCCATGATCACTAACAAATGATTCATTACTAAATCCAGTGCACATTTTTCATGTATTTCCAACTTAACCTTTCTGTCTTATTGATAATCACTCCCTCTTTCTTGATCCTCTCCCTACACTTAGGTTCTATGACTCTGCTCACTTATGTCTTTCCACCTGAAGAGTCCACTTAGTTATTTAAGACATTTGTTGCTGTTGTGTTCCCTACTGTTCACATTCTGACTACTGTCTCTGAGTGCCTTCATGCATTCCAATTGCTTTACCATCTACTTGCTGGTATACATTTGTAGTTTGGGTCTTTTTCTGGAATCCTATGGTTCTACATACAACTATACATGGGGAATATTTTTCTTGATTTTCTGCAGGTAACTCAAACTCAACACACATTTAACAGATTTTCTATTTTAGTCTGCTTTTGATGATCCATTTTATGTGCCTGATAGTAAGTGGCTCTAATATCCATTAAGAACCAAAGTACCAGAAAAGAAAAAGTGTTAGTTGTTCAGTTGTGCCTGACTGTTTGCAACATTCTCTGTCCCTAGAATTCTCCAGGCAAGAATAATAAAATACTCCTTTCTCCAGGGGATCTTCTAGACCCAGGGATCAAACCCGGGTCTTCTGCATTGCAGGCAGATTCTTTACCATCTGAATCACGAGGGAAGCCCAAAGGATCAGAAATACCCCATAAACTTGACTCGCTCTTGAAGTGTAATATCTGACATTCAGCCAATCTTTAAATTCTGTTACAAAAGTATATTTCCTTTCTAATATACTTTTAATCTTTTACATCTTTGCAATATGATTGTAATTAGTGTGTTCATTTCCTTTTTCTTTTGATTACTGAAAAAATTCCCTAAATAGGTCTCGAATCCATCCTTCACATTGCTGCCCAAGTGTTCATCCTAAAAAGAAATTTTGGAAAAACTCTAAACTTATCACAGAAGCACAAAAGGATCCTTTATAATTTGGATGCTGTTTGCTCCTACAGTCTTATTCATATTGCTCTCATAATATTTTTGTCAGGTATTCTTTCTATATAATTCACTAGAAATTTTTATAAGCTAATAGAAACTTAGAGGATACCATGGTAGGAAACATTCCTGAAACTTATTTGATAATGGAACACTTTTTTTTTTTTTCATAGAAACATAGGTAAAAACGTCTCAGAACTACCAGTTTTCCAATATTTGAGAAAATGTTCCAGTAGTCTATATATTTTGCCTGGACTTTATCATTAGGATAAAGATTGTTAAAAGATAAAAACCAATAAGAAAAAAACACATTTCAGAAGAAACTTTTAAATCATTGCTTCCATATTGTGTTATAGGTAAGCTGTCAGAAACATAATAACTTTGGGGTAATTTGAAAATCACTTTAATTCTAATTAAATAAACAAAAATAAAACAGTGTTTGTCTCGATTTAGCAAAAAATATATTGTAGAAAAGCTCTTCTTTATTGTTCAAAGACTGAAGTTTTGACTTAATTATTATCTTATTTTTAAGGTCAGTTTAAGATATGATATATTTATTTTATCATTCAAATATAACTGCATTTCTGTAAAGATTTTAGGTATATAATGCATAGTATACCTTAGATATTTGAGCACTACATGAAGAATGAGACCATTCTCAGTGGTGAAAGTAGCTCATAAAGTCCTGTCTGGCACATAAGGCTAATTTTAGCCACTGTGTAATTTTTTTAAAACTTGGAGATTGAGATTTACATTTTCCACACTGAAGGCAATCAATTACTGGTTGAAGAATTTTTGTAACAGGATGACTTCTACTTTCATGGTGTTTCATTTATGTTATACTTTTTCACTGAAATTTTTATCTGAATGTTTTAAACTAATATGAAATATTCCTGAAAGAGAAAATTCTACTTTAAAGGAGATAACATGTGCCACAGAAAAGACAGGCTTTCTTGATTAGTAGAATTCATGTGAAGATATTTAAGAATGTCTGTATATTACAAGGATAAGTGATATAAGAGGTAGACAGAAAGGACATGAAAGAAAACTTATTAATGAAGCCAACTCAGTCCTGTCTCTAGTTGCCAGAGCTTCTGGATTGCTGAGATACTATACAATGATGTCATTTCAGCCTGTTAATTGTGTCCTCAACACTGTTGCTAACCATCTTGCTAACAGTTTTTGTTGTCTCTCTCTTTGTTTAGGAAGTACCATTGCAATTTCCCTTTTTTTCGGGGAGGGGGAGGTAACATCAAAGTGTAAAAAAAAGTAGGTGCTTGGACTCTGTTATCCAAGAATATTCCTTCATATATCTTTCTTTGGAAGCTATCTTTTTTCATTTCAACATTCTGCTCTATTTTTCTAATGCAATGAAAGAAAATAATAGTGTATGAAAGAAAGTAAAGAACAAAAAAAAGTGAAACTCCACCTTTGCTTAGATTATCCTGCCTCTTTTATGTAAAAACTTTAAATACATCTTTCCTTCTCTGCAAAGTCATTTTGCCCAAGCATACCGTATTGCCCAGTTCTGTGTTAGAAAACTATTTCTACCCTATTGTGTAGTCAAGGGAGGGCTGGACTGATTCAAACCTGATGAGGTCTGTGCCTTTTAGTAGTGTATCAGTGAAAGAGACAATAAGACTGTAGACAAGTATGTAGAATTTCCATTAACAGAACAAACTGAGAGAACAGTTCAGTTGTTCAACAGATGAGCAGTCATGAGCACACATTTTCCTTCTCTTTTGTTGCCTCTGGGATGCTCCATAGATCTTCTTAGATTACAGCTTTGCGTAGCCCATTACATAGGCTTCCCAGGTGGCACTAGTGTAAAGAATCCACCTGCCAATGTAGGAGATGTGGGTTCAATCCTTGGGTGGGGAAATCCCTTGGAGGGGGAAATGGCACCTCACTCTGATGTTCTTGCCTGGGAAATCCCATGGACAGAGGAGTCTGGCAGGCTACAGTCCATGGAGCCACAAAGAGTTGGACATGACTGAGCGCGTAGCTCATTATGTACAGCTTTTTAAATAAACTTTTAAATTCAGGGTGTTTTTACATTTATATAAATGTCACAAAGATAGTATAGAGATATTCTGTACCAATATACTCCAAATCCAGTTTCCCTTATCATTAATGTCTTACATTACTATGGTTCAGTAGTCAATCAGTACTGAACCAATACTGATACACTGTCATTCATTAAATTTTATATTTTATTCGAATTTCCTTTGTTTCTACCCAAAGTTCTTTTTCTGTTTCAAGATCTCATCTAGGACACCACATTACATTTAATCATCCTGTTCCTTTAGGCAATTCTTTACTATGACAACTTCAAACTTTCCTTATTTTTAATTATCTTGACAGTATTGAAGAGCACTGGTCAGATATTCTGTGGAACATCCCTTAATTTGGATTATTTGATATTACTCTCCTGATTAGACTGAGGTTACAAGGTTTTGGGGAGGACAACCAAAGAGGCAAAGTATCATTCTTATCACATCATTCTGATGATACAGGCTATGAACCTTACTTATCACTACTGCTGTTAACCTCTATCAGCTGGAGGCTCAGATTGTAAAGAATCTGCCTGCAATGCGGGAGACTTGGTTTCGATCCCTGGGTTGGGAAGATCCCCCTGAGAAGAGAATGACAACCCATTCCAGTACTCTTGCCTGGAGAATCTCATGGACAGAGGAACCTGTAGGGGACTCCTGTCCATACGGTCACAGAGAGTAGGACACGATTGAGCTGGAGGTAGGCTTGTCAGGTTTCAACACAGTTAAGTTCCTTTTCCCCATCACCACGCTATAACGTTTGGAAGGAAGTCATTACAGCAGCTCACACTTATAGAGTTGGGAGTTATACAGTCTCTCCTTGAGAATGAAGCATCTATAATAAATTATTTGGAATCCTTCTGAACAGGAGGTGTCTTTTTTCCCTTGTTTACTTATTTAATCATTTATTCATATAAGTATATACTCAAAGATATTCATACACTGGGTTATACTGCAAGAGTCCTTTGGACTGCAAGGAGATCAAACCAGTCAATCCTAAAGGAAATCAATCCTGAATATTCATTGGAAAGACTGATGCTGAAGCTGAAGCTCCAATACTTTGGCCACTTGCTGTGAAAAGCCAACTCATTGGAAAAGACTCTGATGCTGGGAAAGATTGAGGGCAGGAGGAGAAGAGGGTGGCAGAGGATGAGATGGTTATATAGCATCACTGACTCAATGGACATGAGTTTGAGCAAACTCTGGGAGATAGTAAAGGACAAAGAAGCCTGGCATGGTGCAATCCACGGGGTTGCGAAAAGTCAGACACAAGTTAGTGAGTGAACAACAACAACAACACACTGTGATACTACAGTATTTCTTTTGTTAATAAAGCTGCTCCGTTACATGCTACTCAAAATTGGCCATGGGGATATCTTTTAGTTGGTTCCTTTGTACCTTTGATAGGTCCCCATTATTTTTTTTTTAACAGTACCTTTTTAAATAGGAGAATGTATTAGAATCTCTTTACATTTTGAATGAACAAGCATTGATTAGATACTGGAGTATGAAAAGTAATCTGGGATCAGTTTTTATCAAGGAATACAATCGACAAAGAAACATGTCCCTTGACAAATGATCTGCTAGTCAAGGAAATGGCCTATTATGGGATACATTAAAATTACAGTACTTTCCCAAATGAAAACATATATGAATGGAAGAATTGAGGACTGAAGTAAAAAGCAAATGAGAATACTGGCACTTTGAGAAAATAAGTCATGTCTCATGGTTTCTATCACTACAGTGCCTCAGACTGTGCCTTAAATTAATAAGTTCTTGATAAATATTTGCTGCTCAATCAAAGATAAGTAAGAATCTAAATATGTGCTTGATGCATACAGAAAACAAGACAAGGTAAATGTCAAAGATTTATAAATGCTGTCTTAAGTTTCCACGTTCCTATACTTTATTCTATTTTTCTGGTATGTAATATGTATTCTGTAAAGATAAAATCTGGTTCATAGGTTATATTTAAACTTTATACTCATAAGTCATATGAAAAGTCACACTAAAATTTTTACATTGATTGGTCACAAATTGATTATTTGTGGAGAGTATCATCATAATTATTTCTCTTTTCCTAACATTCTAAAACCTCCAAATGTTCCCAAACTCCTACACAACTCTGCCACAGTTAAGTGATTTTCTACACTTCTTGGAATAAAATTTGCTCTCCTCTGAATTTAAAAAGCACTGGGATAGCATCCAAGGGTTGTGAAGAAAATATTTCTAAGCATGACATCAATCTTTCAGCATCTGTAGACCATTTAATGGATACTTAGCAGGCAAAAAGACTGTCAATTTTAGATACATGAAGATGCTTATCACAATTAAAAGACAAAGGTAAAATATAATAGAACATAATACAATTATAACTGCAATAAGGGTGATGCCATTCATTTCTATCTCAAGGATAAATATGTTCTAGAGCATTTCATTTCTTAGTATTAGATCTAAACTTTCAATTATATCTATTAAGATTTACAGCAAGCGTTCAGAGGCCCTGTTAGATAGTTTTAAATACTGAGATCCAACCTCCTGCGTTTCATCCAATATTAAGTTAACATAACATGATCAAAACTAAAAGGTTAAATGATTCAACTCATTCAACTGTTAGGAGGTCAAGGTTAAGTAAATGAACTTTCTAAATTACTCTTTGATGGTACTTGAGTCTGAAATAATTTCCTTATGATTTAATGCAGCATATGGATGTCATTGTTAAATATGCTCAATAAAATACCATCAATATAATTCTCAAGTGATAAAGATATAAAGAGGATAGGAGACAAAGGAAAACATTAAGTTTTAGGGAAAAGTTGATCTACAAGTGATCAGGTCTTTTGCATGGTTTTCTTTTGGTCTTGTTAAGAGATCCTGTTATCTTCATCTTAGAAAAGTCATTTTTATAGCAATGAGTAATTGGTTCTGGCTATGCTAGATACTGAATATATCATTAAGATGTGCTGCTCGAGCAAGTCGCAAGAAATCACAGAGACGGAAGAAATGTTTGTTCCATCTCTCTCATTTCAAAAGAACTTCTCCCTTCAACAAACAGTACACTGCAGAAGAGGAAAACCAGGGTTTTAAATTTACTGTGCATATCTTTCGGAAAAGGCAATGGCAACCCACTCCAGTGCTCTTGCCTGGAAAATCCCATGGATTGAGGAGCCTGGTAGGCTGCAGTCCCTGGGTTCATGAAGAGTCGGACACGACTGAACGACTTCACTTTCACTTTTCACTTTCATGCATTGGAGAAGGAAATGGCAACCCACTCCAGTGTTCTTGCCTGGAGAATCCCAGGGACGGCAGAGCCTGGTGGGCTGCCGTCTGTGGGGTCACACAGAGTCGGACACGACTGAAAGTGACTTAGCAGCAGCAGTAGCAGCAGCAGTGCATATCTTTAGACAATACATATAATGTCCTTAATCTTATTATACTTCCAATGCTCATTATTACCATTATTACTGATGTTGAACTATAGTCAGGATTAATTAGGTTGGTTGGTCAACTGGTCTCTGGCCCAAAGCAGTTTAAGTATTGGCATTAATGTGCAACCTGTGGCATTTGTACCCTCCCTGGGGTACAATAACTGGAACTTATTCATCTTATTTATTTCTAATCCCAGTAAAATTTTGTCTGACGCTCCAATATTTCTCCAAAAAATAATAAGTAGGAACTAAAGACATATCTCTTCTCTATTAGTGCATACATTTGGTGAACAAAATGCCCCTCATGTATATCAACCATATATCTACTAACAATCTATTATACTACCCACATCTGAGCTTTCATGTAACTGCAGAGAAAACTATCAGCTAGCAAACTCAGACAATGAGAGTTTCTCTTCAACACTGTCTGCAATGTATGATATGTGATATTCAACAAAGTCATTTGATAAAGAAATTTTACCAATAATTTGTCCTGCTTTCTTTCCAAGAAACATGTAAGTTCTTAATTTTGCAACTAGTTTTATAAACGCCTCAGCAATTGTGTGATTTGTCTTTTTTTGCAAATGCCATGAAATGTAAATCTGTCATGTGGCTATTGATGAGGTTTCATAATAGACCATGCACTAGAGACTACAGACAAAATGAATTGCAATTGTCCAATACAACAGAATTTAGATTATTCACTGCAAATTAATTAAAATTTCTGGAAACATTAATAAACAATATAAAAAAATTAAGATGTACATATAAGAGCAGGGTAGTATATGTAATGGTTATATACTTTATTTTTTTTTTTAATCAGCCTCTGCTTGTTCTAATTCTAGTTTTGTGTATACTTTTATAAAATTATTCAACTGAATTAATCTTCAGTTACTTTACTTGATATGTCTGTTCAGTCGTGTCTGACTCTTTGCGACCCTATGAACCCTAGCCAGCCAGCCCATGGAATTCTCCAGGAAAGGATGCTGGAGTCGGTTGCCATGCCTTCCTCCGGGGGATCTTACTGACCTAGGGGATTGAACATTGAGTCTCTTATGTCTCCTACATTGGCAGGTGGGTTCTTTACGACTAGAGCCACCTAGGTAGCCCACTCTATTTGATAAAACAGAGTTAATGCTGGTACGTGTCTCACAGGATCTTTGTAATTAAAATGAAATGCTCTTAACACTGTGATTATCACATAGTTGCCATTCAACAATTGATGCCCACAGTTGGGAACTAGAGGAAAAATATTTGAAGGACACAGAGCTTTGTAAAAGGCTAGAAACATTGTTAACAATGTTCTTGAATGAGTGATTGATTAAAATTATGTCCAACAAAGAACAGAATACTATGTAATGCTAATACATCATAACACAAGTCTATTGGATATAGAAAACATCCAAGATATAGTAAAAAGACAAAAGAAATGTATAAAACTCTGTTACTATCCTATCAAAAGAATCTATTAGCTCTATCTATAGGCCAAAATACCTTTAAAATCTAGACCAAGATATTAACATTGTTCTCTTTATTTTCCTACTAACTGCATTTTTAGAATGAACATGTTAATTTTATAATCAGAAAAATACTCTATTTTAAACATATTTTTCTTTCTATCATTTACATCCCTTTATTTTTCTCTTGTAACTCTCTCCAAAACTTATGTGTCTGATATTTTTAAATTTGACAATCTCATATTTTGTGGTCCTTCTCTACTTAGAAGTTGTGAAAAATAAAGTACTTAAACATATTAGCCTGAAATCATATAAACGTTACTCCTATTTAGTTCAACTATCAAGTTTTTACAGTAAAAATTTAAATGAAACTATTAGTATCCACACTGGACCAAAACTTACAAAAAATAACATCTCTTCCAAGATCAAAGATAAACATTTATTTCCCCCTTGTTGTTATATATGCCTTGTTCCCTTGTTGCTCAGTTGTGTCTGACTCTTTGCGATCCCATTGATTACAGCATGCCAGAGTCCCCTGTCCTTCACTATCTCCTGGAGTTTGCTCAGATTCATGTCCACCGAGTCAGTGAGATTACTAATTTTGCAGATGATATTAACAGTGTATATAAACTATACAAGCATACAAAATCAAGTAAAACAGAACAGACTCTCAGGCCAGTTCATAAATTAATACTCTTTATTCCCTCCTGCAGAGATGTAGAACAGGTACAAGCTGTTGAAAAGTTATTACCCATGAGGCACCAGGTATGGACTATAAAACTTAATTCTGTTAGCTGCCTGAAGATACAGGGGTAGATTAACCATCACTTCATAGATAGGATGTGTAGCCTCATGTGGTTAAATAACGACCCAGGTTTCCTCAATCAGCAAGTTTCAGAGTTGAGGTCTGAGCCCAACCAATCTGCTTTAATCATTTCCTAAGTGAATTTTAAGGAATGTTTGTATTATTTTTAAAAAAATCAACCAACTACTCAAGTGTTTGCAGTGATTTCAATTTTTTACTTTTCTAGGTTTCCCTTTATCCAGTGCTCTCCTTATAGCCACTTTCATAGATATTTAAGTAAAGTGTCACAGAGTAAAGGTAGTATTTAAAGCAAAGGATTGGCTTCTCTATATGGGAAAAGCTTCTTAAGAGTTCTTCTTCAGTGCTAGTTTGGTGGCGGGGGGGGGGGGGGGGGGGGGAGCCAATGGCATTTAAAGTTTATGACTATGACCCATAATAAGATGTACATTTTATATCAGTACTCAGTATATGCATATATACACACCCCAACACAAACACAAATAGTCCATGCTATCCATCAGTTCAGTTCAGTTCAGTTCAGTTGCTCAGTTGTGTCCGACTCTTTGTGATCCCATGGACTGCAGCATGTCAGGCTTTCCCGTCCATCACCATCCCTTAGAACTTGCTCAACTCATTTCTATCCAGTCAGTGATGCCATCCACCCATCTCATCCTCTGTCATCCCCTTCTCCTCCTGCCTTCAATCTTTCTCAGCATCAGGGTCTTTTCAAATGAGTCAGTTATTTGCATCAGATGACCAAAGTATTGAGGCTTCAGCTTCAGCATCAGCCGTTCCAATGCATATTTAGGACTGATTTCCTTTAGGATTGACTGGTTGGATCTCCTTGCTGTCCAAGGGACTCTCAAGAGTCTTCTCCAATACCACAGTTCAAAAGCATCAATTCTTTGGCACTCAGCTTTCTTTACGGTCCAACTCTCATATCCATACATGACTATTAGAAAAACCATAACTTTGACCAGACAAACCTTTGTCAGTAAAGTCTCTGCTTTTTAATATGCTGTCTAGGTTTGTCATAGCTTTTCTTCCAAGGAGCAAGTGTCTTAATTTCATAAATGTGCAAGAATATTAATAAAAAAGAAAATGCTCAGAACCAAACAGAATTACATGTTTTTTTTTTTTTTTTTTTTCATATGTGCTTTTCATTGTGGAATAAGAGTCTGCAAACAGAGTTTTGTTCAGGGTGATATTTCACAACATTTTTAATGGTTGCCATTTCCTTCTCCAGGGGATCTTCCCGACTCAGGGATGGAACCCGTGTCTCTCGCGTTGTAGGCAGATGCTTTACCCTCTGAACCACCAAGGAAACCCCGCAATGTGGGAAACCTGGGATCAGTTCTTGGGTTGGGAAGATCCCCTGCAGAAGGGAATAGCTACCCACTCCAGTATTCTGACCTGGAGAATTCCATGGACTGTATAGTTCACGGTGTCGCAAAGAGTTGGACATGACTGAGAGACTTTCACATTCACCTTTCATGTAAGTTAGGCACTGGGCTTTGTATTAATGTCTGTCATTGCATATAATTCTCAAATCAACACAGTGAAGTTGGTGCTGTTATCGACTCAGTTTTACAAGCAAGGATAACCACTCTGATGTACTGATTCCCTGAATAGAGTCACGGTTAAAAAGGATTACATTTTGAGGAACTTCTAAATCAGTGAGTCCAGAAGTAGCTGGAGAGTAACACACATGAAGGTTGTATTATCAAGGGAGAAAAAAGACAAAGTTCCAAGGGTTCCTCAGACACTGCACAAGAGACAGCTTTAGAATGAGTTGGAAAGATAACACCTATTTTATCCTTATACTAAGTTTGAAAACTTGCTCCTGGTGGCTCAGCAGTAAAGAATCTGCCTGTAATGCAGGAGACACCAGAGATGTAGGTTCAATCTCTGGGTCAGGAAGATCCCCTAGAGGAGGAAATGGCAACCGAATCCAGTATTCTTGCCTAAAGAATCCCACAGACAGAGGAGCCTGGTGGGTTACAGTTCACGGGGTCGCACAGAGTCAGACACGACTAAACAACTAAAAGACAACAACAACAATTCAAATTGTGTAGAAGAAAAAATGAGTGCATTGCCTGAATGGTTTCTGTATCCTTTAAGGAGGAGTATGTAAAGGCAGGTTGAATAATAATAATTTTGGCAATAATAGAAGTGTTTGAAAGTTTCATTCATGCTCATTACTTGCAGTGAATCTACCAGGACACCTCCATTTCTGACTTTTGAGAGGCATTTTCAGAAAAGAATAGAAGTCTATTGTTTTTCAGGAAATTCATTTCACAAAATTAAGCCCTTGTCTAACATAATTTTTGCAAATATATCTCCCAAGTTTTCAAATAAAAATGTTTTGTTTATAGTATTTGTTTTGTTACCCTAAATTTTTGATACTTATGTAGCTGAGTCAGTCACTTTTAAAATATATAAATTTAAATTTGTCCCAAGTAGTCCTTTACAATTACTGAAAGAAAAAATAGTTTCTAAAAAGAGAAATTATTACCTCTCAGGCTAAATAATAACCTGAAACTTCATAAAATGTGTTTTATGAATTATTATTTAGGTTAATAAGATTTGACCTTTAGATCTAAATTCCTTGCTCAGTTATTTAATATTATTATAGATGGTTGTTCTTTACCCTTTTAGTCATCAATTTATATTTTGCATTGTCTGCCTGATCATGCTCTAATAAGCCCTATAAGAAAATTAAAGAATGCAGAAATGGCATTGTCTCTGCTCCATGGAATTTATTTAAATCAAATAAGTATGTTTATAATAGCAAATGACAAGAGTTCAAAGTGTAGTTTGAAATTATGAACACGTTTATAGAGACCATATTCAGTCTCCTAGTTGGAAGCAGGGACAGAGAATATTTTGCTTTCAAATGCCTCAAAGTCTGATAAGTCACTGCACATAATTGATAATTTTCAATGTCTCCCATCCCCAACAGAGCATAAAGGGGGACATAAATATGTTCCTGTTTCAGTGAGTAACCATTTTCCAAGTTTCAGAACCTTAGCAGCCTTTGCTCTGAAAGTCTCTACCCCAACAATATACTTCTCCTTTCCTTAAGTTAGCAATCAATTCAGCTTTGTGGTTTTTTGTTTAAGGTATTGAAGATGATTTTCATTTTTTTAAGCAACCCTGGAAGTTAACAACTTGTGTAACAATTTTGGAAAGAATATGTGTAGTCATATTCTTTGCCTTGATGGTTTAATTTCTAGGAATTTGCCCAAATAGACACTCTGCATAATCTTATACAGTTTTGCATTTAATCCTTTTAACAATTCTACAATATAAACCCTATTTTTATTTCCATTTTTTCACTTGATGAAAGGAAGGCTAGGAAGATTTAGAACCATTTCCTTAGCCACATATCTAGTATACTCTGAATATTTAGAGACTTGCTCTCAAGCCAGAATTCTACTTCCTCTGTTAGAGAAAAAGATTCAAAATGAAGACAAAAATGTTTGATAAACATAGGTATTTGAAGTAACACCACCAACACCCAAATATGTGAAAAAAGAGCTAAGTAAATACTCATTATTAGGACATATAAAATAATGAATATGTTAAAATGTTTATGATCTGGTATTGAAACAAAATCAAAGTACAATGATAATTATACTACATAAAGTTGTGATACATATGGATTATAAATGAAACAGACAAAAGGCTATGTGAATTTCTGGGGTGGTTGGATTCTGAGTATAATACATCTTTTTGAGCTTTTAAATATTGCTTTAATGTTTGTATAGTAACAAAATTAAGGGCTTCCCTGGTGGCTCAGTGGTAAAGAATTTGCCGGCCAATGCAGGAGACACAGGTTTGATCCCTGGGTCAGGAAGATGCTCTGGAGAAGAAAATGGCAACCCACTCCAGTATTCATGCCTGGGAAATCCCATGGACAGAGGAGCCTGGTGGGCTACAGTTCATGGGGTCAGAAAGAGTCAGACACAACTTGGTGACTAAACAACAACAAAAGTAACATAGATATAGATAGCAATCTCTGCATTTGAGGTTTCTAATTAATTATTCCATGCTCTATAAAAAATTTCAATGTACCAAAGATTTCTGAGAATTCTAGGGATTATATAAACTTCTGATTATTTGGTGTTCTGAATTTCTACACTGGAGCTTTTCCAATTCTACCATAAATGTTCCTTTCTTTCTGACTGCTTTGACTTGGATATGAGACTCATCTCTTAATTTCCCCCTAAACTTTCAAACAAGATATAGTTGACAGGTAGTTCTGAAATTTTAGATAGAGTGGTATTTTATCATAGCAGTATAAACAAGTTAATGTTGAATTAATACTACTTTCCTAAAATTCTAGCTGTCTAGCACATTGCTTATTTTCTGTTCCTTGAAGACTTACTAATACATGCTCCTCATTTTATCATGTAAGACGACTTTCCATCTTCAACCTCAACTCTAAGCATAATGAATATGTGATGATATTGTGCACCCATAAAACCAAAGCGGCATATTCCAGATTCTACCTCTTAGCAGCATAGAGATTCACTGTGAAATAGATTATGACATTCCAAACATAAGAAAGGAAAAATCATTATATTTGTTTTGGGGGGCTTGCTGCTAAGTCGCTTCAGTCGTGTCTGACTCTGTGTGACCCCATATACGGCAGCCCACTAGGCTCCCCCATCCCTGGGATTCTCCAGGCAAGAACACTGGAGTGAGTTGCCATTGCCTTCTCCAATGCAGGAAAGTGAAAAGTGAAAGTGAAGTCGCTCAGTCGTATCCAACTCTTAGCGACCCCATGGACTGCAGCCTACCAGGCTCCTCCGCCCATGGGACTTTCCAGGCAAGAGTACTGAAGTGGGTTGCCATTGCCTTCTCCTTTAGGGGCTTAAATGACAGTAATTTAAAGTCTCAAATTTTAAATTAATATCCTACTGTGCTTTGATTACAAATGTGCTCAATGGCATTTTATTTAGAAATTCAAAGCTTCAAATATTTTTAAGTATCTGTTATTCAAAAGAAAGTATAATAGGAAGGCTTAGTACAAAAGAGACAGATCTTACAAAAAGGAACCCTTCTGAATAACCTCTTAAACAACAACAACAAAAATGAAATAAGGCTTTTACTATGGTTGAAGGGATTTCGATTAGAACAAAGAAAATAGTGATAGCTGTTAGCATTCAAATATGGCAGAGAGATAGATTTGGGAATCTTCTTTCAATGCATTTTTATGCATTGTAACAGATATCAAATGAGAGTTAAGCATAGGATGAACTAGATTGAGTTTTGCATTTGTCTTCTCTACCTACCATACTATTATTTGAGGGTATAAAACATGTTTTCTTTTGGTGTATCTTCCTTTATTACTTATCATCCTCTCATATTCAAGAAGCTTTTCAAATTGTCTAATAAAGTATTTTCAAATTACGTAATAAAATAAGTTCCCTTAGAAGTTTGAATTGTGATCGCAAAGCAATAGGGAGAAAGTTTGATTTATTGATAAGTGAGAGTATGCTATAAATTTTCTTCATTTTAAAACTGCCTATAGATGATGAGATCATCCTACTTAGAGAAACTGCAGCAGACAGGGATAATGATGCAATTACTAAAGAAAAGGATCACAATGCCTAAGGGTATATGCTTTGCTTTATAAAGTAAATGCATTTCTTCTTAAATACTATTTGGAAATCTAATGAAACTGTACCAGAGGAGATTGTTATCTAAGAAAAGACATGATAAATGTTTTTGTGAGATAATCATTTTATAATTTAAAAAAATCATTACTCAGTTTATGCATTTTGTGAAGCTCTTTGATTCTCATCTTAGATTTCCTTGATGTGAAAGCACACTGTATCTAATATAACATAAGTAATGTAGCAAGAATTATTTTCAATCTAGTAGCTTAGGTCAGATTTTGAAGTTCAACAGAAAGATATTTCATGTGAGATTTTTGGCTTTGCATGTGTGCTAAGTCACTTCAGTTGTGTCCAGCTGTTTGTAACCCTATGGACTGTAGCCTGTCAGGCTCCTCTGTCCAAGTGATTTTCCAGGTAAGAACATTGGAGTGGGCTGCCATGCCCTCCTCCAGAGAATCTTCTCATCCCAGGGATAGAATCCACATTTCTAACATGTCCTGCATTGGCAGGTGGGTTCTTTACCACTAGTACCTCTGGTTAATATTTTCTTAATGAAATAAAATTTGTTATAATATCACTTATAGAAAAGAGCTCAGTCATCTCTGGAATTTAAAAAGCAAAAACATACTCTACCAATAAGAATATTTCCATACAGTGTGGACTTTACAAAGTGGTACAAAAGCCAAAGGATTAATTTAAGGAAGGGGTGATTGTAGATGTTGAGTTCTTACAAGCTGTCCATCTCTAGGCAAATCACTTATCCTCTCAGAGAGCTCTTTCTTTCCTTATTAGAAGGAGTACAGAATTTTCTACTTTACAAGCTTACTGCAAAGCTGATGTGTATAAAGAAAACTTTATAAAACTCTTTAAAAAGTGTAAGAAAATTTGGGCCTCATAATATTATTATTGTGTCACATAAAGTACATAAGTCCTTAATTATCCTAATTTTAAAATGGCATTAGAGTTATTTTGGCCACTTACTGGTTTATTTGGTATCTGAACACCCAACCACTTATGTAATTAAAACTAATGTCTATATGACTAGCAAGATAGTATTGCCAAGAATATAGAACCAAATGGCCATAAAAGAATTAAAGCTTTGAATGATTTTAAAATTAAATTAAAACTTTGAATTATAACTTTGAATGGTTCAAATGGTGTGAATTGTTAAAAATGCAAATATATGTAAAGAGTTCTTAAAATTCTTAAATTTTAAATCATGATTGAACATTTTATGGCAAATAGAGAACAGAGGTTCTTAATAACTTGGAGAAAAATGGCAAAATATAATTACACTGAGGTAGAAAGGATGAGATTACACATAAGAAGACACTTCCTAAAGTAGGAAGTAATCAGTCTTCCTGTATCTCTAAATGGCAAACACTCATCTGTTTCGTGTCTTTATCTTTTCTGGACTTTCATACATATGGAATCATATAACATTCAGTCATTTGTGTCACCCTTCTCTCACTTACAAAATACATTAAAGATTCATCCATGAGAGTGCATGAATCAATCATTCTTTCCTTTACATCACTTTATCAACAAAGGTTTGTATAGTCAAAGCTATGTTTTTTTTCAGTAGTCATGTACAGATGTGAGAGCAGGACCATAAAGAAGGCTGAGTGCCAGAGACTGATGCCTTTGAATTATGGTGCTAGAGAAGACTCTTGAAACTCCCTTGAACTGCAAGGAGATCAAACCAGTCAGTTCTAAAGGAAATCAATCCTGAATATTCATTGGAAGGACTGATCCTGAATATTCATTGGAAGGACTGATGCTGAAACAAAAGCTCTAATACTTTGGCCACCTTATGTGAAGATCCGACTCTTTGGAAAAGACCCTGATGCTGGGAAAGACTGAAGGCAAAAGGAGAAGAGGTAGGCAGAGGATGGCATGGTTGGATAGCATCACCAACTCAATGGACATGAATTTGAGCAAACTCTAGGAGAGAGTGAAGGACAGGGAAGCCTGGCATGCTAGAGTCCATGGAGTTGCGAAGAGTCAGACACAGCTTAGTGACTGAACAATAGGTATTCTATTTATAGGTGTACTACAGTTTGTTTATTCAATCACCAATTGAAAAATATTTTCACTATTTTGACATTTTGGCAATTACAGATAAACTTGCTATAAATATTTACATATAGGTTTTTGTGTGAAACTATGTTTTTTTTTCTTTCAAATCACAATTTTATTTTCTAGAGAGTATGACAGTATTCTTAGAAGATTCCAGAGAATTTTAAAAAATGCAGAGTTCAATGAAGTTGGATAAAAATAAATATGCAGAAAATAAATTATTTTTTAAAATCTGTAATTCATTTATAAAATATAACTTTAAAATATTCTCCATAGCCATAAAATCTTTAAATATCTTAGCAATACACCCGACAAGTTTTAAATTCACTTCGATAAATACCGAAAAGTGAGAATACTGAATCATATGGTAAGTGCATGTTTAATTTTAAAACAAAATGACAAAGAGGTTTCCAAAGTGCAGGACCATTTTGAATTTCCTTCAATGATAAATTAAAATCACTGTGGTTCTGCATACTCATCAGCATTTCATGTTGTCAGATTTTTTTTTTTTAACGCATCCTTTTAAAAGCTTTCACTTTTCACTTTCATGCATTGGAGAAGGAAATGGCAACCCACTCCAGTGTTCTTGCCTGGAGAATCCCAGGGACCGGGGAGCCTGGTGGGCTGCCGTCTATGAGGTCGCACCGAGTCGGACACGACTGAAGCGACTTAGCAGCAGCAGCAACAGCAGTGGTAGCTCATCATGGTTTTAATTTGAAGCTCCCTAATAACTAAAGGTGTTAAATATCTTCCCATACACTTATTGCTTTTTCATATGTTTTCTTTGGTAAAAGTCAGATCTTCTATGAATTTTTAAATTTTTATATTAATTTTTAAGAATTCTTTATATACTTTGGGTACAATTTCTTTATAAGATATGTCATCTACATGTCTGAAGCTTATACTTCCATTATTTTAACAGTGTCTTCCACAGAGCAATTTTTTAAAAGTATATATATATATATTTGCTTTCGGTTCACATTTTAATTAAGAAGGATTGTGATCAGATAATGCCTTTAGTGACAAAAGAGTATGTACACTGAAGCAAATAAAAAGTGAACAAATTCCAATGTATTACAGTTTGAAGGTTTACACCTTGTATATTTTATTAAGCATAATTTCTCATAAATAGCTGGCTCTATAAAATTTATTTAAAGTTATAAGAATAGGATCAGATAACTTCTCATTAAGGTTTTTGAAGTTATATGCTCCTTTGATGTGCTGAGGTTCACCTACAAAATCCATTAGGTAGCAGAATTACATCATTAAATCAGTTCTCTGGAAACATTGTCCAATATGGCAGCTACTAGCCACATAGGACTGCCAAGTACATAAAATGTGACCAGTGTGACTGAAGCCATAGCTTTATTTTGATGAGTTTATTTATTTTTTAAACGAATTAAATTGTATTGCAGTAAAATTGCTTTACAGCATTGCATTAGCTTCTACTGTATAGCAAACTGAATCACCCATACATATACACATGTCCCTTCCCTTTTGGACTTCCCTCCCATTTAGGACACCACAGTGCATTAAGTAGAGCTCCCTGTGCTATACAATATGTTCCCATCCATTGCCTATTTTATACATAATATCCATAGTATATATGTTTAGGTTTAAAAACTGATGTTCAGTTTAGCTTTCAACTATGTATGGGACAACTTGGCTTTGTGAATCTTTATCAACTGTAAATTTTATGAAATCAAAATACAGATCAAGTATACCCAGTAAAAATTTAGTATCAAAATTGAGATGTACTATAAGCACACATTTGATTTGAAAGACTGAATATTAAAAAAAGAATGCTAAAAGGACCATTAATATTTTTTACATTCATCACATGTTAAAAAGACTGTATTTTGAATATATAAGGTTAAATATAATATATTACTAAAACCCATATTACTAGGTTCTTTTTACTTTTTGAAATGTGACCTCTAGAAAAATGATATCACATGTTTCTCACATTACATTTTCTTTAGAAAGGACTGCTCTAGAACCACATATTGTGTATTAAAGTGGTATTTTCTGTCAAAAAGCATTCAGTGTTCTGAAATGACATGCTAACAGTCTGCCCACTGCTACCTCCAGCTCCCACAAAATAGCAGCAGGGAGCTTCAGCTCCCTTCTTTCTTGAAGCAGGATCAAGAATTAGTAAGTTCCAAGTCACTTTTGATAGATTTTATAACCCCAGGGGCTCCAACAAGGAAAGGACTAGAAGAAAGCAGAGTAAGGCTTACCTTGGGCCTTGTAGGTCTCACAGTGTCAGGTGCTGTCAAGGAACAGCATCTCCGGATGCCCTAAACATGCCATAAATTGGGCAGCACTTCTGATTACTGAGGGGCTCCAGTTCATGGCTTACTTTCTTCTGAGGAAAAAGAGGTTGGACTGCCTCCTCTCCTTCCCACTGCCATGGGTTAGCACTTTCTCTTAGTACTTCTTAACTCACAAACAAGGAATAGAACCCCAGCCTTCCACCTTTCTCCTTACTCTTCAGCATTATGAAGCTAATAGTAAGAGGTTTCCTTAGAGTATAAATTATGTCTATTCTTTTTATTTAGCTTATCAATAAAATCATGTGCATATATATATATATATACACACACATATGTGTATGCATGCATACACACAAACACACACGTGTATATGAATGATTTAGTGGTATAGGTATTATCTTGCCAAAACTGAAACCAGTTTTCAAAAATATAACTAATATAGAAAGTTTACCTGACTTTGAAATATTATGCATTATAATTTTTAAAAGATATTTTAAGAAATTATAATATCTTAGAATAAAATTTCACAGGTCTAATATTTAAAGTTTCTTTTAAAAAATAAAGAACAGTATAGAAATCTTAAAGATATTAAGTATAATAGTAAATACAATTAAACATCATGGGTATATTATTCTACCACATATGACATAACTACGTTAAGTGTTAACTTTGATATAATGTTAAGTCCAACATCTCCTTATACAAGACAAACTTCTGAAACTATTCTTTACTTAAGATCAATTTTAGTTTGTAAACTTTTAAACAATCTAAGATACCAGTAAGTTCCAATTGAACACATTTCTCTCAGAATCCAGCCAGCTTGGGAAAGGAAATACATACTTACACTGTAGAGAACATATCATGGGAAGCATATAGACAGTTGTTAAGCTATTCCACTTGATGATAAAATTCTTGAATTATTACATTCTAAACCTGTTGGGACAGAGAGAGAAAAAATGAGCTAAATATGCTGGGTTTACTATATACATAGCTAAATAACCAAAGAAAACAAAAAGAAATAATATACCTTATAAACATAGATCTTTATGAATTATTGTGTCATTTTCCTATATTACTTTATGATTTTTTTTTTTCATTTTTAGGCAAATGTTATTGGATTATTTAAGTCATGTCAGTATACAGGCAGGCCTCAGAGAAATTGCAGGTTAGGTCTCAGAACACTGCAGTAAGGTGGATGTTGCAATAAAGGGAATCACACTAATGTCCTGCTATACCACTGCATGTAAAAGTTATGTTTACCCTATACTGTAGCCTATTGTGTGACAGCATTATATCTAAGATCAATGCACATACCTCAATTTAAAAATAATGCTAAAAAATGCTAATGATCATCTGAGACTTTAATGAGTCAATCTTTTTGCTACAATAACTTCAAAGATCACTGATCATAGATCATCCTAACAATTATGATAATAATGTTAAAGTTTGAAATATTGGGAGAATTACTAAAACGTGACAGACAAATGAAGGGAACAAATAATGTTGGGAAAAAATGGCACTGACAGACTTGTTTGATGCAGTATTGCTACAAACCTTCAATTTGTAAAAATCTCAGTATCTGCAAAGTGCAATAAAACAAAGCACAATCAAATAAGAAATATTATTAAAAGAGCTATGTCTGGACAATAAGAAATATAATTAAAAGAATAAATGGTGTCATTAAAACTTTAAGGAAATAAATACATTTTGTTAACTAAATATAGTTCATGGTCTCTATTTTTCATGCTTTCCACTTAAAGACTAAGTTGTGTCTAAAGCACAAAAAGCAAAAACAAAATGTTACTAAATCATCTGGATGTTTATTATTATCTGGATACTTGACAGAACAAAGACCAAGTTTTTAGATGATTTGTCTGAACATCTTAATTTTCACCTTAATGGATGAAATCTCTTTTATGGTCTGAATGCCATATCCCTTCCCCTTCAAATTCTTATGTTGAAATCTTAATGGTATTGAGAAGTGATTAGGTCAGGAGGGAGAAGCTCTTATGAATGGGACCAGTGTCTTTGTAAAGGAGAATCCAGAGAGCTCCCTTGCCTTTCCACCAGATGAGAACACAGTGAAAAGTTGGTATCTATGATCCAGGAAGCTCACACCAAACACTCAATATGCTAGCCTTCAGAACTATGAGAAATAAATGTCTGTTGTTGATGAGCTACCCACGCTGTGGTATTAATGCTTTATTACAGCAGCGCAAATGGACTAAGGCACTTGCCCTCATACATGATTGGCTATAAATGGAGCAAGTGCTTTCAAACCTTATTAAATTTCTTATTCAGTAATGAAGGAAGGTATTAGCTCTAATACAAAGTGGGAAACCTACCCACTCACATTCATCTCCCCAGTGGTGAGCACAAATGTCATCAAACTATGGAATAATTTCGAGTACAATAAAAAAGTGGGTTTAGTTTTCTCTTTAAAATAGTGCCTCCTAAAGTTGTTATGGGAGTTTATACACTGTCAATTTTTTTCTTTGCTGTAGAACATGCTCGAAGAAGACTCTCATACTTACAAGTAACAAAACTTGGTGGCTAGGTATCTCTATACTCAGTACACACACACACACACATGCATGCATACATGGGCACACACAAACACAACCATATCTCTTGTTCCTATTGAATATCCGCCAAATACCTAACTTTTTTCCTTCCAGAAATCAGTAGATTTTAAAACAAAATTGAGTCAGATTTCTTTCTGAATTTACTCAAAGTCTTGGCTTGTGCTTAATAGTCTCCCCGCCGCCACCACCGCCCAGAGCTTTTGTGTAATAAAGTTTTATTAAAGTATAAAGGAGATAGAGAAAGCTTCTGACATAGGCATCAGAAGGGGATAGAAAGAGTATCTGCTTGCGAGTGTTAGCAATGGAGTTATATACTTTCCAATGAATCAAAAGAATGTCTGGAGGTTGTAAAGACTTCACCAGACCTACTGCCATAATTTACATTTTAAGATAATAGGATTAGCCAGAAGGTTTAATCCAGAGACTGTCCTCAGAAGGATACATTGTTATATAATCCTAAGGAATGTAAGAAGAAGTGGCAAAAATACACAGAAGAACTGTAAAAAAAGAGCTTCACAACCCAGATAATCACGATGGTGTGATCACTTACCTAGAGCCAGACATCCTGGAATGTGAAGTCAAGTGGGCCTTAGAAAGCATCACTACAAACAAAGCTAATGGAGGTGATGGAATTCCAGTTGAGCTATTTCAAATCCTGAAAGATGATGCTGTGAAAGTGCTGAACTCAATATGCCAGCAATTTGGAAAACTCAGCAGTGACCATGGGACTGGAAAAGGTCAGTTTTCATTCCAATTCCAAAGAAAGGCAATGCCAAAGAATGCTCAAACTACCACACAGTTGTACTCATCTCACATGCTAGTAAAAGAATGCTCAAAATTCTCCAAGCCAGGCTTCAGCAATACGTGAACCATAAACTTCCAGATGTTCAAGCTGGTTTTAGAAAAGGCAGAGGAACCAGAGATCAAATTGCCAACATCTGCTGGATCATCGAAAAAGCAAGAGAGTTCCAGAAAAACATCTATTTCTGCTTTATTGACTATGCCAAAGCTTTTGACTGTATGGATCACAATAAACTGGAAAATTCTGAAAGAGATGGGAATACCAGATCACCCGACCTACCCCTTGAGAAGCCTATATGCAGGTCAAGAAGCAACAGTTAGAACTGGACATGGAATAACAGACTGGTTCCAAATAGGAAAAGGAGTGCATCAAGGCTGTATGTTGTCACCTTGTTTATTTAACTTCTATGCAGAGTACATCAGGAGAAACGCTGGACCTGAAGAAACACAAGCTGGAACAAGATTGCCGGGAGAAATATCAATAACCTCAGATATGCAGATGACACCACCCTTATGGCAGAAAGTGAAGAGGAACTCAAAAGCCTCTTGATGAAAGTGAAAGTGGAGAGTGAAAAATTTGGCTTAAAGCTTAACATTCAGAAAACGAAGATCATGGCATCTGGTCCCATCACTTCATGGCAGATAGATGGGGAAACAGTAGAAACAGTGTCAGACTTTACTTTTTTGGGCTCCAAAATCACTGCAGATGGTGACTGCAGCCATGAAATTCAAAGACACTTACTCCTTGGAAGGAAAGTTATGACCAACCTAGATAGTATATTGAAAAGTAGAGATATTACTTTGCCAAAAAAGGTCTGTCTAGTCAAGGCTATTGTTTTTCCAGTAGTCATGTATGGATGTGAGAGTTGGACTGTGAAGAAAGCTGAGCGCTGAAGAATTGATGCTTTTGAACTGTGAAGAAGACTCTTGAGAGTCCCTTGGACTGCAAGGAGATCCAACCAGTCCATTCTGAAGGAGATCAACCCTGGGTGTTCATTGGAGGGACTGATGCTGAAGCTGAAACTCCAATATTTTGGCCACCTCATGCGAAGAGTTGACTCATTGGAAAAGACCCTGATGCTGGGAGGAATTGGGGGCAGGAGAAGAAGGGGACAACAGAGGATGAGATGGCTGGATGGCATCACCGACTCGATAGACATGAGTTTGAGTGAACTCCAGGAGTTGGTGATGGACAGGGAGGCCTGGCGTGCTGCGATTCATGGGGTCGCAAAGAGTCGGACACGACTGAACTGAACTGAATGAATGTAGAGGGAAAAAAGTTTGTCTTTTCTTCCTCCTTGAGAATTCCAGACCCCTCTCTCCTTGGGGACCCCTAGACTTCTTATCAACTTGCCTAGGAAATGACTCTCTCAGTCTCCCCTTTTCTTTTAGGAGAATTATTTTGCCAAGGGAAAGGGGCATTGGTTTCATTCCATAACAACTTCCTGCTGTTTAGGGGCATGGCCTCTAAATTGTTGAGGCAACATATTCTCCTAACCCTCATATTGAGGGTCTCTGATCCAGGGGCCCCAGGCAATAGTTGGAGGAGGGAGGCTGTGGCACTCATAGGAGCTTGGACAACCATTTGTAACTTAAAAGCTTTTAGACGGTTAGAAAACCCCATTATATAGTTACAGACATAAGGCAAAATAGTCATTAAACCAAGTTAAAATAAAAATGAAAAGTCACATTATGTCCATAGTTACATCAGTCCATCTTAAGGTTGTTAGATGTCATCAGTTTAAGAAGAGGCATCACATGCGATTGTTGTTGAAGATATTTGCAGACTTGGAGAAAGTCTTTTCCTTGAAGTGGAGATGTCCACCACAGGAAGCCTTCCACTAATGAAGAGGGGAGTGCTCCACAGACCCAGCAGTTAGACTGATTGTGAAATCCTGCGTAGGAGTGAGCCCAGGACAGGAAGGCATTGTCTTGAGGATCAAATGGTAGACTCAGGATTTTTGGAGTCAACAGAAGTAGGCTCACATAGATTACCAGGCCCATCTTTTGGCTTGTCCAGACAGTCCCATTACGGAAGCAGATTGGGGAGAAAGTGGGCCAGGGGCTTCAGTAAGCATGGAGTAAGTTGCCCCAGTCTCTAAAAGGAAATCAACGGATTGGTCCCCCACAGTTATTAATACCAGGGGTTCCTCAGGTGTAATTAGGACAGGAGCTTGTGTGGGGATCCCCGGGCACCTTCAGTCCTGATTGTCTTGAGTCCGACCCCTGAAACCTATGCCTCTGGGAGCAGTCTCTCTTCCAGTGTGGTCCCTTGCAGACCGGACACGGAGCTGGGGGCGGCTTACAAGCCTGAGGAAAATCCAGTTTGAGTTGCCCCTCCTTTCAACAGTAATAGCAAGCCCATCCCTTTTCACCTGGGTCCATCTGGGCATTCTTCTCAGGCTGTTTTAAAAACTGTTCTCATAGCCATTGAGAGGGCTTCTGCCTGTTCCTTTGTCTTTTTCTGCCTTTATTTCTTTTCCTCATATTCCCTATCATAATAAACTGTCTGAGCCAGTTGTAACAGATTATCTAAAGACTGATTTGATCCATACGCCCATTTTAATAGCTTACAGCAGATATCCAGAGCCGACTCAGTGAGAAATCTATCCTTTAAGAACACTTTTCCCTTTTCACTTTCGCGATTAATCTCAGTGAATCTGCGAAGGGCTTCTCTCAATCTATCTAGGAATTTACCAGGAGCTTCCTTCTCCTCCTGTTCTATGTTTGCCAATTTGCCATAGTTTAAAGGCTTAGCATGCGCATGCCTGAGTCCTTCAAGAATACATCTGACAAAATGACACTGATCCCATCTTCCTTTAGCTGTGTTGTAGTTCCAGTCTTGTTCTGTAATTGGGACTGCCCGATTTCCAGTGGGGAGGGCAGATATCTTGTCCTCCCTCTTCCCTACTGATTCATTACCAAGCCATTCATCTCCATAAGCAACCGCTTTTCCCAAAATTCGAGTCCTTGAGATGGGAGTCAGCGTTTGTCCCAAGATATATATCACATCTTTCCAAGTAAGGTCATAAAGCAGAGTACCACCTTTAAAAGCTCTAATATATTTTTTTGGGTCTCCCAGATCCTCCTTGATTCTTTGTATTTCTTGATAAGAAAAAGGCTTTAGTTCAGTTCAGTTGCTCAGTCATGTCTGACTCTTTGCGACCCCATGAATCGCAGCACGCCAGGCCTCCCTGTCCATCACCAACTCTCAAAGTTCACTCAGACTCACGTCCATCGAGTCCGTGATGCCATCCAGCCATCTCATCCTTTGTCGTCCCCTTCTCCTCCTACCCCCAATCCCTCCCAGCATCAGAGTCCTTTCCAATGAATCAACTCTTCGCATAAGGTGGCCAAAGTACTGGAGTTTCAGCTTTAGCATCATTCCTTCCGAAGAAATCCCAGGGCTGATCTTCAGAATGGACTGGTTGGATCTCCTTGCAGTCCAAGGGACTCTCAAGAGTCTTCTCCAACACCACAGTTCAAAAGCATCAAATCTTCGGTGCTCAGCCTTCTTCACAGTCCAACTCTCACATCCATACATAACCACTGGAAAAACCATAGCCTTGACTAGACGGACCTTAGTCGGCAAAGTAATGTCTCTGCTTTTGAATATGCTGTCTAATTGGTCATAACTTTTCTTCCAAGGAGTAAGCATCTTTTAATTTCATGGTTGCAGTCACCATCTGCAGTAATTTTGGAGCCCCCAAATAAAGTCTGACACTGTTTCCACTGTTTCCCCATCTATTTCCCATGAAGTGATGGGACCGGATGCCATGATCTTCGTTTTCTGAGTGTTGAGCTTCAAGCCAACTTTTTCACTCTCCACTTTCACTTTCATCAAGAGGCTTTTTAGCTCCTCTTCACTTTCTGTGATAAGGGTGGTGTCATCTGCACATCTGAGGTTATTGATATTTCTCCCAGCAATCTTGATTCCAGCTTGTGTTTCGTCCAGTCCAGCGTTTCTCATGATGTACTCTGCATATAAGTTAAATAAGCAGGGTGACAATATACAGCCTTGATGTACCCCTTTTCCTACTTGGAACCAGTCTGTTGTTCCATGTCCAGTTCTAACTGTTGCTTCCTGACCTGTATACAGGTTTCTCAAGAGGCAGGTTCGGTGGTCTGATACTCCCATCTCTTTCAGGATTTTCCACAGTTAATTGTGATCCACACAGTCAAAGGCTCTGGCATAGTCAATAAAGCAGAAATAGATGTTTTTCTGGAACTCTCTTGCTTTTTCCATGATCCAGCAGATGTTGGCAATTTGATCTCTGGGTCCTCTTCCTGTTCTAAAACCAGCTTGAACATCAGGAAGTTCATGGTTCATGTATTGCTGAAGCCTGGCTTGGAGAATTTTGAGCATTCCTTTACTAGCATGTGAGATGAGTACAACTGTGTGGTAGTTTGGGCATTCTTTGGCATTGCCTTTCTTTGGGATTGGAATGGAAACTGACCTTTCTCAGTCCTGTGGCCACTGCTGAGTTTTCCAAATTTGCTGGCATAATGAGTGCAGCACTTTCACAGCATCATCTTTCAGGATTTGAAATAGCTCAACTGGAATTCCATCACCTCCATTAGCTTTGTTTGTAGTGATGCTTTCTAAGGCCCACTTGACTTCACATTCCAGGATGTCTGGCTCTAGATGAGTGATCACACCTTCGTGATTATCTGGGTCATGAATATCCTTTTTGTACAGTTCTTCTGTGTATTCTTGCCATCTTTTCTTAATATCTTCTGCTTCTGTTAGATCCATACCATTTCTGTCCTTTATCGAGCCCATCTTTGCATGAAATGTTCCCTTGGTATCTCTAATTTCCTTGAAGAGATCTCTAGTCTTCCCATTCTGTTCTTTTCCTCTATTTCTTTGCATTGCTCGCTGAAGAAGGCTTTCTTATCTCTTCTTGCTATCCTTTGGAACTCTGAATTCAGATGCTTGTATCTTTCTTGTTCTCCTTAACTCTCATAGACTGCTTATTTCTCCCGGTGGGTGCTTCATGAAGAGGCGACAGCTTGTGTGGCTGTTCCTCAGTCTCTGTGGCCACTCTGCGCATATGATCCCAGGGATAGACTGGAGAAATCGGCATTTCTTTATCTTTTTGTCTCTTGTCCTCCATCTCATCTAGCAAAGTAGGAGGACAGGAGGGAACTAAGGAGTCACACCCAAATCTATACCCTTAGGACATAAGCCTCGCATATTTCCAAGAGAGAAATGCTCAGTTCAGTTCATTCTCTCAGTCGTGTCCAACTCTTTGCGACCCCATGAATCGCAGCACGCCAGGCCTCCCTGTCCATCACCATCTCCTGGAGTTTATTCAGACTCTCGTCCATCGAGTCCGTGATGCCATCCAGCCATCTCATCCTTTGTCGTCCCCTTCTCCTCCTGCCCCCAATCCCTCCCAGCATCAGAGTCTTTTCCAATGAGTCAACTCTTCCAATGAGGTGGCCAGAGTACTGGAGTTTCAGCTTTAGCATCATTCCTTCCAAAGAAATCCCAGGGCTGATCTCCTTCAGAATGGACTGGTTGGATCTCCTTGCAGTCCAAGGGACTCTCAAGAGTCTTCTCCAACACCACAGTTCAAAAGCATCAATTCTTCGGTGCTCAGCCTTTTTCACAGTCCAACTCTCACATCCATCCCTGACTACTGGAAAAACAATAGCCTTGACTAGATGGACCTTAGTCGGCAAAGTAATGTCTCTGCTTTTGAATATACTATCTAGTTGGTCATAACTTTTCTTCCAAGGAGTAAGCGTTTTTTAATTTCATGCCTGCAGTCACCATCTGCAGTGATTCTGGAGCCCAGAAAAATAAAGTCTGACACTGTTTCCACTGTTTCCCCATCTATTTGCCATGAAGTGATGGGACCAGATGCCATGATCTTCGTTTTCTGAATGTTGAGCTTTAAGCCAACATTTTTGCTCTCCTCTTTCACTTTCATCAAGAGGCTTTTTAGCTCCTCTTCACTTTCTACCATAAGGGTGGTGTCATCTGTATATCTGAGGTTATTGATATTTCTCCCGCCAAACTTGATTCCAGCTTGTGTTCTTCCAGTCCAGCGTTTCTCATGATGTACTCTGCATATAAGTTAAATAAGCAGGGTGACAATATACAGCCTTGATGTACTCCATTTCCTACTTTGAACCAGTCTGTTGTTCCATGTCCAGTTCTAACTGTTGCTTCCTGACCTGCATACAGGTTTCTCAAGAGGCAGGTTAGGTGATCTGGTATTCCCATCTCTTTCAGCATTTTCCACAGTTTATTGTAATCCACACAGTCAAAGGCTTTGGCATAGTCAATAAAGCAGAAATAGATGTTTTTCTGGAACTCTCTTGCTTTTTCCATGATCCAGCAGATGTTGGCAATTTGATCTCTGGGTCCTCTTCCTGTTCTAAAACCAGCTTGAACATCCGGAAGTTCACGGTTCACGTATTGCTGAAGCCTGGCTTGGAGAATTTTGAGCTTTACTTTACTAATATGTGAGATGAGTGCAATTATGAGATAGTTTGAGCATTCTTTTGCATTTCCTTTCTTTGGGACTGGAATGAAAACTGACCTTTTCCAGTCCTGTGGCCACTGCTGAATTTTCCAAATTTGCTGGCATATTGAGTGCAGTACTTTCACAGCATCATCTTTCAGGATTTGAAATAGCTCAACTGGAATTCCATCACCTCCATTAGCTTTGTTCATAGTGATGCTTTCTAAGGCCCACTTGACTTCACATTCCAAGATGTCTGGCTCTAGATTAGTGATCACATCATTATGATTATCTGGGTCGTGAAGATCTTTTTTGTACAGTTCTTCCATGTATTCTTGCCACCTGTTCTTAATATCTTCTGCTTCTGTTAGGTCCAGACCATTTCTGTCCTTTATCGAGCCCATCTTTGCATGAAATGTTCCCTTGGTATCTCTAATTTTCTTGAAGAGATCTCTAGTCTTTCCCATTCTGTTGTTTTCCTCTAATTCTTTGCATTGATCACTGAAGAAGGCTTTCTTATCTCTTCTTTCTGTTCTTTGGAACTCTGCATTCAGATGCTTATATCTTTCCTTTTCTCGTTTGCTTTTTGCCTCTCTTCTTTTCACAGCTACTTGTAAGGTCTCCCCAGACAGCCATTTTGCTTTTTTGCATTTCTTTTCCATGGGGATGGTCTTGATCCCTGTCTCCTGTACAATGTCACGAACCTCATTCCATAGTTCATCAGACACTCTATCTATCAGATCTAGGCCCTTAAATCTATTTCTCACTTCCACTATATAATCATAAGGGAGAGAAATGCTACTTCTACCCATTTCCCCTGTTTTCTACAGAACCGGTCTAATTGTAAAACAGTATTATACTTAAGAGACCCTCCAACCGGCCACTGTTTGCTATCATCCAATGGATACTGTGGTCATGCATATCACATAGGAAGACCAGGTGTGTCTTCTTTAAGCCCTGGGGATCAAATATATCCCAGTTTTTCATGCTACAGTTCAAAGGAGTGAGGCTAGAATTGTTAGCTTCCATCCTGTTCTGAAGAATCCCGGACGAGCCCCCAAGATGAAAGGTTGTTGCTGAACCACAAAAAGACACCGGGATTCTTGGCCTCCAGCGGAGAAGAATTCAATCCAGGGCCAGAGACAAGGCTTGATCATTCAGAGCTTTTGTGTAATAAAGTTTTATTAAAGTATAAAGGAGATGGAGAAAGCTTCTGACATAGGCATCAGAAGGGGGTAGAAAGAGTCTTATTATTTGGATGTTTTGCCTTACTTAAGTACATTTTTTTCTTTTATTTACATTTCAATAGTGGATGCAAACACATTTAAAGATAAGCAAAATGTGGAGGGTAGATGCAGCATTTCTGCTTGTCTCTAACATCAAATCTCACCTAATTGTTATCTTTTCAAAGGTATGAGAAAGTATGATATGAAAGGTATGAAAACTCATCTCTATTTTATAATACGTGTTGAATGTTCTTTTAGGTTTGTGAAATTGTCAAATTATCATTTAATAATAGGGTAAGGTGGGCTTATACATATTAAGAAGCTGAAAGATACTGTAGCTGGGAGTAAAATTCAGCCCTAACTTCAAAGTATCTACTCAAATGTGTCTTCCCTTGCATATGGCTCCCTGAATACTGTAAGATAATTCTGCCTAGATATCTATGTTCAATACCACTTAAGTCTCCTTCTCCAATCTGAAATAAAAATTGAGATATATTTTAAGACGGATTAAGTTTCTCTGTTGAAATTCTATATCTTGTGTTTAGAGTTGTTAAGTGAGGAACACTACAAATACAGTGATTGCATATAACATATGTAATGTGTTGGTTATAAATTAAGACATAAAGGACCAATATATCTAATAAATTAAGAAAAATAGAGAAGGGGGATTTACACTTTTGTCAATGGCTTCAGATTCATACTTGAGCATCTGTGACTTTTTTTTATGGTTTTCTGTTTCAGCATGAAATGCCATTCCTGCTGTGTTTTTAACCACCCAACATATTATTTGATGCTTTTGAAGTGAGTATGGCTGAAAAGTCAGAAAAATCAAACATTTAGAATCCTATCTAGAATGAGAGCAAATAATGACAGCCAACAAGTACATATGTTCATGTGTGTATTTCAAACCTGAATAATGATACAGTATGCTGAACAAATAACATTCAAAGTATGGAGTTACTCTTATATGGTTATTATTTTTTGTTGATAAAGTTTTATCTGAATAAAGTTGTTATCTCTATTCTCCTTTTTGTATTACATGTGAGGAAACCATTATTCTCTTAAATTTCCTACCTTTGTGTCTAACCCAGTCAAACAATTACAATAGATTTTTTTTTCTACATACTTAGAGACTTATTTTTCTTGCTAGGGCAGTCAAGGCATCTGCTTGACATGGGGTAGAGGTGGGGACAGACACTTAGCTTCTGTCATTTATAATACTATTTTGATGTATGGCTTAAAGTCAGGCAGTCTTGAGAAGAATTTCTAAATTCCTTTTATTCCCCCTTACACATAGAGGCAAGGTGTTGGTGGATTAGTCTATTATTTGGATGTTTTGCCAACATCCAGAGACTCAGTGAGGATGAAACATTAAGGGGACTCATAGATTTTTGCTCTTCATCTTGATGTTTGTTTTACTAGGTTTTCAAGAAACAAAACTTTATATAAAGGAGTTTAAATCCTCTAGAAAGATCACTTCATTTCTGTAGAAAGGAAGAAAGCCTTCTTTACCTATTCTTATGAGAGATGCCAGAAGAGGGAGAATGAAGAAAGCCCCAGTGAAAGGAAGGGGAAAGTGGCTGCCACAGCTCTTGTTTCCTGCTGCAAGTTTGCTATTTGTTTATTGGTTGTGCTGGGTCTTCATTGATGCACTCGAGCTTTCCCTAATTGCAGGAAGTGGGGCCCAGTCTCAAGTTGTGGTGCATGGGCTTCTCATTGTGGTCACTTCTCTTGTTGCAATGCATGGGCTCAGTAGTTGTGGCACATGGGCGTAGATGCCCTGTGGCATGTGGAATCTTCCTGAAGCAGAGATCAAACCACTGGATCACCAGGGAAGTCCTCCTCCCAGCTTTTTGAGCTCAAACCTCCAAAGGAAGAAGCATTAGAAAGTACTGGTTGAGAGACTTTGAACGACTTCTGCTTATGGGTTTGAGAAGAGATTGTTATGCTGTAAAATTCAAAGCCAACACCTGACTGAGACCCAGTAATATCATGAGAGACCAACGGCATGAAGAGGCCCAAATCACAATCCCATCTCCCTAGGTTACTGTGTAGCATGGATAATGAATTGAGAAAAATTGAGCCTACTGGGAGCAAAATGAGCCAGTCACCGGGGTTTGTAAGGTTTTCAGCTTTAAGTAGATGGCAGAAGAGGGAAGTAGCAATATATGTAACAGCAGAGACTCTAATGGGCCCGGAAGCCAAGATCCAGGGCAGACTGAATTTGCAAGACCATTGGGCAGACACAAAGCTGAGAAAAACTGACTGTGAGAAGTGTCAGCAGAGAGTGGCCACAATAGGAGAACTGGGTGTCACGCTGAGCGGAGGCAGGCAGGGAAGGGGGGAGTCCTGGAGGAGGTCGTGTTTGAACCGAAGATAAGGAGAGGGGACACTAGGTGCAAAGGGCCAGGACAGAAACAAGCACAGCATATTCAAGGAGGCGGGGAGAAAGCAACAATGGTGTGCCTGTAGCACAGGGGCCCAGGACCCAGGGGCCAGGGGGAGGGGAGGAGTGGCAGAGTGGGAGGTTGATAGGCAGATAGTAGCTGAGTGATACTGGGTTTCATAGGCCACTCTGAGGGGTTCAGACTTTGTGATACAATGGAGTTAGGAGAGGTTTGACCAGGGGATTATCATGATCTGATTAAGATTTTAAAAGATCATTTGGAATATTCTGTGACTAGTAGAAAGACAAGTCCAGAAGCAATAGCCTTCAAAGAGTACTGCAGTAGTTGAGATATGATGGTGGTAAATTTGGGGACAATGATCACGAAGAGAAATGTTTGGATATTGAGTATATTTTAATGAAGTGTAAAATCCTATTCATTAATTTCACTGTTTCACAAACTCAAATGCATTTTTGAGCCATTATTGTAGAGCACTTTTTTTTTCTTTAACAAAGGATGAATAAAAAAACACAAATTACTTAGATATTTTATGTAGGGTACTTCAGTTAATTAGGGTAAAATTCACCGAAGGGGAAAAAGAGACACACTCTTGCTTTATTTGCTATTTAAAAATTATTGTTGAACCAATTGATTAAGATACTATAAATGATTAAGTAAAACACCATATGATTCTTATAAATGAAAGAATAGGAAAACAGCAAAGAGGAGCACTACCTTTCTTATAAGGAAAACATTTTTTAAAGTATTCTGAGTGATGTTAGAAACATCTCTGTTATATTCAAAATTGAATTCCATTAATAAAGTAAGTTCCTTAATTAAATTCACTAGATGTGATCAAAGGGTAGTGAATTTTGAACAAATAAAGACAATTACTTTATGCAGTTCATAGTAATAAATGAAATATGCTGCCAGAAGAGGTCGTTGAGCCAATTCTTGTGGTTGTACTTTAAACAGAATTTTATGACTTCAGAACTACCCGGCTGGGTCTTGAAGTCTGTTTTAATTCAACATACATTTTTCTAAATGCATTCTATATAACAGCTGCTAGTACTATGGCTAAAAGGCTGACGAAAACACTCTCCTGCCTTTGAAGTCTTCTTAGTCAAGAAGAGGAATGAAGGAAAGAGAAATGAAAAAACTTGCACAAAATGACTGGCTAGGGGCACAAATGTTGCAACATTCAATTTCACTTGGCTGGAGCTTAATAGAAAATAGGCTTTGTAAAGTGAATGTTGAATGATAACTAGGCAGTGCGGTATGAGCAAAGATAAAGAGGACAGAGATAATAAAGTTCATAGTTTGGGACTTAAAGGTAATCTGGGAGATAGGCAGTGTGATGAAGAGCAGGCAAGAAACAGCAGAGGTGAGCAGAGGCTGGCCATTGGAGACCGTTTGGTCAGGCTGAGAGCTTGAACCTCATGAACACTAAGAATAATACCTCCTAGGAACAAAAGAGTGCTTACTTTATATAGGCACAGTTTTAAGGGTTTTATATGCAGGTTCTCATTCAATCTTATCGACAACCTAAAAAATGTTATCACAGTTTTAAAGAAGAATATGAAACATAGAGATGTTAAGCAATTTGCCCAAAGTCACCCAACTTCCAAATGGTGTCACTGGACAAGAACACATGGAGACTGATTTCAGAGCTCCACTATTGGTCACATAGATCTATCTTATGTGGTCAGCATGGGATGGTGAGCTGTAAGGGTTTTGCTTTTTTAATTTTTGCATAATATACAGAGAAAAGGAGTAATATTTTTTCACGATACAAGATGCTGGTTTGTTTGTTATATTAAGTAGAAATGGAAATAAGTATCCTGAAACTAAAAGCACAAGGCCAAGTAAGGAGGCAAGGGGAGAGGAAAGGAAACAATAAATGTTCCTTGAGAATTTTACTGTGGGTAAATTCCGGGTTAAATGGTTTAAGGCCATGTTGTCCACACCTCTGCAGAAGCTGGAAGCGAAAAGTGCCTAAAGGAATAGTGTTATTTGTGCTTGCTTCTATGTAGCTCCTTGGTTATTTTCATTGTATCAGTTCATTCACATGTTGCACTTTTCTCTTCTTCCCTTCTCTCTTCTATAGCTGGCTTGAATGACCTGTCTGACCCTTAGTCCTTATAGGAATATGACACAGATTCTTATGAACTGCAGTGAATGGGACCAGAACTGATTATGAGAGATTCTTGGCTCTGACAAATGCAGACTCTTCTACTTGCTGAGCTGCTGTAGAAGATAGGGAATTAGTAGCACATTTGACTGTGTGGATCACAATAAACTGTGGAAAATTCTGAAAGAGATGGGAATACCAGACCACCTGACCTGCCTCTTGAGAAGTCTGTATGCAGGTCAGGAAGCAACAGTTAGAACTGGACATGGAACAACAGACTGGTTCCAAATAGGAAAAGGGGTACATCAAGGCTGTATATTGTCACCCTGCTTATTTAACTTATATGCAGAGTACACCATGAGAAACGCTGGACTGGAAGAAACACAAGCTGGAATCAAGATTGCCGGGAGAAATATCAATAACCTCAGATATGCAGATGACACCACCCTTATGGCAGAAAGTGAAAAGGAACTCAAAAGCCTCTTGATGAAAGTGAAAGAGGAGAGCGAAAAAGTTGGCCTAAAGCTCAACATTCAGAAAATGAAGATCATGGCATCTGGTCCCATCACTTCATGGGTAATAGATGGGGAAACAGTGGAAACAGTGTCAGACTTTATTTTCTGGGGCTCCAGAATCACTGCAGATGGTGACTGCAGCCATGAAATTAAAAGACGGTTACTCCTTGGAAGAAAAGTTATGACCAACCTAGACAGCATATTGAAAAGCAGAGACATTACTTTGCCAACAAAGGTCCGTAGGGTCAAGGCTATGGTTTTCCTGTGGTCATGTATGTATGAGAGAGTTGGACTGTGAAGAAGGCTGAGCGCCGAAGAATTGATGCTTTTGAACTGTGGTGTTGGAGAAGACTCTTGAGAGTCCCTTGGACTGCAAGGAGATCCAACCAGTCCATTCTGGAGATCAGCCCTGGGATTTCTTTGGAAGGAATGATGCTAGGGCTGAAACTCCAGTCCTTTGGCCACCTCATGAGAAGAGTTGACTCACTGGAAAAAACTCTGATGCTGGGAGGGATTGGGGGCAGGAGGAGAAGGGGACGACAGAGGATGAGATGGCTGGATGGCATCATGGACTCGATGGACGTGATTCCGAGTGAACTCCGGGAGATGGTGATGAACAGGGAGGCCTGGCATGCTGCGATTCATGGGGTCACAAAGAGTCGGACACAACTGAGTGACTGAACTGAACTGAGGACCATTAACAAATATTGGGGTCTCGAGGACTTTAAAATATTCTTATGCTTGGAATATAGGACAGCAATTGCTATACTAGATGTTTGAAACTGATTTTTCCTGAGTTATATCTATATTTTATCCATAGAAATATCTTTCAACATGCACTGTTTGAGGAGGGAGAGTTCCTTTGTTCTCTTAAAACCTGGCAGAACCCTTCAGGGAAAACCACTGAGCTTCTCCCACCTGGGGTTTGAAGCAGCACCAGAAACCTCATTGTGCATGCTTCCTAGAGCATCTATTTTACTCAAAGACTTGGGGAAAATTTTTATTCACAATAGAGATATGTCACAAACATAATGCATTATGTATGCACATTTTTAAAATATTTCTTTATTTAACCAAACTTTTATTGAATACCTACTATGACAGGTGCTGTTCTGGTTATTGGGAATGGAGCAGTTATTCCCACATATTTATGGTTATCTTATGCTGGTTAGTGAGAAAAAAACATAGTATGTTTTAACATGTGTATGAAAAAATCTCTTTTTTTCTCTAGTTTTATTGAGAAATAACTTGACATGCCTTACTGTATAAGTCTGAGGTATATATCATGATGCTTTGATTTCATATATTGTGAATTGATTATCACAATAGGTTTAGCTAACACCCATTATCTCATATAGACATAATGAAAAGAAAAGAAAACATTTTCCCCTTGTGATGAGAACTGTTTTGATATACTCTTAACAGCTTTCTTATTATCATAAACAATAGTCTTCATCATCATTGTTGTACATTACAACTCTAGTAATATTTATCTTATAACTGGAAGTTTATACCTTATGACTAACTTATGTTTTCTGCTCTTTTTTTCCCTTAGATTCCACATATAAGTGAGATCACACAGTATTTGTCTTTGTCTGGCATATTTCACTTAGCATAATGTTTTCAAGGTCCATTCATGCTGCTGAAAATGGTAAGATTTCTTGATTTTTAAAATAGTTTAATAATATTTCATTATATATCTTTATCTGTATATCTATACACACCATGACTTCTTTATTCACTCATTCATCAGTGGACACTTACGTTGTTTCCATGTCTTCAATTTTATAAATAATGCTGCTATAAATATGGAGGTACAGATATCGTTTCAAGTTGATGTTTTTCATTTAATCCATTTCGAGTTGATTTTTTTGAATGGTGTATGAAAGGGATCCAGTTTCAATGATTTCACGTGTGACTGTCTAATCATCCCAGCACCATTAATGGAAGAGACTTTCTTTTCTCTATTGAGTATTCTTGGATACCTTGTCAAGTACTCGCTGACCATAAGTATATGCTTTGGTTTATTTCTGGGATCTCAATTCTGTTCCACTGATCTATGTGTCTATTTTTATAGCAGTGCATACTCTTTTGATTACTATAGCTTTATAGTATAGCTTGAAATCCAGAAGTGTGATGCCTCCTGGTTTGTTCTTCTTAGGATTTGCTATTTGGGGTTCTTTGTGGCTTCACATAATTTTAGAAGCTGTTTTTTTTTTTTTTTTTCCTACTTCTGTGAAAATTATCATTGAAATCTTGATAGAAACTACACTGAATGTATAGATAGCTTTTGGTTTTGTTGTCATTTTAACAGTATTAATTCCTCGAATCCATGAACACAGGATATATTTCCGTTTAATTGTGTCTCCTTTGACTTTTTTCATTAACAACTTGTAATTTTCATAGTATAGATTATTCACCTCTTGTTTAAATTTATTTATATGTATTTTATTGATTTTTATGCTATTGTAAATGGAATCAATTTCCTTAATCTTTTCAGAAAATTTGTCGTCAGTGCATGGAGATGCTACTGATTTTAGTCTGTTAATTTTGTACCCTGCAACTTTATGGAATTCGTTGATTAGATATAACACTGTTTTGGTGTTACCTTTAGAGTTTACTGTATATAAAGTCATGTTATATGCAAATATAGACAATTTTAGCTCTTTCTTTTCCATTCTTATGTCTTTTATATCTTTTTCTCACATGATTTAGGACTTCAGTTCTGTGATTAATAGAAGTGGAGAGAGTGGTACTTTTGTCTTGATAGTAAAGGAGTATCTGTCAACATTTTACCATTGAGCATGATATCTGCTGTGGGCTTGTCATACATGGCTTTTATTATGTTAGGATAGTTCCTTCTATGCATCTTTTAAGAGTTTTTTTTCATGTAGGGTGTTGCCTTTTGTCAATTGCTTTTTGTGTGTCTGTCTACTGAGATGATCATGATCCTTTTCTTACATTCTGTTAATGCAGTGTATTATTGGAGAAGGCAATGGCACCCCACTCCACTCTTGCCTGGAGAATCCCCTGGATGGAGGAGCCTGGTAGGCTGCAGTCCATGGGGTGGCTGAGAGTCGGACACGACTAAGTGACTTCACTTTGACTTTTCACTTTCATGCACTGGAGAAGGAAATGGCAACCCACTCCAGTATTCTTGCCTAGAGAATCCCAGGGATGGGGGAGCCTGGGGGATGGGATAGATGGGGGATGCCATCTATGGGGTCGCACAGAGTCGGAGATGATTGAAGTGACTTAGCATCAGCAGCAGCAGGTTAGATTCAGCTCATGACCATAGCTTGCTACCTTCTGGTTAGAACAGCCTTTTTTTTTTATTTCACTGAGACTGGGTCTAAAATGGTTTGATTTTTTCCTATCTTTAAATTGAATCAAAAAAGTTTCAGCACGCCATCTCCCCATTTCTCTAGGCCTGGGAAGGGTCTGGGGTAATTAATACAAAGAATGATAAGTGCTGACTTGTGATGTAATAGTCTTGGGAGAGGCAAGTCAGCCATTAGCCCAGGGGCTTCTGATGGACATGATGAGCATCAGGCTGAGCTCCAGTGATTTGCTCCCAAGAAGCAAGTACAGATTCAGATGTACTTGCTTGTTCAGATGGTGTTTTGATTTCTGATGCTACTTGTTAAAACCTTCCCTGGAAGAGGGATCTGAAAATGGGAGATAGGAAGTAAAGTCTTGATAAAGACTGCATGATATTTATATCCATCTTCAGTCACACTTATCCAGAGGGAGAGTGATGTCTCACTGGGACCAGAGATGGGAGAAAGGCCAGGGACAGATGGTTGATGACACTATTTCTTTTCTTTTTTTGTCCATGACAATAACACATAAAAAATGGACACTTTCCTTTGTTAAGAATCTGTTTTGAGAGTGTTCAATGAGACTGAGCCAGGTAGATGTGATAAGGGAGGGTTTTGTTGTTATCTTCTGGAAATTCCATCACCCCCACAACACATCTTTTTTCTAACAATACTGAAGAAGACATTAAGAAGGAATCAGGAAAGGGAGGGAAGGAGGACAATATTGAGGGAGAGAGGAGGGACGGGAAGATATGCTGCCTGCTATCTTTGGCCAGGACCCCAGAACTCTGGGAACAGTGGGCGGTGGCTAGGCTTTCTCTCTTTTTCTACCCCTTGGATAACTTCCTCTGGAAGAAGCTGACAGTCACTGGATAGGTTCACCCCATGTACTGCAGAGCCCAGAGATTACCAGTGTTGACACGGTTAAGATCAATGAATCTGTCCCTTTTAATCCTGGATTCTCAAATATTAATAAGCTTAAGAATCATCTAGATGGCTTATAAGAAGATGATTCATGAACCATATTTCCAGAGATGTTTCTAAGTGGGTGCAAGGTAGGGTTCAGAATTTCTATATATAACAAGCCCCCTACTTCCCAGTGGAATTTGTGGCAGATGTTTGGGGTCAGTTCCAGAGTGTTCAAATATTTGAATAAAAGGGACAATAGAAACTCATGATTATTTAAATAACTATTAAATGTTTTTCTTGAGTGAAAATTAATTGCATGAAATATGAATGTTTTGCTATACATTTTAATGATAAGACTTAAGTTGTAGCATTTTAATTCAGACTAAAGTCTCTTGGGAAATTAGTAATCAAGATAATAATCTTTAACACAATATGTTTTTCTATAACCAACAAAAAAGAAAAGTTAAACCTAACAAAATGTAGATAGATATTTTCATACCATTGTTACTTAATTTAGAAAAAAATGTATTTTTTCTTTCTAAAGTTTAAATTGATAAAAGGGTTTTAAAAATCAGAATTTATTATTAAATTCTCTTTCTCAAATAATGTTCTTGGAAAGAAATAGAATTTATTCCAATTTTAACTGTAATTACTGCATGAAGTATAATGATTTGAGCTGTATATTGATAGCATGCAATATAGGAATAAACCAAGTTATTTAAAAAATGAAATAAATCATATTTTTCAGAATGTAGGGTGATTTTACACAAAACTATACTCCGACTCATTGTGTACAAGGAGAAGCATTTTGCTCCAAAATTCATTCATTACCTTTTGAATAATTTAAAAGCTGAATTTTATAATTTTAATGGCCTAATAAAAGACCTTGATGATGGGAGGGATTGAGGGCAGGAGGAGAAGGGGATGACAGAGGATGAGATCGCTGGATGGCATCACTGACTCGATGGACATGAGTTTGAGTGAACTCCGGGAGTTGGTGATGGACAGAGAGGCCTGGTGTGCTATGATTATGAAAAAACATTAACTCTACTAAGCAAGGAAGAAGAACCCAGATTACCTGATTTAAACTTTGTAAAGACTTTTACTTTATTCACACTTAGGAAGCATTTTGAAAGGAAAGAAATCCATGCATGCTGAAAAAATTTCCATTTGTGTAGCTTTCTGTTGCCAACATTTTTGCATGAATGTCTGTCATGTCTTTTTATACATATCTTTTATATATGGACCTTATATGGGGACTGTCTAAATCCACATTCACATCGGAAAGTTCAAATGAAGTATAAAGCCATTATTCATATAATTTGATATAAAGAAAATATTCAAATGGTTATCATAAGAGGAAAACATTTTAAAGGTAAATGAAATAAGCTACAAAATCTAAATTTCTGCATATCTCCTCTTCATTTTGTAGCTAATCCACTCTGGTGAGTGGGTAGGTAGTTGAACATTTGGCATTGGCTTTGCTGAGAATATAGCTGGAAGGTCTGAACAGAAAGCAGGTACCCAGGAATGCTCTCATGTTACCAGTCTATTCATTATTGAAACATCTGTATTACAAAGTCCTTAGTAAAATAAAAATGAACCCCCAAATTATTGATTTTGATACAAAATGATTTAATTGATGGATCTGGTAGTCCTTCTAAACACCTAGTCACATGGCTAAGATTAGCCACCCACACCCACTTCTCCACTCCTGTGGTGGATTGAACCGTGTTCCGCACAGATTTGTTGGTCTTAAATCCTAGTAAATATTCAGTTCAGTTCAGTCGTTCACTTGTGTAGGACTCTGTGACCCCATGAAACCAGCACACCAGGCTTTCCTGTCCATCATCAACTGCTGGAACTTGCTCAAACTCATGTCCATCGAGTTGGTGATGCCATCCAACCATCTCATCCTCTGTTGTCCCCTTCTCCTCCTGCCTTCAATATTTCCCAGCAACACGGTCGTTTCCAATGAGTCAGTTCTTCAAATAAGGTGGCCAAAGTACTGGAGCTTCAGCTTCAGGAACAGTCTTTCCAATGAGTATTCAGGACTGATTTCCTTTAGGATGGACTGGTTTGATCTCCTTGCTGTCCAAGGGACTCTCAAGAGTCTTTCCAAACACCACAGTTCAAAAGCATCAATTCTTCCATGCTCAGCTTTCTTTACGGTCCAACACTCACATCCATACATGATGACTGGAAAACCATAGCTTTGATTACATGGACCTTATTGGCAAAGTAATGTCTCTGCTTTTTAATATGCTGTATAGGTTGGTCATAACTTTTCTTCAAAGGAGCAAGCGTCTTTTAATTTCATGGCTGCAATCACCACCTGCAGTGATTTTGGAGCTCAAGGAAATAAAGTCTCTCACTGTTTCCCCATCAATTTACCATGAAGTGATGGGACCCCATCTCATGATCTGCATTTTTTGAATGTTAAGCAACTTTTTTACTAGCTTTTACTTTCATCAAGATGCTCTTTAGTTCTTCTTCACTTTCTGGCACAAGGATAGTGTCATGATATTTCTCCTGGCAATCTTGATTCCAGCTTGTGCTTCATCCAGCCCAGTGTTTCGCATGATGTACTCTGCATATAAGTTAAATAAGCAGGGTGACAACATACAGCCTTGACATACTCCTTTCGCAATTTGGAACCCATCTGTTGTTTCATGTCCAGTTCTAACTGTTGCTTCTTGATCTGCATATAGATTACTCAGGAGACAGGTAAGGTGGTCTGGTATTCTCATCTCTTTAACAAGTTTACACAGTTTGTTGTGATCCATGCAGTCAAAGGCTTTAGTGTAGTCAATGAAGCAGAAGTGGATGATTTTCTGGAATTCTCTTGCTTTTTCTATGATCCAACAGATGCTGGCAATTTGGTCTCTGGTTCCCCTGCGTTTTCTAAGTCCAGCTTGAATATCTGGAATTTCTCAGTTCACATACTGTTGAAGCCTAGCTTGGAGAACTTTGACCGTTACTTTGCAAGCATGTGAGCTAAATGCAATTGTGCGGTAGTTGGAACATTCTTTAGCATTGCCTTTCTTTGGGATTGCAACAGTCCTGGGAGCTACAGTGTGCTGGTATAAGTCCTTTTGAAGGAATTAACCATTACAGCCATTACCTCTACCATAATCTAGCCTCAGGCCAAACTACAGAGAGGGAACACAGCCCTATCCATCAACAGAAAGTTGGATTAAAGACATATTGAGAATGGTCCTGCCCATCAGAGCAAAGCCCAGAGTCCCCCAGAGCCAGTCCCTCCCATCAGGAAGCTTCCAGAAGCCTCTTATCCTTATCCATTAAAGGGCAGAAAGAATGAAAACCACAATTACAGAAAACTAACCAAATTGGTTACATGGATCACAGCCTTTTCTAACTCAGTGAAACTATGAGCCATGCTGTAGAGCGCCACCCAAGATGGACAGGTCATGGTGGAGAGTTCTAACAAAACGTGGTCCACTGGAGAAAGGAATGGCAAACAACTTCAGTATTCTTGTCTTGAGAACTCCATGAACAGTAACTGTGAATGGGACCTTATTTGGAAATCGAGTCTTTGCAGATGTGATGAAAGTAAGATGAGGTCACCCTGGATTAGGATGAACCCTAAATCCAGTTATTGGTGTTCTTATGAGGAGAAAAAAAAAGTTGGAGACTCAGAGACACTTAAGAAAGAAGGTCACATGAAGCCAGAGACAGAGATTGGAGTTAGGTGGCCACAAACTAAGAAACATCAGGATTGCTCGGAAGCACCAGAAGCCAGCTTAAAACTCAATATTAAAAAAACAACAACAACTAAGATCATGGTATCCAGTTCCATCACTTCATGACAAATAGAAGGGGAAAAGTGGAAGCAGTAACAGATTTCCTCTTCCTGGGCTCTAAAATCACTGCAGATGGTGATTCCAATCATGAAATTAGAAGACAATTGCTTCTTGGCAGGATAGCTATGACAAACCTAGATAGCATGTTAAAAAGCAAAGACATCAATTTGCCAACAAAGGTCAGTATAGTCAAGGTTATGGTCTTTCTAGCAGTCATGTATGGATGTGAGAGCTGGGCAGTAAAGAAGGCAGAGCATTGAAGAATTGATGCTTTTGAATGCGGTGCTGGCGAAGACCCTTAAGAGTCCCTTGGACAGCAAGGAGATCAATCTAGTCAATCCTAAAGGAAATCAACCCTGAATACTCTTTGAAAGACTGATGCTTGCTAAAGCTGAAGCTCAAATACTTTGCCCACTTGATGCAAACAACTGACTCTGGTGCTGGGAAATATTGAAGTCAGAAGAAGAGGGTGACAGAGGATGAGATGGTTGGATGGCATTACTGATTCAATTCACATGAACTTGGGCAAACTCTGGGAGATGGTGAGGGATAGGGAAGTCTGGCATTCTACAGTCCACGGGGTTGCAAAGAGTTGGACATGACTTGGCATCTGAACAACAATGACTGGAGGCTAGAATAGGCAAGGATTGATTCTTCCTGGAGATTTTGGAGAGAAGCTGGTGACGCTTTGATTTTGGACTTCTAACTTCCAGAATTTTGAAATAATGCATTTGTTTTAAGCCACCCAGTTTGTGATAACTTGTCATAGCAGCCTTATGGAATTAACATATTCTTCATAGATTTAATTCATATTTGGATAAGGCAGGTAGTCAGGACAATGCTGTAGTGATGACTCTGAGAATAACAAGAAGGATTAAGAATTCTGTTTACCTGGGAAATGAAAATTGAGAGCAGAGAGGAAGAAAGGAAGTATTGTTGAATCCTCTGTGCTACCACAGTATTATTTCATATTGATATAAACGTATTTCCCTTAGTTTACCCTATAAGTGAGTTCTCAATATTCTATTTTCCCATTAGATTCTTAATTTTTTAGGTCATTGACTAAATTATTTATGATGTATTCTTGGAACCTATAAAAGTACCTTAAACATAGTTTTTGTTCAATATTAATATTTATTAGTTTCCAATTCGAACTAGTAACATCTTTCCAGACATTAATATGTTAAAAAAAATAGAAAATATGCTCAACCTCTAATGTACTCAACGCTACTAAAACATTCCTCTGATTTTCCTTGGAAATGTTCTTTTCTATGTAAATATAAGATGGTAAAAAGAAAATCACTTTTACCCCCTTTAATATTGGCTTACAAAGCTATGGAATCAACGTTCTCCCAACTTCTGCATTTACAGAATGAACTACAAATACAAGAAGATTTATGGGTATTTCATTGACTTTTCTGTTGCAGACTGCATAAAAATCTCAAGGACTAGCTTACAGTTCAATGAATAAAGATAGCACATCAGGTACAAGGTCACTTTGCTCTTCTTCTATTGAGTTTTTCAGTCTATAATAGATATTAATTACTCAAGCTGTGTGCAGGAACTCTGGATATTTCATCAGTGAGTATCTCCTTACAACTGGGCTTTGATGAAAAAAATGGATATATTTCTGGCCATCAAAAGGCCATCATAAAACAATGGCATTTTATTCTCCAAATACATGAAAAAGTTTATTAGTATCCGGCAAGGAACAGAGTTCAATGTATATTGTATACAGTACATAAGATTGCATAAATATTCAGTATATTATGATTCTGCTGCATTTTATCATTTTCATATGATGTTGAAGGAGGCACTCCAGGGCATTAGGAGGTCTATGAATGGAAACACTGGCAACTGTTCTCGGAAGCGTGTTAATGAGACACTGTTTCTGACACTTAAAAAAATACAAAAGGTATAGTATAAAAGAATGAAAAGGAGAATAACCATGATAGCATGGATAATTTTAGCTTAAAAGGATGAAATTATCTTTTGTAATAAAGCCAAGTCACAAATTCCATATGTGCATGAATTTAAAATAGTTATAATGTTTTAAATGAGGCACATAAAGAGATGAACTGGTTTGTTTATTACCACAAATGCTGTGAGTTATTTTTAGTGATTTAAATCCTAGAATAAGTCCAAAGAAAACTGTACATGTTATATAGGTCTCTACATATTAAGGTAGCATATGAGAATCTATTATTTACTCATCAGTTTGACAAATATTTATTGAATATCAATTGTGCACAAGATTCTGGGAATGTAAAGGTAAGGAAAACATGGACTTATTCCCTGAAGACCTCACAATATTTAGGGAGACAGATACAAAAGGAACTTTAGTATGTTGTGGTAAGGACTATGACAGGGGTTCACAGAATTTCGTGGGAACATAAAGGAGGTTTGTACATCTGAATCTCAGCGAAAAGTTTCACAGAGGACATGATGCCTCATCTGAATCACCTGGCTTTCAACAAAGCATTGGAAATAATTGCTAAGATACTGTTTTGGTTAAGATGAATATATATGGGTAATATTACTAGACAGTTTGTTGAATCTTTAGCTGATAAACCTTTCCTAATGAATAAGTTCAGTTCAGTTCAGTTCAGTTCAGTCATTCAGTCATGTCTAAAACTTTGCTAGCCCATGGACTGCAGCATGCCAGGTCTCCCTGTCCATTACCAACTGCCAGAGTTCAGTCAAACTCATGTCCATTGAGTCAGTGATGCAATCCAACTATGTCATCCTCTGTCATCCCCTTCTCCTCCCACCTTCAATCTTTCTCAGCATCAGGGTCTTTTCCAATGAGTCAGTGCTTTGCATCAGTTCAGTTCAGTTCATTTCAGTTGCTCAGTCCTGTCCGACTCTTCCCGACCTCATGGACAACATCAGGACAGGCATCCCTGTCCATCAAAACTCCCGGAGTCTACTCAACTCATCTCCATTGAGTTGCTGATGCTATCCCACCATCTCATCCTCTGTTGTTCCCTTGTCCTCCTGACTTCAATCTTTCCCAGCATCAAGGTCTTTTCAAATGGGTCAGCTCTTTGCATCATGTGGCCAAAGTATTGGAGTTTCAACTTCAGCATCAGTCCATCCAATGAACACTCAGGACTGATCTCCTTTAGGATGGACTGGTTGGATCTCCTTGCAGTCCAAGGGACTCTCAAGAGTCTTCTCCAACACTACAGTTCAAAAGCATCAATTCTTCGGCGCTCAGCTTTGTTTATAGTCCAACTCCCACACCCATATATGACTACTGGAAAAACTATAACCTTGATGAGATGGACCATTTTTGGTAAACTAATATCTCTGCTTTTTAATATGCTGTCCAGGTTGGTCATAACTTTCCTTCCAAAGAGTAAGCATCTTTTAATTTCATGGCTGCAGTCATCATCTGCAGTGATTTTGAAGCCTCCAAAAATAAAGTCAACCACTGTTTCCCCATCTATTTGCCATGAAGTGATGGAACCAGATGCCATGATCTTAGATTTTTGAATGTTGAGCTTTAAGCCAAAGTTTTCACTCTCCTTTCACTTTCATCAAGAGACTCTTTAGCTCTTCTTCACTTGCTGCCATAAGGGTGGTGTCATCTGCATATCTGAGGGTTGATATTTCTCCCGGCAATCTTGATTCCAGCTTGTGTTTCTTCCAGTCCAGCGTTTCTCATGATGTGCTCTGCATATAAGTTAAATAAGCAGGGTGACAATATACAGCCTTGATGTACTCCTTTCCTGATTTGGAACCAGTCTGTTGTTCCATGTCCAGTTCTAACTGTTGCTCTGACCTGCATACAGATTTCTCAAGTGGCAGGTAGAGGGGTCTGGTATTTCCATCTATTTCAGAATTTTCCAGAGTTTATTGTGATCCACACAGACAAAGGCTTTGGCATAGTCACTAAAGCAGAGATACATGTTTTTCTGTAAATCTCTTGGTTTTTCAATGATCCAGCAGATGTTGACAAGTTGATATCTGGTTCCTCTGCCTTTTCTAAAACCAGCTTGAACATCTGGAAATTCATGGTTCACGTATTGTTGAAGCCTGGCTTGGAAAACTTTGAGCATTACTTTACCAGCATGTGAGATGAGTGCAACTGTGCAGTAGCTTAAGCATTCTTGGGCATTGCCATTCTTTGAAATTGGAATTAAAACTGACATTTTCCAATCCTGTGGCCACAGCTGAGTTTTCCAAATTTGCTGGCATATTGAGTGCAGCACTTTCACAGCATCATCTTTTAGGATTTGACATAGCTCAACTGGAATTCTATCACCTCCCCTAGCTTTGTTCATAATGATGCCTCCTAAGGCCCACTTGACTTCACATTCCAGGATGTCTGGCTCTAGGTGAGTGATCACACCATCATGATTATCTGGGTCATGAAGATCTTTTTTGTATAGTTCTTCTGTGTATTCTTGCCATCTCTTCTTAACATCTTCTACTTCTGTTAGATCCATACCATTTCTGTCCTTTATTGAGCCCATCATTAAATGAAATGTTCCCTTGGTATCTCTAGTTTTCTTGAAGAGATCTCTAGTCTTTCCCATTCTATTGTTTTCCTCTATTTCTGTGCATTGATTGCTGAAGAAGGCTTTTTTCTCTCTCCTTGCTATTCTTTGGAATTCTGCATTCAAATATGTGTATCTTTCCTTTTCTCCTTTACTTTTTGCTTCTCTTCTTTTCACAACTATTTTTAAGACTTCCTCAGGCAGCCATTTTTCTTTTTTGCGTTTCTTTTTCTTGGTGACGCTCTTGATTCCTGTGTCCTTACAGTGTCACAAACCTCTGTCCATAGTTCATCAGGTACTCAAATCAGATCCAGTCCTTTAAATCTTTTCTCACTTTCACTGTATATTTGTAAGGGATTTGATTTAGGTCATACCTGAATGGTCTAGTTGTTTTTCCTACTTTCTTCAATTTAAGTCTGAGTTTGGCAATAAGGAGTTCATGATCTGAGCCACAGTCACCTCCCGGTCTTGTTTTTGCTGACTGTAGAGAGCTTCTCCATCTTTGGCTGCAAAGAATATAATCAGTCTGATTTCAGTATTGACCATCTGGTGATGTGCATGTGTAGAGTCTTCTCTTGTGTTGTTGGAAGAGGGTGTTTGCTATGAACAGTGCATTCTCTTGACAAAACTCTATTATCCTTTGCCCTGCTTCATTCTGTACTCCAAGGCCAAATTTGCCCGTTACTCCAGGTATTTCTTGACTTTCTACTTTTGCATTCCAGTCTCCTATGATGAAAAGGACATCTTTTTTGGGTGTTTGTCTTCATGGAACCATTCATTTCAGCTTTTTCAGCATTACTAATTAATTAATGGCTCATTGTCAAACTGCAGAAGACCTCTGGATTACATTATCACACCTTCCTTTATTTCTTTTTTTTTTCTTTTACTTTATTTTACTTTATAGTACTGTATTGGTTTTGCCATACATCAACATAAATCCGCCATGGGTGTACACGAGTTCCCAATCCTGAACCCCACTCTCACCTCCCTCCCCATACCATCTCTCTGGGTCATCCCAGTGCACCAGCCCCAAGCATCTTGTATCCTGCATTGATCCGAGACTGGCGATTCGTTTCTTACATGATAGTATACATGTTTCAATGCCATTCTCCCAAATCATTCCACCGTCTCCCTCTCCCACAGAGTCCAAAAGTCTGTTCTATACATCTGTGTCTCTTTTGCTGTCTCACATACAGGGTTATCATCACCATCTTTCTAAATTCCATATATATGTGTTAGTATGCTGTAATGGTGTTTTTTTTTTCTGGCTTACTTCACTCTGTATAACCAGCTCCAGTTTCATCCACCTCATTAGAACTGATTCAAATGTATTCTTTTTGATGGCTGAGTAATACTCCATTCTGTATATGTACCACAGCTTTCTTATCCATTCATCTGCTGATGGACATCTAGGTTGCTTCCATATCCTGGCTATTATAAACAGTTCTGTGATGAACATTGGGGTATACGTGTCTCTTTCAATTCTGGTTTCCTTGGTGTGTATGCCCAGCAGTGGGATTGCTGGGTCATAAGGCAGTTCTATTTCCAGTTTTTTAAGGAATCTCCACACTGTTCTCTATAGTGGCTGTACTAGTTTGCATTCCTTTATTTCATTTTTAATCAAGTATTTGATTCCATGATATTATTTAAGGCATATTTAATAAATTTAGTAAGTGTTAGCTGCTCAGTTGTGCCCAACTCTTTGCAACCCCATGGACTGCAGCTCACCAGGCTCCTCTGTCTATGAAATTTTCCAGGCAATGATACTGGAGTGGGTTGCCATTTCCTTCTCCAGGGGATCTTCCCAACCCAGGGATCGAACCCAGGTCTCCTGCATTGCCTGCAGATCGTTTACCAACTGAGCTACAAGGGAAGCAATAAATTTAGGGATGACTCTAAATGGAGAGCTCAAGCTAGTATGCTATGCAATTTACAAAGAAAGTGGAAAGTGGGTTGAAACTGAGAATGAAATTAAATGGTAAAAATGTAGAGTTAGGTTTAAATTTCTACTGAGGAACAGTGGAATGGAATTCCCAGCTTAATAGTCTTTCAGATAAAAGAGATGTTGTGTTTTAGCTAAATGAAAATGCACTGTGGATCATGGGTGATAATAAAGTTGCCTAGAAAATTAATGGACTCATGAACTGGAAAAACTATATATTTTAGGGGAAAAAAGGCAAACAGTTTGATGCTCTCTATCACCAAGCAAGAACACTGTGTTTGGTATTATGAATGGTGAAAAGTGGAGAATCATAAGAGGAGGGTGATTTGAAAATTGCAGGCTTTGGAAATCATACTTTAGATAGTTGACAAAATGGGAAATGTTTGAAAAAAAGATCTAGGGGCAGTAATAGGCATCTAAATTGACTAATTGTTCATTACACCCATTTACTCAATCTATAAGGCTTCATTTCTCCCCTTCGTTTTCTTTTTTAAAGTGTCAGTGTGCCAGACACTTACTGGAAATAGGAAATGAATCAGACAGAGTCAACCCTTGGGGTTCTCTCATTCTAGTACAGTTTTCCTGTTCTTCAACTGGAGGCTTATGGAGAGTACTAGGAAGGCATGCTCCTCTGGAAATTGTATGCACAATTTTATACATCTTTGGATTTTTATATGGAGGTGATTTTCTTAAATGAAATGATGGTTTAATAATGTTTAGGAAGCACTTGTCTAATGGAAAAGTCAGATATATGCACAGGCATAATAAAATGCAAAATGAGAATACATTGTGTGGGCTACTATTCTTCAAAAGAAATTGGAATCTAAATTTTTTTATCCTGAAAAGAAGCAGAACTCTGCCTGATTTCCTTGGCTTCCCTCTCATTGGAAATTTTTATTTTTTGGCAATTTCTGGATATTCCCTTTAAAGGATTCTTTACATAAAATTCTCTCATAAAGTAAGTTGAACTCTGTTCTAGAGCAAAGACTTTATTTTTTAATGTGTTTGTTTTGTTATGTTCATTGAAAGCTATTGTTCACCAGCCTCCACCTTCTTTTCACATTCTCTGCAAATGTCTTGGCATATAACCTCTACCCTAAACATTTCATTCACCAATATATTCATTCATGTACCAAAATTTTTTTTAAGTATCTTTTATGTAACTGTATGCATTTATGCAGATACATATTTAACAACCAGCTTTCTGGGGACAAAGCCTTGAGTTAGAGTGTTTAGTGATTTCCATGGTGTAAATACCTCTACAAAAGCCAATTCCAAGCTGTTTCCCTGGTGGCTCAGTAGTAAGGAATCTGCCTGTCAATGCATGAGACACAGGTTTGATCCCTGGGTCAGGAAGATCCTCTGGAGAAGGAAATGGTAACCCACTCTAGTATTCTTGCTTGGAAAATAAATCCCAAGGAGAGAGAAGCCTGGCAGGCTATAGTCCATGGGGTCGCAAAGAGTCAGATCCGACTTTGAGACAAAACAGGAAAACAATGCACATGACTGAAAGCAGAGTTAGAAGAGAGGCGTAGAATGGGCACTCTCCAGCTGGGGAATCTGTTCCAGCACATCGCTATTTCTGTGATTCCAACACTATATTAGGTACTTGGCCATAAAGATGACTAGAACTGTTGCTTATCTCAAGGAAGCCAACTTCTAGTAAGGAAAAGGAGTATGTACATCCACTCAAACAATATTCTATGTAAATCACATATTAGTTAAGCATGTGCACCCTAGATGTTGACCTGCATCTTCTAATTCTGTAGCTCGACCTTGCATGCCTTAGGCAAATTTTGGTTGTTCTGAGCAAATTACTTATTTTTATGAGTTACGCTTTCTTCATCCATTATGTGTGGGGGAGTCACTTATTCTATAGCTATTTCTTAAATGCCAATTATGTGCCATGTACTCTGCTACATGCTGAGGATATGCACTGAACAGATGAAATAAAAACTCAACTCTTCACTGAGTGTATAAACTAGAGGGGGAAGTTGAACAATAAATAAACAAAGGAATAAAAGCTATGGTATGCCAGATTGTCATAAATTCTACAGAGAAAAATTAAGCAAAGACACCTGAGGTAGAGTGGAGTTGCAATTTTCAATAAGGTAGTCAAATAATGCTGTGGGAAGGTAGACTTTGAGAAAATAACTGAAGGGGTGATGGGGAGAGCCATGTAGATGCCTGAGAAAAGAATATTCCACGTAGAAGGAATAGCAAGTGTAAAGAACCTGAAAGAAGAACACTCCTGAGTTGCTGGAGGACCTGGGCAGGGGCAGGAGAAGTGAAGATTGTACATTAGATTAGAGAGATTCAGACCATGGGGACAGCAGATTAGGAAAATTGTTATAAAACTTTGCAAGGACTCCAGTGTTTAATCAATAAGGTAGGAAGTCACCAAAGTTTATGATCAGAGGAGTGATTGATATATTTTAAAATAAAATAACCACTGGAAAAGACCCTGATTCTGGGAAAGATTAAGAGCAGGAGGAGAACAGGATGACAGAGGATGAGATAGTTGTATGGCATCACTAATTCAATGGACATGAGTTCAAGCAAACTCTGGGAGATAGTGAAGATAGGGAAGCCTGGCATGCTGTAGTCCATGGGGGTCATTAAGAGTCAGATACAACTTAGCAGCTGAACAACAACAACAATCTTTTATTTTAAATATGGCCCACAAGAAAGCAAAGGCAGAAACTGAGAGATAAATTAGGAAGCTAGTACTTAGCTTCAGGTGAGAGATCCTGAAAGCATGGATGAAGGTTAGGATGGGTAAGAAATTAGAGTAAGAAGTGCTAAGAGTCTAGATAACTTGAAGGCAGAGAAATCTAGATCTGATGGTTGGATGGATGATTTAAGAGAAAGAGAAAAGTCAAAGAGGCCTACAAGTCTTTTAGTCTTGCCACGGGATGTAGTTGCCATTTACTGAGTTCACCCTGGCTTAAGGGTGACAAGATTTTCTATTTTATACATAATGAACTTGAGGTGTATGTTAGACTTCCACTTGCAGACACTGTGTAGGTAGTTGGATAACATGAGTAACAGATTCATGGGAGAATTCCACACTAGACACAGTTTATGAGTCACTAGAGTACAGATAATAATAACAGCAAACACATATAGTGGCAGGAATTATTCTAAGCACTTTTGCAGATATTAATTCATTTAATGCTCCAACAATTCTATGGCATAGTCATTGTTAAGATCCCAGTTTTTACAGATGAGCCACCTGAGGTGAGAAAGGATAGAATATTAGCTCAAGGTTGCACATCTAACAAAGTAGTTGAGCTGCAATTCAAAGTCAGACCATGTAGCCCAAAGGTCTGTGCTCTTAGCCATGATACTCAATATGAAATGCGATGAAATTACCAATGGTGTGATTGCAAAAGGCTAGGGTAGGCCAGCATTTAGACTCTGTAGAAATTAAAAGAACCAGCAAAGTAGACCATGAAGGAGTTGTCAGTGATGTATGGAAGACCAGGGGATCAGAGAAATGATATGTGAGATACAGGGACATGAAAGGGACAATGAGCAATAATTGTGAGCATTACATTAAATTTGTGATGTGTTGAGCCAAGTCTTAACATAGTAAATGCTCATGAAAGTTAGAAGTCTTTAATATTATTCTATTACTTTAAAACTTTTAGTGCTTATGCTGTGTGTGCATGTACACATATATGTATGTGGGTAAAGGGTTAACAGAAGACTTCGCAGATGATCTGACATTTGAACTAATGTATAAATGAGAATGCATCCTGTATCACAAAAAGGGCATGGGTGTTTCAGGCAAAGAGCAGAAGTAGGGGGTGAGAAAGGTCATGCAGCTCTACAAAAGTATCTTTCCAAAACCCAATTTTACATTAGAAAAAGAAACACCACCAAAAAAACAAGACTCTATTACTCCTTCTTGCCTGGAACAGTTTCCCAAGATATGCTACATTTGAAAAATTCCCTGTTTAAGTACCTTTCAGAAAGTGGTGCGTTAAGCAATGAAAAACCTGTTTCTTTTTTCTTTTTTTTTTTGATTTATATATATATATATTTAATTTTTATTTTTACTTTATTTTACTTTACAATACTGTATTGGTTTTGCTATACATCGACATGAATCCACCACGGGTGTACATGCATTCCCAAATTTGAACCCCCCTCCCACCTCCCTCCCCATAACATCTCTCTGGGTCGTCACCGTGCACCAGCACCAAGCATGCTGTATCCTGCGTCAGACATAGACTGGCGATTCAGTTCTTACATAATAGTATACCTGTTACAATGCCATTCTCCCAAATCATCCCACCCTCTCCCTCTCCCTCTGAGTCCAAAAGTCCGCTATACACATCTATGTCTCTTTTGCTGTCTTGCATACAAGGTCGTCATTGCCATCTTTCTAAATTCCATATATATGTGTTAGTATACTGTATTGGTGTTTTTCTTTCTGGCTTACTTCACTCTGTATAATCAGCTCCAGTTTCATCCATCTCATCAGAACTGATTCAAATGAATTCTTTTTAACAGCTGAGTAATACTCCATTGTGTATATGTACCACAGCTTTCTTATCCATTCATCTGCAGATGGACATCTAGGTTGTTTCCATGTCCTGGCTATTATAAACAGTGCTGCGATGAACATTGGGGTACATGTGTCTCTTTCAATTCTGGTTTCCTCGGTGTGTATGCCCAGCAGTGGGATTGCTGGGTCATAAGGCAGTTCTATTTGCAATTTTTTAAGGAATCTCCACACTGTTCTCCATAGTGGCTGTACTAGTTTGCATTCCCACCAACAGTGTAGGAGGGTTCCCTTTTCTCCACACCCTCTCCAGCATTTATTGCTTGCAGACTTTTGGATCGCAGACATTCTGACTGGTGTGAAGTGGTACCTCATTGTGGTTTTGATTTGCATTTCTCTAATAATGAGTAATGTTGAGCATCTTTTCATGTGTTTGTAAGCCATCCGTATGTCTTCTTTGGAGAAATGTGTATTCAGTTCTTTGGCCCATTTTTTGATTGGGTCGTTTATTTTTCTGGAATTGAGCTGCATAAGTTGCTTGTATATTTTTGAGATTAGTTGTTTGTCAGTTGCTTCATTTGCTATGATTTTCTCCCATTCAGAAGGCTGTCTTTTCACCTTGCTTATATTTTCCTTTGTTGTGCAGAAGCTTTTAATTTTAATTAGATCCCATTTGTTTATTTTTGCTTTTATTTCCAGAATTCTGGGAGGTGGATCATAGAGGATCCTGCTGTGATTTATGTCTGAGAGTGTTTTGCCTATGTTCTCCTCTAGGAGTTTTATAGTTTCTGGTCTTACATTTAGATCTTTAATCCATTTTGAGTTTATTTTTGTGTGCGGTGTTAGAAAGTGATCTAGAAAGCAGGAATAGAAGGAACATACCTCAACATAATAAAAGCTATATATGACAAACCCACAGCAAACATTATCCTTAATGGTGAAAAATTGAAAGCATTTCCCCTAAAGTCAGGAACAAGACAAGGGTGCCCACTTTCACCGCTACTATTCAACATAGTTCTGGAAGTTTTGGCCAGAGCAATCAGAAGCAGAAAAAGAAATAAAAGGAATCCAAATTGGAAAAGAAGAAGCAAAACTTTCACTGTTCACAGATGACATGATCCTCTACATAGAAAACCCTAAAGACTCCACCAGAAAATTACTAGAGCTAATCAATGAATATAGTAAAGTTGCAGGATAGAAAATCAACACACAGAAATCCCTTGCATGCCTATACACTAATAATGAGAAAGTAGAAAAAGAAATTAAGGAAACAATTCCATTCACCATTGCAACGAAAAGAATAAAATACTTAGGAATATATCTACCTAAAGAAACTAAAGAAAACTATATAAAACTGTAAAAAACTGATGAAAGAAATCAAAGAGGACACTAATAGATGGAGAAATATACCATGTTCATGGATTGGAAGAATCAATATAGTGAAAATGAGTATACTACCCAAAGCAATTTACAAATTCAATGCAATCCCTATCAAGCTACCAGCCATTTTTTTCACAGAACTAGAACAAATAATTTCAAGATTTGTATGGAAATACAAAAAACCTTGAATAGCCAAAGCAATCTTGAGAAAGAAGAATGGAACTGGAGGAATCAACTTGCCTGACTTCAGGCTCTACTACAAAGCCACAGTCATCAAGACAGTATGGTACTGGCACAAAGACAGACATATAGATCAATGGAACAAAATAGAAAGCCCAGAGATAAATCCGCACACATATGGACACCTTATCTTTGACAAAGGAGGCAAGAATATACAATGGAGTAAAGACAATCTCTTTGACAAGTGGTGCTGGGAAAACTGGTCAACCACTTGTAAAAGAATGAAACTAGATCACTTTCTAACACCGCACACAAAAATAAACCTGTTTCTTTACAAAAAACTTTCTCAGAGTTCTTTAAGTATACCATACGCATAACTTCCCAAGCTGGTTTGACCTTATGCTGACCTTTCCCAGCACAGCATCACATTTGAGGAAATACCGACTCAGAGGAGAAGGATGTATACTTTTCCAGTTTTACTAGGTTCACCTAAACTTTTATATACTTGGCCTGCAGTGAACCAGACCAGGGTTTAGGAGTCATACAAACATGGATTTTCATTCTGGCTCTATCCTTGTGCAACCACAGGGAAATTTCTTAACTCCTCTTTTCCTTAATTTATTCACTTGCAAATACTGGAATGCTAATGTGTATCTGTCTCTGAAGGACTGTTATACAGATTAAGATGTGCGAAGTCCCTTCCTTTAAAAAGTTCTTAGCCTCTGCCTTGCACTGTAGCTATGTCAGCAAACCTCCTTCCTCCACATGGAAAGCTCTCTGATGACAGAGTTTCTTATTTATCACGCACTTCACACAATTTTCATGTTTTACACATACATATGCTAAATAAATAGTTGGTAAATTGGAAAGATGGAAATGCTGAAAAGAGCTGTCATTTTCTTTTTATTCACCCTCCATTAAATAGCTGCTAAAATCATACTTTTAAAATTCATTTTTTGTGGATCATCTTATTCACTTAACTTTTTGAAGACATTTTTATTCTTTCTTTAAGAGTGATGTGTATACATTCATAAATAATATAGACATGAAGAAAAGCATACTTCAATTCTAATTTTTGTTGCAGAATATCTTTTCTGTTAAATATCCTAATCGATGTTTTTGAACTGTGGTGTTGGAGAAGAGTCTCTTGGACTGCAAGGAGATCCAACCAGTCCATTCTGAAGGAGATCAGCTCTGGGATTTCTTTGGAAGGAATGATGCTAAAGCTGAAACTCCAGTACTTTGGCCACCTCATGCAAAGAGTTGACTCATTGGAAAAGACTTTGATGCTGGGAGGGATTGGGGGCAGGAGGAGAAGGGGACGACAGAGGATGAGATGGCTGGATGGCATCACTGATTTGATGGATGTGAATCTGAGTGAACTCCGAGAGTTGGTGATAGACAGGGAGGCCTGGCGTGCTGCGATTCATAGGGTCGAAAAGAGTCGGACACAACTGAACGACTGAACTGAACTGAATACAGCTTAATTTATTAACTCCATTATGCAATTTCACATAAATATCTATATAGATATAAGCAAGAGTATCACATCCTTTCCATTTGTCTAAGAAATGCTCCATTCTATCTCCATGGTTCTAGATGGTGTTATTAATCATAGTATCTATTCCCTCTCATCCAGGGAGAGACACCCAAACCATATCCTGAGAAAGATAAATGAGAACATGGAATAATCCACAGAAAGAAAATCATTTCAAAGGGATTACAATTAAAATAAATGAATCCTATGAAAGAAAGAAACTTTGCCATTTCATTCACTAACTTAATAAATATTTGGTAAGCACCTTTAATGTGTAAGAACTGTACTAGGTGCTGCAGATACACTGGTTAGCAAGCAGATGTGGTCTCTGATTTTAGTGGGGGTAGTGATAGAGTACAAACCTAATGGGAAGACAGATACTAATCATCTAACCTCATCAATAAATGAGGCATAATAACGGATATAGAACTCCAGAGGGAAGGAATAGTATGAAACATTACAAGGATAAAATGGGGGAATATGACCTTGTGTCTCCTGAATAAGTGAGAAATGAAATGACAGTTGAAAGAAAGTATGCAGAAGCAATAAGGCTAGACAGTTTCATACAGAGGGAATGACACAAGCAAAGCCCCCTCAGTGAGCTGTAGTATGATACATTCAAGTGTGTGAATGAAGTCAGGAAAGGTTGGAACACACAGAGCTAGGAGAAGTGTAATATCTGACAATTCTAGAAATGTTGGTTGATATCAGACCATGTAAAGTCTTCGAGTCTGTAGTAAAGATTTTGGTATTCATCTTGGGAGTAGAAACCACTGGAATATCATAAAAAGATTTACTCTAAACATTCAAGTGTTTGTTCTTTCATATTGAATATGTTTGTGCGTGCATGTTCAATTGCTTCAGTCTTGACTCTGACTCTTTGCTACCCTATAAACTGTGGCCGATTAGGCTCCTTTGTCCATGGGATTCTCCAGGCAAGAACACTAGAGTGGGTTGCCATCCTCTCCTCCAGGAGATCTCCTTGATCTAGGGATCTAACCTGTGACTCCTGCATCTCCTGTATTGCAGTTTGATTCTTTACCCACTGAGCAAACTAGGAAGCACTACTTTGAATATATGTAGCCCCAAACATTATATACTATTTTTGTTCATTTTTTAAATTTTATACTTGTGGCATCAAATGCAACCTACTGGTACATTCAGCATCATGTTTTCAAAGACATTTTTATGAAGATGCATGCAAATACAGTTTATTCATTTCATCAGCTGTTTAGTCCTACATTGTGGACTATTTGAGGATCTATTTTGTGATTGCATGATTTTTCTTTAACCCATTAATGTATCATTGTATTTTTAGGATACTTCCTACTTGAACATAACATATTGTTATTAATCTGCTAGTTATAATTTGCTATTTTATCACATTCTATTTCTGTTTTCATGTTTATAGAAGTATACTAAAATTTGCACTTTTCAAACTATTATGATCTGATTTAGTTTCAAGGTTATACTCACATTATGAAATTGGTATGGATATTTTTATTTCTCAAAATAATTTCTCACCCCAAAATTATTAAAGATTCAATGAAATTTTGTTCTAAAACCATTTGGTCCTGGTTTTGTCTCTACTTGTCAACTTTTTATTTGAAAAATTCTCAAATTGATAGACCGAGGCATTATTAAAAAGAACATCTCCACAGTCTTTATCTAGTTTTATTGATAGTTAGGATTTTGTCATATTTGTTTTCTCTCTTTCACTTGTTCTCTTTCATTCTTTCTTACTCTCACTCTCTTTCTCTCTGCTTAACTATATGAAAATATATTTCAGATATCATACTTCTTAGCTAAATATTTCAGAATAAATATCTTAAGAAAGACAGCCTTCTCCTGCATGACCACAATGCCATTATCATACCTCAAGAAGACAAAAGAATGGCATATCATATAATATGGGTCTCAAGTATAATATTTTCCAATTGTGTACTAAATGTTTTTGAAACTGATTACTTTTCAGACACAATCAATATTCATGCATTGCTATTAGCTGTAATGACTCAGCCTTCTTGCTATAAAAGAACAGCACTGACTTTTGGGTTTTTTTATATACTGATTTTCAAAAAATTGAATTTTTTAAAGATAATATTGTAACTTATTTCACAAAATATCTCAAATGCTGTATTTGGATTTCTCACGGTTAAACTGAGGTTAAACATTTATGACAAGACTACATAGTTAACTGTAATATTGCATCATATTGAGTCAATAACATTCATAGATATACAAAAACATTAGACTCAACAAAGTAAAAATTCTAATACATGGCAACCAGCAGAAAATAACCAAGCATTCAAGGAAGCAAGAAAATAAGATGTTTCATATGTTTAGGAAAGGAGAGGAAGAATGGATCTGACAGAAATATGGAAGATATTTTTTAAAGACTCATATTTAAATTTTAGATATAAAATTACAATTTCTGAGATTAAAATGCACTAAATGGAATTAGCTACAGATCAGATACTGCAGAAGACAAATTAGTGAAACTGAAGATAAAGAAATAGAAACAATCCAATATGGAGCACAAAGAGAAAATAAAAAAGTAGGACATCAGATAGCTCTCAGAAAATTTCAAGCCACCTAACATACAATTAATAGGAATCCTAAAAGGAGAGGTAGATAGAAAAAATATTTGGAAAAATATGCTTGTGAACTTTTAAATTTGATGAAAGCTGTAAATATACAGAACCAAGAAGTCTTGTGCTATAAGCACAAGAAAATTGAAGCAAACTGTATCAAGGGATATCAGAATGAAATTGCTTAAAAACAAAGTAAGAATATCTTAAAAGTAGTCAAAAGAAAAAGGAATATCACTTACTGACAGTAAAGATTAGACTAGAATACAGATTTCTTATCACTTCCCTGGTGGCTCAGATGGTAAATAACCCACTTGCAATTGTGGGAGACCTGAGTTTGATCCCTGGGTTGGGAAGATCCCCTGGTGAAGAGCATGGCAACCCACTCTAGTAATCTTGCCTGGAGAATCCCCATGGACAGAGTAGCCTGGCCAGCTACAGTTCATGGGGTCTCAAAGAGTTGGGCATGACTGAGTGACTAAGCACAGCACAGATTTATTATCAGAAGCAATGGAAGCCAAAAAACAGTGGGAAAATATCATTAACATATTAAAATCAGAATTCTATGCCCAAGGAAAATGTCTTTCAAATAAAATACAAAGACAAAATAAAACTTTCTCAGACATATACAAAAACTTCAGAATAAGCATGGTTTTATCACAAGTTATGTTAAAGGAAGTCCTACAGCAGAAAGAACATGATCTCAGATGAAAATTTGAATTTATACCTAGGTACATGCTGGTATATCAAGAATAATTTTTTATTATTTTTAGTCTCTATAAAAGAAATTTACTATTTAAAGCAAAACTAAAAACAACAGATTGTAAGGTTTATAGGATATGGAGAAGTGAAATGCTTAACAACAACAGCATAAAGTTTGGGGTTGGGGGAACAGAAGTCAACTATTACAATGTCTCCCACTATAAGTAAAGTGTTATAACACTACTTGAATTTAGACAATGAGAAGTTAAAAGTGTATTCTAAAAATACTAAAGCAACAACGGAGAATTTTGTCTTATAAGCCAAGATAAAAATAGATGACAAAAACTATCCAAATAATCTGAAAGAAGGCAAATCTTCAACTTCAGTTTCTGGATCTGTGTGTATAACACTTTTTCCCATTTAAAAATGAGAGCTAGGTTTTTTAAAAATGGGTATTACAGGAAGAAAAAAAGCTGAGAATTGGTCTTCACCCAAATGAATAATTGTTTGGCTCCTTTCTGATACCCATGTGTTAAGATGGCATGTGTCCCTCTGCAAGTTATACTGGAGGCACAGGTGCTAACAAAAAATTGGCAGGCTGCAACTCCTGAACTGCAGGAAACCTATACTCTATGACAACAGGGTCCTGCTGCCAACATGTTCCTTTAGATACCTGAGTGTGGATAGTTCCTTTTAGTGTAGGGGCTAAAAACAGAGATCAAGTGGAGGAAACTATTCACTAACTGAGAAAATATAGGGTATTTGGTAGATAAAGATTGCTTCATTGAGAATAAGGGTTAGAAAAAAAGTCAAAACTTCTGTATTATAATTGAGCTTTTCATATAGTGAAAAACTAAAATTAGGCCATTCATTTATGTTAATTATAAATTAACATTCTAGTTATGAAAGGCAAAACTGTATAGCCAATGGAAAAAAAATATAGCAGAACATCTTTAGATGGAGGTATACTTCTTAAACAAATTACATACAGTGCAACTAAAAGCTAAAAAGTGAATTGATTCACTACATTTAAATTAAGGACTTCTGTTCGAAGACAAAGTTAATGGGTAAGTGACTAATTGAGGAAAAATAATGTCCAACTCTAAATCTGATATCCAATGTGTATTAAAAGTAAGAAAAATCTGTGAATTTGAAATTAAAAGAGAAGACTACAGCTAACACATAAGTGCAGATAAATACAGATGAAAAGAACACTGAAGGTCTCAAATTGCAAGATTAGAAATTTGAAAATACTGTGTTGACAAGGAAGATGAAGACAGGTATCTTGTTGCTATTTGGAAAACAGACTGGTGTATTAAGTGCATGCATGCACCTATGATTCAGAAGACTATATACTCTTGTTTGCCAGGTTCTCGTTCATGCTGTTGTTCCAATAGTATTATTAATAATGCCCTCTTCCAGTCTCAACATCAGGTGTGGATGATAAGTTAAATGATTGCCCTACTAATGACCCAGCAATTCTACACCTGAGATTCCCAGGGAAATCCACACAGGTCTACAATGGAATATGTATGAAATGTACATCACCACATTGCTTTGGTAGCTGGAAACTGGAGGCAACCTGGATCTCCATCTCCAAGGAAATGAGTAAAAAATACTTAAAGATGAAACCATGAAATACTATTAATATCAAGCAATTGGAAAAAAATGAAATACATATTGTGGAGGTAGAGTTGATTAATAGTTGTATCGAGGAATTCTATCTTTATTTCAGGGCCACCTGGTGGTTTGGTTTTTATACTTGGTCAAGAAAAGAGACAGTAGAATTTATGATCTGCTGGGGGCTCACAGGGCCACTTTCTTAAGAATCATTGCATTCCTGGTGGTCCACTGGTTAAGAATCCACATTGCAATGCAGGGTACATGGGTTCAGTTCTCGGTTGGGGAATGAAAATCCCACATGCCACTGAGCAACTAAGCCCACGTGCCACAACTAAAGAATCGGTGTGCTGCAATGAAAGATTCCACGTGATGCAATGAAGATCCTGTCTGCTGCAACGAAGATTCAATACAGCGAAATAAATAAGTAAATACTTTTAAAGAAAATAGTTGCAACTAGTCAACTGGGGTCTGATAAGTCTGGCTGGTTGGTGTTGTCAAAGGGATATAATATGGCTTCCCTGTGAAATTTTTCTTTGTATTTTCTTAATAATATGTATGCTCAATCACTCACTCAGTTGTGTCTGACTTTGTGACCCCATGGACTGTAGCTTGCCAGGCAACTCTGTATGATTTCCCAGGCAAGACTATTGGAGCAGGTTCCCATTTTCTACTCTAGGGGCTCTTCCCGACTCAGGAATCAAATCTGTGTCTCTTGAGTTTCCTGCTCTTTGCAAATGGGATATCTCTTGGACCTCTAATCCTCTCTTGCACTCTCTTTGGTTGTGCTGGTGTATTTTATATTTAGGTACAAGCTCTGTGGAGTCTGGTGAGTCCTTCCAAAGAACTGAAATGGGGAAATCTTTACATATATTTAGCTATGGGGATAGATCTTGTTTAGTAAACAAGAAACTGAACAAGATATCACACTATGCATCATAATATTCTCACTGTAAATTAAAAACTATGCACACACCCAAAACTGTAAATTTCACAAGGATACACATATAACTAGGGATTTTATATATATATCCCTAACTTATATGCAGAGTACATCATGAGAAACACTGGACTGGAAGAAACACAAGCTGGAATCAAGATTGCCGGGAGAAATATCAATAACCTCAGATATGCAGATGACACCACCTTTATGGTAGAAAGTGAAGAGGAACTAAAAAGCCTCTTGATGAAAGTGAAAGAGGAGAGTGAAAAAGCTGGCTTAAAGCTCAACATTCAGAAAACGAAGATCATGGCATCTGGTCCCATCACTTCATGGGAAATAGATGGGGAAACAGTGGAAACAGTGTCAGACTTTATTTTTTGGGCTTCCAAATCACTGCAGATGGTGACTGCAGCCACGAAATTAAAAGAGGGTTACTTCTTGGAAGAAAAGTTATGACCAACCTAGATAGCATGTTAAAAAGCAGAGACATTACTTTGCCGACTAAGGTCCATCTAGTCAAGGCTATGGTTTTTCCAGTAGTCATGTATAGATGCGAGAGTTGGACTGGGAAGAAGGCTCAGCACCGAAGAATTGATGTTTTTGAACTGTGGTGTTGGAGAAGACTCTTGAGAGTCCCTTGGACTGCAAGGAGATCCAACCAGTCCATTCTGAAGGAGATCAGCCCTGGGATTTCTTTGGAAGGAATGTTGCTAAAGCTGAAACTCCAGTACTTTGGCCACCTCATGCAAAGAGTTGACCCATTGGAAAAGACTCTGATGCTGGGAGGGACTGGGGGCAGGAGGAGAAGGGGATAACAGAGGATGAGATGGCTGGATGGCATCAGTGACTCGATGGACATGAATCTGAGTGAACTCTGGGAGTTGGTGATGGACAGGAAGGCCTGGCGTACTGCGATTCACGGAGTCGCAAACAGTCGGACACGACTGAGCGAATGAACTGACTGAGCTGACATATATATCCCTATATATATATCAAACAGTGGGGAGAATGTCTATGGGGAGTGGGAGGAAACAAATGGACATCAATGATCAGGGGAGAAATCCCACTAGAGAGACAGGGGACAACAGTACATTCATGAGTATGAGTAATACAAGACTCACTATCTGGGGATTCAAAGTAGTCTGTGGTATACAGGATAAAATATAATTTCCCACTGGGTACATGAGTATTAGTTTGGGTAAACTCCGGGAGTTGGTGATGGACAGGGAGGCCTGGTGTGCTGCAGTCCATGGGGTCACAAAGAGTCGGACATGATTGAGCAACTGAATTGAACTGAACTGAATGTAAGTTTTAAGATTCTCATACTGCTAGCCAGTTCTTTCCAATTACAATGGGACATGTGTTTGCATATGTTAAGTCTAATTGGCTAACAGCTGAGCATAAGAGCAGGCAGTCCCAAATGGATATGTGATCAAATTAACTTTGCATTCTGATAAATATTCAATTTTAAAATCAGCTAGGGTCAAGTTTTGTTAAGTTTAGTGATGAACAATGGAAATTTAGATAAGTATTTTCAGTTGACAAGGATGACTGTGGTCAAAATCGACTGAAATGCGGCATAATTTTTGGTTTTAGTTCTGTTAATTAAAAAATAGTTTGGCTGCACTGTGTGGCATATGGGATCTTAGTTCCCCAATCAGGGATCAATCCATGATCCTTGCATTAAAAGTGCAAAGTCTCAACTGCTGGACCACCAGGGAAGCCCTTGAGTTTAGTTTTTTATTCAAAGAACTAAACTTCTTAATCAGAAGGTTAAGTCTACACCTTTAAAAAGAATACATAACACTTATGAAATACCAGATGGTCTTTCTTGGAAACCTAAGATTTTTTTGACAGAATTTTTTGGAGAAGCAACTCAAAATTATATTGAATTTTGACAGGAAATGGAAAGATGTGATCTATATATTCTCATTTTTGGTGTGATTAAACACTTTAGTCTCTTTGTAAAAAAATTTTAAGGTTCCTCTATACTTTTTTATGAAAACCATTTCATCTTTGTAACTAGAATTAAGTAGAAGCTCTAAGTATCTATTAAATATCTACTCAATTGAGAAGTATTTCCTGAAAGGTTAATTTTAGTTTTGGGGGTTGTCATATAATGACATGTGAGAAGTAACGTTTTCTTAAATTACTATTGCTCATCTCTGCTCTGCTTAGCATGTGGTGGACACTCAAGTAGTTGCTGAAAAGATGCACATATGAAAGTAAAGATGTTAAGGATTATAAGAGAAAAATTAGTATAACTAGTTGCTGTTGTTTAGTCACTAAGTTGTATCTCATTCTTTTGTGACTCCATGGACTGTAGCTCACCAGGCTCCTCTGTCCATGGGATTTCCCAGGCAAGAATGCTGGAAAGGTTGCCATTTCCTTCTCCAGGGATCTTCCTGACCCAGGGATTGATTCCGTATCTCCTGCATTGGGAGGTGGATTCTTTACCATTGAGCCACCAGGGATCCCCACAGGCTATTTAAAATATTTGAAGTGCTATCAAACTAAAAGAGACAATTATTTTTTTTTGAGGATCTAGTAGTCAGAGCTTGGAACCATGATGGTGACCCAAGAAAAGCAAAATTTAGTTAAGTATGAAGAACTCTAATACAATTAGAGCTACTTGAAAATGGAATGGCAACCTGGGGAGAGAGTGTGCTACCTGTTACTGAAGGTGTTCAAGTGGAAGTCTTGTGGCTGCTCAACAAAGATGCAATAGAGGGTTTGGAACACTGAATGACAGGTGGAACTAAGTGACCTGTGATCAACCATATTAGTCTATACCCTGTGTTCAAAGATAAATTGCAAATGAATGTACCCAGAGAACAGAAAAGAATAGTCCAATGGTCACCATTCCCTTTTATATTACCTGCTATGCATAAACACAATCCTTTGGTTTGCAATTCCACAATTTAAGCCATGCTGGTTAATTAATAACCAAGACAATCTATTTATTTTTGAAGAGTCAAAATTTTGTGTGGACTTATGCATTCTAAAATACTAACAATATATGTGACTCACGTACTCACTGACTTAGCAATTTTTAAAAATGACCACTTTATTTTAGACACTGGTGATACACTGTTGACAAGGAAAGACTAAGTTTCTACTTTCAGACAGCTGAGTTCTGGTGAGAAAAGACAGGTAACAAGCACACCAAACAACAGAAAAGTTTCATAATGTGTTAAGTGAGGAGAATTGACTATACATAGACAAAAGTGGAAGCAGAGAACCAGTTAGGAGGCTACTGGAATATTTCAGTTATGAAATTTTCGAAAAATGCTTACTTCTAGCACATCTTGGTAACCTGGGGTGAGGGGGAACACCCTCTAATGCCAAAAAACACATAAGATACCTACAAACAAGGAAACAGATAAGCAGGTAAATAAAATATATAAGAACCCTTTGGGGAAAATTATAAAGCTTTATTAAAAGACATAAAAAAATCTAAACAAGTGGAGAGGTATACCGTGTTTCTGATGGAAAGGCTGAGTATGTTAAAGTTTGCAATTTTCCCAAAACTAGCTTATAGACTCAATTAAATTTTAAAAATTTAAGGTTTTTTTAAAAGAATACTGAAAAATACTTAAAATATTATACAGAAAAATAAAGGAATAATAGCTAAGACTCTAGAATAGACATCAGGTGAAGAAACGCTATATAAAACATCAAGATGTATTATTATACAGCTATAGCTATTTATGATATCATGGTATTTGGGATAGGAAACAGACAGTGGAAGAAAATACTCTAAAAAGATACCCACAGACAAAAACATTGAAAAATAAAAGTAGACCCAAACAGGTATGGAGACTTGATCTGTTATACTACTAGTTACTGGAAAAGTAATACACTACTTCAAGAATTGTGCTGAGACTTAGATATTTGTTCAGAATTACAAATGAAATTAAATCCCTACAGGTGGCATCCATAAAACTTGTTTTAAAAAATGTTAAATATTTTAATGTAAAAGCAAAACTTTAAAAGCTTTAGAGGACAATATAGGAGAATATCCTTGTGATTCAATGTTTGGAAACATTATCTTAAATAAGATTCAAAATGTTCAAACTCAAAAATATTCATAAATTTGACTCAATTTAAAAATGTATTTTTATTATCAGAAGATACTATAAAATGAGTAGAAGAATAAGACCCAAATTGAAATAAAATATTTACAAAATTATATCAAAGTTATAATGTTGAAAATATAAAATTTCTACAAATCAATAAATATAAAACAATCAATAAAAAATATGTAAATGACCAAATAAGAATTTCAGAGAACGGGGAACATGAATGGACATAAATACAAGGAAAGATATTAAACCACAATAATAACCAGGAAAAAATGACTGCAGAGGAATGAAAAGCTTTTAAACACTCAAAGAGAAGGAAAAACAAAGAAATAGCAGCAGCTGATATTCAGGGGGACTAATTTCAGGAGGAAATATAAGGCAAATGCAAGAATAGTAACTGAACTAAACTTCATGGAGGGAGCTTCCACTAAAATAGAGGAGCTTGGCAGGCTACAGTGCACCGGGTCACCAAGAATCAGACAGGACTGAGCAACTGAGCATGCACAACGCTTGATTAGCCTCTAATATAAAACATACCGAAGCAAGCCCACTGGAAAACAGATCATGAGAGAAAAAGTACAGTGACTATCTCAGAGTTATAAAAGGAGACGTGCTATATATGGAACAAAAACAGAAGGCAATGAAGCTGGAACAGTCAAATAACAAGGAAAAGCTCTTGGAAATATTACCAAAATTAAAACTCCAATGGAAAGTTTGGAAAACAAAGTCAAAGGAATTTCCCAGAATAAAGAATAAAAACAAAAAAATTTGGAATGGAAAAAATAAAACAACTAGAGTTAATTCTGAAGGTCCAATGTCTAATTCAATAGCATTCTAAATAACACAAGAAGGAAATCAATTTAAAATCATTTTTAAAAACAACAAGAAAATAAAAGAACAGAGAAAACAAGAAACTAAGCGCATGACTGCAAATGCTCATTGAATACACACCAATGTGTTTCTTCTTGAAATTTCAGAACTCCAGAAATAAAGAGTAAATAATCAAGATTCTAAAAGGGTATGGACCAGATCACATAAAATGAAACAGAAAAAAGGAACAGCTTCTGAATTCTCAGTAGTAAAATTAGATATCAATAGAAACTAAAATCTAAGAGAAAGTGATTGTCAATAGAAAATTCTACAACCAATCACATTAGTAGAGTGTGAGGAAAAAGAAAAGGTAGCATGCTCCAGCAGGAAAGTTTGCAAGAGGGAGAAAAGAAGCTGATGGATCATATGGTAATCTTTATATTTAAAATTTATAACTTTATCAGCTTAAAAATTATATTAAAGGACTTTGATAGATTTGATAAACTGGAAATGTTAGGAATAGTTGTATTAAACACCAAGCATGTAAGTAAAAAAATAAATTATCTCTAATAATGCTAAAAATTATAGAAGGATAGTAGAGAATTAGATCAAGAATGTTTCTATGCCATAATCATAATAATATTAAAAACTATTGATCAAAGTTTGTAATATCAGTAGTTTAGGAGGTTGGTTAAAAGGGACGTGTGTGTATATGTGTGTATGGGTTTGTAAGGATCATGATCTCATTTACCATAGTACAAAGTCAAAAATATACATAATCTTGTTTAATTAATTCATTGCAAATGAAAATCGTACCAGAACTATGTCTGGTATTATATATTTATCAGTACTGTGTCTCTGGGTACTAATCTTGTAGAAGAGGTCTGAGGAAAGAATGCAGGATTTTTTAAATTGTATTATTTAATGGTTTTAAAGCTATGTGAGCAGATTACCTGAATCAAAATTTTACAAATTAATTAAGAATGAAGAGAGCTATCAGTGAACTAATAATCACCTATCAGTGAACTAGTAAGATTTCCATATTATAGTCTATGTGTTTATGTGAATATAAACTGTAAAAGTATTCCAATTTGTTAAGCAGCATCTACAGTATTTGCTGCTGAGCCCTTCATGTGGTAGATGTGAGAACTAAAGAACTACTATTAGAACTACTTGTGCCCCTGGAAAAATAGTAATGCAAACGCTAAGCAATTTTATAATATAACTAAGCAATTCTATAATATAACTAAGCAATTTTATAATATAACATGCCTATACAAATTTTGACTTTATTAGGAATTAAGTATTTATATTTTTATATATCAAACAGTATACTACTACACTGTCAGTAACATATTATTTCTTTTATTCTTATTAAGATAATGCCAAGTATATATGTCCATCTTGGCAGTTGAATTTTCAAAAAAAAAAAAAAAAAAAGGCTCACTTTGCCAGTTCAGTCGCTTATAATGAAATGCTAAATACATCCTTCTAATGGGGCTAACTTAAAAAAAATTAGGTTAAAAGTCAAAAAAATAAGTGGATATTTGTCTCCTTGGATGAAGACAGACTGTAATTTGTGTGTGAGAGAGAGACAAGATGGAGTAGGAGTAGGTGCACACGGAGCACGTCTCTCTCCATGGATGCATCAGGAACATTTTTAGGTGAAGATGATTTCGCAGAGCACCAGCTGAAAGCTGGCAGGAGTCCCTGACCTCTGGAAAGTAATATATAGATCCACGCAAAATTTGATAGGATGAAGGGAGGAAGGGAAAAAGAGGAGGAGAGTGAGCAGAACCAGACCTGCACCTGGTGCAGGGGTGAGGTCCCCATATCAGGGCACTCAGTTGAGACAGAGGCGGCTGTTGGAGAGTGAAGCGGCTGATCTGTGACAGTCTGCATGGAGTGAGAACTATGCGGACAATCTATGCCCCAGAAAAGGACTCAAGTCCATGGGAATGGATAGCGGCTGGGAGCTGGAGCATAGGGATTAGAGAGCAATCCCAGGGCAAGGATTCCTGTTGATTGCAGGGAGATGGCCCAAGGGGATGGGAGAAAGGAGCCTGTGGCGGGGAATGCCTTTGAGGGAAAGGTACGCAGCCATGAAGGCAGGGTGCTACTGTTGAGTCATGTGCAGGCGGTGGAGCGATCACTGTTGCCTTTCTCTCCCCATATATGATTGCCGGGAGCCGATTAATAAAGATCCCAGAGAGGTGGCTCTTGAGTGCCTGATGCTCCAAGAAATACAGAAAGACCAGCCAGGGAGGCCGTTTGAATGCCAGTTTCCAGAGGCTAGAAAAGATTCTAATAGCACAATATCTTCTGCAGCCATGGTCGCTGGCTTCCCTGAATACCAGGAACTCCCAGGGTCCCCATGATTCAAGCAATTGCACCAGCTCCACACTCGGTCCTCACTGGGGCAAACCCAAGTCCTCCAGCGCAGCCTCAGGAGCAAACTCATGTGGATGATCCACAAGCAGAGGTGGGGATAAAACCATAATTGAGCTTCATGGTGGAGTGGCCAAGGAAGGGGATTGAAAACCCTTCCACCAGTTATACAAGATGCATATTAAATCCACACAGTCAACTAGGTAGACTGGGTCTATGGAATATACAAAAGGACAATGAATGTTCCCACAAAATAAAGCACTCCAGTTCTAGCAGCTGTAGACATTAGAGGCAAGAATATGCAGGATTAAGGCCAGATTAGAGTCTGAGTTGTCCCCACAGTAGATCCAGAGACCAGCCCGCGACCCCCACACCAATATTATAGGGCCTCTTAGCAAAGAGGAAGTGGGCTGTAACTCACGGCAGGGGAAAGGACACTGACAGCTAAGACCTGAAAAAAAACCTCTTCTTCTATATTTTGATTCATTCCACAGTTGATTTTGGATGTTTTCTCTATTGTTGTGGTTATTGTTATTACTTTGTCTACTTAAGCTTTTGAGAACTTTAAAAACAAATTTTTAACTACACTTTTTATTTGCTTTATATACTTCTACCTCTACAAATGGTTCTTTGCTGTTCTGTGGGGTTTTTTATTTTCCTGTTTTTGTTTTTATTTATTGCTCTTTTCTTGGTGTAGTTATTTTTTAATATATATAAATCTTTTTTATATACTTCTATTTAATTTTACTTTTCTATTTTTTCTTTCTGCTTTTCACTTATGCTTGTTAGTTTATTTTCTTTTCTTTGGTTTATTCCTTAGTTACCTCTCTGCTTCGGTCTTGTTTTCTGTTGTGTGCTTTAGCTAGTATTGTTTTTAATTAGTTTATATCATTTTTTATTTCCTTTACTCACCAGGTCACTCTCTTATACTTTGTTTTCTTTGGAGTGTATTAGTTTTGTTTGTGTGCCTATAATGTGTATGTGTGTGTGTGTATGTTTCTTTTTGTTACTATTTGTCTGATTTTGCATTTATCATTTGTCTGGGGATCATTTTTTTCCCTAAGTTTTTGATTGTTTTTTGTGTGTTCATTTTAATACCCAATACTGCCATAATGAACAGCTTGTGGGATCCTGGTTCCTCAACCAGGGATTGGGCCTGAGCCTGTGGGGTGGGAATGCTACCTTCAGGACACTAGACTTTCAGAGAACTCTTCACCTGCTGCTGCTAAGTCGCTTCAGTCGTGTCCGACTCTGTGCGACCCCAGAGATGGCAGCCCAGCAGGCTCCCCGCCCCTGGGATTCTCCAGGCTAAAACACAAGTGGGTTGCCATTTCCTTCTCCAATGCATGAGAGTGAAAAGTAAAAGTGAAGTCGCTCAGTCATGTCCGACTATTTGCGACCCCATGGACTGTAGCCCACCAGGCTCCTCAGTCCATGGAATTTTCCAGGCAAAAGTACTGGAGTGGGGTGCCATTGCCTTCTCCAACTCCTCACCTGAGGGGGTATTAATTACTGAGAATTTCCATGAGGGCCTCCACCTGTATCCAAGACCCAGCACTACTCAACTGCTGGCAGGGCCCAGCACAAGGTGCATCACCTAAACAACATGCAAGACAAGAACATAAACCCAATCATCAGCAGCCTTCCCAAAGATGTCCCAGAATACCACCTCACACAGCCCTGCCTGTGAGAGGGGTAAAAATACCTCCTGTCTGCAGAATGCAGTCCCTCCCAATGCAAAGCCTATACACACCACAGAACTAACCTCAACCACCAAGGGCAGAGACCAAAAATAAGAGGAACTATGACTCTGTAGCCTGGGGAATGGAGAACTCAAACACAGTAAGTTAGATAAAATGAAAAGACAGAGAAATACTGTGTAAATGAAGGAACAAGGTAAAAACCCACAAGACCAAATAAAGGAAGAGAAAACAGGTAAACTACCTGAAAAGAATTCAGAGTAATTATAGTAAAGATCATCCAAAATCTTCAAAACAGAATGGAGGAAATACAAGAATCATTTAATACATTTAATAAGCACCTAGAAGAAATAAAGAATAAACAAACAGTGACAAATAACAAAATTAATGAAATTTAAAATCCTCCAGAAGGAATCAGTGGCAGAATAACTGAGGCAGAAGAACAGATAAGTGAGCTGGAAGATGGAACTGTGGCAATAACTGCTGAAAAGCAAAATAAAGAAAAAAGAATAAAAGGAATTGAGGATTGTTTCAGAGACCTCTGGGACAACATTAAATGAACCAACATTTGAATTACAGTGATTCAAGAAAAGGAAGAAGAAAAACATAAAAGATTTGAGAAAATTTTTAAGAGATTATAGTCCAAAACTTTCCTAATATGGGAAAGGAAATAGTCAATCAAGTTGCAGAAAGGCAGAGAGTACCATTCAGGATAAATCCAAGAAGAAACATGTGGAGAAACATATTAATCAAATTTTTTAAAAATTAAACACTAAGAAAAAATATTAAAAGCATCAAGGGAAAATTAACAAGTAAATACAGGGGAAACCCCATACAGTTAACAGCTGATCTTTCAACAGAAACTCTGCAGGCCAGGAGACAATGGCAGGATATATTAAAGTAATAAAAAGCAAAAACCTACATACAATATTACTATACCCGGCAAGAATCTCATTCATAATTGATGGAAAAATCAAAAGCTTTACAGACAAACAAAAGTTAAGAGAATTTAGCACCACAAACTATAGAACAAATGCTGAAAGGACTTTTAGAGGCAGGAAAGACAAAAGAAGGAAAAGACCTATAAACACAATTAAGAAAATGCCAATAGGAACATGTATACATCGATAGTTACTTTAAATGTAAATGGATTAAATGCTCCAAACAAAAGTCTCAGAAAGGCTGAATGGATATAAAAACCATATATATGCCATCTATCTACAAGTGTCCCACTTCAGACCTAGAGATACATACAGACTGAAAGTAAGAGGATGAAAACGGAAATCAAAAGAAATCTGGAGTAGCAATTCTCTTATCAGACAAATACATCTTAAAATAAAGTTTAAGGAAGGACACTACATAATGATCAAGTGATCACTCCAAAGAAGACATAGCAATTATAAATATTTATGCACCCAACATAGGAGCACCTCAATACATAAGGCAACAGACTATAAGGAGAAATTAAAAGTAACACAATAATAGTAAGGGATTATAACATCCCACTTATACCAATGGACAGATCATCAACACAGAAAATTAATAAGGAAACACCAGGTCTAAATGACACAGTAGACCAGATGGACTTAACAGCTCTTCAGGACACTCCATCCAAATGCAAAAGAATATACTTTCTTCTAACGTGCACACAGAACATTCTCCAGGAATAGAGCACATCTTGAGTCACAAATCAAGCCTCAGTAAACTTAAGAAAACTGAAATTATATCAAACATCTTTTCTGAACACAATGCTATAAGACTACATAGCAAACACATCAAGATTAATCAATGTATTTCTAAATAACCAAGAGATTACTAAAGAAATAAAAGAGGAAATATAACAATGACTCAAAACAAATGACAGTGAAAACAGGATGACTCAAAACCTATGGAACACAGCAAAAGTAATTCTGAGAGAAATTTATAGCAATATAATCCTACTCTAAGACACAAGAAAAACATCAAATACACAACTTAATCTTATACCTAAAGCAACTCTATAAAGAACAAAAAATGCCCAGAGTTAGCAGAAGAAAAGATATGATAAAGATCAGAGAAGAAATAAATGAAAAAGAAAGGAAAGATATAAGAGTAAAGATGAATAAAACTAAAAGCTGTTTTTTTGTGAAGATAAACAAAATTGAAAGCCAACAGGTAGACTCATCAATGGATAAGACACATTCATCAAAGGGAGAAGAAACAATAAACAAAATTGGAAATGAAAAAGGATAGGTTACAACAGACTACACAGAAATACAAAGAATCATAAGAGATTACTACAGGCAACTATAAGCCAATAAAGTGACAGTGTGGATGAAATAGACAGATTCTTAGAAAAGTTTAACCCTCCAAGACTGAACCATGAAGAAACAGAAATTTTGAACATGCCAGTCACAAGCACTAAAATTGAAACTGTGACGAAAAATCTCCCCAAAAGCAAAAGCCCAGAGCCAGATGTTATTGAAGTGAATTCTATCAAACATTAGGGAAGAGCTAATGCCTAAACTTCTCAAAGTCTTCCAAAAAATTGCAGAGGAAGGAACACTTCCAAACTCATTCTACAAGGCCACCATCACCCTGATACCAAAACCAAAGACATTACAAAAGAAAAAAAAGAAAATTACAGGCCAATATCACTGATGAACATAGATTTAAAAATTCTCAACAAAATTTTAGCAAACAAAATCCAACAACATATTAAAAGGGTCATACACCATATTCAAGTTGGGTTTATCCAAGGGATGAAAGAATTCCTCAACATATGCAAGCCAATCAATATGATACACCAATAGTAACAAATTAAAAGATAAAAATCATGTGGTAATCTCAACAGATGTAAAAAAAGCATTTGACAAAATTCAGCACTCATTTATGTTAAAATTCTCCAGAAAATCAGCATATAAAGAACCTACCTCAATATAATAAAGGCCATATATGAAAACCGAACTGAGACCAAACATTATTCTCAATGGTGAAAAACTGAAAGCATTTCCTCTAAGATCAGGAAAAAGACAAGGGTGCCCACTCTTGCCACTATTATTCAACATAGTTTTGAAAATCCTAATCATGTCAGTCAGAGTAGAAAAAAAATAAAAGGATTTGAGATTAGAATAGAAGTAAAGCTCTCACTGTTTGCAGATGACATGATACTCTACATAGAAAATACTAAAGATACTATCAGAAAATTACCAGAGTTAATCAGTGAATTTAGTAAAATCAGAGGATACAAAATCAATATACAGAAATCCCTTGCACTACTATGTACTATCAATGAAAAATCATAAAGAGAAATTAAGGAATTGATCCCACTAACAATTGAAACAGAAGAATAAAATACCTAGGAATAAACTTACCTAAAGAGACAAAAGACTTGTATGCAGAAAAATATGACACTGATGAAAGAAATAAAAAACAACACAAACAGATGGAAAGACGTACCATACCAACATACCATCTTCTTGGATTAGATGAATTAATATTGTCAAAACGACTACACTACCCAAAGTAATCTACAGATTAACACCTATATGGGAGCCTGGTGTGCTGCAATTCATGGGGTCGCGAAGAGTCGGACACGACTGAGCAACTGAACTGAACTGAACTGACTGATATGGAATCTAGAAAAATGGTAGCGATTCACCTATGTGTAGGGCAGCAGTAGAAATGCAGACATATAGAACAGACTTGTGGACACATCAGGGGAAGGAGCGGGTGGGACAGATTGAGAGAATAGCATGGAAACATATACATTACCATATGCAGAACAGATAGCCAGTGGGAATTTGATGTATGATGCACGGAGCTCTACTTGGTGCTCTGTGACAGCCTAGAGGGGTGGGAGATTCAAGATGGAGAGGATGCATGTATACGTATGGCTGATTCATGATGATAGACGGCAGAAACCAGTACAATATTGTAATTATCCTCCAATTAAAAATCAATAAATTAAAAAAAAACTAAACTAAAAAAGAAAAGAAAGACTGTAATTTATATTCACAAGTCAGGATAAGTTAACTCAGCAGGCACTTGAAAGCCCTCAGGTAATTTCCAGATTACCAGTAAGATTGTTTATGAAGTGAATGTGCCATTCTTGACATTCTGTAAAGATATTTTAATGCCTTGTTAACATATCCTCCTTTGGAGCCTCCCCCGCAAAGTCAGTCTTCCCATACTTCCTGAAATCTCAATATCAGTTTTTAAAACTAATGTAGAAAATGCAGACATTGTTTATTTGTATCTGCTCCTAACGAAAGCTGCTGATAATCTGGGCTATTTTGAATCCTGTGGAAGTATTATCCCCCAAGAAGCTGACTGCCTTGAGTCACAGCTCACTTCAGACACTAACAGTCATTTCATTATTTATAGTAAATAATAGGCCAGTGAAACAGTTTGAATAGCATAGCTTGTGTAAGTATCATTTTGTGGTAAGGCTGCTCTAACAATAGTTTGGAGCTATAAATATTTGTTAATAGCTATTACAAAACATGTAAATGGAGAAATGTAATTTTTTTTAATGAACATAATGTGCATATTAAACTTTAGAATCCTATAGAGCACTTTTATTGAACTTCTGTCAAGTCAATCAGTGGACTTAAGTTGAAATGAAATTCAAGGAAGCAAGTGATATTAATATTCAACTGAAGAAGCAACAGACTGAATGAGATGAGCAGTTTGAAAAGTTTAAAGGTTTAAAATGTGTTTTAATTTCCATTTGACTCACTTACGCATTCATAACACAAGAATATCCTAGTGTATAAAATATTTAATATATTCATTTTCCTTTCAAAATATAATGAAATAAATTACTAAATGTTAAGAAAATGAAAATTATTTGTGACTTGAGTTTTTATATTTGGCAAATCACCTCTGCAAGAAGGAAAACTATTGTTGGTCAGAAAAGTGGGATTCATTTCTGGAGCACAGGATTTGTCATTTTCCTCCAGATCCTAAATATGAAATGGTAAAAAGTTAAAATTTGGGGATTCCAAACTTTCTCAAGTTTTTTGAAAACAATTTCTGGTCAATAACTTTGTTACTGTGCATCCAAAGAGAACAACATATAACCTTCATTGTTTCCCTACTGTTTACAATTTTTACCATCATTAGTTTCAAACTTGGCTCTCAACACAACCGAGTTCTTGATGTGTTTCTGATTTATGTGATGCAGTAGCTTTGTTAGTAACTGTGTCTTCTTAATAAGGCAGAATATATGTATGCAAAGTCTAAAAACTAAAATTTACATTATATTATATAAAAATATGTAATTAAGTGCAATGTCTAAAACTAAAATCTTATCAACCTGTTGGTGTACTACAGTTACAATATTTGATTTTTTACAAGAACAAAGTTTTAGTGGTTAAAAATAACTTTCTTCTAAATAATATGGCTATGTCAGTTGATGACATTATCTTTACATGATCTTATTTTTGACCTTCAAAGTTTGAAAGAGCAAAGAGGTTGTTTTCAAAATGTTCTTGAGAAAATCTTTGTGAAGTACTAGGTGAGAGCAATTATATGATCCTATCCCTTTAAAAAGTGACATGCCAGAAGGCTAATTTTAGTTTCTTCCAAGAATCTTATAATTAAATGAAAATCTGACTGTTAGTTAGGTATCAATAAACTAGGCTTCTTTAGGAAATTCATGTTCCTAATTCTTTAATTATACTATTTAACTTCCTTTGAAGAAATTACTTTGATTTTAAATTCTACATTTTGTATTTTAACAAACCAAAGAGAAATTTCCAACATCGTCCTATTATTTTTTTACAGATCCCATCCTAGTGGGTACAAGGAGAAAAAAAAATTGCTGTCTTTCAGTTTATTCAACAAAAGCACAACTTCCTACATTATCCAGTGAACTTAATGAACATCTTATATACTTGCAACAAGTTGTCAAAGTACTCTTTCTTTGAAACGAGATATTGGTAGCGGTAGAGAGGAAGTACAGTGCAATGGTTCTCAGTTTGAGATTTGCTGTCAACTAAGTCTGAATCTTTGCCAATTGCAGCTAGGTGACCTTGGGGAAGTTAAGTAACCTCTTTAAGCTCCAATTATCTCATTAAAAATAGAGCTAATAATAGAACTGATTTTATAAAGTCATTAAAAGTTAAATAGAATAATGCATAGAACGTATTTTGTGCCACACTTGGCTAAATAGCAACAATAAATGCAATTAACTAATACTGCTAAAATTGTGGAGTGGTTATTATTGTAATTATGGTCATAGAAATAAGAACAGAAGGGACATTAGTGATAATTTTAAAACAAATCCTTTATTTTACAATTGAGGAAATGGAAGTTTAGAACAATTGTAAGTCTTGTTCAAGTTTGTTTATGTAGTAAATGATTAAACTAGTACAGTTTCCAGGTGTCCAGAATTGCAGGCCAGTGTTCTTTATATTCTTCACTAAAATGACTATTAAAATTCATCTTCTATGTAATTGATTTACCACAAACAAAACCATCTCTTACTTCTAGAATTATTTCCTTTGTGATGGTTTACTTGAATGAAGAAAAGTGGCAGAAAACTAATGATGATGGTATTTGGGTAAACTGTGAAAATTGTTTTAAATCCTTTAGTTCACATTATGTTTTTCATCCTCATCCTCCCATGATACACACCTTTCAGAACATGTTATTGCTTGCCAACAAGTAGAAAAAATCCCGTCTGAGATAACTTGCACCCAGAGATAGGTCCACATACATATTTACTTAAGGACAATATTCCAGTACCTGTCCTTCATAAACAATCCCCAACCTGAGGTCAGTTTCTGCTATAGACATATCAGTTGTCAGAATTTTAACACTTACTCTGATTCTGGAAACTCTTCCACTACCTGTCAAATTTCTTATTTGCTTTTAATTGATTTGTAAATGCAAAGCTAACTTTCAAAGAATTTTTTCCTATATACATTAACCACTTTAATCGACCAACATTGTTTCAATGCCATTTTTGATCAATTAATTTTGGAAGGTGTTCATATTTATTTTAACCTGGCAGTAATATTAAATACACACACTGAATTTAAGTGAGCAGATGAACAGCTATCTGATAAGTCTTTCATTATATACCCTTTACTTTTTCTATTTAGATTACAGTATTCTTAGCAAAGCAATGTATAATTCAGATCCCAAGAGAAAAATGGTTTAAAAAATACCTAAGAGATATTACAAATATCCTGGTTTAAATGAAATTGCATATATATTTATGCATCTAAATTTTAACTCAAACTTTTATAAAAATGATTTCCTATGTAATTATAATTTTAATGCCTGCATAATATTACATAATTTGAATGGCCATAATTAACATTTCTTGTTTTGTAGGACACAGGTTACTTTCAATATTAGGCTATTATAAATAATGTTTTAATAAGTATATTTAAATAAATGTCTTTTTTACATTTCAATCTTTAAAATTTAGCAACATAGAAATACAAATACTAGGACAAATAATATAGACATTTAAAGCATATTATTTTTGTCAAATAGGATAAGTGCCTATCATATATCAGGTAATCAAAAGTGCAAAATGATATTTCTTATTGTGCCTTTTACTTGTACAACTTTCATTATTAATAAGGTAAAATATTCTTTGTTTCATTAGTGATTATGTTTCTAAATTAATGCTTTATAATTTATTTATGAACTATGTTTATTGAGATTTTTTTCTCTTTCATTGATTTCTAAGTTTTAATTATTTTGTTTTAAAAAAATGCTCAAAAAAAAATGCTCTACTAATTTGTTTTGTTTGCTATTTACTCATCTTTCTCCAAATTATCTATGCAAAGTTGTTTGCTTATGTGAACTTTAAGATTGATTTTTAAATTTCCTAAAGGTATTCTATTGGATTTTGTTTGAAATTAAATTAAATGTATAAAATTCTGGAAGTAAATTTTTTTCCAGTCTTCCCATTCAAATATTTATTTACTCATTCCATTAAGTCAAACAAAATACTGTAAGTCTTATTCATTTCTTGTTAAGCTGATTTTCAGTGCTATTTCACATTTGTTCCTATGAAGTAATTTTTCTACCATAACTTCTAACTGGTTATTACTTGTAAAAGGAAATCTTTGGATTTTGGCTTGCTTGTATCTGGGCAGTATATTTAATTCAAAAATTTTACTTCTTTTCATCTCCAGTTAATTTTCTTATGCTTTCCATTTACTATCGTTTTCTTTCCTCAGTCCATGGGCAAAATTCATTTGCTTATCTGCTCTTTAGTTCAGTTCAGTTCAGTCGCTCAGTCGTGTCCAACTCATTGCGATCCCATGAATCGCAGCACGCCAGGCCTCCCTGTCCATCACCAACTCCCGGAGTTCACTCACATTCACGTCCATCGAGTCAGTGATGCCATCCAGCCATCTCATCCTCTGTCGTCCCCTTCTCCTCCTGCCCCCAATTCCTCCCAGCATCAAAGTCTTTTCCAATGAGTCAACTCTTCACATGAGGTGGCCAAAGTACTGGAGTTTCAGCTTTAGCATCTTTCCTTCCAAAGAAATCCCAGGGCTGATCTCCTTCAGAATGGACTGGTTGTGTCTCCTTGCAGTCCAAGGGACTCTCAAGAGTCTTCTCCCAACACCACAGTTCAAAAGCATCAATTCTTCAGCACTCAGCCTTCTTCACAGTCCAACTCTCACATCCATACATGACCACAGGAAAAACCATAGCCTTGACTAGACGGACCTTAGTCGGCAAAGCAATGTACAATGGTGCAAATAATAGCATGGCAGCAAACTTAGATGGAACATAAGTCACTTTAATAGAATAATATGTCTACAATAATAATTTTTACCAAGGCAAAGTTTCCCTCATTTCTCCATTAATAACTTAGTCTTCTGAAATCTGAACTGCATGCCAGCTAACATCACTTAAACTACTTTTTTAGCCTAATATTTATTTTCAATATATTCAGATGCTAATCAATGTGATAGGAATAGGATGAAAATAGCTTGCTATGTCACCAGTGATTTTCCAATTATCAAATTAGTTAATTATTTAATTCATACTAATCACTTGCTGAATTCCAATGAGCACTCTTTAGGCTATGTCATATTTTTAGAACCTAACAGTGCAGTTTTCTTCATCTTCTTCATTACTGGGATCTATCTCATTGGTTATCTCACCCATCTTTCCACATTCTTCCATTAGATCTCTTGAGTGATATTCAGATTACTATGATGGCTCCTTTTCTACCCATAGATTAAATATTGGTATTTCCTTGAGGATTTCTTTGATTTGTATTATTCCTCTGTTCCCCCCCACCACTCCAACATTTTTTGTGTTATCCTCTTGAGCAATCCAAACTGTTTCACAGACTCAAATGTGACCTGTACATGACAGACTCCCAAATTTATATGTTAGCTATCATCTATTTCTAGAACTACATTGCTTATTATGTACTTGTCACTTCTACCTAGATGTCTGCCAAATGTTTGATCAGTCCAAACGGGATTCTTTATGTTTTTCCTTAAAATAATCTTTCCTGTTGGATTTTTTTTTTTGGGGGGGGGGGGTAATGGCTTCATGGCCTCATTAAAAAATAATGATGCTCTATGATAACAGTGATATAATAGTAACAAGAAACATTTTTTTCAACACTTACTATATTCCAGGAACTATTTAAAGAGCACTGCATATATTAATTCATGAAATCTCCCCAAAATCCTATGAGGTAGAAATAGTTATTATAATAACTTATAAGTAAGAAAATCTAGGCACAAAGAATTTGAACATTTGCCCAGTGATACGAAAAGTGGTGAAACCACTTATAAAGAGTCTCATTTCACTACAAACTCTGTTGTTCAGGATTCCTTCTTTTTTTAAAGCCACAATTCTGTGATTCTAAGCTAGAAACATCAGAGGCATCCCTGAGTCATTGCTTCTTCTCATATTCCTAAATAATTTACCAAACCTATCATTTTGGTCTCTCATATATCCTTAGGTGACATCCTTCTCACCACCTCTATGGTCTCTGTTATTTTAAGCAACCACCAACTCAGTATGGCAAAGATCATCTCAGGTATTTGATTGTCTTCAATAATGCCTTTAATATAGACAGGCATGACTCAATCATTCTTATGTTTAAAATCTTTCCATGATTTTTGTTCTGTACAGGATAAAATTTAAACTCCTCAGCAAAGTACACAAGATGTTTTATATTCTAAATTCGTCTTACGTTTCCAGACATTTCATGCTTGCTCCTCAATTTTACCTCTAATATATGCTCCTAGTTGTACTGAGGGGCTTACCTGGTTGTTCAGTGATAAAGAATCTGCCTGCCAATGCAGGAGATGTGGGTTTGATCCCTGGGTCAGGAAGATCCCCTGGAGGAGGAAATGGCAACTCACTCCAGAATTCTTGCCTGAAAAAAACCCATGGACAGAGGAGCCTGGAAGGCTACAGTCCATGGTGTTGCTCATAGTTGGACATAATTTAGCAATTGAGCACACACACAGTTGTACTGAACTACTTGTCCTTATCTAAATATATATACACATGTGTGTATGTGTGTATGTATATATATGTACATATTCATTAGGTTGTATGTGTGTATGTATAGGTTGTGTACATATATGTGTATATACACAACTTAATGAGCATATATGTATACATATTCATTGGGCTAGGATTGTGTCTTCATTTACATCTATATTTTTGATTTTTAACAAAATACAATACCCTACACATGGCAGCTATTGAATAAGCTTTGGTTGAATACATGAATAAATTAAGAAAGCAATGACAGAATAAAAAATTTTTAGGCAACCATTTTTTATGGTTCATGATATTAATTAATTTGGTTCAACCTCTCACAACTGAGAGAATTTGAGTATGTGAGATTCAGGTATTTGGCAAAATTCTAGAAGAGGTATACCATATTCAGCTCCTTGAAAATTTAGGGAGTAGAATGAGGAAAATATTTACGATGTATATACTCCAAGTAAAGTTATTCTCAAGTAGTTCTGAAGACAGTATATATACTTGTATCAGCTATACAATGATTTCTCCATACTTTCTCAGCTTACTAATTACCGGGGCTTGCTCTGCTTTTACGGATGCTTGTATATGGGAGTCCCACTGTTTTAAGAAGTTTAGTGGATTCTAAATTCACAATCATGATTGCAACATAGAAGAATATGTTATAGTGTCTACTTGTTAGAAATGTCTCATAAATATTAAAATAATTTTGAGTATTATTCTCCTTAGTTCTAGTTTTTTATTTGAATTTCTAGCTTGTGTGTGTTTTCTCAGTTGTGTCTGATTCTTTGCAACCCTATCAATGGACTGTAGTCTGCCAGGCTCCTCTGTCCAAGGGATTTACCAGACAAGAATACCGGAGTGGGTTGCCATTTCCTCCTCCAAGGGATCTTCCTGACTTAAGGATTAACCAGCAACTCCAGCTTCTTCTGCATCACAGGCTGATTCTTTAACTTCTGAGCCACCAGGAAAGCCTAAACTTCTAGCCTACTGATCTATTAAATACTCATTTTAATGTGAACCTTACTAAAGTACGTTTAGGAAATAAATGAAAGTATATAAAATTCTAAACACAAAGAAAAAAGAAACTAAAAGTAAGCCAAGTCAATTAACTTTCTCAATTATTTTCCTTCTGTAAGATATATTTTGGACTAAACAAAATATCACTCAAAAAAAAAAAATCAAGGTTATATAACTCTAAAGAATGCAACAGTGACCCAAGTCATTTAGCTGCTCAAATATCTGGTAGGTGAAATGACAGAATCTAAATCATAGATTGGCTAGGAAGAGAAAAATAAAATGTTTGGACTAGAACAGTTGCTTGATAAATGTATCCTACTTTGCTTCAATGTTTATGTTTGATAAATGGCCAGACTTTGCCATGACTTTGCCTTGACACTTATCTCGTAGTCAGTGGCCATTATCTTGTGACAACAATCTATTTCTTTCTGTTATCTTGCAGCTCATAATTGTTAAGTCTTCTTACTGACTTTCTCTCAGTTTTGTACTTTATGACATATAGGCCAAAACTTTCAAATGAGGTATTTTAAGCATATGACTTATAACTAAAATTTAAACAATAATAGGCTTAGAAGCAGCTTTGTGGCTTTTTATGCACATAACTTCTAGAGGGAAAATTTTACAGAAAGCAAAGCAATGCTGACATTTTTAAAAATTCAAACTTCTTTAAACTCCATATAAATTCCTCAGAAAGTTCATAGACTGGCAGCTCAAGGAGACACAGCAGTATTTAGCTCATTACCATACTGATCACACCCCATTGTATTGGATGGAGTAGCCACATTGCCAGTTCCTTAGAAAACTGAGCAAGTTGCCAGGAATTTGTAACCATCAGCATTCTCCTCCCCAAATATATATATTCTTTTCTTTCCTAAGTGTTACTGATCTTGTGGCTATGGGAGGCTTACTAGAGCACACTAGAAACAGCAGAATTGCAGGGCAAATCCTCTAAGAGGGTATTGTTTGTTTGGATAGGTCCTTTTAAAACATTTAAACTGAACAACTGGACAATCAGTTATACTGATAAGACCTGAACTAGCTTCCATGACCATCCGATTTAACTGTTCTGTTTTATAGAAGAAGAAACTAAAGCCCAGAACATTTTTATAACATGTCAGGTCTACTTAGAAAGAAGGGAAAAGCCTTCATTTCATGTAAAACAAACAACTCTTCCAGAAATATTTAACTCAGTGTTCTTTCTACTTATCATTGTTCTTAGAAGTCACAAGACTGCTCACTAAAAATACAGATTTCTTGATCTCTACTATAAATTCGGGGTGAGGCCAAGGAATCTACATTTTCACAGTCTAGGAGATTCTGATATCTAGAGGATTCTGATGTAACCAGTTTAAAAACATATTTTAACAAATAGTGTTCTGTATCATGTCTCTTCATAAATATAAGATCATCTTCCTCAGTGCTTTGGCTGACACACTAGATTTATCAGTAATGGGATTTCCTAACCATTCAGCTTCAGAAATATCTAATGGAGACTGAAGCTGGGAGGGGAGGGAGTGATGTGTGTGTGTGTGTGTGTGTGTGTGTGTACGTGTGTGTGTGCATGTGAGCACATGCGCACACAGGTGAAAGCTAAATATGAAGAATGGTTTGGTAGGACCATGGTCTCAAACAAGCCAAGATCATCATAGAGAAAAATATTGATTCAAGACCCAGATATTGTTATACAGTTGGCCCTCCCTATCCATCAGTTTTGCATCTTTGGATTCAATCAACCATCGACCAAATTCTGCAGATGCAGAACCTGGGGATATGGAGGTGGGGTCCTTGTATAAGGGACTTGAACATCAATGAATTCTGGTACCCTCCAGGGGTTCTGGGCCCAATTTCCTGACTACAATGAGGAACAACTGTATATTAGAACTACTTTTATATATATTTTTGGGGAATGTAGATTAATGTGTGCTGTTGTCACCAAAGAAAGATGACTTAAAGTTGAGGTCAGTGCCAACTTTTATCATAGGTAATGAGCAGACTCTGTTAAGAGCAACTGGTTGTAACAATGCCATCAGCCCTCAGTTTTTCATTATTACTGTCCTTACCATGTGCTTATCTGTTAGTCACATCCTATTCATGTATGCCTAAATGGCATGATCACAACATCACTTTCCACATGATCCTGTACTATGCTCCCGATGACCTCCATTCAGCACACATCCCCATCAGACAGGCCCGACTGCAGTAGTCCAGTCACAGATAAATTGTTTCCCAGAGAACTATGTGACTGTAGGTAAACACTGTGATAATCATGTTAACAGTGAGATGAAGGATGAGTTTCCTAGCATAGACAGTTGGTATGGATAAGCAACTTCTCCATCAGTGGTTAACCTGAGCTAAGCAAAATGTGAGATGCCAATATTTTTGGATTTTGAGTCCCAATATCCTATGCATTTGGCAGCAATTGTGCCAGTATGTTATAAATGGATCCACATAGGTGGTACCCCTGAGAATTAAGCCAAGAGTTTGCTGGTTCAAACATTCAAATCATCTCATTGTCTCTTTTTGAATCTTTTCCAGTGAGTTACTAAGAATTACTTTCTTAGACTGTTGCCCACCAGGATCCTCTGTCCATGGGATTCTATCCAGGCAAGAATACTGGAGTGGCTTGCCATTTCCTCCTCCAGGAAGTCTTCTTCACCCAGGGATTGAACCCCAAGACTCCAGTGTCTTTTGCATTGCAGGCAGATTCTTTACTTCTAAGCCATCTGGGAAGCCATAACTGAATCATTCCACTGTGCAGCAGAAATTAATGCAAGATTATAAATCAACTATACCTCAATAAAATCTTTTGCAGAATTGCTTCAATGACACCATTGTAAAGTATATTAATATTCACATACTATAATAGGTAAATTATAAAATTAAAGAAAGATACACATGCTTTGCTATTCCTGTAATTCTATGATTTAAAAAAAACGCGATTACTAGTGAATTTCAAGTTTAATGATCATGAAACATAAAATGCATCATGTGTACAAACTCACCCATGGCCTTTTATAATACTTTTGTCAAAGCGAAACAAAACAAAATGACAACACATTTACTGTCTTCAAACACCTTGTCTCAATGTTATAAAAGGTCTTTTTAATTAATTGAGTTCTGTGATGTGGATGTCCAGCTAGTAATGTCTCTGCAGATGGCAAGTGTACTGCAAGTTCCAAATAACCTTGAATAAAAATAAAAAGACAAAGGTTTACTTATTTTAAATATTCTATTAATATGTTAATGATGTTAGAAGCCCTAAACAATTCAAAATAACCTTTGTGTATTCAGTGGTTCTCTGTTTTATGTTGTGTCATTAAATCTAAATTAGTATGTAAATGTTATTGCTGTAATATTACTTAGTACTTGAAATGAATTTAACCAGGTATTCATATTCTGTGGAATATTCTGGGATTAGATAGTTATTGAATTAAAGAGTTTATTTCCAAGGGAAGCCCCCCCATAGGTGAGTTTGCATTTGTTCAATTTGACCAACAGCAAGTTTTAATTCAAATCAGGATCACTCTTTGTGTGTAGATAACTGAATGGGAGCAAGATAAAATTTTGTCAGATTCTGCTTTCACAAAATTAGATCTAATAAAGAAATTATGCTATTGCTCAATGCAAACAATAAGCAGTGTGTCTTCATGTGTTTCTTTTATTCTTAAAATTACTAAAGTTTAGTATTAAAGTTCAGGATGTGACTCCATAGATACAAAAATATAAAGATACTATTTGCAATATTCACCTCATAAGCCTATTCCAACCATGGTGCCATGGCTGTGGAATATTTTGGCAATTCCATTTAGGGAACTGCTTTTAGAGATCGGATATGACTCACAAAGTCAGTCTCCTTGCTTTATTTTCACACTTCAGGAAAAAAAAGAAAAGAAAAAGATGTGATTTTTTTTTTTCACTCAGAGGCAACATTGTAGGACAGGCTAAGAAATCATTCCAGAAACTAGTCAAAACAAGAACTAGAAAGTAGTGGTCTTCCAAGATAACATGAGTCAAAACTGGGCTTCAACACCATGAATGAGGTAAAGATGAACAGTTGATTTTTTAAATCCCTTCTAATTTAAAGGTTATTTTCTGATTCAGGATCCTGTCACACTGCACCATATCAGAGTTCCCCCTTCTTTCTAGATCCCTGTGTGCTTTGTTGTTGTGCTGCTAAGTCATGTCTGACTCTGCAATCCCATGGCCTATAGCCCACCAAGCTCCACTGTTCATAGGATTTCCCAGGCAAGAATACTAGAGTGGGTTGTCATTTCCTTCTCCAGGGGATCTTCCCAACCCAGGGACCAAACCCAAGTCTCCTGCATTGGCAGGCAGAGTCTTTACCACTGAGTCACCAGAGAAGACCATCCCCCGTGCGTTAGGCAGCTATTATTCCTCGGCATTATCTCCATGGTCTGGAGTGAAATCATTGCTCCAAAGAATGGTATTAACCTGCTGATATGCATGCATGCCGGTGTCCATGCCTGCTGATGGTGGGCCTAACCCTGTTCTCTGACTTCCTGCAGATAGGGTCGCTTCAGATCACAATGGAGAAATGAGTCTTAAGAAAGCTGGCACAAAGGAACCCTGAGGATATTTTGGGAAGATTGCCAGCACCTGATATCATCTACTAAATAGTTAACATCCATTGCTTTTAGCAGAAAACACATTTTCTTTCAACATGAGAAACACTCTTGAGGCATTTTCCATTTTAGATCTCAACCTCCACTATCCTCTACTCAAATACCAATGATTTCCATAAATACCACATGTAATAAGGTGTTAAAATCATGCAGTGTGTTCTATTAACAGGGCTAAAATCTATTTCTATATTTTCTGTATGAATGCAACTGCCTGTACAGTTTATATATATTATGATGCATACGACTGTTTAAGGTGTCATTAGTCCCGAGTATTGTCGTAGTTAGTCTAATTATCTTTTTTGGGGATTTCAAAATTCAGTTTGTAAGAGCACAAAATTCCACTGAGTGAGGATGATCAATACAGAAAATATCATTACCATGAGCCAGACAAAGCATTCAACACACAAAATATCAAGCAGTAAAACTTTGCCAGGTTTTGCATTGGTCTCCTCCAAGTAACAACATCGCTAATGTTAAAACACACATTAACAAAGGGGGCTACTGCTTGGTCTCACTACATTAAACATTTATAAATTCATTACTTAGTACTTCAAACATTCATTTATATTTTCTTATGTGGAATTATTATGCATTTAGCTTTTATTCATTTTAAAAAGTTCCACTGCATTAGGTCTTCAAAGAGATTTCTAAAGTGTTCAATTACTTTTTCTAACTGTGGCTTTTTCTGTTTCTTGGAAAAGAGCCAGTTTCCCAGTCTTTGCACTTTTACTCTTACTCTCTTCATCCACTTGTTCTAGGGGTTGTGAAAAGAGGTTTTCTTTCATGACTGCCTCAACAGTGAGGGTTCCTTTCTAGCTTTTAAAAATTCAAGCTTAAAAAAAAAATTAAACTGGCATCTTTATAATGCCAGTAGCTTTTGCTCAGTGAGGAATCAAACCATCTGAACAATGACTGCTTGTCTAAAGCCACTATTCACAGAAGGTACAGCCTTCTGGGGAATGGGAAAAGTTTTTACCTACTGACAAATGGTAGTTGCACAACAGAATAGAACTGAACCCAAGGCATAGTGCCTCACGTTTCCAGAGCTGAAATGATGGGATCAGTTACAGCCCTTCTGCCATTGACCCAATATAAAAGGAACACTGACGAATATCAAACAAGATCAAGCGACAGTCCAGATGAGATCTTGTGTACTCCTTTCAAATGTCTTTAATTTACAGATTTTAAAAATGTTTGGAGTGGTTGGAGACTTATCCCCATGTGTGAATTAAAACTTGATGATGGAACTCTAGTGAGAATCTGAGAGACAGAACGAATAAATCTTGAGAAAATTGTCTAGTGTGTATAAATAGCTTTAACAGTTACTTCAAAGTTTAGTTTTATGTAATGTCATTTAGGTCTCACGACTTCCAGAGGCCTCTGAAAGAAATATGAACCCCGTGACTATCATCTGTGTTAAGACCTCCTGCGATTTATTGGTCCCTCTCGTTCTATGAAGTACGTGAACCAATTAGAAAGAAAAAATGTTTCGCTTTATCTTCCTCACTAGATTAAGCCATCATGACTGCTGGTTTGTGTTTAGATGAGAAAATATTTTAATTTCTTTATTCTATTCTTGATTATTCTTGATTCCATTGGTTAAAAAAATTGTGGGCAGGGCTCAGAGAGGCAGACAAGGTGGGGTGCTTTCACTCTCTGCGATGTCTTACCTATTCCTCTCTTTCCTTCCCCTTCCCATATAATCCCTCCCTGGTGCACAGATGAAGTTTCAGTGGTAGCTACAGAGACCTTGGATGTAAAAAGGAAGGAAGATAAAAAAAATGCAGGAAACTGGTGCAGCCACTATGGAAAATAGTCTAGAGATTCCTTGAAAAACTAATTGGGCTCCCCAGGTGGCTCATTGGTAAAGAATCTGCCTGCCAATGCAGGAGACTCAGGAGACACTGGTTCAGTTCAATCCCTGGGTGGGGAAGATCCTCTGGAGGAGGGCATGGCAACTGGCTCAAGTATTCTTGCCTGGAGAATCGCCATGGACAGAGCAGTCTGATGGGCTACAGTTCCTAGGGTCACAAAGAGTTGGAAAAGACTGAGCACTCACACGTGAAAATAGCTCTAAAAATAGAACTAACATATCATCCAACAATCCTACTCCTGGACATATATCCAGAAGAGATGAAAACTCTAAATTGAAAAGATACATGGACCCCAGTGTTCACAACAGCACTATTCACAATAGCCAAAGCATGGAAGCACCTAAATGTCAATAAACAGATGAATGGATAAAGATGTGGTGTGTACACATCTTTACACACACACGGAATATAAAAAGAATGAAATATTGCCATTTTCCATAACATGAATGAACCTAGAGATTATAACACTGAATGAAATAAGTCAGAGAAAGACAAATATTATATGATATCTATTATACATGGAGTCTAAAAATAATACAAATGAATTTATTTACAAAACAAAAATGGACTCACAGACATAGAGAACAAATTTATAGTTACCAAAAAGGGAGGGATAAATTAGGAGTATGAGATTAATACACACACACTACTGTAAATAAAATAGCTAAACAACAAGGACCTATTCTATAGCACAGGGAACTATATTCAACATCTTATAATAACCTGTAATGGAAAAACAATTTTTGAAAAAGAAAAAAACACATAAGACTGAGTCACTTTTCTGTATGCCTGAAACAAACATGATATTGTAAATCAAGGATACTTCAAAAAATTCAAAAAATTGCAGGGAGGAAGTTGGCAGCAGCTATGAGATAAGAGAAGAACAGGAATGGCTGAAGAGAGACAATGTTTTATAGAAGAAACAGGAAGTTAGCTAAAAAGTAAGGACCTTAAATTCCTTCTAATGCTGTTCTCCAGGATCCCACTATTAGTAAGTGGTAAAGTCAACTCTAAGAAATGTCAGGGCATTTTCTATTACAACATAAACACATCTAGTTTCTTGGTGTATCCTGAACAGAGTTATAATGCACAAACACATCACTTTATAAACATGAATGAACAGAAGCAAACTTTTTGGGTCAGTTTTATTCTTGAAAACAAGGAAACATTCTGATTACCTCTTATAAGGTCATCTGAACTACATATATATAAATTAAAGAAGGAAAAACCTTAACTTCAGATATTTTTCCATATTTTTTCTTATGCTTAATTATATGTATTTGTAGTTGTTTTTGTTTTCTCTACCTTTCCTAAAATCCAAGACATATACTCTAATTATAGCTTTCTTACAGACATCATAAAATGTAAGGGAGCCTAGGTTTTTCAAGGAGGCGTTCTTAAATTGCTCAACACCTCTGATTTATCCAGAGTGCTGTTGCCTCTTTTGATGTCTCATGTTTAGTATTCTGCAAAAGCAGCTTTCCATGGACATATTGCTTTTTATCCTGTGTTTAATTTTCTGTACCAAAAAATTCCCCAGTTTAGCATATGGAAGCAGGAGGTTTTAACCAAGCTTTAGGCGTTGAGAGAGAATAATTTTGAACTTTTCATGTGTGAGTTTATAAAATCAATGCTGTAAAATGTGTCCAGTGTTACTCTGATAATGTAGAGTTTCTTAGAAGTGAGTGGCTATAGGAGTGCTTTAGCAATTGAATTTTATTTTTCTATTTCTTTATTATTCAAGAAATGTGTGGAGTGTGGGGGTTGATGGCTTTCTCTTCACCTTCCAGAATGGTCTAGTTTACTGCTCTTTAAAACTTTCTAATATTAGACTTACAAGGAAAGAGGCAGACACAAACTAAAATAACTTACCACTTTCAAATTTGTTAAACATTTAAAAAGAGATTGATAGTAAAAAAATGAAATGCATCTGTTTGCATCTATTAAAGCTCTCTTTTATTAATATCACCATACATAATCAAGAAATAGGTATACTGAAACTATGTGATATAATTATTATATTAGATGATTGACTAATAGAGTTAAGTTTCTAGACATTAGTTATATTTGCTTGCATCAAAGTTGCCTTTTCTTCTCAGCTAGTACTATCTTGAGAATTCAATCAGTGATGGTCATGAAAAAGAGAAGGTTTTAAAACTCCTTGCATGTTTTTTGATCAAGGGAAGTTCAATCTAAGTTTACATGAACAATTAATAAAAGCAAATTAAAAGCTGTTATGCATATTTATAGAGTTTATTCTCCACCTGCTATTTTAATACAAGTGGCAGAAGAAAAACCATTTCTAGATCTCGTATATATGACTTTGATATAGAGATTAACCAAATTCTACTTATTCTTTACTACCCCATTCAAATGGCAACCCACTCCAGTATTCTTAGCTGGATAATCCCATGGACAGACGAACCTGGCGGGTTACAGTCTATAGTGTCCCAGAGTCAGATATGACTGAAGTGACTTAGCACACACCCCATCCAAGGGGAAGCAAGGCTATGCAAGTATCTGAGAAGTTTAAAGCAGATGTTGATTATTGTTTCAGCCCCAGGCAAGAGAGTTTCCAAGACAAAAAGCATTAAATGGGGCACAAATTATTTTATTAAGGACAATATGTAACGAAAGTATAACAGGCAGAAAACAATTTTAAAATCGTTTAATACAATTTCATAGGATATAAATGTAAAGAGACATGACAGCTATATTTTCCTTTATTATTCATAAGTGAATTAAAAAACTGAAGTATTCTAATCAGTTCCTTACTGGGGACTGACATAAAATAATCATTTTCACAATTAAAATACAACTGTGGGATATTTTCCTAGATCAGTGCTACTCAAAGTGTGGTACAGAATACAAACTATGTGTTCCAATCACCACTGAGATAAGTTGAGAAAGAAAGAATAAGTGTTTAGATACTTTTATAACAATTTGACATGACTAAGATATTCAAATGTGTTTTGCTATTTCACAAAAATATTAGTTGTGATTGTTTGGAAGGAAAAAAATCTCTTCCTGTTAAGAGAGCCTGAAGGGCACTGATTTAAATAATTAAGTGTGCAGTTACCCATGAATGGAACACTAAATCACAAAGTGAACATGGACTGCATCTTTAATGGAGAGAAATGATGGTAAACAGAGCATTGTTTCTGTTAAAATATACCTATATATACACATGTATATGAATGCATGCATATTTATTTGGGCTTCCCTGGTGGCTCAGATGATAGCGATATAAATTTTATCTTGTGTTAAACACTGACACAGTTTCATGGGCTTGTAAAAATTATTAATAACAAATAGAAACATCAATTTAAATAGACTGACAGAAGGGGGAGCTCTCATACCCTATGACAACAGCAAAGCCCAACAAGAAAGGTTTTATCTTGGCAAAAGATCAGCCAATGAGAGGCTGTCATAACTCAGCCAATGAAAAGTCACTATATTTTGAACTTTCAATTTCTCCTAATTTCTGCTATTACTGCAGAGAGCCAGGATATTGGAAAATAAATTATTACAAATTTAAGCATTTTAGTTTCCTTCAGCCTTCCAAGAGGTTCCAAGGAAATACAGGGGCTCTTCCCAATCTTTCCCCTAAATTAACTTGGAAAAACATTTCTCCAGATTGGCTGTCCCAGTCCTAGTTGATGTGAGAGCCACGCTCTTGGTGCTCAACCTCCCTACTATAAAGAAACCCCTACTTCAGAGTGCTAAAATATTTCAAATAATGGGGATCTCTGATTAACCTCAAGATGTTCCCACCTCTAAACCTACTCCGTTTTAGGTCTTTTGAGATGTATACACCCAGCCTTCTTAATTTCTTCACCCCTGTTCATTTATTATGCTCAGAACTCTTAAAGAAACATCATGCTGATTTTTCTTTTCTCCGAAGAGGAGAAAATAATTCTAGAATTTCATATCAGCTGTCAAAGCTACCAATTAGGGAAATTAAATAACCCTTTGACCTCTTTTATTTACTCCATCTCTGATGACAGTAGAGTTGATTCTGGAAACACTGATCACACGTCCGCATCAAATCAACTACCCTCCTCTTACCATCCTCTTTAAGGGCAGAATCTCCAACTAATAGTGACAAAATTCACAGCAAACCTCCCTATCAAGAGTCCAGTAAATCTCTCAAAACCTGTCCCCAGAACTAATCAACAACACCCTATAAGTAAAGAAGCCCTTCAAGGAATAAAGCCCATAATGGCAAATTAGAAGGCTCAAGGTCTCATTATCCCTTGTACTAGCCCTTCTAACACTCCCATTTACTGGTAAGACAATCTAACGGCCAAGGGTAGAGATTTGTCCAGGACTTCCAAGCAATAAGCAACACTGTAATCTCTCAAAACCTTGCTGTTCCTAACTCTCATAGGCTGTGAAAATCCATTCCCTCTGGAAGCAAATTCTTTATGCAATCGATTCATGCAGTGCATTCTTTTGTATTTCAGTTGATGAAGGTAGCCAATACCTTTCTGCCTTCACTTGTGCAGAAAAACAGCTCACTTGGACAAGAATGCCTCTCAATTTTAAGAGAGTTCTTGTTTCTCTTAGATATTGAAGGCTGATCTGAATGATATTAAAGTTCCCTAGGGGCTCTACTTTGCAGCAATATGGGGATGATCTGTTTGCTATGCTTCTCAAGCTTCCTAACAGGAAGACAGTATCCACTTGCTAATGCTTTTCTACTGAAAGAGACATAAAGTGACCGAGGGAAAATTGCAGTTTGCCCAAACCCAGGTTTGATATTTAGGGCATCTGATATCAGAACAGGGGCTACACCTACATCCAGATAGACTTCATGGTGTCCTAAGTTTCCTTAAATCCAAAACTAAGTGCCAACTGTGAGGCTTTCTCAAGCTATCAAACCAGCTATCAAATTCCAAATTTCTCTTATGTATGTTTTACTAAAGAATAAAAATCTTGACTCAGTTCTTTATTAGAAAAACTAAATGACTTAGTCTTTAAAGCCTTAAAGAAAAGTTTGATGACCCCTCCAGTCTTCAGGCATCCTAATTATCAGATTCCCTTTTTCCTTTTTTTTAATATAAGAAAAAGAAAGGAATGACCTTGAGGTACTCAGCACAAAACAACAACAACAGCTCAGAGGGTATTATAACTAGCTTTTGGACCCCATGGAATGGACATACAGCCTTTGCCTTAGAGTCATTACTGCCACTGCCCTTTCTGGTTAAGGCCAACAAGAAAACAACTGTAGGATCCCCTTTAACCATTTTTGCATTTTGTGCAGTAGAAGCCTTCCCAAATTCTCATCACACTCAACATTTCTCAGTAGCTAGCTCACCTCCTATGAAGCTTTTTTGTTAACCGTTCATTACATAATGCTTTTACATTAAGTAAAGTGAGGTCACTCAGTCGTGTCCGACTCTTTGCAACTCCGTGGACTGTAGCCCACCAGGCTCCTCTGTCCATGGGATTCTCCAGGCAAGAATACTGGAGTGGGTTGCCATTTCCTTTTCCATGGGATCTTCCTGACCCAGGGATCGAACCCAGGCCTCCTGCATTGCAGGCAGATGCTTTAACCTATGAGGCACCAGGGAAGCCCTTTTACATTGTATAACCTTAATCTGCCTACTCTTCTCCCTTCCATCACCAAGAAAGTCCTTCATAACTGCTTAACGCTGACAGATCATCCCCTGACTCCTCATAATGATTAGCAGGAAATTCATTTGAGTAACACTGACTTTTCATGGTTCACTGATGGTTCATATTTAAAATGTGACAATGGCAAATATTATGCTGGATATGCTATTACAACTCCTTTTGATGTTATTGGAGCAGCACCTTTACCTATGGCTATTTCACCTCAAAGGGTTTCATTAAATGCTCTTACACAGGCTTCTACTTTAGCCAAGGGCAAACCTGACGATATTTATACTGACAGTAGATATGCTTTCAGAGTAGCTTATGGGCATGTCATAGAAGCAACATGGTTTCCTTACATCCAGGCAAAATAAAATTAAAAATATCTCTGATGTTTAGGAATTATTGGATACAATACCATTACCTGTCATGTCAGCTATTATTAAGATTATGCGGCATTCTAAACTTGACTCTCTAGAAGCTAAGGGAAATCACATTGCTCTCATTTCTGCAAGAAATGCTGCCCTTAAAGGAACGAGCAGCAGCCAAATCTGTGTCATGGTCCAAAGGATTATTTCCCCGAATGATAACTTTTAAAAATTGACTAGAGAAGTCCAGTAACTGGCTTCAAATGAAAAAAAAAAAAAAAAAGAAAGAAAAAAAGAAAAACAAGATTGTTGGAAACAGTTGTTGGTTTGGTAAAAAAAGAACATCTTAGTTTGGACCAAATACCAACCCAGTTCTTCCAGAATCCCCACTCCTAACCACTGTCCATGCATTAAATCATTGGTCATGATAGACTCTGTGAATCAATATTGGTTGGGGAATGTCAACAAGGTCACAAAATTTGCTTACCTCACTTATCCCACTGTTGCAAAATACAAGCCAGGGAAGCCTACTTATATTGTTCCCAGACATTTTAAACTGCCTAATGGACCACTTGAGGTCTGACAATTGGATTTCATACAACTTCTTCCAACTCATGGATATAAGTATGTTTTACTCATGGTCTATGTTTTCACACTGGACTGAAGCCTTCTCTGAAAGATAGGCTACTGCCTCTTCTGTAGGTAAAGTCTTTTTCTAAAAGATCATCCCTACCTGGGGGGCTCCTCCTGAACTTCACAGTGACAGAGGAACCCATTTGATTGGTCAGATACTTTGACAAGTATGTGCTATTTGGGTGGTTTTTCAACATTTTAACTGCATTTAATACCCTCAACCCTCTGGTTTAGTTGCATGTACTAAAGACACTACTAGAGTTTCCCTGGTGGCTCAGTGACGAAGAACATGCCTGCCAGTGTAGAAGACATGGGCCTGATCCCTGTGTTGGGAAGATCCCTTGGAGAAGGAACGGCAACCCACTCTGGTATTCTTGCCTGGGACATCTCATGGAGCCTGGTGGGCTACAGTCCATAGCGTCCCAAAGAGTCAGACATGACTTAGAGACTAAACAACAAAGGTATTATTAAGATTCAACTGGCAACATTTTAGAGGCACTCCTCCAAATACCTTTGTCGTTGTTCTTGTTGCAAAGCATTGCCGTTGATCTTTCTAAATCTCATATCCACCCCTTTTTGAACTCATAAACTCTCAGCCTTTGAGATAATCTTAGGACCCCCAGTGCACTTGATCCCTGCCTTTTTTGACCCACAATTTATAAAGGGAATGATACTCCAATATTTTGAATGCCTAACAGCTCCTATTAAAAATAATCAGGTTTTGGTAGAGCAATGTTTGCACAGTGCACTCTCACAACACGAAGACCTTAAGCATCACACCTGGCAACCTGGAGATTTTTTCTATTGGGAAGACACCTCCAGAAAGACTTTCTTCAACCTTGCTCGAAAGATCCCCATTAGATACTGTTAAGCAATTGCTTTCTCCCCAGCTCTCGGGGATAACTCTTAGTTTCATGTGACACATTGAACAAAGCACCAAACCCTGCCTAGACATGGATTTATCTTGAGACCTGAAAGTAAAGAAATTCTGGAATTGAAACAGATCTCATCTGGTGAGACAGCCTGTGTGATTGCTTGGATTAAATGGTGCCATTTGCTAATATCGAGCCTAGAGATGGACACATAAATTTGGGAATGATAACTTCAATAACACTGAACAGGTCTCATTACTACAGCAGTTTCTTAAAAACTTCAACATGACAACATACATTGAGAAGAACTACTGAGGATTTAGAGTTTGCTGCATATCATCCTTTATTTGAGTCCAGAGTCATTTTCTGAGACAAACCTTCCATTGAACATATTGGGCAATTGTGTCTCCACTACTCATTAGCTCTGTAAGTTATTTAACTTCTTTGAATGTCAGTTTCTCTTACAAATAGAATGCCTTCTTTAATGTTTATTATAAAGCTTTAATCTTCTAGCATGTGCCAAACACCTAGCAGGTACTTAATTTTATTACTGCATTTTTTTTAAGTCCGTCGAATATAAAGAGGCTATTCCATAGGGGCAATATAGCTAGTTTTGCATCATAAACCCCTTTCCAAGATTTTTGGAGATCTTGTTGTTCACCATGGATTAACAAAAATAAAACACTATTTCATATGAATACAGATATTGTTACTCATAATTTCCTGGCGTGTATTAAGTGCTCAGTAAACATGGCAGAAATGAATGAATACAATAATCATAAGCCAAAATGAAAAGTATTTCAAGTATAGCTAGATTCGTACCTTGACTTCTTCCATTAGGCAACTACCTTATTTCTCAATTTCCTGAATTTGAAAATAAAGATCCTGTCATATAGAATTATTATGAGGAATAAATGACATATAGTATTTCATATGGTATCTGACATCTGACAACTGTTCAGTCCATCTTGCTATGCCAACAGGTTGAGAATTTCATCCTTTCACCAAGGTTTTCTTATAATCTAAGCCCGGGTTTCTCTTTTCTGTAAATGAAAATAGATGCTGAAATAATTTGTAATCCAGAGGAAATAATGAAGATAGGTATAGCAGAGATTTTTTTTAAAGTAAAAAATATTTTCTAATTAGTGTTTCTCCTTCCTGAACTTGAAAAAGTTGGGGCCAACCATCTGCTGGATCTCCTGCTTGTTTCCACTGAATCACACCTGGACTGGTATTAGAACCACCCTTCCTGTTCAAATCCATCATCTATAGCTTCCCTTGGATGTTGACTTTGAAATAAGCACGGATTCATGTAAGACAAGGAAAAGTAAGGAGTTGTTAACTGACTTAATAGTGCACGCATGCATGCTCAGTTATGTCTGACTCTGCACCCCATGGACTGTGGGCCTGTCATCCTCCTCTGTACATGGGCTTCTTCAGACACGAATACTGGAGTGGGTTGCCATTTCCTCCTCCAGGGGATCTTCCTGACCAAGGGATCAGACCCACATCTCCTGCTTTAGCAGGCAGATTCGTCACCACTGAGCCCAGGGGAGCCCAGGTGGATTAAATATAATTCCTTTGTTAGACTGAGATACATAAATTGTGCATATATACATGTTTTTATTATGTGATTTAAATACTGAATTTTATCAGTGAATAGCATGTGTTCTAATACATGGATGACTGGCATCTCAGGAAACAATGTTACTATCCTGTGTAATTTTGAGATGGCACAGGACAGCAGCCTGGGAACTAGGGATTCCAGAGGATGAGGAGGCGGCCATGTCTTGTGTAGAAGACACTATTCCCTGAGATTCTGTATGTCCCCCTCTACTTCCTGTTACTTTCTGGCATAAACCAATTGAACTCTTATTTCAATAATACCCTTGCCACGGTTGCCTTCTTGCTTTTCCAAACTATTCATTAAAAAGCTACCATGTGTCAGACACTTTTCTAGAAACTTTACATATATTAACTCACTGCAAAACTACAAATAAAGATACTTTTATCATTATGTCTAGTTTTCTTTTTTTTTTTTTTAATATTTATTTATTTGACTGCACTGGGTCTTAGAGGCAGCATGTGGGACCTAGTTCCTTGACTAGTGATTGAACTCCTGTACTGGGAGCAGGGAGTCTTAGTCACAGGACCACTAAGAAGTCCCTGTATCTATTTTAGAGGATAGGAAACTGGACAATAAGATTAAATAATATGCTGAAGTGGGGGCCTAGTTGCAGGAAATCTGACTGAAAGAGGGTCCCTGGTCTTCACTATCTGCCTTCACTGAATCTGTACGACACTCACCCAAAAACTAGACTTTGGATCAGTTCCAATGCACTTTGCTCACACCAGATTTTGCAGCACACCATATACACAGGAGGTGTTTAGAAATATTGCTTAATGAATGAATATATGCTCATCAGAATCTCCAGTGCAGATTTTTTTTCCCTGAGCTTCAGTTCCATGGGAACATGTACTTTTTAAAAAATAATCTGGATTCACACAGTATCACAGTGACCTTAAGTAAACAAAATAAACTCACCATTTATTGTCTCGTCTTCTAGCCCCCATATTCCTGACTAGAACTATCATTTCACCCTCTGCCCAAGTAAAAAACTTGGAAGTAGGTTTTTTTTCTCCTTCCTATCCTTTCTTTCTTTTTGTTAACCCTCTACCCGACAGGAACTACACAATCATTTGCAGGATCCCTGGGCATCCCCTGAATCTTCTCTGTCTCATGCCTCACTAGTCAAATTCCAAATAGTAATTTGCTGTCTTGGATGGTTATTACTTACTTCTCATTCCTTGCGTGTTTTTTTTTTTTTTTTTTAAGTAACATGGGCTCCCCAGGGGGCACTAATGCTAAAGAATCTGCCTGCCAGTGCAGGAGATGCAAGAGACTTGTGTTTGATCCCTGGGTCAATAAGATTCCCCTGGAGGAGGAAATGGCAACCCTCTCCACTGTTCTTGCCTGGGAAATCCCATGAACAGAGGAGTCCGGCAGACTACAGTCCATGGGGCCGCTAAGAGCCAGAAACAACTGAGCCTCACAGTATTGAGTATAGTGTCTAGTTTAAACTCATGCTCAAAAATGAAAAATGTAATTGAAGAACTATCTAGGAATCAAAAAGAGAATATATCAGATGACGATATTAGAAACCAGCTGTAGGTTGCAAACCAAACAACCTAAAATAAGAGACATCTGGAACAGCATCTGAGAGCCAGGTCAAATTCTGTCTGGCACTCTTGGCCCCATGTGCTTCAATTTACTCTTCTTGATTTTTGCTTTTGCATTTCTACAATAGCCGCTTTTCTTTCTTCCAGCCTGACAGTCTTTGGATGCTGAGGCCCTGCTCTATTTCCATCAGCCACTTTGTTTCAGCATGATTTGCCTTTGCTTTCTGGTTTTTACCTCCTAGTTTGCCCCTGATAATGATGGTTGATGGAACAACCTAGTCCATCTTATCCTGCCTAACTCACTGAATCCAACATTCCCTACTCCAACGAACCTGGCCCATGGTACCCCTTTCCTGCACCCAATCTAGATTGACTTCCTATACTGTGCCTACATTTATCAAATGAGATTGGTCCCTGGCCTTTTAAAATACTCATATGACAGGTAGAACATATAAGATGATACACAACAGCAGTCATTAATGTTAAAATAAACAGGCTGAATTGACTTAAGATTATTATTGAACTAACATGATTAATTTATACAGTACTTTCATAACTAGAGTAACAAAAGTATCACTTAAAATATATATTACTTATGAATATGGTAATTAAACAATTTTTTGAAAGTATTTCTAAATAAAATATTTTTTATCGTGAAGACAGTACAGACTGCATTATAAATAATGTGATTTTAATTTAGGACAAGAAACTGAACCAACTACTGAGCTAATCTGAGAGTTTCAATTCGTTCTTGTTTGCTAGTTGAGAAACTGTTTCAATGAAAATATCAAACAACGTAAGAAAATATGTCAAATATTTTATATAGCAGCACTGTTGGCAAATATAGTTTGCTTCTTTATTTGTATGTTTAGTTTTCAGTTTATCAGCATGATTGAGCTTTTCAAGAGATAAGGATTTTTGGAATATTTCCATTGAAATTTAAGTAATTGTAAATGCAAATGGGCTGTTAAGTAAAGCCTGCTTCCTTGTGCCAACAAAAGTTAAATATCTAAATTCAGGAAGTTCAATGAGGAATCAAAGTCAGGTTTAAGGACAATTATTTGGGTCAGGCTGTTTTAACTTGATTTTTGCTCAAGGTATCATTCTTTCAATTTAGAGGCAAATTATAGATAATGGAAAAACCGCCAAGAAGAAAGGCTTTCATTTATACACATGTGCATTAATTTTCTTTTGAATGTGGGACAGGTACAACAATTATTATGTAAGTTCTGATGTCTCCAGTACTTTGTTCCTCTCTCTTTCCCAAGTCTAATTACCCAAATAGTCATATAAATTAGTTTTTTTTTTTTACATCAAATACTACTTTTGAAAGGTACAAGTCAGAGTCAAAGTCACATTAAAAGCAGACAGAATCAAATGGAGTCAAAGACAACAAGATTACCCCAAGGTGACTGAAGCCTGAACCTGTAGAGGCTAGCAGCTCTTGATCAAATTTACAGATAACAACAAAGTGCTAGGTATTTAAATTATTTTTTAAATGATACTGACATCCCTATCTCCTTTGTCACTTAAAAATGTTTGTGCAGCTTCTCTATCTTACACTCTTCAAGAAAATAGTCCCTTGTATATAAAAGAATCAAGTGTCAGAACAGAAACCTTACAGACCATTTGACTTGTACCCTGGGAGATTATAAAAAGGTACGGTGGGATCATTTTTCCAATCATTCAAAAGAAAACTACGCTATTCAAGCAAGATTAATCATTCATAGTAACTGTGTTTCTGAATAACTAATAATCATAATTGTGTTAATTTTCTTAAATCTAAAATTTATAGGTATCTTAATTTAGTGCTGAACACTAAGGATTATGAGATTTGGGGATTTTATGAACCAAAAAATCTTCAAATAAAATAACATTGATGTTTTCTTTCTAGTAAGAGCAATAAAACAACTAAATAAAAACAATCAACCATACAAAATATACCTGCCATCTATTGTTATTATAATTTAATAAAAGCAATTTCACTTGACATCAAACAATGAGGTATAATCTTATAGAATAAATGAGAATCCTATGAATTGACCCAAATAAAGTTTAAACTCATTACTTTTTAAATGTATTTTACTTTGCCACACCCATGAAAATTTAGTCAAGGACCACAATGGTAGATTGATATTGTCTAACCACTATTACAGAGACAACTAAAATGCTGAGCGTATATTTTATTTGCACAGAGGCCTTAATAAATGAAGCCTTTATTAATACCCGTTTTAGGCTCTAATTCCCTTTTATGCAAAATGAGAATAATAATAGGACCTACCTCCCTGAGATGATGTGAGAATTCACTGAGTTAATACACACCAATCTTTAAAACAGGGTCTATCCCACAAATTAAGAGCTCAGTAAATGGTGGATATTTTTCTTATTGTCAAAGTTGGGTTTAAGGTCTCATTATTTTTAAGATTTGATTAATCTCTAAAATATCTATTTCTCACATTCACATTAAATAAAAGGGGAAAAAAAGAATTATCAACATACCCTGAACTCTAGTTAAGATAAATATGTTGAAATGTACAGATAAAGTATATTGATGTTTCTAATTTACTCCGTATCCAAAAAAGACAATGAATTGAGACAAGAATAAATAGATACCCAAGCACAAAATAAACATAATATAATGCTAATTGTAGAATCTATGCCCTAGAATCTAGGGCATATATAAAATTCTTTCAAATTTTCTATGTGTTTTACATTCCTCAAAATAAAACAGAAAATATTAAAGGATTTAAAATTTCAAAGAAACAATCTTAAAAAATAATTTTTAGCACCTGTTCATTAACATAAGAAGCTACCAGATGCAAGCATCATTTCTAACACCTATCTGGGAATACCATATTTATATTCAAGGGCAGGATTTCTACTCCTTGCCTCCAGGTCTAAAATTGTTAGTTGTGATGGTGCTACTATAACCATGTTTGCCTGAACTCTCACTTTAGCCATGTATCAGAGGCTATGGGAGACTGTGGGTCCTGTAAACAACCTGGCATCCAGTTTCAATTCTTATTCAACCAGATTGAACCTGGGGACATGTGGAGGTAAGCATGAGAGTTGTAAGTCAGTTTCCAGTCTGGAGTCAAGTTCTTGAAAAGTGGCACTTATGCAATTTGATGATAATGTCCAAAAGAAATATTGCATTAGTAGGAAAAACGTGAAAGGAAATGAAAATGTTCTAACTATACAACATGCTATAAACCACGTGGTGTATACACTTCTGTTTCTTTGTTAAAGAAAAAAAAATGTGTATGAATGTGTGTATGCATACACATATATCAGTTCAGTTCAGTCGCTCAGTCATGTCTGACTCCTTGCGACCCCATGAATCGCAGCACACCAGGCCTCCCTGTCTATCACCAACTCCCGGAGTTCACTCAGACTCACGTCCATCGAGTCCGTGATGCCATCCAGCCATCTCATCCTCTGTCAGCCCCTTCTCCTCCTGCCCCCAATCCCTCCTAGCATCAGAGTCTTTTCCAACGAGTCAACTCTTCGCATGAGGTGGCCAAAGTACTATAAATATATATGCATATATCTATATATTGGAATCTTAGTGGCTCTGTGAAACTATAAAATATAAGATGTTGCTATTTTTCATAATTATTTTCTTCTCTTTATAACGTCAACCAAAACAGTGCTAAAGACATTTTGTTTGTTTGTTTGTTTGTTTTCCCAACTGTTTGAGACATGTTATGGCAGTTGAAATCTAAAGAATAACTCAGTGTAAAATCAGAGCCAGTTATTGTCAAAATTATTGCAGTGTTACCAGGAAATAGTGGCATCACTGATTCGATGGACTTAAGTCAAGTGGCATCACTGACTCACTGGACTTGAGTTTGAGCAAACTCCGGGAGTTGGTGAAGGACAGGGAAGCCTGGTGTGCTGCAGTCCATGGGGTCGCAAAGAGTCAGACATGACTTAGTGACAGAACTGCTGCTGCTGTTGCTCAGTCGCTTCAGTCGTGTCTGACTCTGTGCAACCCCATAGACGGCAGCCCACCAGGCTCCGCCGTCCCTGGGAATCTCCAGGCAAGAACACTGGAGTGGGTTGAGCAACAAAACTAGGAAACAATTATTATTTTATTTTAGAAACAAAGAAAAATACTTCAGATGCTTAAAAAATCCAATTAAAAAAGAATAATATTAAACAATTATGCAAATATTTGGCATCCTGTAGAAAGTTTCTAGATAATATAGTATATGTATTCTTATGGATGCTATTTTTATTTTTGAGTAGGATATGAAAGTATGAAATACAATGGTGTAGTCATCTCTATGAGCAAGAATGAAGTAAAGGTTAATTTCTGTCAAAAAAAATCTGCTTTACAATCTTGAGAAAGAAGAATGGAACTGGAGGAATCAACTTGCCTGATGACTTCAGGCTCTACTACAAAGCCACAGTCATCAAGACAGTATGGTACTGGCACAAAGACAGAAATATAGACCAATGGGACAAAATAGAAAGCCCAGAGATAAATCCACACACATATGGACACCTTATCTTTGACAAAGGAAGCAAGAATATACAATGGAGTAAAGACAATCTCTTTAACAAGTGGTGCTGGGAAAACTGGTCAACCACTTGTAAAAGAATGAAACTAGATCACTTTCTAACCCCGCACACAAAAATAAACTCAAAATGGATTAAAGATCTAAATGTAAGACCAGAAACTATAAAACTACTAGAGGAGAACATAAGCAAAACACTCTCCGACATAAATCACAGCAGGATCCTCTATGATCCACCTCCCAGAATTCTGGAAATAAAAGCAAAAATAAACAAATGGGATCTAATTAAAATTAAAAGCTTCTGCACAACAAAGGAAAATATAAGCAAGGTGAAAAGACAGCCTTCTGAATGGGAGAAAATAATAGCAAATGAAACAACTGACAAACAACTAATCTCAAAAATATACAAGCAACTTATGCAGCTCAATTCCAGAAAAATAAACGACCCAATCAAAAAATGGGCCAAAGAACTAAATAGACATTTCTCCAAAGAAGACATACGGATGGCTAACAAACACATGAAAAGATGCTCAACATCACTCATTATTAGAGAAATGCAAATCAAAACCACAATGAGGTACCACTTCACACCAGTCAGAATGTCTGCGATCCAAAAATCTGCAAGCAATAAATGCTGGAGAGGGTGTGGAGAAAAGGGAACTCTCCTACACTGTTGGTGGGAAAGCAAACTAGTACAACCACTATGGAAAACAGTGTGGAGATTCCTTAAAAAATTGCAAATAGAACTGCCTTATGACCCAGCAATCCCACTGCCGGGCATATACATCAAGGAAACCAGAATTGAAAGAGACACATGTACCCCAATGTTCATCGCAGCACTGTTTATAATAGCCAGGACATGGAAACAACCTAGATGTCCATCTGCAGATGAATGGATAAGAAAGCTGTGGTACATATACACAATGGAGTATTACTCAGCCATTAAAAAGAATACATTTGCATCAGTTCTGATGAGATGGATGAAACTGGAGCCGATTATACAGAGTGAAGTAAGCCAGAAAGAAAAACACCAATACAGTATACTAACTCATATATATGGAATTTAGAAAGATGGCAATGATGACCCTGTATGCAAGACAGCAAAAAAGACACAGATGTGTATAATGGACTTTTGGACTCAGAGGTAGAGGGAGAGGGTGGGATGATTTGGGAGAATGGCATTCTAACATGTATACTATCATGTAAGAATCAAATCACCAGTCTATGTCGGATGCAGGATACAGCATGCTTGGGGCTGGTGCATGGGGATGACCCAGAGGGATGGTGTGGGGAGGGAGGTGGGAGGGGGGTTCATGTTTGGGATTGCATGTACACCCGTGGTGGATTCATATCAATGTATGGCAAAACCAATACAGTATTGTAAAGTAAAATAAAGCAAAAATAAAAATTTTTAGAAAAAAAGAAAAAAAAATCTGCTTTAATCTTTGGACACTTCTAGTAAGCCGTTTTTTCCTAAATCCTCCATATAATAATTGCTGTTCTTTTATGTCCATAGAAGCGTAATATCAGGGGATGGCATTTTTCTACCATAGGGTTAGGCCATGACAAGAGGAGACTCATCAGGATTAATAAGAGGTAGAAGTGATGACTATAAATAAACTTGATTGCTTCCATCCTAAATACAGTCTCAAAAAAACATACATCAGAGAAATTTGGATCTAGAGATACTCTCAGAAATGTTCTCATACATACAGGACAGTTAAAAGATGTACCTCTCAAGTCTATACCAGGGCCAGGTTAGTCACTAGGTCCAGCCTTTTTTCCCACCCTACACTATCAATGCCTCTGCAGGATTGATATTATTTTACTATGCAGAAACATGCTTTTAGAAGGAAAATCATATGGAAAATTATTTATCTTGATATGGATAGATGTCTGTTTATATTCAAGGACTAGCAACAAGATTATATTTAGTTTTGAATCACTTATACAAGGTTTATGCATATAGATTATAAATCACATATTTTATAAAGCACAATAAGGAAGAACTAAGAGTGGTGAAGAATCCTTCTCCCTGTTTCATTTTTATTTTTTCTGGCTTGGGAACATTAAATAAGAATTTAGTATATCAAATACTAGTTTTGTTAAATACTTGGTAGGTGCTTCATGGTACGCATAAACTCTGCCCCTAAGAAGTTGGCAGTCTACTAAATGAGGGAGACACTGGTACAGACAGAATGTTTACAAAGTTGTGCTTTACAAGATTGGTCAGGGGAGTGAAAAATGGAGAGGAGCATAGGCAGACATTAGGATGCACACCTGCCAAGTACAGGAAAGAAGAATGAAAACTAAGGAACTGGGACACAGATGGGAAGGAGTGGGCAGTGAGTAGCAGGCAAAGAAAAAATACTTTGGTTCAAAATCTGAATATTCTGGTGGATCAGTTTCTTCTCTTTCACCCTCTCACTATACCTCCTATAGATTTAAAAACAAACAAAAATGATAAAGTTCAAGTGCAGAGAAAGTGCTGTAATATCAACCCCAACAAACTTGACCCCCTTCCAGTATCTTTTTAAATGTTACCACCAGGCCTAAAACCAGGGAATAGTCTGAAAAGCAAAGGAGAAAAGGAAAGATATAACCATTTGAATGCAGAATTCCAAAGAACAGAAAGAAGAGATAAGAAAGCCTTCTTCAGCGATCAATGCAAATAGAGGAAAACAACAGAATGGGAAAGACTAGAGATCACTTCAAGAAAATTAGACATACCAAGGGAACATTTCATGCAAAGATGGGCTCGATAAAGGACAGAAATGGTATGGACCTAACAGAAGCAGAAGATATTAAGAAGAGGTGGCAAGAATACACAGATCTGTACAAAAAAGATCTTCACAACCCGGATAATCACGATGATGTGATCACTCATCTAGAGCTAGACATCCTGGAATGTGAAGTCAAGTGGGCCATAGAAAGCATCACTACAAACAAAGCTAGTGGAGGTGATGGAATTCCAGTTGAGCTGTTTCAAATCCTGAAAGATGATGCTGTGAAAGTGCTGCACTCAATATGCCAGCAAATTCTGAAAACTCAGCAGTGGCCACAGGACTGGAAAAGGTCAGTTTTCATTCCAATCCCAAAGACAGGCAATGCCAAAGAATGCTCAAACTACCACACGATTGCACTCATCTCACATGCTAGTAAAGTAACGCTTAAAATTCTCCGAGCCAGGCTTCAACAATATGTGAACCATGAACTTCCTGATGTTCAAGCTGGTCTTCAAAAAGGCAGAGGAACGAGAGATCAAATTGCCAACATCCACTGGACCATGGAAAAAGCAAGAGAGTTCCAGAAAAACATCTATTTCTGCTTTATTGACTATGCCAAAGCCTTTGTGTGGATCACAATAAACTGTGGAAAATTCTGAAAGAGATGAGAAAACCAGACCACCTGACCTACCTCTTGAGAAATCTGTATGCAGGTCAGGAAGCAACAGTTAGAACTGGACATGGAACAACAGACTGGTTCCAAATAGGAAAAGGAGTGCGTCAAGGCAGTATATTGTCACCCTGCTTATTTAACTTCTATGCAGAGTACATCATGAGAAACACTGGACTGGAAGAAAAACAAGGTGGAATCAAGATTGCTGGGAGAAATATCAATAACCTCAGATATGCTGATGACACCACCCTTATGGAAGAAAGTGAAGAGGAACTAAAGAGCCTGTTGATGAAAGTGAAAGAGGAGAGTGAAAAAGTTGGCTTAAAGCTCAACATTCAGAAAGTGAAGATCATGGCATTCAGTCCCATCACTTCATGGCAGATAGATGGGGAAACAGTAGAAACAGTGTCAGACTTTATTTTTTTAGGCTCCAGAATCACTGCAGATGGTGACTGCAACCATGAAATTAAAAGACGCTTACTCCTTGGAAGGAAAGCTATGATCAACCTAGATAGCATTTTCAAAAGCAGAGACATTACTTTGCCAACTAAGGTCCGTCTAGTCAAAGCTATGGTTTTTCCAGTAGTCATGTATGGATGTGAGAGCTGGACTGTGAAGAAGGCTGAGTGCCGAAGAATTGATGCTTTTGAACTGTGGTGTTGGAGAAGACTCTTGAGAGTCCCTTGGACTGCAAGGAGATACAACCAGTCCATTCTGAAGGAGATCAGCCCTGGGATTTCTTTGGAAGGAATGATGCTAAAGCTGAAACTCCAGTACTTTGGCCACCTCATGCAAAGAGCTGACTCATTGGAAAAGACTCTGATGCTGGGAGGGATTGGGGGCAGGAGAAGGGGACGACAGAGGATGAGATGGCTGGATGGCATCACGGACTCGATGGACGTGAGTCTGAGTGAACTCCAGGAGTTGGTGATGGACAAGAAGGCCTGGCGTGCTGCGATTCATGGGGTCGCAAAGAATCGGACACGTCTGAGCGACTGAACTGAACTGAACTGAATCATAGATTGCTTCTTGACCATCAACCCCACATTGCATCATTCAATTTCCATTGAAACCCCTTTCAAAATAAGTTGGGAAGATCCCCTGGAGAAGGGATAGGCTACCCACTCCAGTCTTCATGGGTTTCCCTGGCGGCTCAGACAGTAAAGAATCCGCCTGCAAGGCAGGAGACCTGGGTTGGATCCCTGGGTTGGGAAGATCCCGTGGAGGAAATGGCAACCCACTCCAGGATTCTTACCTGGAGAAACCCCATGGACGGAGGAGCCTGGCAGAAGTTGGACACGACTGAGCAACTAAGCATAGCACAGCACAGACACTCCTCTACACACTGCACCATTCTCACCTCATTTCTTTCAGCTGAAGTACTGTATTTGGGTTTGCCCTCTCTAACCCTCTAATGGGTTTTCCAGTAGCCTACACACTCAGAGTCATCACTTACAGAATAAAATTTCAGCTCAATTACCTGTCATTAAATGTATTTTGTGATCTGATCCTTATCTGTACCACCTTACCTCCCACCACTTCCTTTCCATTTCTATTAATACTCCCATCTTTTTTGTTTTTTTCTCCAAGAACACTGAATATCTGTAGTTCTAGGAACATGCATGGTTCTACACTGCTGTGCCTTTTCACTTTTGGAATACCAGCTGCTAGGCAATGTTCCATTTAGACCACATGACTGCACTAGTGAGTTGATGGATAAATAAATGAATTTATTGTTGTTCTTCTTGGTTGGAATTTTTCAGAGTCTCGAATAGTATGTGTTTTGTTCTCCTAAATGAACCTTAGATACATGGACCATTTAAACAAGTATGTAGAGCCACTATGTTATGAACTTGAATAACAAGGACAAATCATTTATACTTGTTGCCTAACAAGATAACATATAATATTGTGAACAAATTCAAAATTTTAAATATCTTAGTACACAGACTGATGTATTAGTTACCGGCACTTGGCATGTAACAAAAATCTAATAAATATTTGAAACTAAAAAGGAAAGAAAGTAGGAAAGCAAGCAAGAAGGAAGAGACAGAGAAATACTTTGAATTCAAAAGTCCAAGCAGTATGATCTTCTCATATATTTTTAATCCAAAACCCCTTTTACATATAATTTTTATAAGAATCCCAATATGTAAATGAAATGTATCATTTATTCCATTAGGTCTACACATACTTATTGATCACTTGCTAATGCTTGGACTGGATTAAGTGATAGAGAAAGAACAGGATCTCTGTTCTCTTACATCTAGTTTACATCTAGCAGTGAAGACAGATAATAAAACAGGAGAAATTTTCAAATGGCACAAATAATATGAACATGATAAAACAGGATATTATGATTGAAACAGGGAGTTTGGCTCCTTCTGATACAGCAAGTAAGACCACTTCTGTTAGGAGGAGGCATTGCTTGAATTGAGACCTGGATACATGAAGAGGAGCCCAGACAGAGACATTGCATGCACAGGCCCTGTTGGGAAAACAAAATGGTCAAGTTCAAGAAATGGAATGAAAGAAAATGAGGAAAGGGTGCATGGTATAAAATAAGGACAAAGTTATTGGCCTAATGATTAAAGGGTTTCTGAGGCGTGCTCATGAATTTATGGGAAGCTAGAGGAGAGCAGGCAGTCAGTACGGACCTGATTATTGTTGAAAAAGGAGTGGGTCGCCACCACAGACTCCGAGAGCTGAAAAGTTCCTCCATGTTTCATGACTGCAATTCACATAATTGGCACTAGTTTAACTCCCTCACCTTGGTTTCAGTCAATGCCATATATAATAGAGTGGCGTTCAGTTCAATTAAAAAAGCATTTTAGCTCCATGATATTGGTCTTGGTGATGGTTAGTTTAATTTGACTAAAAAATAAAAGGCATCAAAAGCAAAGATGAACAAGGAGGAATATATCAAGCTATAAAGTTTCTTCACAACAAAGGAAACCATTAATAAAGTGAAAAGACAACCTATGGAATGGGAAAAGATGTTTGCAAGTCACATATCTGATAAAGGGTTAATATCTAAAATATATAAGAAACATAGAACTCAGTACTGAAAACAAAAACAAATCCCCAAAACATTAATCTAATTTTTGAAAAGTCAGAGGATCTAAACAGATATTTTTCTAAAGAAGGAATTTAAATGGTCACGAAAATGGGCTTGACATCATTAATCATCAGGGAAATGCAAATCAAAACCACAGTGAGATATCATCTCATACTTGTTAAAATGGCTATCACAAAGACAAGAGATGGCAAGTTTGGATAAGGATGTGGAAAAAAGGGGATCCTTGTGCACTGTCAGTGGGAATGTAAATTGTTACAGCCATGATGGCAAATAGCATGGAGATCCTTCCAAAAATTAAAACAGAACTACCTTATTATCCAGCAAATCACTTTTGGGTGTATGTCTAAAAGAAATGAAAACAGGACATCAAAGAGATTTCTGCACACATATGTTCACAGCAGCATTATTTACAATAACCAAGATAGAGAAACAACCTAAGTGTCCACTGATGGGTGTACAGACAAAGAAGATATGATACACAAACATGCACACACACACTCTCTCTCTGGAACACTTTTCAGCCATGAAGAAGAAAACAAGCTCTCATTCCTTCCATTTACAACAACATGGATGAAACTTGAGGGCATTATATTAAGTGATATAAGCCAACAGAGAAAGACAAATACTGCATGGTTTGATTTATAATACATAGTCTCTTAAAAATATGTATTAAAATTAAAACTCATAGAAGCAGGGAGTAGAAAAATGGTTGCTAGGGACTAGGTGGGTGGGAAATACAAGGAGAGGTTGATAAAAGGTATAAACTTTCAGCTCTAAGAGGAATAAAGTCTTATAATCTGATATACAACATGGTGAATACAGGTCATAACACTGAATTATATAACTGAAACTGCTTAAAAGAGTAGAATTTAAATGTTCTCATCAAAAACAAAAAAGAAAGAATGGATAAATATGTGAGGTGATGGATGTATTAAATAACTATGATGGGAATCCTTTCACGGTGTACAGGTATATCAAGTTACCCTCATGTATACTTTAAATATCTTAAAATTTTATTTGCTAATTATACTTCAGTAAAGCTAAAAAAAACAAACATTTCTTGAGGGCCTACTATGTGCCCATCACTGATCTTAGTGATAGAGATACAAAGATGAAAAAAACGGTTCTTCTCTTATCATACAATGCAGAGGGAAAGACAGGCACACTAACATAATTTTAGAATAAAGCATTAACTGCTAAGGTAGAGATATTGAAAACCGGGAGTGAGGAGTAATTATCCCAGGCTGTTCATTTGTGGAAGTTTTCTTGGAAGAGTGAATAGGTTAGTTTTGAGTTAATTAACCAGTCCAAGAAGGAAGCTCAATGTACAAAGAGAGCATAAGCCACATTTTCATATAGATGAGTGCAAGGAAAGTCTTTCAAGTCAGTGTTACTAAAGCTTAAAATATGAACTGAGGACAAGTGGGAAATGAGATTTGGGACATAAACTAGGAACAGATCAGGAAAGGTTTCAAGGCCACTTCAAGCTGTACAAACACTATTCTGAGGTCAATTAAAAGCCATTGATGGATGCTGAAGAGCAGACTGGACCTAGTAAGATTTGCAATTTAAATAGATTCCTGGCAGCTGATGGAGAACATCTTGGACATATTTTTCTCCAGCTACTATTCTGGAAGAGAAGTGCTTTTCTAGAAATGCCAAACCTCTTCTGAATTCTTTAAATAGCGTTTAACCATGACAGCTTTAAAGAGAGTTACCTAATGTCTTCCTCATAGTCTCCAACACTTTTTCTTTTCCAAATTAACTTTATAGTTTAGATGGATAATGCCAAAGAGGGAGAATGAAAAGGTGGTTTGTGGTTTGCCTTATTAGCCAGACATTCTGCTGACAGAAGCCTGAGATGTCCTTAGTTTTCTAATATTACTCCTGTCTTAGATTTCAAGAGAGCGGTGAATTCATCTGATCCAAATAGGACAGGGGACCCTCTTTAATGAATATCTGCAATCTTTTTGCACCTTTCCTCTGAAAAATTTTACTCCTCTTCTGATTTGACTCCATAATTGGTAATTAAATAGAAAACCAAACCTTCTTAAAACTCTTATGATTATAAATTTTGCATTACTTTTATCCTAAGGTGTCCATTGTCATCTTAAAAACATCTTGCTTACTAGTTCACTGACCTTTAGGCAAGGCATGGGAGCACAGTTGTCTGTTTAAGACACCACCCACGAAAGGTGAGGTGGTCTCACAAGCACGCTTCAGGTATACATTTTAGGCTCTAATTAGCTATCTTACCTGGAAACATTAATACCTTCAAAATCATAGCCCAGCTTAAAGTCTTGGCCAGTGTTGATATACGGGTTTCACTGATATTATAAATTCAGTATTAAACTACTGTCCCAGTCAGCTCACCCATCACTGGAGTCATCTTCTAAGCACTTGTAATTCTGCATTCTTCATAATTAGGCATAAATGGCTAAGAAAACATCGTATAGATTATGAGTGTACCTCTCTGAAAACTCAAACACTTATTTTCTTTCTTAAGATTCAACAACTGATTATTTTCCACACTAGAGGCTAACTGACGGAACATTTGCATAGTTTCACCCAGATAGAGACAAAGATAAATTGAAGGGTTAATCTTTAAATTCTGTCTTTGTTGCCTGTATTCTCCTTTTTCCATCTGCTGTTCCCCACTTTTTTACATATCAAAGCCATTAAATCTCATTGATTCCACCAGTTTCTCCTCCAATCTAGGTGAAGGCCAAGTATGCTTTTTCCTGGAAGAAAAAAACAAAAAACACCTACCTTATTTGCATGAATGTATTCATAGTCACCTATTTGGTCCTTCAATATTTCTTTCATTTACTGAATTATTAAACCTTCATCCTCTCTAACCACCACTTGAAAGACAATGTAGTACCACTGAAAGGCCCTGGACTAGGCACCAGAGACCTAACAAGTCCTAGATTTGTAATTAATTGTTTGGGCCAGAACGTGGCATGCTGCAGTTCATGGGGTCGCATGGAGTCGGACACGACTGAGCGACTGAACTGAAGTGAACTGAGACCTTACTCATCTGAAAATGGAATGGGTTAAATCAGTAGCCACTTATTTTAATTAGGTCACAGCTCTCTTGCAGAATCTGATAACTATGAAATCATTCTCCAGAAAAGAAAAAAATGGTCATATCCACATACATGTAAAATTTTCAATTTAATTTCTTGAGAATCATGGAATTTTAAAACACCGTATGAACACTTGGGAGTTTCAAAGGCTTCTGGTTATGAACTGTTGAAGTAAATGGTCTCTGCCTTTAGAGTCCCATGGAGCCATCAAAGTGTAATTCACAGAGTAGCAGTTCAGCTCCCTAGAAATCCTAGTTTTCATTCCAATCCCAAAGAAGGGCACTGGCAAAGAATGTTCAAACTATCACACAATTATGCTCACTTCACATGCTAGCAAGGGAATGCTCAAAATCCTTCAAGCTAGTCTTCAACAGTACATGAACTGAAAACTTCCAGATGTACAAGCTGGATTTAGAAAAGGCAGAACAACCAGAGATCAAATTGCCTACATCTACTGGATCCCAGAAAAAGCAAGGGAATTCATAAAAACATCTACTTCTGCTTCATTGACTACATCAACACTTTTGACTGTGTGGATCACAACACACTGCGGAAATATCTTAAAGAAAATGGGGATGCCAGACCACCTTACCTGCCTCCTGAGAAACCTGTACGCAGATCAAAATGCAATAGTTAGAACCGGACATGGAACAACAGACTGGTTCCAAATTGGGAAAGGAGTATGTCAAGGCTGTATATTGTAACCCTGCTATGTAACTTATATGCAGAGTACCTCATGAGAAATGCTGGGCTGGATGAAGCACAAGCTAGAATCAAGATTTCTAGGAGAAATATCAATAATCTCTGATATGCAGATGATACCACCCTTATGACAGAAAGCAAAGAGGAACTACAGAGCCTCTTGATGAAGGTGAAAGAGGAGAGTGAAAAAGCTGGTTTAAAACTCAACATTCAAGAAACTAAGATAATGGCATCTGGTCACATCACTTTATGAAAAATAGATGGGGAAAAAATGGAAATAGCGAGAGACTGATTTCTTGGGCTCCAAAATCACTGTGAATGGTTACTACAGCCATGAAATTAAAAGATGCTTCCTCCTTGGAAGAAAAGCTATGAAGAACCTAGACAGCATAAAAAAAAAGCAGAGACATCACTTCGCCAACAAAGATCTATATACAGTCAAAGCTATGGTTTGTTCAGTAGCATGTACAGATGTGGAAGTTGGACCATAAAGAAGGCTGAGCACTGAAGAATTTATGCTTTCGAACTATGATGCTGGAGAAGACTCTTGAGAGTCCCTTGGACTACAAGGAGATCAAACCAGTCAATCCTAAAGGAAATCAACCCTGAATATCCAGTCGAAGGATTGATGCTGAAGCTCTAATATTTCAGCCACCTGATGTGAAGAGGTGACTCACTGGAAAAGACCATGATGCTGGGAAAGATGGAATGCCAAAGGAGAAGGCGGCAGAGAATGAGACGGTTAAACAGTATCACTGACTCAATGGATATGAACTTGAGCAAACTCCAGGAGACACTATGGAGGACAGGGAAGCCTGGCGTGCTGCAGTCCATGGGGTCACAAAGAGTTGGATATAGCTTAGTGGCTGAACAATGACAATGGACATTAAAGTTTGAGAAGCACAGCTATCAAGCTTGGTTTAAATAAATTTCATGTAAAAGCAGAAAGAAAGTTAACGATGATAATTAGAATAAATTAGAGGTGCTTTCCTTTCTCTTCTCCTTCATGTTGTCTCACAATACAGACAAACCACAGCAAGAATTTTTAATCATGGATTCAGATCCATGGATTCACTGAAAAGACTACCAATGATAGAAACTTAAGATTTTGGATTTTGTTTTTATTCATGGGATAAGCATTTATTTATGTTATGATGTTTGTGTTAATGATAATCATGATAAAATACATATGGTATTTGGGGAAGCTATTACCACTAACGGCCCCACTTGGCAAAATGGGAAGAAAAAACCAATAAGTCAGTTTGACTCTATAAAAGTAATTCTTTATGACATTTACGTGAATGACTTAACATTTATGCCTAATAATTATGCAGAATTATAATATCATGCAATCCATAGACAGATTCAATGTTTTAGATTAGCACTGCTGTAGGTTTTATTTAATTATAATAACAAATCTTAAGAGATACATCTAGTCTTCGTAATTTGTTACTCATGCAGCATGGAAATCTACTCAGAACCGCTCCAAATTAGGGCAAATACTAGTTTAAGTAGAACATATTCAAGATATGACAGTTAGTTTTTTATATAAAGCTACTTAGTATTTATATAAGATCTTTACTCTGAAGTGTAAATGTTTTTATTCAAACATATAAAAGAAATTTAAAGCCATAGGTATTCATTTACAGATGTTAAACTTGCTTTTTTATGCTATATTTCCCTAAAATTAAAGTAACTTTTAAAGTGCCCCTGGGTAGATGCCACAGTGGGCTGTAAAACTGGGAGCTCCTATATTTCCAAAATGACTTCGTAAAATGGAAGAAACTAAATGTTTTAGAAGCATGGGAGATATAGGGACTAAGGAAAAAGAGGAAAACAAGGTAAAGAGGAAATAAGGCTATGGGAGGCAAAGGAGATAGAGATGAAATGAACACAGTAGGGATCTCATGCATAAATTGCAGAGTGACATTTACAGAGACAAAAAATTAAAAGACACAAAGAAGGAAATAAAGTGTTTTTAAAGTGTTCATGTATCTTTTGTCATACAAATAATAGTCACTCAATAGGGCTTCATAATTAAATCCCCCTCCTCCAATTAAACCCTCCTCCTCCACCCCCCTTCAAGTCTCAAGGGTATAACATATTAGAGAAGTTGATTGTATCATTTTATTTCCAATTAACGATATCTTTAGTAACTCTATGACTTCATGTGAGTTAACTGAGTTGGTTACTCATCCTTCTCTGATCAGAGCTTTTAGAAAACTATAGCTCATTTGCCTATGCCCTTTTATTTATGTCTTGCTGAACACCAGGAGTTGGTGATGGACAGGGAGGCCTGGCGTGCTGCGATTCATGGGGTCGCAAAGAGTCGGACACGACTGAGCAACTGAACTGAACTGAACTGTCTCCTTTTATCTAAGCCACCAGTACCTTCTAATTTCCAACCCGTCTATCTCATGTCCCTACTTTGGAAGTAAAGGGCAGTTGCTGTCAAAACAGATCTTTCTTAAAAACTTAAAGGTTGAAAAGGCAAGAAAAATAAAGCTAACTTCTCTTACTTCATCTCTAGTTAAGAGTTTTTATAACTGTCTTTGCACTTCTTAAACAAGCACACTGAGTTCAATACCAGGGCAAGGTTTGAGTCCAGGGAGGCAAAGGTAAAAGGATGTAGGTGGTGGCTTCCTAACCACAGAATTAAATTGCCCTTCGGAGCAGTAAGTCTGATAAGAACCATTCTGTTCTGGTGCATCCTATGCACGTTTATTCATTTGCTAATCTGAGGCATTTATCTTGCACTGAAACTTTCACATACTAGTTTAAAGATGTTTGTTGAATAAAGACAATAATTCAAGCAAATGATGTAAGAACATGCACTGTTCTACATGAATTGTATTTCACAGTCTGTTTAGATATTGATTTATTATTTTTTTACCTTTTTTGGTCTGTAGATTTGATTCCATATTGGATATGATTTCCTAGAAAAAGCAGGGATTGTGTAAGTGGGTAGTAGGGTTTTATAGAACCTAATCATCATGTCACATATAATTATCTTTTAAAAACAGTTATAATGATGGTGAACTTCTCTACCACTTTTTAGTTATAATGATGATATATTTCTACCCCTTCCAAAGTAGAGGCAGAGACTGCCTCTGCTCCTGGGCCTGCTTCATTCTTAGGACTGATGTGTTCGAAGAAGTAAAAAGAAAGAACGACTCCATAAGGATAAAGAAGATCCAGATGGAAACTGGAATATTGAAAAAAAATACTACAAACAGAAGTCAGATTTACCTTGTTCATCTAGGTTTGTACAGGGTTTATCTTTCACGTCTTTTTGTTTGTCCTATGGTTTCTCCATTCAAATTGAGTCTTTGTCTTTATAGCAAATTTAAGAATTGACATTTTTTGAATTTCAAACATTTCAATGTCAGGCACATGTATGTGTCTGATCTGTGTATATGTTTATTGATGTGTGGAGAAGGAAATGGCAACCCGCTCCAGTATTCTTGCCTGGAGAATTCCATGGATAGAGGAGCCTGGAGGGCTAGTCCATCCATTGGGTTGCAAAGAGTCCGACATGACTGAGTGACTTTCAGTTCACTTACTGATGTGTGTATGTGTAAGTATATTTTCAAGTGTACGTGTATGTATTGCATTTGCATGAGAGTATACATGTTTACGTATTTGATAGTGTGTATTTATATGTATTTATATATGTGTGTGTATTGAGTGTGTATATACATAGGCTTGTATTTTGATTTATCAGAAGACAGGCAAATTTAAGAAAGTACATAGCTCATGTATATAATTGGTTTGAAAAAAATGAACTTTCAAATACATTCTGGGCTATTCATATCTGGTATCTGTCAACAAACTTTTTTGTGTGTTTCAGGAGAATAATTGGGATAAAGAGAAATTGACTTTGGACAGTTTTCCAAGAATTCAGACACCTTCCAAGCTTGGTAATTAATTATGACTTGTATGTTTTCTGAAGTGAAAGTGTCAGTTGCTCAGTTGTGTCTCTTTGCGACCCCATAAACTGTACCCTGCCAGGCTCCTCTGTCCATGGAATTCTCGAGGCAAGAATACTGGAGTGGATAGCCATTCCTTTCTTCAGAGGATGTTCCTGACCCAGGGATCGAACCTGGGTCTTTTCCGTACCCTGCTATTTCAATTAAATGAAGAGTCATTTCCTTTTATAATCAATTTTTATTTTGCCTATGGATTTCTATACCCCATTTTAGAGGCAGCTCTGTCTCAACAGCCAGAAAAATGTTCTTATTGAATAGAAGTTCACTAACTGTTCAGCAGCTTTAATAAGTGATCAAGAAGTTTTCAGTGAGTCTTGAAAGGAAGGTCATGTAAGCTAAAAAATATTACAATTACTTTTTGTTCCATAACATTCAACCCAATATATTTAAAATTTTAGAACAAAGCTTAGCAATGTTTATGAAACTACTGATACTAAATGGGCTTTCAATATTTTTCACACTTTTACCAGCAGAATGGTTTGCTTTTAAACTTCTTTTCTTTTTATCTGCATAAAGTATAATTAATTACACAGAATTTCAACTCCCATTGTAAAGAGCTGAAAATCACATGTAATTGTTATTAATAGGTTGGATTCTTTCCCTGGTTAGCAACAAAGAAACTATTTAGGGAATCACAAAATTGTCCTGCCGAGTTGTAAAGTAAGTAAATAGTAAATGTCGCTCAGTCGTGTCCTACTCTTCGGGACCCCATGGACTGCAGCCTGCCAGGCTCCACTGTCCATGGGATTTTCCAGGCAAGAATACTGGAACGGTTGCCATTTTCTTCTCCAGGAGATCTTCCCAACCCAGGGATCGAACCTAGGTCTCCCATGTTGTAGGCAGACGCTTTTACCGTCTGAGCCACCGGGGAAGTCTGCAAATTTAGCCTGAAGTTTTCTTACAAATGCGGTAATAATACATACTGTTCATCAACTTCTCAGGTTGCCATTAGAAATAAAAGCACATTTTCTCAGTAGGATGCTGCTATCTCAGGTTACACAGCCTCCGACTACAGTTAGGGCCTGGCTTAAATCAGGAACCTGAAAACATTATGAGACCACACAGACAGGGAGATAATCAGAAAGTGACTCCCATTTTTCATACCTGGTTAAGAACAGACTGATCTTGATGGAGGAACATGGGTAAATTTTACTGCCTAATTTTATGTGTAAAATATGCCATAAACTTTTCCCATTTCATTTATTTATTTATGGCTAGGTAAGAAGTGGATTTACTCAGATTCAAATAGAAGCACACTCCACAGAGAGTGGGCCATCACAGAGGGTGAGTGTGGCCTGCATTTATTTTTAACATTGAAATTTCCAAAAGGAGTCTTAGAGACACTAAGAAATTTGACTTTGGTTTCTCAGCTATTAAATAGTCAGAAGCCTGGTGTGCTGCAGTCCATGAGGTTATAAAGAGTTGGAAATAACTGAATGACTGAACTGAACTGAAATAGTCAGATGAGATATGAACTCAGAATTAACTGATTGCAGATTTGTACTTTTCTTCTACGTAACACAGTGTTTTTATGCAACCTCATTATAACTTGGGTAAATCTTTGCTTTATCAGTTGATAACTTGCTGCTTTGTCCCCTCTTCTCTTTACATTATTTTTATGTTCTCCTATTGTCCACACAGAAGAGAACTGGACCATAAAAAGGGCTGAGTGCCAAAGAATTGATGCTTTCAAACTGTGGTGCTGAGAAGACTCTTGAGACTCCCTTGGACAGCTAGGAGATAAAACCAGACAATCCTCAGTTCAGCTCAGTACAGCCACTTAGTCATGTCCAACTCTTTGCGACCCCATGGACTGCAGCATGCCAGGCTTCCCTGTCCATCACCAATTCCCAGAGCTTGCCCAAATTCATGTCCATTGTGTCAGTGATGCCATCCAACCATCTCATCCTCTGGTGTACCTTTCTGCTCCTGCCTTCAATATTTCTCAGCATCAGGGTCTTTTCCAATGAGTCAGTTCTTCACATCAGGTGGCCAAAGTATTGGAGCTTCAGCATCAGTACTTCTCATGAGTCTCTAGGACTGATTTCCTTTAAGATTAATTGGCTTAAAATCTTGCAGTCCAAAGGACTTTCAAGAGTCTTCTCCAACACCAAAATTCAAAAGTGTCAATTCTTCAGCACTTAGCTTTCTTTATAGTCCAATTCTCACATCCATACATGATTACTGGAAAAAATATAGCCATGACAAGACGGACCTTGTTGGCAGAGTAATGTCACTGCTTTTTAATATGTTATCCAGGTTAGTCATAGCTTTTATTCCAAGGAGCAAGCATCTTTTAATATCATGGCTGCAGTCAACATCTGCAGTGATTTTGGAGCCCCCAACATTAAACTTTGTCACTGTTTCCACTGTTTCCCATCTATTTGCCATGAAGTGATGGGACCAGATGCCATGATCTTCGTTTTTTGAATGTTTGAGTTTTAAGTGAAGTTTTTAACTCTCCGCTTTCACTTTCAAGAGACTCTCTAGTTCCTCTTCACTTTCTGCCATAAGGATAGTGTCATCTGCATATCTGAGGTTATTGATATTTCTCCCGGAAATCTTGATTCCTGCTTGTGCTTCATCCAGCCCAGCATTTCGCATGATGCACTCTGCATATAATTTAAATAAGCAGGGTGACAACAGACAGCTTTGACATACTCCTTTCCCAATTTGGAACCAGTCTGCTGTTCCATGTCTGGTTCTAACTGTTGCTTCTTGATCTGCATACAGATTTCTCAGGAGGCAGGGAAGGTGTCCTGCTTTTCCCGTATCTTGACAAATGTTCCACAGTTTTTTTGTGATCTACACAGTCAAAGGCGTTGGGGTAATCATAAAGCATAAGTAGATGTGCTTCTACGGATGTAGGCAATTTGATCATGGTTCTTCTGCCTTTTTTAAATCCAGCTTGAACATCTGGAAGTTATATATGATTCATGTACTGTTGAAGTCAAGCTTGAAGAATTTTGAGCTTAATTTGCTAGTGTCTGATATGAGTACAATTGTGCGATACTATGAACATTGTTAGGCATTGCCTTTCTTTGGGATTGGAATGAAAACTGACCTTTTCCAGCCCTGTGTCCACTGCTGAGTTTTCAAAATTTGCTGGCATAATGAGTGCAGCACTTTCACAGCATCATCTTTTATGATCTGAAATAGCTCAACAGGAATTTCATCACCTGCACTAACTTTGTTCATAGTGGTGCTTTCTAAGGCTCACTTGACTCCACATTCCAGGATGTCTGGCTCTACGTGAGTAATCACAATATCATGTAATCTGGGTCATTAAAATCTTTTTTGTATCTTCTGTGTATTCTTGCCACCTCTCCTTACTATCTTCTGTTTCTGTTAGGTTTATACCATTTCTGTCCTTTATCGCGCCCATCTTTGCATGAAATGTTCTCTTGGTATCTCTAATTTTCTTGAAGAGATCCCTAGACTTTCCCATTCTATTGCTTTCCTCTATTTCTTTGCATTGAGCAGTGAGGAAGTCTTTTTTATCTCTCTTTGCTATACTTTGGAACTCTGCATTCAAATGGGTATATCTTTCCTCTTCTCCTTTGCCTTTAGCTTCTCTTCTTTTCTTGGCAGAAGGTGGTCCACTGGAGAAGGGAATGGCAAACCACTTCAGTATTCTTGCCCTGAAAACCCCATGAACAGTATGAAAAGGCAAAATGATAGGATACTGATAAGAAAAACTCCCCAGGTCAGTAAGTGCCCAATATGCTACTGGAGATTAGTGGAGAAATAACTCCAGAAAGAATGAAGGGATGGAGCCAATGCAAAAACAATACCCAGTTGTGGATGTGACTGGTGATAGAAGCAAGGTCCGATGCTGTAAAGAGCAATATTGCATAGGAACCTGGAATATCAGGTCCATGAATCAAGGCAAATTGGAAGTGGTCAAACAGGAGATGGCAAGAGTGAACATCAACATCCTAGGAATCAGCCAACTAAAATGGACTGGAATGGGTGAATTTAACTCAGATGACCATTATATCTACTACTGCGGGCAGGAATCCCTTAGAAGAAATAGAGTAGCCATCATGGTCAACAAGAGTCTGAAATGCAGTACTTGGATGCAATCTCAAAAATGACAGAATGATCTCTGTTCATCTCCAAGGCAAACCATTCAATATCACAGTAATCCAAGTCTATGCCCCAACCAGTAATGCTGAAGAAGCTGAAGTTGAACGGTTCTATGAAGACCTACAAGACCTTTTAGAACTAACACCAAAATAAGATATCCTTTTCATTATAGGGGACTGGAATGCAAAAGTAGGAAGTCAAGAAACACCTGGGGTAACAGGCAAATTTGGCCTTGGAATACGGAATGAAGCAGGGCAAAGACTAATAGAGTTTTGCCAAGAGAATGCACTGGTCATAGCAAACACCCTCTTCCAACAACACAAGAGAAGACTCTACATATGGACATCACCAGATGGTCAACACCGAAATCACATTGATTATATTCTTTGCAGCCAAAGATGGAGAAGCTCTATACAGTCAACAAAAACAAGACCAGGAGCTGACTGTGGCTCAAATCATGAACTCCTTTTGCCAAATTCAGACTTAAATTGAAGAAAGTAGGGAAAACCACTAGACCATTCAGATATGACCTAAATCAAATCCCTTATGATTATGCAGTGGAAGTGAGAAATAGATTTAAGGGACAAGATCTGATAGATAGAGTGCCTGATGAATTATGGATGGAGGTTTGTGACATTTTACAGGAGACAGGGATCAAGACCATCCCCATGGAAAAGAAATGCAAAAAAGCAAAATGCTGTCTGGGGAGGCCTTACAAATAGCTGTGAAAAGAAGGGAAGTGAAAAGCAAAGGAGAAAAGGAAAGATATAAGCATATGAATGCAGAGTTCCAAAGAATAGCAAGAAGGGATAAGAAAGCCTTCCTCAGCGATCAAAGCAAAAGAAATAGAGGAAAGCCACAGAATGGGAAAGACTAGAGATCTCTTCAAGAAAATTAGAGATTCTAAGGGAACATTTCATGGAAAGATGGTCTCGATAAAGGACAGAAATGGTACGGACCTAACAGAAGCAGAAGATATTAAGAAGAGGTGGCAGGAATACACAGAAGAAGTGTAAAAAAAAGATCTCGAACAAAGTTAGTGGAGGTGGTGGAATTCCAGTTGAGCTATTTCAATCCTGAAAGATGATGCTGTGAAAATGCTGCACTCAATATGCCAGCAAATTCTGAAAACTCCTCAGTGGCCACAGGACTGGAAAAGGTCAGTTTTCATTCCAGTCCCAAAGAAAGGCAATGCCAAAAAATGCTCAAACTACCGCACAATTGCACTCATCTCACATGCTAGTAAAGTAATGCTCAAAATTCTCCAAGCCAGGCTTGAGCAATACATGAACTGTGAACTTCCAGATGTTCAAGCTGGTTTTAGAAAAGGCAGAGGAACGAGAAATCAAATTGCCAACATCCGCTGGATCATTGAAAAAGCAAGAGAGTTCCAGAAAAGTTCTATTCTGCTTTATTGACTATGCCAAAGTCTTTGACTGTGTGGATCACAATAAACTGGGGAAAATTCTGAAAGAGATGGGAATATCAGACCACCTGACCTGCCTCTTGAGGAACCTATATGCAGGTCAGGAAGCAACAGTTAGAACTGGACATGGAACAACAGACTCGTTCCAAATAGGAAAAGGAGTACGTCAAGGCTGTATATTGTCACCCTGCTTATTTAACTTCTATGCAGAGTACATCATGAGAAACGCTGGGCTGGAAGAAGCACGAGCCGGAATCAAGATTGCTGAGAGAAATATCAATAACCTCAGATATGCAGATGACACCACCCTTATGGCAGAAAGTGAAGAGGAACTCAAAAGCCTCTTGATGAAATTGAAAGTGGAGAGTGAAAATGTTTGCTTAAAGCTCAACATTCAGAAAACTAAGATCACGGCATCTGGTCCCATCACTTCATGGGAAATAGATGGGGAAACAGTGGAAACAGTGTCAGACTTATTTTTTGGGCTCAAAAATCACTGCAGATGGTGACTGCAGCCATGAAATTAAAAGACGCTTACTCCTTGGAAGAAGTTATGACCAACTTAGATAGCATGTTGAAAGGCAGAGACATTACTTTGCCGACTAAGGTCCATCTAGTCAAGGCAATGGTTTTTCCTGTGGTCATGTATGGATGTGAGAGTTGGACTGTGAAGAAAGCTGAACATCAAAGAATTGATGTGTTTGAACTGTGGTGTTGGAGAAGACTCTTGAGAATCCCTTGGACTGCAAGGAGATCCAACCAGTCCATTCTGAAGGAGATCAGCCCTGGCTGTCCTTTGGAAGGAATGATGCTGAAGCTGAAACTCCAGTACTTTGACCACCTCATGAGAAGAGTTGACTCATTGGAAAAGACTTTGATGCTGGGAGGGATTGGGGGCAGGAGAAGAAGGGGACGACAGAGGATGAGATGGCTGGATGGCATCACTGACTTGATGGATGTGAGTCTGAGTGAAGTCCGGGAGTTGGTGATGGACAGGGAGGCCTGGCATGCTGCGATTCATGGAGTCGCAAAGAATCGGACACGACTGAGCGACTGAACTTAACTGAGCTTCCTCTTCTCCTTCACCTTTAGCTTCTCATCTTTTCTTGGCTATTCGTAAGGCCTCCTCAGACAACTATTTTGCCTTTTTGCATTTCTTTTACTTGGGGATGGTCTTGATCACTGCCTGCTGTACAATGTCTCAAACCTTGGTCAACAGTTCTTCCGGCACTCTGCCTGTCAAATCTACTCCCTTGAATCTATTTGTCACTTCTACTGCATATTTGTAAGGGATTTGATTTAGGTCATACCTGAATGGTCTAGTGGTTTTCCCTACTTTCTTCAATTATGTCTGGATTTGGCAATAAGGTGTTCATGATCTGAGCTAGTCAGCCCTCAGTCTTGTTTTTGCTGACTGTATACAGCTTCTCCATCTTTGGCTGCAAAGAATATAATCAATCTGATCTCAGTATTGACCCTCTGGTGATATCCATGTGTAGAGTCATCTCTTGTGTTGCTGGAAGAGGGTGTTTGCTATGACCAGGTATTTCCTTGGCAAAACTCTGTTAGCCTTTGCCTTGGCTTCATTTTGTACTCCAATGCCAAATTTGCCTGTTACTTCAGGTATCTCTTGACTTCCTACTTTTTGTATTCCAGTTCCCTATGATGAAAAGGACATCTTTGTTGGGTGTTAGTTCTAGAAGGTCTTGTAGGTCTTCATAGAACCATTCCACTTCAGCTTTTTCAGCATTAGTGGTTGGGGCATAGACTTGGATTACTGTGATATTGAATGGTTTGCCTTAGAAATGAACAGAGATCATTCTGACATTTTGGAGATTGCATCCATGTACTGCATTTCAGATTCTTTTGTTGACTATGAGGGCTACTCCATTTCTTCTAAGGGATTCTTGCCCACAGTAGTAGATACAATGGTCCAGTCAATCCTAAAGGAAATCAATCCTGAATATTCACTGGAAAGACTGATGCTGCAGCTGGAGCTCCAATACTTTGGCCACCTGATGCAAAGAGCCGACTCACTGGAAAAGACCCTGATGCTGGGAAAAATGGAGGGCAAGAAGAGAAGGGGGCGACAGAGGATGAGCTGGCTAGATGGCATCACTGACTCAATGGACATGAGTTTGAGTAAACTCAGGGAGATAGTGATGGACAGAGAAGCCTGGCATGCTGCAGTTCATGGTGTCGTGAAGAGTCAGCCATGCCTCAGCAACTGAACAACAACAACTGTCCAAAAGCTTCATCTTTTCCCTTCTTTGCACAAAGCTGCCACTGTCATGTTCCAAAGAATCAATTCCTGACCGTCTACATTTCCTATATAACCCAATCTCTCTTGTATCTGATTTATTCCAACTTTTTATTATTGTAAATAATACATTTATTTTATCAACTTTAAAGTATTCACTTGTTAATCTTGTTATTAAAGTAACAAGGCAACCAGGGCAAAACAATTACCAAAGACCTATCTACTATGAGGAAAACTACAAAAATTCAGCTAGTAAAAATTTAAGAATTTAGAACTCTTATATTTCCAGTGTGTTTCTGGAACAAAAGCAGAAAAACACTGCCTTGAATTGAAGATGCAACCAGCTCATGAACAACTAGCATAAACAGAACATGAGCCACAGAGGCCAGCATTTAATGTGATCCTTCAAGTTCACAGCATAGGAAAAAAAAAAGAGTAAACCTTAGAGAAAAGCTTTTTATTTATGTTTTTATTTTTAGAACTCGAGAAAGTAAGAGAAATTAACATCTTAGGGAACAGTGAACTAAAATGGATGCAAATGGGTGAATTTAATTCAGATGACCATTATATCTATGGCAAGAATCCCCTAGAAAAAATGGAGTAGCCCCCATAGTCAACAAAAGAGTTTGAAATGCAGACACTTGGGAACAAACTCAAAAACAAGGATGATCTCCTTGTTCAAGGCAAACCATTCAACATCACAGTAATCCAAGTTTATGCCCCGACCACTGATGCCAAAGAAGCTGAAGTTATCCGGTTCTTTGAAGACCTACAAACACCTTCTAGAATTAACACCAAAAAAAAGTCCTTTTCATCACAGGGGATTGGAATACAGAAGTAGGAAGTCAAGAGATACCTGGAATAACAGGCAAATTTGGCCTGGGAGTACAAAATGAAGCAAGGTAAAGGCTAACAGAATTTGTCACTGGTCATAGCAAACATCCTTTTCGAGCAACCCAATAGACAGCTCTATAGATAGACATCACCAGATCATCAATACCAAAATCAGATTGGAGCCAAAGATGGAGAAGTTCTATAGAGTCAGAAAAAAACAAGACCTGGAGCTGACTATGGCTCAGAACATGCAGCTCCTTATTGCAAAATTCAGTCTTAAATGGAAGAAAGTAGGGAAAACCTAGGCCATTCAAGTAGGACCTAAATTATGATTATACAGTGGAGGTGATGAACAGATTCAAGGAATCTGACTGGTAGACAGAGTGCCTGAAGAATTATGAACGGAGGTTCATAACACTGTACAGGAGGCACTGACCGAAACCATCCCAAAGAAAAAGAATTTCAAGAATGCAAAGTGGTTGTGTAAGGAGGATTTACAAATAGCTGAGGAAAGAAGAGAAGCAAAAGACAAGGGAGAAAGGGAAAGATATATTCAACTTAATCCAGAGTTTCAAAGCATTACTATGAGCAAAGCTAGTGAAGGTGATGTAATTCCAGCTGAGCTATTTCAAATCCTAAAAGATGATGCTCTTAAAGTGCTGCACTCAATATGTCAGCAAATTTGGAAAACTCAGCAGTGGCCACAGGACTGGAAAAGGTCAGTTTTCATTCCAACCCCCAAGAAGGGCAATGCCAAAGAATGTTCAAACCAGTGGTCACTAAGGGTTCTTAAATAATATTCCAGTTCAAATATTCTACACATCTTCCATTCAGTTATTCCTCATGGAAAAGTGATTTTCTAAAATATCTCATGGCAAGTTCAGTGTTGAAGGACACTTTTATTTTAGTTTACTTCTATAAATATTTATTGATTACCCACCAAATATTAGTTGGGGAGCTAGACACAAGAGGTATGAAGATTGGTAAGCAAACATTTTCAGAGTAAGCCAATCGGGGAAACACATATAAATGTATCAGGCCAGTGTGATGTTGTAAGGTCACAATATGGTACAGATAAACCTGAACATTATACAAATACAGATACAGGACAAGGACTGAGGTATAAGAGATACCTATTATAAAAAATGACAGCTCTGCTCAGTCTTGAACCAACAGTCTACAACTAAGCAAAATAAAATAGCAATGAACCTTTTTTCTTTTGGTTATTTGGATAAGTTTATCTCTAAAATTATAAAGTAGTACAGAAACATAGGCTACCCCATTTTTATTTAAAATCTATTATAATTATGGATAATAGACAATTCTTATATTCTGTGCTGTGTGCTGTGGTTTAACTGCTCTGTCATGTCCAACTCTTTGAGATCCCATGGACTGCAGCCTACCAGGCTCCTCTGTCCATGGGATTCTCCAGGCAAGAATACTGGAGTGAGTAGCCATTCTCTTTTCCAGGGGATCTTCCAGGGATTGAACCCAGGTCTCCTGCATTGCAGGCGGATTCTTTGCCATCTGAGCCACCAGGTAAGCCCAATACTGGAGTGGGTAGCCTATCTCTTCTCCAAGGGAACTTCCTAGCCCAAGAATTGAACCGGTGTCTCCTGCATTGCCAGAGGATTCTTTATCAGCTGAGCTACCCAGGATGCCCTATATTCTGCAGTTTAGGCTCAAATTTCTAATTTCCTGACATAAAAATTCTCAGTTCTTTAATCTGCTTCACACTATAACCTATATATTCAAGAGTAACTAAGAATCTAATGTTGTACTTAAATATATTTCCTTTAAAAGCTTCCTTCTTGGTTTCTTAGTGAGAGATTAATCAACCTCAGGTCTCACATGTTTAAAGCGTTCCATCAATAGGAAATCACAAAAATGAACATATAGCATACCATAGATAATGAGGCTACCAAAACAAGCATTTGTTGAAATCTTTGGTCACTGTTGGAAAAAAATTTCCCATAAGTTTCTTACATTTCTGCACATCTTATGAAAGAAGCCATGGCTGCTTTTGTTCTGAACTATTTTTAAAAGATGTTTGTCAAGCAAACAGCCTTAGAAATAGCATAGCATCTCCTTCTTGAGGAAAGAGAGGCATACTTGTCATCCATTATAAAAATTATACATTCCTGAAGTTCAGGATCACTTTCTTGTAATGGTTAGGTATCATATGGTCTGATTTGTGTTGCCTTCTGGAAATTGGGGCTTCAATTCAGTTCACTTAGGGAACCAGTAAAAAAAGCTGATACACCTACTATTGCTATGTGAAAAATAAACTGTCCTTCCTCACTGATCCAGGAATCTAGTGTCTCCTAAAAGCATCTATGAATCTATGGCAGGCTTTTATATGTCAGCATGCAAGCAAGGAAACATCTTAGATTTTTCAGCACTTTTTATTTTTTTATAACATTGGTAATAAGGATGGGATGCTTATAGAGACATGGATTTCCTTCTGGAAAAGGAATAATGAAGACCTCACAGGTCCATTAATGGGATTCAAAAAGTCTCTGGGAATCATTAGTAAATGACACAGTCAAGTGGACAATAAATGGTCCTCCAGGTTTTTGCCCGTTAATGCAGAGGAATTGAGGTCACCCAGCCTAAGTAACAGGAAATAGGTAAACACAGTTATCAAAATGCTTCTCTGTTGTGAATTTTCCTCCAGGTGGAAGCACTGCCTTGCCAATCACATGTCCAGATTCTGTAATGTAGCACTGCTGCTGCTGCTGCTGCTGCTAAGTCGCTTCAGTCGTGTCCGACTCTGTGCTACCCCAGAGACGGCAGCCTACCAGGCTCCTCCATCCCTGGGATTCTCCAGGCAAGAGTACTGGAGTGGGTTGCCATTTCCTTCTCCATATGTAGCACTAGTTACAACTTATTACTCAGACTTGTCCTGCATAAGCAGACAGTTTCTGTCCACTTCAGACAACAGTTAGAGGGATGCACACAATGTGTGCGTCCAATCCCAAAGAAGGGCAATGCCAAAGAATGTTCAAACTACCACATAATTGCACTCATTTCACATGCTAGCAAAGTAATACTCTAAACTCTCCAAACAAGGCTTCAACAACACGTGAACCGAGAACCTTCAGATGTTCAAGCTGGATATAGAAAAGTCTGAGGAACCAGAGATCAAATTGTCAACATCTGCTGGATCATAGAAAAAGCAAGAGAATTCCAGAAAAAACATCTCCTTCTGCGTCACTGACTACACTAAAGCCTTTGACTGTGTGGATCACAACACACTGTCAAAAATTCTTCAAGAGATGGGAATACCAGACCACCTTACCTGCCTCCTGAGAAACCTGTATGTAGGTCAAGAAGAAACTGTTGGAACTGGACATGGATCAACAGACTGGTTCCAAATTGGGAAAGGAGTACATCAAGGCTATATATTGCAACCCTGCTTATTTAACTTACATGCAGAGTACATCATGCAAAATGACAGGCTGGATGAAGCACAAGCTGGAATAAAGATTGCCGGGAGAAATATCAATAACTTCAGATATACAGATGACACTATACTTATGGCAGAAAGTGAAGAGGAACTAAAGAGTTTCTTGATGAAAGTTAAAGAGGAGAGTGAAAAAGCTCACTTAAAACTCGAACATTTAAGAAACAAAGATCATGGCATCTGGACCCATCACTTCATGGCAAATAGATGGGAAGCAATGGAAAGAGTGACAGACTTTATTTCCTTGGGTTCCAAAATCACTGCAGATGGTGACTGCAGCCATGAAATTAAAAGATATTTGCTTCTTGGAAGGAACGTTATGACCAATCTATATAGCATTTTAAAAAGCAGAGACATTACTTTGCCATCAAAGGTACGTCTAATCCAAGCTATGGTTTTTCCAGTAGTCACGTATGGATGTGAGAGTTGGACTATAAAGAAAGCTGAGCACCAAAGAACTGAAGCTTTTGAATTGCGGTGTTGGAGAAGACTTTTGACAGTCCCTTGGACTGCAAGGATATCAAACCAGTCCATCCTAAAGGAAATCAGTCCTGACTATTCATTGGAAGGACTGATGCTGAAGCTCCAATACTTTGGCCACCTAATGTGAAGAGCTGACTCATTAGAAAAGACCCTAATGTTGGAAAATATTGAAGCAGAAGGAGAAGGGGATGACACAGGATGATGTTTGAATGGCACCATCAATTCAATGGACATGAATTTGTGCAAGCTCTGGGAGATGGTGACGGACAGGGAGGCCTGGCATGTCCCTGGGGTCGCAGAGAATCAAACATGACTGAGCAACTAAATGACAACAGCACATCTAATGGAGTGTGAAAGGGAGAACTCCATTACTAGAAATCAGGTAAATCATTAGAACTTTGACTGGTTCATATGGGAAAGAAGGCAGCACAGGGCACGTTTCCTTTTAAAGAATAATGACAAGTAGTAGGCTGTCTTATGGCCAAACCTCTCCTTTATTCTATCATGCCAAACTTAGATCCCCTTGGAAGAGACAGTAAAATCTCTCAGCTTTTCACAGTGGGTTCTGTCAGCTCTAAAGGAGCTTTAGCTCTCTTGGGAAGATTTTTCTGAGATAGAAAATGCCTATGGAGAACCAGAGGTGAGGCTTTGCCTCGTATGCGAGCTTTTGCTATGCTGTGCTTAGTCATTCAGTCATAACCAACTCTCTGTGACCCCATGGACTTGGCCTGGCAGGCTCCTCTGTCCATGGGAATTCTCTAGGCAAGAACACTGGAATGGGTTGCCATGCCCTGCTCCAGGGGGTCTTCCAAACTCAGGGATCAAACCTAGGTCTCCCACATTGCAAGTGGAATCTTTACCAGCTGAGTTACCAGGGAAGCCCCATGTGGGCTCTTGATCGTCCTGAATTGAGTTCAGAATTCTGGTAGTCTTGACCCACTAGAGAGTGAGAAAAACACCCAAAGAAATGGAGATAAATTCCTGAGGTCCCACCACTGTACTGGAAAACGTCCCCAGCCCTGACGGTTGACATCATCAAGGACATCATCTAGACGGTGGGGCAGCGAATGTCCTGAAATTAAGGTGGATCCCTTAAAGATGGTCACCACTGTGTAGCCAGACTGAGTCCGCCAGAAGTTGCAAACCCAAGGCCCTAGCAAAAAAAAAAGCAGTGTGGCTATGTTTTCTGAGTCCAGGAATCCCAAGGTTTGAAACAGATGGTGTTAGCCATGACGACCTTGCTCCTCAATATAGATTACTGGATGGGCCAAAATTTGTTCAAAGTTCATTTGGTTATTTCATGAGCCACCGCCACGTTATTTGAAAGTACAAATAAAGCCTCTTTTCCTAATCCCTGATTCCTCTCTCTTCCTCTCCGTTGGCTTACAATTTAAAGAAAATTATGGGCAGAGACTAAGGCATCCCTTTTTCTAACAAGGTTCAAAGGACATGCATCCACCAGAGTATACTGGAGCATTTCAGGAAGAAGGAATCAAACTTTTATGGGCATGTTGGACATGGATGCCCACGTTGTACTCCCACCTGGATCTACAGAACACTCAGATTCAGCAAGTTGGGTTTAAGATTCACAGTGAGAAAAACAAAATAACGCAGTCTTGTGGAGAAAGATCTTTGGGCCAATTAAATGTACCATTTTGTTGTTTCTATATCTGATGGTATAGCAGGAATTAATGTGTTGTATGCTCATATTTTATCATCCATTAAGTGCCTGAAAGTATTATCACAACTAGGACAGGCCACATGTAGAGAAGCGCTAATGGAACATGTAAATCACTTTCCAATCTTCTGCCTGCTTCTTCCCAGAAACAGTATAAAATCCCTTGAGGAGAAAAGGAAATCACAGCTCTGCATATATAGCCTTTAAGACAACACAAGTGAGAAGAAATACAGAATTTTAATGCAACATCCCTGGATGGCCGGTGGAAAAAGACTAGAACTGAAAGCTCAGAATGGATTACCTAATGCTCATGTAACTGAACCCACTGCACAGAGGAAACACTTGCTATATTATCATGGACTGTGTCAGTGACTTCTGGGGACAAAGACCATTCACATTCATGTGTCATGGCCACCAATACACAACTGAGAGTGTGCATGCATGTTCAGCCTTCACTCTTTGTGAGCCCTTGAACTGTAGTTCATGGAAGAACTAAAGAGCCTCTTGATGAAAGTGAAAGAGGAGAGTGAAAAAGTTGGCTTAAAGCTCAACATTCAGAAAACTAAGATCATGGCATCCAGTCCCATCACTTCACGGCAGATAGATGGGAAAACAGTGGAAACAGTGGCTGACTTTATTTTTTTTTGGCTCCAAAATCACTGCAGATGGCGACTGCAGCAATGAAATTAAAAGACGCTTACTCCTTGGAAGGAAGGTTATGACCTACCTAGAAAGCATATTCAAAAGCAGAGACATTACTTTGCCAATAAAGGTCCATCTAGTCAAGGCTATGGTTTCATGTATGGATGTGAGAGTTGAACTATAAAGAAAGCTGAGTGCCGAAGAATTGATGCTTTTGAACTATGGTGTTGGAGAAGACTCTTGAGAGTCCCTTGGACTGCAAGGAAATCCAACCAAGTCCATCCTAAAGGAGCTCAGGCCCGGGTGTTCACTGGAAGGACTGATGTTGAGGCTGAAACTCCAATACTCTGGCCACCTGATGTGAAGAGCTGACTCATTGGAAAAGACCCTGATGCTGGGAAAGATTCAGGGCAGGAGGAGAAGGGGACGACAAATGATGAGATGGCTGGATGGCATTATCGACTCGATGGACATGGGTTTGGGTGGACTCCAGGAGTTGGTGATGGACAGGGAGGCCTGGTGTGCTGCGGTTCAAGGGGTCACAAAGAGTGGGACACGACTGAGCAACTGAACTGAACTGTAGTCTGCCAGACTTCTCCATCCAAGGAATATACATTTGCAATAACTCCTCAAATTACTACAGTTATTTCAGAGGTAGATAAATTCTTCAGCCATTTGCCATCCATAGGTGGGTAGTACGATTGCCCTATAGTACAAAGCTTTATCAAAGCTTTAATGATACGCTGTTGATGACAAAGTCAGAGGCGTCTGTTAGCAATGCCTTGATTGTAGTGTCACACATTCCCACCAGATGGGGTATCTGATAAGCCCTCACAAAACTCGGGGGTTTGCTTGTTAAATAAAGTCTCATGGGAATACACTGGCAGATTCACAATAATCAGTCCCTATAGCAGTCAAAAAAAAAAAGAAAGAAAGAAACACACACACACACACATACGCACAAACCAAAACTGCTGTCGAGTCAACTCCAACCAACAATAAAGATGTCCAGCATCTTACTGGAATATCGAGGACTGATAACAGTATGTACATCACCTAGGCTATCTACTTGGACCTTTATATTGGCCAATATAAACACTAGCATCCTTCGAATGAGGTCCAAATGAACACTCCATGTTGGAAGTTTTCCTGTAAGATGTGGCATGCTATCTGTATTCGGGGCCCAACATCATGAATAAACCTGCGAGATACAAGTCTCTGTGACCAATAATTTTGTTGACCAGAGCTTCTGGAAAAGGGTGGCAGCCTTCATTGCAGGTTCTCTTCAGGGTTTTGGACTAGTCACTTCTGTAATTTGCAGGGCTCACCGCTACCGGGTACACTATTTTTGGAAGCAGATGTTAGCATGCTCTTGAGCTGTTTTCAAAACTGAACTTATAATCCATGGAGGTCTGCTGGCTGTCCAGCCTGCTATCTTCATTTTGGGGTGGGTCAACCCAGACTCAATGGCTCAATGTGAGAAAGAGTCCTACAGACCTCTCATACCCACCCATCCATAAACGGAGGTGGTATATTCAAGCTTCCAGCTTGCATAGCTCCAGTGTCATCTTAGTTTTACATGAAAAAAATGGCTCTCCCAAACTGTTGCAAGGGTCCTAAATTTAACTCCCTGCTGAATCTGCCATCCTCATCCAGACAGCTTTTACCATGATTTGATCTACAGTTCCCTTAATCTTAGCAAGAAATATATTGGAACTAGCAGGAGACGGCCCTAGCCCTGCATTTCCCTTGTGAAATACCTGTCAACACATCTGGATGTCTTTCCTGCTCCCGTTTCTGTAACTATTGCTTAGCCATTCAGTGGGGCAGACAAATGGCATCAGCCTGCTGATGTGGACAAATGGAGCAAGTTAGATTAACTGCCCTTGTGCAGCCACTCCAAAGCAAGGACTACAATCAATTATTCATGCTTAACTTAGAGGTTAAAATCTCAGACCCTTCATGGGTCTTGAAAATCAGGAGAAATTGGTTACTGAAATAGCTCAGTTGTCTCCTACATGTCAATGCAGTGAAGCCATCGTTAACACTAACAATTCTATGCCCCTGTACATCATGCACTCATATTTAATAAATGTTCACCAACAGAGTAAGTAGGGTACAAATATTTAAATTATCGGTTTAAATTTAAATATCTGTTGTTAAAACAGTTTATAAACTTTTAATTATTGAATAGCTATTATATATATATTGTCCACTGTCTACATTTCTTCCTTCTTCTGTACATTCTGTCCCTTTGAGTGTTCCTTGAAGATTTAGGCTTCTTGAAAGACAAACTTGCTATTTAAAACTTATATTAAAGTGGATAATTAGTTACATATCCATTAGAAAAAATTACCCTTGGAACTACAAGGAGTGAACTGACTATTAGGTTCATTAGCATGAGACTATTTTTGTTAATACTTTGGCCACTTGATACAAAGAGCCAACTCACTGGAAAAGACCCTGATGCTGAGAAAGACTGAAGGCAAAAGGAGACAAGAGTAGCAGAAGATAAGATGGTTAGATAGCTTCACTGACTCAAAGGACATGAGCAAACTCCAGGAGATAGTGAAGGGCAGGGGAACCTGATATGCTGCAGTCCAAGGGGGTCAAAAAGAGTTGGACACAACCTAGGGACTGAACAACAATGACAATATTTATGTCAATGCACATTCATAAATAGCTGCATGGTCAAAACATTTGTGTTAGAAGTAATATGGGAAGAAATGGAAATGTGTTTTTAAGGACATAGGTTATTTTTGTGCCAAACTTAGCCAAGTCACATGTCCATACATTTTGGCAAGGCATATTATGATTAAGCTGTAATCTTTTTAATTTCTCTCTGGATACCTGTGTTCAGCAACATGTTTGTTCTTATCTGTCTTTTCAGTTATATTGTAAGCTGCCTGAGGTCAGAACCTATATCAAGTTTGTCCTTATGTCTGTAGTTATCACTTCAGTTTTTGCCATACACTGGACCCTCAATAAGTGGAGGCTGAATTACATTCCAGAAAAACTGTGTCAAGGGAGTCTTAAGAGATGTAGTTCTCCTTTCAGTCAAATCTGCATCTTAAATGGTTTTAAAAAGGCCTGTTCCCAAGATAAGACTTCCTCCACAGCATTTGAACCCATCACCCAGTGGTCTGAGCTGGCAGATTCCCCTAACTTTCATCAACCCAGGCACTCTTAGGTAAAGCAGTGTTGTTACAGACAACATCATTATCAACCTATATTACCATGTTACTCTTCCTAGCTGAAATGACACTGATGAGTCACCATCACCAAGAATATATTTGGATATTTATTTTTTAGCTAGTAATGATGACAATTCCCCATTGATTTAGTCATTCATTTTCACTGATTTCTCTGACCATCAGTGAAGAAAAGGCTAAAAGTGCCAGGACTTTCAACAGTGAACTTGAAACTTGGTGCAACAAATTTATTTTCCCTGACCTCTTGAGCTATTCACAAACTATGGTGACCAAAAAAAACAAACAAACAAACAAACACCCAAAACACATGGATGTACTAACTTTATCTATGGTGGCAAATATCAAACATACATAGAGATGAAACTATAATGAACACTCCATAAAAAATTTAAATGGAAGTGTCCACTGATACACAATTACCATGAAAGAGATGTATACCTTATTATACCTATTAGAATTTATGATGGCAATTAAAATTAAGTTAAAATGTTAAATTACTAAAGATTAAATAAAAATTTTAAAAGATTTTCAAGTAGACCAGTGACAATTAAAATGTTTAAATATTTAAAATATTTCCCAAGTTCTAACCTGAAGATAGGATAGAGTAAGCAGAAAACCTTTCTTTCTTTGAGACCTAGGTATTTGCTGAAGAAGCACAGGCTTTTATTTCATTTTTGGTTTTCTTTTATTTTAAACTGATTTGAAATCAGTCCTGAATATTCATTGGAAAGATTGATGCTGAAGCTGAAACTCCAATACTCTGGCCACCTGATGTGAAGGACTGACTCATTTGAAAAGACCCTGATGCTGGGAAAGATTGAAGGCAGGAGAAGGGAATGGATGACAGAGGATGAGATGGTTGGATGGCATCACCGATTCAATGGACGTGGGTTTGGGTAGACTCTGACATTTGGTGATGGACAGGGAGGCCTGGCGTGCAGCAGTCCATGGGGTTGCAAAGACTCGGACACAACTGAGTGACTGAACTGAAAAATAAAATAAGGGGGAAAACTGATGTTTATTTTATAAAAAGATACACAGGATGAAGTCAGGAGACATGGATCGTAATTCTGTTTCTATTAACTACTTAAGAACCTTGGGTAAATTATTAGTAAAATGATGAGAATGAAATGCCTTCTACATCCTCTAATTGACACCTAAGTTCTGTGATTCTTTCTAGTAAGAGTGTCAAGAATTCCATTTGCATCTAAATGAAGAGTGAATTTCACAATCACATGTAAAATTAAAGAATCTAAATGTTTCTTTCCTATAGGAATTTTAATTGTACACTAGATTTGACCTTATGAGAGTATCACTTTGACAGCACTGTTGTAAAACTTTGGTTGAATCACCACGCTTGTTTTGAAATATTCATTTTCTTCTTCGCTCTTTGAGAACACTTTTTGTTAAATATTTCTTGAGCTATAGAATAAAGATGGAAAACAAAGTCATTTGCAAACATTTATGTAATCATTTGATACTTGCAAGAACAATTTCAGGATTTAGAATTCATAAAATTTGCAGCATTTTGTAATATACACTCTCATGAATTTGTAAATAAAATGCAAATATCCATATATATGAATAATATATCCACAAATATAAGTAGGAAATATGAAAAATATATATTAAGCTATGAAAATATTTTGTGTAGTTATCCCTTGACCGAATCGTCTTGCCTTCATAAGACACTAAATCACTTGGTTGGCTCTTTATCTAATATTGTAACTTTAGGTGTGTGTGAGTATGTATTTCTTTCAAGGTTTTGCTTTTAAAGTTGTTTAGAATTTCATTTAGGTCAATTAGTTCACATAAAATAGCTTGCCTATAATCCCCAAGTCTTACTAAATAAAACTGAGGAGGCACCTCATCAAAAAAATTATATTTTTATTGCTGTAATTAAGGAGACATTTTTTAAAATGCAAGTTGGAAAATAGCTGTTGTCCCACATATCAAAATAATACAGCTTGTATTTAGTTAGCTTTACTTGAGTAAAGAATTTAATCAAGTATCCATAGGTATGTACCTGTTCTATCTCTCCCTTCTTGCCTGCTTTTCCTTCCCAGGCTCTCTCATCGCCACAAAGAAGCCAAAACACAATTTTACATGGAACATTCGACTAACAGCAGTCTACTGGTGAAATAATCTATATCACTTTCACAATTTTTAATTTCTCTTTACCAATTTTTGATTTCTTTTTACCATTGTAAACATTTTATTTCAACCAAGCCCATTCTCTGGATGGCATATCATTCCAAGAATTGTAAGATTCAACTTAAACAAATGCAAAGATATGCTATTCAAATATTGGTATGCCTTGTCTCCACATGTGCTCTATTTGTTTTGCAGAACCTTAATAATGACAGTGAATTTAGGTAGATCTTCCTAAGTTTCAGCTCACTAAGAGTTATTAACAGAAATTTTGCCACTATTTATGACAGACTGATTATTTGCATTCTCACAGACAATTCTAAGGCTATTTTAATGTTGCATGTTATGCAAGCATATATCTTTACAAAAGGTGTGCACTTCTGACATTGTTTGGAAGTTGATGCTAAATAGAATAACATTAACACATACTGCTGTGAACTTATCATTAACACAATTTGGGGCTATAACTGATGAAGTCAGCATTGTACTTGCGTTTTCCCTTTTTTTCAACGGAAATTTATCTTTTCCAATAGAGCTTCATAACTGTTGGAGACATTGTATTAGTAAGAATACACTGTTATCCACTGTTATCCAAAAGGTAAAGGTATTTAGAGGAAAAAAATGATCTTTTGGTTCAGCTCATAACCTACCTACTCCCTATCCACCTGATATGACCATATGTGCATATTTGCAGTAATAACAAGTTTAAATAGTTTGAATATTCTTCATAGTCAAGCACTAAATTTAACCAACTAAAATTTCTGAATTTAAAAAACAATAAAGCAGCTATTCATAGCTGCTCCTGACTTAAGATGCAGCTCAAAAACACACTGAAAACCATCCCTTGCCAGTGACTTGCTCAATGCATTTCTACCTATCTCTACACAAGAGAACTAAAGGCTCAAATACAGTCTGAGTTAAATTTCTTTAAAAATCTCTACATTGTGGAAGGCAAGATTTTAAGACAATCTTCACTCAATAAATTCTTCACGTAATTGCTCACCTTTCCCTATTTTTTGTGTAAGCAGAGATCTGCTTGTTTAAGATGAGGTAGCATTCTCTCTCCTTCGACTGCAAGAACAAGAATGCCAACTGGATTCTTATTTTCTCAAAATTATTTAAAAGAATTAAAAACAGTTATCACCAGGAAATTTATATTCACACACTACATACTCAAATGGGACACCTTTTAAAGTTTCTAACATCTATTTCTGCATACTCTTATCTGCATTGCTTCGAACTCAAGACCTATGACCAAGGGTTCTAGACAGTAAAATATGCTGAAATTAATACATTTCATTACTTCTTTGAAAATTCAATCAAAAATAGTGTGGTGGTAGTTTTGGTTTTTAAGATTGCAATACACAAGGAATCAGGAGCACACATTTTAGTGTTTAAATCGGCTCTCCCTGCATCATTCATTGCCTCATCACCTTACTCATACTATTCCTTCACTGAACACAACTCCCCCCTCTTTTTTTTCAGCCTCATCACCTTCATTGAACACATCCTTCACTGAACATAACTTCCTTTTTTTCTCCTCAAACCAACTAGAAATACTAAAACGTTAAACATGGTTTTGGAAGAAAGGGCTTATGCCCTAAGAAAACTTCTACAGAGATTGTCTGGACACTAAGATACTACTCAACACCTGAAGCACCCAGACAGTGCAGAGGCTTTTTAATACAACGTTTTCTGATCTTCTTATATCCCTCTCTCAGCCACTAAACCCAAAGAAAAATAAGGGTTTTGGGTCATTGCAAACTCAAATAAGATTTTAAAGGGTGAGTTTGATGCTATTCTCCCCTCTTTCAAGAAAAAGCTTCTTATTCTCAAGAGTTGCTGGGCTTTTTCTGCCAATGTTGCAAAGCGGATTCATCACTCAGTCAGGTGCACGGTTCTCAATCTGAAATTAAGACCAATTCCAGATTCCAGGGAAACAAGTAAAATAGGGGCAGTCCCCGTCCCCAACTAAAATGCCTCTAAATAAATACAAGGAATCTGAGCGACGTAAATAGTTGTGCTCTTTAAAGCAACAATAGCAAAAAGTTTAGTCGCAAAAGGTTTGGTTTTTGTCTTTCTTTTTTCATGTTTGATCATCCCCTAAACAGCCCCGGTGCTAACAAACACACAAAGTAACTGTACAGATGCCAGGATCTGTACAGATGCCAGAAAACTGTCCGTATCAGTTTTTTGAGGTGGCAGAAAAAGCTGGAGAGGTACCACCGTTTCGAGGGAATAAGGTCAGAATTCACCGGCAGAACCCTTCGCTCTGCGAAGAAATACGGCGGGACTGTAGGACTCTGGGGCCCGGCTTTCAAAAAGGAGGGAAGGTGGGTCAGGGGCGTACTTTGTGAGGAAGGCTTTGTCAGTGCGAAACCAGGCGCAGGGTGGCAGGTGGGGGCGTCTGCGGGCTGCCAGAAGCGGGAAATCAAAAGGGGGCGACGCGGGGACGATGGGGGCTGAGAGGACCCTGATGGGGTGACCGGAGGGTCAGGGCCATTCATGGCTGCTGCGAAAGTGGGAGCTCTGGGGATGGAAGGTGAAGCGGGGACAGCGAGTTGCCCCAGCTGTCCTCGGGAGGGAGAGGGTTCCCAGCAGGTGGAGTTGAAATCAAAAAGCCCCCCAGGGATCAAGGAGCAGCGCTCTCCGGAGACCCTCGCCTGGAGGTTGAGGAACCACAGCAGGTGGTTTGGGGGGTAACCCCAATGCCAGAGCTTCTCTCGGCTGGCTGCCTGGCCGCCCGACCCTCTGCGCTTTCCAGGCTACTCACCGGTCCGGGGTGGAAAGCGCCATCCAGGCGCGCGTGAGGGCTGCGCGGCGCAGGCGGCGGGCAGGGCCGAGCGGTGGCAGCGGCGCTGTCCTAGGAGCGAGACTGGAGCCGGGGGACGCCGAGGCGGCGGCAGCGGCGGCGGGGGCGCGGGGAGCTGCGGGCGGGGAGGGCGGCGTGTCCCGAGCTGCTGCGCCGCGCGCGCTCTCTGCCCATCTCCGGCTCGGCTGAAGCGGCTGCGGCTGCCGCCGCCGCGAGGGAGGGAGACGAGGGGGAGGGGAGGAGGCACGCGGCAGGGAGGGAGGGAAGAGAAGGGAGGTGGGGGGAGCAAGGGGAGAGGGGAGCCGGACTCCCAGAGTGGGGAGGAGGGAGGGAGGGGCGCGCGAGCCCCGCCGAGGTTCCCACCAGAAGGGCTCGCGGAGATCTCGGGGAGGAGGAGCAGGGTCTCTCCCCCGCCGCCCCCTCCCCTCCTTCCCCCTTCGCGCCCTTTCCTTGGGCTCTTCCTCGCGCGGCTTGGGCTGGGGGTGGCCAGGCTCGGCCGCAGCCGGGTCTCCGGCGCCCTGGTGAGAGTGCTGAGGCCGGCAGGCGGCTGCGCCAGCTCCCGGCGCCGCGGGCCCGAGGCACCTGTGCGCGCCCGCACCGCCGGCAGCCCAGTTGCCGCGGCTCCCCGACTCGGATCCGCGGCGGCCGCCTTGCCTCGCTCTCCTTTCTGGTCAGATTACGATCATGCCTGGGCGTCCATGACATCTGTGTACTCCTCTATTGCTGTCTGCTTCCCCAGGCGCTCTTTGGCACAGGGTGTCCGGCCAGAAGGAGCCACCGGCGGGGAACTCGATGCAGGCAACCGCCGTCAGCTCCTTGGAGCAGTTGCTTGCGCACGGGTGGCAGTGTTTGCCTCCTGGGTAGACCAGCTAATGAGGTAAAAAATATATATGTAAATATATTAGTAATCCTCTGACCCGATTTCTTGGGACCATTCTCAGTAATCTAGGAAGGTTTCAGTATGAAGGGCGCAGGGGCAGTCTATTGCACTCTGTCTCGGCGCTCATCCTCTCTTTTCTCTATATCCTAAAAAATCAGTACACGACTTGGCCAGTTTAAGCGAAATATTGCTTATTTTTTTTATTAATTGCAGAGCTTTTTGTTTTTATTCACATTCTCCTAGAATTGGCTTTGCTTTCCTGTTAGGATTTTCTTTTCTTTATTAGACTGTGAAACAGTCCTGTTTATTCGCAAACTGCAAAGACTCGCTTGAAAACATACTGTAGTGCCTGTACGCTCAAGATCGAGAGGGTGAATCCACACTTTGGTAAATGGACGTTATTGACTGATTTCCGTGAACTGTATTTAGTTTCATAATCTTCACCTGATAGTTGAGGATAGGCAGGGAGCAGGTAGATTATATGCATAAAAGATATGATTAGAAAAAAATGGTCTCCTAAAACTCTCCTCAAATAATCTAACATATAAAGTAGCCACATTACTCCCTGTGAAAAGTTTCTGATTTTTGTTTATATGTTATTCAAATTATTAGGCTTTTAGTTACTTAACCTTTTCTGTTAGAATAAGTGAAACCGGAATTTTATTTTACCTAAGTATGTACGAAATGGCAACCCACTCCAGTATCCTTGCCTGGAGAACCCCATGGACAGAGGAGCCTGGTAGACTACAGTCCATGGGGTCGCAAAGAGTCAGACACGACTGAGCAACTTCACTTCACTTCACTATGTCTAATATAACACGTACTCAGGTTAAAATAGGTGCACACTCAATTGTAAACGCCGTATGGAGAAACATTTTTAATGCAGTAAGGCATACTCAAATATTGATGATGAGCCTCTAGTTTTTCCCGTATACATTCCTGTGAGAAGAAAAAACGGTGGTGAAATAGTACTGGATGGTATTCTCAACTTTCTAGAATCTGTTCTGCAGAGTTTATCTGTTAATGAAAATATTTGGTTTCACATCTATCTGATAATCTGAGTGAGAGAAGCACCTCCTCAGGGAACAAGAGATATCAAACTCTCCTAACACACCTCATCTTTAAAAAACCTGTTACTGTCTCCAGATGTTCACTGTTATACCATGCAAATTCACCATATGCTATTCTTTCAAAGAGGACCACAGGAAAGAAATGGTTGGTGAAGACTTACAGCTCATTTGACTTTCTAAGTCTTCTCAGTTGTATCTATATTACAGAAATTTTCAGGGTTTTTTTTTTTTTTTTCTCAAATAGAAGTAGCTTTTTGGGCAAAGAGTGGTTACCGAGAATTAAATCTCTATTTTCTTTCCCCTGTTTTAGGATATTCCTATTCCTCCTATATTTGATTATGAAACTATAAGAGCAATATCTGTATAATCTCATTTTATGGTTGTAAAAGGTAAAGAAAAAATGCAAACTAAAATGCCTTAAAGCCAAACAAAGAAAAGGGATAACTTATAAAGCACAGCAAGATAAGCTTCTAACTCCTTACTCCCCATCCACTTGGTCCACCAGCGACAAGACTAGGATGATAAAAGATGGAATGACATCGCAGTTCTTCTGCTGGAGGACTTGAATTTAAATTTAGAAACTTAGGCTAGGTGTAAACTGTCCTGTCATCTCTACCCACAGCATTCCTTCCCTTTTGTGTTTCTTTCCCCTTCTACATTTTTATTAGTGTTGCATTGTGCTATGACATTGTTTCATTTACTTACATGTTGCATTACAACCTGGGAAGTCAAGTAAATAATTAAAATACAAAGCTTCGTTTTAAACAATGACTTTGTATTTACTTAGTTGAAAACAAATACATTAAAATTTTCTGAAATCAGCAAGAGCAAAGACTCTATCCTTTAATAAGTACTGCACTGGTGTCAAAGATTGGTTAGCAAAGAAATGTAATGTATCTGTTTATTGAACACATATTTAATAAGGACCCCTTGTGGGCAGGCAACTCCTTTGGCTTCACAGATACCACAGTAGAGAAACTTAGAAACTGTGCCTTTGTGAAGCTTAGTCTAGTGATCCCATAAAAGTGTTTTATCACTAAGAAAGGTGATAATGACTATGATAAGTTTTAAACCCAAAGAAAATAATACTTTTTAATTAACTTATAGACATCAACAAGATTAAGGGGAAAGGAATATAGACCCTTTGCAAATTCTAGATGGCTATTTTCCCCTCTCATTTTCCCAGGAAACTAGAGGAGAAAAATTTAACTTGGTTAATTATGAGTGATTATAAAAAAGAATGGGAACAGTTTCGACACAAGAATAATATAGGAGAAACAGAGAGAGGAGCACCAAAATGACCAATCATTGAAGAACACACACCATAACAATGTTGCCATGGAGAAGTTGAAAAACTTGTTCTAACATTCTGCCATGAATTGTCATAAGGACATTGCTTCTGTGAATGAAAACTACAACGTGTTAGGCAAGAATTTAATTGGGTGGGGTTGAAGCTGCAATGGAAGATGATGACCGAAAGCTGGTAAAACTTAAGTAAAAAGTAAAACTAAAATTATAACACCACAAATTAAGAATTAATATGGAAGAATATACACTGAGATAAACATCGTAAGGGAAAGAGCACAAAAAATAAGAAAGACTAGTAAAAGGAACTTGAAATAAAGAAAGAGATGAATAGGATTAGAGAGAATATGAAAGATGGAGAAGACAGGCAAAAACAAGAAACTACAAATTATGAAAAAAGTCTTCAATATTATTAAAGAAAAAAAATTCATGAAGTGAAAGACTTGAAATTTCATTTTTAAAGGATACAGTGATCACTAAAAACAATTGTCACCACCAAGATATATCATAATACAATAACTAGAATGTAAATATAATAAAGAATCTTTGGGGCTGAAAGAGATGAAAAAAGCAATCACTAACTTACAAAGGAAAATATTGAGATTGGCTTCAAGATTCTTCACTATAACAAGATACCAAAGTCCACCAAATGCTAGCATAAGAGTTAAGGCTTTTCCTATTTAGCCAGTCCTTCAAATATCATATCTTCCCTGGTGGCTCAGAGGTTAAAGCATCTGCCTCCAATGAGGGAGACCCGGGTTTGATCCCTGGGTTGGGAAGATCCCCTGGAGAAGGAAATTGAAACCCACTCCAGTATTCTTGCCTGGAGAATCCCATGGATGAAGGAGCCTGGTAGGCTACGCGCACAGAGTCGCAAAGAGTTGGACACGACTGAGTGACTTCACTTTCACTTTCAAATATCATAGTTGTAAACAAAGTTTGAACATCCAAAAACTAAGGGAATGTTATTCTCATGAACCTGTCCGCAGTATAGACTATGGATTTTAGCTTCTAAGTGATAAATAGAAGTGATAATCTTGGATCAAGGAATAGTTGTGAGCATTGAATGTATTTAATTATTGACCTGAAATACGAGAATGTAAGAATTATAGCAAAATGATAGAATATGAATCTCATAGATGCAGACAATATAATAATATATATCTAAACAGAGTTTGGATGAGAAGGGCAAGAAGAAAAAGATAAGATATAAAGGCATTGATTGTCTAATGCTGGGAGTCAAAGAAAATCATTCAAAGGGACAAATAAGTGGTCTAACATATTTAACAATACAAGAATAAACTGTAATCAAGGTAATATTAAATACTAATTTTTATCATTACTTGTTTTAGCAAGCTAATAGATATACTGTAAAAATGGAAAATGCAACTGTTTTTGCATAAGTAACAAAGAAATAAAAGCATCAAAGAATAGACCATAAACACTGAGAATACACATATATAGAAATAAATTTTAAAAAACAGATCACAGAGTGAAGGAATTTTATGATGTTAAAAAGCAAAAACCTAACATAAAATAATATAGCAGAACTGAGTAAACATATCCTTAATATTATTAAATGTGAATAGGATTATCTCATCCTCTATAAGAAAGTAGACATTTTAGATTGGATAATGAAACAAAATAAAATTTTATACCTACAAGATAACTCAGAATATTAGAAAAATAAAAGGATAGGCAAACATAACTGACAAATACATACTCTTGATTGGAGGCTAGATGTCATACAAACCAGAAACCCATTAAACAAAACCCATACAAACCATTAAACAAAACGAAGAAGGATAATTTATGGTTATAGTAATAGGTACTTTCATATGCATACAAAAGAATTATGATTACATATGTCTTGAGAAGGGAATGGCCATCCACTCCTGTATTCTTGCCTGGAGAATTCCGTGGACAGAGGAGCCTGGCAGGAATATTTATGTACCAAACAGTATAACACCAACATAACTACTGAGTTGGCCAAAAAGTTCGTTCTGATGTAAAGCCTGAACGAACTTTTTGGCCAACCCAACATATCAGAAATTATACACGTACAAGAAAGCATGAAGTACACTATTAGAAGCCTTAATACTTTTAAGATATGAGAGTCCAAATGTACAGACAATAAACAGAGGTATTAAATTCTAGCCCTAACTTACTTAGGAGCACCAGTGGAAAATTCTAGCTAAAATATTAACAAATAAACCCTAACACATTAATTGATTAAAAGAGTATTAAAAGAACAAGATGTCATAACCAAGCGTGATTTTTTCTCAAAAATATGAGTAACAACATTTCTATACTAGAAAATTTATTAAAATACTTTATCATTTCCCTCATCTATAAAATGAAAATATCAGTACCCAATTTATAGGAATTTTTACAATGATTTACAGTTATTGCACACAAAATCTTCAGCAAGAGTGCCTGAAATATAGTCAGCTCTTCATAAATGTTATCTATTGTGTTTGTCAGCTTTCAAAAGATATTTTAAAATGATTATGCTTATGATAATATAAATCTTGTTTTCATTTTCTTGAATAACAAACTTGTATTGATTTATTAATATTGCATTCTCATCTTTTGTCCCTTCTCCTCAGGGTTTTCATTATTAATTTTTAGGTCCTGTGTTCTTTTTGTATTATTATTAAAATACTGCTAAGCATTTAAATCAATTTGCAAATTCCGAGTGCACTGAAAACTATCCATTTAAAAATAATTTTGAATTATATTACTAATGTTTAAGTGCATTCTCTCTCTTTTTTAATATACAATTTTTTTGAAAAGTTTTAGATTCACAGCAAAATTGAGCGGAAGGTAGAGAGTTCAGTTATATCTGTATTCCCATCTTACACATACCCTCTGTCACTATTTACATTCTGCACCAGAGTGGTACATTTTTTCCAAATGGTGAACTTATACTAAAGCAGAGTTACCCCAAGTCTACAGTTTACATGAGGACTCAATCTTGGTGTTGCACATTCTGTGGGTCTAACAACTGTGTAATGACATATGTCCACCAGTGGAAAATCATACAGAACAGTTTCACTCCCCTAAAATCTTTTGTTCCACCTATTTCTCCCTCCTTCTTCCCTAACCCCTAGGAACCACTGACTTTTTTCATTTCTTTTGCCTTTTCCAGAATGTCACACAGTATATGTAACCTTTTCAAATGGATTCCTTTTACTTAGTAATATGCATTTAAGGTTCTCCCCTGTCTTTTCATAGCTTTTCCGCCCCATGAATTCTATTTTTAAAAAATATTAAGGCTGTTACTAGCTTTGGTTATGCTAATTTTGGACTAGTGTATCTTACTGTATGTGTGTGTATATTCACCTATACACCTCATTTTTCAGTTCCTCTTGTTTAATAAACGTCTGAAGGATGAGCTGAGGCTGGAACTCATAATGCAAATGTGGCCAAAGTGTCTTTTTGTTTTTCTGCTTTAGCCTGTTCATGTAATGGATCAAATCTCAACAAGAGACTCTAAGAAAATTTGTACTCTATTAATAGGTTCTTTCCAATATTGCTAGTGTTAGTCTAATTTTTATTTCTCTTTAAGTAGCCACTCTTTTCTCGTTGTTCACTTGTGGGTATATTGATTTATTTCTATTTTTCTCAGAAGTGTCACTTGAATGTTTCATACTGTTTGACACTTGGTAGGCTTTTTCCACGGAGAAGGCAATGGCACCCCACTCCAGTACTCTTGCCTGGAAAACCCAATGGACAGAGGAGCCTGGTGGGCTGCAGTCCATGCGGTCGCTAAGAGTCAGACACGACTGAGGGACTTCACTTTCACTTTTCACTTTCTTGCATTGGAGAAGGAAATGGCAACCCACTCCAGTGTTCTTGCCTGGAGAATCCCAGGGACAGGGAAGCCTGGCAGTCTTCAGTCTATGGGGTTGCGCAGAGTCAGACATGACTGAGGTGACTTAGCAGCAACAGCAGCAGCAGGCCTTTTCCAGGGCATCCCTGGTGGTTCAGATGGTAAAGAATCTGCCTGCAATGCAGGAGACCTGGGTTTAATCCCTGGGTCAGAAAGATCCCCTGGAGAAGGGAATGGCTACCCAATCCAGTATTCTTGCCTGGAGAATTCCATAGGCAGAGGAGCCTGGTGGGCTACAGTCCATGGGGTTGCAAAGGATTGAACACAACTGAGCACCTAACAGGTACACACAGGCTTTTCCATACGAAAATAATTAAATCTTTAGTTCTAGGAAATTGTTACCAAGAATTTTTTTAAACACTTTCCTGTTTTTGTTTTTTTTTTTTTCATTTTCTTCTATGAATTGCCTTAGACAAATATGAATAAAGAGTTAATATAGCCTCTCTGATTGCTCCATTTTTGTATGCCTCCATGTAAGCCTGGTTCCATGATTGACCCAAAAATGTCTTTGAATGTGGCTGTTAGAAAGTTTTTCAAGTTAATGATTAAAGATATTTTTTTACACACCTAGAAGAGTGGACTGCGTTGCTTATTCTACCTTGTCAGGATTGCCTTGCACAAAAATTGAGATTGACGATGTGCACCTGGTGTCATTTTTGGGGGTGCTGGGTTTCAATTATAATGATTGGTTACTTAGCAGGATATGCTTATGTGACAGCCCCCTTAAAGCATCAGACATTGAAGGCTTGAGTGGATGTTTTACTTGAGCAGTATCCACAGGTTACTGTGGTTCACCACTAGAGGCAAAACACTTTCTGTGCTGAGGCATAGAAAGACTCAGTAGATTACTCATGATTTCTGGACTCCATCCATTGCATGCATTTTTCATACTATTTCTGCTGTGTAACCTTGTGCTATAATAAACCCTGAAAGTGAAAAGTGAAGTCACTCAGTCATGTCCGACTCTTTGCGACCCCATGGACTGAAGACTGCCAGGGTCCTCTGTCCATGGGATTTTCCAGGCAAGAGTACTGGAGTGGGTTGCCATTTCCTTCTCCAATAATAAACTCTAACCAAGAAAAAAAGGCAAAACTCTTTTTGGAATTCTTTGAATCAAAAGCGTGGGGTATAGAGACCTCCAAAAGAACAAATGTTGAGACATCTGAATCAGCTTCTATTTCCTTTCAGACATCTTTCAAACTTACCTCTTTTAATCCTTGCTGTCATTTGAAATCATTTCTTAATTTAATTTTCTAGTTTACCAATTTTACATGTAAATAAGTCTGGTCTTCTACTTATCCTATCTATTGAAATGTTTTGTTATTGTTATTTATTTTAATAATTATATTTTCCTTTAACAAGGTCTTGATGTGGTTCTTTGCAAAATTTCTGGGTTTTTTTGAAAAATTTCTTCTTGATTCATAGTCGCTTTTCTTGCTACATCATTTACTATTCTTGCTTTATAGTTATGATTGCATACTTTATCTCTGTGTAGACAATATATATGAGCATTTAAAGTTTTTCAGATTATGATGTTATCATTTCCTTAAGAATAAATTTTTCTTTTGTTGAGAATATGACTTCTTTTCATAGGCTGTTGTCTGATGGCTGTGATGTAATCTGCTGGAAAATAGCTGTGCATTAATTAATTAATTAATTTATAGTATACAGCTGACAAGGTGAGAAGTGATGGTTTTCTGACCATGCAATTCTAGGCTACTTAGTGTGGCATTGCTTCACCCTTGGCTTTGGAAGGAAGAAGTAGGGAGAAAGTTAAGAGGAAGGAAATTGTGGTTTTTAGCTCCCAGGTTTGAATGGCATTGAACACCAATGTCATGAATTCAGTAACATCTCAACCATCAGAAAATCTGTGTACAATTTGCCCTTGCTTATATCTGTATTTTCCTTAATATTTTCTTATTCATGTAAATTTTCTGTCTTTCAGCATTATGTTTTATGAGACTATTTATATATATTAATTATGCTTATTTAGATCCTTCTTAATTGCCAGGAATATATTCAAGCTGTTTAAATATCCCTATGAACGTGTCATTTATCAAATCTCTTTAATTTTTTGTACAACTTCTTGCTTGCCCTATATTGTCTCACTGCTTCAGGCAAATGTGATGTGGAATAGTTATCACTGATTGTTTTCAACAAATACCCTGGGGAGAAGATTCTTCCCACTGTATTAGTGTGAGCACTGAGTCAGGGTAAATAAAGAAAAGCCCTGTAATTTTAACTGCCAGGCAGATCAACTCACTAAAATTTCTCTGGTCATGGGATTCCTACACAATTTAACTTCACTAGTTGCTGCTAGGTTGCTGATTTTCAGTTAGTAAGGTTATAAAACTGTTGGTCTCCAGGCGACTGCAAAGCTAGAGAGAGGAAATTTGGAACAGAAGTTAAAATGTGACAAAACTCTTATGGCCGTCCAGCCATTTTTATTCTTTAATAACTGCTCTTCAGATTGTTGTGAGCCTTCAGTAAATTTCTAAATTTCTGAAAAAGTTAATTTTCACAGTTTCTGATTATGCTTTCGTTACTTTTTCTATTGTTTGATGAATGGTTCTAATAAATGCTAACAACTGCAGTGAGTGTGTTGGTATTATTTGAGAATCACTTGACTCTGGTGTGTTTCAGATTGTTTTATGCCAATCCTTATCAATATAATTATCTTACAGTCAAATTTATTTATAAATTACATGTTTCTACTAAGAAAACTACTTTTAGATTCTAACCAATACCTGAAAAATATCTCTACATACACACATATATATACCTGTATATGTATATATATTTAGTTTTATTTATTTATTTTTGGCTGTGCTGTCTACTTATATTTTATGTATAAGTATTAAAATTATATTATATTAAATTATATTATATTAAATATTGTATTAAAATTATACCATAATCATTAAAATTATCTATTACACTGTATTATAATTTCATTTGTTGATTTTTTGTGCATCTTTTACACTATCTTGAGAACATTGTCTGAAGCTTGTCTGGTATTTTACAAAGAGTGAGGTGTATATATTCTAATAGTGCATTTATTTATTCACTCTTGAAAGCAGTCATTAATTAAAAAATGAGCAGTGATGCAATTTTCTAACCAATGGCAAGAGACATGTATGTTCAAATACATACACAGAGATAGCAAGAGAACCTCTAGTCCAATATTTTTTTAAATGTATTATAACCTCCCTGAAAAGTTAATCTGCTCACAGTACATAATAACTTTAATTAAGTTGCTTCTTAGTATAGTTTCTATTTGAGTCAAACAGTTGTAGAATTCTTGAAACAGCTTCATAAAATTTCAGGTTTCCAAGAAACACAATTGTGAGTCCTGAGACAATTTTTCTTGTTTTCTTGTGAAATCCTCCAGATGAACACATAGCCATAATGGTAAATATGGAAACACAGAAAAGTTAAGTAGGACAAAGTTTGTAAAAAATGTCTACTGTAATAAAAAGTAAACACTGAAGAGCTGCAATTGAAATGACCAATTCAGATGGTGTCTTTGTAAGTATCACCCAGGCTCCAAAAGTAGAACTAATAGCTCTTTGCTCTTTCCATATTACTTTTTTCACAACTCTATCTTGCTATGAATCACTGCCTTCTTTGTAGTATAAAATAAGTTGTTGTCTCCCTTTATGAGACTGTGAGGACTTCAGAGGAAAAACCTATTGTTAGGCATATTTTTCGGAGAAGGCGATGGCATCCCACTCCAGTACTCTTGCCTGGAAAATCCCATGGACAGAGGAGCCTGGTAGTTGCGGTCCATGGGGTCACTAAGAGTTGGACACGACTGAGTGACTTCCCTTTCACTTTTCACTTTCATGCATTGGAGAAGGAAATGGCAACCCACTCCAGTATTCTTGGCTGGAGAATCCCAGGGACGGGGGAGCCTGGTGGGCTGCCGTCTATGGGGTCGCACAGAGTCAGACACGGCTGAAGTGACTTAGCAGCAGCAGCAGCAGGCATATTTTTAATGCTCTATCTCTAATAAATAGCAGAGGTAGTACTGTAGGAATAATTGTAGAATTAAACAACAAATGCATATATACTTGATAAAGGTAATTCAATAATTATTTGCTAAAAACTAAGACATTTACAGTTTAAAGACTGTCTTACAGCTCTGAAACTCATGCTTAAACTTTAATTTTTCCTATGAATAACCTACTTTTTCAACATCAGTGACTGTAATACTGTAGAAAAGCATTGTCATTTATAAGCATGATATTTGTGGGAATGAAGGTTGGGTTAACTGGTGGAGGTGATGATGACCTCATGCTAACTCATTTGAAAATTTTTGTGATTTGTGGTTCTGACAAGTTAGAATGAGATATTCACAGAAGAAAGTTTTTAAGTAATATCTTTTTCTAGAGTCAGAAATATATTAACTGTAAAAGAAAATTATATACAAAGTGAAGAATATATAACACAATTAAATTACCTTCAAGGTCCCTTCTAAATTATGAATATTTGTTTTAGGTCTCATATTAAATGAAAACTAAATTCAACTTAAACTGTATTTAGTAGAATTTTTAAGTAACTGGAATCTGTAGGATTTGGGAAGAGAGGAAGGACACTGGAAGAGTGAATTATGTTCCCTTCTTGAAGGACAGAAATTGACTGTTTAACCATGAAATTTAAGGCTTACATGAAGCTAATTATGGGGGTGGGTGAAGGGACTATATCTTGGCTTGGGTTCAGTTCAGTTCAGCCGCTCAGTTGTGTCCGATTCTTTGCAACTCCATGAATCGCAGCACGCCAGGCCTCCCTGTCCATCACCAACTCCCGGAGTTCACTCAGACTCACGTCCATCGAGTCAGTGATGCCATCCAGCCATCTCATCCTCTGTCGTCCCCTTCTCCTCCTGCCCCCAATCCCTCCCAGCATCAGAGTCTTTTCCAATGAGTCAACTCTTCGCATGAGGTGGCCAAAGTACTGGAGTTTCAGCTTTAGCATCATTCCTTCCAAAGAAATCCGAGGGCTGATCTCCTTTAGAATGGACTGGTTTGGTAGATTGATAAAATTGGATTTACTATATTAGAGAAACAATCAGTCCATTGTATGTTAAGACAAGTTCTCGGCCATCTTCACTTCAGATTTGTTAAAATTTATTGTAACAACAACTCAACAGTGATAAAAATTCATAATACACTGAGCTTCCTTTGTATGACCAGTGCTTTGCTAAACATTTACTGCTGTCTTCTTTAGTCCTTATTATTGTACTCAGTCATGTCCAACTCTTTGTGACCCCATGGACTATAACCTGCCAGGCTCTTCTGTCTGTGGGATTTCCCAGGCAAGATTACTTAGTGGGTTGCCATTTCCTTCTCCAAGGGATCCTCCCCACCCAAGGATAGAACCTGTTTCTTGTGTCTCCTGCACTGATAGGAAGATTCTTTACCATTGCACCTTCTGGGAAGGCTTCTTTAGTCCTTACAAGTGTCCAGTGAAGCTGGCATTGGAGAGTAGTTCTTATCTTTCATTTGGCAATTTTCTTTACAACTGAGTAGCTACTCTTTCCAGGAGAGAACAGTACTGAAGGGAAATTTGCTGGTCTCACTTCCATCCTGCTCTTTCACTCACTTTTCCTTATGGGAAGAGAAAGCATATTTCTAAGCAGTGAAACTAGGGAAACTCATGTAAGGATACCGTCTTCTGAGGACTTCCTGCTTCTTTTGTCCAGTATGGAAATTACTAAAACTGTTCCGACCGCTTTGTTTAGTTGAGAGTAATAAACTACTTAATTTTGACTTTAGAATTTAATCAGTGTTTTCTAATCTAGATTACCAAGATGAAAATAGATATTCTAAAGTCTAACTTACTCCTGGGTATATTTTCTATTTAGATCTAATTTTAAATAATGAATATAATTAGCTACATTTTAGGACCAGAAAAACTGAGGCTTAGAGAGATTAAATCATGCTTAAGGTCATATAACTTATAAAAGGTAAGTTGGTATTTAAAATACAGATCTCTCTGAACTTCTTGCTTTCATGTGCCTTTTGTAATCCTTCCACTCTGCCATCCTTGCCCTTCAGGCCAAACCCTCTAGAGAGAAAACTGGAGACTATGAATGTATAACATGTGCCTGTATATAAAAGTACTGTGAAATTGCCATTTCCAGAGTGTGCTGGCATGAAACTGTAACTATGGTTAAAAATGACCAGATTATAAAATAATTATATGAACATGGTGCCTTTTGTCCTGGTGAACATGTAAGTCGTTTAGTCAATGCGAGTAGCCCTTCATTATACTGCCTAATGAGTGAATAAATAATATACCACGTGTAGACTAGACTGTCTTATTTTCAAGAAATAGTCTGACTGTCATACTGTTGAATCATATTTGCAGTAAGATAATTTGGCTGCAGCACTTCACAGTGGCTGAAGAGAGACTAGAGTTGTGGTCCTCAATCCTTCTGTTTCCTATCTTATGGGAATCAACCTAATGTCTTCCCACTGCAGGCTCCAGAAACAGAGCAGATGGCATATGGACATGGTTCAAAGCAGCAGAGATTACAGTTTATAAGAAGGGACTAGGACCTGCTCTCCTTGAGGCAGGTAAGTTGAAGTAGTATGTCTGACCTGAGAAAGGGGTTAAAAGACCTTAGACAATGAGCACAAGGGAAGGGAATATTGGAAGTGGGGGGGGGGGGGAAGATTGGTTTAGGGAAGTTATTTATTAATAGGAAAAAGGCTGAAGAATAACAGTGCTAATTTAATTTCATTATTTTTTTTCTACCTTTAGAATCATTAGCCCACTTTCCACATTTCCTTCTACTTAACCAAGGAATTAATGAACCTCTTCTGCCCTGAGGTTGTGGGAGGAGGCACGATGGAGGTTATTCTTTGCTCTGGCTTTCAGAATACATCCATCACAGCAACAATATCAAACATATTTACTAAGTACTTAAACTGTGTAAAATTCTGAGAAGGTCTTCAGGATTTAATTCTATTTGACCTTCTTAAAAACCTTGAGATAGGTGCTGTTATTATCTTTAGTTTATAGATGAGGAAACTGAGAGAAAGAAAGCTTAAATAACATGTTTTAGATCACATAGCCAATAAATTACTTGGTGTGCCAGGTGGCCTGATTCTAAGTTCTATATTATTAATTAAGTCATTATGTATCGCCTCCTCAGGAAGAAGAAATCACTGGGATAAAATATGAGTCTTTGTAGTTGCAAGTCTTATCCTTTGGGATTGTACAAGCAAAATTCACTGTGGAGGCAAGGTATGTCAAAGGCTGAAGTGAGGAGTGACCTCTTTCTTGACACCACTAGTTGAGATAAGAGCTCTTCTCCATTTTCTGGGACCTTGTGTGACCCAAATTGAAAGAGTGAGCAACAATCCAGGAATATCACTGATATGAAAATTTTTGAAGTAATCATGGTAGGTGGGGCTCAAATCACTTATAAGAATAATAAGCAATGTGACACTTATGAAATAGAATATTCTGGAGAAATTATTATCTATTATATTATCTAGTAGTGTCTAGTAGTAGATTATCTTCTAGTATCTATTCTATTAGTAGTGACGGATATATATACAGCAGATCCTCCTCCAGTCTCCATACTGAGATTTTGCTCTGCCTTTGGAGACCTAAGAGATTGACTTCATTATGTGTGTGTTTTGTATTTGTTAGGTGCTCAGTCGTGTCTGACTTTTGTGACCCCATGGACTGTAGCCCACCAGGCTCCTCTGTCCATGGAATTCTCCAGGTAAGAATAGTGAATGGGTAGCTATTTCTTTTCCGGGGCATCTTCCCAACCCAGGGATTGAATCTGGATCTCCTGCATTGTAGGCAGATTGTTTACCTTCTGAGCCACCAGAGAAGCCCTGGGTTCAGTATACTAGCCCACGATTATCTGTGCTTCCCTTTCACATCCTATTGGCACATCACTAGCAAGAAGTTAAATTCCAACGGAGTCTGGTTATGAAGAGAAATGCAAGGAGCAAATCAGAAAACAAAGTAACTATTTGTGACATGATTTTCTCAAAGGCCCTAGACATGACCCTTCAGTACAGTCACTCAGTCATGTCCAACTCTTTGTGACCCCATGGACAGCAGCATGCCAGGTTTCCCTGTCCATTCCCAGAGCATCCCATCAAGTCGGTGATGCTACCCAACCTCTGTCATCCCCTTCTCTCCCCACCTTCAATTTTTCCCAGCATCAGATTCTTTTCCAATGAGTCAGTTCGAATCAGGTGGCCAAAGTATTGGAGCTTCAGCTTCAGCATCAGTCTTTCCAATGAATATTCAGGACTGATTTCCTTTAGGATGGACTGGTTGGATCTCGTTGCAGTCCAAGGGACTCTCAAGAATCTTCTCCAATACCACAGTTCAAAAGCATCAATTCTTTGATGCTCAGCTTTCTTTATAGTCCAGCTCTCACATCCATACATGATATACTGGAAAAACCATAGCTTTGACTAGATGGACATTTGTTGGCAAAGTAATGTCTCTGCTTTTTTAATATTCTGTCACATGCAAGCTTAAAATAAGAAAACAGATCTTAAGAAAAGATCTAGTATAGCAGGGGCCCCAACCCCCAGATCATGGACTGGTAGCAGTCTGTGGCGCAGCCAGAGGTGAGTGGCTGGCAGCAAGCAACGCTTGATCTGTATTTACACCCACTCCAGATCACTTGCATTTCCACCTGAGCTTCACCTCCTGTCAGGTCAGTGGTGGCATTAGATTCTCATAGGAGCACAAACTCTACTCTGAACTTCACATGCAAGCAGTCTAGGTTGTGAGCTCCTAATGAGACTCCTGAAACCATCCTACTACACAGGTCTGTGGAAAAATTGTATTGCACTAAAGTGGTTCCTGGTGCCAAAAAGGTTGGAGACTGCTGTATTACAGGGCTTACAATTGAGGTTACTACCATCTTCAATGATGAAAGTACAGAAATGAGGTCCTTGATCATAAGGAGAGAAAATAATATGTTCTATGTCATCCTTTATGCAATTGAAGATTAATATAGGTGATCTGATTGCTCAGCAGAGGGATAGAAGATGGGGTTGAAGAGGTAAGCCTGGGTTAAAACCTGGAGGGTCATGATAAAAAATATGTGATTTATCTTAATTGTGATGGGGATTTCTGTGGGGAATTTCAGTAGAATGGTGATGTTATCTGATTCATAATCACTTGGAGGTACTACATGGAAAATTCCTCTTAGAAGGAGAGATAGAAATGTGGGGACCAGGTGCAGCATCCCTGGTGTTTAGAAGGTCATAGCTTGCTGTTGGACTGTAGCAGTAGAAAGTAAGAAGTGATGGAGTTTACTATTTATAGTAGTAAATGAATGAATGCAAATTTTGTGTCATTGGGTCATAGGAACTTACTACATACACTTAGGAATACCTCTGATAAGGGTAGTCATGGAGTGCTTAGGTGTTGGGATATCCAAATACTAGCAGTTTCATTCCTTTGAGATCAATTTGGGCTGAGGAGCAAACTCTTTCTGCTTTTCTGCTGAGTTTCCTTCAGGACTAGGAAGAGAAACTTAAAATAAGAAAACAGATCTTAGAGAAAATTTTTGGAATTAGACAAGGAAAACATGGTGAAACATTTAATATCCTGCATTCTGGCTGTTTTTCAGTGACCTCTTTAAAAATTTACAGAAGACATCTGTACAAAAGACCTTTTTACTGCTTCTCCTTGCACAGAAAGTTGGGTAGCAATCTGCAACACACACACACACACACACACACACACACACACAAATTAATTGTTTCTATTTTTTTTTTCTTGCAGTAACAGAAACCTCCAAGTTCAAGTTCAGCTACATCTATCCAGCTACAAACTGTATTTCCCAGCTTCCCTTGGAGACAGGTCTAGATACATGACTACATTCTGGCTCATGGAATATGAAGGTGGGTTATGTGTGCAACCCTACAAGCAATCACAACTCCAGAAAGAAGTTGCTTACCATTCATTTCTTTTTTCTACTCTTGGCTCAAATTGAAACATAGAAATTATGGTGTGAATTCACTGTAATCATATATATAAATACTAACTGAAGACAGGACAAAGCAGCAGGATGGCATCTGCATCCTTGTATGACTTCATAGAGAAACTACTCTGATTGCCCCTCTGTCTGAGGCTGTTGCACTAGAGAGAATAATATGCTTCCACTTTTGCTTGAAGAACTGTATCGTAAGCTCTCTTAAAGCAGCACAGACTATATACTACCTAATACATAATTATTATATATTGCAAGAAATATAATTTAAAATTTAGGCAACTGATTATATTTCTACTATCATTTAAAGAATATTTATCTTTGTAATTTATATGTTTCTACTTTTTCTTAAGTTTATGAATCTTATAATTACAGATGACTTGCAATGCTGGATCACTTTCCCACATCATGTGTGTGATATTGAGGGCTGCATTTGATGCACCCCCAGAATAGAAAAGTATGTGCTTCAAATTACATGTAATTAGAATCAATAAAATACTGAAATTATTACCTTCAGAAGTAACATTCTAAAATATGATTTGTGGAGGTATTGCTGATGAAAATTTGGTTTCTCTGAAATCTTATTAAGAACACTAAAATGTAACTAGTGAATTTATGACCTAATTAATTGTTATGTATCAAATAGAACTTTGGTGCTTAAAAGGGATATAAATATTTTAAAGAGACAGCAGCATGAATTTGTCCTGTAGAATGGTATGGTCTTGCAGAGTGGCAGGCAAAGGCAAATGTCACAGTGGCACCTGGTACAGACACAGAAACAAACTTTATTAGGGAAATTTATAATTAGAGGACCAGTAAGATGAAGCATGTTGTCCCTTTACATTCTTATTTTTCCTTGGAGAGACATACACAGTGAAACTGCAATAGGAAATTGCAAAGAATGCTACTGTATGAATGGGACTCTGTCACCACCATATTCTAACTTTTTATAGGACTGGGTGAAGAAGAGCCTTGCAGATGTTGGGTGAGGGATGGAAAAGTTTGTAGATTAGCTGTCAGCTGTTCAGGGGAAGGTTTCACCCAAAGACTGGAACACTGTTCAAAACTGTTGTTTACACAGCAAACATAAATCTGGATGCTCTGTGGGTGACTGATACCTTTGTAGTCCATTCTAGTCGGGTGAAGGGGAGGTTTTTCTTTTTTAATTTATTTACCTACTTAAGATGATATCTATTCATTCCATATTCTGAAATATGCATATATTAGCACATGTATACATATGCTCTCAACTTCTATCATCTAAACACCAGAATTTTCTTAGTTATTTTTATCCTGGCATTATTAATACCTATTAATATCTTTTTTCCTGAAGTGATTAAAATAAAGATTCTAGATTTATGTCCTGGTTGGTTTAATTTCAATATGATATATATATATACATGTATATATATTTTCCAATAGATTCACATCAGTGTTATATTTCAGTATTGATATTCTTTTTAAAAGCATTTTTACTTATACAAGCTGATTTATAATTCAAATATTTGAATTTGTTAGTTTTCTGCCTGATACCTTTGTTTGATACTCAATAACTTCATCATGACTTTTTTTGGAAAAACACTATTTTTTTCCTAATAAACTCAGCTCTTGTTTACTTTATTTGCATCTTTAAATTGTTTTTTATTGGAGTATAATTGCTTTACAATGTTGTGTCAGTTTCTGCTGTACTGATTGAAGTGAATCAGCCATATGTATGCATAGCCTCCCTCCTTCTTGAACCTCCCTTGCACCACCTCCATCCCACCCTACTAGGTCATCACAGAGCACCAAGCTGAGCTCCCTGTGTTACACAGTAGCTTGCCACTAGCTGTCTATTTACACATGGTAGTATATATATGTCAACCCTATACTCTGTATTTATCTCACCCTCCCCTTCCCCACCTGGGTCAATATGTCCATTTTCTATGTCTGTGTCTCCATTTCTGCCTTACAAACAGGATCATCTGTGTGATTTTTCTATATTCCATACATATGTATTAATATGCGATACTTGCTTTTCTCTTTCTGACTTACTGCAGTCTATAACAGACTCCCGGTTCATCCACATCACTACAAATGACCCAGTTTTGTTCCTTTCTATTGTACCACATCTTTATTCATTCATCTTTAGTTTTTTTTCCATTCATTAGGTCATGGCTGTTGTAAATAGTGCTGCAGTGAATATTGGGGCACATGTGTCTTTTTGAAGTATGGTTTTCTCAGGGCATATGCCCAGTGGTGGGATTGCTAAATCATATGATAGCTCTATTTTTAGTTTTCTAAGGCATCTCCACACTGTTCTCCATAGTGGTTGTATCAATTTGCATTACCACCAGCAGTGCAATGTTTTTCTGCTCTATTTACTGTTTTCTTCTCCATTTACCCTCTTTCTTCTCCATATTTTACATCTCCTATTGATTTTCCCATATCTACTATCTCTCATTATTTTCACTTTTTTGGTTCCTTTTTAGGTATATTCATTTAAACATGCTTTCCTCTGTATAGTGAAAATGGCCCACTCAGGTTTTTTTTTGTTTTGTTTTCCCCTTTGCCCTTCTACTTCTCTTAACATTCTAACGTATTCCAAAAATGTATCTTTATTTGAGTCTCCCAGGTGTCTGCTATTTGAATCAAGGTGAATATGTAATTGTTAAAGACCTTGATAAATATGTATCATCTTTTGGTATACTTTATTAGTTTGGTCCAAACCATATTTTGTGTAGCAAACAACTTTCAGAGAAAGTTTTTTTTAATTGTATCATTTTCCTAGTTGCCTGGTAGATATTCTTTTCTCTTTATATTCATTTTGGTAGCCTTTTCATGGGAAAAATAGAAGCAGCATGAACTTTGTCAATCATATTTTACCAACTATCTCTAATTTAAATTTTTTTCAAAAGTTCTTTAACCTTAGACATAGTCAATAAAGCCAATTAAGACTTAATTCCCATGAAAGAGAATTTATCAGAGTAACTTTATAGAACATAATGATAGATATCCCACAATGCCATATTTAGTTGGCTGGTGGAGAAAGAAAAATTAAGAAATAAAAGAGGAAGCATAGTCTTACCATATAATCAGCTTACCTATAAGTATTTTCCCAGTGATTAAAAATCTAGGTATTTTCCCAATAATTAAAAAATTACATTTATGTAAAAAACCTGCAAGGTGAGTGGATAAACAGACCACAGCACATTTATACAATGCATTAGTATGGAATGATAAAAATATGAGTTATCACGTGATGAAAAGATATGGAGGAAACATATCATTTGGCTCAGACTGAAGAACAATGATTACAATTATATGACATTCTGAAAAAGACAAACTATAGACACAATAAAAAGATAAGTATTTGCTGGGGGTTGGGAGTAGAAAAGGACTGCATAATCGAAGTACAGGAAAATTTGAAGATGGTAAAACTATTCTGTGTGATACTATAATGTTAGATATACGACATTATGCTTGTGTCAAGCATGTAGAACTTTACACCCAAAGAAGAAAACTTAATTTAAAAATATTATTTAGGAGGTCAAGGTTCTGAGGACAGAATTCAGACTGTGACAAAAGATTCTAACTGTATTACAAATGTATGAAATAGCATCCCTGAAGGAGGTGTTGTGAAAAGATTCTATCTGAGATAATTTTGGAAATGAACTGTGTCTATAAGACTGAAGGTAAAAGAAAGCACTGTACTGATAAAGCTGTTAAAGTTATTTCCTCTAGGGGTATGAATTAACAATCCTAATATGGTCTTACATGTGTAATGAAACAGAACAATTAAGCAAATGAATGGAGGAGGGTAATTGCTTATTTTGGAATTGGAGTTTGCAAATAATTGAAGGGAGGAGGCTAGAATGATCCATGCAGTGATGGATTAGAGTTGAAGCCATCAATAAGAACTCATGTTTAATTTAATATAGATATACATGGTGACATAAAAATATTTTAGGTAAAGTTGATTCTTGTTTGACAGGACAATTATGTTCTATAAAGTTACTCTGAACATTGAATTAGCAAATGCTGAACCATCCCCCTTAAAGGAAATATAGGGTGAGATTCCCATAAGCCTCTGGTTACAACATTTTTGTCGAGTCATCAATACATAACCTGTTTTGTGTGTGATTCTGTTTAAAGTCATCTTATTAATATATACTGTTGATTCTTTAGTGTTGAACTCACAGCCAACAACAGTATAATTCATGCCTGAGTGAAGCTTATCTAACAGTAGTGTTTTCATCATAAGGGACATGACAAACTTTTTGGATTGGATTTAGGAACACTAGAAATCACTTTAGTGTGACACTTGAGGATCAGATTAAACAGTGCAGTCTCTAGGTAAAGAAGAAAAATGTGAAAACATTGCATAAATAGACCATAAGAAGGACTTTTTCTTACGTTATGAGAGCTGAAACAAGGAGGCAGAGTGTCCTTGTTTGACCTCAGCTGGGATATGCATGTGACTCAAAGTTTTTACTGTCCTGTGATGTCTATAAATGACTGTGAAAGTGCAATGAGTATTACATTTGGGATTAAAAATAAATTTTAGCAAATAGGAAAATACACAAATAAAGGAGATCTGCTATGGTTTACACACACATGTTAGTGTGCACCACGTGTATTTCTTTGCTCTACCAACTGAAAGAGTCCAAAATAAATGACCCTCCTTAGTAACAAGTAATGTAGTGGCCAGATCTTGGTTTCTTAATACCGTTTCCAATGACAGGAACCAGGGCTTCCCAGGAAAATATTAGCTTCTAGGATTGGAGCAGGAAATATGCAAGATGAGCCTATAGTATCTTGAGATACCAGAAAGTAAGAATGTGGTAAAAAAAAAAAAAAAAAAATACACAGAAGCTAACCAAAAGAGCTTCTAAAGGAGATCAGTCCTGAGTGTTCATTGGAAGGACTGATGCTGAAGCTGAAACTCCAAACTTTGGCCACCTGATTTGAAGAACTGACTCACTTGAAAAGACCCTGATGCTGGGAAAGATTGAAGGCAGGAGGAGAAGGGGATGACAGAGGACGAGATGGTTGGATGGCATCACCGACTGAATGGACGTGAGTTTGGGTAAACTCCGGGAGTTGGTAATGGACAGGGAGGCTTGACATACTGCAGTCCATGGGGTTTCAAAGAGTCAGATACAACTGAGAGACTGAACTGAACTGAACTGAACTGAACCAAAATAGCTTCTAATGGCCAATTCTGGAATGATTTGAGCAATAAAATAAAGTATAAAATAAATTTCTATGAATATATACTGATATAAATAAATATTTGGGTAACTTAATATATGAGAAGAAGAAACAAATCTCCTATCTAGGAGAATTCAAAATTATTTATGTTTATACTCTGCTCTCAAGCAGAGAAAACATAACTCCTCATCTCTTAAATGCAGTTTGTGATTTTTTTTTTCTTCCAAAGAGTATAGCGTGGAAAGGGGAAAAATACAGTTACTTTATAGTGGAGAAATGTGACAATCATTACCTCAGCAACGATCAAGGTCAACATCAACAATGATAAATCATGTGGATTGCTAATACTCTTGATCTGATGTGATGAAAATGGCACTCTATATCTGTGACCTTCCTACCCTAAACCTGTAACTTAAATCTAATCATGAGAAAAACATAAAGTGCAACAGAGAGCCATCTTACAAATTACCTGATCAGTACTCCTTGAAATAGTCAGCATCATTAAAAACAGGAAAAGTCTGATAAAGTGTTATAGCCAAAAAGAACCTAAGGAAGCATGACTACCAAATGTAGTGTGGTATCATGGATATGATCCTGAAACAGAAAAGGGATATTAAGTAAAAATTTTAAATGTAAATAAGTAAGACTTTAGTTAATAGTAGAGTGTCAATATTGATTCTTTAATGATAACAAATATACCATACTAATGAAATGTGTTAATCATAGGAAAAACTGAGTGTTATATATTGGAAACATGCACTATCTTCTTAATTTTTTTGTAAATTTAAAACCATTCTTGTAGAGATAAATTAAAAAAAATTTCCCACACCTTCTAAATACAAGTATTTTTGTCAATTTTTGTCTTGCTTTATATCTTTCAAGTTTTCCTCCCTTTTTCTACCTAACTCTTCAAAGGAGTGCTATTGGTACAGGTGGATGTGAGAAATGCTAGTGTTAAGGGGGAAAAGTCAAAAGAATAGATGAAGGTACTGAAAGTGCATGAACTCTCTACTTAATTGGAATTGACAGTAAAACATGGGCAAATACAATTCTTCCACAACAAAGCCAGGGCTATGACAAACAAAGGGAAAAAAAAAAAAGATTAAAGAGAGATTGTACCAGACAACTGCTGAATCACATCACTTATCTCACTAAAATCAACACACAATGTATATCCAAAGGATGAAATATTTATTTCATTTTTTATTCTTCAAGTAATAAAGGAGTTGATGTATGAAGTAAAATAATCTGTCCATCATGCAGAATGGCAGAAGCTTTTAAATGAATTTGTAGACTATTTTTCTGATGGAATAGAGGAATTAAAGACTTCCCTGGTGGCTTAGAGGGTAAAGCCTCTGTCTGCAATGCAGGAGGCCCAGGTTTGATCCCTGGATCGGGGAATGCCCTGGAGAAGTAAATGGCAACCCACTCTAGTACTCTTGGCTGGAAAATCCCATGGATGGAGGAGTCTGGTAGGCTACAGTCCATGGGGTAGCAAAGAGTTGGACACGACTGAGCGACTTCACTTTCACTTTCTTCCAGGGGAATTAAATATAGTGACTGAAACCAATTCTTTTTGATTGGGAAAGTTGCAGTGACTTTGAACCAAGTGGTGGTTCCACTTGTTAAATTCTCGTTCTTAGAATCTATTAAAAGAAAACACTAAGATTTGATTATATTAAATGAAGCTTTGGGATCAATGGGGGAAAAAAAACTAAAGAAATAGTTGTACAACCATCACCACTATTTATTTCCAATCTTTTTTGTCAACTCAGATAGAAATTCTGTAGCCATTAAGCAGCAACTAACTCCCTTCCCCTTCAATCCCCAGCCCTAGGTCTCCTCTAATCTGCTTTGTGCTTGTATTAAATTGCCTCTCCTAGGTATTTCATGTAAGTGGAATCATGCAATGTTTGTCCTTTACCTGGTTTAGTTCATTAAGCATAATGTTTTCAAATTTCATTCAGGTTGTAGCATATATCAGAACTTCATTTCTTTTCCTGGATGAATATGTTTCCCCTGTATATATGTAACACATTTAATTGCAATTTTTGAAAGCAAAAAATCCTTCTGATTTTGTGAAATATAGAAATACCTTCTGTTGGAGTGAAAGTTAGTGATAAATAATAAAAATACATTGTAAACCCTTTGCTATACTTAAAAAAAAACCTATGGTGGAAATTATATACCAACAAAGTGCAGATTATTAACTACCACTGGATTTTCACTAGTATTTTAATGATGTGCTGACTTTTTAGTTATAGATGCTCTTGAAATATAAAACAAAACACAGTGAAACTAACTAGAACAAGAACAGTTATATATACTTCCTCCCAAAGTTTAAGCTTTCTATGACATGACAAATATTTGTGGAATACACATCACTCTTATGCCTGACAACACTACAAAGCCTTCTATTCAAGATGGATCATAGCATTTCAGAAAGATCTATCATTGTATATAGCTCAGTGTATCAAGTAAATTGAGAGAACGGCAGAGGATACACTTCTTAGGACTGATCATAGATTGTGCTATTGACAGTGCCAGATGTTTTTTACTATCATAATTTGTTACTAAGGAAGTCATTTATTTAAAACAAACAGTTTCAGCCAGGTGTTTGAAGCTTGGAGTATATTTCCCAATGACATAATGTCTGAAAAACTACTTTTGGGCTCCTTATCAGTCTCGCTAATTAATGTGCTGTTGATGTTCAGTCACTAAGTCATGTCCAACCTTTGTGAAGACCCCATGGATTGTAGCCCACCAGGCTCCTCTGTCCATGGGATTCTCCAGGCAAGAATACTGGAGTGTGTTGCCATGCCTTTCTCCAGGGGATATTCTGACCCAGGGATCCAACCAGCATCTCTTATGTCTCCTGCATGGGCAGGTGGGTTCTTTACCTCTGTAAAACTGAAAGTGTTAGTCTCTCAGTCATGTCCAACTCTTTTGAACCCATGGACTGTAGCCCGTCAGGCTCCTCCTTCCATGGGATTCTCCAGGCAAGAATACTGAAGGGGGTTACTATTTCCTTCTCCAGGAGATCGTCCCAACACAGTGGTTGAACCCGGAACTCCTGCTTGGCAGGCAGATTCTTTACCACTGAGCCACCTGGAAGCCCTAAGCTGAGCACCGAAGAATTGATGCTTTTGAACTGTGGTATTGGAGAAGACTCTTGAGAGTCCCTTGGACTGCAAGGAGATCCAACCAGTCCATCCAAAAGGAGATCAGTCCTAGGTATTCATTGGAAGGACTGATGTTGAAGCTGAAGTTCCAATACTTTGGCTACCTGATGTGAAGAGCTGACTCGCTGGAAAAGACCCTGATGCTTGGTAAAATTGAAGGCGGGAGGAGAAGGGGACGACACAGGATGAGATGGTTGGATGGCATCACTGACTCAGTGGAGATGAATTTGAGTAAACTCCAGTAGTTGGTGATGGACAAGGAGGCCTGATATGCTGTGGTCCATATGGTCACAAATAGTTGGACACTACTGAGTGACTGAACTGAACAGTGCTAGGAGGTATAGAGGATAAGAAGACAAATGAGACAGCCTCTAATCTTGAGGAGCTCACAGTTTGAGGAGCACAGAGAGAATAGGATTCCTGGTCTGGAAAACATCATATTTGAGTGTTAAGTAAAATTGTATAAATGGAGACATTAAGTACATTTGTTTGGGGAATCATGGAAACTCCCTGGATCAGACAACAGTAGAGATAGATGTTGAACAGTCTAGGGACTTTGGAAAATCAGAGTCAGGAGTTTGGCTTCTGTGGGCAAGAATGTTATTTGAACAGTTCTATATGAGAGATTTTGAAGGAGGGCATGGCTTTTTGGTTTCTAATTCTGGACAAAGTTAGAGAATTAAAGATGAAAACTAGACAGAGCACACTGTCTCTATCAGTGAATGCACGCTGTCTGGGCAATGTTTATGACTGTGACAGGCCCGTGCAGATTTTGATGAGAAATGAAAGCCAGGCTGAGAATGCCAGAAATTTTTGTCTGTACCTGAACTTGAGTTTAATGGAATTCAATATTGTGAATGAACAGCGGGATAAATATCTACTTTAACAAAACTTTCCTCCCTTTCTCATTAAAAAATTACATAAGTAATTCGTGTTTATTACAGAAAAATTAAAGAATAATAATATAAAGAAAAAAAATTCCAAATCAAAGTTTTAGTGCAATATGTCAATGGAAGGACAGGCATTTAGTCTTCCTTCATTAACCAATAGCAATGTCCATATAAAAATAAGAATATAAAAACTTATTCATCAGCTTTGGGGGAAATGGCAACATATCTCTAAATTTTGGGTAAATTCTCTTAGCAACATTACAGATGAGACTTTTTGTAAGTCTCCAGGCACTAAAGGCAGATCATTTTTTGGAAAAGTAAAGAAGTCAGAGAGTAACACTACAAGTAATCCTAATGTGAAAGGATGAAAATGGAAAGGTAAGGTAGATGAGGGTAAAGGCAAGAGGGAAAGGTAGATGAGGGGAGAGATAGAGACTGCAGTAATGATCAGTAGGCTGGCTGAATACACACCAAAATTTTAGGGCCTTAAAAAAGTTTATTTCTTTCTTATCTAATGATCCTGGGCTATTATTCATATTGAAGGCTATTCTCTATGCTGACTTCCAGGGTAGACTGATGGCTACTCTACCATTTTTAATATGGATTCCAAGGTAAACAGGGGCATGACCATCAGCCAGAAGTGAAGGGTGGAGAGATTTGTTCCTGGGATGTGTTTATGGGCCAGTGGTATGTCTTGGAAGTGGTACACATCACTTTTCCTTATCATCTATTCATTAAAATGATCCTGTGTCCACACCCACCTGCAAGGGAGGCTGAGAATTGCAGTCTAGCTGTGTTGCCCAGAAGATGTGCAATAAATATGGATTATTTTCTTATGTGTTTGCTTCTGTGGTGGACAACTAGCTATCTCCCGCAGAGATCATTTTATTTATGGTATATTTACTATTTAATTATAGTCATAGTTAAGAAAATCTCAGGGTAGACGAATAACTTCTATTTTTATATTGCATAATTTCTTTGCAAGAAATGCATGTTACTAGTAAAATAAAAATGAAAAAAATCAGTGATGTGAAAATCACCCCAAAAGCCATGATGCTGGGCATACCCAATATTGATATGTGTACAGAAGTTCTGTTTATCTATTTATCTGATATTGACCTGTTAAATTTGTCAGTAATTTTAGATTTAGATAAAAATTTTAGTTGTCAACAGTAGAGTCAAACATTGTTATTTTAAATACAAATTGATTTATTTTGACATATCAGCAAGTTCACTGTTTCATTGAGAGCAGTGGACTACCAGATTTTGAAATGATGTTTCTTTTTTATTGGCTATTTTAAAAGATATATTTTATTTATAGCTAGCCATATACTGAATTCTGTTATAAGTTCCAAGAGTTTTTCAGTTTATTTTTGTATGCTTTTCAGAGAGGCAATCATATCTCTAATAATGATGCTATTTAACTGCCGTATAATGAGACTGATAGTTTATGTAAAAATAATTTTTGTTATAACAAAATTACTTCAAGCACAGATTAATAAAGAGGAGAAAATAAAATCACCATTGATTCCATTGTTCAGAATGATCAGATAGCTATGTTATTTCTGTTCATGTACACACAAACTTGCCTGTATACATACACACACATACGTATACACAATTCACAGGTGGCGCTAGTGGTAAAGAATCTGCTTGTCAGTGCAGGAGCCATAAGAGATGTGAGTTCAATCCCTGGGAAGATCCCCCTGGAGAATGAAATGGCAACCCACTCTAGTATTCTTGCCTGGAGAAACCCACAGAAAGAGGAGCCTGGCAGTCTATAGTCCATAGGGTCACAAAGAGTTGGACATGGCTGAAATGACTTAGCATACACACACTCAAATATTTTAAAAACTAGATCATATGACCATTTTGTATATAGTGCTTAATAATAAATCAAAATCATACTATTATGTCAAAGAGCCATGGCATTCATCCCACTGCAAGAATTACTATAATTTAATTTACTCTAGGGAGGCTCTAATTCCAAATATCAACTTATGAGGATGCCTGATTTCACATTTAAACTATCATTCTATTTTATAATTTTTTAAAGTATGAGTTTTTAAAAATTTAATCATCTTCTGGTTTGAAGCTCTTTAAAAGCTGAAATTCTTATTTTACTTAGAGTATTACTAAAAATTTTATTATGGGTCAAAAATATTATTTTAAATCAGCATATGTTTATATTTTGTCATTTAGACTTATTAGCAAGTAAGTATAATTTTTCCCTTTATTTTGAGATTTTTTTGACTTAAAAGCAATATAGTTAAACTGAGTAATAAATTTCATATTCATTCAGGCTCTAGAAGAGTAATGATGCAAAAAAATAATATTAATCAGAATAAGAAGAGATGTCAGGAAAAATTGTTCTGGGATCCTATAGCATATAACATCTGCAGAACTTTGGAAAAATTTTCTATTGTTCTATTAAATTTAATGATATAATATCAATTAATGATTGCTAGAGAATATCAATTATCAATAGAAGTCTACCTTTGTTTTAAAGTTTTTGGATAGTATTTAAGCATTTCTAGTTGTAGGCCAAAGTTCTGATCAAATTGGGTAGTATAGGCTGGTGTTAGTGGCCTTACCCACTGACTTTCCAAGGAGGGGCTCTCATATGCTCTCAGGGACTCCAAAATCCTATCAGTGGAGCTTCTCCTGAAAGCCTTTTTCTAATACTGACAATGTCTCTTTTCCTTATATTACTAGAGGTGTGGTTGCTACCCATATTTTCAAAACCAAACCTTCATACCCATATGGTAAATCTATGTAGAAAAGAGAATGATGAACACAGAAGTCATTCTAGAGGGTGAAAGTGATGTGATTTGGCAGAGACATACAACTTCTAAGGGGCCAATAATGTTCTATCTTTTAATCTTGTTGGTTAGTTGCTGTTTTGTCACTATATGGCATCTAACTCTTTGCTACCCCATGAACAGCAGCAAGCCAGGCTTCCCTGTACTTCACTATCTCCTGAAGTTTGCTCAAACTCATATCCATTGAGTCGGTGATGCCATCCAACCATATCATCCTCTTTTGCCTCCTTCTCCTCCTGCCCTCAGTCTTTCCCAGCATCAGGGTATTTACCAATGAGTCGGCTCTTCACATCAGTGGCCAAAGTATTGGAGCTTCAACTTCAGCATCAGTCCTTCCAGCAGGTATTCAGGGTCGATTTCCTTTATGATTGACTGGTTTGATCTTCTTGCTGTTGAAGGGATTCTCAAGAGTCTTCCCCAGAACCACGATTTGAAAGCATCTGTTCTTCAGTGGTTTCTTTATGGTCCAACTCTCATATACATAGAAAAACCAGAGCTTTGACTACACAGACCTTTGTTGGCAAAGTGATGCGTCTTCTCTTTAATGTGATATTTAGGTTTGTCACAGGCTTCCATGGTGGCTCAGATGGTGAAGAATCCACCTGCAATGCGGGAGACCTGAGCCCAATCCCTGGATTGTGGAGATCCCCTGGAGGAGGGCATGACAACCCCAATCTAGTATTCTTGCCTGGAGAATCCCCATGGAGAGGATTTCTTCCAAGGAGCAAGTGTCTTTTAATTTTGTGGCTGCAGTCACCACCTGCAGTGATTTTGGAGCCCAATAAAATAAAATCTGCCACAGTTTTCCCTTTTTCCCCATCTATTTTCCATGAAGTGATGGGATAGGATGCCATGATCTTAATTTATTTGAAATTTGAATTTTAAGCCAGCTTTATCACTCTCCTCTTTCACCCTCATCAAGAGACTCTCTAGTTCCCCTTAGCTTTCTGTAATTATCAAGGTATCAACTGTAAATCTGAAGTTGTTTGTATTTCTCCCAGCAATCTTGATTCCAGCTTGTGACGCATCCACCCTGGCTTTCCACATGATATACTCTGCATATAAGTTAAATAAGTAGGATGACAATATAGAGTCTTGTCATACTCCTTCCAGAATTTTGAACCAGCCAGTTGTTCCATGTCCAGTTCTAACTGTTGCATATTGGCCTGCATACAGGTTTCCAGGAGACAGGTAAGGGAGTCTGGTATTCACATCTCTTTAAGAATTTTCCATAGTTTGTTGTGATCTACACCACAAAGACTTTAGGTAGTCAATGAAGCAGAAGTAGATTCTTTTTTTGGAATTCCCTTGCCTTTTCTATGATCCAATGGATGTTAGCAATTTGATCTCTGGTTCCTGCCTTTTCTAAATCCAGTTTGTCTGTCTGGAAGTTCTTGGTTCATGTACTGCTGAAACTTAGCTTGAAGGATTTTGAGCATTGGGAATTTCACATTGCTAGCATGTGAAATGGGCACAATTGTATGGTAGTTTGAACATTCATTGGCATTGTCTTTCTTTGGGACTGACCTTTCTTTAAAACCGACCTTTTCTAGTCCTGTGACCACTACTGAGTTTTCCAAATTTGATGGCATGTAGAGTTATTGCTGTTGTTCAGTTGCTAAGTTGCATCCTACTCTTTGCGACCCCATGGACCATAGCCCACCAGGCTCCTCTGTCCATGTGATTTCCCAGGCAAGAATACTGGAATGGGTTTTGATTTCCTTCTCCAGGGGATCTGCCAAACCCGGGGAATAAACCTGTGTCTCTTGCTTGGCAGGTAGATTCCTTACCGCTGAACCACCTGCTAAGCCCTTTTAGTGTATTTTTCTTTTCTTTTCTTTTTTTTTTTTGAGGATAATTGCTTCGAAATACTGTGTTGGGTCAGCCACAGGTATGCCCCCTCTCCTGAACCCTCTCTCCTATCTTCCTCCATATCCCACCTTCTAGGTTGTCACAGAGCACTGAGTTGAGCTCCATGTGTCATACAGCAAAGTCCACTTATTATCTATTTACATATGGTAATATATGTGTTTCCATGCTATTCTCTCAATTCATCCCACCCTCTCCTTCCCCTAACGTGTCCACAAGTCTGTTCTCTATGTCTGTATCTCCATTGCTGCCCTGCAAATAGGTTCATCAGTACCATCTTTCTAGATTTCATATGCCTGTGTTAATATACAATATTTGTCTTCCTCTTTCTGACATTTTTCTCTGTATAAAATAGGCTCTAGGTTCATCTACCTCATTAGTACTGAATCAATTATGTTCTTTTTTTATAGCTGGGTAACATTCCATTGTATATATGTACCACAATTTCTGTATCCATTCATCTGTCAATGGACATCTATGGTTGCTTCCATGTCCTAGCTGTCGCAAAAAGTACTGCCACGAACATTGGGGTACATGTGTCTCTTTCAGTTATGTTTTTTTAGGGTATATGCCCAGTTGTGAGATGGCTGGGTCATAAGGTAGTTTTATTCCTAGTTTTTTAAAGAAATCTCCATACTGTTCTCCATAGTGGCTGTATCAATTTACATTCTCACCAACAGTGAGAGAGGGTTCCCTCTTCACATCCTTTCCAGCACTTATTTTTTGTAGATTTTTTTAATCATGGCCATTTTGACTGGTGTGAGGTCAAAACTATATACCTCATTATAGTTTTGATTTGCATTTCTCTAATAATAAGCAATGTTGAGCATTTTTTCATGTGTTGTTGGCCATTTGTATGTCTTCTTTGGAGAAAATGTCTGTTTAGGTCTCTGATCTTCTGCCACTTTTTTGGGGGGGGTTGTTTGTGTGCTATTGAGTTGCATGAGTTGCTTATATATTTTGGAGATTAATCCTTTGTCAGTTGTTTCATTTGTAATTATTTTCTCCCATTCTGAAGTTTGTCTTTTAATCTTATTTACTATTTCTTTTCTTTGCAAAAGCTTTTAAGTTTAATGAAGTCCTTTTGTTTTTACTTTTGTTTTTATTTCCATTACTGTAGGAGGTGAGTCAGACAGGATCTTGCTGTTCATGACAAAGAGTACACTGCCTATATTTCCTTCTAAGAGATGTATAGTTTCTGGCCCTGAATAGCCAAAGCAATCTTGAAAAAGAAGAATGGAGCTGAAGGAATCAACCTACTTCAGACTATACTACAAAGCTACAGTCATTAACACAGTATATAGACCATCGGAACAAGATAGAAAGTGCAGAGAAAAATCCAAGCACCATAGGCACCTTATCTTTGACAAAAGAGGCAAGAATACAAGATGGAGGAAAAGATATCTTCTTCAACAAGTGGTGCTGGGAAAACTAGACTGTTACATGTAAAAGAATGAAAGTAGAACATTTTCTAACACCATATACAAAAATAAATCCTTTAAGGATTTTACACAGCTGTTTTAAAATAACTTCTCTTAAAAAAATAGCTCTTAGGATTTTAAATATCTCAGCTAGAATTACATCACCTCCACTAGCTTTGTTTGTAGTAATGCTTCCTAAGACCCACTTGACTTCACACTCCAGGATGTCTGCTCTAGGTGAGTGACCACACCATTGTAGTTATCTGGGTCATTAAGACCTTTTTTATATAGTTCTTCTATGTATTCTTGCCACCTCTTCTTAATCTCTTCTGCTTTTTTTTAGGTCCATGCCATTTCTATTCTTTATTGTACCCATCTTTGCATGAAACATACCCTTGGTATCTCCAGTTTTCTTGAAGAGATCTTTAGTCTTTCTCATCCTACTGATTTCCCTCTATTTCTTTGTGTTGTTTACATAAGGGGGCTTCCTTATCTCTCCTTGGTATTCTCTGGAAGTCTGCATTCAGCTGGATATGTGTGTGCTGCATGCTAAGTCACTTCTGTCATGTCTGACTCTTTACATCTCTATGGACTGTAGCCAGCCAGGCTTCGCTATGCATGGGATTCTCCAAGCAAGAATACTGGTGTGGGTTGCTCTGCTCTCCTCCAGGGAATTTTCCCCACTGAAAGAACTGAACCCACGTCTCTTAAATGTCCTGCATTGGCAGGCGAGTTCTTTACTGCTAGCACCACCTGGTACGCCTTCAGTTTGGGTATATCTTTCCATTTCTCCTTTGCATTTTGCTTTTCTTCTTTTATCAGCTATTTGTAAGCCCTCCTCAGACAACCACTTTGCCTTCTTGCATTTCTTTTTCTTTGGGATAGTTTTGGTCACCGCCTCCTATACAGTCTTATGAACCTCTGTCCATAGTTCCTTAGGCACTCTATCATATCAAGTCCCTAGAATCTATTGGTCACCTTCACTATATATTCATAAGAGATTTGATTCAGGTCATACTTGAATGGTCTAGTGGTTGTCTCTACTTTGTTCAATTTAAGCCTGCATTTTGCAATGAGGAACTCATGATATGAACTACAGTCAGCTCCCAGTCTTATTTTTGCTGACTGTATAGAGCTTCTCCATCTTTGGCTGCAAAGAATATTATCAATCTGATTTCAGTGTTGTCCATCAGGTGATGTCCATGTTTAGAGTCGTCTCTTGTCTTGTTGGAAAAGGGTGTTTGCTATGAACAGTATGTTATCTTGGCAAAACTTTGTTAGCCTTTGCCCTGCTTCATTTCGTACTCCAGAGACAAACTTGCCGATTTTCCAGGTTTCTATTGACTTCCTACTTTTGCTTCCAATCTCCTATAATGAAAAGGACATCTTTTCCTAGTGTTAATTCTGAAAGTTTTTGTAGGTCTTTATAGAACTAGTCAACTTCATATTTTTCACCATTAGTGATTGGGGCATAGACTTGGATTACTGTGATGTTGAGTGGTTTGCCTTGGACATGGTTAGTGCTGTGATATTGTTCAGTTCAGTTCAGTTCAGTTCAGTTCATTCGCTCAGTCGTGTCTGACTTTGAGACAGCATGCCAGGCCTCCTTGTCCATCACCAACTCCCGGAGTCCACCCAAACTCATGTCCATCGAGTCAGTGATGCCATCCAGCCATCTCATCCTCTGTTGTCCTCTTCTCCTCCTGTCCTCAATCTTTCCCAGCATCAGGGTCTTTTCCAGTAAGTCAGCTCTCTGCATCAGGTGGCCAAAGTATTGGACTTTCAGCTTCAACATCAGTCTTTCCAATGAACACCCAGGACTGATATCCTTTAGGATGGACTGGTTGGATCTCCTTGCTGTCCAAGGGACTCTCAAGAGTCTTCTCCAACACCACAGTTCAAAAGCATCAATTCTTCTGTGCTCAGCTTTCTTTATAGTCCAACTCTCACATCCATTCATGACTACTGGAAAAACCATAGCCTTGAGTAGATGGTCCTTTTTGGCAAAGTAATATCTCCACTTTTTAATATGCTATCTAGGTTGGTCATAACTTTTCTTCCAAGGAACAAGTGTCTTTTAATTTCATGGCTGCAGTAACCATCTGCAGTGATTTTGGAGCCCCCCAAAATAAAGTCAGCCACTGTTTCCACTGTTTCCCCATCTATTTTCCATGAAGTGATGGGACCAGATGCCATGATCTTTGTTTTCTGAATGTTGAGCTTTAAGCCAGCTTTTTCCACTCTCTTCTTTCACTTTCATCAAAAGGCTGTTTAGTTCTTCTTCACTTTCTGCCATAACGATGATGTCATCTGCATATCTGAGGTTGTTGATATTTCTCCTGGCAATCTTGATTCCAGCTTGTGCTTCCTCCAGCCCAGTGTTTCTCATGATGTACTCTGCATATAAATTAAATAGCAGGGTGACAATACACAGCCTTGATGTACTCCTTTTCCTATTTGGAACGAGTCTGTTTTTCCATGTCCAGTTCTAACTGTTGCTTCCTGACCTGCATATAGGTTTCTCAAGAGGCATGTGATATTATTATTCTTTGAAAATTGCCATACAAATATAGAAATGTGTATCTGTGTGTCTTATTTCAGGCTGCAATAAAAAATACCATAGATTGGGTGACTTAAACAACAACATTTATTTCTCACCATTCTGGAAGCTAGAAAATCTAAGATTAAGCTTCTGGCAGATATGGTGTCTGGTGAAAATTCACTTCCTGATTCACAGGCATCTATTTTGTCTTTGTAACCTCACAGGCAGAGAGCAAGGAGAGCGTTTTTATATTTCTTTTATAAGTCTACTATCCCATTCATAATGGTTCCATCCATATGATCTCATCACTTCCCAAAGGGAATAGTACCATCACATTGAGTATTAGTATTTCAGTTTATGAGTTTTGGGGGGAATACACTCAATGCATAGCAATGATAGGTTAGGCAATACAATTTTTTCAGAATAATTTAGTATTGGCAAATATGCATAAATAGGCCTATTTCTACATTGGTGATGGAATATTATATTGCATAATATTGGACAAAATCACATTGTACAAAAGAGTTGTATTTAAAATAATTAACTAGACTGTGTGGACTGACCACTGAGAATATACTTAGGTATATACCTTAGGAAAACTTCATGTATGTACACAAGAAGATATGCAGATGGCTATTTCCTACAGACTTATTTAAAATGGTAAACTTTGATATCTAAATATTCATCAAAATGGAATAGATAAGTAAAATATAGATAAATTCATTGTATCTCTCAAGTTACAAGAAGAAAGCTGTAGAATCATTTGCCCAATAGATAATATTTGGAGTAACTCTGCAAAGATATTAACCTATATTAAACTTGGAGGTTTACATCTGAAGTTTGCTATATATATCTTGATAAATTTTTGAAGTAAGCAAACAAACAAGGAGGAATTTGTTGGAGGTAAAATTGAACTTACAATAAGACAAGCGTAATTTCAGGAGGAGAAGGGGACAACAGAGGATGAGATGGCTGGATGGCATCACCGACTCAATGGACATGAGTTTGAGTGAACTCCAGGAGTTGCTGATGGACAGGGAGGCCTGGTGTGCTGCAATTTGTGGGGTCACAAAAGTTGGACACGACTGAGCAACTGAACTAAACTGAATTTCAAGTTAAGTTAAAGTCTTTGAAAGTAGACAAACCAATTTGAATTTTGCTCCGAAATTGTGATATTGGCCAAATCTATTCAATTCTAAGACTCATTTATCTTGTACTTCACATGGGGGATATATATTGCAGATGTGTTTCTGAGGTTGGAGAAGAGAAATTACTCAAAGATTTTGATGAATTCTAAAGATTCCAAGTTCGATTTTTATAGTTATTGTTTATTCTTCAACTAAAAACCATTGATTTAATCTCTGCATTGCACAATGCATTCTATGTGAGTCACATTTATAATGACTGATCCAGTAATTACAAAGCATCTAGGAGACTATCTCTGGTGAATAATTGAAATGTATCCTTCTTTTCTTCACAAGTGTCTCAAAGTACCTAGCATGGCTCAACATAATAGCCCTCTGTTTAAAGTCATCCATTTTTTTTCTGTGATGGTGTATACTTTGATGACACAATGCATCAGGATACCCACTATTGGTACCCTCCTGAAACAACAGTCCTGTCTGTAGTCCCTTTTATTATCGTACAGGCAAAGCAGTGTGCAAAATTCAATAACTGTTGAACTAGACACAGTCGTTGCAATACTCTCATTCAGAGCTACTAACACTCACAGATGGATACACTACTGTGATGATGCTGGACTGTGCTTCTCTCAGATGAACTGCAAAGTTGCCTTATTCACTGGAACCAAGAGAGTCGTTCACTGTTATCCCATGTCTACGCTATTAGCTCATACTGCAGAACCAGCCTATGTTTTGGCCTGCAGTGTACAATAACTTGTGTTTTAGATGCAAATTCATGCTATCACTTGGTTGAACAAAGGAAAACAATAGAACAGATATAGCCTATTATCAATCCTTGTACTTAATACAGTATGTTTATGACAATAACTAGTGAACTGAATTTTTAGTTCTATAGAAATGATGTCATAAATATAAAAATTACAACAGACTGATTAGATTGCTTTCAGTTTAGGGAGCTATTTATAGAAGACAATCAGTGACAGCATGATTGGACCACAAAATCCAGTAGTGTGTTTTATACAAAAGACTAATGCAGTTATCATATTTACCCTAGGAATATGGATGTAATTATACCATCTCACCTAACCATATGCTTTAGTGAGAACCCTAAAAAACAGGCTTTACTAAATTTGGTTAAACAAAAATTCTTTCATATGGTGCACATTAATCTATTATGCCTTTTTAGTAAAATGAGCCTTGAAACAGATGGGAATGGTGGTCATTTATGACTTTCTCTTCTGAAATTGCCAATTCTGGAATATTGTCTAGGGATGCTCTTCTTACGAAGTACACCAAATAGCAACCTCCTTGCAGATGATAAAACACAGCAACTCAGTCAGAGCACACTGAGACAAACATACATGTGTTAAGAGATTGTGTAGTAAAAACAAAATTCTTCCAATGAGGAAATTTTCTAATTGTTCTTCTCAGAGTGCTGGGAGCTGTTTGTCAGTGGTAGGAGTGGGCAGCTTTCACCATAGAAAGTCCAGAGTAAAGGGAGTGATATATTGGACTCTATTTATAAACTTTCTTATGAAGGCAGGGCTCCATTATTCAGTAATACCAAACTACACAAAAAGTATTTCAGGTCTGATTAACCTTGTGCCCACTACCCTGTTAAACAAAGTATAAATACGTGGTAATATTTATTGAAATTACAGAAATTTATAAGAAGCAAAATTGCAAAAGAATGATCATATTTTTCTAAAATAAAATGTAAGGGGTAATAGTAATAGGAAGCATTCATAGGGTATTTATTATAAAATAAATACTGATCTAATAATTTTACCTGTATCAACTAATTTATTTATCACAATGAATAATAATGCTATACTCCTAGCAATCCTATAACGATGGCAGTAATCCTATTCTTTTGCAAATTTTAGAGATAAGGAATAGGAGATACAGGAAGTTCAACTGACATCCCAGTGGTCAGAAAGTCCTATGATCAGGACTGGCTCTGCAATCTGTGTTCTTAATTATTGCAACATGTTAAATTCAGGAAGTGGAAGTGGGACATTGTTCTGACATAAACTTTAATATGTCACAGAGGTAAAATAGCATGGTATTGTTTCAGAAATACATACATGATATTGAATAAGGTGAATAGAAACAGATAAAACCTAGGTAGTAATTTAAAATATGAAAAAGATTAAACTTCAAGTTAGTAAGGAAAGTAAAATTAAGCATTAAATTAAATAGGAATGAATATTTATTTGGAAACAAAATTTATTTCAATAGCTACTTCATACTATATAAAATTACTAGTTGATTAGGATATATATATATTTTTAAAGTAATAGAAGAAAATGTAGAAGGATACTTTTAGAATTTAGGGATAGGAAAAACTTATTAAACAAGATGTCAAATTAAGAACCCATAAATAAAAGATTGAAAAAATTCACTACACAAAGCATAAAATTCATATAGACATCATAAACAAAGGTACAGGACAAGCACAGGGTGGAAAAAGCCTTTTTATGTTTGTTTGTTTAAATTCAGAATGGATTATCTATCATAATATACAGGAGGTTTTATGATTCAAAAATAAAATGGCAAAAGAGAAAAAAAAATGGGCAAGTGAAAAATATAGACTTTATGGAAAATAAGTACAAATAACCAATGCATGAATTGAAAATTTTTAAACCTCATCAGTAATCTGCAAAAGTCAAATTAAAACAATAATGATACACATAAGTTGGATAAAATGTAAATAGTTAATGTTCAGGTGAGGAGGGTGAAGGCAAATAGGAGTCTCATATATTGTTAAAGAATATGGTAAATTATTCAAATTTTTGGAGGTGACTTGGTACCATCTACCAGGATTTAAATTTCTTGTATCATTTGATCTAATAATTCTACTATTTCTCTAGAAACATTGGGACAGAGTTATAAAATACAGGCATAATAAAGATTAATAATAGGTTGTTTATAATATTTAAAATTCAAAACTATTTAAATAGTCATCAGTGCCTATAAAATATGACACAATTAAAAGGAATAAAATAAGAATATGTATCCTGACATGGAGAGACTTTCAACATACATTGTTAGGTGAAAGCACCCTGTTGCAGAACAGTGTACTTAATCCCATTTGTGTAAAGCTAAAATAATATATATTCTTGTAAATTAAAATGTAAGTGTATTTTTTGAACCATTACAGAGCAAGTAAGAGACATGAGGCTCCTTTGACCTTAAATACTTCTATCAGTTCAGCTCAGTCATGTCTGACTCTTTGTGACCCCATGAATCATAGCACGCCAGGCCTCCCTGTCCATCACCAACTCCCGGAATTCACTCAAACTCATGTCCATCGAGTCGGTGATGCCATCCAGCCATCTCATCCTCTGTCGTCCCCTTCTCCTCTTACTCCCAATCCTTCCCAGCATCAGGGTCTTTTCCAATGAGTCAACCCTTCGCATGAGGTGGCCAAAGTATTGGACTTTCAGCCTCAGCATCAGTCCTTCCAATGAACACCCAGGACTGATCTCCTTTAGGATGGACTGGTTGGATCTCCTTGCAGTCCAAGGGACTCTCAAGAGTCTTCTCCAACACCACAGTTCAAAAGCATCAATTCTTTGGCGTTCAGCTTTCTTCATAGTCCAACTCTCCCATCTATACATGACCACTGGAAAAACCATAGCCTTGACTAAATGGAACTCTGTTGACAAAGTAATATCTCTGCTTTTTAATATACTGTCTAGGTTGGTCATAACTTTACTCCAAGGAGTAAGCGTCTTTTAATTTCATGGCTGCAGTCACCATCTGCAGTGATTTTGGAGCCCAAAAATGAAGTGTGACACTGTTTCCACTGTTTCCCCATCTATTTCCCATGAAGTGATGGGACCAGATGCCATGATCTTAGTTTTCTGAATGTTGAGCCTTAAGCCAATTTTTCACTCTCCTCTTTCACTTTCATCAAGAGGCTTTTTAGTTCCTCTTCACTTTCTGCCATAAGGGTGGTGTCATCTGCATATCTGAGGTTATTGATATTTCTCCCGGCAATCTTGATTCCAGCTTGTGTTTCTTCCAGCCCAGCGTTTCTCATGATGTACTCTGCATAGAAGTTAAATAAGCAGGGTGACAATATACAGCCTTGACGTACTCCTTTTCCTATTTGGAACAAGTCTGTTGTTCCGTGTCCAGTTCTAACTGTTGCTTCCTGACCTGCATATAGGTTTCTCAAGAGGCAGGTCATACTTCTATAGGACAAGTTAAATTTTACAGAACAAAAACCTGTTCTTACCTCATCTTTTATATGATTTCATATTTAATCCACAGTCTCTATTCAAATTTCATTAATTTCTCACATAATGCCCTGTATAGCCATTTTTTTTTTCTTGGTCCAGGACTCAAACTGGAATACTCATTGCACTCAGTAATCATATTTCTTTAATTTCATTTAATCAGGAAAACTTCTTTGACTTTTGTTAGCATTTATTAATCTTGATATTTTAGAAGAGTATAGGCCAGTGACTTTTGTAGATTCTCCTTCATTTTGGGTTTGTCTAATAGTTTCCTCTTTGGTTCAGGTTATGAATTTTTGGAAAGAATGCCTCTGACCTTATGCTTGATCCTCAGTGCAGCGCTACAAGAAGCACGTATCATTGGTTTGTACCCAACATTAGTGATGCTGACTCTGATCACTGATTTTTCATCTATAGTCAGGTTCTATGGCTTCTTCAGAGGTAAAGAGCTGATACTTCGTGACAGCTTCTTAAGGGAGAGTCTATGACTTTTGTACATATTTGTGAACTCTGGTTCTAGCAGTCACACCATACCTGTATTTAGTATTCACCATATTCGTGAACACTGTATTAGTCCTGGTGCTAGTGGTGAATTTTCTCTAGAGTTATTTTGTAACTGTGGTCTATTTGAATTCAACCATCAATATAAGAAATGTGGAAACTAAGGGCTAACACCTAAAATTTTAGAGATGTTAACTATTTCAGTTCACCCTTTTTCTAACATACTTAAAGTGATTTATTCAGGCACTATTTCTAATGGTACATAGAAGCATATTTAATGTGATTAATCTACTTGTAGGTAATGGCCTGTCACTTGCTGGGTATGTCCCATTGCAGCTGGTTATAAATGAGTGAAAAAAACTTGTTGTTTCTGAAATATGCCTTGAAGGCTCCAATTTCCTATAATTTATTGAGTAATACTTGTTTACCTTATGCCAAAATAAAAGACCAGTTTTGTTAAACCAGTAGGACAGAATAGATGATTAGACAAAAAGTAATAAGTAGACAAAAGTAATAAATTATTTTGTATTTCTGTGAAAAAAATCTAGCTGATTAATTTTTAAACTTTGATACTATATCGATACATTTATAAATATTACCCAAAATACTATAGGTATTTATAGGACTAAGGATCTTTTTAGGTCTTTAGGCCTAACTGAGAAAAGAAACTTGTTATTATCAAGCACAAAAGTAGGTTACATTAAATTTTATTTGAGAAACTACTATCATCTTAGAAGTATGGCTAATTTTGAATCAGTTCCTGTCAATGCTTTAGATGCAGTGAAGTTACTCTGGATTACTAGTGACTATTTTTTTTTCCTTCCATTTCACTAGCACTTTGCTTCCCTTTTCATGATCATGGAAACAGCATGACTGTCTGGTTAAGTTTTTACTTGGAGACAGACCTGGTTTGAATTCTGGCTCTGGCATGTACCAACTGTATATTTTGGGTCACGATGTTTGATCTCTCCGTTTTATTTTCCAAACAAAAACATATATGCATATATTAATACATAACCCAGAATTATTGTGAAAATTGAAAAAGGTAATTCATTCAAAGCACTTGATTAAATGCCTGTTACACAGTAATTGGGTCTCTTTGTGGCTCAGATGGTAAAAAAAATCTGCCTGCTGCCGTGCAAGAGACAAGGATCCCTAGGTCAGAAAGTTTTCCTGGAGAAAGGAATGGCTACCCACTCCAGTATTTTTGCCTAGAAAATTCCATGGACAGTGGACCCTGGCGGGCTACAGTCCATGGTGTTGCAGAGTCAGACACAACTGAGTGAATAACACTTTGTCTTCACAGATTTCTGTAATGCAGGTGTTGCTAGTACTTGCCTCAGTTTTAGAAACAGAATAACAATCAAACTCTTGGAGGAGGTCATTAGCACTAGTTTACCCTCCAGGTGGACCTGGGCAATTGGAAGCTCCTCACCCCTCCCCCACTTCAGTGGTTTCTTTTTGTAATTCAAGTCAGGTAAAATCCATTTTCCTCCCCTTTGCCTGAAGAGAGGACCTGATTGATCTTAGCCTCCTTCTCTGACTTCATCTCCAGCCTCCCTTCTTTGTGGTAAATTCCAGGAACACTGGTCTCTCTGTATTTCAAACAAGATCAGTCAAACCTGTACTTGAGATTTGGCAATTGATTTTCTCTCTGCCTAGAATGCTTTTTTTCACCCCATCTTCATGTGACTGACTACTCTTCAGAGAAGATCTTTGTAATCGCTTTCAAAATCATTAATTTTTTTCCCCATAGACTTGGTTTATTTTTTTAAATAATTTTTTGACGTGGACCATTTTTAAAATCTTTACTGACTTTGCTACAGTATTGCTTCAGTCATATGTTTTGGTTTTTTGGCCACAAGGCATGCTTCCTTCAGTTAAATTCAGTTTAACAGACATATATAGAAAGTCTGTCATATTTTCACCTGGTGCTAGATAGCAGAGACTCTAACATGCAGAGAATCTCATTCCAGTCCTGGAGGATATCTTTAGACTTAACATAACTCTATGGACTGTATATTTTATTGAAGATTACTGAACTCAGTGAATTCTGTTTCCAGTCTCCAGCAAGAGATGAATGTAGTGGGAAAAAAAAAATCTAAATATACCTCTTTCATGAAGTTTCTTTTACAGATGAACCATAAGGCAGTCTTCAGTTCAGTTCAGTCACTCAGTTGTGTCCAAATTTTTGCGACCCCATGGACTGAACCATGCCAGGCTTCCCTGTCCATCAACTCCCAGACCTTACTCAAACTAATGTGCATCTAGTTGGTGATGCCATTCAACCATCCCATCCTCTGTTGTCCCCTTCTCCTACTGCCTTCAATCTTTCCCAACATCAAGGTCTTTTCAAATGAATCAGTTCTTTACATCAGGTGGCCAAAGTACTGGAGTTTCACCTTCAGCATCAGTCCTTCCAATGAATATTCAGGAATGATTTTCTTTAGGATGGACTAGTTGGATCTCCTTACTGTTCAAGGGACTCTCAATAGTCTTCTCCAACACCACAGTTCAAAAGCATCAGTTCTTTGGTGCTCAGCTTTCTTTATATTCCAACTCTCACATCCATACGTGACTACTGGAAAAACCATAGCTTTGACTAGACGGACCTTTGATGGCAAAGTAATGTCTCTGCTTTTGAATATACTGTCTAGGTTGATCATAACTTTTCTCCCGAGGAGCAAGCATCTTTTAATTTCATGGCTATAGTCATCATCTCCAGTGATTTGGGAGCCCCCCAAAATAAAGTCTTTTACTGTTTCCATTGTTTCCCCACCTATTTGCCATGAAGTGACAAAGCCGTGATCTTAGTTTTCTGAATATTGAGTTTTAAGCCAACTTTTCACTCTCTTCTTTATCTTTCATCAAGAGTCTTAACATTCTTCTTAACATTCTTTTATTGATTGGTCCTTCATTATAACAAGTGACTAGATCAGAAATATTGGGAAGGAAGAGAATAAAAAGCTAAGATATTCATAGTGAATATGTTATCTTAGCAGGAAGCCAAACATAAACATATTTTGAAATATAGAAATAATAGATTCTATGCAAAGCAGCATCTTTTATTGCTTAAGAAGTGGGGATAATCTAAGTATGCTTGATGATTCAAGTTTTGTCTACACAACTCCAAATAATAGATTGAATACATATTGCAGTCATGCAGTTATTTCTTAAGGTATAGATTTTAACATTGTGGAAAGCATCAATTTAAATTCCTGACAAAACTGTAAAGACTCTGAAATTAAAACTGGTATGTCTTAGATATCTTCCAGTGTAACAGTGTATGCAGTGTGTGCAGTGTAACAGTGTATGCAGGTCAGGAAGCAACAGTTAGAACTGGACATGGAACAACAGACTCGTTCCAAATAGGAAAAGGAGTATGTCAAGGCTGTATATTGCCACCCTGCTTATTTAACTTCCATGCAGCGTACATCATGGGAAACACTGGGCTGGATGAAGCACAAGCAGGGATCAAGATTACCAGGAGAAATATCAATAACCTCAGATATGCAGATGACACCACCCTTATGGCAGAAAGCAAAGAAGAGCTAAAGAGCCTCTTGATGAAAGTGAAAGAGGAGAGTGAAAAAACTGGTAAAACTCAACATTCAGAAAACTAAGATCATGGCATCTGGTTCCATTACTTCATAGCAAATAGATGGGGAAACAGTAGAAACAGTGGCTGACTTTATTTTTTTCGGCTCCAAAATCACTGCAGATAGTGACTGCAGCCATGAAATTAAAAGACACTTGTTCCTTGGAAGGAAAATTATGACCAACCTAGACAGCATGTTAAAAAGCAGAGACATTACTTTGCCAACAAAGGTCCATCTAGTCAAAGCTATGGTTTTTCCGGTGGTCATGTATAGATGTGAGAGTTGGACTATAAAGAAGCTGAGCGCCGAAGAATTGATGCTTTTGAACTGTGGTGTTGGAGAGACTCTTGAGAGTCCCTTGGACTGCAAGGAGATCCAACCAGTCCATCCTAAAGGAGATCAGTCCTGGATGTTCATTGGAAGGATCCTGGAGATGAAACTCCAGTACTTTGGCCACCTGATATGAAGAACTGACTCATTGGAAAAGACTCTGATGCTGGGAAAGATTGAAGGCAAGAGAAAAAGGCGATGACGGAAGATGAGATGGTTAGATTGCATCACCGACTCAATGGATATGAGTTTGAGTGAACTCCGGGAGTTGGTGCTGGACAGGGAGGCCTGGTATGCTGCAGTCCATGGGGTTGCAAAGAGTCAGACGTGACTGAGCAACTGAACTGAACTGAACAGATCACTTTGCAACCTACATAGTGTTACCAGATTTTCCAAGATCCCATTATTAGATAATGATAGAATTTTAGCTAGAACTCAAACACTGACATTGTTTATTTTTTAAAAGTTTTAATGTATTCGTTTTACTATTTCTAGGTCTTTTATTTCATTTGTATTTTTACTACCCTATAGGCATCCCCTGTGGGAAATATGATAAAACTCTTTAAAAGGAAGTTATTGACATTAATGAGAAATGTGTCTGACAGATATTAGTAGATATTTAATGGCTAGTTTTTTCTTTAAATCTCTTATTTGATTCCAAATGTATATATTCCAAGCAACCTTGAAAGAGCTTAATATTTTTTATTTCTTATAACATAATGAATGTGCCAATAATGACAATTCATAGGAACAAAAACACAATACTTTCTCCAAATTCCTATTTTCCACTCCAAACTTCAGAATCAAAGTTGCTCTATATTTTTTTTAAATTCCTATTTTCCACTCCAAACTTCAGAATCAGAGTTGCTCTATATTTTTCTTGATGAACCAGAAATAATTTTATGGCTAATTTTTTCCATCCCATTGCATTAGGAAGGGAAAGACTGATGCTACTTCCTTGATTTATTCAATATCAAAGCTACTTTTTTTTTTTTTTTAGTTCTAGATGCAACTCAGAAATATAAGAATTAAAGAGTATTATTCAACTCTGATACCACACAGTTCAAACCAAAGAGAGGGATACTTGTAGGTGAAAAGTGAGGATATTAGCATTGCATACCTGAAGTGTAGACTCCTCTCATTAACGTTCCATCAGATATGCAGATAACACCACCCTTACAGCAGAAAGTGAAGAGGAAGTCAAAAGCCTCTTGTTGAAAGTGAAAGAGAAGAGTGAAAAAGTTGGCTTAAAGCTCAACATTCAGAAAACGAAGATCATGGCATCTGGTCCCATCACTTCATGGGAAATAGATGGCGAAACAGTGGAAACAGTGTCAGACTTCATACTTTTGGGCTCCAAAGTCACTGCAGATGGTGACTGCAGCCATGAAATTAAAAGATGCTTACTCCTTGGAAGGAGGATTATGACCAGCCTAAATAGCATATTAAAAAGTAGAGACATTTCTTTGCCAACAAAGGTCCATCTAGTCAAGGCTATGGTTTTTCCTGTGGTCATGTATGGATGTGAGAGTTGGACTGTGAACAAAGCTGAGCGCTGAAGTAAATGCTTTTGAACTGTGGTGTTGGGAAGACTCTTGAGAGTCCCTTGGACTGCAAGGAGATCCAACCAGTCCATTCTAAAGGAGATCAGTCCTGAGCGTTCATTGTAAGGACTGATGTTGAAGTTGAAACTCCAGTACTTTGGCCACCTCATGCGAAGAGTTGACTCATTGGAAAAGACTGTGATGCTGGGAGGGATTGGGGGCAGGAGGAGAAGGGGACGACAGAGGATGAGATGGCTGGATGGCATCACTGACTCGATAGACATGAGTTTGAGTAAACTCCAGGAGTTGGTGATGGACAGGGAGGCCTGGCATTCTGTGATTCATGGGGTCGCAAAGAGTCAGACATGACTGAGGGACTGAGATGAACTGAACTGAACCAATTTAATAAATGAGGAGAGAAAGTAGAGGCAAGAAAGCATGCTTGCTTAGGGACAGCAAAGAACAAAGTCAGAGAGAGAGAGAAGTCTGTGGTTCCCTGGTTTCAATTCAGTGATTCTTCCTTGAATAGGAATGAGAGAAAACTTTCCTCAGGAGCTCCAGGCAGGGTTGCGTTCACTTTTGTGCTCAACAAGCCAGCAAGGGTATCACAGATGTGCTGAGGTGAGAAGATACCAATAGGAGGTGAAGGATCTGCATCACATGTCAGATTCCAAATCGGTTCTCCACTTTTTAACTTCTTTTCTGATATACACTTCAGACACCAGTGGATAAAGATTTCCATTGATTTCCAGTTTCTTTTCTCTTTCTTTCTGCTTTTAAAGAACCTATTATATACATAGCAAAATTTACCATTTTAACGACTTCTAAGTGTACATTTCTGTAACATTAAGTACCTTCACATTGTGTCACAACCACCATCCAGCTCAACTTTTTCATATTTCCTAACTGGAACTCTGTATCCATACAGTTTCTCTATTCACCCCTTCTCCCAGCCTCTGGCAATAGTCTTTCTATTTTATCCCCATTTTCAATAACACTTAGTGTTATCAGACTTCTTAAGTTTTGCCTATCTAGTTCATGCTAAATATTATTTCATTGTTATCTTCTGTTTTTTTTTTAGTATGATTGAACAACATTCTATAAGTACATTGGCAGTTTTTTTCATTTTTGTGAAATAACTAATTTAATGTATCAATATATGTATGCTTTATTGAGAATGTAATATAGGCATATAATTCATGTATGATATAATTCATCTATTAAAAATGTACAATTCAATGATCATGATTTTATTCAGAGTTATACACTTATCATTATAGTCAATTTTAGATCATTTTGATCACTGTAAAAGAAATATACTCATTAGCAAAAGCTCCAAAGTTCTTCACCCTTCCCCAGCCCTGAACAACTACTAATCTATATTCTGTCTCTAAAGAGCTTGCTGTTCTGGATATTTCATATAAATACAGTCATAAAATATCTGTGTTTTTTTTTTTTTTGTAATTGGTTTCTGAGATTTACTGTAATGTTTTCAAGGTCCAACCATATAGTTCTGTATATCAGTATATCATTCTTTTTTGGGGGCAGAATATTCCATTGGATGGACATGCCGCATGTTGTTTATCATTGTCAACACTCATTATTTGCCTTTAAAACTATGTCCACTAGTATTTCATCAAGGTTTTGATTTGACTTATCCTACTTATTGATGATGCTGAATTTTGAATAGAAGTATTTTATTTAGTAGGTGATAGTAGCAAAAGTAAGGGAGTAGAAAAGTAAGACAGAGACAGGAAGAAATGTAATGAAGGACACATTGTCAGGCAGGTAGATACTGGGCAACTGGATTTACATTATTTTGTCATCAAACCTTTTTTTTTCAATATTTTGACACTATAAATTAATCGTCATCACATATAGATTTTTCAAAGTATATACCTAACTGACTGACAGTTTGGGTTTGATTTTCTTGTTTAACCACCTTATTCTTCTTTCTGGGGTCATTTTCATTCTCCCTAAATATAGTCTTTAGAATTTCTGTTATTGAAAAATCCTTGGCAAAAACACTCAACATTTATTCATGTAAAAATTGTTTATTTCATCCTTGTCCTTGAAAATACTTTTATTGAGTACGTAATTTTAGGTAGACAGTTATTTTCTCACAGTAGTTCAAAAATATTTTACTATTTTCTTCCTTTCATTGTGGCTTTTGACAAGTCTGTTATCAAAATAATTGACTCATGAGTAATCTATCTTTTTTCACTGCTATTTTTATTATCCTTTCTTCCTTTGACTTTTCCTTCCACTTTCTTTGTCGTTAAAAAAAGAATTTTAAAAATTGCTGACTGCTATTAGTGGACACCTATAATGTTCTAGGTACTATGCTAATATAGGTAATTCTTTCATATCACTAATTTTCTTGACATCCCTATGATTACTATTAGTAGGCTAATTCTACAAATAGGAGATTAGGCACAAAATGTTAAATTCTCAAGGCTGTGGAGCTAGAAAGTGCTAGAACAAGCCTTGTACCTGAGTCTTTCTGATTGCAGAAGCTGCACTCATAGCAGATTTGCTCTCTTGTGAATTTTTAGCCCTGCCCTTTCATGCACTCCTTTTGAACCTCATCTGAGCTTAAAATAGAATCAGTACTTCTGATGATGATTTATGTGTGATTCAGCTAACATCTCCTGCAAAGCTAACATGAGTTACTTTAAAAACTAAACTCTTTAGAAATAGATGGAAACTCTCATGGGAATATGTTGTCAAAAATCTACAACTAGGATTTTGCAACTATTTTAGCAATTTTATTTTGAAAACGTGGGAAATTTATTTCTAAAAGCCATTGTCATCTATTTGCTAATTTCCCTACATTTATTTGACAGTATTTTTGCACTTTACAAAGATACTCAAATGAAAATGCTCTTTTTAGCTTAAATTTTTTATTTAAGCATGAAGTGGCTCTATATATTCATTCATTGTCACAATATTTTGTATTATTGAATAATTATTTATGTGACTTTAACATCCAATTTTATTTTATTTTTAAATAATTTACAGAAGTTCATTACATTTATATTTAATACATGCATGATGGCTCTTTAGAATACATTAAATTCAACAGTGAGGATCACCAATTCTATGCTTAAATTGTTACTTCTGATTTTGGCTACATAGTACAAGTATTTTTCCTGAAAATAGCAACTTATTTGATTAACTTAAAAAATAAAATATAAAAGAAATGCAGTAATCTGTATTCCTTATGCACAAAGCCCAAAATTTATATCCTATCTAGTAAAAGCAAAGAATGTACTCATCTTAGTAAAATAAAACATTTAAATTTAAAGTTAGAACACTAGTTACCCAAAAGTAAGATTAACCAAAGACTAGTTATTTTGTTTATATTGTTTAGGTGCTTGCTTCCAAAACTCCTATACTCAGACTATAATTAGACTTTTGTAATAAGATATAATTCCAATGTTGAAACCCATTGATCTTCTTATCCTTCAAATCTTGAACTTCAACTTCAGTTCAACCAAGTTATATTCTAGGAGTTTTGAAGTGATACAATTAACTCTCTGGAAAAATCTATTATTGGTATCATTAAATACTCAATGGTCACACTTAGTTAAATTATTATCATAGCCACAGTTCCATACCTGGATATCTATCTACCTAAAACGTTTGTAGTAACTAAGCATTAATCATTATGACTTTTGTTCATCGCAAACTCTAAAGCACTGAAAAAGTTTTTTTAGAAAGTGTTCTAAATTCTGCATCTATTATCTGCACTCACTGACTTTGTTTGTCTCTTGACTGGACTATTGCCACAGCTTCCTAATTAGTCTCCCTGCATGGGTCTTTCTACTACAACCCATCTAACAATGCAGGATCCTAAAATATCTTCATAATAATCCTAAATTTAAAGATCTTTAATGGCTCCTTTGCCTCCTTGTTAAGGTTATAATCATTTTGTCTTTGCAATCTCACCTCAGCATAACTCCCCATAGAACTCTGGACCTCTTTATATATTCCTTCAAAGTATCCAGCAGTGAGAGCAAATTAAACATTTTCCATCTTCTACATATATCACGACTCTTGTCTTTTCACATTCTGTCTCTTTTTGTGTGTATCATCATCTTCTTTACTTGACCAATTTTTACATATCTTTCAAGAACTAGCTCAAAGTTTACTATCTTAGTGATACCTCTGGACACTTGCAACTGGTACACATATTCATCAATAAACATGCCCTATTTTGTAGCAATTATACACTGACATATATGTCTCTCCCACAAGGATGTGAGTGCTTTGAGGATGGAAGCCATGTCATATTCATCTTTGTATCCTTTGTATCAAATGGTTATGAATAAGTTAAATAATGAAGAATGACTGGAGTATCTTTATCATAGTTTTTGTTAGATAGGAATATATAGTAGCTACTCTGATCCTTTATGTCTAACAGTGATGACATTTGGATACATTGTTGGCATTAAAATTGTATTATTTAGAGAAGTGTCAAAGGTATAGACTGGCTTAGGTGTTCTCTACAGTGATCCCTGACATCCTGACTTTCTCCTATGACTGTACATATTTAACTTTAATAACTTAAAAATGTTATGGTCTGTTTTACCTTCTAGACTGTAAACTGTTTGTAAGAGCAGTCATCATGTCTATGTAGCTCATCAATGTATCTGTAGGACTCTGCACAGTGTCTGACAATCAATTGATTTTATTGAACTAGTTTATCAATTAGTTAATGAGTTGATGGGCAGTGAACCCAGAGTTACAAGTGTACGTTCCATTTTCTATCTCAATCATTTTCTAGTTCTTATGATGCCACTTTTAGATTCTCCAAATTCATATTACCTCATGTATAAAATGAGGCACAAATACCTGCCTGCTTAGATTACAAGGTCTACAAAGATCAGGGGAGAAAAGAGGTATGATCAACCTAAAAACTTGGAAAAGATGAACAAATATGAAGCATTGTTAGTCTTGTAAGGAACAACAAGGCACTATCAGAGAGTTCAGCAAAAATTAGGCTGGTGCCTTTTGTGTGTGTATGTAATAATAAAACATTCTTCTCTTTACAGCAGAACCTCTTGATTTACAAATTTTAGCAACTGAGCTTTAGTAATGATAACCATTCTTTTCTCTTCAGTATGATTTCTAACAAATTGAAAAAAACTGTAAAGAAACTAATTGTTGTAAATTGAATGTATCCCTTCCAAATTCACATGCGGAAATCCCAGTCCCCACCGTGATAGTATAAGGAGTTGGGGTCTTTGGGAGATCATGAGTTTGGAACCTCCAGGAAAGGGATTAATGTCCTTATAAAAGAGACCTCAGAGGGTTCTCTCACTCCTTTCATCATATGAAGATATAACAAGAAGATGATAATCTATGAACCAGAAAGCAGCTGGCACCAGACACCAAATCTGCCTGCACTTTGTTCTTGGACTTTCCAGCCTCCAGAATGGTGAGAAACAAATGTTTGTTGTTTAAACCGCCCAGTCTATGGTATTTTTGTTGTATCAGCATGAATGGACTAATACACTAAGATACTGAAATATGAGTTTTATTATTGATAAACCTGAATTGGAAAATATGGCACAGAGCCACAGCCAAAACTAGCCTTTCGTAATTCTTCAATTGCCCAAGTAACATGCCTCCAAGAGTACCTTAATAAATGTACACACGTAAGCAGAAAAAGCCTAATTTCTGAGGGTAAGTTGCTGTAAGAGAGATCTCATGTATGATTCATGAGTAAGAACCCAGTTTCTTCTCCCAACCTCACCTATTACTCTCTGAGCAGTAGATTTGGGTAAGAATAGTCTAGACTTAAAAAAAAAAAAAAAGAAGACAAAAAAAACTGTATTTTCCTTCTGGGAGTGGAGAGAAAATTCACATAGGGAAACATGAAAAATAAGGACTTCTTCAATAATCCTGCCAAGCTGTTTGCTCTTATAAGTGGACATCCTGATCCCACTTTCAGTAGCCCTCACACTAAATATCACTCATTGATCCCTTGTGCAGTTTCTGGAAGCCACTATTGAATAGTTGATATTTTTACACAAAAGGCTTTGATATTAAGGAAAATGTATTAAAGAAAGTAAATGTAAGTTCTCGTTTTACCTCAAGTTGAAAATTCCTTATTCTAATTTCTAGTTCAAATAGTACCCAGCTATGTAGTTTGCTGGGAGAAGGCAATGGCAACCCATTCCAGTACTCTTGCCTGGAAAATCCCATGGACAGAAGAGCCTGGTAGGCTGTACTCCATGGGGTCGCTAAGAGTCGGCATGACTAAGCAGCTTCACTTTCACTTTTCGCTTTCATGCATTGGAGAAGGAAATGGCAACCCACTCCAGTACTCTTGCCTGGAGAATCCCAGGGACGGGGGAGCCTGGTGGGCTGCCGTCTATGGGGTTGCACAGAGTCAGACACGACTGAAGCGACTTAGCAGCAGCAGCAGCAGCATGTGGTTCACTCTGGATTGAATATGTGTTTCCCCTGCAGATTTATGTGTTGAGGCGTTACCCCTTGTAGTGATGGTATCTGGATGTAGGGCTTTTGGGAAGTACTTAGATGAGCTCATGAGACTGGGGTTGTCATGGTGTGGGATCAGTTCCCTCGTAAGAGGAGACACCAGAGATTTTGTCATGTGCTTTCTGTGCCATGTGAGCACACTATGAAAACATGGTTATCTATAAACCAGGAAGAGAGGCCTTTCTAGAACCTGGTCATGCTGGCTCTCTTATTTTAGAATTCTAGCCTCCAAACTATTAAAAGATAAATTTCTGTTGTCTATTCCACCCAGTCCATAATATTTTTCTATGGCAAACAGATCAGACGAATACCTAGTCCGGAATAGTTCTCCAGACATTTTGTAGAGATATTTTGATAACATCCATTACCTTGATATTGAACCAATGTTTCATAAAATGATCTGAAGTTAAAAATTACAATATCCTTCTCATAGTCAAATATCCAGGAAGAAATTAAAATCCAAAACTGTAATCCTTTTATTATTGTTAGTGTTTAAGATATTGAAAGTTTAACATTGTTAAAACCTAATGTTGGGTAAGAGACCAGTTTTTTCCTAGCCAACATTTAGTCTGGGATAGGGGTCTTTTCAGATTCTCTGTGTAGAGCAAGTGTAGATGGCAATCAGTCTCTCCAGAGGATCTCATATATTGCACTTCTTCATAGAGCATATAATACTATCATAAACCTGGGTCTGCATATAGTAAAGTTAGGAAAAGTTAATCTTAGATCTCAGAGAAGTTATCACAGGAAAGATGATGTTCCTAGACTCTGGTTAAGGTAAAAGCAGCATATGAAGAAAGGAAAGTAGATAGACATAATATTTCTTTCATCCTCATCATAATACTGGTCGATTTGTCCTAGGTTTGTAGAATCTATGATCTGTGAGATCAAATTGACTGGGGGAAAGTATGACTATAGAGTTGTGCTAGTTTCCTATTGGTGTTGTAACAATTTACCAAAATTTTCATGTTTTAAAACAACATAAACTTTTCTCTTATCCTTCTGGAGATCATATTCTGAGTCAGCAGGAGTATTGTTTTGGAACATTCTAGGAGAGAACTTGTGGAGAAGGCAATGGCACCCCACTCCTGTACTCTTGCCTGGAAATTCCCATGGACGGAGGAGCCTGGTAGGCTGCAGTCCATGGGGTTGCTGAGGGTTGGACATGATGGAGTGACTTCACTTTCACTTTTCACTTTCATGCATTGGAGAAGGAAATGGCAACCCACTCCAGTGTTCTTGCCTGGAGAATCGCAGGGATGGGGGAGCCTGGTGGGCTGCCGTCTATGGGGTCACACAGAGTTGGACATGACCGAAGTGACTTAGCAGCAGCAGCAGGAGAGAACTTGCTCTTGCCTTTTCCAGGTTTAAGAGGCTACTGCACTGCTTGACTCAACTGCATTCCTTTAACATCTGCTTTTCTATCATTCTCTGAGTCTGATCCTCCTTCCCCCCTCTTATGAGGATCTTATTATGGGCCTATCCAGATACATCCAGGAAATTTTTCCCATCTGAAGATGCTTAACTTAATCTCATCTGAAAAGTCCATCTGCCCCACAAAGTAAGGTATTCTGAGATTTTTGAGATTAGGACATGAACCGCTTTGTGGAGCCACTACTCTGCCTATCATTTGAGAAGACAAAGGCTGCTAATACATCCTAATCTTTCATTAAGTGGTATTTGAAACATACCTATCGTCCAAAGAAATTAGAATTTTGTCCCCAGGGCATCTATTATTGTGAAGCCTTATTTCATACTCCCTTCTAAAATCATCTTCTTAATTCCTTCCTACTTTAAACTTTGTGTCTCTGATGCAGACCAATATTAAATTGACCGGGAACACAGGGTGCACACTATCTCATGAGTACTACCCATCAGCAGAGTGTTACCCTTGCTTTCTCTAAATTCCCAACATCCGTATTCCATCTCTTTTTCAGCTAGCTATAAATGTACCTTTCAATAGATTATCCATAATTTTCACATTTGCATCATGTGGGAAATCATCAGCAATATACTCATGAGCCAAAGCTGCAGCTGCTATACCTAAAGCTTATGCTCACATGTGTCTAGTGAGGATTTATATTTCTGCCATGTATTCGTCATTAGAAATTTTTTTTTACTCATTACTTTTAATATTTTCCAGGTCTTATATAATTTTTATTATTTCAATGGTAGGGTGTTATATCCACTTATTATTACCATATTCCTTCCTGCTAAACTGGACTATGACTCTAGTGTACATTTCTGATTTGGTCTCCAAATATTTTCAAGATGACTCATGAAATTCTTAAGTGGTTTAGCCAGCATCTCAACTTTCCAGTAAGGCTAGAAATCTTTCTTGATTTTGACAGTCTTTTTTTCCCCCTTGCATTATCTTTGTTTGTGTACCCAGACTTTTTTTTTTTCTTAAAAGTATTCCATTAGGTTTTATGTTATGAAGTCTCTAGCAGTAATAGATAAAGGTAATGAATTCTAGTTCTCTATAAAACTTCAGTCCATTGAAATAAATCTTGTTGACCTTCACCTTCTTGAAACGGATGCTACCACTAGAAGGGCTTTCTCATGATATCAGTGTTGCAAGAAATCAATAAAACTTAAGCAGATTTTATTGAAATATTTGTGTAGCAAATGTAAAACAATTTACTCTTTGGACTTTTAAGCTCTCATTTCAGTTGTTACCTCATATAACTGCATCATTTTAAGAAACCTTCAGGGTGAACCATTTACTGTAATCTATTAATCATAGTTCTCTGTGACAAGATGATTAATATATAGCTGCTTTATCAAAATCATTGGTTTAACCTCCATATAGGCTATATATCATGATCATAGCTAGGTGTTGGGAAAATATTTATTATTGACTATAAGAGGTCTTTGGAAAGTGAATATAAAAGGATAAGTGCAATTACATCACTGCTATAGGAAAATAATAATTGAAAACATATTTTACACCTGGGCCTCATTACAATAAATTTGTTAATAAAAATAAATCAAAACAGACTATCTTATCAATGTTCTCCATTTATGATTCTGTATAAATGATGCAAAGAGTCATAAGAACAAAGATAAGGAAATAAATTTTCCAGGTAAACTTAAGTAAATATGTATGAGAAGTTTTTGGTAGGTTATTTATTTCCCTAATATACATTTTCAATCATCATGAATAGAATTATATTAATTCCAATAGCTAACGTTAAAAACTTCAAAGACATTCCTGTCAAGATGATTCTGGGAGTTCAAACATGAATCAACCACCTGCAACCCCAAAGAAATAGCAATGATAGAAATATATGTTAAAATGCATTTGAAAGGCAGAGTTGGGTATAAGAGCAAGCTATACATCTCCAAGGGCAATGCATTAACATGAGACACAATTAACATAAAAAGAATAGTAGCCAACAGTTAACTCTGTATGCTTGCCAGGCTTTTGCAAATGGACCCATGAAAAGGTGGTCTGGAACTTTTTTTTTCCTTCTGGATAATTAAATGGAAAATAGGGCACACATGTCAGGGGACCAGAGCCAGACTGAAGTTTCCATTCTTCTAGCTCTCCTGGGAAAGGATGCTGAAAGGAGTTGAAATTGTTGCCAGGTCTGAGGTTTGAACTTCTACCTGAAGAAGCTGAAGAAACTAAAGAGAGCTGTTCAAATAGACCTAAGCCAAAATGGTAAATATACCAGATTAAAATTTCAGTCTTAAGGGCTGAGAGTCATAATAAAAACCGTTACTAAGGAGAGGTCTCCAGGAGGCTAGATAGGGGCTACAAAAATGCTTGATGAGGAGGGGATAATTGTCACTCAAGATGAGATTAAAAAAAATAAAGTTCTAAAGTACAAGAAGAAAAATAAAAATAATATATGAAGTATAAGATACAAATAATGGAGCAATCTTAAAGGATTCGAAAAGGAAAATTCCTTTGTACAATCCTGATGAGAATGTAAAATGGTACCATTAGCTTGAAAAACTGGCAGTTGATAAGCTTAAAGAAATTAAACATTTATACTCTTATGACCCAGATATTCCATTTCTACATATTTATTGAAGATTAATAAAAATATATGTTCAATAAAGTCATATAAGAATGTCTTCAGATGTATTTATAATAGTCCCAAACTGGAAAAAGCCACAGGGGAGAATGTGTAAGCACATTGCGTTTAACTCTTACTATAAAATAGTACTGTGTCAGACATCCGTGTTGTAAACTTCCATAAGGGCCACATGGCAAGGAACTACAGTTGGCTTCTGGGAACTGAAAGGAGTCATGGGCAATAGCTGGTAGGCAACTGGGGACCTTCATGCCTACAACCACAAAGGAATTAATGCTGCCAGAACCAGTCAGCTTGGAAGATGTCCATCTCTTGGTGAGAAGTGCATTCATGCTCCACAGTTTGATATCAACCTAGTAAGACCCTGGTCAGAGGATTCTGTCACACTGTGCTCTATGCTCAGTTATCTGACATCCAGAAACTATGAGATAATAAACTTGTGCTATTTAAAGTCACAAAGTTTGTGAGTTATACAGCATTATGAAATTAATATAGTGAGAAATCTTGTATGTGCTATTCCTTTCTACACTGAAGATTCTAGCCTGGGACTGCCTAATAAACTTCCTGTGATGATGGTTATATTCTATTTCTGTGTTGTATGACATGGCAGCCAATAACCACATATGGCTATGAAATACTTGAAATGTTGTTATAGCAATTGAGCAACTAAGTAGTTAATTTTATTTAAACTTAATTGACTAAATTTAAATAGCCATACATGGGTGGTGACTAAATATAGTGGACAATGCAATTGTAGCCAATGAAATTAATAAATAAAAATATGTAGGAAGAGGGTTCAGGATTGGGAACTCATATACACCCGTGGCATCCATGTAAATGTATGGCAAAACCAATACAGTATTGTAAAGTAAAAATAAATAAATAAATAAAATAAAAATAAAGAGCACACACACAAAAAAAGTCCCAATGGGGAGGAAGGAAGGAATAACATAAAACAAGATTGATAAAATGTTGATTATGATGTTGAAGATGGCTCTTGGGTTCACAGAGGTTCATCATTCTATTTTTATGTATGTTTCAATATAGTCATAATATAAAGTTCTTAAATAACAAAAAAATAATAATTCTAGTGGAAGAGACAGAAGTGTAATTAAATAAATTTTACTCAGTTGAAAAAAATATGTCTAAGTAATAACTCTTATAAATTTTGCACATTTTCATAGTAATTGGATTGCTTACATAGATCTTAAAAACAACAGATGCAAATTATTAGAACCTCTAAGGGCATTCTATGATATGAGGTGTATAAGAAGGAAAGTAAAAAAATCAATGGTGTTTCTATTCACCAGTGGAAACCAAACCGAAGTTGAAATTTTAAAGAGATCCAGTTACAAATAGCAGCTAAAGTTATAATCTATATATATAAAAGGAACCTTTTTGGTAGGGTATTGTAAAAAGTTTATGATGACTATGGAGTCAGAACTAAATAAACTGTGAGATATGTTTTCATAAACAGGAAGAGGGTACCACAAATATGTCACATCTCCCAAAAATCAGTTCACAATTTCAGCGTAATCCAGTTAAATTCCCAGCAAGCTTTTGGTAGACGTTAACAAGTGGTACTCTCACCTCTGCTACTCATGTTATAAAAGTCAAAATAACTGTGGTGTTAGAGCAAGGATAGCAAATATATTAGAAAAAAATTCACCTACAGATATAACTTTCTGTATAGAGATAACATACAGAGATAACATTAGAATATAACATACAGAGATAACATACAGAGATAACATTAGAAGTAAGTGTATAAAATATTGACTATTTAATAAATTGTAATTGATTATCCATATTGAAAAGAAGAAGATTATGTCCCTAACTTACATGCAAACCTCTACTTCTGCTTCATTGACTACACTAAAACCTTTAACTGTGTAGATCACAACAAACTGTGGAAAATTCTTAAAGAGATGGGAATATCAGACCACCTTACCTGCCTCCTGAGAAACCTGTATGCAGGTCAAGAAGCAATATTTAGAGCTGGATATGAAACAACGGGCTGGTTCCAAATTGTGAAAATAATATGTCAATGATGTATGTTGTCACCCTGCTTATTTAACTTATATGTAGAGTACATCACGCAAAATGCTGGTCTGGATGAAGCATGGAATCAAGATTCCTGGGAGAAACATCAATAACCTCAGATTTGCCAATGATACCACCCTTGTGGCAGAAAGAAAAGAATTAAAGAGCCTTTGATGAAAGTGAAAGAGGAGAGTGGAAAAGCTGGTTTAAAACTCAGCATTGGAAAGATGAAGATCATGGCATCCAGCCCATCACTTCATGGCAAATGGATGGGGAAACAATGGAAACAGTGACAGACTTTATTTTCTTGGGCTCCAAAATCACTGCAGATGGTGACTGCACCCATGAAATTAAAAGACACTTGCTCCTTGGAAGAAAAGCTATGACAACCTAGATAGCATATTAAAAAGCAGAGACATTACTTGGCCAACAAAGTCTAAACTATGGTTTTTCCATAGTCATGTATGGATGTGAGAGTTGGATCATAAAGATGGCTGAGCACCAAAGAATTGATGCTTTTGGACTGTGGTGTTTGAGAACACTCTTGTGAGTCCCTTGGACAGCAAGGAGATCAATCCAATCCATCCTAAAGGAAATCAGTCCTGAATATTTATCGGAAAGACCGACGCTGAAGCTGAAGCTCTAATACTTTGGCCATCTGATGTGAAGAGCTGATTCATTGGAAAAGACCCTGATGCTGGGAAAGATTGAGGGCAGGAGGAGAAGGGGATGACAGAGAACAGGATGGTTGGATAGTATCACCGACTTGATGGACATGAGTTTGGTCAAGCTCTGGGAGATAGTGAAGGACACCAAAGCCTGGTGTGCTTCGTCACAGAATTGAACATGACTGAGCAACTGAACAGCAACAACTTACATACCAGACTATAAATAAATTTGTTTAAGTCCCACATTTTAGAAGTAAGTTTAAAACAACAAGCACAATAAACAAATAACAACCAGAAGCACTATTACTTCAAGCCAAGCATGAACTACAGGCTCTATAAGTACAGATTGGACATTGCAATTGAAAACCGAAGATGCCGTAAACAAAGTCAATAAATCAATAACAGTGAATGAGACTTGTGCAGGCATACCTTTATTGTACTTCTCAGATGTTGCATTTTTTTGAAGTTTTGTGGCAACCCTGAACCAAGCAAGTCTATCAGTACCATTTTTCCAACAGCATTTTCTCACTCTGTGTCTGTCACATTTCGATAACTCTCACTGTATTTTAAACTTTTAAATTATTATTATATCTGTTATGATGATTTATGATCAGTAATCTTTGATGTTACTATTGTGTTTTGGGGCACCACACATCAGCCCCATATAAGGTGATTAACTTAATTGATAAATGTTGTCTGCATTCTAACTGCTCCACCAACCAGCTATAACTCTGTTTCTCTGTCTCTCTCCTTTGGGTTCCCTATTCCCCGAGACACAACAGTATTGAAATTATGACCATTAATAATCCTACAATTGTCTTTAAGTGTTCAAATGAAAGGAAGAGTCCCACATCTCTCACTTTAAATCAAAAGCTAGAAATGATTAAGTTTAGTGAGGAGGGCATGTGAAAGGTGAAGAGAGGCAGAAAGCTAGGCTTCTTGCCCTAAACAGCCACACTGTGGATGCAAAGGAAAAGTTCTTGAAGGAGATTAAAAGTGGTAATCCAGAGAGCACACAAATGATAAGAAAGCAGGACAGTCTTATTGCTGACAGGAAGTTTTAGTGGTCTGGATAGAAAATCAAACCAGCCACAACATTCTGTTAAGCCAAAGCCTAATCCAGAGCAAGATCCTAAGTCTCTTTCATTCTGTGAAAACGTAGAAAGTTGAGGAAGCTGCAGAAGAGTTTAAAACTAGCAGAGGCTGATGCATGAGATTTAAAGAAAAAAGTCATCTCGATCACATCAAAGTGCAAGATGAAGCAGCAAGTGCTGATGTAGAAGCTGCAGCAAGTTACACAGAAGGTCTAGGTAAGATAATCCATGGAGATGACTACATTAAACCACAGATTTTCAATGTAGATAAAGTAGGCTTCTATTAGAAGAGGATGCCATCTAGGACTTTCACAGCTAGTGAGGAGATGTCAGTGCCTGACTGACTTCAAAACTTCAAAGGACAGGCTAACTCTCTTGTTAGGTGCTAATGCACCTGGTGACTTTAAGTTAAAGCCGATGATTATTTACTCTTGTAAAAATCCTAGGTCCCTTAAAAATGATGCTAAGTCTACTCTGCCTGTGCTTTATAAATGGATCAACAAAGTCTGGATGACAGCATATCTATTTACAGCATGGTTTTCTGAATATGTTAAAGCCCACTCTTAAGTTCTACTGCTCAGAAAAAAAGTGATTCATTTCTGTATATTATTGCTCATTGACATTATACCTGATCACCCAAGAGCTCTAATGGAAAAGTACAAGATTCATGCTGACTTAATGCCTTCTAACACAGCATCCATTCTGTAGCACATAGATCCAACAGTCATTTTGACTTCCAAGTTTTACTATTTAAAAAATACATTTCATATATCTAAAACTGCCATAGATAGTGATTGCTCTGATGGATCTGGGCAAGGTAAACTGAAAACTTTCTGAAAAATATCTGCTATTCTGGACACCATTAAGAACATAGGTAGAGTTCAAAATATCAGCATTAATAGAAGATTTGGAAGAAGTTGATTCCAACCCTCATAGATGACTTTGAGGAATTTAAGACTTCAGTGAAGGAAGTAACTGCAAATGTGATTAATTAATAAATAAAATTAATAGCAAGCAAACTAGAATTAGAAGTGGCACCTGAAGATGTGACTGGTTTGCTGCAGTTTCATGATATAACTAATGGACAAGGAATTACTTCTTAATGAACAAAGAAAGTGATTTATTGAAAATAAACTATTTATGGTGAAGAAACTGTGAAGACTGTTAAAATCACAACAAATATTTAGAATATTACATAAAGTAGGCTCAGAGCAGTGGCAGCACTTGAGAGGATTGAGTCCAATTTTAAAAGAGGTTGTAGTGTGGGTAAAATGCTATCAAAGAGCACTGCATGCTGCAGAGAAATGATTCACGTAAGGAAGAGTCAGTTGATATGGCTGACTTCAATGCTGTCATATTTTAAGAAATTGGCAGTGTCACCTCAGCTTTCAGGAACGACCACTCTGGTTATAGTTAGCAACCATCAACATCTAAGCATGACCCTCCAACGGTAAAAAAGATTATAACTTAACGAAGGCTCAGAAAATGGTTAGCATTATTTAGCAATAAATTATTTTTGATTAAGTGATGTACATTGTGTTTTTAGACATAATGTTGTTGAACACATGACAGACTGGAGTATGCATGCATGCTAAGTCACTTCAGTCTTGTCCGACTCTTTGTGACCCTGTAGACCGTAGCCTGCCAGGCTCCTCTGTCCATGGGATTCTCCAGGCAAGAGCAGTGCAGTGGATTGCCATGTCCTCCTCCAGGGGATCTTCCTAGCTCAGGGATTGAACCGGTGTTGCCTATGTTTTCTGCTTTAGCAGGCAGGTTCTTTACCACTAGTGCCACCTGGGAAGCACAGACTAGAATACAGTATAAACATATTTTTAATATGCACCAGGAAATCAAAATGTATTGCAGAATTCAGGCTTAAATTGAAGAAAGTAGGGAAAACCACTAGGCCATTCAGATATGACCTAATCAAACCCCTTATGATTATACAATGGAGGTGATGAATACATTCAAGGGATTAGATCTGGTAGACAGAGTATCTGAAGAACTATGAATGGAGGTTCATAACATTATACAGGAGGCAGTGAACAAAACCATCCCAAAGAAAGGGAAATGCAAGAAGGCAAAGTGGTTGTCTGTGAAGGATTTACAAATAGCTGTGGAAAGAAAGGAAGCAAAAGGCAAAGGAGAAAGGGAAAGACATAACTAACTGATTACAGAGTTCCAGAGGTTAGTAAAGAGAGACAAGAAGGCCTTCTTAAATGGACAAAGAAATAGAGGAAAACAATAGAATGGGAAAGACTAGAGATCTCTTCAAGAAAACTGGATATTTTCAGGGTACATTTCATACAAGGATGGGCATGATAAGGGACAGAAATGGTAAAGACCCAACAGAAGCAGAAGAGATTAAGAAGAAGTGGCAAGAATACACAGAAGAACCATACAAAAATGGTCTTAATAAAACCTTTTAAAGGATAAGATTTGGATAATCATAAGTGTGGTCACTCACCTAGAGCCAGACATCCTGGAGTGTGAAGTCAAGTAGGCCTTAGGAAGCACTACTACAAACAAAGCTAGTGGAGGTGATGGAATTCCTGCTGAGCTATTTGAAATCTCAAAAGATAATGCTGTGAAAGTGTTGCACTCAACATCTCAACAAATTTGGAAAACTCAGCAGTGGCCACAGGACTGGAAAAGGTCAGTTAACATTACAATTCCAAAGAGGGGCAATGCCAAAGAATGTTCAAACTACTGTACAATTGTGCTCATTTCACATGCTAACAAAGTTATTCTCAAAATCCTTTTAAGCTAGGCTTTGGCAGCACATGAACTAAGAACTTTCAGATGTACAACCTGGGTTACAAAGAGCCAGAAAAATCAGCAATTAAATTGCCAACATTCGTTGGATCATGGAGAAAGCAAAGGAGTTCCAGGAAAACATCTACTTCTGCTTCATTGACCACTTTAAAGCCTTTGACTGCATGGATTACAAAAACCTGTGGAAAATTCTCAGTGACTGGAGGACCACACCACCTTACCTGTCTCCTGAGAAACTTGTATACAGATTAAGAAACAACAGTTAAAACAGACCTGGAAAAACCAACTGGTTCCAAATTGGGAAAGGAGCGTGGCAAGACTCTATATTGTCACCCTGCTTATTTAACTTACATGCAGAGTTCATCAGGCTGGATGACTCACAAGCTGGAATCAAGACTGCCAGAAGAAATATCAACAAGCTCAGATATACAGATGAAACTTCTCTAATGGCAGAAAGTGAAGAGGAACTTAAGAGCCTCTTTATGGGGGGTGAAAGAAGAGAGTGAAAAAGCTGACTTAAAACTCAGCATTCAAAAAACGAAGATCATGACATCCAGTCCCATCATTTCATGGCAAATAGAAGGGGAAAAAGTGGAAGCAGTGACAGATTTTCTATTCTTGGACTCCAAAACCACTGTAGACAGTGACTGCAGCCACGAAATTAAAAGCAGCTTATTCCTTGGAAGGAGAGCTATAACAAACCTAGATAACATATTAAAAAGCAGAGAGATTACTTTGCTGACAAAAGTCTATATAATCAAAGCTATAGTTTTTCCAATAGCCTTGTTTGGTTTTGAGAGTTTGACCATAAGGAAGGCTGAGTGCTGAAGAACATACTTTCAAATTGTGGTGCTGTACAAACCTCTTGAGAGTCCCTTGGACTGTAAGGGGATCAAACCAGTCAATCCTAAAGGAAATCAACCCTGAGTATTCATGAGAAGGACTGTTGCTGAAGCTGAAGCGCCAATACTTTGGCCACCTTATTGGAAGAGCCAACTCACTGGAAAAGATCCTGATGCTGGGGAAAGTTTAAGACAAAAAGAAGAGGGAGTGGCACAGGATGAAATGGTTAGATAGCATCATCCTCTCAGTGGACATGAATTTGAGCGCACCCTGGGAGATAGTAGAGGACCAAGGAGCCTGTGCTATAGTGCATGAGGTCACAAAGAGTCCGACATGACTTAGTGACTGAAAAACCACAATATAGTGTAAGCATATTTTTCATGAGCACTGGGAAATTAAGACTTTGTGTGATTTACTTTATTGTGGTGGTCTAGAATTAAACCCTCAATATCACCAACAGATGCCTATACCACAAATATTTACATGGATAACCATAAATGATGAGTTTAATAAAGCAAGCTGCAAAATTAAAGATAAATTTTAAATACCATAATCAATACTTTATGAAATCACACAGATTTAATAAAGGTAAAAAAGCATAAGCTGTAAACATGAATCAAATTTAATGCCTGCCTTTGATCATGGAGAAAATTAATGAAATGAAGGAATTTCAAAGGCATCTGTATTGTTTTATTTCTTTAAAAGAGAATTTAAACAAATATAGCAAAACTACGTGTGTGTGTTAGTCGCTCAGTCATGTCCGACTCTTTGTGACCCCCAAAACTGTAGCCTGCCAGGATCCTCTGTCTGTGGATTTCTCCAGGCAAGAATACTGGAGTGAGTAGCCATTCCCTTTTCCAGGGGATCCTCCTGACCCAGGGATTGAATCCAGGTCTCCTACATTGCAGGCAGATTCTTTACCATCTGAGCCACCAGGGAAGTCCATAGCAAAATGATAGCATTTGTTAAATCTCTTTGCTCAAAAGAAGTTATAATATTAAAAATTCAGTATGCTATCTTCTCCTAACCATCTCCTCAGCCAATAAAACATCTTTCCTGTTTACTCCAATTGTAATGTAGGTTGGCTGCTTGGGATCTCTAGTGCTCTCTATTGTTTTTTTTCTCAAGACTACGTCTGATCATTGCATTCCCTTCCCATGATCTACACTAGTCCTTCTTCAACTAATGCTGGAATACTTATGAGTCTTCAAGTCATTTTTCTACCTTCAGTCATTCTTTTACAACTCAAGCTACTCAAGCTACATCAAAAGATGCTTTTCCTTAGGTGGTATTTATACTTCATAAGTCACTTAAATAAACTTATAGAACTTCTCTTTGCCTATGATCTTGAACTTAAAGTTAGGGATTTAGCTTTTATTTTTCAGACACTGAAAATTTAAATGCTATGCATAATTTGCCTTCTATTTTCTAAAAATTTCTCCCACATGGATTTCTTTTCCATGATTCTGCCAAATCATGCCCATTACTCCTTGGAGTATTGGGCAATAAGAATTTTACTCTAATTCCTTCTGTTTCATATTTCACCTTATTCAATGAATATTTGTTAGTTACCTAATAAAGTTTAGCAGGAATCCCTGGTGTCTCAGTGGTCAAGAATTCACCTGCAATGCAGGAGACTTGAGTTTGATCCTTGGGTCAGGAAGATCCCCTGGAGAAGAGCATGGCATCCAATTCTAGAATTCTTGCCTTGAGAAATCCCAGGGACAGAGCGGTCTGATGGGCTACAGTCCATAGGGTCACAGAGAGTTGGACATAACTGTGCACACATGCATGCTTGCAAGATTTAGCAATGGAGTCAAAATACCCACAAGAAAGACACAATCCTTGCCCTTAATAATAAACTTATATTTGTCCTACTTACTTTTGAGGTTGTAAACAGTTTTTCTTTTTTTAAAACAACTGTGTTTATTATTAAACATATTAAACTATTTAAAGGCTCTAGTGGAAAAGCTAGGAAGTATACATGATGAAATGAGTAATTTCTTTTTTTTTTTTTTACAAGTTCATAAAATTTTAATTTTGAAAGGTTAAATTGGAAATTTTCTTTTTTTCTCTCTCTCTCTCTCTTTTTTTTTTTAAATTTTAAAATCTTTAATTCTTACATGTGTTCCCAAACATGAACCCCCCTCCCACCTCCCTCCCCATAACATCTCTGTGGGTCATCCCCATGCACCAGCCCCAAGCATGCTGTATCCTGCATCCGACATAGACTGGCGATTCAATTCTTACATGATAGTATACATGATAGAATGCCATTCTCCCAAATCATCCCACCCTCTCCCTCTCCCTCTGAGTCCAAAAGTCCGTTATACACAGCTGTGTCTTTCTTCCTGTCTTGCATACAGGGTCGTCATTGCCATCTTTCTAAATTCCATATATATGTGTTAGTATACTGTATTGGTGTTTTTCTTTCTGGCTTACTTCACTCTGTATAATCGGCTCCAGTTTCATCCATCTCATCAGAACTGAATCAAATGAATTCTTTTTAACGGCTGAGTAATACTCCATTGTGTATATCAGTTTTTCTATCCTTATCTCTAATTCACTATCCCAGTATCCACTTTTAAAAAGTATATGCATGTAGCAAAGAATGACTAATTTTCTTAACAAACCGAATTCTCTCCCAAGTGTATGCCACATTCTATGTGTTATGTAGGGAAGAAAATCTAGTGGATCGTGACTTGTGTTCATCCTTAAACTCCCCTGGGTATCTATCTATCTAGCAGTTTGTAAAGGTGGATGCGTGAAACAGGTTGTAATATTAAAAATTCAATATGATGTCTCATCCCTGGTCAATAACATCTTTCCGTGATTCCTATGATTATAATATTGGTTGACTACTTGGAATCTCTTATCTAGTACTATTTAATTTACTCTTACTGTTTTTTCTCCATTCTTAAATATAAATCATCTGACTCCAACACACCTACTTCATGTGGTAGAATAGATCTTTCATGGACTAGATATAGCTAAAATTCTTGCTCTCAAGATCTTTCTTTTAGGTTTGCATCTGAGTATGCCATTATCATTAAAGTCAGTTCAATCTTGGAATTTGCCTCAACTTGCATCTAGCATGGGCTTCCCAGGTGGTGCTCTCCTGTGATTGTACGTATACAAAATGCTAGCCTTGTCTCAGGGGGAAGAATTGTATCTGGTTCCTTGTTAAACTTGATTCACTATCTTCAGGGCCCATTTCATTTCACTACTAACTAATCATAAAAAAAAATAAATAAAAAATAAAGAAACATGCCCAGCAGGGTCTAAATGTTTTCAGACTCATTGAATAGAATATAGGACACAGAGAGGGTGAAGCTCGGGGTGGTACTGCAGAGCCAGCATCTGGGCTCCAGGATCATCACCTCTTGTGAATCACACCAGAGAAAAGTAACATCATGGAATGCACAGAGCCTCACACACCTCCATCTGTTTCTGAGTCTGTACTGTGTTTATCAAGGTTGCAATTTGTGACTTCTGGTGGTTTTTCTTATACTTGGTGTATTTTTGAGAGAAGAAAAAGAAAAAAGAGAGATAATAAGAAATGCTACTACTGGCCAGCACTGGAAGATATTTGTGTTAAATTCCTGGATGTTTAAAAGTCTTCAAATCATGTCTGTGTGGCTGAAGGGCAGGCAGTTGAAGGTGAAATGTTTACAAATAAATAGATTTGTTCATTACTCCTATGGTATGTAAATGTGCCAAGTTTCTGCTGCTGTCATTTTTTAAGTCTCACGAGATACCAGTTTTTGGAATACTTGTATATACATCTCATAGCATTCACAAATAGATGAAGGTAAATCTGAATGACATTCAGACAATGTGTATATAAATTAGTAGGTGGGTGAATAGTTTCCTATCTACTAACAAGTATATTCATCTGTAGAAGTAAGTGGCAACCCACTCCAGTATTCTTGCTGGAAAATCTCATAGACAGAGGAGCCTGGTGGGCTACAGTCCATAGGGTTGCAAAGACAGTAAAATAAATTAGCTTCTTGGCTACCTTCAGTGGTAGATACTATTAGTCTCTAAATATTCACTATCCACCTACCAACACCTGCCTCCACTCATGGGAGAAGTATAATTTTATGCCCCAACAATGTTGGGCTTTAACATGTGACTTGTCTTGGCCAAGGGAATATGAAATGATGCAACAGATGTTTCATCTTATCAGAAGCTGCTAGAAGTATGCAACTTTCTGTCAGTCACCTTGAACTTCTACCTTCTGCCATTACAAGAGTAAGTTGCAGTAGTGTTTGATTTTTCAGCCTGGGGTCTTGCTCACATGGAGCAAAGCTAAACACAGTAAGACCCAGTGACAGCCCACCAAATCCAGAAAAAGCCCAGCCAGAAAAAGCCCAGCCAAACGAAGCCAACCATCAAGGTTTGCATAACGTGTGTGTATGTGTCTGTGTGTGTTAGATGACTGAGAACTGAATAGTGAGATTTGAGATTTTAGGATTGCCTTGTTATGAAGAAAAAATTTATTGATATCATTCTATAAAAGAAAAAAATTCAGAAGGATCAATGGATCAATAGTATATATGAATCACTGAAAAACATAATAAATTAAGGACATGAATTTTTTGAACCCTAATAAAGCAAGTTTAAAACTCATATTTACAAGATGATTTTTATATTTTCTGTTCATTTTCTGTGAACAGAAATATGATCATTTATTAACATGGTACTCTTTCATGCCCATCAAGAACTATTTTATCTCACTAATGAAGGGTAAAAGTGATGGATATATGTTGCTGCTAGAGTAAAAGTCACCTTACGCTCCAGAAAATTAATGTATTACTGTGACAACTTTGTTCTTTATTAAAAATGAATCATCCTTGAATCAAAATCTCTTTGCTTTGGAGGTTAGTATCTCACCCTTAATATTAATTTAACTTTGTAGAAATATGACTAGAAATTGAATAGCAGGAAAATAATGAGAAATAAATTAATACAGAAAAGATGTATAATTTAAAATGAACAAGTATCACATGTGTGCACTCAAAAAAGATGAATGTGAAATCAAGAAAATTATAATCAAAGATAGTTCATTCTATAAAAACAAAAGTATATGGGAGTATACTGATTAGAAGAGAAAATTTAAATCTCCAAAAATTGTTCATGTAGCTTATTTGAAGTCATAAAATGTAAAGAAACTAAGGTGTGCTGTTCTGGGGTGAGAAATTGCCACGACACTTGTAGTTGACAGCTGTTGGCTTTGCCTGCTCAGCTCATTCTCAAATTTTAAGTTTAAAAAATTCTGATGGGCGTGGGAAGCATGCTCTTTTTCTTCAGTTTCAGTAGCCTAGGTGTTACGATGTCAGTCCTCTTTTAGATCTGGGCCATGTGACTTGTTTTTGTTTCTCTTACAACTCCAGTCCCTGAATGCTGCAGTGCTCCTGAGGGATGGTGAGGCTTTTGGAGATGAGAGTTTTGCAGACAGACTTTCTGCTAACATCTATATTTGAGTAAAACCACTAAGAAAATGTTACATAAATTGTTTAATTGTTGTAATGTCTCTTAATTTAAATGTCAACTTTGCAATGATGTCTTCTATAGGGATTTCAGCAAGTGGTGAAATGGTGTGGGGGGTGGGTGATAAAGGATGGAGAAGAATATATATATATATATTAGATTATGTTAGAAAAATCTTCTTTGTATACATAGATTCACCACTAGATGAATGATGTCTACTTCATATTTTCACACATTCGTGTCTTAATTGTTTCTAAAATGTCTTCTAGAATTTTTTTGGTAAAACTTCAGGACCAATTGCAGTTGGTAAATTATATTTACATTTTTAACCTCTAGTTTTTTTCAATGTTGAATTGTCCCTCTATCTTCTAAATTTCTCATAATATCGAATTTTTTTATAATTCCAGGGCCTTGGTCTGTTAGAATGTATCATAGTCTTGTTTTTTATAATTGTTTCCACATGAATAGATTAAAGTTAATAATACTGGCAAAAACAGTACAGAGGTGTTATTATATGCTTCTTACTGTTTCACAAGAATAAGAACATCATATCAAGTTGTTTCATCATTGATAATACAAAGTTTGGTCACCAAATCTTTCAGTTGTAACTAACCATTTATTTTTGTTAATAATTAATAAGAAATCTCTTGTGTTTTAACTTTAAGAGATAGAAATAGCCTGTTTTCTGACAACTCTTCATGCAACGGTTTCAGTCTATTGATAATGCTTGTCTGACTCAACTTTTACCTTAGAGGTTGTAAATGCTTATTTTCGTATCATTCCTTCCACATTTACTAGTTGCCATTTATGTGTCAACTCTTATCTCATCTCTTTATCTTTCCCGTCTTCTTTATGCCTACCATCAAATTAATCGTTTGCTTTAGTCACTGTTTATCATTTCTTTCTGTGTCATATATTACATATTATAATTTGTTGTTGTTCAGTTACTAAGTCATGTCTGACATATATGTGCATATAAGAAGAAATACATACATGATTTCCTCTATATTCTTACACAAAGGATATCATACTATATAAACTCTTGACATAGCTGGAAAATACTCCATATAATTTCAAAGTTAATTATCTTTTTATTATATTAACTAAATAGCATTTCATTGTATGGCTGTTGCATAAATTATTTAATCTGTCTTTTATGAATAGATATTTAGTTTTTATCCAAAATTTGCTATTTCAAAGAATAGTACAATAAACAGTCCTGCTTATTGCACTATTATTTGAAATTACATTATTATTATCTTGTATTTGCAGATGCGTATATGCAAAGTAGAGCCTTAGAAGTAAGATTTCTGGATCAAAGTGAAAATGGTCATGCAATTTTGTTAGATATTAACACATAATATTCTACAGAATTTTTTTTAGCATATGCATAGCCTATATGCATAGATATATATACATTCAGTTCAGTTCAGTCCAGTTGCTCAGTTGTGTCCGACTCTTTGCGGCCCCATGAATCACAGCACGCCAGGCCTCCCTGTCCATCACCATCTCCCGGAGTTCACTCAGACTCATGTCCATCGAGTCCGTGATGCCATCCAGCCATCTCATCCTGGGTCGTCCCCTTCTCCTCCTGCTCCCAATCCCTCCCAGCATCAGGGTCTTTTCTAATGAGTCAACTCTTCGCATGAGGTGGCCAAAGTACTGGAGTTTCAGCTTTAGCATCATTCCTTCCAAAGTAATCCCAGGGTTGATCTTCAGAATGGACTGGTAAGTACTGGAATGATAGCCAGAGGACTCTGATTTCCTCAATGCTGATACTTAATAATTCTCATCCTGAGAAATAGAGCAAGTGAACAGTTTTTAAAAAGATTTGTCTTCATTACTGATAGTTCTGAATAAAGAACACAAAAGCCTAAAGAAGGAAATAAAAAGACACTCAGCTATACATTAGGGAAATATCAAGACAATAAACTATTAAATATCCTGTATATGTTGTATGTTAAATAGCAAGAATTATAACATGGAGAGTTTTGGGGAAAATCATCCCAGTAGTCTTTAATTCCTATAAAGAATTTTTAATCTATGTTTTAAATTTCAGGAAGGTTATGATTTTTAATACTAGAGATTTAGTCAAGAGTGACTCAAGTCATTTCTCAAATAATTTTAAAAGATCAGTGTTGAGAGAACAAGATTATTTTACCTCCTCTATTAATGCATTTTATTTTGCTTATTCTTCATGAAGCATATTAAAAGTGGAAGAGAAAAAAAGATTTAATAGTCATATACTAAATTTAATATAGTAATGTAATTGCAGATCAGTCTTGCTTTTAATAATAACGTATGGTCTTCTCTAACAGTATGAACTTTAGGCATTTTATTAGCATTAAAGTTTCAGATATAAACAACTATGAAGAATTTGGTCTCAGGTGAGGGAATCTTATCTGCAAGATTTTATTTATAAGTTTGTTGTATGTTTTATTGTGCTTTCTCCAAGGAAAGATTTTATTCTAAACAGTATGTGTACATATATCAATACATGAACGGTCACTAGTATATATCAAGCAATTTTCAGAGTAAATGCTGTAAAAAATCCATCACTTTCAACAGTACTTATGACTAAATCTAATTTTAATGATTAAATCAACGTTTTTTATAATATCAATATTTTTTCTAATCTTTAAGTTCTCATACGTGAAGTATAACTTACCTAAACTTCTTCTTTAAGTATGATTGGTTACATACTTAAAGTCATGTTAAAAATTTTAATGGGAAGAAATACTATATACTATGAATATGTCAATCATTATAGTTAGAAATATGGCCTATATATTTATGGAATTCATAAATGACCTCAATTTTTAAATTTTAATTTTTATTATTTTTAATTTAAGTTTCTTTGGCCATGCCCCAAGTTGGATCTTAGTTCCCCAACCAAGGACTGAATCTGTGCCCCCTTCATTGTTTTTGTATTGTTGCTTTCTTTCTTTAATACTTTGTTCAGCAGAAAGTAATTTTCCTCTACTCTTTTTAATCAGTCTTCAAGGCTCTATTTTCAGTTCTCTGAGTCCTTCATCCACTTTATGGATGCTTTTAGTTTTGGCTTATGATGAACTGATGAGTTAAGTGGTAGAGTAACATTTGGAGTCAACTGTATATGTAAGAACTCATGGAATGAATGGGATTTTAACCAAATAGCCATGCAGGATCCCCGGATATGGATCTTTCTCAGCACCTTCCTCAACTGGAACAACTATACTTTCAAATCTGAACTTTTTGTCAGGAATATGATGATTCTGAGATTGGAAATATTTGAATGTTAATAATATATTATGTTTGAGACTAAAATAATATAACTCATATATACACACATAGGCTTCCCAGGTGGCTCAACAGTAAAGAATGAGCCTGTCAATGCAGAAGATTCAGGAGACACATGTTCAATCCCTGGGTCAGGAAGATCCCCTGGAGGAGAACATAGCAACCCATTTCAGTATCCTTGCCTACAAAATCTCATGGACAGAGAAGACACAGTTCATGAGATCTCAAAGAGTTGGACACTACTAAGCATGCACGTGCTTGTGTGTGTGTGTGTGTGTGTGTGTGTGTGTGTGTGTATAACTTTAACCCTATTTTACTGTTCCATTTTGATGAGTTATTGTGTAACAGGAAACACCTAAGTCTGCAGCAAAATTCCTGTACAGCAAAGGCTTGTATCTTCCTGATGTCATTTTGCCCTCTAGGATGATTAAGAAGTTCCAGAACTCATTGGGCCAGACCAGGCCCAGTTATCCATTTGAAAAACACCAAACACATTAACAGTTTGGGTTGCAGTATATGACCTTTAAAAAATATAATTAGTTGTTTAATTTCTTTTTTAAAAAAGACTTCTTTCAAATAATTTAAAAATATAGGGAGGTAAGGAAGACATTGCCCTTAGTTCATACATAAACAGTAACAATAGTCCTAATACAATTTACAAAGAAACAGTCTTTATCACCCTTCTTGACTCCAGGAAGTTTGGTGTTTCCTTCTTAAGTCAGTTTCAAGAGAAAACACATTTCCAATTTGATTGAGCAGAAAATCAGATACTGGTGGAGCTATGAATGTAAGTGGTGGGATTCCTGTACTCACAGGGCAGTGTTCAAGCGTTGTCCACATTGCTCATTCTTCATCCACGCAGTGAGCAGAGATAGATAAGGTCTGCCATCAGCTAGAAAATGAATTGTAACTCTCTTCTCTTATTTCACTCCTAGCCCACCCTTATCCAAGGAAGTAGTTTCTCAAAAAATTTCTCTGCATATTAGTTTTCTATATTTCTCTTTCTCTCCGCAAGTAAGCCAGAGTGTGATGGGTCCAAGAATTAAATTTGAGTAAATGAGTAAATAGAAAGTCTTACTTTATCCTTACCCAAGAGCCACCTACACCCCCAACCTAGAAGTATACACTGATGTTTCCAAAACTTTAGTAGCTATTGAAAGTGCTTTGATTCCTATTCAGCAACTCATTTTTGTAAATAGCTACTTTAGATTCTTGCACTGATGGTGGGGCTGAAGGGAGGTAGCACATGCATGCTAAATCGCTTCAGTTGTGTCTGACTCTTGTGATCCTATGGACTGTAGCCCGCTAGGCTTCTCTGTCCATAGGATTCTCCAGGCAGGAATACTGGAGTGGGTTTCCATGCCCTCCTTTAAGGGATCTTCCTTACCCAGGAATTGAACCTGTGTCTCTTTTGTCTCCTGCATTGGCAGGCAGGTTCCTTACCACCAGTGCCAGCTGGGAAGCCCAGAGGGGAGGTAGAGTGATGGTTAAAGGTGATTGGTAGAGTAAGATTCAGGAATTGCTTAGTTTTAGGCCATAAAGCCATCAGTAACTGTCAAAAACATCATCTTTAATTGCTCACGTAGAGCATTGGTGATAAGAATGTCAATTTGAAGTACAAGTCAAGCATTTTGTGAGGCAAAGAGCCACTAAAAAACAAAGGAAGCAGTAGAATCTGCTTTTAGATGCTCCAGAACCATGAAGAGAAAAATGAGACATGAAATAATTAAGAAAAATGTGGTGACTAAGTCATCTTGAAACAATGATTTCCTAGTTTCATTGTTGTTAAGGGCATTTTAACATATGTTGACAAAATGCAAACATATTGCCAAATGCTCCTAAAATATGATTAATTTTAATAATACTAAGTTAAAAGTATTATTAATGTCTGTGCTGCTGCTGCTGCTAAGTCGCTTCAGTCGTGTCCGACTCTGTGCGACCCCATAGACGGCAGTCCACCAGGCTCCCCCGTCCCTGGGATTCTCCAGGCAAGAGTACTGGAGTGGTTTGCCATTTAATGTCTGTAGTTTATTTTAAATGAAAATAGATTAAACAGCATTCTTCTGAGGTCCTTGTAGTTTTATTCTAATCTTCTAGGGCTTTTTTTGTTACATACATTTTCATCTTCTTTTCCATTATGATTAATAACAGGATAGTGAATATCGTTCCCTGTTCTATACAATAGAACCTTGTTTTTTATCCATCCTATGAATAATAGCTTGCATCTGCTAATCCCAAACTCTAATCATTCCTTCTCCCCCTTACCCCTTGGCAACCACTTACATAGTCTCCTGTAACTTATTTATCTAAAGTTGAACCCTGAGAACTCAAATATCTTTCTGTCAAGAAATCATGCTTGATTTATATGTGGAATACTGTGCTTACTAATGCAATGGTGTGGACTAAGTTATTATAGAAAGGTCTATAAGTTGACCAAAAGTATGATACATTGTGAAGATATCTTCACATTATATTTCTATCTATTGAATGTCCATTTTCTATATAAGATAAGAATATTTTAGGTATATTGCATTTGCTGATCTAGATCTAGTGGGCAAATATAATATCACTTTTACCCCAAATCAGGTGCTGACATCAGAGAACACTTGGAGAGTTAATATTTGATAAAAAGATTCTTAAAGAGGAAACAAATTGAAGAAAAACTAACTTAAAACACTGTCAACAATATGGAAGATAAACCCTAATCTCATATTTCAACAGGTTTAGGTTCAGATATAATGAGTTTGCCAAAACCAAGGCAAAATCAACATAAACAGAACATTCAGATGACTGTAGTTACTGATTTTAACTTCTCTTGATCATATGATGCCTCATAATTTGCACCAGTTTAGTATGCTGAGTATAGGTATGTTGACATAACTATGGTTGCCAGATTACATGGTGTATACTGCTGCTGCTACTGCTAAGTCACTTCAGTCATGTCCGACTCTGTTCGACCCCATAGACAGCAGCCCACTAAGCTCCTCTGTCCCTGGGATTCTCCAGGCAAGAATACTGGAATGGGTTGCCATTTCCTTCTCCAATGCATGAAAGTGAAAAGTGAAAGGGAAGTCGCTCAGTCGTGTCCGACTCTTAGCGACCCCATGGACTGCAACCCACCAGGTTCCTCTGTACATGGTGTATATATATATATATATATATATATATATGTATATTTGTTTGAATTCTACAATAACCCTGTTGATAAAGACATAAATGGAACTGGAAAAATATCCAGCCTGGCAGACTGTCTTGCATCTGTCAAAATAATAAATTTCAACATTCAAACTGCTAATATTTCTTGAGCACTTACTATACACTAGGAAATTCATATCAGTTCTCTCATTTCATTCTTGTGTCAGCTTGATAATTGAGGCATATTCATCTCACATGAAAAAAACAGGTTTTTGGCTATTTATGATATTACATGGTCCCTTCTGGGCTACATATAGAGAATGCTGAAGGCAGAATGATGGCCTATGGAGTCTGGCTCCAAAGACTTTTTGCTGTATCACCATGGGTACCACTGCCCATGCAGAAACCACTCATGCTCATTGTTATCAAATGTTTTTCCAAAAATCAGAATCCAGTGCAGGCCTAAATTCTTATTGGCTCAATTTTTTTCTGAATTTTTTATTTTGATATCTAACAGGAAGAACTGAGATTGAAAAGGTGAGGGAAAATCTTTAAATTGACAGAGTTGTTGTTGTTGTTGTTTTATTTTTTTCCTCTTCTCCAGTATCTTGCCACTGTGACTAGTCCAGTGATATTTAAAATGACTTTTCCTGTCTCCAGAGACCCCTGAGTCCCAACAGTAGTAATTCCTTCAGTACTAGCTTCCTTAACATGTGAACTATATCTACGTGTCCTGGAATCTAATTACATCTTCTCTTAATAAACGTATTAAAACATCCTGACTGGATCTCTAGCCAACCTATTCTTCATTTGACACTTTTTTCATTGACTAAAAAACAGTTGAGGATTTCAGTGCCACATGCTCAATTATTTCTAGATTTCTCTCAAACTCTACAACAAACGAATGAGTATTGATTGCCCTTCACTTCATCTCTTTTCAGAACACAGCTTTATCTTTTTACACATGTGAAGTTTTACTCGATGAGACCTTTACCAACATTTAGCATCAATAGCTGTTTGCAGGCAATTTGAGTTTCCAATCCATCCAACTCCTTCACAGAATAGGAGTCATAGTAACTATTTCAATAAAATGATTTTCTTAATGCATCTATCACCTAATTTTAATTTAGTTTATCTTTTTGTTTCTGAGTCATTCTTTTTAAAACGTGCTTTGGGAAGCAAAGAGACTTTAGAACTATTTTCTATCATTAAATTACACACTTCTGAAAGGTTATCTTACAGACCATTATGTATCTGGATAAAAATATAAAAGTTAACAAATTTATTATAAGTTTATTTGCTTTGCATTAAGTCCATGGTGACATGTCATTAAAAACTTAGAAGATATTTAGTGTTTGTTAGGTTGTTCTCTCTAAAAGGAAAATGTGTCATTTATATAAAGCCTCAAAGTGAATGTGATTCCAAGAAAATCTTGTAGGCATAAATTCTGGTTATTTCCTAAAGATCAATAAAATCATTTCCATGCTATGAGATATTTATGGTGTTCTCACACTATCTTCTTCCTTCAACTGCAAAAATAAGGGTTAATTTGAGTTTCTCAGTCTCTTAAATATATGGCTTATAATGAAAAACTCTATTGAAAAAGAAACCATCTTTGTAATATATTGTAATTTAAAGTTGTAGTGAGAATATACTATGAAATATTTAGGGATTTGTCCACGAGAAAAAAATTGAAGAGACTGCTACATACTTATTAGAATGGCTACACTTTTAAAAAAAATATGGGCAATACCAGAATACTGATGAGAATATGGAGCACTTTGTAAGTACATCATTTATTAAGGGAAGCCCAGCCTATTCAGATTGTTTAGAGTATTTACTATTTTATTGATTAAATGCTGCTCCAATGTAAGAATACATCACCTTCATTGTATGAATGTAGATTTGGGGACATTGAAGGTTTCAAAGTAGAGACAAAGATATGGTAGAACCTTGATGTCAGGACCCATGATCATTCTATACCTCCAAGATTTCTACTGCTTTCTGCAGAGAAGTCTTGCTTCCTGCAAAGTGGAACAGTGCCTTGGTCCTCAACCATTGCCCTTTGAGCACCACGGTATAAGCACTGGGTGGGTTATGTATGCAAGAAGGAAAGATACTCATTTGTTGTTGTTTAGTTGCTAAGTCATGTCTAACTCTTTCGTGACTCCATGAACTGTAACCTGCCAGGCTCCTCTGTCCATGGGATTTTCTGGGCAAGAATACTGGAGTGGGTTGTCATTCCCTTCTCCAGGGGATCTTCCTGACCCAGGGATTGAACCTGTGTCTCCTTCATTGGTAGCCAGGTTCTTTACCACTGAGCCACCTGGGAAGCCCAAGATACTCATTTATCTTTAGACAAATGGTAACAATGTTACAAAAAAACAAATACAGATGGATCATTTTAAGATGGAATACAGAATAGGGTCACAAATTATTTTTTACCCCAAACAAAGACATCAACAAAGATAATTTAGAAAAGGTTACAACTGCAAGGAATTGTAGCTATCTTTTATAACATCAGAGGGGGCTTGGGAACAAATGGTGGTTCAGGTGATTTCTGGTAGTTAAGGGGTAAACAGTTTACAAGCTAAGCAACCAGTGATCTAAGGGGAGTTGGGAATTACAATGGGCAAATATGATAGAAAAGAGTTCAACAGAGGCCCTACTGGAATGGACAACAGAGACATTAGCAAAACTCAACACACGTAATAGGGTGCTAAGGAAACCAAGGTATGCAGAAGTAAATGCTCTATCAGGTCTCGTATACCACTTTAAAATGAAATAAAAATCCCCAAACTGATAGATTATATGAATGGGTTTTGCAGATTGAGCTCAAATGAAATTTGAGTTTCTATGTGCATTTTACATATTTAATGTGTTTTGTTTTTCTGCTAAATTAACACATCAATATCATATTGTGAAAAAGTGCTTGTCCCTTAATCAGATTTTCTCATGAATATATAACCTGAAGAGTGTTAGCTGCTCAGTCATGTCTGACTCAGGCTCCTCCATCCATGGAATTCTCCAGGCAAGAATACTGGAGTGTGTAGCCATTCTCTTCTCCAGGATAACCTGAAGGAATCCCTTTTAAAAATATGCTTGAAGTGATGTAAAGATTTCTGGAGAAATATGTATTTTTCATTATAATTTTATGATATAGCTTCTTGGGAAAGAAACTTGAGTTAAAAACATAAAGTATTAAAACTCATCAGATTTACACTTTAGCAGTATTCATCATTAGGGATTTATCAATCTATGTACATTTATTTCTACATCTACCTCAATGAAGCTGAGTTTACTCCAATTTTATAAAAAGGAAAGTAGAGTTCTAAAGATTATAGACTTATATGAGGATAGTATGACCAACATGAAAATCCTAAATTTTCCATTTTTATTTTGTATTTATTTTTCTCATAAGAACATAAACTTAAGTTCAGTTTCTCATATCCTCATTGGTTGTATATATTAATAATAGAAAAAATTTAAAAATATCTTTACACTCAATATTTATTAAAGATCTGTTATTGTTAAGTACTTGAATATGATGATTTGAGGAAATAAATAGGAATATACTAGTAGCAATTTCAGATAGCCCTATTTTTAGCTCTATCTGTGGTTAGCAAATGTTTTATTTTGGTTTCACTTTGAAACAAATGACAGAAAATTCATTCTAATACCTACTTTTAAAATATAATCACAAGCTGTTATATATTTTTTTTCTGTTTTATATTTTTAAACCATGTGGCTTTGCAGATCTAGCTATTTTGAATAAAAAATATGCAATGTAAGCAGCATAGGTTAGATATGCTCACATTTGAGACTGTAAGAATGCAAATTATACATACATGTTTATAGACATATTCATAAATCTCTTTATTGTAGATAACTTTATTAATAGATAAAAATAACTGCAACAAAAATTACATTCTTTTAGAAATGGATATTAGATTTTACAGAATACCATACCTAGAACAATGTGAATCATACCTCCATCTCTGATTTTAAGAGTAAAATTGGAAATGATTCTTGAGAGTGAGAAACCAAAGAATAAAGTAATTCCACATATTTGAAATGAAAAATAACTTTTCTAAGAAATTCAGGAATCAAAAAAATGAACTAAATTGTTGTTGTTGTTCACTTGTTCAGACATGACCTCTTTGTGACCCTATGGGCTTCAGGACGCCAGGCTTTCCTGTCCTTCATTGTCTCTCAGAGTTTGCTCAAACTCATGTCCATTGATAGATGATGCCATCCAACTATCTCATCCTCTGTTGCCCCCTTCTCCTCCTGCCCTCAATCTTTCCCAGCATTTTCCAGTGAGTCGGCTCTTCACATCAGGTGGCCAAAGTATTGGAGCTTCAGCTTCTGTATCAGTCCTTCCAATGAGTACTCAGGATTAATTTCCTTTAGGATTGACTGGTTTGATTTCCTTGCTGTCCAAGGGACTCTCAAAAGTCTTCTCCGAAACCACAGTTTGAAAGCATCAGGTTTTCAGTGCTCAACCTTCTTTATGGTCCAAATCTCACATCCATACATGACTACTGAAAAAAACCCATAGATTTGACTATATGGATCTTTTTTGGTAAAGAGATGTCTCTACTTTTTGATATGCTCTCTAGGTTTGTCATAGCTTTTCTTCCAAGAATCAATTATCTTTTAATTTCATGGCTACAGTCACCATCTGTAGTGATTTTCAGTTCAGTTCAGTTCAGTCACTCAGCCGTGTCCGATTCTTTGCGACCCCATGAATCGCAGTACACCAGGCCTCCCTGTCCATCACCATCTCCCGGACTTCACTCAGACTCATGTCCATCGAGTCCGTGATGCCATCCAACCATCTCATCCTGGGTCGTCCCCTTCTCCTCCTTCCCCCAATCCCTCCCGGCATCAAAGTCTTTTCGAATGAGTCAACTCTTTGCATGATTTGGCCAAAGTACTGGAGTTTCAGCTTTAGCATCATTCCTTCCAAAGAAATCCAAGGTCTGATCTCCTTCAGAATGGACTGGTTGGATCTCCTTGCAGTCCAAGGGACTCTCAAGAGTCTTTCCCAACACCACAGTTCAAACACATCAATTCTTCGGCACTCAGCCTTCTTCACAGTCCAACTCTCACATCCATACATGACCACAGGAAAAACCATAGCCTTGACTAGACGGACCTTAGTCGGCAAAGTAATATCTCTGCTTTTCAACATGCTATCTAGGTTGGTCATAACTTTTCTTCCAAGGAGTAAGCGTCTTTAAATTTCATGGCTGCAGTCACCATCTGCAGTGATTTTGGATCCCCAAAAAATAAAGTCTGACACTGTTTCCACTGTTTCCCCATCTATTTCCCATGAAGTGATGGGACCAGATGCCATGATCTTCGTTTTCCGAATGTTGAGCTTTAAGCCAACTTTTTCACTCTCCTCTTTCACTTTCATCAAGAGGCTTTTTAGCTCCTCTTCCCTTTCTGGCGTAAGGGTGGTGTCATCTGCATATCTGAGATTATTGATATTTCTCCTGGCAACCTTTTTTTTTCTCCCGGCAATCTTGATTCCAGCTTGTGTTTCTTCCAGTCCAGTGTTTCTCATGATGTACTCTGCATAGAAGTTAAATAAGCAGGGTGACAATATACAGCCTTGACATTCTCCTTTTCCTATTTGGAATCAGTCTGTTGTTCCATGTCCAGTTCTAACTGTTGCTTCCTGACCTGCATACAGATTTCTCAAGAGGCAGGTTAGGTGGTCTGGTATTCCCATCTCTTTCAGAATTTTCCCCAGTTTATTGTGATCCACGCAGTCAAAGTCTTTGGCATAGTCAATAAAGTAGATGTTTTTCTGGAACTCTCTTGCTTTTTCCATGATCCAGCGGATGTTGGCAATTTGATCTCTGGTTCCTCTGCCTTTTCTAAAACCAGCTTGAACATCAGGAATTTCACGGTTCACGTATTGCTGAAGTCTGGCTTGGAGAATTTTGAGCATTACTTTACTAGCATGTGAGATGAGTGCAATTGTGCGGTAGTTTGAGCATTCTTTGGCATTGCCTTTCTTTGGAATTGGAATGAAAACTGACCTTTTCCAGTCCTGTGGCCACTGCTGAGTTTTCCAAATTTGCTGACATATTGAGTGCAGCACTTTCACAGCATCCTCTTTCAGGGTTTGAAACAGCTCAACTGGAATTCCATCACCTCCAATAGCTTTGTTCGTAGTGATGCTTTCTAAGGCCCACTTGACTTCACATTCCAAGATGTCTGACTCTAGATTAGTGATCACATCATCATGATTATCTGGGTCATGAAGATCTTTTTTGTATAGTTCTTCTGTGTATTCTTGCCACCTCTTTTTAATATCTTCTGCTTCTGTTAGGTTCAGACCATTTAGGCTAAGAAAATAATTAAGACATACTTTAAATAGCAATGAAAATATGAGATATTAAAATATTAGGATGAATCTAAATAGCAGTTTAGAGGAAAATTTACAAACTTAAATGCAAGTATTTGAAATGAAAATTTTTGAAAGATTGAAAATTATTGATATTAATCATTCAGTATATAAATTTAAGAAAGATAAACAGAAAAGTCATATAAAAACAGAAGTAAGAATCTGCCTGCAATGCAGGAGATGTGGGTTGGATCACTGGGTCAGGAAGTTCCCCTGAAGGAAGAAATGGCAACCCACCCCAGTATTCTTGCCTGGAAAATCTCATGAGCAGAGGAGCCTGGACGGTTACATTTCATGGGGTCACAAAGAGTCGGACGCAACTGAACTACTGAGCAGGCACAGCATGCCATGATGAGGCAAAAAAGAATAAAATTTTGAAAATAGCTAAGGTTTTTGAAAAACTGATCAGATAAACTTTTGTCAAATTGAGCAAAAACAGAAATAAATAAGCTAAGAGAAAGCGCACAGATAACAAAAGCTATTTGTATTTCACATGTATTAACTAATTTAATCTGCACTCACCTAACAGAGTAGAGAGTATTACTAGTCTCAGTTTACTGTTGCCCAAGGACACAGATCTGACCAAGGCCACACCACAAGTCAGGAATTAACTTGAGGCAGTGTGCCCTAGGGCCCTTTTGCTTAACCACTGTGTTGTACTTCATCACGAAATAAAATGCTTTTGCTTCCAGAAACTCACCTAAAATAAAAGTATGAAACAATTTATACCAATGAATTTGAACAAAATGGAGTCTTGTGACTAGTAAATGCATCTTGCCTAATTCTGACTTTCATGAAGAGATTTTTCTAAACAATTTTAGTTTTTCTCTTTCCCTTCATTCACTTTCTCTAGGCAAGTGGGGATAATCTGATCAATACGTCTGGGCAGAATAAATGGTACCTTCTCAACTCAGTTCCTCCTGATTCCTCTGGGGAACTGGCTTGCCAGGAAAGCATGTGCCCCACTCCTAGAGGTAGTGTGGGTCATGGTACAGATCTGTCCTCTGGGTTTGGCAAGGCCAGTCTGAGTGGATACACTGAGCTTTTTCTGGATTTTTATAATAGTAAACATGATTGGTTCTCTCCTCAGCCTATTCTTCAAAATCAGCTTTGTTAGCAATATTGGTGATAGTGGAAAGATAACATGTAGAGATGAGATTTCAGTGGTCAGAACATGTGTTTGTTTGTTTTTGGTGGGTTTTTTTTTTTGGAATATAATTGCTTTGCAATGTGTTAGTTATTGCTGTACAATGAACTGAATCAACTATATGATTTATGATAGAACAATGTTCCCAGTGCTTAAAACCATATGTTCCATGCAAATAAAAACTAGAACATGTTGTTTTAAGCATTGAGAATGTTGTTCCAATTTGACCTTGGTAGTTTGCTGCAGCCTATGTCGTAGAGTGTAGCTGCTTTACCATGCGTATGGATGGATTTAACATCAAAACTTAGGTCTGGGACTTTCACCCTGGGTCACTGAAACTTCTGGCGGATGATGAAGTATGATAAGGACCTGGATATGTAATCCTCACTCCTAACTCCTTCCTTTTGAATGGGCCAAATACACCTCCACTGCTCCCTGTTGTGATTGTAAAAGGAATCTCCTTTTGAAAGAGATGACTTTGTTTCCCTTAACCTTCTGCGGCTGACAGATAAACATTTAACTTTGGCAGTCAGGATTAGGGGCTCTTTTACCTGTGGTTATAAGCTGTATTTTTTTTGAACCAAATTTCTTCAATAAGATAAAGGTGATATTTTTATCTCCCACTTCTCCAGTCATTTATTTGATGCATCAGTTTGTTCAGAAGTCATATATGGAACAGAACTGATTTGTATTGTTCACCTTTGTTGCAGGAAGGGGGACCTCTTCCAGGATCTGAGAGTGAACTCTTGTCTAACGCTCAGGAATGAATTGCCCAAGGAGACGCAAGGACAGCCAAAGCAAAAGACTTCATTAAGAAGGGGTAAGGGGACCCAGGAGAAACAGTCTGCCATGTGGTTTGCTGCCTCAGGTTTTATGGTAATCGGATGAGTTTCCAGGTTTTTTCTGGCCAGTCATCGTGTTTGGCTCATATGCTGTCTGATTCAGGATTCTTCTTGGTGGTGCCTGCATCTCTCAGCCAAGATGGACTCCAGGTTCAGGGTTTCTGGGAGGTTGGAAAGACACCCTTTCTCCTCCCTCCTCCTTTCAGCCCCTCCTGAATTCTCCCTGTTAATTTTCTGCAGCAGCATCACCTTCCTTATTGACACCTGCTATTGTGAGGTGACTCATGCAAGCAGTTATCATTGTGCCTGGCCAAGGCAAGTGGTTTTGGTCAATGGTTCCCTAACACTTTAAACTCCAAAATCTCATGTTTCAGTTGAATTCTTGAGTTACAGTCAATTAGTAAAATTGGAAGTTCATAAAAATATATGCATACTGAAGCTTCTGGCAAGGCAGGAAACTTCAGACTTTGATGATACCTTTGTAAAGGAAGGACATATGGAATTTCCATCCAGGTGAGACTCTTCAGTATATGTATAGCAGTTTTCCCCCACCTGGATTTATATACCTGAAGCCATCAACAATAGATTTCCCTGGTGGATTAGTGGTAAAGAATCTGCTGGCCAATGCAGGAGATGCAGGTTTGATTCCTGGGTTGGGGAGATTCCCTGGAGGAGGGCATGGCAACCCACTCCAGTATTCTTGTCTTGGAAATTCCATGGACAGAGGAGCCTGGCAGGCTATAGTCCATGCGATGGCAAAAGCATCAGACAGGACTTACAACTAAACGACAAAGCCCTCAGCAAAAGCACCAGCCTCATGCAGGCTGTTTAGCTACACCCAGGCTTTAGGTCATAGGTTGCTAAAGCTTGTCATTGGAGCACAGCTTTTCCCAAGTGGAAAGAGCTGTAATGAGCATTAGTGTAAAAAAAGGTCATCGTTTAGTCTTAGTAAAAACTTGCTTTGAGCCAAAGGAGTCTCCAATGAAAATTATTTTCTGTTTCACTATGTGACTTAATCAAGTCTGAAAGGGACTTATCAGTGTCAGATGTCAGCAGACACTATAGATTAGCTGTCCTAAGTCCTGTCCCTATTCTGTTTTTTTTTTTTTTTTACTAACCTGTCTTTTGGGTCTGATTCCTATATTTTGTTCATAATCTCTAGTGTCACTTGCCACTAAAAGACATCAGATATTTTGGATTTGTTAAGTTATAAAAGCTCTGAGCATTTCAGAAGTTCAACCCATAGCATTGCTCATAAAAAGGTAGATTTTTATTAAGAAGCAAATGGAAAGGAAGAATGGGGCTTTTTATAGTGACAAAAGTACATAACTTACTGACACAAATTATCACAAACCCTAAGGAAAAAGAAACAATTAACAAGACATATACATATAATGGTCTGTCTTCTAGAATCAAGCTTATCCATGAAATCAAGAAGAAACTAGAATGGTTACCACTGGAACAGGAGCAGTGGAAGAATGAAAATAATGTAAATTGATTAAATTGGAGACAGAGATTTCTTTAGATGAATGTCTGATCAGAGAAAGTTAGGAAAATAAAATATTGAAGGACATTATAGACTGACATGAAAAGGAAACTTACACCTACCAGTATACTTCTATGTACCAGTTTCAATTTCTCAGGATGAATTTTCAGTATGGTGGTGATTAGCTGTTATTAGTTTGGAAGTTGTGTTTTGTGTCCAGTGAAATCTGAAGATGTGTAATCTTAGAGAGTGAATTTGGATGAGTCCAAATTATTGGATCTGTTTCAAAGTGTCATAGATATTCTGGGAATGATGCTATTATTTGAGCTTATGTTCAAGATATTTATGCAGAAAAAGATATGGCAGACATGCAAGGCTGGGGTATTCAAAAGCTGAGAAAAGACAAAACAGCAAGTGTTGGTCCTCCTATGCTCTTGGGGCACTGACTTCAGACGCATCAAATGCAAATTTATTTCAGGAATCCTGCTGAAACACATGGGGATGAGAGAGAAATCATGTCTAGTAAGATGAGGATGGAAAGACACATTATAAACAGATGAAGGAAAACAATTTTGTTGCTGCCAGATGTTACACTCAACTCAGCAAAATTCTTGAGTATGATGAATTAAAAAGAAAGACACCTCATCTGAAGCTTGGTGCTGAGAGAGGGCAATATTGCAAATTTGTGAGTTTCCCAGAAGTTGCAGTGGCAAAGAATCTGCCTGACAGTGCCGGAGACTCAGAGATATGGGTTTGATTCCCGGGTCAGGAAGATACCCTGGAGTTGAAAATGGCAACCTACTCAGTATTCTTGCCTGGAGAATTCCATGGACAGAGAAGCCTGGTGGGCTACAGTCTATGGGATTGAAAAGAGTTGGACTGAACTGAGTGACTGAGCATGCACACGCTGTAAAACAACCCATGACAGCCATACCTGAAGGACAAAAATTTTCTTTCTGGGTCAGAGTACAACCCCATGGATTTTGCCCACTGTAAGTCCCTGACTATTTCTCTTCCCCAGAACACTCTAATTTTTACCCAAATCTGTTTCCCGAATTGAAATTTTTAGGACTTCAAATAAAGTTTTATTTACGACCTTCTGCATTTTTTTTTTTTGGTTTGACACAAGCTAATAGAAATAGGTATACAAAAATGCAAGAAATTAAAAAGAGTAACTTTAAACAGATTGATCAAATAGAAACAAAAAGGTAACATGGTGAGATAAAACAAAGCATACGAATAATAATATGACATGTAAAGGATTAAGTATAAGCAAAATACTAATATTGACAAGTTATGCAACCAAATAAGCCAGTTATATATTTTATACTAGAAGCACACATTTTATACAATATAGAAAGCTTGATAACAGAAAGAAGGATACAAGAAGCTGTACTATGCATATAGTACTTGTACCTTAGCTAAATAAAGTTAATGTAGCTATTTTAATATCACACTAGGCTTTAAATGTTCAAACTATCTCACAATTGCATGCATCTCACATGCTAGCAAAGTAATGATCAAAATTCTCAAGGCTAGGCTTCAACAATAAATGAACCGAGAACTTCCAGATGTTCAAGCTGGATTTAGAAAAGGCAGAGGAACCAGAGATCAGTCGGTAAAGAATTTGCCTGCAGTGCAGGAGACCTGGGTTGGATCCCTGGGTTGGGAAGATCCCCTGGAGAAGGAAATGGCAACCCACTCCAGTATCCTTGCCTGGAAAATCTCATGGACAGAAGAACCTAGTGGACTGCAGTCCATGGGGTCGCAAAGAGTCAGGCACGACTGAGCGACTAACACACACAGAGATCAAATTGCCAACATCCACTGGATCATAGAAAAACGAAGAGAATTCCAGAAAAACATTTGCTTCATTGACTATGCTAAATCGTTTAACTGTGTAGATCACAATAAATTGTGGAAAATTCTTAAAGGGATGGGAATACAAGATCATCTGACTTGCCTCCTGAGAAATCTTTATGCAGGTCAAGAAGCAGCGGTTGGAAATGCACATGGAACAACAGACTGGTTCCAAATTGGGAAAGGAGTAGGTCAAGGTTGTATATTGTCACCCTGCTTATTTAACTTTTATGCAGTATACATCATGAGAAATGCTGGGCTGGATGAAGCACAAGCTGGAATCAAGATTGCAGAGAGAAATATCAATAACCTCAGATTTGCAGATGCCACCACCCTTACAGCAGACAGTAAAGAGGACCTAAAGACACTCTTGGTAAAGGTGAAAGAGGAGAGAGGAAAAGCTGGCTTAAAATTCAACATTCAAAAAATGAAGATCATGCACCCAGTCCCATCACTTCATGGGATGCAGTTAGGGAAATGATGGAAACAGTGATAGACTATTTTCATGGGCTCCAAAATCACTACAGATAGTGACTGCAGCCATAAAATTAAAAGATGCTTGCTCCTTGGAAGAAAAGCTATGACCAACCTAGACAGCATGTTAAAAATCAGAGACATTACTTTGCTAACAAAGGTCCATTTAGTCAAAGCTATGGTTTTTCCAGTAGTCATATATGGTTGTGAGAATTGGACCATAAAGAAAGCTGAGCACTGAAGAATTGATGCTTTTGAATTGTGTTGGAGAAAACTCTTGAGAGTCCCTTGGACTGCAAGGAGACCAAACTAGTCAATCCTAAAGGAAATTAATCCTGAATATTCATTAGAAGGACTAATGCTGAAGCCGAAGCTCCCATACTTTGGCTACCTGGTAGGAAAAGTTGACTCATTGGAAAAGACCCTGATGCTGGGAAGGACTGAAGGCAGAAGGAGAAGGGGATGACAGAGGATGAGATGGTTGGATGGCATCACTGACTCTATGGACATGACTTTGAACAACTCTGGGAGATAGTGAAGGACAGGGAAGCCTGGTATGCTGCAGTCCATGGAGTCACAAAGAGTCAGACACAACTGAGCGATTGATCTGAGCTGAACTAAATTGTTATATGGAGACCTTAACATATCTATCTCATTAGCCAATAGAAGAAGGAAACAAAATTCAGTAAAAATATAAAAGATCTGAAAAAAAATTAACAAGCTTGACATAATGGAAATTTGTCAGCAAATACAAGTGAAAGTATACATGGGCTATTAACCTAAATTATCCTATGCTAGTCAATAAAGACAGCCCTCAATAAATAGCAAAGGATCGAAATGATTCAAAGAATGCTATCTCAACACAGTAGAACTAAGCTAGATTTAAATGACAAAAGAAATTAGAAAATTCTCAACTATCTGGATATTAAAGCACTTCTGAGTAATCTATGCATCAATGATACATATTTTCACAAATGTCTTTTCTAGTGTACTTACGTAAATATATAGACATAGGGATATCTTTCTTTCTCTTTCTACCTATCCTAGAGAAATGCTAATACATGTGCAAAAAAATTTTGAATGATGTTTAAGAACATTTATGTAATTGAAAAAAAGACTTTCATTGAAAGTAAATTATATATATATATATATATATAAAGATGCATAATCAGTATTATATAATTGTTATTGTTCAATTGTTAAGCCATGTTTAACTCTTTGTGATCTCATGGACTATAGCACACCAGGCTTCTCTGTCCTCCATTACCTTCCAGAGTTTGCTCAAATTCATGTTTATTGAGTTGGTGATGCAATTTAACCATCTCATCCTTTGCAGTCCTCTTCTCATTTTGCTTTTGATCTTTCCCTGAATCAGAATCTTTTCCAATGAGTTGATTCTTCACATCAGGTGGCCAGAGTATTAGAGCTTCTGCTTCAGAAACAGTCCTTGCAATGAATATCCAGGGCTGATTTCCTTTAGGATTGACTGGTTTGATCTCCTTGCTGTCCAAGGGATTCTCAAGAGTCTTCTCCAACACCACAGTTCGAAAGCATCACTTCTTCGGCATTCAGCTTTTTTTTTTTTAATTTATTTTTTTAATTGAAAGACGCTTGCTTTACAGAATTTTGTTGTTTTCTGTCAAACCTCGACATGAATCAGCCTTTTTTATGGTCCAACACTCACATCCATACATGACTACTGGAAAAACCATTGCTTTGACTATATGAACCATTGTCAGCGAAGTGATACCTTGGCTTTTTAATGTGTGCGTGTGTGCTCAGCCGGGTCTGACTTTCTGCTTTATAATATGCTCTCTATATGGTGGAATTTATTAATAATTTCATATGTGTGTATACTCAGTTGCTCAGTCGTGTCCAACTCTTTTCGACCCCATAGACTGTACCCCTCCATGCTCCTCTTCCCATAGAATTTTCCAGGTAAGAATACTGGAGTGGGTTTCTATTTCCTACACCAGGAAATAATTGGATGGGCAACCCCAAAGACATTCCAGGCCTGGTGTCAGAATATATATTAATAATTTGTCCTTCTGATACTGGGCATTCTCTGGTAAGAGTACTGTTCTCTGCGTGTTGCTTTGCTTTAGCTAGTGGGAGATTTACCCTCTCAAGTATTTCATACTGAGCAGTAATAGCATAACCAGCTTGGAAATTCTGTTTTTATTTTTACATCACAAACTAAAAAATTAATAAACAGAAACATCCATCAAGAGAGCTGGGAAACCAGAAGAGGGAGCTCTCACACTCTTCAAAGTTTGCAGAGCCCATCAGGAAGGACTCCCTCCTCTTTCCTGGGAAGGACTCAGCCAATAATAATCCAAGGACTCTGTTTACTAAAGCCTTCCCAACTTTCCTTTCCTCTGTATAAAAGGGTTCTCTTTTCTTTCTGTAGGGACTTGCACATGGCTCACCATGGTCAAATAAAATCTATATATGGAACAATCATTACCTTCCATGAAATTCTCCCTGCCATACTAATTCAGGTGATGAGGCAAGGGGCTAAAAATCAGACCATTGGTCATAAGTCTGAACTGGGAAAGTTAAACCTCACAATCTCCTGTCCAGAAATCAGAGCACTATCAGTACAGCTGCTACACAAACAGGGAATGGGAGTGAATTCTTTGAAAAATTCTAAATTCCCCAAAACAAAAATCTATAATGTAAAGAATACTCCTCTGTCTACTCTCATTCCCCTCCAAATATATATACACCCAGTGGCCTTATACTGAGGATCACAACTCCAGTCATAGAGTAGTAAGGATTTTACCAGTATCTCCAGGTGCTTAATCTTCAACCTTGTGTGCAAATCTACGTCAAGAGAATGATGCTGAGATAGCAATAAAAAGTAGAAGAGACAGTTAGGGTGACTTTGAATCTTGATCAGTAGAGGCACCACATCTTACCAAAGTGAGTGTTTCTTATTTCTCTTTTTTATTTTCTTTCCTATTTGGTGACAAGTCACATCTGATATATATTTTGTATCCAAAACGTCATGAATAGTCTCTTGAGTTTTGTTTTGTTTTTTTTTTTTTAATGAGGCATCATTGAAAAATGTGGCCAAATCATTTTAACTCAGTTACACACAGTTACAGTAAGCTATTAAATCAATGGACAATGTTTAATACTGTGTCTTAGTTTCTTCATCTAAGATATGGTGATAAGCATAGTTCAGTTCAGTTGTTCAATTGTGTCCGACTCTTTGTGACCCCATGAACCGCCTCATGCCAGGCCTCCCTGTCTATCACCAACTCCTGGAGTCCACTCAAACCCATGTCCATCAAGTTGGTGATGCCATCCAACCATCTTATCCTCTGTCGTCCCCTTTTTCTCCTGCCCTGAATCTTTCCCAGCATCAGAGTCTTTTCAAATGAGTCAGCTCTTCGTATCTGGTAGCCAAAGTATTAGAGTTTCAGCTTCAACATCAGTCCTTCCAATGAACACCCAGGACTGATCTCCTTCAGAATGGACTGGTTGGATCTCCTTGCAGTCCAAGGGACTCTCAAGAGTCTTCTCCAACACCACAGTTCAAAAGCATCAATTCTTCGGCACTCAGCTTTCTTTATAGTCCAACTCTCAGATCCATACAGGACCACTGGAAAAATTATAGCCTTGACTAGATGGACCTTTGTTGGCAAAGTAATGTCTCTGCTTTTTAATATGCTGTCTAGGTTGGTCATAACTTTCCTTCCAAGGAGTAAGCATCTTTTAATTTCATGGCTACAATCACCATCTGTAATGATTTTGGAGCCCAGAAAAATAAAGTCAGCCACTGTTTTCACTGTTTCCCCATCTATTTGCCATGAAGTGATGGGACTGGAAGCCATGATCTTAGTTTTCTGAATGTTGAGCTTTAAGCCAACTTTTTCACTCTCCTCTTTTACTTTCATCAAGAGGCTCTTCAGTTCCTCTTCCCTTTCTGCCATAAGGGTGGTGTCATCTGCATAGCTGAGGTTATTGATATTTCTCCCAGCAATCTTAATTCCGGCTTGTGCTTCCTCCCTCCCAGCATTTCTCATGATGCACTCTGTATATAAGTTAAATAAGCAGGGTGACAATATACAGCCTTGACATACTCCTTTTCCTATTTGGAACCAGTCTGTTGTTTCATGTCCAGTTCTAACTGTTGCTTCCTGACCTGCATACAGGTTTCTCAAGAGGCAAGTCAGGTGTTCTGGTATGCCCATCTCTTTAAGAATTTTCCACAGTTTATTGTGGTCCACACAGTCAAAGGCTTTGGCATAGTCAATAAAGCAGAAATAGATGTTCTTCTGAAACTCTTTTGTTTTTTCCATGATCCAGTGGATGTTGGCAATTTGATCTCTGTTTCCTCTGCCTTTTCTAAAATCAGCTTGAACATCTGGAAGTTCACGGTTTATGTATTGCTGAAGCCTGGCTTGGAGAATTTTAAGCATTACTTTACTAGCCTGTGAGATGAGTGCAATTGTGTGGTAGCTTGAGCATTCTTTGGCATTGCCTTTCTTTGGGATTGGAGTGAAAACTGATCTTTTCCAGTCCTGTGGGCATGGCTGAGTTTTCCAAATTTGCTGGCATATTGAGTGCAGCACTTTCACAGCATCATCTTCAGGATTTGAAATAGCTCAACTGTAATTTCATCACCTCCACTAGCTTTGTTCATAAGGATGCTTCTTAAGGCTCATTTGACTTCACATTCCAGGATAATGTTAGTACCTTAGGATTATAACAATGATATTATGGGAAATGCATAGTGCTGTGCTGACACGTACAAAGCACTCAGTGAATGTCAGGCATTAATATCATTATTATTGGCATTTTATATATCATTAATCATTCAATTAGATATGCAGCTATTTCCTGAACTATTATGTTTGTCAACTTAATTTAGATGTTGGAAATATACACTGTTACATGAAGTGATAAATGACAAAGATCACCCTCTCAATTTGTCATCTTGAATATGTTTATTTTTTAGGAATCATATGTTATCTTTTACATTTTGAACCATACCTTATAAAATAAGGGTGTTCATTATTAATATTGACAATATAGCATTAATAAGTAATGCTATTATGATATGCATATACTCTGTGGTCATTATTAAAGTAAAATAGAAATGAAAATGAATCTAAGCTCAATCAATTTAAGGATTCCCCTGTTTTATTGTATTATATTTCTTGTATCTAAGTCAATCTTTCTTTTTAAGAAATCATCCTGCTTTATTGATTCTGCTAAATGAATTAGATTATTCTGACAGATTTGAGTGTTGCAACTTGATATCTCTATCATTATCCAAATCTTTTCCTTAAAGATTTCTTTTTCTGTTGACAACATATATAAGTTCAATTTGAACTGCAATCTTTTCAGTATTCTTTTACTATATGGGAAAAAAGGTGGATAAAATCTGGAGTTAAATAATGTTTGTAGGAATTATTAGGTAGTTGCAGATATCATGGATTTTTCTACATATAAACTTAAAGAGGCATCTGACATCAGGAAAAAAAAATGAGACTGAAACACTCATTTTTTAAATACTCATCCTAAACATTTGTGTTTTAACTAGCACGTAAGTTTTGCTCTGTTTCCTTCCTGGAGTATTTATTCCTCTGGTAAATTGTAATACGGACACAGAATGAAAAGAATATGTGTATGTGTATTTATTTTCATAATATCAAAATACCAATATTAATACTAGTATTTGATTAAAAATTACCCAGTATATACTAATAAAAAGCAGTTGAAACTAAATATATAAACAATTCAAAGACTTGTACATATTATAAAGCAAATACAAAATATAAATATACATGATTTATAATCTATGATGCACAGATGCATAAATTTAAAATATACTATAAATCAAATACAGAAAATTATAAATAAGTTATAAAACATCAATTATACTATGAATTAAAATATATGAAATTCAAATTTAACATTCTATTAGTATATTGGTAGCATATAAATTCCCCAAATGAACAATATAAAATGAAAAAGTTATTTAGCATGTAGATTGAAAATGAAATATTATTTTTAAACAAGTGAATTTAAAAATATTGTGCATTCAGGTTGCCATGGTTGAGCTAAAGTATCTTTTCGAGCATTTTTTCCCCTGCTAGATGAAAAATCTCTTTATGTTTCCATGGCATAATGTTGCTAAATTTAGTATGAGCACATTGCAAGCCAAAACCCTGGAGCTCAGCAATCTTGCAGTTTCTGCCTCTTGAGTAGCTAGTAGCATAGGCATGTAACATTATACCCAGTCATTCATGGTACATGTGTGACAGGGGGGAAATTTTCATTTACAACCATTATTGAATTTTAAGAGATGATTCCCGGTAGCATCAGGCTTTTTTGCTAAGTACTATCTTGAACTTTGGCAAATAAGTTTGAAGGCTGGGGCGATGCTAAATATCTTGGTGTAATAATTGGAGTGAAGGAAATTCAGAATTAAGGAATGGAAAAGCCTTGAGACTAGTGCCTGTATAAAAGGCAGAATAGAGCTGTGTCCATTAGAGATGATGGTGGGGAAGAAGGAAATTGCGAAGATCAGATATGTTGGTTTAATGATTTAAAGTAATTTTACTTTGGTTTGTGCTCAGGGCAAACAAGTGACTATAGAGTCAAGAAATATGACGTATGAATTACCTGGTGAAGCTCTATATTTACAACTGTAGAGTTGGACTTTCATGTAGATGCCATTTTACATTCTTGTCAGTGGAGTGCCTGATTCATGTCTTTCTCTGATGGGCATAGTATCATGGAAAGCTTTTTGTAAATCAAATTATTTAGAATTTTATCTGAATTCCAGACACACTATACTCTCTAAAGTTTTACATAAAGTTTGAGCTTTGAAGATAAAATTTCCTCAGTCATTTGGGGTCGAATTTTATTTAGTATTTGGATGCTGCCTTGAGCCAAAATACTTAATTTCCTATTTTGAAATTCAGTTCAGTTCAGTGGCTCAGTCATGTCTGATTCTTTGCAACTGCATGGACTGCAGCATACTAGGCTTCCCTGTCCACCATCAACTCCCAGAACTTACTCAAACTTATGTCCATCAAGTTGGTGATGCCATCCAAACATCTCATCTGTTGCTCCCTCTCCTCCCACTCTCAATCTTTCCCAGCATCAGGGTCTTTTCCAATGGGTCAATTCTTCACATCAGGTGGCCAAAGAATTGTACTTTCAGTCCTTCAAATGAATATTCAGGATTGATTTCCTTTAGGATGGACTGGTTGGATCTCCTTGCAGTCCAAGGGACTCTCAAGAGTCTTCTCCAACACAACAGTTCAAAAGCATCAATTCTTCAGCATTAAGCTTTCTTTAGAGTCCAACTCTCAGATCTATATATGATGAATACTGGGAAAACCATAGCTTTGACTAGATGGACCTTTGTTGGCAAAGTAATGACTCTGATTTTTAATATGCTGTCTAGGTTGGTCATAGCTTTTCTTCCAAGGAGGAAGCATCTTTTAATTTCATGGCTGCAGTCACCATCTGCAGTGATTTGGGAGCCCACAAAAATAGTCTGTGTCTATTTCCATCATTTCCCCAACTATATGCCATGAAGTGATGGGACCAGATGCCATGATCTTAGTTTTTGAATGTTGAGTTTTAAGCCAAATTTTTCACTCTCCTCTTTCACTTTCATCAAGAGGCTCTTTAGTTCTTCTTCACTTTCTGCCATAAGGGTGGTCATCTGCATATCTGAGGTTATTGATATTTCTGCTGGAAATCTTTATTCCTGCTGTGCTTCATACAGCCCAGCATTTCTCATGATGTACTCTGCATATAAGTTAAATAAGCAGGGTGACAATATGCAGCCTTGAGGTACTCCTTTCCTGATTGGAACCAGTCTGTTTTTCCATGTGTGGTTCTAATTGTTACATCTTGACCTGCATACAGATTTCTCAGGAGGCAGGTCAGGTGGTCTGGTATTCCTATCTCTTGAAGAATTTCCATAGTTTGTTGTAATCCACACAGTCAAAGGCTTTGGCCTAAAGCAGAAGCAGATATTTTTCTGGAACTCTTTTGCTTTTTTGATGATCCAACAGATGTTGACAATTTGATCTCTGGTTCCTCTGCCTTTTCTAAATCCAGCTTGAACATCTGGAAGTTCATGGTTCACATACTGTTGAAGACTAACTTGGAGAATTTTGAGCATTATTTTGCTAGCGTATGAGACAAGTGCAATTGTGCAGTAGTTTGAGCATTCTTTGGCATTGCCTTTCTCTGGGATTGGGATGAAAGCTGACCTCTTCCTGTCCTGTAGCCACTGCTGAGTTTTCCACATTTGCTGGCATATTGAGTGCAGCACTTTCACAGCATCGTCTTTTAGGATTTGAAATAGCTCAACTGAATTCTATCACCTCCACTAGCTTTATTCATAGTGATGCCTCCTAAGGTCCACTTGACTTCACATTCCAGGATGTCTGGTTCTAGGTGATAGATCACAGCATTGTGATTATCTGGGTCATGAAGATCTGTTTTCTTGTATAGTTCTCTGTCTATTCTTGCCAGCTCTTCTTGGTATCTTCTGTTTCTGTTAGGTCCATACCATTTCTGTTCTTAATTCTGTCCATCTATGCATAAAATGTTCCCTGGTGTCTCTAATTTTCTTGAAGAGATCTTTAGTCTTTCCCATTCTTTTGTTTTCCTCTATTTCTTTGCACTGATCACTGAGGAAGGCTTTCTCATTTCTCCTTGCTATTCTTTGGAACTCTGCATTCACATTGTTATATCTATCCTTTTCTCTTTTGCCTTTCATGTCTCGTCTTTTCACAGCTATTTGTAAGGCCTCCTCAGACAGCCAGTTTGCCTTTTTGCATTTCTTTTTCTTGGGGATTGTTTTGATCCCTGCCTCCTGTACAATGTCACGAACCTCCATCCATAGTTATTCAGGAACTCTATCAGATCTAATCCCTTAAATTATTTTTCACTTTCACTGTGTAATCATAAGGGATTTGATCCAGGTCATACCTGAATGGTCTAGGGGTTTTCCCTACTTTCTTCAATTTAAGTCTGAATTTGGCAGTAAGGAGTTCATGATGTGAGCCATAGTCAGCTCCCAGTCTTGTTTTTGCTGACTGTATAGAGCTTCTCCATCTTTGGTTTCAAAGAATATAATCAATATGATTTTGGTGTTGACCATCTGGTGATGTCCATGTGTGGCGTCTTCTATTGTGTTGTTGGAAGAGGGTGTTTGCTATGACTTTGTGTTCTCCTGGCAAAACTCTATTAGCATTTGCCCTGCTTTATTCTGTACTCCAAGGCCAAATTTGTCTGCTACTCCACATATTTCTTGACTTCCTACTTTTACATTCCAGCCCCTTATAATGAAAAGGACATGTTTTTTGGGTGTTAGTTCTAGAAGGTCTTGTAGGTATTGATAGAACCATTCAACTTCAGCTTCTTCAGCATTGCTGGTTATATTACCAGCTACTTAAATCTCAGGAAGTGATATAATTTAGATGAACATTCCCTTAGGTACACAATTTGGACAAAATAAAAATGAATTAATTACTGAATTGCTGGTTGTTCAAAATGGTGGTGTTCATAATTCTATCATGTTCAACATTTATTACTTGTTGTTACTTTTACAAGCTGTTCCAATTTCATCTTTACATTCTCTACACCAGAATGAAAAATATATACACTTGATCTTCGCTTTGTATAAGTTTAAAAAAAAAATATTTTCCAGTAAATATAATTTTCCAATAGTAAGTAAATATATAAATATAATCTCACTTGTGACAGAAATTCACTAGCAAATAATATTTAAAAAGAAACCGAACTTCTTTCTTTTTCCTTTGTCTAAACATTGTAGGGCATTTGTATAAGAAGATGCCAGCTCATCCTGTCAGAACAGAGCACAGTGAAGAGGGGTGGATTGCCTGGAACAAGATGTTGGAATCTAAGGAGGATGAGGAAGGCATCTATTTACTGGGGGTGGAGGACTGGAGGGCAGCTGTAATGATCAGCGCGTTGGCTATGCTGGAGCTCTGTGTGTATGCTTGGTCACTCAGGTATATCTGCTCACCAGGTTCCTCTGTTCATGAGACTTTTCCAAGCAAGAATAGTGGAGTGGGTTGCCATTTCCTACTCAGAGGGTCTTCCCAACTCAGGGATTGTACCTGCAAGTCTTGTACCTCCTGCATTGGCAGGCAGATTCCTTATCACTGCACCACCTAGGAAGCCTGTTGAAGCTGTGTACTTTTTTCCAATGGAGAATATGCACAGAATGAGCTTTTCTAGTTTAGTATCCTGAACTATAGAAATAAAGTAAATAGAAATATTGTTTATGACAAGCATGCATTATTTGTATTAATAGAGTGAATCATAATCTTTATTTACACCTAGGTTAAATATTCATTCTGTACCTTTAAATACATTCTTACTGATCCCCACAAAGCTTTGGATACTTTATAAGGGATTGTTTTCTTTAATCATCACAACACCTTTATAAAAGAATTCCCATTTTACAAAGACAAAATTGGGATTGAGAGTGAATAAGACATGTACTCTTTTCTCAGAGATCCTTAAAGGTGGGATGTACATAGAATTTAGTACCATATTTTCAAAATATTTTAGATCAGTTCTTTCCATGGTGTCGTAAGGAAGGCATATTCAACTCTGCAGTGGTTCTCAAACATATTTCTTTAGGCAACACAAGGTTTTCTCCAAAGGAAGTGTCTGGGTAAGCACCATAAGTACATCAAATAAAAGACTCAGGTTGGAGTCCAGAGTTTCTCAATCCTGGTTATACTTTAGATCTGTCTGGAAAGTTGTTAAATGCCTTGGGTCACCAACCTTCTAGGGGTGGAGGGGCATCAGTATATCTTAAACATTCCCCAGATGATTTTATTGTACAGTCGGGGATGAGCTTCACTGTAGCAGTTAAAAAGGGAACACTTAAAGCTGACTGCTATGTTAGGAGTACAGAGGATGACTGAGGGAGAATGCTAGAGGATGGGAAACTAGGTGACACTAGTGAAACCCAGACTTTGGAGGCCAGTTTTAATGAGGTTCTTAAAGGTTTAATTTCTGATACCTGTATATTTTTTATGTAACCCATAAACATATTGGCATAATACAAACTCCTGGCACACCAAAATGACAGATTCTAAGTGTGTGTGTTAAAGAATCTAGAAGTAAAAGACATTTTTTCAATGTGCAACAATGCAGAGAAAAATCAAGGTCAACAAATTAATTGAATGAAATGTTTTTCTGGTGCTAAGTGAATCTAAGAAAATTGATAGGTAAATCGTTATGAAATAACCTTTAGTTTCTTTTTGAAAGCTCTGAATACTTAATAGAATTCTCGACTGTGTCAAATAATTTGAATGTAGTGTCTTGTTAAATGTTTCCTAAACAGAAGTTAGATAAAGAAGCATAAATAATAAGTAAAGACCCTGGCTTTTAATTTCACAACAAATAATCATAGTATTGAATAAGATACAAATACCTCCCAGCAAGAGCTGTATTGTTGAAATTTGGGGGGATAATCTTGGGGAGATATTTTTAAAGGCCTAGGAAAGTATCATTTACAAGTACGAACAATAAAAATGACTGTGCCTGTATTATTCTCAGTTAGTCTGTTTTATAGGACTTTGATTTTGTCTAAGGTTATATATATTACTTAATCATTTTCTCACAATATAAAAATTATATCTTAAATCATGATAAATTAAAGGATAAAAAGAATAAATTTTAGAGTTAGATAAACCTGGATTAGAATTGTGAATTTTGGCTCTGCTATTTGGGTATTGTATGCTTTTGAAATGGTATTTGATATTACTGAGCCCAGTTTTCTCATCTGTAAAATAGTCTTAAATATAGTACTTACTTCACAGGGTTGTTGCAAAGATTGAATTAGTTGACAAATATTAAGTGTCTAAAATAGTGGCTAAAATACAGTCTCCTTCAATAAATGTGATGTGATTATTACTGTACTAATTTATTCAATAGTGAATTTCGGAGAAGGCAATGGCACCCCACACCAGTACTCTTGCCTGGAAAATCCCATGGATGGAGGAGCCTGGTGGGCTGCACTCCATGAGGTCACTGAGAGTCAAACACGACTGAGCGACTTCACTTTGACTTTTCACTCTCATGCGTTGGAGAAGGAAATGGCATCCCACTCCAGTACTGTTGCCTGGAGAATCCCAGGGATAGGGGAGCCTAGTGGGCTGCTGTCTATGGGGTCTCACAGAGTCAGACATGACTGAAGGGACTTAGCAGCAGCAGCAGCAGTGGAATTTGGAGGAGAACAAGGGATTCCACTGGATAGAATACACTCTAAAACAACTAGAATGTTCTAACGGAGTCAAGAAAATAAAACAAATAGAAATCATAATTCTCTATTCAATGATCATATAAATCTTGTATACAGAATTTATTCTACAGACCTTTTATTTTACTTGCATCTTTACAGAATTATAAAAAATTGGCGATCATTATTAGGACAGAATTAGAAATCCTATAACCTATAAGGCTTGAGGAATTTGGTCTCTAAATGTAAACCAGCAAACATACTAGCTATCTTTGGGGAACTAAACTCCCATAAATCCTTCTCACAAAGTTCACATATACTAAATACATAGTACTTTTTGTCTGAGTACTTCTAATTTTGATTTTTGCATGTTGCCACTATAACTCTGTTTTGTCTGTGTACAATTAGCACTGTATTAGACATTGCTTACAATGATAAACAGATTAGATGTGGTCCTTTCCCTCATGGGCTTATAGGATAATAGTCCAAAATAAACATTAACAAAGGAAAAGCACTGGCTGACAAAAATAAATGTGGTTAACCTATCTTAGTCAGCCAATTGTTGTTTGTTTATTCCCTTATGTCAGTTGGAAAGATAAAAACACCAAGGAGGACTTTTATGAGTACAAAATATTCAAACCCATTTGAAAATCTGACACAAAGGATTATGATTAACTGTATCCCAGGAGGGAACTCATGACTGGAAAGCTCATAACAAGGTCTGAAAAAACCACTTTCCTTTTCACAGTTCAAAGCCCAATTTAAATAAATACTATAGTGTATACTCACCCAACTTACCTAGAGTCCTCCGATCAGCTTCAATGCATAAGTGCTATAAAGATGCAGTTTGGTGAGACTAACAATGATTCAATTAAACAAGAAAGATTCTCTTGGGTGTTAGGTAGAATGGTTGCTAAGAGATTAGAGAACAAATAATTTATCTGTCAGAAAAGCTGGGAAACAGATCATTTCTCAAAGTCAGTTTGAAACTTTAATGTTAAGATGGTATCACAAGGAAAATTATACTGGACAAAGTTGAGCAGTCAAGGAAGATTTTATTCAAGACAACTGCAATAGGCTGGCAGAGCCGGAACTCAGTCTGAATTCAACTCCTCTGAAATAAGGGTGGGATTGATTCTAGGAGACAGAGTGGGGAGAATCATAGGCCATCAATGTTTGCTAATTGGCTTTCCTCCAAAGAAACGAGGCAAGGTGCCCACATATGTTAAGCTCCTGACCTTCCAGAAACTGAAAGAAGAAAGCTTAATGATGACATTTCAAAAGGATGACCTCCAGGTACTTGAGAAAGATAGTCCTGGGTAGTAAAACTGGCAACTGGCAAAAGGATTTTAGAATGATTTATATTTCAAAAGAGTAGAGACAGAATTTGCAGTTACGTGTTTTCTAAAATAAATGCTCTAAGAGGTAGATCAGTGGCATAGAGGTAAAAAAAAGAGCCTGTCTAAAGTTTGGTTAAGCTGAGGGAAACATTAAGGTCCTCTTAGTTAGTAGGTGAAAATAAATAGAACTTTTAATAGCAAAAGAATCTCTCTCTGATGGGATCCTACAAGGAGACTATCTTCAAACCTGTAAAAATTTTGTGAAGTAGGAGAGTTTGTGATTATGGTTTAAAACTTAATTAGGTCACCTCTAAAGATTTCTAAATTATCAGAACTTTAAACTTCACTGTCTCATCTCAAAGACCAATTTTTTCCCCACACAAACAAAAAAAGAGACATCCAAAATGACTTTCACTTCAATGAAAGCAATTCTAAAAAGATGTCCTACTTAAAAACGCTATGTGAGCATGTGAATTTTAAATATTATTTTATCATATCACAGTTCATCATATTTCAAAAAAGACTTGCTTTATCCAATAATTTAACAGAGAATTTGCTGAATAAGGAAAATGTGTACCATGAAGTTTAATATAAAAATTGAGCTATACAAGAACTTTTGCCAACACTTTGAAAAACATATGCACAGAAATGATTTTTACACCTAAGTGTGCATTAGAACCACATTTGGACCTTTTAGAAAACACAGATACTAGCCCAAACTCTTAGGCCTTCAGTAAAAAGACACTGATTTGTATTTATTGTATATTTATTTTTTTGGCCATGCTTTTCAGTTTGCAGGATGACCTCAACCAGGGATTCAACTTGGGCCATGACACTGAAAGCTCTGAGTCCTAACCAATTGGACTCCCAAGGAATTCCAGTTAGGTATAAAAATTTCTAAATATGAGTTCTATTGTTTTAAAAAAATGCTTTCACTACATGCCCTCCAGACCAGTAGAGCTTCTGAGAAATGTAGGATCTTAGGTTTTGCCACATCCACTAAAGTTCATGATTTGAAAAAAATTTGGTTGTTGATATCCATATGAAGTCTGTTGTTCAGTTGCTAAGTCCTGTCTGACTCCTTTCTACCCAGTGGACTGCAGCATGCCTGGCTTCACTGTCCTTCACTATCCCCCAGAGTTGCTCAAACTCACATCCATTGAGTCAGTGATGCCATCCAACCATCTCATCCTCTGTTACCCCTTCTCCTGCCCTCAATTTTTCCCAGCATCAGGGTCTTTTCCAATGGGCTGGCTCTTTCCATCAGGTGGCCAAAGTATTGGAGCTTCAACTTCAGCATCAGTCCTTCCAATGAATATTCAGGACTGATTTCCTTTAGGATCGACTGGTTTGATCTCCATGCTGTCCAATGGACTCTTGAAAGTCTTCTCCAACATCACAGTCCAAAAGCATCAGTTCTTTGGCACTCGGCCTTCTTTATGGTCCAGTTCTCATATCCCTACATAACTACTGAAGAAATCATAACTTTGACTCTACATACCTTTGTTGGCAAAGTGATGTCTCTGCTTTTTAATATGCTGTCTAGTTTTGCCATAGCTTTTCTTCCAGAGAGCAAGTGTCTATTAATTTCATGGCTACAGTCACCATCAGCAATGATTTTGAGTCAAATTTTATTTGGAGAAAATAAAATCTGCCACAGTTTCCACTTTTCCCCTATGTATTTGCCATGAAGTGATGGGACTGGATTCCATGCTCTTAGTTTTTTTGAATGCTGAGCTTTATGCCAGGTTTTTTCACTCTCCTGTGTTACACTTATCAAGAGGCTCTTTAGTTCCTCTTCATTTTCTGCCATTAGAATAGATCATCTGCATATTTGAGATTGTTATTTCTCCTATCAGTCTTGATTCCAGCACGTGATTCATCCAACCTGTCATTTCTCATGATGTACTCTGCATATATGTTAAATAAGCACAGTGATAACCAGAGATCAAATTGCCAACATCCACGGATCACAGAGAAAGCAAGGGAATTCCAGAAAAAAACCCCATCTACTTCTGCTTCATTGGCTACTTTAAAGCCTTTTACTATGCGGATCACAACACAATATGGAAAGTTTTTAAATAAATGGGAATATCAGACCACATTACCATCTTCTGAGAAACCTATATGCAAGTTAAGAATCAACAGATAGAACCGGACATAGAACAACAGACTGGATCAAAATTGAGAAAGGAGTTGTCAAGGCTTTATATTGTCACTCTGCCTATATAACCTGAAGCCTGAAAAGCATTGTTCTATAGGAGGTTTTGCTGCATAGCCAGAATCAAAGCCATTCACCAGGTTAGGATGAACTAGCCTCTGGCACTGTGAAAGCAACTTCGCTAAAATTATGGATCCTAAACATTCAGCTTTGGTTTCTATTTAAGTCACATGTTTGGAGAACAGTATTTTGGACCAATAAAAACCAAAGGACAATACAGAGAAAGATGGTGGATACTCACATTAATGTGTGCATGTGTACCCAGTTGCTCAGTCATGTCTGACTCTTCGACCCCATGGACTGTAGCCTGCCAGGCTCCTCTGTCCATGGGATTTTCTTGGGAAGAACAGTGGTTGCCATTTTCTCCTCCAGGGCTTCTTATCCCAGCCAGGGATTAAACCCACATCCCTTGTGTCTCCTGCTTTGGCAGGCAGATTCTTTACCACTGAGCCACCTCAGCATTTGAAAACAAATCTAAAATTTCAAGAATCTTAAATAAGGATTTCTTTGCTGAGAGGGAGATGAAGAGAGCAATCCACCAGACTGGGAAATGGACTCGCCAATGACTCACTGATTAACTTTGGCCTGGGGCAAGCTACCTGTACAATTTCTCCAGGGGTTCCCGCAGATGATAAGAGCTATTATTGCTTCTTTTAACAGCTACTTAAAAGCAAATTAGGACATCTTAAAGTAACTTCTGCTTCTCTGGGGAGAAAGCTTTATTAAATTAGTAGTAGATAGAAATATCATTTATTAGTTTACCATATTTTTCTGATGTGCTGCTGTCCAGACCCTTGTTGGCAAAATGATGTCTCTGCTTTTTAATATACTGTCTAGGTTTGTCATAGCTTTTCTTCCAAGCAGCAAGTGTCTTTTAATTTCATGGCTACAGTCACCATCAGCAATGATTTTGGAGTCCAAGAAAATTAAATCTGCCACAGTTTCCACTTTTTCCCCATCTATTTGCCAGAAGTGATGGGACTGGATGCCATGCTTAGCTTTTTTGAATTCTGAGTTTTAAGCCAGGTTTTTTCACTCTCCTCTTTCAAATTTATCAAGAGGCTTATCATACTTATCTAGGGGGTCACAAAGAATCAGATAAGATTTAGCAACTAAACAGCAAATATTTTTCTCAGGCTAATGACAACACTGTGTTTAGTCTCTTTCCCTGTTAATATGCATTTGTGTCTGTGTATAAATATTTATGTGGAGAAGGCAATGGCACCCCATTCCAGTACTCTTGGCTGGAAAATCCCATGGATGGAGGAGCCTGGAAGGCTGCAGTCCATGGGGTTGCTGAGGGTTGGACACGACTGAGCGACTTCACGTTCACTTTTCACTTTCACACATTGGAGAAGGAAATGGCAACCCACTCCAGTGTTCTTGCCTGGAGAATCCCAGGGACGGGGAAGCCTGGTGGGCTGCCGTCTATGGGGTAGCACAGAGTCGGACACAACTGAAGTGACTTAGCAGCAGCAGCATAAATATTTATGAAATTTAAGAATTTTGGAATGTAAGGTAAAAGAAGATAAAGTTTTGCTCAGTAATGATTATTTCAAAGTTATTGTTATATTTTACCTTTCTGTTCTCTACTTTTGAAACTCTCAAATGCAATGTATTATTTGTCTATTTATAGCAAGTAAGTAGAAGCAATTGTCAAAAAAAAAGAAAAAGGTAACAAAAATTTTTTAAAATTCAAAGAGGTAAAGTTGCCTTTTTAAAAAATTTTTAAAAATTATATTTATTAAGCCATTTCTTCCCTATCCTAAGCACTATAGTTTTATTTTCCAAATTATTTCAAATACCGGGAACTACTGGCTTGACATGTTCTAGCTACTGTAAATAGTGCTGCAATGAACAATGAGACTCGTGTGTCTCTTTCAATCTTGGTTTCCTCAGGGTATATGCCTAGGAGTAGGATTGCTGGGTCATATGGTGGTTTTATTCTTAGTTTTTTAAGGAGTCTCCATACCCTCTTCCATAGTGGCTATATCAATTTACATTCCCACCTACAGTGCAAGAGCATTCCCTTTTCTCCACACCCGCTCCAGCATTTATTGATTGTAGACTTTTTGGTGATGGCCATTCTGACTGGTATGAGGTGATATCTCATTGTAGTTTTGATTTGCATTTCTCTAATAATGAGTGATGTTGAGCATCTTTTTATGTGCTTTTTAGCCATCTCTATGTCTTGTTTGGAGAAATGTCTGTTTAGGTCTTTTCCCCACTTTTTGATTCTTTTTTTTTTTTTGTATTGTGTTATATGAGCTGCTTGTATGTTTTAGAAATTAATTGTATCAGCTGTTTCATTTGCTATTATTTTCTCCCATTCTGAGGGTTGTCTTTTCACCTTGTTTATGTTTCCTTTGCTGTGCAAAAGCTTTTAAGTATTATCTGTCCCACTTGTTTTTGTTTTTATTTCCATTACTCTAAGAGGTGGGTCATACAGGATCTTGCTTTGATTTATGTCATTGAGTGCTCTGCCTATGTTTTACTCTAAGAGTTTTATAGTTTCTAGTCTTACATTTAGGTCTTTAATCCATTTTGTGTTTATCCTTGTGTATGGTGTTAGGAAGTGCTCTAATTTCAATCTTATATATGTAAATGTCCAATTTTTCCAGCACCATTTATTGAAGAGTCTGTCTTTGCCCCATTGTATATTCTTGCCTCTTTTGTGTAAAATAAGGTACACATAGGTGCATGGGTTTATTTCTGGGCTTTCTATCTTGTTCCATTGGTCTATATTTCTGTTTCTGTGCCAGTACCATACTGTCTTGATGACTGTAGCTTTGTAGTATAATCAGAAGTCAAGAAGGTTGATTCCTTCAGCTCCAATCTTCTTTCTCAAGACTGCTTTGGCTATTTTGTGTCTTTTGTGTTTTCATATGAATTGTGAAATTTGTTGTTCTAGTTCAGTGAAAAATGCTATTGGTAATTTGATAAGGATCGTATTGAATCTGTAGATTGCTTTTGATAGTATAGTCATTTTCACAATATTGATTGATTCTTCCTAACCAGGAACATGGAATATCTCTCCATCTGTTTCTGTCATCTTTGATTTCTTTCATCAGTGTTTTATAATTTTCTGTGTACAGTTCTTTTGTCTCCTTAGGTAAGTTTATTCCTTGATATTTAATTCTTTTTGTTGCAATGGTAATTGGGATTGATTCCTTAATTTCTCTTTCTGATTTTTCAGTTAGTATATAGAAATGTAAATGATTTCTGAGCATTGATTTTGCATTCTGCAACTCTGCTAAATTCACTGATTAGCCCTAGTAATTTTCTGATACTATCTTTAGGGTTTTCTATGTACAGTATTATGTCATCTGCAAACAGTGAGAACTTTACTTCTTCTTTTCTAATCTGGATTCCTTTTATTTCTTTTTCTTCTCTGATTGCTATAGCTAGGACTTCCAAAACTATATTGAATAATAGTGGTGAAAGTGGACACCATTGTCTTGTTCCTGATCTTAGGGGGAATGCTTCCATTCTTTCACCATTGAGAATAATGTTTGCTGTAGGCTTATCATAGATGGCCTTTACTATGTTGAGGTAGGTTCCTTCTATGCCCATTTTTTGAAGAGTTTTAATCATAAATGGGGGTTGAATTTCTTCAAAGGCTTTTTCTGCATCTATTGAGATTATTATATGGTTTTTATCTTTCAATTTGTTGATATGGTATATCACATTGATTGATTTTCATGTATTGAAGAATCCTTGCATCCCTGGAATAAACCCAAATTGATCATGGTGTATGAGCTTTTTGATGTGTTGTTGAATTCTGTTTGCTAACATTTTGTTGAGAATTTTTGCATCTATGCTCATCAGTGATATTGGCCTGTAGTTTTCTTTTTGTGTGTGTTGTCTTTGTCTGGTTTTGGTATCAGGGTGATGGTGGCCTCATAGAATGAGTTTGGAAGTGTTCCTTCCTCTGCAATTTTTTGAAAGATATAGAAGGATAGGCATTAACTCTTCTCTAAATGTTTGATAGAATTCTCCTGTGAAGCCATCTGGTCCCAGGCTTTTGTTTTTTCAGAGATTTTTGATCACAGTTTCAATTTCAATGCTCATAATTGGGTTGTTCATAATTTCTATTTCTTCCTGGTTTAGTCTTGGAAGACTGAACTTTTCTAAGAATCTGTCCATTTCTTCCAGGTTTTCCATTTTATTGCCATATAGTTGTTCATAATAGTCTCTTATAATCCTTCATATTTCTGCATTGTCTGCTGTAACCTCTCTTTTTTATTTATAATTTTGTTGATTTGATTCTTCTCTCTTTTTTTCTTGATGAGTCTGGCTAAAAGCTTTTCAATTCTGTTTATCTTCTCAAAGAACCAGCTTTTAGTTTTATTAATCTTTACTATCATTTCTTTCCTTTCTTTTTCAATTATTTCTGCTCTGGTTTTTAATCACTTCTTTCCTTCTGCTAATTTTGGGGTTTTTTTGTTCTTTTTCCAGTTTTTTTATGTGCAAAGTTAGTTAGTTATTCAATGTTTTTCTTTTTTCTTGAGATAGGATTGTATTACTATAAACTCTTCTCTTAGAATTGCTTTTGCTATATCCCATAGACTTTGAGTTGTTGTGTTTTCATTGTCATTTGTTTCTAGAAATTTTTTTATTTCCCTTTTGCTTTCTTCAGTAACCTGTTGGTTATTTAGAAAGGTATTGTTTAATCTCCATGTATTTGTGCTTTTTTGCAGTTTTTTTTCTCTTAATTGATATCTAGTCTCATAGTATTGTGGTCAGAGAAGATGCTTGATATGATTTCAGTTTCCTTAAATTTACTGAGGTTTGATTTGTGACCCTAAATGTGGTCTATCCTGGAGAATGTTCCACATGCACTTGAGAAGAAAGTGTATTCTTCTGCGTTTGGATGGAATGTTCTGAAGATATCAGTGAGATCCGTCTCATCTAATGTATCATTTAAGACTTGTGTTTCCTGCTTAATTTTCTGTTTTGATGATCTGTCCATTGGTGTGAGTGGGGTGTTAAAGTCTCCTACTATTATTTTGTTACCGTCAGTTTGTCCTTTTACATCTGTTAGTGTTTGTCTTATTATTGAGGTGCTCCTATGTTGGGTGCATAGATGTTTACAATTGTTATGTCTTCCTCTTGGATTGATCCCTTGATCATTATGTAGTGTCCTTCCTTGTCTCTTGTAATCTTTATTTTAATGTCTGTTTTGTCTGATATGAGGATTGCTTCTCCAGCTTTCTTTTGCTTCCCATTTGCATGGAATATATTTTTCCATCCTCTCACTTTTAGTCTATGTGTCTTGAGGTCTGCAGTGGGTTTCTTGTAGACAGCATATATATGGGTCTTGTTTCTGTATCCATTCAGCCAGTCTGTGTCTTTTGGTTGGAACATTTAATCTGTTTACATTTAAAGTAATTATTGATATATATGTTCCTATTGCCATTTTCTAAATTGTTTGGGGTTGATTTTGTAGATCTTTTTATCTCTTGTATTTCTGACTATATAAGTCCCTTTAACATTTGCTGTAAAGCTGGTTTGGTGGTACTGAACTCTCTTAACTTTTGCTTGAATGAAAAGCTTTTTATTTCTCCATCAATTTTGAATGAGATTCTTTCCAGGTATAATAATTTCAGTTGTAGATTTTTCCCTTTCAGTATTTTAAATATATCCTGCCATTCCCTCCTGGCCTGCAGAGTTTCTGCTGAAAGATCAGCTGTTAAGCATATGGGGTTTCCCTTGTATATTACTAGTTGCTTTTCCCTTGCTGCTTTTTAGATTCTTTCTTTGTGTTTAGTCTTTAAAGTTTGATTAGTATGTGTCTTGGCATGTTCCTCCTTGGGTTTATCCTGTATGGGACTCTGTGCCTCTTGGACTTGATTGACTATTTCCTTCTCTATGTTGGGGAATTTTTCAACTATAATCTCTTCAAAATATTTCTCATACCCTTTCTTGTTCTTTTCTTCTTCTGGGACCCCTATAGTTCAAATGTTTGTGAGTTTGATATTGTCCCAGAGGTCTCTGAGACTATTCTCAGTTCTTTTCATTTTTTTTTTTTAACTTTATTCTGCTTTTCAGACATTATTTCCACCATTTTATCTTCCAACTCACTGATTTGTTCTTCTGCTTCAGATATGCTGCTATTGATTCCTTCTAAAGTATTTTTAATTTCAGTAATTGTGTTGTTTATCTCTGTATGTTTATTCTTTATTTCTTATATGTCTTTGTTAATTGATTCTTGCATTTTCTTCATTCTGTTTTCAAGATTTTTGATCATCTTTACTATCATTATTCTGAATTATTTTTCAGGTAGTTTGCCTATTTCCCCTTCATTTATTTGGAGTTTTATGTTTCTAGTTTGTCCCTTCATTGTGTAGTATTTCCCTGTCTTTTCATTATTATTATTATTATTTTTAACTTACTGTGTTTGAGGTCTCCTTTTCCCAGGCTTCAAGGTTGAATTCTTTCTTCCTTTTGGTTTCTGCTCTCCTAAGTTTGGTCCAGTAGTTTGTGTAAGCTTCCAGGGTGAGATTTGTGCTGAGTTTTTGTTTGTGTGTTTATTTGTTTTTGTTTTTCCACTGATGGGCAAGGCTCAACGAGGTGGTAATCCTCTATGCTGATGATTGAGTTTGTATTTTTGTTTTGTTTGTTGTTTAGATGAGGCATCCTGCACAGGGTGTTACGGGTGGTTGGGTGATGCCAGGTCTTGTATTCAAGTGGTTTCCTCTGTGTGAGTTCTCATTATTTGATACTCCCTAGGGGCTTCCCTGGCGGCTCAGATGGTAAAGCATCCACCCACAATGCAGGAGACCCGGGTTCGATCCCTGGGTTGGGAAGATCCCCTGGAGAAGGAAATGGCAACCCACTCCAGTATTCTTGCCTGGAGAATCCCATGGACAGAGGACCCTGATAAGCTACAGTCCACGGGGTTGCAAAGAGTCAGACATGACTGAGTGACTTCTTTCACTTTCACTTTCACGGTTAGCTCTCTGGTAGTCTAGGGTCTTGAAGTCAGTGCTCCCACTCCAAAGGTTTAGGGCTTGATCTCTAAAAGGACAAATCCATGTGCTTCTGTCTCTGGTACTGACGGTTTTTTAGATTCCAGAGGCTTTCTGAAGAAGTGAAACATTGCTGCTTCTTCTGTTACCTCACGCTTGCACTGCATTCCCCTTTCATACCAGCACCAGAGCCCGCCACCTTGCTTCTGGGCTTCAGCCCACCTTTTGTTTTTATTGAGAGATGTAGAGAGCTGCAAAGAGTGATGTTCCCAATCTTCAGGTGAAGAAAAAAACAAACAAATACAAAATACATAATCATCCTTGAGTCCATTGGAGTGCTGACATTGCACAGCAACAAACTGGCTCAAAATCTAAGGAGAAGCAAGCAAGGGAAGATAAGATTGGAGCACTAGTTTTGACAAGACATGGACACTCCATAATAGGAATTCAGCTAGGGTACATGGCTCACTGCACAGTATACTGTGAGAGACGTGAACATCTTGGGGTTATAGACGTATGTGGTATCCTCATCTTTTTTCCAGGGTTTTCCCTCACAAACTTCACCGGTGCTCACACATGAAAAAGGGTAATTCTTAGACTCTCTCATGGTACGAAACAGGAGGGGAGGGGAATAGCAGCTGCCAGTGGGGCTTAGCTGTGGGGCAATGCTGAGATACTCATTCCACCTCCTTACTGAACAAAAGCTAAATCTGCTGGGAGGGCAACAAATGCTGCCATTACACTGGTGGAGATTCCTTGCAAGTGAGGTAAAACAAGAGAGAGAGGGAAACAAACAAACAAACAGAAAAAACCCAAAAACCCTTTCGCTAGTGGAAGGGCAGCAGAAATAAAGACTGAGGCTTTATTCAAACATAGAATACTCCTACTCCAGCCCCTAGCAGGCCAACAGGCATAGAATAAAAACAATATCTCAAGGGTGGCAAGAAGAATGAACAGGAAGAGTAGAGAGAATTTTTAGACGATAAAAATACTCTGCATCATAATAATGGATAAGTGTCATTATATTCTTCTCCATAGAATGCATAGCATTGAATGAAATCTAAGGTGAACTCTGGACTTTGAGTGATTGTGATGTGTCAATGTAGATTTATCCTTGGTAACAAACGTGACATTTTGGTAAATGATGTTGATAATGGAGGAGGCTATGCATGCATATGGGAAATCTCTATATTCGCAGTTTTTCTGTGAACTTAAACTGTTCTAAATTATAAAGCTTTAAATTTAAAAAGGAATCCTGCTAGAGACAAACCACTTCTGAGATGCAATGCCAAGGGCTAAAACTAACAGAGCAGCAGGCACTCAGGACCAAAAAAATTAAAAACCTATGAAAACCTAGCCTTTACTCTAAATGCAAAGTAATTATTTAGAGGAATTTTAAGCCTGTGGTGCACTAAGGTAATCATAGTAACAACAAAAAACATACCCAGCCCAACTTTTAATTAGAGTCAATCAAATCTGCTCACTACAGGCCTTGATTAAAGAAAAGTATGCCCATTTCCAGGTATAAAGCTACTTACTTCAGTCTTTACTATGCTATACAAGAAGCCCAGCTTTCAATAACAATGAAAAACTAGGAAGCATATGAAAACAAAAGCTAAAGTTCTACCTTCCGAGAGAGAACACAATCATGATATAATAGTTGGAATGATATGACAGTAAACTTAAAATAACTGTGTTTAATAGGTTAACAGTTTTTATGGGAAAAGGTAAAGAGAATACATGATTAAATGGCTAATTTCAACAAAGAGGTGGAAATTATAAGAAAGAATCCAAAGGCAATGTTAGAAATGAACAACATTAACAAAGATGAAGTGTCTGATAGTCTCTTCAGTAGACTCAATTCAGTAGTAGAAAGAATTGCCTAACATCAAGATAGGTCAATAGAAATTAAACAAACTGAAACACACACACACCACATATACATATACACACTATATGGATTTCTACTGATTACAGAATTTTATTTATCTTTGTTATATTATAGACTGGATGGGTTTGGCATCAGCCTTAGAAGCAAGTCCTTTGAAAAGAATTCATTGCTGATGGTTGACTTTCAGGGGCCTGCTTATCAAAGTGAATCATCATTAATCAGGAAGATTTAAAGCCAGTTCTAATGATTAATAATTAGTATAGCTATAGAAAATTATAGGGACTTGATTATAAATTCTCAACTGTGTGTATATTCTAATTACTGACTTGGTCTAAGAGTAAATGAAAAGCATACTTACAACTGTTAATAGATATTTTCCCCAAGTTTGTTATGGTTAGTCTTTATGTTAAGCTATACTTCTAATTGGGGTTTCTCAATTGGCACTAATGGTAAAAAAAACCCACCTGCTAATACAGGAGACACAAGAGACATGGGTTCGATCCCTGGGTCAGGAAGATCCCCTGGAGGCGGGCATGGCAACCCACTTCAGTATTCTTGCCTCGAGAATCCCATGGACAGAGAAGCCTGGCAGGTAGTGGTCCATAGGGTTGCAAAGATTCAGAATGACTGAAGCGACTTAGCACACATGCACATACTTCTAATTGCTAAATATTCCAATGTTTATGAGATATTAAGGTAAACCAAAATAGGCTCCCATTGTAATAACAGACTTTTATTTTTCATAACTGTGGGATAAATGTCTTGAGGTTATTCAGAAGATCAAAATCTCTAATATTTTAATCAAATATTGTTTAGAATTCCTCTCTCCACTATTGTAGATCACAGATTCAGGCAAAACCATTAATTTCTGTAATATTATTACAAATTTACAGAGTAATTTCAACGGTAGACATTAAAAATTAAATTAAATGTGAGAAGAAGCAGCAAATGACATTTGATGCATTGCTGTGGTACAGCTTAGTGTGTGGGATTTTAATTTAGAAAATACTGTAGGAGTGAGTTGGGGGAGAAAGAAAATTATCTATTGCAGAAACAACTCATCTCAAGATAGTGTCTATGTATGCGATTACTTTTGTCAGAAACTGTGTAATTGACAATAATTTGCTTGCTAATCTAATTAAACTATGAACAAATGGTGCAAGCAATTGTAAAGAATTCTGGGTAAAGCCTTGGGCTCTTCTTGATGGATGTTACTGAAGGTACTAAGCTCATTTTTCTGGGTCATTATTTTATGCATTGGATAGTGGAGAGAGGATTGAAAAATCATTTTTGCAGTAGTTCTGTGTTTAAACTCCCAGACAACCTACTAGTATTTGAGGTGTAATCATCAGTGGGTGGGGTGGAGAAGGAGGAGTTAGGTAGCTGGCAAGCCAGCAATGAATCCTTTAGCTATAACCTCACTGACCCATGCCTTCTGACCCTCAAGGACCCCCACGTGTCTCCAACTACAAGCTCACACCAGTCTTCTGAGACCAAATGGGCCCTGCTTCAGAGGGGTTCTGCCGCAGAAGCTTGCCTTGGCATCAAACCTCACTTTTCTTTTCATTATGCTTAAAAGGTTCAAAATTTTAAAGCAAATCATCAATATGTGCCTGGCAAGCAGGAGTGTCTTTGGGGAACTACAGGACAAGCTATTTCAGAAAATCTTGAATTTTTGATCATTGTATTCATGATATTTGCTGAAATATATGTAGATATACCCCTTCCTTTTTAACCCTTTTTGTTATCATTCCACCTGTCTGTATATTGTTTCCCTCATTAATAATCTATTTATTTCATTATTCAATAAATATATATTGAGGTCACACTATGCACCAGGGCTTCCCTGGTGGCTCAGCTGGTAAAGAATCTGCCTGCAATGCAGGGGATCTGGGTTTGATCTCTGGGTCAGGAAGATGCCCTGGAGAAAGGAATGGCAACCCACTCCAATATTTCTTGCCTGGAGATTTCCATGGACAGGGGAGCCTGGCAGGCTATGGATGGAGTCACAAAGAGTCAAACACGACTGAGCTACGAACATTTTCACACCATCCACCAGGTGTGTTGCTGTAGTTGTTTAGTTGCTCACTTGTGTCCAACTCTTTGTGACTCCCTGGACTGTATAGCTCACCAGGCTCCTCTGTCCATGGGATTCTCCAAGCAAGAATACTTGGAGTGGGTTGCCGTTTTTTTCTCCAGGGGATCTTCCCAACCCAGGGATCAAAACAGCATCTCCTGCATTGGCGGGTGGGTTCTTTACCACTGAGTCACCTGGAAAACTCATCTACCAAGTGTATTGTGGGTATATTTGTAGTTTGCGTATATCTGACAAATGCCTGCATTTTATTTTCTCTAAGATCTACTAAATGCTTCTGCTTCTTGTAGTGGTTCACATATGCTTTTTTAAAAAATAAATTTTTATTGGAGTATAGTTGATTTACAATGTTGTGTTCATGTTAGATGTACAGCAAAATGAATTAGTTTTACATATACATATATCCACCCTTTGTTTTGTTTTGTTTCTTGTTTGGATTTTTTTCCCATATAGGCTGTTTCAGAGTATTGAGTAGAGCTCCCTGTGATATACAGCAGATTCTACTCAGTTATCTATTTTATATATTGTGGTGTATGTATATCAAGGGCTTCTCTGGTGACTCAGTGGTAAAGAAGCCACCTTCTACTGCAGAGACATGGGTTCTACCCTGGGTCAGGAAGATCCCCTGGAGAAGGAAATGACAACTCACTCCAGTATTCTTGTCTGGGGAATCCAATAGACAAAGGAGCCTGGCAGGCTACAGTCCATGGGGTCACATGATTTAGCGACTAAACAGCAACAAATATATATCAGCCCCACTCTCTCAGTTTGTCCTCCCCCCTTATCCCTTGGTAACCATAAGTTTGTTTTCTACATCTGTCACTCTACTTCTGTTTTCTAAAAACAGTTTATTGTATCATTTTTTTAGATTCTACATCTCAGTGATATCTTATGATATTTGTCTTTCTGTGTCTGACTTACTTCATTCAGTACAACAATCTCTAGGTCCATCCATGTTGTTGCAAATGGCATTATTTTATTCTTTTTATGACTGACTGGGCATTTAGGTTGCTTCCATGTCCTGACTATTGTAAACAGAGCTGCAGTGAACACTGGGGTACATGTGTCTTTTTGAATTGTTTTTCTCCATCTTATTTCCATTTATTTGTTTGCTTCCATTAAGATATAAACTCCAAGGGGTAAATATCATGCCTACCATTTAGTCTAACACATGGGCACCACAGCCCTGGGAATAAATTTCAATAAACATTTATAGAATAAATTCTTCTGTAGCAAGACTTGTTCATTTTTATGTTTCCTCAAGTTTTGGTTTATTGGATTATCTGTAAATGTTTAATGGATAAAGAACTAATTAATTAATATATTCTAACCTCTAATTTTCTAACCCCAAATCCTTGGACTTTTTTTAACTTTTATTTTGACCATTTATTGAATTTCTGCCACTTTGTTCCATAACCTCATACTTATTACTGACGCATTTACTGCCCAAACCTTTCTGTATTTCCTACTTGAACACTGTGTCTCTAATCATTAGTCCTTTTAGGTACCTGGAGTTCCTCTCCTAACAATTCAAATTTCCACAGCTAATGTTCCTGTTCTGCCTTATCTTACAGCCATTCAAGTCCTGGCATAATAGCCTCTGTTCATCTTGTGCTCAAACCTCCTGGCTTAAGAGGGCCAGCCTGTCCTGAACCTTACTAACATACCCCAAGTTTAAATGAGGTGACAAGATAACATTTTCTGACTTGAAATTTTGAGTTCAGTTATTTATGCATTCTGACTATATGCAACATTTTCTCTAAAATCCATTTACTTCATTTGTTTGATTTGGAATATCTATTTTTCCCCTGAAAATAAAGTCTGTGGAGGCCATTGACTATGCTGTATCTTTATCTTCCTATTTTCTGTTACATTTCTGCCATTGTAACATCTAACTCAGTGCATTATTTTACATAGTTGTACCATATATAAGGTAAAATCGAAACCAAATAATAAAATATAGTAATAAAATCAAGTAACAAAATAGGGACAAATTTGGAAGATGATGAAGTATTTCTTATATAATGAGCTCTCTCAAATATATAAATTATTTACAAATCCACACTATTAGAAGCTAGTATATTGTTAAGCTTCAGATAGGGAATTTGTCCCATGTGAGCCTTCCAAACTATCTGGGTGTTTTGAATTGATGACAGTTTTAATCTGAAATTTTGTATTATAAATTTCAAAACATAATTTCAGTTTTGATGAAGTTATCTGGAGACCCTCAGGTATTATTGCTAATAAAGATGTACAAAGTGAGTGAAAGTTGGCTCAGTCATATCTGATTCTTTGTGACTCCTTGGACTATACAGTCCATGGAATTCTCCAGGCCAGAATACTGGAGTGGGTAGCCTTTCCCTTCTCCAGGGGATCTTCCCAACCCAGGAATCAAACTCAGCTCTCCCACATTGCAGGTGGATTCTTTACCAGCTGAGCCACAAGGGAAGCCCCAAGATGTACAAAACTGATATATAATATAGCTAATGCATAATATTCAGAGAAGGCAACGGCAACCCACTCCAGTACTCTTGCCTGGAAAATCCCATGGACGGAGGAGCTTCGTAGGCTGCAGTCCATGGGGTCGCTAAGAGTCGGGCACGACTGAGCGACTTCACTTTCACTTTTCATTTTCATGCATTGGAGAAGGAAATGGCAACCCACTCCAGTGTTCTTGCCTGTAGAATCCCAGGGACGGAGGAGCCTAGTGGGCTTCCGTCTATGGGGTCACACAGAGTCGGAGAGGACTGAAGCGACTTAGCAGTAGCAGCAGCAATGCATAATATTATCTTACATTTGTAAAAATATCTGTAGTTTAATAATCGTCATTTTGTACATTTCTCATTTAACCCCCCAGGATAGTACTCTGAGGTAAGTGTATTATCTCCATTTTTAAGGTATGAAGCTTGGAGATGTTAAAGTGACTTGCCCAAAACCAAAACTCACCACTTCTCATGTTACCTTTTGTACTTTTTTCAAAATTAATACATCATCCTCTGTTCTGAAGTTCAGTAGAATATGACTGACTGACTCTTTGTGTTGGTTTTTAATTTAGAAGAACTCATCATTGGTAGGTGAAAGCATGATACTAATTTGGATTTAATTTGGACACATTTAATTTTTGGTATATTTCAATAACTTAAAAATTATTTCTACTGTAAGTTTCTGAGTTATTTTAAATGCACAGTGGTAACTATCACAATCTATCAAAATTGAAGTAAGTATTAGAGCTGGAAAGATCAGAGAGCACCTATAGACCCAGTATGGTTAATGACTTACCCATAGACATTCTGTTGATCAGGACAAGATTAGCAAACAAAACTCATTTAATATCTGATGCACTTCTCTACATGATGTTAAAAGTCATGGGCATATAAATAAATATTAAATGCTGACTATACCAGGTGCTTCATGCCAGCCTCCATAGTCAGATTGAGCTAGTCACACAATATTCCCAACTGTTTCCATCATCAGATGTCAGCACCACATGCATTATCTCACATTTGTATTAATCTAAGAGATGTCCCTGGAGAAGGCAATGGCACCCCACTCCAGTACTTTTGCCTGAAATATCCCATGGATGGGGGAGCCTGGTAGGCTGCAGTCCATGGGATCGCGAACAGTCAGACACGACTGAGCAACTTCACTTTCACTTTTGACTTTCATGCATTGGAGAAGGAAATGGCAACCCACTCCAGTGTTCTTGCCTGGAGAATCCCCGGGACGGGGGAGCCTGGTGGGCTGCCCTCTATGGGGTCACACAGAGTCGGACACGACTGAAGCGACTTAGCAGCAGCAGCAAGAGATGTCCCAAATGCACAGCAAAAGGATGGGTAAAACTCATGAGGTGAATCTGTTTTATTTATAATCATACAGTTATCTTTCATGTTGATTTTCCAATTATGGATTTTGATAATATATTTTTTTCAAAGTGTTACATGCTTTTATGATTTGCTTGTTATATATGTTTGAATTTGTATCTTTAACCATCAGTGTGTAAATTTATATAAATATATATATATGTTTATTTATTTTTTAATTTTTATTTTTACTTTATTTTACTTTACAATACTGTATTGGTTTTGCCATACATTGACATGAATCCACCACGGGTGTACATGTGATCCCAAACATGAACCCCCCTCCCACCTCCCTCCCCACAACATCCCTCTGGGTCATCCCCATGCACCAGCCCCAAGCATGCTGTATCCTGCATCCGACATAGACTGGTGATTCGATTCTTACATGATAGTATACATGTTTCAATGCCATTCCCCCAAATCATCCCACCCTCTCCCTCTCCCTCTGAGTCCGAAAGTCCGCTATACACATCTGTGTCTTTTTTGTTGTCTTGCATACAGGGTCATCATTGCCATCTTTCTAAATCCCATATGTATGTGTTAGTATACTGTATTGGTGTTTTTCTTTCTGGCTTACTTCACTCTGTATAATCAGCTCCAGTTTCATCCATCTCAACAGAACTGATTCAAATGTATTCATACATATAAATATATTTTTAAAATATTTTATTTTATTATTTTAAAATTATTTTATGTGTTTTAATTGGAAGCTAATTACTTTACAATATTGTAGTGGTTTTTGTCATACGTTGACATGAATCAGCCATGGGTGTACATGTGTTTCCTATCCTGTACCACCCCTCCCACATCCCTCCCCATCCCATCGCTCAGGGTCATCCCAGTACTTCGGCCCTGAGCACCCTGTCTCATGCATCGAACCTGGACTGGCAATCTATTTCACATATTGTAAATACATGTTTCAGTGCTATTCTCTCAAATCATCCCACCCTCACCTTCTCCCACAGAGTCCAAAAGTCTGTTTTTACTCTTTTGATGTCTTGCATATAGGGTTATCATTACCATCTTTCTAAATTCCATATATATGCATTAATATACTGTATTGGTATTTTTCTTTCTGACTTACTTCACTCTGTATAATAGGCTCCAGTTTCATCCACCTCATTAGAACTGACTCAAATGTGTTCTTTTTTTTATAGCTGAGTAACATTCCATTGTGTATATGTACCACAACTTTCTTATCCATTTATCTACCAATGGACATCTAGGCTGCTTCCGTGTCCTAGCTATTGTAAGCAGTGCTGCAAAGAACACTGGGGTTCATGTGTCTTTTTCAATTCTGGTTTTCTTGGTGTGTATGCCCAGCAGTGGGATTGCTGGGTTGTATGGCAGTTCTAAGGGATTCTAGAGCTATCAGGGACTTTTCTTATAGCTTAGCTGGTAAAGAATCCACCTACAGTGTGGGAGACTCCAGTTTGATCCTGAGTCAGGAAGATCCACTGGAGAAGGGATTAGGCTACCCACTCCAGTATTCTTGGGCTTCCCTGTGGCTCAACTGGTAAAGAATTCACCTGCACTGTGGGAGACCTGGGTTGGGGAGACCCCCTGGAGATAGGAAAGGCTACCCACTCCAGAGTTCTGGCCTGGAGAATTCCATGGACTATATAGTTCATAGGGTCGCAAAGAGTTGGACATGACTGAATGACTTTCACTTTCACTTTATGGCAGTTTTATTTCCAGTTTTTTTTAATGAATCTCCTCATGGTTCTCCATAGTGGCTGTACTAGTTTGCATTCCCACCAACAGTGTAAGAGGGTTCCCTTTTCTCCACACCCTCTCCAGCATTTATTGTTTGTAGACTTTTTGATGGCAGCCATTCAGACCAGCACGAGATGGTACCTCATTATGGTTTTGATTTGCATTTATCTGATAATGAGGGATGTTCAGCATTTTTTCATGTGTTTTTTAAGATATTAACTCTTTTACCACTGCCATTAAGCAAGGGGCCATGTGTGCCTTGCCTTGGCTTTAATGAAAATGACAATTAGAAGGAGAAAAATAGAATTGGAATGCCCAGTTCTCTAGCATGAGGAATATTTCTTTACCAAAGACATAAAGGATAAAATTGATTTTCAACAACTATAAATGATGTTTTTCTGAAGTTCCTAAAGTACTGATTTTTCACAATTTATCACATGTCCAAAAGATCATGATTTTAAGAACTTTTGTAGTCTCCTTCGGGAAAAGTAATTTGATTTGTGGGAAGCTTTCATTTATTATTGTTATTATTTCTGAAAATAAATATGGCAAATCAAATTTTTGAAATCCCTTTCCCTCTCAGTCTTTTGAGTTAAAAATGTTATGAATTATTAAATACAAACAGATATATCTGTCTCTACCTTTTAAAATCAGTGGCATTCTTGCTTTTTACCCTTAAACATAAAGGCCAGCTATTTACAACCCTGCTTTTTTATATTTTTTAAAAAAATTTCTCGTGATTGGGGAAAATGCTTCTTACTTGTTGACTCTGTTATAAATGTAGAAAGATAATATCTATAATCTTTACAACCTCTCACTTCAAAGACCTTACAAATATGCGAATCTCATTTATTTTTCAGTTCTCTGTGCTGTTTGTAAAGATACCCTCCAGGCACAAGTACAATCAACTAGCAGTAGTTCAAAATTGTCTAAAAGAAACAGCAGCAGAAAAAAAAATCAAACCCTAACAAATCAAATAACATAGCATAAAATAACAATTATAACCTTCCCAGCCCAGGAAAATAGGCTTTTAAATGACAGCAGTAACAAAACTTGCTTAGTTGGACAAACAGCACTTTAAGAGATCATGTAACATCCAAACAGCGTGGAACCGAACGTATATTTTAAGAACATATTTCTTTAATACTTTCTCTTGAGAGTTATCACTGATGCTTTGGCTATTGGAAATAACCTCCTTATACAACATCTAACTTCAAGTGTTCTGAATCCCCTAAGAAATTCACATACATGTGTCTGTGCCTGAAAGAATGTATAAATCTGAAGACATTTGGCACTGTGTATATTTGACACCCTGCCATATCTTGTCCCCCCTTTTTTTCTTGCATAAACTGCTTGTATAAACCTGCATAACACCCTTGTTCACAAACCACCATCAGATTGAATTTTTTTTTTATAATCCAGACTATAGATATAATTTAAAAAGCAATTCATAGGTCTCAGTCTCTAGAATGACTCACAAACTAGCACAGACGCTAAATAGAACCTTGTTTTCCCTTTGTTGCTATATAACACAAAACTCATATATCTATGAGGACTTAGCACTCTTTGGTTCAAATCTACAGTTTGAAGACAACTCCTTGGCATATTCAATGTTTTTCTTTTTGCCAGGCTGTATCAAAAATGCAGAGAAGTGGTGCTGGTCAGGGAAAGTGGGAGACATACAGACTAGACCAGGAAATGGACAGAAAGGAGAAACGCAGCAGCAAACTGGTATTGTAATAATGCCTGGCTGGCCACGCATGACCCTCAGTTCAGTTCAGTTCAGTTGCTCAGTCATGTCTGAGTCTTTGCAACCCCATGAATTGCAGTACGCCAGGCCTCCCTGTCCATCACAAACTCCTGGAGTTCACTCAAACTCATGTCCATGGAGTTGCTGATGCCATCCAGCCATCTTATCCTCTGTCGTCCCCTTCTCCTCCTGCCCCCAATTCCTCCTAGCATCAGAGTCCTTTCCAATGAGTCAACTCTTCGCATGAGGTGGCCAAAGTACTGGAGTTTCAGCTTTAGCATCATTCCTTCCAGTGAACACCCAGGGCTGATCTCCTTTAGAATGGACTGGGTGGATCTCCTTGCAGTCCAAGGGACTCTCAAGAGTCTTCTCCAACACCACAGTTCAAAAGCATCAATTCTTCGGCGCTCAGCTTTCCTCACAGTCCAACTCTCCCATCTATACATGACTACTGGAAAAACCATAGCCTTGACTAGACAGACCTTTGTTGGCAAAGTAATGTCTCTGCTTCTGAATATGCTATCTATGTTGGTCATAACCCTCATTCCAAGGAGTAAGTATCTTTTAATTTCATAGCTGCAATCACTATCTGCAGTGATTTGGGAGCCCCCCAAAATAAAAAGTCTGACACTGTTTCCACTGTTTCCCCATCTATTTCCCATGAAGTGATGGGACCAGATGACATGATCTTCATTTTCTGAATGTTGAGCTTTAAGCCAACTTTTTCACTCTCTTCTTTCACTTTCATCAAGAGTCTTTTTAGTTCCTCTTCACTTTCTGCCATAACTCGGCCAATGCTGCAAGCCAGTAACCCGTACCCCATTACTAGGCAACAGTTACACAAGCCCATTAACTGTCCTCGCTCAGCCATTGGTTGGTGCCAGAGTGGGTCTCTCCCCCAAGCAAGCACCTGTTGCTGAGTGACCATTAGTGTGGGCCATTAGGCCAAAAGTTGGTGGAGTGGTGGTTGTCATCAGGTGGAGTGAAGTAAGAGGCGGATCCCGGCCACCTTCCTTTCAGTCTCCAATTCACCTGGCCTCAGGCCAGTGGTGAGCTTGGGGGACCCCGGGAACAGGCTGGGGCTTGTGTCTTACAGGATTCAGAGCCCTCGCCATGGTCTGGCCCAGGCCTTGAGGTGGAAGTGAACCTCCCCCCACCGTCCCCCCCCCCCCCCCCCCCCCGCCCCGTGACCTAAGGGCAGCAGCGGTAGTCTGCCTGGGATGCATTCTCTGGGGCCTGGTGCCTGCCATTTGGGTGCCCTGAGGAGCCTGAGGGCCAGTTGGGTCCTGGCACCTGGGTCCCTCAGTGAAGACAGTTGGGCCGGGTCTGGGGACTTGGCCTGAGGGAGCCGCCAACTGAGATCTGTCTCCTCTTCAGCTAGGACCAGGACCACAGAAGGTGACAGTTGTGCCTTGAGACCTTTCCCTTTCTTGTCAGAACAGAGAACATTTGTCTGACAGAGATTTACAGGAACATTAGTATCTTACCTCAAGAACAAAGGCTCTGACACCAAAACATTCGCAACAATTAACCATGCCCCTCCCTCACCTTTCCAAGAAAAGGGCTTTGTTGAAAGCTTTTGGGGAGTTGGGTGGTTTTAAGACATGAGCCACTGATCTTGCATGGCCCTGCAATAAACCTTTCTCTGTTCCAAATTGATGTTCTGGTGTTGTGTGGCCTTGTTATGAGGCAGGCACACAGACTTAACAATGGTAGAGGGTACCCTGCCATGCTGAGAGGTGATCATGTTAAACAAGGGAACTGAGATGAGGTAAGAACAGAATGTGAGCACCACCATCTTTCAGCAGAGCTCCTGATTGCTTTCAGAGTTGAGATAGCCAAGGTCTTGTTTTCTTCCTCTAGGAAGCAAATGAAGGTTTTGACAGGATCACAGTCAAAGAATACTCAGAAAGCAGGTAACAAAAGGCAGTGCTCTGTATGGTAGCCTTGCTGGGCTTCTTTTCATGGATATTTTATTCAACTTATTTAAAATTATCATCAATATGAGTGTCTCTGGCAGCTAACAGGTACCCTGGTGCATCTGAAGTAATGCTGTTAGGAAGAACAGGTGTCTCTTACCTGCATTATGAGTCTGTTTGCTGGTGTGACTGGAAGCAGTCCTGCACAGTTGTTTCTGGGAATGGCTGATCCATTCCTTATTAATTACTTAGTCCTCCTAACTGCCTCACTGGTTATCCTCATTTTCTGAAGTACTCAGGAGAGGCAAATGAATAGCCTGACATACTTTCCAATGAGAAAAAATGCAGCTTGGGCAACAATGATGTGGCTAAGGCCAATCTCTTTCTATAAGTAGAGTGCTTAGTATAGAAACCATTTTTTGTATGTTTTAGTGTTCATAATTAGCTAGAAGTGAGTGATACGCACATTCATGTGGATGCATGCTCTCACATGCATGCATATACATATATATTCCTTTCAGAATACTATAGAAACTACATGGTACAAAAAGATAATTATATATTTAAAACATGCTGGGACTTTTGGCATTAATTGTTTTTGTACAGGTGATGAGAGTGGACTCTGAATTTCCTATCAACACTGTAATGTAACTTGTCATTGGTTAGAAGGGATAAATTTTCCCTATGGTGCTGATTGATACAATGATGTTTTTATTGCTGTGTTGACTGTTTCAAAAATATAATTTATAGGTTGGCAAATATTATCACAGGTGTACTAATGTTACATGGAGCACTTGTAGAAGCATTGGAGTAGCTAAACTATTAAATCCTTTTTGGTTTATTGGGGGAACTGGTTCATTACCTTAGGTTTTCTAAGCATTGATACTTTTTGAGTTACTTTTTATACTCTTTGCACTGGTTGTGAAATGATAACTAGACCTGACTTTGAGATTTCAGAAATGGTGCTCAGTTCAGTTTAGTTTTCATTCCAATCTCAAAGAAAGGCAATGCCAAAGAATGCTCAAACTACCGCACAATTGCACTCATCTCACACGCTAGTAAAGTAATGCTCAAGATTCTCCAACCAGGCTTCAACAGTAGATGAACCATGAACTTCCAGATGTTCAAGCTGTATTTAGAAAAGCCATAGGAACCAGAGATCAAATTGCCAACATCTATTGGATCATGGAAAAAGCAAGAGTTCCAGAAAACACCTACTTCTGCATTTTTGACTATGCCAAAGCCATTGACTGTTGGATCACAACAAACTGTGGAAAATTCTGAAAGAGATGGGAATACCAGACCACCTGACCTACCCCTTGAGAAATCTGTATGCAGGTCAGGAAGCAATAGTTAGAACTGGACATGGAACAACAGACTGATTCCAAATCAGGAAAGGAGTGTGTCAACGCTGTATATTGTCATCCTGCTTATTTAACTTCTATACAGAGTACATCATGAGAAACACTGGGCTGGATGAAGCACAAGCTGGAATCAAGATTGCTGGGAGAAATATCCATAACCTCAGAAATGGTACTAAACATTATTAATTTTATCCCTAAGCATTGTTTTTGTCTCTGTCTACATCATAGCTTCTATTATGTTTCCTGGATATTTCTATACTATGTACTTTTCCTTAACCCATGATACTTTTCAAATCTGTTAACAGAAACTAAATGAGATACTGGGGGGAAAATGAGCTCTAAAAATTTTTGCACTTCTCAGAAATTTCTGACCCTGAGCATAGATACCTGATGTCAGTTGAGCAGTCTTTAATCACCTTTTAGAGAACAGTTTTCATTCCTCCTGTTATGTGCTGTGATCTGTGGGACTGAACCAAGATTTCAATCCTGACTTCTGTTCTGGTTATAAACATGATTATATGGTACTAGGAGTTCATATAACATCTTTCTCTTAAGCAACATAAAAGATTTTCCTATCCCTCACCTCTGTTATTACCTATAAGCAATCACAGCTGTACATATTTTTCCATGTCACAAAGGGAGTAATGGAGAGAAAATGATAAAATGATTTGTTTGTCATCATAGTGACAGTCTAGGTTTGAGCCTTGTTCAATCCCTGAGTCGGGAAGATCCCCTGGAGAAGGTTTGGCAACCTACTCCAGTACTCTTGCCTGGAGAATTCCATGGACAAAGAAGTCTGGCAGGCTACAGTTCATGGGATTGCAAAGAATTGGACACGACTGAGCAACTAACTTTGGCTTTTTTTTTTTAACTGAATCTCATACTCTTCCTTCTATTAAGCAACTCAGTAAGAGAGTAGATGAAGGAGGGGTGAGATAGGAGTGGGAGGAGAGTGGATGCAACATAACAGATTGGAAGATATTCTGATAGGTCTCCTAGAATGCCATCTGTAGAAATCCCTCCTGATTTGGAATGATCCTGGTCTAAAGTTGTTGCAGAAAGAAGAAACCCCTTCTAGGACCCAAGAGTGGGCTCCTGCCTAACACTTGGAAATAAATTTGTCTGAGGAGACACACATGCTGGCAAAGCAAGATAATTTATTGGGAAGGAGCTCCAGAGAGGAGAGCAGCAGGAGGAAGGGAACTGAGGAGGACTGTTTGGTCACTTGGCTTGCAGTCTCAGGTATTATGGTAATAAAGTTATTTTCTGTGTTGTCTCTTGCCGTTTTTGTCAGGTCTCACTGTTGCTGTGTGTGAAATGGCAGGATTAGGTGTATGCATTATTAAAACTCTAGATGCTTAAAATTAAAGATAACTGTAGGGAATAGGAATTTATGTCTTGGTCATAAGGTGAACTATCAATCAGAAGCCTACAGAGATGACTTTCATTTATATGGGTTAATTTTTTAACCATAGACTGGGATTTCAATGCTCATTTAATTTCAAGTTCTGATTCTAACCAGAACTTCCCTTGATATTTATTGCCAAGAGTGACAACTCCATTACCAAAAAGCATAAATTTCTTGATATATATTTGTTTTGCTTTGTTTTGCAAGCTAAACTACTTTATAAATATGTTTTCCCTATGTTTACTGCCTGAGGAGCCATCTGGCAAGGTGTAAACAGACTCACAATGCACATTGACAGAAGCTTGGTATGTCAGCAGAAAATTAATAGTTGTTTTGCTTTCATTGCTAATACAATTGATCATATGAAACTGTGTAATTTTTTGTTTATCTCCAAGTTTTTCCACATTATTAACACCTTGGTTTTCCTTTCTTTTAATTATAAAAATTAATGAAATCTATAATAACTCTTTGTGTGAAACACTGCTTAATACAGCAAGGATGTATCACGGCATTATTATCTCTCCCTTGTGTCCATACCATGAAAATAACTTTTAGTACTTTTTTATTTTTTGATCACAGAATTCTACACATAAAGAGCGCAATACACACGAGAAGTCCTAAAATCAGGAATAGATGATATCAGTGACCCTCCAGCACTTACAAAATATTGTCCAAATTGTCCTTTAGTACTCACTGGACATTACTCTCTGAGAGAAGAAAACAATCAGGTCTAGAGTATAAATTATACAGTGAACAAAGCAGATGAAATCAATAGTAGAAAAAACATTCACATATTTTTATTAGTAGATACTCATAGCATGCTGGGGATTTCTACTACCTCTCCTCTTTTAAGGTTATTCTTTGGCTCTACCATTTTAGGAAAGTTTGACAATGGCAGGACAACATTATAATCGAAATAATCTCTTCTCAACCCTTACAAAATTGGCAGAGTAGTCATTTTTTCCCAGTGGTTAATGATATTATTTGGTAAACACTTATCTGAAGATACTGATTTTTAGCTTTGATTGTCTATGTGACTTCAAACATTATTCATTTTCTCAACCTCCCAAAAGTGATAAAAATTTCCTTCTAAAATTCTCTGATTAAAGATGATTATGTAATAACACTTTTAGTCCTCTATTTTTATAAAGCCTACTGCCAAAAAAAGGAGATAAACTCTCTTCAGTGAAACAAGAAAGTAGCTATAGCTATCAAACAAACTATAAAAGCCCACTGCAAATATGGTAATGTTTGAAGTAAGGCTGGGAAGGACACAAAGAGTCAACAGAGCTCTGGCTAACTTTTAAGTTTCTCCAAGAGCCAGTGGAGCAAGAGATACAGGCCATGACCTGGCAATGGACAGTGTGGTGAAACTGTAATGAACGTAATGCTGAAGGACCTGGAGTCAATGAGGGAGGAAAGCAGAGGGAAGGTCAGTCCCTGCTAGAGCTGTGATTTTAAAAACACAGAGACTTTTTTTTGCATTTTTATTGAAGTATAGTTGATTTACATTGTTGTGTTAGTTTCTGCTGTAAAGCAAAGTGAATCAATTACACATATACATATGAGTGAAAGTTGCTCAGTTGTGTCCAACTCTTTGTGACCCCATGGACTATCCAGTCCATGGAATTCTCCAGACCAGAATACTGGAGTGGATAGTGTTTACCTTCTCCAGGGGATCTTCCCAACCCAAGGATCAAACCCAGACCTCCTGCATTGCAGGTGGATTCTTCACCAGCTGAGCCACCAGGGAAGCCCAAGAATACCGGAGTGAAGAAGCCCACTGAAGCCCACTCCAATGAAGAAGCCTATCCCTTCTTCAGAAGTGAATCTTTTGACCAAGGAATCGAACCGGGATCTCCTGCACTGCAGGTGGATTCTTTACCAACTGAGCTAACAGGGAAGCCCTATATACATATCTATTTTAAGGTACTTTTCCCATAAAGGCCATTACAGAGTATTGAGTGGGGTTCCTTGTGCTATAAATAGGTTCTTATTAGTTATCAATTTTATGTATATGTTGAGCCCAATCTCCCAATTATCCCTCCATTCCCCTTACTGTTACCACATGGTAACAGTAAGTTTGTTTTCTATATGTGTAATTCTATTTCTGTTTTGTAGGTAAGTTCATTTGTACCTTTTTTAGATTCCACATATAAGTGATATCATGTATTTGTTTTTTTCCTGTCTGACTTCACTCAGTATGAATCTCTATGCTCAGGAAGATTTTGAATGAGGAAAACCTAAAGAGATACAATCCCAGGTAAAAGGAAATAATAGATTTAATAAGACACTAATCCTGATAGTGTCTAACTTGAATCAAAGCTCCAAGTTTCCTCTAGTTCATTCTCAGACTCCCCCACTGGTCTTCAGTAAATAATCATTTCAGCTCAATGACAGGCCATATAATGAATTTGGCCTTTTTAAGCTGCATTCAGCAAACGACAGTTTGAAACAAAGACCGAAGAACATATATCACAAGAGGATTTACACAAGTCAGTAAGTGAAGAATTTTAAAATAGGATTCTATTTCTCAAAGAATTCATAGTTAACATAATCTCTATTTAAAAAAATGTATGGCAAAACCAATACAGTATTGTAAAGTAAAATAAAGTAAAAATAACAATAAAAAAAAAGACAAATAGGTAAAAAAAAATGGTTTAAAAAGAGACTATAAGGAGACAATGACAAGTAAGGATAAGTACATATAATGAATAAAGACCAATGAACATTGAGCAACAAAGGGCATACATCAAAAACAGATTATTCATCAGGAAAACAGACAATACGTCTGAACATTCAAATTCCTTTCTGATTATGTTTGCAATGAAAGCAATCTGCTTGGAATAACTGATTTCAGTGGATTGGGGGGATATGTATGGAGAGTATGTTTCCATAAAATGCACAATTCGTGAAGCACTACATTTAAAGCTAAGATATATAAAGTCATTAAAAAAAAAGTAAATTTTCCATTGAAAAGACATTCTAAAATTTATAGGGAATTTTCCATGTGTATTAGGAAAAATTATCTGTTCAGATTAATTGCATTATTAAACTCACAGTGCAATAGCAGTAACCAAAGGATAAGTTTTTTTTTTGAAGTAAACTTCCAAACCTCAATTCCTGCGAAGTGAAGTGAAGTCACTCAGTCGTGTCCGACTCTTTGCGACCCCATGGATTGTAGCCTATCAGGCTCCTTCGTCCATGGGATTTTCCAGGCAAGAGTGCTGGAGTGGATTGCCATTTCCTTCTCCAGGGGATCTTCCTGACCCAGGAATCAAACCCAGGTCTCCCTCATTGCAGGCAGACACTTAACCATCTGAGCCACCAGGGAATTCCTGCAGGATGGCACCAAAAGGACCAAGTGACACCTGTGTATGCAATGAATTGCATGACAGAAAAGGAACCCTGACTTTAGTGAACATGAAACCTTAACAATGGACAATAAGCCTGTCTTGTGTTTACTTCAGAGAAGACACCATTTCTTCCAGGACTGCCAGCAATGTTGTTTGCTATACAGACACCTGTGAAAAAATAGTCTGGAAGAAACACTAGTCAGTCTTTCGCTCATAAAATCTGCAGAAAACCGAGGCCCATAGAGAAATGATCCCAATAATTACTTACCCCTTGTTTCTATGTCTCTTGACTTGTGAAATTTCCCATGAGTACATCACACTGCAAACTACTATAATTATTCTGACTGATGAAGTGGGACCATATTTGTTCATTTGTCATTTAGGGTTTGGCACAAGTGGGACCTCTATCAGTCAAGGGGTGCAATGTGACAATGCTTCCAATGTAATTTCTTGGCTCTCTGGTAAGCCTTAGGGTTCCCAATCAGTTTAAATAATTATGTCTAGCATTTGCTGTTGAAGAAACCACTTGTGGGTATCCATGTTATCAACCAGGTTGTGTCAGTCTGTGCTGTGGAATGACTGACCAACAGTTATAGAAACGTGGGATGCAGAACGTATTCAGGTGTTTTGCATGAGAGTTGAAAATACAGAGGCTGTCCTCCACTGTTTGTGATACATTTCTCAGGAAGTCTAAGAGTTATAGCAATCAAATTTTTGTCAGAGCTATTTGTCAGGGAATGGCAGACCTAATTCCAGGTGGTTCAGTGGTAAAAGAATCTGCTTGCCAGTGCAGGAGACAAAGAAGACATGGGTTCAATTACTGGGTTAGGAAGATCCCCTGGAGGAGGAAATGGCAACCCACTCCAGAACTCTTGCCTGGAGAATCCTGTGGACAGAGGAGCCTGGGGGGCTATAGTCCGTAGTGTCAACAAGCATGAGTCGGTTGGACTGACCCAAGAGTCAGTTTAATTTAAGGTGTTTGCAATAGTTTGGGAGAGCAATGTCAGGCATAGCTTGAGTGAATAGCTGCAGAATTCAATTCTGAAAGATGAAAATTATTAATGTTCTTTCCTCAATTCCCAGATCCCAATGTCACTGTTGCCCTTCCACTGCCATAAAATAAGTGTGTCCCATTTCCCGGTCTAGTGGACAGTTTCACCTTTCTTGCAAGCATCCCCTACTTGCATCTGTTTGCTGGGAGGATCAGGTGCAAGAGGGACAAAGACATTTTTCTAAAGCTTACAGAAATCACTATTTTCTTACTTTAGCCTACACGAAGCACTGTAGGGGGACCTCAACAAGAAGTGTACTTGGATAAGTGGTTGTTATCCTATGGTCAAGCACCAGGTCAGTCCAAATAGAAAATGCAGGTGACTGAACCAGAATTAAGCTTGAATCCTCTAGGCCCATTTTAAAACAGTGTAGCAATATGCCAGCCTAAAGTTGGTGGATTCTGGTGAGAGCTCTTCTCCTGACTTACAGATGACTGCTCTCATACTCTGTGTTCAAATAGCCTGTCCTTGGTATCCACTCTGAGAGAGAGAGAGAGGGAGAGGAATCTCTATCTCTGCTTAGAAACCCACCAAATCTAATGGCTTAGGACCTTACCCATGTGACCTTATTTAATCTTTATTAGGTCCTAAAAGCTACATCTTCAAAAACAGTCACATTGAGAGTGAGGGCTTCAACATATGAATTTGAGGAGTGGGGGGAGACTTAGGCCATACTATGGAATACATTTTTGTTAAATAGTCTTAGCTTTGCTGTATTAGCAAATATATCCTGAAACCTCAGTGAACAAGCCCAGTAAAACTTTATTTCTCTATCAGACACAGAGATCTAGACTTCTTCAATCCTGTGATTCGTCCATCTCAAATGTGATTTTCAGGGACACTTCAGCAAGGAAAAGACAGTGTGGAACTGGAAAACCAAATATTGAATAATTCCTTTATAACCATAAAATTATAAAACTGGAGGGGGAAATAGAATTAAGTCCAATCTTTTTATCTATATTTTATAGGTGAGTAAAAGGAGCATAAAGAGGATAGATGAGTCACGCAGAACAAGATGTTGACTGGGTAGAAGTTGAATCCAGATCTCCTAGTTTAGTATGAGTTAACCAGTAGTTAATCAGTTTCATCTGGTTGAGATATTAGGTCCTGGAAATCAGAAAAACAAAGTAAATATGCTTTTAAGTCTAATTCTAGTTTAAAAATATTATAGAAAAATTTACATTCAAGAAATTTAACTAATTTACAAATTTGTTTCTGATATAGATCTTGGTAATGATTTTTTGAGTCTGATACCAAAATAACAAAAGCAAACAAAAAAACAAAAACACAACGGAACTACATCAAACTAAAGGACTTCTGCACAACAAAGGAAGCCATGGGAGGAAATGTTGCAAATCGTGAGTTAATATTAAAAATGTAGAGGGCTTCCCAGGTGGCGCAGTGCCAATCCATTTGCCAATTCAGGAGATGTAGGCTCGAGCCCTGGGTCGAGAAGATTCCCTGGAGAAGGAAATGGCAACCCAACAGCTAACTCATACAACTCAATAGCAAAAAAAAAGAAAAAACGTAATTAAAAGTGGTGAGAAGATCTGAAGAAATTTTTTTCCAAAAAGACATACAGATGGCTAACAGGTACATGAAAAGATGCTCAACATTGTTAATCATCAGGGAAATGCAAATCAAAACTATAATGTGGTATCACCTCATATTTGTCAGAAAGGCTGTTGCCAACAAGACAAGAAATAACAAGTTCTGGTGAAGATGTGGAAAAAAGGGAACCCTTGTTCACTGTTGGTGCGAATGTAAATTGGTGTAGGTACTATCGTAAACGATATGGAAGTTCTGTGAAAAATTAAAAATAGAGCAATAACATGATCTGGCAATTCTACTTTTGGGCATTTATCTGAAGAGAAGGAAAACACTAACTTGAAAATATATAGGGGCTCTCATATTCATTGCAGCATTATTTACATTATCCAAAATATGGAAACAGTGGATGAATAGGTAAAGAAATAAACTGCGATATATACATATACATATATGTGGAACATTTCCTATATATGTAATATATATGTAATATTCAGTCATTAAAGATTTAATGGAATAAAATCTGGCCATTTGAGACAAAATGGATGAACTTCAAGGGCATTTCATTAAGTGAAATAAATCAGACAGGGAAAAAAATGTTGTATTATTTTCTTATATGTGGAATCGGAAGGGAAAAATGCTCATAGATTCAGAGTAGAGATTAGCAGTTGCCCCAGAAACAGTGGAGTTGGAGGGGAAAAATAGGTGAACTTTTTTTCAACTAAATTTAATTACATTTTAAAATTATTTGTCCCCAAATTTCCATAAATTTAACAATATAGTTGGATCATACAAACAAAAACTTGTGTTGATATATTATTATATGGAAAAATTTTGTTGGTCTTATTTTTTCAATATTTTTTTTTTTGATTTCTAGTTGCAGAATATATTTAACCACAGTTTCTTTCTATCCTCTGTGTCTACAATATGCTTTGTAAGTATAAAACTTGACCTTGTTAGAGCTTTCTGAAAACTTATAACATACCATAATAGCAAAAATTCACTTCTAAGACAAATTCTTCTAATAAATGGAACTCAAGGTAATTCAATTACTTATAAAATATATTCATTATTATTTCTAGTATGTATGGCATATTGGATTTCTTTTACATAGAAAGGGAAATGAAATCAAACCCACCATATATTCTCTTCTCAATTCTGTATCTATTCAACGATTCTTAATTGTGTTCTCCTGTGTTGCCATTTTAATCATTAAAGAAATAATTCTACGACTCAGGCATTAGACATAAATATCAAACTCATTTCAAAGACTTTTTGTTAATATAAAATAATTTAGAATTTTATTCTGTTGCTATCTTTTGACTAGCAAGAAAGGAAACTCTTGTCCTTGTGAATCACAGATATTTTGAATATTTTATAAATTGAGTATGAATTATCTCTGTGCAGAGAATTGAACCATTTGTTCAGCATGACCTTGGAGCAGAAAGACCAAATCGGCCTCAGTTCAATTTAACTTCAGTATTTCCAGAGTTTGTTAGCTATATGACTGTTTTAGTCTACTAATGTTGCCATAACAAAATAACATAAACTTGGTGGCTTAAACAACAGAAATTTATTTCTTATAGTCCTAGAGGCTAGAAATGCAAGATCAGTGTTTTGAGCAGGCTTAGTTTCTCCTGAGGGCTTTCTTCTTGACTTGCTGATGGCCATCTCCTAGCTGTCTTCACAAGGCCTTTTATGCAGATGTACATCTCCGGTGTCTTCTCATAACGATACTGGTCCTGTTAGGTTAGAACTCTACCCCACAACCTCATTAAATGTTCATTGTCTCCTCAAAGGCCCTATCTCCAAATATAGTCTTTACATGGGTTTAGAAGTGACAGAGTTCAGTTCATAACAATGACCCTAGGCAAATAATCTACCCATGAGCCTCCTTTTTCCTGGTGTGTACAATGGAGATATTAATAATTGCTATGCAGAGTTATTATTAAATGGTATACTATGTATCAAGTTACCAACACAATATCTATGCTTAATAAATAGTATACATACGATGACTGCTATTCTAATTGTAAATTTGCTATGTCCACCCCTGATTTTCCATCTGCTATTGGTTGTTGCATGGGTATTAAAGAAGCAAAGACAATAAAGATATGGTTTTGTCTTATTAAAAATATATAATTTATGGCATTTGAGACAGTGATTTTTATGATAAAAAAGATATTTTATATATAGGTATACAGATAAGATTTATACTGATTGGAGATTTGATAGGTCATGACACTATACCATTTGAAGTAAAAATTAAAGGATGTATATTATTTTGATATATACAGAGATATGGGAAACGGGGTATACAGTGGGAAATTGGAAGGATATTCTACAACAGATTTATCAAAGAAACATGAAAATAAAAGCAATATGCAGGTATCGTGGGTATGAAACTTACAGACTTTATGACTATCTTTAAGAAAAAGAACACACATTTGAAAATAAAAATTAGAGACAAAAGTATTTATTAGAAAAAAAGTAAATCCTACCAAATTACTAGAAGCTTATAGATTATGACTTTTCCCTATTAGGCAGTTTATTGGAAATGGTGCAGAGAAATCCCTCCTGATTGCAACCTGACTTCCAGATCCTCTCTTGAACTATTTACAGCTCCCAGCAATTTCTAGTCTTGGAGATGCTTGGGCAATTAAGAGTCCCTGGTATATCAAGTTCATCTGAGTCAAGGTAAATCTAAGTGTGGTTAGGAATAGTAAGGCTATATACATAGAACAGCAGGGGCAAAGGCAGGAGGGGTGGGGAGAGTAGGGTTATCTAAGATAAAACTGAAATGGGGAAAAATGAGGCCAATCATGGGATGCCTTAAAAGCTTTCTCAGATCTTTTGCTTTATTCATTGAAAGAATCTATGAGGAGTTTGGAAAAGGAATTCTTATATTTCAGAACTATGTTCTTATAATACAAAGCTCAGAAAATGATTTGCAGATATATCATTCTTCTGTGGTGTTAAAGTGGAATATGTATTCACATAGGAATTGATTTGACCTCTACTTACTCCAATCTAATGTGTGCTATATATAGTAAGATGACTTATGATAGTGTTTTAAAGTCTATTTTCAATGCTTATAAAAATATAGTTTTCATTTTCATGCCTTTAAAAGACCAAAGGTACTCAGCAAAAAATAAATTTGATGAAATTTTCATTATTTCCTTATTTTCTTTAAAAGTGATTTTATTTTAATGATAGCTTTGGAAAAATAATGGGATTAAGATATTGAATTTCATGATATGCTACATTGATGGAGACAATTGTTTTCATTATTAATCTCCCATGCATAAGAGCAGATAAACAATAAAGAAAGATGACAAATTAGCAAGTAATTTTTTCTTAATTAGAAATAAGAATACAATTGCATATTTGGGGAAAGTGAAAGAGCTAAACCTAAGCAAGCTAAACTTTGTCTCTCTCCTGTTGAATTCCCCATTTGCTCTGTAGGAGTCAAAGATCAAAGTCCCTATGGGATGACACTCAAAATACTCATATAGTTTGGAAATTATCTGTCATGATGAATCATTAAAGGGAAACTTTATCATAGTATTGCTCTTTATAGCCTCGGACCTTGTTTCTATCACCAGTCACATCCACAGCTGGGTATTGTTTTTGCTTTGGCTCCATCCCTTCATTCTTTCTGGAGTTATTTCTCCACTGATCTCCAGTAGCATATTGGGCACCTACTGACCTGGGGAGTTCCTCTTTCAGTATCCTATCATTTTGCCTTTTCATACTTTTCATGGGGTTCTCAAGACAAGAATAATGAAGTGGTTTGCCATTCCCTTCTCCAGTGGACCACTACGGAATGAGGTTAGTGACATTGTACAGGAGAAAGGGATCAAGACCATCCCCATGGAAAAGAAATGCAAAAAAGCAAAATGGCTGTCTGGGGAGGCCTTACAAATAGCTGTGAAAAGAGAAGTGAAAAACCAAGGAGAAAAGGAAAGATATAAGCATCTGAATGCAGAGTTCCAAAGAATAGCAAGAAGAGATAAGAAAGCCTTCAGCGATCAATGCAAAGAAATAGAGGAAAACAACAGAATGGGAAAGACTAGAGATCTCTTCAAGAAAATTAGAGACACCAAGGGAACATTTCATTCAAAGATGGGCTTGATAAAGGACAGAAATGGTATGGACCTAACAGAAGCAGAAGATATTAAGAGGAGGTGGCAAGAATACACAGAAGAAATGTACAAAAAAGATCTTCATGACCCGGATAATCATGATGGTGTGATGGCTCATCTAGAGCCACATCCTGGAATGTGAAGTCAAGTGGGCCTTAGAAAGCATCACTACGGACAGAGCTAGTGGAGGTGATGGAATCCCAGTTGAGCTATTTCAAATCCTGAAAGATGATGCTGTGAAAGTGCTGCACTCAATATGCCAGCAAATTCTGAAAACTCAGCAGTGGCCACAGGACTGGAAAAGGTCAGTTTTCATTCCAATCTGAAAGAAACGCAATGCCAAAGAATGCTCAAACTACCGCACAACTGCACTCATCTCACATGGTAGTAAAGTAATGCTCAAAATTCTCCAATCCAGGCTTCAGCAATATGTGAACCGTGAACTCCCTGATGTTCAAGCTGGTTTTAGAAAAGGCAGAAGAACCAGAGATCAAATTGCCAACATCTGCTGGATCATGGATAACGCAAGAGAGTTCAAGAAAAACATCTATTTCTGCTTGATTGAGTATGCCAAAGCCTTTGACTGTGTGGCTCACAATAAACTGTGGAAAATTCTGAGAGAGATGGGAATACCAGAACACCTGACCTGCCTCTTGAGAAACCTGTATGCAGATCAGGAAGCAACAGTTAGAACTGGACATGGAACAACAGACTGGTTCCAAATAGGAAAAGGAGTACTTCAAGGCTGTATATTGTCACCCTAGTTATTTAACTTCTATGCAGAGTACATCATGAGAAACACTGGACTGGAAGAAACACAAGCTGGAATCAAGATTGCCGGGAGAAATATCAATAACCTCAGATATGCAGATGACACCACCCTTATGGCAGAAAGTGAAGAGGAGCTAAAAAGCCTCCTGATGAAAGTGAAAGAGGAGAGTGAAAAAGTTGGCTTAAAGCTCAACATTCAGAAAATGAAGATCATGGCATCTGGTCCCATCACTTCATGGGAAATAGATGGGGAAACAGTGGAAACAGTGTCAGAATTTATTTTTTTGGGCTTCAAAATCACTGCAGATGGTGAGTGTAGCCATGAAATTAAAAGATGCTTACTCCTTGGAAGAAAAGTTATGACCCACCTAGATAGCATATTCAAAAGCAGAGACATTACTTTGCTGACTAAGGTCCATCTAGTCAAGGCTATGGTTTTTCCTGTGGTCATGTATGTATGAGAGAGTTGGACTGTGAAGAAGACTGAGCACCGAAGAATTGATGCTTTTGAACTGTGATGTTGGAGAAGACTCCTGAGAGTCCCTTGGACTGCAAGGAGATCCAACCAGTCCATTCTGAAGGAGATCAGCCCTGGGATTTCTTTGGAAGGAATGCTGCTAAACCTGAAACTTCAGTACTTTGGCCACCTCATGTGAAGAGTTGACTCATTGGAAAAGACTCTGATGCTGGGAGGGATTGGGGGTAGGAGGAGAAGGGGATGACAGAGGATGAGATGGCTGAATGGCATCACTGACCAGATGGACATGAGTCTGAGTGAACTCCAGGAGTTGGTGATGGACAGGGAGGCCTGGTGTTCTCCGATTCATGGGGTTGCAAAGAGTCGGACACGACTGAGCAACTGAACTGAACTTATAGTAGAGTTGATTCCTGCCAAGTGAGGATAACTCATGGGTGTTCTGTGTTCACATTCTCTATAGATCTAAAATTCTTCTATGTAAGGGGTGTCATGGGGTGATGTTTCCACAATGGGCATCTATTTTGTACCAAATTGTTGGATAGGAAATGTGCATCCTATTTCCTTCCAGTCTATATCAGCTCCCCTCAAATATCACAGCTTGCTCTCCTGCTCACATAGGTCTTCACTCTTCTCATGTAGGCTGTCCCTAGAACCTGATGCTGTCTGCTTTGATTTTTAGAGAGGTATATTCAGGCCTACCAAATCTTAGTGACTGGGAGAATTTGTTAAAATGGAGACTATCTGGGCCCTGAGTCCAGAATAAGATCTAGAAATCTGTACTTTTCACAAGCAGCTTGGAGGTATTTTGAGCTTCAACTTTGAAAGGCTCTCTTCATGACTAAAATGCCAAATTGATAGTCAGAAGACTCAAATCCTACCTCACCAGTATGCATCAGTGGTATACATTGCTTTGAGCATGACTCATTTTTCTTATTGGAGATAGGCTTATACACAAGCACTGTGAATTTTCTAACACTAAAGATCTATGTGCTAAGTCAGGCTGTGGAACACTCTCCTTTAGTCCTTCCTTATTATCCTTTCTACACCATTTCCTAATCCAGTGGTTCTCAATGTGTATCCTGAGACCAGCACTACCAGCATCACCTGGAAACTTACTAGAAATGCACATTTTTGGACCCCATTTGACTTCATCTGAACCAAGAAAACTGGGGTGTGGCACACCCTCCCAAAGATTTTGATACATGCTAAAGTTGAAGAAACACTGATCTAGTCAGTTCCTTTGAGTCCATCTCAGTGCCTACTGATATAGGGGCAGGAAGGAATCTGTTAAATTAATTCACATTGAATTTTAAGGATATTTGTATTTCAATAGAAAATCCTGGTAAAGAGATTGTTGAACCCACAGAAATCTAGTAGTAGAAGAATTTATATTATCATAAATCCTGGAAGGAAAGGACTTTAATGAGAGGTTGCTTGGGAATGCTATCAAGCAATTATATATTCTATACTTAAACTATGGGCTTCCCTGGTGGCTCAGAGGTTAAAGCATCTGCCTGCAATGCAGGAGACCTGGGTTCGATCCCTGGGTCGGGAAGATCCCCTGGAGAATGAAATGGCAACCCACTCCAGTATTCTTGCCTGGAGAATCCCATGGATGGAGGAGCCTGGTGGGCTACAGTCCACGGGGTCGCAAAGAGTCGGACACGGCTGAGCGACTTCCTTTCCAGTACCTATTTCTGTGTAGATACATCAGAATATGTTGTGCTGTGCTTAGTCACTCTGTCGGGTCTGACTCTTTGCAACCCCATGGACTGTAGCCCACCAGGCTCCTCTGCCATGGGGATTCTCCAGGCAAGATTACTGGATTGGGTAGCCATGCCCTCCTCCAGTGGATCTTCCCAACCCAGGGATTGAAACCAGATCTCCTGCGTTGCAGGAGGATTCTTTACCATCTGAGCCACCAGGAATCCTATATTACCCTTCCTTGTTCTCTTCTCTATAGGGAAAAAAGTTAATAGATGAACTAATCCATGTTGATATACAAATACTTTACTGATTTTAAGTAGCTTCTGTTTTCACAGGGGTCTTTTGGAGATGATCTCTTAGTCACATGAGCTGGAAGAATCTAGATAACATGGTAGATTGATGAGATAGAAAGATTCCATTAAGTTCACTCTATCTCCTCATGACTCTGGTATTTCTTTCTTCCTTTAAAGGAGAGTTTAGATTTGTGTCTGGTATACCATAAAAAAAAAAAAGAAGAATATAGGGAAATCTAATTGCTTTATTACTTTATTTGATGTGCAGTTAAAAAGTATTAAACTTAATCTGAAATTTATAGGAATGCATATTTCTACTCAGTATAAGGAAAAATTTTCTAAGAACTAAAGTTGTTCATCTGGAAAGCTCAAAGACACATAGTATAGATATTAAAAGCACATTCTTTGAAAGCAAAAGGAACTGAGTTCATATCAATTCTTTGACCTTGAACAAATTAGTAAGTGTTGTAAACCTCAGTTGTCTAAAAAAAATGATGATAATGTCTTCTTCATAGGGTCATTTCGAAGAATAGGTGGGAGAATTATGAAGTACTTAATACAGTGACCACTTAGAAATGGTAGCTCTTTTTACAAAAAATTTATCTTTTAATTGGAGGAAAATTGCTTTACAATATTGTATTGGTTTCTGCTGTACAACAATGCAAATGAACCATAATTATACTTATACCACCTTCCTCTTAAGCCTCCCTCCCCTCCCCCACCCCATCCCCTCTAGGTCATCACAGAGTGCCAGACTGGGCTCCCTGTGTTATATAGCAACTTCCTACCAGCTATTTATTTTATACATGATAGTGTATATATGTCAATGCTACTTTATCCATTAGTCCCATCCTCTCCAGATCAGGTGGTAAAGCGTCTGCCTGTAATGCGCGAGACCTGGATTCGATTCCTGGGTTGGGAGGATCCCCTGGAGAAGGAAATGGCAGTCCGCTCCAGCACTCTTGCCTGGAAAATCCCATGAACGGAGGAGCCTGATAGGCTACAGTCGGGCACGCCTGAGCGACTTCACTTTCCTTTCCTTTCCTCCTTCCCCTACTGTGTCTGTAAGTCTATTTTCTACACCTGCATCTCCATTCTTTCCCCGCAAATAGATTCATCGATACGGTTTTTCTAGATTCCTTATACATGCATTACTATATGATATTTGTTTTCACTTTCTGGCTTCACTCTGTATAACAGGCTCTAGGTTCATCTACCTCACTAGAACTGATTCAAATTTGTTCTCTTTATGGCTGAGTAATATGCCATTGAATATATGTACCACAGCTTATTTACCGGTTCATCTCTCAATGGACATTTAGGTGCTTCCATGCTATTGTAAATAGTGGTGCTATGGATATTGGGGTACATGTGTCTTTTAGAATTTTGGTTTTCTCAGGGTATATGCCTAGTAGTGAGATTGCTAGGCCATATGGGAGATTTATCCCTAGTTTTTTTAAAGGAAACTCCATACCATTCTCCATAAAGGCATTATCAGTTAACATTCCTATCAACAATGCAGGAGGATTCCCTTTTCTCCACATCCTCCTTAGCATTTATTATTTGTAGATTTTTGATAATAACCATTTTGATTTGTTGACATGATTCCTCATTGTAGTTTTGATTTGCATTTCTCTAATAATTAGTAGGAGAAGGCAATGGCACCCTACTCCAGTACTCTTGCCCGAAAAATCCCATGGGCGGAGGAGCCTGGTAGGCTGCAGTCCATGGGGTTGCTAGGAGTTGGACACGACTGAACGACTTCACTTTCACTTTTCTCTTTCATACATTGGAGAAGGAAATGGCAACCCACTCCAGTGTTCTTGCCTGGAGAATCCCAGGGACGGGGGCTCCTGGTGGGCTGCCATCTCTGGGGTCTTACAGAGTCAGACATGACTGAATAGATTTAGCAGCATAATTAGTAATGTTAAGCATCTTTTCATGTGTTTATTAGCCATCTGTATGTCTTTTCTGGAAAAATTTTTTTGTTGTTTTTCTGATATTGAACTGTATGAGCTGCTTATATATTTTGGAGACTGATCTTTTGTCAGTTGCTTCATTTGCAACTATTTTCTCCCATTCTGAGGGCTGTTTTTTCATTTTATTTTTTCCTTTGCTGTGCAGAGGCCTTTAAGTTTAATTAGGTCCCATTTGTTTATTTTTATTTCCATTACCTTAGGAGGTGGATCAAAGAGGATCTTGGTGTGATTTATGTCAAAGAGTGTTCTGGCCGTGTTTTCGTCTATGTAAGTAGTGGTGCTGTGAACAGTGGGGGCTTCCTAGGTGGCACCGGTGGTAAAGAACCTGCCTGCCAATGCATGAGACACAAGAGATGTGGGTTCAATCCCTGGGTCAGGAAGGTCCTCTGGAGAAGGGAATGGCTACCCATTTTAGTATTCTTGCCTGGAGAATTCCATGTCACATCATCTGCAAACAGTGATAGTTTTATTTCTTTTCCAACTGGATTCCTTTTATTTCTTTTTCTTCTCTGATTGCCATGGCTAGGACTTCCAAAACTATGTCAAATAATAGTGGGAAGAGTGGGCTGGTACCTCTTATTTTTATAGTTTCAAGAAGAAGCTGAATCACTACCTTGCAGAGATGCTATAGAAAATGAGGTGAAAACACTGCTAATGTCTATTTCAAATCTATGAATCTCACACCCTAGAAAACTATCCATTCTTTAACTCCTCCATTTTGATGAGAACTATATTTGGGAAATAATTAAATAGAAAAAAATCCTCAATGAAATTGTAACCTGCATTTTGGCTGGTTTATTTTTGCAGTGATTTATAAAATAATCCTAAATCATCCTCAGTATATTTTTCCCATTATGAGACACTTCTATCCTTAAAGCCCATTTTCTTCGATGGTATTTCCATCTCTCACAGAAAAACTGAGACATAGGTGTACATTCACATTCACACGTGTGTATCTATGTCACTTGCATGTCTCATGAAGCTCATTGAACACACTCTGGGTTGGCTTCACATGCTAACTGGTCTCTGGCAGAGAATTTTTTTTTTTGTTTTTCTAGTCTGTTTCAGTATAGTTTTCAGGGACATAGCTTTCTGCTTTCCCTGGATTAGGTGATGAATAAAGTTTTTTTTTGATATGGCAAGTTATTTCTTGCCATTATTCAAAGAATTGACATTGGATGCTTTTACTTTGTGATTCCTTGACTGAATTTGAAAAACATCCAGCAATAATCAGCAGTGTTCTAAAAACTTTTAAAGAAGCGATCTTCTCTGGTATCCTTGGAAAATATGATTTTAAATGAACACTGAATGGATAAAAGCATTTTCAAAAAGTGGGAAAAACACTTTACCTCATAAACAAAGGCTGTTTATGAGGTAACAGCCTCATAAACAGGAGGCTTATTTTGTTTGTTTTCCAAATGAAAACAAACCTGAGACTTTAATCAAAATTTTAACTATTTCACTAGCTTTGTTTAGAAATTTCATATCTTGCTATTCATTCTACAGACTCTTTGGCAAAACTTGTGTTAGAATTAGAGCTAGAAATGCAACTTGAAAAAGTGAACACTTTATATTTATCACTTGTGACAATCTTTCTTGACTTCATTCCCTGCCAAATAGATGCACTATTAATAATGCATTTATTTCACTATTGCCTACATTTGCTTCCACACTTGGTAAGGGCCCCTTGGGGATCTAGAATGCCAATAGAGTAGATTCCAGCTGGAGATTTATGCAGTCAGTGATCCTGGGTCCATAGCAACAGTCTAACAATTGATTTAGTCAATTGGACATTCAGTCAATGTCAGTGACTTTGGCAGGCAATAAGTTTATGGGAATCTATGATCTTAACACAGACTCGGGCCTCTGGTTTGGACTCTGCAATGTTTTGTTTATCATCAACCCACTTTGGTAAGGAAAATGGAACTACTGCATGTTCTATGTAATTATGTATCAGGATTATGAAATTCTTCCATTTACATAAAATTCCAAGGGCAGGCAGCATGGAGTTAAGAGGAAAAAATAACTTAAAATCAGAAATTCTGGGCAGAAATTATCTTCCATCTATTAGCTGTATGGTTACAGACAATCTTCTAAGGTTAGTGATTATAACTTTTATTGATCTTATTTTAATATAAATAACTATATAAAAGTTTTATGTACAGTATTTTTATCAAACATGTACTTTCATTGTCCCAATTTTACAAAAAGAGGAATCAAAGTATATGGAAGTTTAGTACTTGTCCAAAGTCACATAACTTGTGTGTGTCTAGTGTTGGAGTGGAGGGGTGACTGAAATTTAAACCAGGGAATCTAACTTAAGGGTCCATATTCTTAACAATTAAACCTACTACCTTAGTTTTCTTATCTGTAGATTACACAAAGAAAAAAATAGCATCTTTGATATCAACAGCTTGAGGTTTTTGTTGGTCCCCAACATAGCAATGTTATTAAGTATTCTCATTGTTAAATTAAACATAAAATAGTATTACATCGAATTATGTAAAAATAGAGAGTAAACTATTATTATTATTTCAGTACCAGATATTCCAACATAATTTTTCAATCATGTCTATAAGTTAAGATTTATAGCATTAATCATTTTTTAAAGGTGAGGGAAATAAAATTCTAAGAGGTAAAATGATTAGCCAAATTCCTCATAGTTAAGAAGTGGTAGAACTGAGATTCAACTCTAAAATCCAATTTGAGTCTATCATATTAACCTTAATAATCATAAATAATATTTCTACCTTTTAGAATTTAATGCTTTATTCGTTAAAAGTACATATGGTTCTGAAAAACTATTGTGTACTTTTTTAAAAAGCATATTGATATATTGTTTGGAGAAATAAAAGCATTATTATCTTCCCTCTGAATTTCAAAAAATTCTTCAGGAATAATATAGTGATTGTCTGTTTTAGATTTTATAAATTATATACTTTATACTCAACTGAAAGCTCAAATTGATTTTTTTGGCAATGACTGAAAAAAATATGATGTCTACATGAAATGTTCTTTCCATAAAGCAAGCAATTGGTCTCTGCAATTATAAATATTCGTTGCTTAACAAAATGTTTATGGGCTACATTAAGTCATCTAGAAAGAGTTTTGCATTGTCAATGCCCCTTGGACAAAAGAGTGCTGTCTTGGTAATTGTAAATATATGTGGAGGCAAAGATTCTACTATATGCGGAGAGGAGAAAATCCAGACCTGCTACAGAATCCAAGTCCAATTTAGAGACTAAAAGCAAATGAAGTCTGGCTTTCCATGGGGCCCTAGTTTCAAACCCGTTTGAAAGGGTCAGAGGTAATGGATATTCGATATGCATATATACTGCAGCAATTATATTTTTATAAGGTCAATTGGAGTCATATGGGTAGTTTAATACAGCATGTCTCTTTTATACCATCAAATAACCACTTGGCTTAAAAATCCTCAAATCAGGTCTGAAATAAGAAGATCGTTTTAAAACCTTAGATATCTAGGGGTGAAAGCCCTGAGAATCTGCTCTGTTTTACCAGATTAACTACAATAATTTTGGACTTGGACTGTAATAGAGATAATAGTACAAACCAGTAAGGGTAAACAAAATCAATATTTCAGGTGTGTAACTTATAACAAGGTAGCAATTGCCAGCAATTAAGTCCAAGAACACCAGGGTAGAGTATATTAAAGTGGGTTTAAAATGACATTAGAACCAAGACCTAAAAATAACCCAAGATTTGCCATTCCTCTTGATAGGATTCTTGAAAGAGAATTATACTTAGATAAAGAAAAATGACCATTTTACAATGCTGCTACTGCTAAGTCGCTTTAGTCGTGTCCGACTCTGCGTGAGCCCATAGACGGCAGCCTGCCAGGCTCCCCCATCCCTGGGATTCTCCAGGCAAGAATACTGGAGTGGGTTGCCATTTCCTTCTCCATTTTTTTTTTTTTTTAACAATGGGTGGACTTTTATCTTGAATCCTCTGTAACTTGCTAATTGGCTAGACTGAGACAATGAAGGTGATCCCTAAGCTAGGTAAGTCCAAATGGGCCCAAACCAAAATAGGCTGAAAGATTTGTTCCACTCACACCCTCCCCCAACCTCAAACCCAATTTCAAACTCCAGTCCTAATAAAGGCCAACACACATGTGCCCAAATAAGAGCATGAAAAACATTTTTTTAAAGATTCGCTCTAATAGGTTCCCTGCCTTACACTTACTTCAGATGTCTTCTGAAAGATTTCCTTTAACTATGTGGGAGAAGAGAGTGTTTGAAGAAAGATATAAACAAACAAACAAAACCTCACAGATACAGAGAACAGAGTGGTGTTTGAAAATGGGTGATGGGTTCAAAAATACCAACTTCCAGTTATGAAATAAGGCATGGATATGTAATGTAAAGCATGGTGACCATAGTTAACAACACTGTGTCGCATATTTGAAAGTTCCTAAGAAAATGAATCTTTTTATTTTATTTATGTTTTCATTGAAGGATAATTGCTTTACAGAGCTGTGTTGGTTTCTGCCAAACATCAACATGAATCAGCCATAGATATGAATATGTCCCCTTCCTCTTGAACCTCCCTCCCCACCCTATCCCTCTAGGTTGTTACAGAGCCCTGGTTTGAGTTCCCTGAGTCATATAGCAACTGCTCATTGGTTATCTACTTTACATATGGTAATATAAGTTTCCATGTTACTCTCTCCATACACCCCTCCCTTTCCTTCCTCCCACCCCCGAATCCATAAGTCTGCTCTTTCTCCATTGCTGTCCACAAGTCTGTTCTCTGTCTGTGTCTGTTGCTGCCCTGCAAACAATTTCATCAGTACCATCTTTCTAGATTCCATATATATGTGTTAGTGTATATATATATTTTAAGTTTCTGACTTACTTCCCTCTGTATAATAGGCTCTAGGTTCATCTACCTCATTAGAACTGACTCAAATGCACTCTTTTTTATGGCTGAGTAGTATTCCATTATATTTATGTACCACAGCTTCTTTATTCATTCATCTGTCAATGGACATCTAGGTCACGTCCATGCTTTAACTATGATAAATAGCGCTGCAATGAACATAGGGGGTACATGTTTCTTTTTCAGTTTTGGTTCCCTCAGGTATATGCCTAGTAGTGGGATTGCTGGATCATATGGGAGTTGTATTCTTAATTTTTATGTAATCTCCATACTGTCTTCCATCGTGGCTGTATCAATTTATATTCCCACCAAGAGTGCAACAAAGTTCCCTTTTCTCCACACCCTCTCCAGCATTTATTGTTTATAGACATTTTAATGATGGCCATTCTGACTGGTGTGAGGTGATATCTCATTGTAGCTGTCATCTTCAATTTCTCAATAATAAGTGATGTTGAGCATCTTTTCATGTGTTTGCTAGCCATCTGTATGTCCTCTTTGGAGAAATGTCTGTTAAGGTCTTTTCCCTACTTTTTGATTGGGTTGTTTGTTTTTCTGGTCTTAACTTGTATGAGCTTCTTGTATATTTTGGAAATTAATCCTTTGTCAGTTGTTTCATTTGCTATTATTTTCTCACATTCTGAGGCTTGTCTTTTCACCTTGTTTATAATTTCCTTTTCTTTTTAGTTTAATTAGGTCCCACTTGTTTATTTGAAAGTAAATCTTAAAAGTTCTTAACACAGGAAAAAAATTCTGTAAATATGCATGGTGATGAATATTAACTAGAATTATTGTGGTGATCATTTAACAACATATACAAATATCAAATTATTATGTTGCACACCTAAAACTAATATAATGTTGTATGTCAGTGTGTTAGTCGTTCAGTCATGTCTGACTCTTTGAGACCCCATGGACTGTAGCCTCTGTTCATGGGATTCTCCAGGCAAGAATACTGGAGTGGGTTGCCATTCCCTTCTCCAGGGGATTTTCCCAACCCAGAGATAAAACCCAGGCCTCCCTCGTTGCAAGCAGATTCTTTACCATCTGATCCACTGGTTGGTTTGGGTTTAGTTCACTAAGTTGTGTCCGACTCTTGCGACCTCGTGGACTGTAGCCTGGCAGGTTCCTCTGTCCATGGGATTTCCTAGGCAAGAATACTGGAATGGGCTGCCATTTCCTTCTCCAAGGGATCTTCCCAACCCAGGGATCGAACCCAGGTCTCCTGCATTGTAGGCAGACTCTATCAACTGAGCTATGAGGGAATCCCTACACCTCAGTTAAAAAATAATAAAGAAAAACACCACCCAGACACACAAAGCTTTTGAAATTTCTTCCCTTTAACTGTAGCCCATTGTAGTATCTTGAATCTGGAAAGTTTAGATTGAAAACTCTCCTCCCAAAGGATGAAGTTGGGGCTGGATGGTAAAAAAAGGGAGCAGATGAGAACCTTGAACTTCCCCTAAATAACACCATATTCGTGCTTTTTTAATGTACCTTTTATTAACCCCAGAGAATTAATACTAAATCCCATAATCAACCAAGAATGTTAGAATCCCTTTTGGGAGAGGTTATCAAAGATTATCAGAGAAGCCCTGTCCACAACTTCTCCAGTCCATGCCACTATAATACCTTCTTAATCAATGAACTGGGAACTTTATGCCTTTTTATTTTACCTCTAATAGTTTTTTTTCATTTTAATAGTTCAGGGAAGTACAGCTATTCAAAGTTCACCTTACTGCATAAAATGAGAAAGTCTTCTGAATTTCACTTTGAAATTTTCCATTATCCAATTAGGCTGAAAAACATGGTTTTCCAGTATATTTGAAATAACATCATAATTTGAAAATGCCAGCATGCCAAATATAGCAGCAGTGTGCTAATCCTCTCTAACAGTTAACAATAGACAACTTTCTACAGATAGTTTCTTCTTCCCACAGAAAAGTTAAAGTCCTGAGTTTGAAATTTCTCCCTTAATTTTTCTCCCAGAAAATTTGAACTCATAAAAGTACCCTTCCTCCCTGATTTCTTATTCCACCTTGTACTAGCCAGATGGGTTTTATTCTGTAGAAGCAGTTGGATCATCCATCACTGAAACAAGTGGAGCTCCTTCCGCACTTCCAAAGCTGTGCTCCACCGCCAAATAGTTTATGCAGCCAGCATTTGCAAAGATCCATACAGTCAATAAAGCCACCAAGATATCCAAACATTAATCCTACGTCAATGCAATTTAGAAATCACAAGTATTGCCAAGCCCATTAGAGCACTTTAAACACAAGTCACCAATTTCACTCTGCAATATTATGTTTCAATTAGAAGTAATGTTCCCCGAACCCTATGTAGACCTGTATTGATTTGCTAGCCACAATCCAAAACAAAGAATTGCCATTTTAGGTAGAACGAAGTAAAAAGGAAAGGCAAACAAAATTATCAAGTAGAAAGATAGCCTTCTTGGTTTTGTTCTCTGCTTTGTATCAATAGATATCAGTGGTCAGAGACCCACAATTTATAAAAGTAAATTACAATCACTTAGAAAGTGAAAGTGAAGTCGCTCAGTCGTGTCCGACTCTTTGTGATCCCATGGACTGTAGTCTACCAGGCTTCTCTGTCCATGGGATTTTCCAGGTAAGAGTACTGGAGTGGGTTGCCATTTCCTTCTTCAGGGGATCTTCCTGACCCAGGGATCAAACCCAGGTCTCCTGCATTGCAGGCAGACACTTTACCCTCTGAGCCACCAGGGAAGCGTATGTCCACCCTAATCTCCAAATTCATCCACTCTCCCCCTCCCCCACTGTATCCACATGTCTGTTCTCTATATCTGGGTCTCTATTCCTGCCCAGCTCATAGGCTGATCTGCACCATTTTTCTAGATTTCACGCATAGGCATCAATATGGAACATCCACTTTTCTATTCCTGGCTTACTTCACTCTGTATGACAGATTCTAAGTTCATCCACAGCTCTACAAATGACTCAATTTCTTTCCTTCTTATAGCTGAGTATATTTCATTATACATATAGTATTTCATTGTATAGATGTACCACTTTTTTATCCATTCTTCACTATCATGTGTAAAATAGATAGCTCATGGGAACCAGCTGTATAGCGCAGGGAGCTAGAGTGAGTGCTCTGTAATGACCTACATAGGTAGCTGAATGGGGGCTGAACGAGAGGGAGGTCCACAAGGGAGGGGATATGTATATACATATAGCTGATTCACTTCATTGTATGGCAGAAACTAACACAATATTGTAAAACAACTATACTGCAAAAACTTTCAATCGCTTATAAAAATATTGTGTACTGGTCACAGCAAACACTCTTTTCTAACAGCACAAGAGATCATTCAGATATGACATAAAGCAAATCCCTTACAAGTATACAGTAGAAGTAACAAATAGATTCAAGGGATTAGATCTGATATAGTGCCTGAAGAACTGTGGATGGAGGTTCATAACATTGTATGGGAGATGGTGATCAAAACCATCCCAAGTAAAAGAAATGCAAAAAGGCAAAATTGTTGTCTGAGGAGGTCATACAAATAGCTGAGAAAAGAACAGATCCAAAAGGCAAAGGAGAAGAGGAAAGATATCCATCTGCAGAATTCCAAAAAATATTAGGAGAGATATGAAAATCTTCCTCAGTGATCAATGCAAAGAAATAGAGGAAAACAATAGAATGGGGAAAACTAGAGATATTTTCAAGAACATTAGAGATACCAAGGGATTATTTCATCCAAAGATGGGGACAATAAAGGACAGAAGTGGTATGGACCTAACATAAGCAGAAGATATTAAGAAGAGGTGGCAAGAATACACAGAAGAACTATACAAAAAGATCTTAATGACCAGATAGCCATGATGGTGTGATCACTCACCTAGAGCCAGACATCCTGATGTGAAAAGTCAAGTGGGCCTTAGGAAGCATCACTATGAACTAAGCTAGTGGAGGTGATGGAATTCCACTGAGCTATTTCAAAACCTATATGATGATGCTGTTAAAATGTTGCACTCAATATGCCAGCAAATTTAGAAAACTCAGCAGTAGCCACAGGACTAGAAATGTCAGTTTTTGTTCCAATCCCAAAGACAGGCAATGCCAAAAAATGTTCAAACTCCCACACAATTGCACTCATCTAACATGTTAGCAGAGTAATGCCCAAAGTTCTCCAAGCCAGGCTTCAACAGTACATGAACCAAGAATTTCCAGATGTTCAAGCTGGATTTAGAAAAAGGCAGAGAAACCAGAGACCAAATTGCCAACATCTGTTGGATCACAGAAAAAGCAAGAAAATTCCAGAAAAACATCTACTTCTGCTTCATTGACTATGCTAAAGCCTTTGACTGTGTGGATCACAACACACTTTGGAAAATACTTAAAGAGATGGGAACACCAGACCACCTGACCTGCCTCCTGAGAAACCTGTATGCAGGTCAAGAAGTAACAATTAGAACTGGACATGGAACAGCAGACTGGTTCCACATTGGGAAAGGAGAATGTCAATGCTGTATGTTGTCACCCTGCTTATTTAACTTACATGCAGAGTACATCATGAGAAATGCCAGCCTGGATGAAGCAAAAGGTGGAATCAAGAGTGCCGGGAGAAATAGCAATAACCTCAGATATGCAGATGACACCATCCTATGGCAGAAAGCGAAGAGGAACTAAAAAGCCTCTTTCACTTGATAAAAGTGAAAGAGGAGAGTGAAAAAGTTGGCTTAAAACTCAACATTCAAAAGACGAAGATCATGGCATCTAGTCCCATTACTTCATGGCAAATAGATGGATAAAAAGTAGAAGCAGTGAGAGACTTTATTTTCTTAGGCTCCAAAATCACTGCAGATGGTGACTGCAGCCATGAAATTAAAAGATGCTTGCTCCTTGGAAGAAAAACTATGACAAACCTAAACAATATATTATAAACCATACATTACCTTGCTGTCAAGGTCTATATAGTGAAAGCTATGGTTTTTCCAATAATCACCTATAGATGTGAGAGTTAGAGTATAAAGAAAGCTGAGCACCAAAGAATGCTTTTGAACTGTGCTGTTGGCAAAGACTCTTGAGAGTCCCTTGGACTGCAAGATCAACCCAGTCAATTGTGAAGTAAATCAGTCCTGAATGTTCATTGGAAGTACTGATGTTGAAGCTCCAATACTTTGACCACCTGATGGGAAGAGCTTACTCATTAGAAAAGACCCTGATGTTGGGAAAGATTGAAGGCAGGAGGAGAAGGGGATGACAGACGATGTGATGGTTGGATGGAATTGCCAACTCGATGGATATGAATTTGAGCAAGCTCTGGGAGATTGTGAAGGACAGAGAAGCCTGCCGTGCTGTATTCCATGGGGTATAAAAGAGTTGGACATGATTGAGTGCCTGGACTGAACTGATAATGATATTGGTTACCATTTCCTGGAGGAAACAACCTCTATGTATAAAATTAATTCTGTCAGATATTAGAACCTAAAACACCCCTGGTTTCTGCATATTGAGAGATTTGCAAAGCATACCCCTAGATTTTTTTATTTTCTTAACGTCTGCTCCTCTAGTGTATGAATGTATTCTATCAGCCCCTTAGTTTTTATTTTCTCCTCTCTAGAAAACCCACTTTTGACCTGAGACAAATTATGAAAATTTTCTGTGTCAGTCAATTCCCTCATCTATTAAAGGGCATAATATTAATAGCACCCTACCTCATAATGTGGTAGAGGGATTAAAGAAGACATGTAAATAAAAAGTTTAGCACAGTGCATGGCACACCATGGGTGCAGGACATGTTTTCAATAGGCCACTTCCAAACAAATGTCCAGACCTTGAGGAACTCCTGCTGTTCCTCCCGGTGCTTCTTGGTCCTCAGCAAAAGGTGATAGGGTCCTTGAGTAAGGGAGATAGTCCAGGTGACACACCCAGAAAAGAGATGGGATAAATTTAGGCATTGTGAAGACACCAAGTGTGTAGCACCATGAAAGAACATCCCAAGAGTTGTACCATAGGCTTATACATCACTCAAAAGTTTTACTCCAATATACCCCTCACAATTCACATGGCACCCCAAGGTCTAGTATCTGTTTACACCTTTGTATGTTTTTCTTAACCTAAAAAGCTTGAAAGCTAATAGAAATCAAGATTCTAGCATTTTCTTTTTTTCATGACAGAGTGATTATTTTATTTTTGTTGTAAGACTGTAGTTTTTTTTTCTTCTATTTTTAATGTTTAGTTTATATTGGAGCATAGTTGACTTACAATGTTACAGGTGTATAGCAAAGTGATTCGGTTATACCCATTCTTTTCCATATTCTTTCCCCATATAGGTTATTAGAGAATATTGAGTTGAGTTCCCTGAGCTAAATGGTAGGTCTTTGTTGATTATCTATTTTATATATAAGAGTGTGTATATGTTAACCCCAAACTCCAAATTTACCCCACCCTACTCACCTTTCTACTTTGGTAACTGTAAGTTTGTTTTATTACTCAGCCATAAAAATGAATGAAATAATGCTATTTCCAGCAACATGGCTGGAATTAGAGATTATCACACTAGTGAAGTAAGTCAGACAGGGAAAGACAAATATCGTATGATATCTTATGTATGGAATCAAAAATTGATACAAATGAATTTATTTAAAGAAGCAGAAACAGACTCACAGGATTCTCCCATTTTAACTTCTTTCTATAATTTGTATTACCTTCAGTATTTAACATAGTACAGGCCATAGTTCACTTTCTTATTGGTTAACAAAAGGAGAAATCAGATTTGATTGTTTTGTGTCTCTCAAAACTATGAAGATATGTGTGAAATCCTGTTTTAAAAAAGGCAGACAAAAGAAGATAACATAGAAGAAATGAATTCAAGAAAAAACTTGGTATAATTATGGACTTTGAATAATTCTAATGTTTTAACACTTTTTTTCACACTTTCAACATAGTTTGGTGTTGTTCCTCAGGTATTATAATAATGTCATAATTTTATCTATATTAATCCTTCAAGAAATGACTGGACATAGAATGCTTGTCAACATACTAAGTAAATGGTCAACAAGTGCATTTTCAACATCTTGGCAACAAACAAGACAAACATAAAAATCCGTCATTGTTTAAAGCAAAGTTTATGGAATCTTGTCTATTCTATTACATGTTCTCACAGAGCAAAGTACTTCCTAGTAATGTAAGTGTGCTATAATGTTTGAACATTCAGTGTTCTTTTGCAGGTGACTCTGTGATTTAGAGTGTTTATGAATGAAATGAAATATATCCTGTGTGAATTTCTTCTATTTTGATATTTTTCTCTCTTTCATTAGTCACAAAGAAGAAAAATTGTGTTTTTATAGTATATCCAGAGCCCAAAACTTCATTTTTGTTCTAAGTAAGCAGTTCCTTTCATAAAGATTATTTAACTCACTTTTAGTGACTTCTTATCCCTCAGCAGAGAGCTGGTGTCACACTATAACCACATCTTCTTAGACAAAGAGAACACAGTTCAGCTCCCATGCTAGTGGGTCACTGGTTTGAGAGAAAAGTCAGTTTGTATTAGGTAAACTCTGTACATCTACACATCCCTGGAAAACGGAATGAATCATGGTTTGATCTCCTTTCAATAAGCAGTGGAGGAGATGGAGAGGCAATGAGACTTAAAAGTCCATCCAATCAAGTTCTTGTACTTATGTATTTTGATAATTATGCATAAATATTTATTATTGAGAGCAAGAAGATAATTATAAAAAGTATTTTTGAATAAGAAACCCTCCACTTAAAATCTTGTTGACTGTAAATAGAATTTAATATGGAGTCTTTGTGTTTAAATGCATTTTCCCTTTAGCCAACTGAGCTAGACTCAGGGATAAGGAGCGATCTTTTTTGTAACCCCTGAAGAAAGCCAGTGGTACTATCCAGTAAAATTAAACACATGCCCTTCCCTGCCAAGGGCCTGGAAAATTCTGATAGCATGCATGTGACTCCACTGGAAAGTAGTCACCAGCTTCCAGAAAGGTGAAGGTTGCAGTTGGTTGCTTCAATCACAGCTCAAGTAATGAAAAGGGTGAAATCTATCAAGAAGGGGAAACAGTTGTTGAACCAGAGGTAGAGCTGAGGTGTTTTGTCACCTGTCTTTGAAACTCTGCAAACATATACACTTTGGATAAAGCTGGAGTTGACAAAGATCAAGTGCCCACTGAGTCTCTCCTGCCAGCCCAGAAAAAGGAATAAATGTCAGTGATTGTAGTGATGTGAGCTCACTTTGCAGATCAGTGTTACTTAGGAATCTTCAATACTTTATGCACTCTACACATTTAATTTTTAATATGAATATGTAATCTGTATGTTGATAAAAATCTTAATGTTGTATTATATTATTCATAATAGTGCTTAAACCATATTGTAGATATTCCCAGGAGGGCTGAGAAAAGTATACCTCCCAGCAAGATGGCATAAAACTAATTATCAGGGGGGATTGATGAAAAATCAGCCAGGTTAAATTGCTATGTATACAATATAAACATATTATCAGTAGATATTTGAATATAATCTACTTCTCAATAACCCAATTGACTGTTCTATTCTTCAAGCACTTAAAGACAAAACAAATATTTCAGTTCTATTGTTACATCTTTCTTTCTAGTTCTATTAGTTTATATTCTTCTTAAATTATCAATTTAATGTCTTCTGGAGATAAACTTATTGTCATTTATAATAAGTCATCTTAGAATCAGAGAAATCTAAAGTTATTGTTTTCTTAATCTCAGTTGGATTCTGTAATGAACACAGAATGTGAGATATTCTCAGCACCTCATGTGGTTTTCTAACATCTGAAACGATATGGTTGAAATGTATAAGATGTGCTGCTTTTATGAGAAAAAGTATAAAATCAGATCTTTTGCAATAAAAATAAGACAAGAAAAAATATTTTGAGGGGGGAATTATCCTATGTCACAGTGTAAAAATCAGGTTAGAAAGCTCATAAATTATTTCCAATTTTGGAAAGCTAGAATGGATCTAGTCTTCCTTATACCTCCCACTAAGTACAGTTAAAATCTTTTGACATAGTATAAAGTACAACCTTAGGAAGACTCTAGAAAAAGATAGAGAGAAGACAGCAGACAGTCTAGGGATCTTGTGATTAAAGTAATGACATTGATGATTCTCTGGGTTTTCTTTTTGCTTAGTATTGATTAACCAAGCCAAATTTAGTTTGGGAGAAGCCAGTAATCCAGAAATACTGGAAACACTAAGGCACACAAGCAAAAATGGCCCCAATAAAATTTCATTCCTTTTAATCAGAGGTCCAGAAAAAGGAAAGCCAACAAGACAGAAAAATTGTAGACAATAATCACTCTTATCTAGCAAACACCAGAGGAAAAACCATGGCCTTACTACCATACTTGCTGACAAAGGCTGAGACTGGAACTTTTTTGTCCATTCTTACCAATGTATAGGCCTTCCCTGGTGGCTCAGCTGGTAAAGAATCCGCCTGCAGTGAGGGAGACCTGGGTTCAATCCCTGGGTTGGGAAGATCCCCTGGAGAAGGGAAAGGCTACCAACTTCAGTACTCTGGCCTGGAGAATTTCATGGACTATATAGTCCATGGGGTTGCAAAGAGTTGGACATGACTGAGTGACTTTCACTTCACCAAAGTATAAGATACCTCTTGGCCTACTATCACACTGCTAGTGTGGTGTCAAAGAAGCTCAAGTGGAGAGCCCTGAGTTTTTCCTCATTGGAGGCCAGTAAGAGGCCATTTGCACTAGCTAATAATCCTATGTAATTCAGAATTACTATACTTTTTTGAAAAATGTTTTGGTTGACAGATAATAAAACTAGACATTTTTAAGTTGCTACAAATGGAGTCACTAGCAGTATTTAAGTCTTTGCAAATTTGTGAAATAATTTCTCGTGACATCTTCAAATACTCCAAAGCAAAAGCATAATGGTATAAGCCATCATAAGAGTCTGCTGTGTCTCAGATGGTAAAAGAATCTGCCTGAACATGGGAGACTCAGTTTTGATCTCTGGGTCGAAAAGATCCCCTGGAGAAGTACCACTCCAGTACTCTTGCCTGGAGAATCTCCTGGACAGAGGAGCCTGGTGCACTACCGTCCATGGGATTGCAAAAGATCTGACACTACTGAGCAACTAGCACGTTCACTTTTTATAAACCAATCACATTTTCTTTCTTACAATTCATGTCTTCCCTTCATATTACCTGAGGTACCCATTTGAGTGATTTGCACATGGCATATTTTTCAATATGTGCCTGCTGAACTGAGATAGCTTAGTGTTAGGGAGACAGCACGGATCTGGGAACAGGAACATTTTGTTCTAGCCCTAGATTTAGTAGAACTGGTTGTGTGACCAAAGTAAATCATTAGTTGATTTTATACTTTGATTTCTTTGTAAAAAATTCAGAAATGGAGAAAGAACATACTAACTTATATCTAAGTCTTCCTGTATTGTTTTGTGATCCAATAAATACTATTAACCTATTTCCAGCTTCTTATAATAATTTCCTGACTCATCTCTAGTCTTCAAAGTTCACATTGTTAAAACAAAATTCAAAACAAAATTTAGCTGAGTGAATTATGAAGATATTATTGACCTCATTCAACAATTCATGAACTGTGCAGAATTCCATCTAACATGTAGAAAGGAGCTCCAAGGAGCTGAACAAAATGATAGACTTAAAGGCAGAAGGGAACAGGAGAAAAAAAAACAAAAAACCAAAAAACGTTATGCCAGACAAAAAGCGAGTTAATTATTTCAAGATAACTTTCCTTTAGAAGATAGCAGGAATCCATCAGCAATAACCTAACTAGTGCTGATCAGGCAATTCCTGATCGACTGGTTTAAAATTTCTTTCCTGGAGAGCCAAAATAGTAACTGTTAGGTCTTGGTTTGGTGATGTGGAGTTTAGTGACTCCATTTCAGGCTTGTTCTCACTTTCAACAACATCCATCATTGCTCCAGTTAAATCTTCCTAAAAGATTTTCTTGATCATGACACTTACTGTTAATAAAATTAAAACAAGAAAAACAAAGGAAATCTCTCCAGTGTGCACTAACAAAACTTAAAACCCAGACTTTCAGTTTTGCTTTACGAAATCCTCATGAATCATCACCTGTCATCACTTCCTGCAACATCAGAATTCTAGCCTGACAGCTCCCTGCCAATCAGCAAGCACAGCTGAGCTCTACTCCTGTGTTTTTGACATGCAACATCCCTTCCACACAGAGTGCCTCTCCTCTCTTTTCCTTTTTCCATTTTTTCTGCCTATAATAGCTCACATTTATTGAGTGCTAACTTATACTAGCAAACACAGTAAAACTTTTACTGCATAGTCTCATTTTTGATTCTCACAGTGGCTCTCTCAAACTGGCCCATTTTACTAAGTAAACAGATGCTGCTGCTGCTGCTGCTGCTGCTGCTAAGTCGCTTCAGTAGTGTCCGACTCTGTGCGACCCCATAGACGGCAGCCTGCCAGGCTCCCCGGTCCCTGGGATTCTCCAGGCAAGAATACTGGAGTGGGTTGCCATTTCCTTCTCCAATGCATGAAAGTGAAAAGTGAAAGTGAAGTCTCTCAGTCGTATCTGACTCTTAGTGACCCCATGGACTGTAGCCTACCAGGCTCCTCCATCCATGGGACTTTCCAGGCAAGAGTAGTGGAGTGGGGTGCCATTGCCTTCTCCGAAACAGATGCAGAGAAGGTAAATAAGTTTTCCAAGGTCAAGCAGACAATATACTCGTAAAATGGAGAAACAAGAACAAAACCTGTGTTGTAATTTGAATGAGTACATAAACTTCAACAGGAGACTAAGGGAAAAGTCATCAGGTTGGTTTCCAGGATAATAGTAATAAGATCTACTTTAAAAATAATTTAAATTTTACAAAGAAATTTTATTTCCTCTATCCTTTTTTTTTTTTTTTTAATTCATTGTCAACAGAAGCTTGGTTTGAGGGGGAAATGTGTAATGGACTTAAAAGAACACCATTTGAAAACTTAATAATTATTTTTCAATTTGAACACAAAGCTTAAAAATGAAATTGATTATTTCGTATTATATTTTGGTTGCAATAAAAATATTAAAGCATATTTTTAAAAGACTGTAAAGAATTTTATTAGAACATTCCTTTGCTTAAAGAAAATATGGAAATCTTGATGTTTAAAATTTTTAAACAAAATCATAAGTTTAGGTGAATGTAATAAATCCCTTCTCCTCAACACAAGGCCTGCATAATTGAAGGGTGAGTTTGGTATTATTAAGCTTATACATCTATAAGTTTTGTTGTTTTTAAATTTTGAGCCTTCAACCAACTGACTAGGGTAGGCTTTCCAAAGATTTAAGAGGCCTTTGTTTGTTGAACAAATACTTTATATTCACCACTGGAAAATAGGTTAAGCCTGCTGTGTCAATTAGCTTAATTGATGAGAACTTCAACTGGTCTTGGGGTGTGTTAATTTCCTGAGGTGAACCTGTTGAGAGAACTACTTAGAGAAACTTTCACAGTTGGGAAAGCTTTCAAATGCACTTGACTTAATCTAATATCTAGGTACCATAATTTCACATACATCAAATGCCTCCAAATCCTCGTTTCGTCAGCATCTTTGATGCCAAGACAACCTTTGCCTCCCTCTTCCTACAGTTTCTTCATCAGCCTCCCACTTAGACAAGAAGGACAGGATTTGTCCGGATCCCTCCAAGGGGTCGGAGAAGGCGATGGCACCCCACTCCAGTACTCTTGCCTGGAAAATCCCATGGATGGAGGAGCCTGGTGGGCTGCCATCTATGGGGTCGCACGGAGTTGGACACGACTGAAGTGACTTAGCAGCAGCAGCAGCTCCAGGGGGTAAAATTAAGACCAATAGCTTGGCTATGTAAGAATATTCTCAAGGTTGCCTGTACAATAGCATGTGTAGTTTAGGGCTGGGTTATGAATATATGTATGGTTGTGTGGGGGTGCATCCACACAACTGTGTACATCTTTTTCGTATATAACACCACACCATCCTAGCAGACCTATAAAATACTTATCCATCTTATAAATGGGATAAACTTATCCAAGATTGCATAGCAGATCCAGGATTTAATTCCAACATCAGAAATTGATCTTTTTTCTCTATATTGCACTATCTTATGAAAGGTGTGGCTTCCCTGATGGCTCTGTGGGTTAAGAATCTGCCTGCAATGTGGGAGACACAGAATAGGTTCAATCCCTGGGTTGGGAAGATCCCCTGGAGGAGGAAATGGGCACCTACTCCAGTATTCTTGCCAGAAAAATCCCATGGACAGAAGAGCCTGGTGGGCTACAGTCCAAAGGGTCGCAAAGAGTCAGACACGACTAAGTAAGCATGCATGCAAGGTAGACAGGCAACACATACTAAAAAATATTCAAGTATTTTTTGGAGAGAGAGAGATATTGGGCTAATATCTTGAACATATCTTAGAATGATTTGAAAGTTCAGTCTCTTTCTGAAGCATCTGAAAATTATGAGAGCTCTAAATATATTTAGAGGCTCTCTTCTCTTCCCTTTTCTTCTCCTCCTCTCTCCTCTTCTCTCTCTCTCCCTCTCTCTCTCTCTCTCTCTTAGCATGATGGTCCATGCACACAAAGTGATGAAGACAATAACAAGCAAAATGTAGGCCCCTGTAACCTAATCTTTTCTGACTTTGCAGATGATTGCCAGGTTTCCTCCCATCTACCCTTATCATCCCTGAATAATGAAGCTGTAGATTCATCTAACACCTCAGCCTCCTTGCTCATCAACATTCACTTCTACTGAACTTTTACATTATTTAACTTAAACAATCACACCTTATTACACTCTGAATCTTTTGTTCTTTTCAAGTGCCTGAAATTCTATGACTTTCAAATTTCTGTCTTTATTGTGGACAAGTATCTTTTTGAATATATCTATTTCCTCAATGGATCCTACTAGCTGGATTTATACTTCTTCCAATCTAAGATCACCAAAGTATACAGCATAATCTTTATCTTTACACCACTTTCTTCTTTGATTCTACTAAATCATAGCCCCTGGTGTCTTTGAATTTACCTTTGTCTTCTACTCTTTTCTAATCAAAGATCCAGTTGGTCACAATCAGGTTAATTTATTGGGACTTTTGCTGGGAGAAATATCAATAACCTTAGATATGTAGATGACACCACCCTTATGGCAGAAACTGAAGAGGAACTAAAGAGCCTCTTGATGAAGGTGAAAGGGGAGAGTGAAAAATTTGGCTTAAAGCTCAACGTTCAGAAAATGAAGACCATGGCGTCCGGTCCCATCATGGAAAATAGATGGGGAAACAGTGGAAACAGTGTCAGACTTTATTTTTGGGGGCTCCAAAATCACTGCAGATGGTGATTGGCAGCCGTGAAATTAAAAGACACTTACTCCTTGGAAGAAAAGTTATGACCAACCTAGATAGTATATTCAAAAGCAGAGACATTACTTTGACAGCAAAGTTCCGTCTAGTCAAGGCTACGGTTTTTCCTGTGGTCATGTATGGATGTGAGAGTTGGACTATGAAGAAAGCTGAGCGCCGAATAATTGATGCTTTTGAAGTGTGGTGTTGGAGAAAACTCTTGAGAGTCCTTTGGACTGCAAGGAGATCCAACCAGTCCATTCTGAAGGAGATCAGCCCTTGGTGTTCTTTGGAGGAAATGATGCTAAAGATGAAGCTCCAGTACTTTTGCCACCTCATGAGAAGAGTTGATTCATTGGAAAAGACTCTGATGCTGGGAGGGATTGGGGGCAGGAGGAAAAGGGGACGACAGAGGATGAGATGGCTGGATGGCATCACGGACTCGATGGATGTGAGTTTGAGTGAACTCCGGGAGTTGATGATGGACAGGGAGGCCTGGTGTGCTGCGATTCATGGGGTCACAAAGAGTCAGACATGACTAAGTGACTGAACTGAACTGAACTGAACTGAACTTACCACTTAATCATTTATTGTCTCATCACCCTTTCTCCTTTTGTTCTGAGACATGGCGCTCTACCTTTCTGGCCTGATCGAGAGTAGTCACCCTTCTTCAAAAGTTACGATTATAGAATAGATCTGATAATGTCTCTTCCAAGCTAAATTAATGTAAAATAAATGTTTATATGCATTATTTTTCCTTTTTTAAGTTGCAGAAAACACCTGTGTCTTATCAAAGTTCACACAGCCAATTAATTGCAGAACTGAATATCAATCTTTCCTTACTATCAGTTCAGTTCAGTTCAGTCACTCTGTCGTGTCCGACTCTTTGCGACTCCATGAATCGCAGCACGCCAGGCCTCCCTGTCCATCACCATCTCCCGGAGTTCACTCAGACTCACGTCCATCGAGTCCGTGATGCCATCCAGCCATCTCATCCTGGGTCGTCCCCTTCGCCTCCTGCCCCCAATCCCTTCCAGCATCAGAGTCTTTTCCAGTGAGTCAACTCTTCACATGAGGTGACCAAAGTACTGGAGCTTCAGCTTTAGCATCATTCCTTCCAAAGAAATCCGAGGGCTGATCTCCTTCAGAATGGACTGGTTGGATCTCCTTGCAGTCCAAGGGACTCTCAAGAGTCTTCTTCAACATCACAGTTCAAACGCATCAATTCTTCAGCGCTCAGCCTTCTTCACAGTCCAACTCTCACATCCACACATGACCACAGGAAAAACCGTAGCCTTGACTAGATGAACATTAGACGGCAAAGTAATGTCTCTGTTTTTGAATATGCTATCTAGGTTGGTCATAACTTTTCTTCCAAGGAGTAAGCGTCTTTTAATTTCATGGCTGCAGTCACCATCTGCAGTGATTTTGGAGCCCCAAAAAATAAAGTTTGACACTGTTTCTACTGTTTCCCCATCTATTTCCCATATTACCCCAAGCTAGGCCATCATAATCAACAAAAGAATCCAAAATGCAGTACTTGGATGCAATCTCAAAAAATTCAGAATAATCTCTGTTTGTTTCCAAGGCAAACCATTCAACATCACAGTAATCCAAGTCTGTGCCCTGACCAGTAATGCTGAAGAAGCTGAAGTTGAATGGTTCTATGAAGATCTACAAGGCCTTTTAGAACTAACACCAATAAAAATGATGTCCTTTTTATGATAGGGGACTGGAATGCAAAAGTCAGAAGTCAATAAACACCTGGAGTAACAGGCAAATTTGGCCTTGGAGTACAGAATGAACAAGGGCAAAGGCAAAAGAACATACTGGTCATAGCAAACACCCTCTTCCAACAACACAAGAGAAGACTCTACATAAGGACATCACCAGATGGCCAACAAAGATATCAGATTGTTTATATTCTTTGCAGCCAAAGATGGAGAAGCTCTATACAGTCAGCAAAAGTGAGACCAAGAACTGACTGTGGCTCAGGTAATGAACTCCTTATTGCCAAATTCACTGGATCATCAAAAAAGCAAGAGAGTTCCAGAAAAATATCCATTTCTGCCTTATTGACTATGCCAAAGCCTTTGACTGTGTGGATCACAATAAACTGTGGAATATTCTTCAAGAGATGGGAATACCAGACCACCTGACCTACCTCTTGAGAAACCTGTAAGCAGGTCAGGAAGCAACAGTTAGAACTAGACATGGAACAAGAGACGGGTTTCAAGTAGGGAAAGGAGTTCATCAAGGCTGTGTATTGTCACCCTGCTTATTTAACTTATATGCAGAGGACATCATGAGAAACACTGGGCTGGAGGAAGCACAAGCTGGAATCAAGATTGCCAGGAGAAATATCAATAACCTCAGATATGCAGATGACACCACCCTTATGGCAGAAAGTGAAGAACTGAAGAGCCTCTTGATGAAAGTGAAAGAGGAAAGTGAAAAGTTGGCTTAAAGTTCAGTGTTCAAAAAATGAAGATCATGGCATCTGGTCCCATCACTTTGTGGCAGATAGATGGGGAAAGAGTGGAAACACTGGCTGACTTTATTTTTTTTTTACTTCAAAATCACTGCATATGATGACTGCAGCCATAAAATTAAAAGATGCTTACTCCTTGGAAGGAAAGTTAGGACCAAGCTAGATAGCATATTAAAAAGCAGAGACATTACTTTGTCAACAAACGTCCATCTAGTCAAGGCTATGGTCTTTCTAGTGGTCATGTATGGATGTGACAGTTGGGCTATAAAGAAAGCTGAGTGCAGAGGACTTGATGCTTTTGAACTGTGGTGTTTGAGAAGACTTGAGAGTCCCTTGGACTGCAAAGAGATCCAACCAGTCCATCCTAAAGGAGATCAGTCCTGAGTGTTCATTGGAAGGACTGATGCTATAGCTGAAACTCCAATACTTTGGCCACCTGAGCGAAGAATTGACTCATTGGAAAAGACCTTGATGCTGGGGAAGATTGAGGAGGAGGAGAAGGGGATGACAGAAGATGAGATGGTTGGATGGCATCATCGACTCAATGAACATGAGTTTGGGTAAACTTCCGTAGTTGGTGATGGACAAGGAGGCCTGGTGTGTCCATGGGGTCACAAAAAGTCAGACACGACTGAGCAACTGAACTGAATTGAGGTCCATAAGAGACTCCTCTTTATGTAAAAATAAGCTTATGGTTACCTCGGGGTAAGGAGTAGTGGGATAAAATAGAAGAATAGAATTGATATATGCACACTCTGTTCATGGGACTCTCCAGGCAGGGATATTGGAGTGGGTTGTCATATCCTCCTACAGGGGATCTTCCCCACCCAGGGATCGAATCCAGGTCTCTTAAGTCTCCTGCATTGGCAGGTAGGTTCTTTACCATTAGTGCCACCTGGGAAGCTCATATACATACTACAATACGTAAAATAGATAACTAATAAGGACCTACTATATAGCACAGGGAACTCCACTCAATACTCTGTAATAGCCTATATGGGAAAAGAAGCTAAAAAAGAGTGGATATGTGTACATGGAAAACAGATTTACTTTATTGTACACCTGAAACTAATCCAAGATTGTAAATTATACCTCCAACAAATTTTTTTTAAAAGACTCCTTTTTATATGTAGGCTGAAGCTCAAATCCCTTTAACATTGTGCACCTTTAAAATTTCACCTTTTTTACTCCCACACACTTAGCTTATGCTTGTTTTCAAATTACTTGTTATTTCTCTGAATAAGCAGATCTTCATAAATTCATACATGCTCCACTGATTGTCATTAGAGCAGTTGCTAGTGTCCAGTCATTAATGATGAAACTTCCCTGTAGGACTTGGACTTTCCATGAGCAGGTTTCCAGGGGTGCCTCAGAATTATGCAACCCCAAAACTTGAGATTATCAAGAATGATCACTACATCATGCTCTTTATTTATTCCTTTTCCTGTTATTACTCCAGAAACCCCAGTCTTCTACATTAATACTCATCACTTAGAACTTTGATTCCTTTACATTCTGTAATTATCTTCTGACCTCAATTCCCACTCTTCTTCTGCTAAAGGGAAATTTAGATTCCCTATATCTCTGAATCTTTTATCACTAATCTGTCAACACCTCTCTCTCTTGGAGTCAATTATCGTTTCCTAGAATCAATACTCTTCCTCCTTTGATGTCAGGTCTGGATTCTCTATAGTCTTCTCCAGCAATACTGCTATCATAACTCTCAGATTTTGCCATCCGTGAAGATCCTTCCAATATTCAGAATGCTTAGTAGGTTGATCTCTTCTACATTATCATAGCCACACATTCTCATGGTTATACCCTAGTGCTTATGACCAATAACAACTTCCCATCCAAAATTTCAACATCAAACCTCCCACTTTTTCTATTTCTGGCTCACTTCCTCTAGTACTCCAACTCTAACAGTTCTCCAAACATAAGAACATATTTGATTTTCTGACTTCTCAAAAATCTGTTAGCTCCTTAAATTCTCACTTCCCTCCTTGTTTAGATTAAATTTCCTAGTCAGTTATTACAATGGTTCTGCTTCCTTTCATACACACTCAACCTCCTTGCCCTCCATGCAAATGAATATGTCTGAGGGAAAATACAGTCATGCTGACTGGACACTCTTTATAATTATGATCATTAACCTCTAGTGGTTTTTTAATGCTACCCAGTAATCATATTTTATTTTACTATTCCTATTCACACTTCCACTCAACCATAACATCTCTTTCCCCAAACTTCCAAAATCTCCTCTCTCATCATCATTCTTAGCTGATCATGTGCTTGCTGTTTCAGAGCCAGCCACATAATTTGCAGGATGGAATATGAAATTAAAAATGCAGAGCCTCTTATTTAAAAAGTAGGAAACAAAATGACAGCAAAAGTACTGAGATATAAAATTTTTTCCTTTCATGGTCTCTCTCTCTGACAATATCATGGCAGTTTTTTAACTTTGCATTTAATCTTGTCCTAAGTAAAGAGAAACTTAAAAAGTTTAATTTATTATCATGGATTTTACCATTAATCTTTATATTATACAATGTCAGTTTTCAATGTAAATATAAGAAAACATGTATGCAGAACCAGCAAAATTACAAAACTTACATTTTGTGTTTCGTATATGCATATGTATTTTGTTTTTGTCATAATAGAGGAAATGGACAAAATTAACCAAACATTTTCTTTTTCCCTCTTTATTCATGAACATTCTATTTAAACTGTCTACCTCAGCTTACTGCTGAGTGAGGGAAAACTGAAAGAAAAAGAAGTCTATGTTGCCCTGCGTTTCCCTTTCATGTCATCATTTTCAGTATAAGAAGTGAGCTACTACAGGGAAGTATTATAACTTGAATGAGAAAAGATATAATAAATTCTGGAGCTTTTTTGTGCTTCTTGGATCACTGTTGCTTTTTTTTCTGAGTTGCAAGCAAGTTCTTGTACAACTGATATTGTGGCTTCTTGGGCTGTCAGTGTCCCAGGCATTCGTAGTTAAAGGCTTGTCTGCCTTGTGCTTGCTCTGAGTCTTGCCGAATTCCCATGCCTAGCATATCCATTGGAGTTCTGTGTTCACAGGGCATCATGAATGTCATATGTGAAAGTGATAGCAAGAAAGAGAAGATACATCGATTGTGTCTATCTCCTCCGCTCACACTCATGTTACTTTGTCTCATTGGGCTTTACAAAAGTTCAAACATAAATCTTTTAAGAATTATATAACATCAACAACAGAGTTTCAAAATTCGTGGGACCCTTCTGAGCACTGGGTCCTGGGCAGTTGTATGGGTTGTACACCATAAAGCTGGCCCTGTCCTTTTTCATTAGAAATAGAAAGAGAACTTTCATAAGGACCTATTACTATATTCTCATCATAACTTGCCTCTCTGCCCATGCCTTCAACTTCCCATCTATATGATTAACAGTCCACACTCCTGTTTAAATTCAACCCCTCCATGTCTCTGTTGGAGGTTTCCCATTCCAACTATTCAAAATGTTGCATTTCTGTTTTTCCTTCTTCATCCTTTCTGCTAGATTACTCTCTTTAGCAAATATATTGCCACCTATCCCATATTTAAGAAGTAAAATCTTCTCTTGACTCCATCACAGAAGCTACCATGTCATTTTTCTCCCCATCTGTAAAGTAAAAATTTCCTCAAACGATTGTTTATTCTTACTGCATCAAATATCTCTCTTCACATTCTCATTTGGATTTGCTCCAATCAGGTACCACCATCCAAACCATATGTAATCATTGAGTTCAGTTCAGTTCAGTTGCTCAGTTGCGTCTGACTCTTTGCGACCCCATGAACTGCAGCACGCCAGGCCTCCCTGTCCAACACCAATTCCCAGAGTTTACCCAAACTCATGTCCATTGAGTCGGTGATGCCATCCAACCATCTCATCCTCTGTTGTCCCCTTCTCCTCCTACCCCCAATCTTTCCCAGCATCAGGGTTGACAAAGTAATGTCTCTGCTTTTTAGTATGCTGTTTAGATTGGTCATAACTTTCCTTCCAAGGAGTAAGCATCTTTTAATTTCATGGCTGCAATCACCCTCTGCAGTGATTCTGTAATCATTAGTGGCATTATTTTGCTAATTCTGATGGTCGGTTTATAGCCAAATTCTCATTTATTTTATATATTGCCTCATTCTCTTGGCTTTGATATCCTCTTTTTTAGTTAGCTTTTGTGATGGATAGTTTTGTGTCAATTTGGCTGTACTATGATCTCTAATTATTTGGTCAAACACCAGTTTCAATGTCACCATAAAGGTATAATTTTAGGTGAGACTACCATTTAAACTAATGGACTTGAAGTAAACTATGTTACCCTTCATAGTAGGGGTGGGCCTCATCCAAATAGTTAAAGGTCGTAGAGAAAAAATGATTAAAGTTCCCCCCAAAAGAGAGAATTCTGCCTCTAGGCTGCCTTTGGACTCAAGCTGCTGTTCTCTGGGTCTCCAATCTGCTGTCCTATCCTGCAAGTTTTGGATTCGCCAGCCTCCATAATTTTGTGAGCTATTGCATGGATAGATATAAATATAGAAATAGATATAGGTATTTCCTATTGGTTCTGTTTCTCTGAAAATTCTAATAAGCTGCTAAGATTTCAAAGTTTTCCATCTAATTTTGATCTTACCTCTCAACCTAGTTCAGCAGAGCCTTTTTTTTTTTTTTTCATTTCCCCCCATTTTCCCTTATCTCTAAACTTTGGGATACTGAAGCATTTTTCCTTAGCATTATTCTCTTTGCTATTTACACTCATTCTCTTGGTAATCTCATCTAAATATATATTTTCCCATATTGACTTTATCATTTCCTCTATGTATATATTGGGGGGGAGGAGTATAATTAATTTTTTGTACTATTTTACAGTAATTCACATACCTTATTCCCACTTTCAAGGTTTTCTCTTATATGACAATAATATAATTATAAAAATTAAGATTGATATATAATAATACCATTATTTAATGTAATAACTTCTTTAACATGTCATCAAATGTCCTACAAATGTCCTTTACCACAACAGGATCACATATCATATTTATTTTTCAAGTCTTTTGAGTTTCTTTTAATATAGAATAATTCCTCCATCTTTCTTTGTCTTTTGTGATATTGATATTTGAAAAGTACAGGGAATTAGTTCAATAAAATGTCTCTCAATTTGGGTTTGTCCAATGTGTCCACATGATTATACTCAGATTATATATCTTTGCCAGAAGCACCATGAATGACTACTTTCTGATTTCTAGCCTAAGCTTTTTGCTTTTCAGCAAAGTCATTTTGTTCTGCGAGAATGATATCATATTGGAATATTGTGGACCCTAATCCAATATAACTGGTGTCCTTATAAGAAGGCGGATTTTGGACACAGAGGAGAATGCCATGTGAAGATGAAAGCAGACATCAGGGTGATGGTGCTACAAGCTAGAATGGCCAGAAATCCACCAGAAGCTATGACAGAAACATAGAACAGATTCTTATTCTTAACACTCAGAAGGAACAAATCCTGTTGACAAAATTAGTTGACGTCATTGATCTCCAACTTCTAGAACGGCAAGGCATATATTTTGTATTTAAGACATGCAGTTTGTGTTACTTTATTATAGCAGCTCTAGCAAAATAATAACCCATTCATTCCACTTTTAGGTATTTACCTAGGAGAAATGAAAGTTTATGTCCAGCAAAGAATTCTACATGGGTGTTCACCATAGGTTTATTTATAATTGCCCCAAACCAGGAGTAGCTTAAATATTCATCATCAGGTTAATAGATAAAATAAATTTTAGCATATTTTTATAAGGAAATATGCAGTGGTTAAAAGAACAAACTACTGATAGACTCTACATGAATGAAATACATAATTAAAAAAAAACTACTGGATGAAAGAAGACAGGAATAAAAAAATGCATCCTATTATAATGATTCCTGTTGAATGAAATTCTAGGAAATGCAAAACTAACTTATATAGACATAAATCTCATCATTTGGGAGGACAGAGCTTGAGGGATTGGTTGGGAAAAGGGACCAAGGGACTTTCTGTGGTGATGAGACTATACTTTAGTGGTACTGGTGCTTATATTTGTGAAAACTTACACTTAAAAATGGCAATTTTTATTTTGGAAATTATACGTCAGTAAATTTGATTTTTAAAACTCTATGGTTAGTAAAAATACAGTTAAAAATACTTAAGATTGAAATAATATGTATAGAAACAACAGCAATTCCTTCTTTGATTTTAATTCTTAACATTATGGTGTTCATTTTCATAAACAGTGTAATAAAATGTCTAGCTATAGAGTCATTATTTTTTAATGGGCATACTCAGGATTTCTGGCATTGTCTCAAAGTTGTCACTGAGAAGGTTGTTGGGTGTTTTGATAGTAAGCTAGAAAACTGGAAATTAGGTTGGAAATGAACTCAAGTATAATTGAAAAACACATTGCATGGATTCGGATTATTGATAAGGGCTGCTTTTCACATAGAATTTAACAACAATGCACAGTATTTGCTATTTTTATGAAGTATTTTACCTATCTAGATATACACTTAAAATGGTAAGTTTAGGTGTAGCCTCTTACTTTCAAATTTCCATCCCCTCGGCTCTGTATATTTTTAGGAAAGTTGGATGAGGTAGATTATCTAAGAGCAACTTTCTGATCAACAGGGAAATTAACAGGGTTGAAAACCATTAAAAACTTAATTAGGTTTATATTCAGGTGCTGTCTGTTAGTACGGCTTTCATATTCCCCAACTCGGTTACACATGCAATCACCTTAAAAATACCTACACCTGAATTTCATACCTATTTGTTTTTAATTGTCCATGAAGTAAAATTTTAAAAATAGTTCCAGTTGATTCACATGTGAAACCAATGTCCCTAAATGACTGGGTAACTTTGCATGGTTGCCATATAACTATATATGTATGTATGTATGAATGTGTGTGTGATCAGCTGTGTCCAACTCATGTGACCCCATGGAACCCCATCGGGTTCCTCTGCCCAGGTTCGAACCTGAGCCTCCTGCATTGGCAGGCAGATTCCTTACCACTAGCCACCACCTGGGAAACCTGACATATAATTGATAATCTGTAATAAATTGGGAAATCATGGTTTCATGGCTCTGGTTGACTCTAGTCTTCACCTATGAATCAATTGGTTTCTGTGGATGGACAACTTGAGTTTTTTATTATTCAAATTACCACCTTTACAACACTTTATCTGAAGTTTCTACTTTGAAGTCATTGAGATTTAGAAATGGTTACTTTAGAGGTAAAGCATTATCAGTTAAAAATGTTTAAAAAGAAGAAGTATTCCAGTACTGTGAATTTCTAAACTACATTCTTGTTCAGTATAAAAGCCTCCAGTTCAATTTATCATAAAGGATTTAGAAGTGTGTTAAAGAATTCATAGTTTCAAAAGTTGTATGTTATCCTTAACTAATCACTTGCTAGATTAGTTTTGTCATGGACTGGAGTGTGTCCTTGCCAAATTCACATATTGACATCTTAAAAACCCAGTACCTTAGAACATAACTCTATTTGGAGATAGACCCTTCTTATTCATTAGCTGTGTGGAGTCCTATTTGCAGCTCCCAGGGTCTTTCTTGTGTGAGTTCTTTTGTGGTGTCACACGGGCTCCAGAACACGCAGGCTCAGTAGTTACTGTGCAGGTTTAGTTGCTCTGCAGCTTGTGGGATCTTAGCTCCCCAGCTAGGGATGGAACTTGAGTTTTGTGCATTATAAGGTGATTTCTTTACCACTGGACCGTCAGGGAAGGTCCTGGAGTGAGGTTGCTCGGGTGGGCCCTGATCTAGCATGACTGGTCTTCTTATAAGAAGAGATAAGGATAGAGATGCACAAAGAGAAGACCAGGTGAGGGTATGGGGAGAAGATGGTTAGCTACAAGCCAAGGAGGGAAACCTCAGAAAAAACCGACCTGCTGACACCTTGATCTCAGACTTCTAAGGGTTAGTATTTTGAGAACACACATTTTTCTTTAAGACATCTAGTCTGTGGTACTTTGTTATGGAAGCCCTAGGAAACTAACACAGTCCTTTTCAACATCAGCTGATCAGCAGGACCACCTGTAGCTACAGGAAAAATTTAAAAAATGATGTGCATACCAATTAACTTATAGTTAGGGAAAAAATGTAAGGTGAGTGAACATAGATTTTTTTTCTTATTTTTTAGTAACGTCTCCATGTGATTTCTTTGATCATTGAGGACACGTTTACATTTAACTAAGTTCTTTCAATAACAATCTGCTGCAAAGCTGCTTAGTAAGACTAACGAAACCTGATAAACAAGTCATAAATTTTTTACAGTCTACCCAGGTTCTATTTGTTATTTTGACAAGTATGTTCCTTAAATTATTTAGTATTTGTTCCTTGTGAGATATAAAACAAAAGTAAATGGGTTTAAATTTTTGTTATCTGTTATTAAAATAAATTCCTTCTTGTGTGACTTATGCAGAGAGATGTTATTTATTCTATTGTAATATTTCCCTTAAGATTCAGATCTCAATATGTTCTTGTTTTCTCTATGTGATATCATAGTCCCATAGAAAATATAAATGCCAAGATTTTAAGCCATTTCATGAGTACTTTGAGGATTAATTATTAAATTACAGCTTCTAAAATTCTTTGGTTTTATTTCTTCAGAGAGAATATGCTTTATCACAGGTAAAGAAAGGGAAAAAAATTCCTGAAACTGGAAAGAATACAAATAAGAAAACTACAGGAAATAACCATTGCAGAAACTGTTCAGAAATGCCAGTTAAAATTTAGTTCTTTCCAGGGTCTTTCCAAACAAGTTCTGTTGCTTACTAAGCTAAAAATAGTTACCACATAATAATTATCTGCACATGGGGATTTTCCAGGAACTGACCTCTATAATTTGGGATAAAAATCACCTGGAGACCTCTGGTCGCTTCTGATAATCAGTTCTGACACAAAGTCAGAATGTAAGAGTAAAAATTAAATGCTGGAATACATGGTACTCAAATCTTAGTTTTTCTCTTTCTTGGCTTTGTAAACTTGGGTAATTTTTAAAAAAATTTTTAATCTCTGTTTGGCTTATTTTACCACAGAGACTTTTTGTATGTGTGTGTCCATTTATTTAAAGCAGTAGTTAACAATGTTAATTTATATGAGAAATCATCTATTACAACTATGTACAAATCCTTGCATCTTTCTCTATCTTCCTTTATACTTCAGTAGTTGATGAATATTTTTCTTTTATGTCTTCTTTCTCTCTTCTCACTGTCTTTTACACTGGTAATTTATGTTCCATTTGTTACTATTCTGTATCAACCACACAGCAGTATGGTTCTATCTTAGTCTTCATGAGAAATTACTTCGTTGGTAATATCTTGAAAAGAAGCTCTTGCTATTGTCAATCACACTTATCTTACTTGTCATCCCCAACATCACCTTACAAGGAAAAGATAACTCTGAGATGATTGGTTGTTAAGGTAAAAGAGGAAAATTGAAGATGGTAGTGTCAAAATATCTCAATAAATCAGAGCAAAAAGTCTCTGCTTATTAAAGAAACTTCCTTTTTACCAACTTTACGCACTCAGGAAGTTCACCCTAATAAGCCTTCGGTTTTTTCCATTAGGTCATCACTTGATTCATCATCTTATGAAGCAGGGACACTAAAACCCTACCCTAGAACAACACCAATGTCAGCTGCTTAATTGCTGTAAATCATAATCTCTCTTAGTTTTCAGCTCCTTTGACTATCTTGTTATTCCTACTTGCTTCTGAACTTTAATATTCCTGACTTTCAATTATCCTTTTTAACATCTATAACATGCTTAACACTTGAGTATCTTACATGTGGAACATAATGTTATATAATCATTTGTTTTGTAAACAGCTGTTGCAGTTATGTCTTTTATTTCTCAATTGTTTGTGTACTCATGAGGGAAGAGATGTATTTTTTTACAGATCATTTAAAGTCATTTATGAATATTAAAACCATTAGATGAAAGACACTAGAGAGCAGAGCATCCCTATAGTGTTCATAAAACAATTGACCCTTGAATAATGTGGGGGTTAGGGAGCACCACTGTCTCTTCAGCAGGAAGTCCTCACATAACTTGACAGCCAGCCCTCCACATAAGCAGTTCCTCCATGAATGTGGTTTCAATTCTGTGGATTCAGTCAACCACAGATCACGTAGTACTGTTAACAGTACCTATTTAATGAAAGAAGTCTCTGTGTAAGTTGATCCGAACTGTTCAACCCCTGTTGTTCAAGGATCCACTCTAATTGAATGGGCAAAAACCCACATACTGTCACCATTAACAATTTTGGGAGGTTTCCACCTTAAATGATCAAAATCAACATTTGAAATAATGGAGCAATATGATATTGGGACATGTCATTTTGTACCACCTGATTTGATCCAGAATGAAGTGTACAGCATCACCTACATAGTATTACTGGAAAGAAATGTATGAATTTCATCAAGGAGATAGATGTAATTTCCATTTACAGGAAATGTATGAGCTAGAGGAAATCATTAAATGATGCCACAAGGAAACATTCAACCAAGCGCAGAGTGTGTGATATTTTATAAAAATACTGACCTAATCTTTTCAAAAATCCAATATCATGGGAGAAAATAAGGTAGGAGGATTGTCCTACACTAAGACTACAGACACATATTTAAAAGTAAGGCATAAATTTAGGCTACTTTATGATTTTGAAAAGTAACAAGTATTTAAGCAGAATTGGAAAAATCTGATTATAATCTGGATGATATATTATATTAAGAAATTGTTAATTTTATTTGAAGTGTGTGTTATTATTGCAATATACATAAATGTCCTTATTCTAAGGATCTGTGCTCTAAAGGATTTAGGAATAAAGCATCATGTTGTCTATAACTTACTTTAATTGTTTATAAAATATTATTTTTATTTCTATGTTTATATATAAAGGAGAGAATGCATATTTGAAAAATGCTAACATTAATACAATTTTTTGAATATTTCTTCACTGTATTATACTTTCAAACTTTTGTTCTAATTTTTATAATAAAAATTGGAGAAATGTATAGTTTTGCGAAAAGGCAATTGCAGCTGTAAAGATGGTACAGTTTTTTATTTTAATCAATCTTTATTCCTTAAACACTTATAAGAGTCAGACAGATTCCAGCATTCAAAATATAGTCAACTATTGTTAGTGGTAATGTAAATTGGTGCACCACTGTGGGAAAACAGTATGATGGTTTATTGAAAAACTGAAAACAGAATTCCAATATAACCCAGCAATTCCGTTTCTGGGTTTTCATCTGAAAAAAAAAAAAAGAAACAAACCGCTAAATTGAAAAGGTGCATGCACCCAAATAGTCATAGCAGCATTATTTACAATTGCCAAAATATTGAATAAACCTAAGTGTCCATCAACAAATGAATGGATAAAGAAAATGTGGTACATGCATACACAATGGAATATTACTCAGCCATAAAAAGGAACAATATTTTGCCATTTACAGCAAGATGTATGGACTTGGAGGGTATTGTGCTTATGGAGTAAGTCAGACAGAAAAAAACAAATACAGTATGATTTCACTTGTACATGGAATGTGAAAAATACAACAAACTCATGGATATAACAAAAAAGAAGCAGACTCACAGATATAGAGAACACATTCGTGGTTATTACCAGTGAGGGGTATACAACACAAGAATGGAGACGTGGAAGGCCCAAACTACTGAGTGTAAGATAGGATCATGGAGGTATTGCACAATACGGGAAATCTAACCAAAACTTTCTAATAACTGCAAGTGGAAAGCAACTTTTAAAATTGTATAAAAATATTTTTGAAAGTTTTTGCAATAAATTTTTTAAAGTTTGGTTAAATCTATGAAAATTGCATTAAAACAAATTACATCTCAGAGGAATAAAGAATATAATATGACATAAAGTAATAAAATATACATCTATAAAATAATACAGATTTCAAAAGAATGCAAGATTAGTTACCTTTAAGAAACAAATTTAAGGACATCTTTCTATAGCAAGTAAGATTAACAAACACAGGAAAAATTAAAAGTCTTTCAAGGTCACTAGAAATTCTATTTTGGAGAAGGCAATGGCACCCCACTCCAATACTCTTGCCTGGAAAATCCCATGGACAGAGGAGCCTGGTGGGCTATAGTCCATGGGGTCGCTAAGAGTCGGACACGACTTCACTTTCACTTTCACTTTTCACTTTCATGCATTGGAGAAGGAAATGGCAACATACTCCAGTGTTCTTGCCTGGAGAATCCAGGGTCGGGGGAGCCTGATGGGCTGCCATCTATGGGGTCGCACAGAGTCGGACACGACTTAAGCGACTTAGCAGTAGCAGCAGCAGAAATTCTATTTAAATAATAAAGAATATTTTATAATTAAGCAACTCCTAGAAGTGCTTCCTGTTTAGATATTGTTTTAGGCAGCCAGTACACTCTATAGTTTTTGTACAGCATAAAATTTTATGGTCTTGTTAAAGGGAAAAGAGGTGACATAAGAGCAGTAACTTGTAGTCAAAGGGATCTAGGCCATTTAACTTTTAGTGGTGGCAATTCCTTTCATTTTTATAGTGCTATAGTTTTTATCAAAAGGGCTTTGCCGTGCATTGTCTCAATTTTTGTTTCACAATACTCCTGTGGGTTAAAGTTGTGAATATCATGATTCTCTATACTGTTCAAAGGGCTTCCCAAACGGCGCTAGAGGTAAACAACCTGCCTGCCAATGCAGGAGATATAAGTTTGATCCCTGGATTAAGAAGATTCCCTGGAGGAGGTCCTGGCAATCCACTCCAACATTCTTTTTTTTTTTTTTTTGGATTCAAGTAGTCTTTTTTTTTTTTTTTTTAAATTTTTATTTTTACTTTATTTTACTTTACAATACTATATTGGTTTTGCCATACAGAGAATCCATTGACAGAGGAGCCTGGCGGGTTACAGAGCATAGGGTCACAAGGAATCAGACAAGACTGAAGGTACTTAGCACACAGGCACATACTAGCAAAAATCAAATAACTGAGAGATCTTTAGGTTGTGCCTTATAGAAATATTAACTTCCTTTATGTAATGGGAGTACTAAGAATAGTGCCTATCACACGGTAGATAATCAATAGAATTCTAAATAAATGAATCAATAGGAAAATGAATAAGCAAATTCTTGAACATTTGAGTTAGTTGGGGAAAAATGTAGGAACTCTGTTCCGCAAATCTCTCCACTTGTCTGCCATTAAGGAGTGGTTTGTTTTCTATGTAGGTCAAGGGGGTTTTATGAATGAGTGAAATATTTCTGCTCTGGAAAGACAAGTGGCCATGTAAGTTGTTTTTATTTAATTGTACATGGAAGGAAAGATTCAAATTTAAGCAAAAATTTCTCAACAATGCTTTCAGATCATAGGCCAGTAGTCTAACATAGTGCTGAAATATTCGATGCAGGATACAGCATGTTTGGGGCTGGTGCACGGGGATCACCCAGAGGGATGTTGTGGGGAGGGAGGTGGGAGGGGGGTTCATGTTTGGGATTGCATGTACACCCGTGGTGGATTCATGTCAATGTATGGCAAAACCAATACAGTATTGTAAAGTAAAATAAAGTAAATATAAAAAATTTAAAAAAAATTAAAAAATGAAATATTTTAAAATTTAAATTGAGTAGGGACATTATCTAAAGACTAAAGAAGAAGTAAAAACTGGTAAGCTTCTGCTTATGCAGGAAATCTTTCCAGGGTAATCACCTTAGAAAATTTCTTATTTTAAAAAAAGACACCTTTACAAACACATTTTAATGCAATGGTTATATTTATTTTTGAATGGGGCTCAGAATTAATTTTACTTCTTTGCTATTCAATTGATCATTTCCCAGCTTGCTTATAAAAATAGAGTTTTTAGGTAGGTGTAAATGCAGAAGTATTGTTATAGAAGCTGTCATGAATCACATCACTAAATGAAAGACACATTGAAGGATTATTGCTGTGTCTTTTCAAATGGTCTTTCCCATTAACAACCTACTAAAGTTTTATGGCACCTTGAATTCTGTTATCCTCAGAAATTTGTTTTCAAAATATATAGCTAATATTTTCAACTCAGTTATTCTGGTACCTCAGAAAAAACTGAGAAATTCTCTTCTTTTAATTTGCTTATATCCACAATATAAAGCAACTGTAAATTTATGAAAGGATTTTTATTTTTATTTTATTGTTTTTTTGTTTTTAAAATATTTATTTTTACTTTATTTTACTTTACAATACTATATTGATTTTGCCATACATTGACATGAATCCACCATGGGTGTACATGCGTTCCCAAACATGAACCCCCTCTCCCACCTCCCTCCCCATAACATCTCTCTGGGTCATCCCCGTGCACCAGCCCCAAGCATCCTATGTCCTGCATCAAACATAGACTGGCGATTCTCCCAAATCATCCCACCCTCTCCCTCCCCCTCAGAGTCCAAAAGTCTGCTCTACACAGCATATATAGTAGAAGGTTCATAAATGTCCTATATACCCCCAGCCTCACACATCATAGTCTCCATCATAATCAACATCCCCCACCAGAGTGATAAATGTATTTGTCTACTTCGACACATTGTTATTACCCCAAACCCATAGGCTTTGGATTTATACTCGGTGTGGTATATCCCATGGACGGAGGAGCCTGGTAGGTTGCAGTCCGTGGGGTCGCTAAGAGTCGGACACAACTGAGCGACGTCACTTTCACTTTTCACTTTCATGCATTGGAGGAGGAAATGGCAACCCACTCCAGTGTTCTTGCCTGGAGAATCCGAAGGACAGGAGACCCTGGTAGGCTGCTGTCTATGGGGTCGCAGAGTCGGACACGACTGAAGTGACTTAGCAGCAGTAAATTCTATGGGTTTCGAAACATAGACTAGTATTTACCATTATGGTACCATGCAAAATAGTTTCACTGCCCTAAAAAATTCCTCTGTGCTCTACCTATTTATCATTCTCACACCCCTAACCCATAGCAATAACTAACCTTTATGCTATCTCCATAGTTTTTATTTTTTCAGAATACCACATAGTTGGAATTATACAGTATGTAGCCTTTTCAGACTGGTGTCTTTCATGCAGTAATATGTATTGAAGATGCCTCCTTAGCAATCAATAATGTTCAGCTGTCTGGATGCATCACAGTTTGTTTGTCCATTCACCTATTGAAGGACATCTTGGTTGCTGCTAAGTTTTGGCAGTTATAAGTAAAGCTGAAGTGAAGTCGCTCAGTCGTGTCAGATTCCTTGCGACCCCATGGACTGTAGCCTACAACTCTTCTGTCCATGGAATTTTCCAGGCAAGAGTACTGGAGTGGGTTGCCATTTCCTTCTCCAGGGGATCTTCCCCACCCAGGGATCGAACCCGGGTCTCCTGCATTGCCGGCAGACGCTTTACCGTCTTAGCCACCAGGGAAGCCAAGAAAAGCTGCTGTAATCGTATATGTTCACATTTTTGTGTGGATATAAGTATTCAGGCTTATGTATTCAGTTGCTCAGTTATGTTCAACTCTTTGTGATCCCATAGACTGTAGCAGGTCAAGTACCTCTGTACATGGGATTTTCCAGGCAAGAAGCTGGAGTTACTTGCCATTTCCATCTCCAGGGGGGTCTTCCCAATCCAGGGAGCGAACCCATATCTGCTGAATTGGCACGTGGATTCTTTACCACTGAGCCATCTGGGAAGCCCGTAATTTTTCAACTCATGGGTAAACACCAAGGAACAAATTAGAAGACTGTATGATCAGAGTAAATTTAGTTTTGTAAGAAAGAGTCAAACTGTCTTTCAAAGTGGCTGTACTGTTTTGCTTCCCTGGTGGCTCAGATGGTAAAGCGTCTGCCCACAATGAGGGAGACCCAGGTTCGATTCCTGGGTCGGGAAGATCCCTTGAAGAAGGAAATAGCAATCCACTCTAGCACTCTTGCCTGGAAAATCCCATGGACGGAGGAGCCTGATAGGCTACAGTCCATGGGGTCGCAAAGAGTCGGACACGACCGAGCGATTTCACTTTCACTTTCATACTATTTCACATTCCCACCAGCAATGAATAAATGTTCCTGTTACTTCACATCCTTGCTATTAATAGCCTCTGGTATTGTTGTTTTGGATATTGAACATTCTAATAAGCATGTGGTAGTAACTCATTGTTCTAATTTGCATTTCCCTGATATGTGGTGGGGAGCATCTTTTCCTATGTCCATTTGACTGTATATCTTCTTTCATGAGGTATCTCCTAAGGTCTTTGGTCCATTTCTCAATTGGTTGGTTGTTTACTTATTAATGACTTTTAAGAGTTCATTGTATATTTTGGATAACAATACTTTCAAACACTAACTTCAAAATAATACTTTTTATATGATTCTTCTGCAAGCATTTTCTTCCAGTCTCTGGTTTGTCTTTTTATCCCCTTGACAGTGTCTTTCCCAGAGCAGAAAATTTCATTTTTGTAACATCCAGGTTATCAATTCTTCCTTTCATGGATTATGCCTTTGGTGTTCTATCTAGAAAGCATCACCATACCCAAGATCATCTAGATTTTCTCCTATATTATCTTATAGGAGTTTTACAGTCTTGCAATTTATATTTAGGTCTGTGATTCATTTTAGGTTAATTTGTGTGAAAGGGGTAGGGTCTGTATCTGGGTTCACTTTTTTACATGTCAATATCCATTTGTCTAGCATCATTTATTAGAAACACTGTCTTTGCTCCATTGTACTGCCTTTCCTCCTTTATTGAAGATCAGCTGACTGTATCTATGTGGATCTATTTCTGGGCTCTCTATTCTGTTCCTTTAATATATTTTCTGTTCTTCTTCAATACAACAATGCCTTGATTATTGTAGCCTTACAATATGTTTTTAAATTGGGTATTATAAATCCTCCAACTTTGCTCTTCGATATTCTGTTGGCTATTCTGAGTCTCTTGCCTGTCCATATGAATTTTAGAATCAGTTTGTCATTATCCATGAAATAATATTAGGATTTTGATTGAGATTGCATTGAATATATAGAGCAAGTTGCAAAGAATTAACATCTTGGCAATTCTGAGCCTTCCTATGCTTTGACATGAATTATCTCCGCATTTTCTTTTGTCCTTTTTTGTATTTTGTTCCTTGGAGTTTTGTAGCTTTCTTCTTATAGACTATGTACATATTTTAAATTCATATCTATTTCATTTTACTGAATAAAGTGTAATCAATATTGATTTTGAATTCACTTATTTATTTCTTATGCATAGAAAAGCAATTGACTTTTGTATATTAACCTTGTATCTTGCAACCTCGCTATAATCACTTAGTCCCAGGAATTTTTGTCAATTCTTTTCAAATTTTTTACATAGGTAACCATGTCATCTGTGAACAAAACCAGTTTTATTTCTTCTTAATTTGTATACTTTTATGCACTTTTCTTGTCCTGTTCATTAGCTAGCACTTCTGGTACAAGTTTACAAGCATTTGTGACAGGGTTTTTTTTTTTTTTTTCCCTGATGTTAGCAGGAAGGCTTTGAATTTCTCATTATTAAATATGATGCTAGTTGTAGGTTTTTTGGCATTCTTTATTAATTTGATTAAGTTCCTATTTATTCCTAGTTTACTGAGTGTCTTTATGATGAATGGGTATTGGATTTTATCAAATGGGTTTTTTGTATTTATTAATGTGATTATTGATTTTTTCTCTTTTGTTTGTTGATGTGATGAATTACATTGATTGATTTTCAAATATTGAACTAGTCTTTTGTACCTTGAATAAACCTCTTTTTGGCCATGGTATATAATGTTTTTCACACTGTCAGATTTGATTTGCTGACATTTTGTTGATAATTTTTGCATCTATGTCAATGAAAGATAGCAGTCTATAGTTTTCTTGTCATATTGTTATGTGTTTGGTTTTAGGCTAATACTGGGCTCAGAGTTAGGAAGTATTCCATTTGCTTCTCTATTCTAAAAGAGACTGTAAACAATTCATATCATTTCTTCCTTAAATATTTAGTAGAACTCACCAGTGAACACTGATGGCATGGTGTTTTCTGTTGTATTCATTAATGATTCAATTTCTTTCATATATATAAGCCTATGCAGATTTTCTATTTCATTTTGTGTAATTTGGGGAAGACTGTATCTCTCAGGGACTTGATCTTTATCATATACATTATCAAATTTGTAGGAACAAGGTTGTTAATCATATTTTTTTAATAAAATTTTAATGTTCAAGGGATCTGCTGTGATAATCTCATTTTATTTCTGATCTTAGCAATTTACGCCCTTTCTCTTTTTTTTTTCCTTAGTTAGCTTAGCTGGAGTCTTATTATTAGTTATGCTAATCTTTTCAAAGAAACAGCTTTTGCATTCACTAATTTTCTCTATTGATTTCTGCTCTAATTCTTGTTTTTTTCTTTTGTTTACCTTGAATTTGTTCTTTATATATATATATTTTTCTAAGGTGGACATTTAGTTGATTGATTTTAAGTCTGTTTTCTAATATGTCCATTCAATGTTATAAATTCCCCTCAAAGTGCTTCCTTTTCTGCATCTCATAAATTTTAGGCTGTGCTTTCATTTCCATTGAGTTCAAAATATACTTTAACTTCTCTTAAGATTTCTTCTTTGACTGAGTATTATTTAGAATGTGTTTAACCTCCAAATATTTTAGAGTTTTCAGCTTTCTGTTATTCATTTCTAGTTTAATTCCACTGTTGTATGAGAGCAGATGTCATAAGAATTCTCATCAAACATTTGCTTGTTTGATGGTGCAGAATGTGGTGTATCTTGGGGAGTAATCTATTGCACTGTTGTTGGATGAAGTAGTTTGTAGATATCTATTATATCCCATTGATTGATGCTATTACTGAGTCGACAATGTGCTTACTGCTTTTCTGTCAGCTGAATCTCTCAATTTCTGAAAGAAGAGTGTTAAAATCTCCAGCTGCAATAGTGGATTCATTTCTTTCTTTTTGTGGTCTTTTCACTTATTGTTTCACACAGTGTATGCTCTGTTGGGCACACCACACATTGACAATTGTCGTGTCTTCTATGAGGGTTGACTCCTTTATTATTATGTAATATCCTTCATTAGTCCTGATAACTTTCCTTGCTCCAAAGTTGACTCCTTTTGAAATTAATATAGCTGCTCATGCATTCTTTGATTAGCATGGTGTGTCTCAGTCTATTTACTTTTAATCTATATTAAATTAAGACCATTAACATTTAACATAATTGTGATATAACTTGTATTGATATATACTATATTTGTTGCTGTTTTCTGCTTGCTGGTCTTGTTCTGTGTTCCAATTTTCATATTTCAATCGTTTCCTGCATTTTGTGTTTTTTAATTGAGCATTTTATATGATTCCATTCTCTTTTTTGTAGCATATCAGTTACATTTCATTTAAAATGTGTTTTAGTTACTGCTGTGGAGATTGCAATATATCTTTATAACTAATACAAGTAGACTTTCAAATAGCACTATGTCACTTCATGGATAGTACCTTATTATTACCTGAGCTGGTGGCTCAGACAGTTAAGCATCTGTCTACGATGCGGGAGACCCAGGTTCAATCCCTGGGTCGGGAAGATCCCCGGGAGAAGGAAATGGCAACCCACTCCAGTACTCTTGCCTTGAAAATCCCATGGATGGACGAGCTTGGTGCAGGCTACTATCCATGGGGTTGCAAAGAGTCGGGCATGACTGAGTGACTTCACTCACTCACTCATCTTATTATTACAAAATAATTCTGATTCCTTCCTCTAACATGTTTATTTTGCTGTCATTCATTTTACTTGTCTGTAACTATATATATATATGTGTGTGTGTGTGTGTGTGTGTGTCTGTGTGTGTATGTATATCTACATACACTGTTACTCTTTTATTTTGAAGAAAGTATTCTGTTAGATCAAATAGAATAAGAAAAATAAATTTTTATCTTCACTTATTTCTTCTTGGATGCTTACTTCCTGCATCTTGTCTATGTTGTTTTCCTCCTCTCTAAAAATCTGCAAGCATTTATTGCAAGACAGGTCTACTGGCAATACATTTTCTCAATTTTTATTTTCCTTAGGAAGTCTTTCACTTTTGAAAGATAATTTTATAGGATGCAGAATTCTAGATTTTCTCTCTCTCTGCACTTTAAACATTTCAGTACACTTTTTTTTTTTTTTTTGGCATGGATTCTGAGAAGTTACAAATATTTCTTAGCTTTGTTCTTGCATATGTAAAGGTGTGTGTGTGTGTGTGTGTGTGTTTTCCTTTTAGCTTCTTTCAGGACCTTTTCAGTATCTTTTATTTCCTTTAGTCTGAAAATGATATGCCCAGGTTTAATATTTTAACATTTATCCAGCATGGTGTTCTCTTGGCTTCCTGGGTTTGTAGTTTGGTGTCTGACATTAGTTTGGGAAACTTCTCAGTCTTTTGGATGGAGCTGTGTGCTTAGTCATTCAGTATTGTCTGACCCTTTGTGATCTCATGAACTGTAACCCTCCAGGCTCCTCTTTTCATGCATGGCATTTTCCCAGCAAAAATGCTAGAGTGGGTTGCCATTTCCTTCTCTGGGGGATCTTCCTGTCCCAGGGATCAAACCCACATCTCCTGCATTGGCAGATGGATTCTTTACCACTGAGCCACCTGGGAATGCCAAGGGGCTTTACGCTTTGTTGTAATTTTTTCTTGATATCTGTACATGAAGTATTGGGTAAAAGAAATTGCTGTAAATAGACCTTTGGTAATGTGCCAGTATGCTGTGGGGGCAGGCAGGCATTCTATAATCCTGTGTTTAGGGGTGCCTCTGCACTGTGAACTTCACAAGTACTTCTCAGTATCCCCCTTTAAAATGGGCTAGAGTTGTGTGTTTTTGTTCTTTTTCATGGAAGCCGGAGGAGACTGGTATTTCTCATTTTCTTTTCTCCATGCAGGAGGCAAGAGCCAACTGGAGTTGGCTATTTCCCTTTCCCAGGTTACTTAGACTCTAATAACATCCCACCTGGTTAGGCTGTAGTTAATGAGTTTCCATTGAGAGCAGATCTTATTAAGAATCAAGGATTGCTCTACTGTATTTCAAAATGGTTGTTTTCCTCTCCTCACATGGAAAGCACAGGGTAGTTTTCTCTGGGATTCACTGTGAGAAACTAGTTAAGCTCCTAGGGTGAAGTTCACAAAATGTGGGGACCTCCCTGTGAGTTGTTCACCCTGAAGATTTTACTTCTCAGTCTTTCCACCCTGAGCCTCCAACAATTCTTCAGGTAGAATTAAGATTTTCTTACCCCACACTATCTTCCATGGAGGTTTCAGCTCATGGTTTTCTGTTCTGGTAAGTTGTGATTTCCTTTTCCTTTTTTAAAAAGTCTTTGTTTATCTGTTTGGCTTCACCGGGTCTTAGCTGTGGCACATGGGATCTTCAGTCTTCCATGCAGCATGCGGGCTCCTTAGTTGTCTGCAATACATAGGTAAGAAATTTTCCCCAGAGTACTGAAGTGAGTACACCAATCAGTATCTATCCGAAAGAATGAGAACTAGAAATTGACTGTGGAGGGAAAAAATACTTAAACAAAAATGGGACAACCTAAGGGGAAGGGATTATACAGACCTGACCCAATGAGAAGAAGAGAAAAGGAGTGGGGAATCTTTTGTTGTGCTAAAATTTTGGACTAAGGTTAAAACAAATCCACACATGCAAATATAGGTTTCAAACTAATAGAGAAAACTTAATCTCCACAGTTACTTATGATTTTTTCACAATTCCCAGGGCAAACAGGCAGTTGTGAATACAACTCACATCATATAAGAAATTAAACCATTGGGATGGGATTGGACAGCATTGACCTCTAAACATAATCAGTATTTGTGATTTCAGTTCAGTTATAACACTACATGGATCACTATAAAAATTTGTATAAAGCTGGGAAACCTATTCCCAGGAGTTTCATATATAGTTAATATAACAACTACCTTGAGCCTAAAGGATTAAAGTAATTCAAAGTATATTAATCCCTCCTGAGCCATGCAAAGCTTTGTTTGGTTTACCCCAGAATCACCAGAGCTTTCTTGAGCTTTCAGAATATTCATTGGTAGTTGAATTTAGTTCCTCATCTTTTTTCTTTTGTGGGGCATCCAAGATTTTGTAAAACATTGAAATTAAAAGATTACCATCATATTTACCATTTATTCTATAACTCTAAAATATTATTTTAAAAGTTTAGCAATTTTGTTAGAAATAATTCTCCTTCCCCCACTTATATGTCTCCTCCAAACACGGTGTGTACTACATAGCTTCAAAATAAAAGAAATGAAGCAAAACAGAAATAAATCTCTTAACAAGTAAAATAATAAATATGCAAAATAAATCATTTTATAAACATCAGAGCTGCATGTTCTTAACTCAGATGCAAATTTTTTTTAATGAAACCTGATAGTCTTGGTACAAAAGATTTGATTAGAGAGTAATTCAAAATGAAAAATATTGATAAAATGACTTTTTAAATATATGTCTCTACATCAAAAACAAGAATATATTTGTTTTAGTACTTGAAATTCTGTAATTTTTGAGCCCATGGCTATGTTCTTACACATTAAACTTTCCAGAAAAATAAAAGATCATGCTTATTGGCAATTTCTAATTCCTCTTGAACTGTTATGTTGTATGAAAACTATCATACACCTCTGCTCATACCCTGAAGAAAATGAATATTATTGATATATCAAGCTGTTAAAAACCTTTTAACTGGGGCCCTCAGGATATAAAGTTTTAATGAAATGTCAGAAAATGATATGTTAACAAAATATGATTTTAATAGGTGTTTTTTGGGGGGGATATCTTTTTTTTTTTATTTTTACTGCTTGGGTTTGATAAGGCCAACAGGTCAGAAGATAACTGCCATTGAATAGATAGTTTATACTCTCAGATTCAAGAGAGGGAGAATACATCACATCATGAGGGGCTACACTGGGAATCACCTGTTGTCAACTGAAGGGCAGACCATTAGCAAGAGCCTATATTGTAGTTTCCAAGGGAAAGCAGGTGAGACAGGGCAAGCAGGCTTAGAACTGGCTAAGTTTGAATACTTTCAGTGGCTTTAAAGAGTAGGGTCTGTCCATGGTTGCTTAGTACCTGGCCCTGGGTTAACTAAGGTAGGTGGATATTGGTCCAGAATATAAGAGTCCAATAGGCAAGGTAGTGGTGGGTATGGACTAAATAGGCTGCTCAAGAAAGCAGCTTGAGGGCACTCTTGCCAGGGATTCAATACTGGATCAAATAGTATTATAAAAGTGAAAGTCACTCAGTAATGTCCAACTCTTTGTGACCCCATGGATTATACAGTCCATGGAATTCTCCAGGCCAGAATACTGGAGTGGGTAGCCTTTCCCTTCTCCAGCAGATCTTCCCAACCCAGGGTTTGAGCTCAGGTCATCTGCATTGCAGGTGGATTCTTTACCAGGTGAGCCACAAAAACTGTTACAATTGTTTCCCCGATGTCTTAACACTAGTTTGAACTTGATTTTTTGGGTATTTGAGTGGCCCGAGCAGTAGGAGATACCTTAAAAGAGTAGGACATAGTTGGCCTAAACAGCATAGAAAACATTATGGGAGAAAAAGGAAAGAAACAAATAGAAGTATAAGCGGTCCTTATAGGCTGCTCATAACTTCAGTTTCTCATTAGGTGACATTAGCCAAGAGAACAGATCTGAAATTTCTGTGGTATCTGATAGTATCTCCATGGTATTATACTGTGATAAAAGTATTGAAGCTATGCCCCATAGAGTTAAAAAAAATATTTTGAAACCACACCCCAAAGGGTGAACAGAAACTGATGACTAATAGAAATCCTCGAGCTTGTCTTATAGTTTGTTAAAACCCCCTTCACCTTGGTCTATCTTCACAGAGCAAGCTCACCTTAATTATTTTGTTACAAACTGCATACCCTCCAAGCTTCATGTAACCTAAACAGTAAGGTGTTTGTCACAGTTGTTTCCCAGGAACTTGAATCAGCTGTGTCTAGTTCAAGCTTGAGCAGGCTGAGGCTGGCTGGGACCACCAACATTAAAACTGGACCTGTGCAGATTCCAATAAATAAACTTTTGACATTAGAGGGCCCCAAACTCTACCCTCAGTTCAGTTCAGTCGCTCAGTTGTGTCCGACTCTTTGCGACCCCATGAATTGCAGCACGCCTGGCCTCCCTGTCCATCACCAACTCCCGGAGTTCACTCAGACACACGTCCGTCGAGTCAGTGATGCCATCCAGCCATCTCATCCTCTGTCATCCCCTTCTCTTCCTGCCCCCAGTCCCTCCCAGCATCAGAGTCTTTTCCAATGAGTCAACTCTTCGCATGAGGTGATCAAAGTACTGGAGTTTCAGTTTTAGCATCATTCCTCCCAAAGAAATCCCAGGGCTGATCTTCAGAATGGACTGGTTGGATCTCCTTGCCATCCAAGGGACTCTCAAGAGTCTTCTCCAACACCACAGCTCAAAAGCATCAATTCTTTGGTACTCAGCTTTCTTCACAGTCCAACTCTCACATTCATACATGACCACAGGAAAACAATAGCCTTGACTAAACAGACCATTGTTGGCAAAGTAATGTCTCTGCTTTTGAATATGCTATCTAGGTTGGTCTTAACTTTTCTTCCAAGGAGTAAGAGTCTTTTAATTTCATGGCTGCAGTCACCATCTGCAGTGATTTGGGAGCCCCCAAAAATAAAGTCTGACACTGTTTCCACATCTATTTCCCATGAAGTGATGGGACTGGATGCCATGATCTTCGTTTTCTGAATGTTGAGCTTTAAGCCAACTGTTTCACTCTCCTCTTTCACTTTCATCAAGAGGCTTTTTAGTTCCTCTTCACTTTCTGCCATAAGGGTGGTGTCATCTGCATATCTGAGGTTATTGATATTTCTCCCAGCAATCTTGATTCCAGCTTGTGTTTCTTCCAGCCAAGCATTTTTCGTGATGTACTCTGCATGTAATTTTAATAAGCAGGGTGACAATATACAGCCTTGACGTACTCCTTTTCCTATTTGGAACCAGTCTGTTGTTCCATGTCCAGTTCTAATTGTTGCTTCCTGACCTGCATAGAGATTTCTCAGGAGGCAGGTCAGGTGGTCTGATATTCCCATTTCTTTCAGAGTTTTCCACAGTTGATTGTGATCCACACAGTCAAAGGCTTTGGCATAGTCAATAAAGCAGAAATAGATGTTTTTGTGAACTCTCTTGCTTTTTCCATGATCCAGCGGATGTTGGCAATTTGATCTCTGGTTCCTCTGCCTTTTCAAAAACCAGCTTGAACATCAGGAAGTTCGCGGTTCACATATTGCTGAAGCCTGGCTTGCAGAATTTTGAGCATTACTTCCCCACCATTTTTGAACACACATCCCATACAGAAGCAGTGTAACTGAGACTTCACAGAAAACTGATTACTTCACCTTTTCTCTGCCTCCAATTGTCTTTCCCCACGCCTAAGACCACCTGCTTCTGTATCCCATAAATTGTTTATGCCCCTCACCTTCAGGGAGGAAGATCTGAGACTGGCTTTCCCATCAACCTTGCTTAGCTGCGTTGTAAATAAACCCTTTTTTTGCTGCAAATCTTGGTGTCTCTGTTTTGGCTTGCTGCACATCAAGCAAATGAAACTGGTTCAGTAATAGTGTGCGTTAGGTATTTTTTTAAATAATATTTTGGTGTATCCCTGTATGGAAACAGTGACTGACTTTATTTTTTTGGTCTCCAAAATCACTGCAGATGGTGACTGCAGCCATGAAATGAAAAGACACTTGTTCCTTGGAAGAAAAGCTATGGCCAATTAGACAGCATATTAAAAAGCAGAGACATTACTTTGCCAACAAAGGTCCATCTAGTAAAAGCTAGGGTTTTTCCAGTAGTCATGTATGGATGTGAGAGTTGGACTCTAGAGAAAGCTGAGTGCCGAAGAATTGATGCTTTTAATCTGTGGTGTTGGAGAAGACTCTTGAGAGTCCCTTGGACTGCAAGAAGATTCAACCAGTCCATCCTAAAGGAGATCAGTCCTGAGTGTTCATTGGAAGGACTGATGTTGAAGCTGAAACTTCAATACTTAGGCAACTTGATGCAAAGAACTGACTCATTTGAAAAGACCCTGATGCTGGGAAAGATTGAAGGCTGGAGGAGAAGGGGATGACAGAGGATGAAATGGTTGGATGGCATCACTGACTCAGCGGACATGAGTTTGAGTAAACTCTGGGAGTTGGTGATGGACAGGGAGGCCTGGCATGCTGCAGTCCATAGGGTTGCAAAGAGTCAGACACGACTGAGCGACTGAACTGAACTGGCATATCCCTCAGGGCAAGGTGGCAGGCGCAGCAGCTATGGTTGTTGAAGGGTATGAACTGATAGATCTGTCAAGTGTACTCCCTTAGGTAGGGGTACATGAGATGGCAAGAGCAAGGAGTATACCAGAAATGTGGATTAAATGGACAGCAAACCCCCAGAAACTCTAATAACAAACTGCCCCCTGGTAGCTCAAACCGTAAAGACATTTCCTGCAATGCGGGAGATCTGGGTTCAATCCCTGGGTCAGGAAAATCCCCTAGAGAAGAGCATGGCGATCTGCTCCAGTATTCTTGCCTGAAGAATTCCATGGACAGAGGAGCCTGGCAGGCTACAGTCTGTGGAATCATAAAGAGTCAGACAGGACTGAGCAACTAACATTTTAACTTTCTTTCTAATAAAGAAGAATAGAAATAAATGTTTCATGTCCAATTTGTTAGCCACTTTGGAGAGGTAGCCTCTGGTAGCTAGAGGTAGCCTTTAACCATCTCACCCAACCATCTCATCTGGGTGTCTGTGTGACAGAGATTTAGTCTCTGGGGAAGTCATTGCAGGGAACAATGCCATCTCCAGTGGTAAACTCCTGAGCCTGGTGATATTGTCTAGGTTGAGGGACTGGGGATCCTATTAAGAGGATATTCACCAAAGTTGAAGTGTGTCTGGTGTTTGTGACTCTGACTTATAGGCAGTCCATAACATGTATGTTAATACATTTTTAAGTGCAATATTGTTTTACTGATTAAAAGACCAAAACATTTTTAATGTAGCAGGTAAATTAGAAAGACTAGAAATTGACAAAGTTGTTGATAAACATTTCCCTAAGTGAGATTTAAAAGGAAATTTTAATGAATTGTAGACTGAATAAAAGTTTGGTTTCTGGTAGGAATTTTTTTAGCCTTAGTCTTTGCCAGTTGGGGTGCCAAACTTAGACTTTTAAAAAATATAATATCACTTAGAAGATACAAAAATATTGTGAAGATACAAAAAACATTGTAAATAAATAATTAATAAGACTTTGTTTATAATCGTATACCTAGAGTTGCTGCCTTTAGGTACCCAGAGTGATAGAATGTATAGTTTGGGGCTTCAGTGAGGTTTACCATGTTGATGAGGGTGGGTTGAAATATCTTTATTCATGAAACTGTGAAGCAAAAATTTCAGACAAAAGGCAAATACATGATAGAAGGTGTGCTATGTGCTGTGCTTAGTTGCAGCCATGTCTGACTGTTTGCAGCCCTATGGACAGTAGCCCACCAGATAGAATGGTAGACAATTCATAATACTTAGAAAAACTTAAAGCAAAATAAAATAGTACAGAGAGCCCTTAGGTTGGAAAAAGCTTGATGGATATTAAAATATTTACCTATGACAATCTATAAGAAGGAACAGGGTAGATGAGAAGATAGGTATCTTTTTATTTATTATTGTTGTGGTTGTTTTGTTTTTATCTGATTAAAACTAAGCTTGTGTAGGAATGTAGCAGACAGAGTTCAGATACATAGAGTGAGAGACCAGCTTTATGTTCTAGGTTGCTCAGATTTCCTGTATAGCTGCTCAGAACAAATAGAGTTTGGATCACTAATGCATCAAAGGGAGGATGAAGAAAACCATTCAGAAAGCCACTGACACTCAGGCACACATCCAGCTTGCAAATGTGAGCTTGGAAACTATTCATTGAGTGCCCACTGGACACTTCACTTACCATATGCCTAGACCTACTTTTTTAAATGGAAGTATAGTTGAATTATAGTATGTTAATTTCAGGGGTACAATAAAGTGATTCCAGAGTATATGCATATATATTTCAGACTATTATCCATTATAGGTTATTATGAGATATTGAATAGTTCCCTGTGCTATACATAAATCCTTACTGCTTATTTATTTTATGTATAGTGATTTATATCTGTTAATTCCTAATTTATCCATCCTCCCTCTAATGGTTACCCCTTGGTAACCATTAGTTTGTTTTCTGTGTTTATGGATTTTCTGTTTTATATACAGATTTATTTGTATTAGTTTTAGATTCTATGTGCAGATGAAATCATATGGTATTTGTCTTTCTCTGACATACTTGACCATGTATAATATTGTCTAGGTTCATCTCTGTTGCTGCAGATGGCAGTGTTTCATTTCTTATGTCTAAGTAATATTTGATTATGTTTCTATATACTACATCTTAAGTTGGTCATCTGTTGACGGGCACTTGGGTTGTTTATATGGCTTTAGTTCAGTTCAGTTCATTTCAGTCACTCAGTTGTGTCTGACTCTGCGACCCCATGAATCGCAGCACGCCTGGCCTCCCTGTCCATCACCATCTCCCAGAGTTCACTCAGACTCACATCCATTGAGTCAGTGATGCCATCCAGCCATCTCATCCTCTGTCAACCCCTTTTTCTCCTGCCCCCAATCCCTCCCAGCATCAGAGTCTTTTCCAATGAGTCAACTCTTTGCATGAGGTGGCCAGAGTACTGGAATTTCAGCTTTAGCATCATTACTTCCAAAGAAATCCCTTCAGAATGGAATGGTTGGATCTCCTTGCAGTCCAAGGGACTCTCAAGAGTCTTCTCCAACACAGCAGTTCAAAAGCATCAATTCTTTGGCACTCAGCTTTCTTCACAGTCCAACTCTCACATCCATACATGACTACTGGCAAAACCATAGCCTTGACTAGACGGACCTTTGTTGGCAAAGTAATGTCTCTGCTTTTGAATATGCTATCTATGTTGGTCTTAACTTTTCTTCCAAGGAGTAAGAGTCTTTTAATTTCATGGCTGCAGTCACCATCTGCAGTTATTTGGGAGCCCCCCCCAAAATAAAATCTGACACTGTTTCCACTGTTTTCCCATCTATTTCCCATGAAGTGATGGGACTGGATGCCATGATCTTTGTTTTCTGAATGTTGAGCTTTCAGTGAACTTTTTCACTCTCCTCTTTCACTTTAATCAAGAGGCTCTTTAGTTCCTCTTCACTTTCTGCCATAAGGGTGGTGTCATCTGTGTATCTGAGGTTATTGATCTTTCTCCCAGCAATCTTGATTCCAGTTTGTACTTCTTCCAGCCCAGCGTTTCTCATGATGTACTCTGCATATAAGTTAAAGAAGCAGGGTGACAGTATGCAGCCTTGTCATACTCCTTTTCCTATTTGTAACCAGTCTGTTCCATTCCAGTTCTAACTGTTGCTTCCTGACCTGCATACAGATTTCTCAAGAGGCAGGTCAGGTGGTGTGGTATTCCCATCTCTTTCAGAATTTTCCACAATTTATTATGATCCACATGGCTTAGCTATTATAAATAATGTTGCTATGATCTTTGGAGGTGCATATATCTTTTTGAATTAGAGTTTTAATCATTTCTGGATATATGCCCAGAAGTGGGATTGGTGGATCATCTGGTAGTACTATTTTTATTTTTTTAAGGAACCTCCATACTGTTTTCCATAGTTGCTACACCAACTTTCATTCTTACCAACAGTATGGATTCCCTTTTCTCTCCAGTATTTATCTCTTGACTTTTGGTGATGGCCATTCTGATCAGTGTGAGGTGATACCTCATTGTAGTTATTTGTTTTTCCCTGGTAATCAGTGATGTGGAACATCTTTTGGCCATCTGCATGTCTTCTTTGGGAGAAGGAAGTGGCAACTCACTCCGGTATTCTTGCTTGGAGAATTCCATAGTCGGAGGAGCCTGATGGGCTACAGTCCTTGCAGTCAAAAAGAGTTGGACTTGACTGAGTGACTAACACACACACTATGTCTTCTTTGGAAAAATGTCTAATTTGGGTCTTCTTCTCATTTTTGATTGTATTGTTTGTGTTTTTGATATTGAGTTATATGAGTTGCCACATATTTTGGAAATTAACCCCATCTCAGTTGCATCATTTGCAAATATTTTCAATCATTCTGTAAGTCTTTTCATTTTGTTGATGGTTTCTTTTGCTGTGCAAAAGCTTTTAAGTTTGATTAGATTCCTTTGTTTATTCTTGCTTTATTTTCTATTGCCTTGGGAGACTAATCTAAGAAAATATTGCTATAATTATGTCCAAGAATGTTTTGCCTATGTTTTCTTCTGTGAGTTTTATGGTGTCATGTCTTATATTTATGTCTATAAGTCATTTTGAGTTTATTTTTTGTGTATGGTGTGAAGGAGTGGTCTAATTTCGGCTTTCCTAACGCCAGTTTTTTTTTTTTTTTTTTAATTTGCTGCTTTGAGTCTTATTTTATGAGTTCAGCTATTTTGCTTTTTTAAGAGACTGTTTTTCTACACTGTATATTCTTGCCTCCTTTGTCATAGATTAATTGATTATAGGTGTCTGGGTTTATTTCTGGGTTCTCTATTCTGTTTATTGAGCTATAGGTCCTGTGTTAATACCACACTATTTTGACTACATAACTTTGTAGTATTTGTCTGAAGTCTGAAAGATTTGCCTCAAGTTTTGTTCTTTTTCTTTGTGATTGCTTCAGCAGTTCTGGATCTTTGGTGGTTTCATATAAATTTTAGTATAATTTATTCTAGTTCTGTGAAAAATGTTATAGATATTCAATAGGGATTACATTAAATCTGTATATTACTTTGGGTAGTATGGCCATTTGAACAATATTAATTTTTTCAACTCAAGAGCATGGGCTATCTTTCTATTTCTTTGAGCCATCTTCAGTTTCATCAATGTTTTACAGTTTCAACATATAGGTCTTTTACCTCCCTAGTTAAGTTTATTCCTAGGTGTTTTTTAAATGCAATTTATATTGACTTTTTTTGCTTTATCTTATATTTCATTTCATTTTCAGCGTAAAGAAATACAAAATTTTCTGTATATTTATCTTGTATTCTTTTACCTTGCTGGCTTCTTTTATTCAAATAGCTTTGGTGTGGAGACTAAAGGATTCTCTTTAGAGCATATTGTGTCATCTACAAATAGTGAGTTTTGTTTCTTACTTCTGATTTGGATACCTTTTATTTCTTTTTCTTGCTGCATTGCTCTGGCTAGGACTTCAAATAATATGTTGAATAGAAGTGATGAGAGTGAGCATACTCATCTTCTTCCTACTGGGAAGGCTTTTCTCTTTTCACTGTTAAATATTATGCTAGCTGTAGGCTAGTAATAAGTGGTTTTTATTATGTTGAAATAATTTTCCTTCTATACCCACTTTGCCTAGGGTTTTTACCAATAATCAATGTTGAATTTTATAAAATGCTTTTTATGCAACCATTGAGAGGATTATGTGATTTTTTTGTCTTGTATTTTGTTGTGGCGTATCATAATGATTGAATTGCATATGTTGATCCAGCATTACAAATCTGGCATGAATCCAACTTGACCGTGGCATATGATCCTTCTTATGTATTGTTGGATTTGGCTTGCTAATATTTTATTGAGGATTTTTGCATCTGTATTCATGAAAGCTATTGGTCTATAATTTTCCTTTCAGACCCACTTTTAACAATGATCTTCCATTTGAACATATTATTATCACTTAGATCCCAAGATATTGAAAATAATGTTTTATCCTCAGCCTAAACTTCCCTTGAAAAATAGCTACTAGGCCTAATCCAGGCTCTCTCATTTAGAGATCCTGGGCTACTTTCCTTCTTTTCTAGCTCTTTATCATCTGTGCAAATGCAAAATACAAATCAGACCAAATAGACTTAAATGATGACATGTTATTCCTTAAAGGAAACCTGAAAACATTTACATTGACTTCTTTATTTTATAACTCAAATTATGCGCCAACTCAACTCACTCTTGGACATATAGGACTCTGACTATAGTCATACCACTTGACAGTGGGGACCAAGCAGAGATTAGAACTTCATCTCTGGATCCTAACCTAGCCTTTCTTTTCTTAATCCAAATTCTTTTTGACCAGTCTCCCCAGGCTATCATGGCTAGGGATCCACTGCATGATTCCACTGTGCATGCACTGCTGCAAAAAACAATATTTTGTTTCAGACCTGAAAAGTTGTTCAAAAGAGATAAATAAAAGAGAGTTAGTGAATTTACCTAAATGCAGCTGAATATAATAGAAAATGATAAACCAATTCATAATCACAGATGTGGTTTGTAAGTTACAAAAGAAATTACCCTGAGCCTTCACTGTTCCTTCACTGTGCCCATGGGGGAAGTATTGTACAATACTGACTGCTGTGTTGTGCTCACTTGCTTCAGTAGTGTCTGACTCTTTGTGATCCCGTGGACCGTTGTATGCCAGGCCCCTCTACGCATGGGATTTTTCCCAGCAAGAATACTAGAGCGGGTCCAGATTCAGGGGTCAAACCTATGTGTACTGCAGGAGGATTCTTTACAGCTGAGCTGCCAAGGAAGCCCACAATACTGACTGAACACATATTTCACAATGGGTGCTCTTCAGTCTATAAAGCTAATCATTATCTCCACATACCAACAATTTGTCTCATCCCCCTAAATTAATTACAGGTGCAGATTAAGCTGTTAACCTTGTCAGGTCCCTGCAAAGCACAAATTTTGTGAACTATGTTTTCATAGAACATCAAGATCCAGAATTTTGTTTATTCATAAATGAGAAACATTCCAAGATCATCTCTGAGAGTGACAGATTCCATTATCACCTAAGAAGGAATTTATTTTCTCTAACCAACTGTTAAGCATACATAAGCTTCCACTTGAACTGTAGTAACCCAATCTAAAGTCTTTAGTTCTTCTTAAGCATAAGCTTTGGGCATTAGGATCATTAATCAAATTTATCTTCCTTTTCACAAATACCAACAAATTAGAGTAAAATGAGAATAATACTATTACTTCAATTTTGAAGTTTTTACTAAAAGCCTATATGTGAAGTAAAATTCTTATTATTCTTTGGGTAAGCCAGTCTCTGCATCTAGCCTGCCATCTGCTCACCCACTTAAATCTCAACTTTATTTAGGCAGAAATGCTTTTAAGCACAGTCCACCTGAAAATTTCTGAGTATACACATAGGCATAAAGTTTATGAATTCAGCATGCAGCCCAGGTGTGCACACTGTAAGAAGTTGCTCTTGAATTTCTTAAAATCTATTTTCCAACTGCTCCTTAAGTATTGTAGGTCTTATCATTCTTGGCCAGATGCTAATTTTCCAGATCAGTGGACCTGAGGTCAATACCGGAAATACTCATAGGCCTAGTCTTCAATTTATTTTTTATTATTTCTGATAGGATTTCTCTAAGAATGTCAAATATTACATTAAATGTTTCACTTTTTGTAGCAGTTAGCATGTGCTTAAGCCCTTTCCTATATTCAGAGCCTCTTTAAAACTTGCAAAACTGGTGAGAAGGAACACAGATTAAAAAAGTTTTTAACTCACCCTTTGTTTGAATTAAAAATTGACGTTGAAAGTTGAAGGCATAGTACCAACTTTATTTATATCAGATATTTAAAAAGTTGCTGATGAGTCAAATGAAAGAAAAATTGAAAATAAATCTTCTCAAATAAAATTTAATGTGAAAAAGTATACATTTCAAAGTTTGTGTCTACTTCTACATATTGAACATTGGAAGGTATGATTTTTAGTGAATATTTTTACTGAATATAACTTTTATTAATATTAAAGTAGTTATCAGACAGCAAAGTTAGTAGGAAAACACATAAAATTTAGGAACACTGGCAGATTCATGAGTGTGGATGTATATAATTTTCTAAAGAAAGTTCTCACTCAAAGAAGAGCTTAACGTGAGTATGACCTTCAGAAAGAGTCATGTCCAGTTCCTCCATTTGAAAAGCCATAGGGATTCAGACTGAGGGAAAATACACCCTGAATGATGTGAAGATAAAGCAGACTTGATAGATTCATTGTTTTCAATATAAATACTCCATGGCTTTGAAATTGGGAATTCTTCTAAACTTTACTCATTCATTTGGTATCTAATTGAGATAAATTTAAGAACTATAAGTTTGTTTTTGTACATAATTCCCTCTAGGCTGCTGCTGCTGCTAAGTTGCTTCAGTCGTGTCCGACTCTGTGTGACCCCATAGACATCAGCCCACCAGGCTCCCCCATCCCTGGGATTCTCTAGGCAAGAACACTGGAGTGGGTTGCCATTTCTCTCTCCAATACCCTCTATAAAACATGTTTAAAATGATTTTTATTTGGTCTCACTTGGTGAAGATGCACATGCATACAGATATACACAAATTTTAAAGAGAAGACAACTTTTTGTAGTGCAGAAAATATAATAAATTCTTATACCCTACTTCATATAATGTGGGCATCATCCTAACTATTTTTTGAATTGTCCAACTCATTAACGATTGTGAAAATCAGTTTGGAGATGTATAGTGAGTTCTTATCTTTGAAGAATCATACACATATGACATATATATTTAAAGTTTCCTTTTTGTATATTTACATATGCTAGAATAAGTACTTATATAAGAAGCCAGGGAAGGACCTAGGAGAATAAGAACCGTGGACTACTAACTTTTAGAGTAACAAGTCATAATCATTTACTTCAGTCTTATAAACAGTGACATTTCTGTTAGAGTTATGATGTATATTTTAAAAAATGTTGAAAAGCATTCCTCTTCGATAGCCATTTGCAACTTCCAAGCTTTCCACAACATGGAAACATCAGCCCTGTCTTAGATTTGAATCATCAGCAGGCTTCACTCTTCATATTGTTCTTCCTGATTTGAAAATAGCTCCTTGAGCCCCATTAGGTTTCTCCTTTAGAGAAAGCCTTACTATGAAGCCATTTTACAGACATTTAGCCACTCAACTCAAGAATGACTATCATCAGAATGAATACAAATAACAAACGTTGGCAAGGATGTGGAGAAAGTGAACCCTTGTACACTATTGGTGGGGATGTAAGTTGGTGCAGCCACCATGGAAAAGAGTATGAATGTTTCTTGAAAAATTAAAAATAGAACTATCATATGACATAGCAATTCTATTCCTGAATACATATCTAAAAAAAACCCCAAAACACTAATTTGAAAAGGTACATGCTCCAATGTTCACAGTAGCATTATTTCCCATTGCCAAGACACAAAGCTACCTAAGTGTAGGTTGCTTTATCAACAGATAAATGGATAAAGCAGCTGTGGCAGAAGAAGACAAATGTTGCATTATATCACTTATATGTAGAATATAAAAACTGGTGGATGTAACAAAAAAGAAACAGACTCAAGGCATAGAGAACAAACCACCAATGGGAAGAGGGAAGGAAGGAGGGACAAGATAAAGATAGGGGTTTAGAAGGCTGAGCACCGAAGAATTGATGCTTTTGAACTGTGGTGTTGGAGAAGACTCTTGAGAGTCCCGTGGACTGCAAGGAGATCCAACAAGTCCATTCTGAAGGAGATCAGCCCTGGGATTTCTTTGGAAAGAATGATGCTAAAGCTGAAACTCCAGTACTTTGGCCACCTCATGCAAAGAGTTGACTCATTGGAAAAGACTCTGATGCTGGGAGGGATTGGGGGCAGGAGCAGAAGGGGTTGACAGAGGATGAGATGGCTGGATGGCATCACTGACTCAATGGATGTGAGTCTGAGTGAACTCTGGGAGTTGGTGATGGACAGGGAGGCCTGGTGTGCTGCGATTCATTGGGCCGCAACAAGTCGAACACAACTGAACTGAAGAATTAAAAACTATTTGTTAGGGACCAAACGACGGTCTCTAGGACCTGAGTCATGTTTACCAGAAAGAGACAGGATATGCGCTCATCCTGCCTGGCCAATCATGTAACGCCAGCTACTCCTGTAACTGAGACAAAGAACTGCCTGTATATAAGCCGCCATACTCCTTTGTTCGGGGCTCTTGTCAGATTCCCTTGTGTGGGATGAAACTTGGGCCCTAGAGCGCTAGGAATAAACAAACTCCCTTCTTGCGTTTGCAATACTGTGGTGGACTTGCTCTCTCGGTCGGTTCAGAGATACGGGCTCGGAGCATAACACTATTACGTCTAAAATAAGCTATAAGGATACATTATACAACATGAAATGTGAAGTGAAGTGAAAGTCACTCAGTCATGTCCAACTCTCTAGTATTTTATAATAACTATCAGGATCAAAGGGCTTCGCTGTTGGCTCAGACAGTAAAGAATCTGCCAGCAATGTGGGATACCCGGGTTCATTCCCTGGGTTGGGAAGTCCTTGGTGAAAGGAATGGCTACCCACTCCAGTATTCTTGCCTGGAGGGCTCCATGGACAGAGGGGCCTGGCAGGCTACAGTCCATGGGGCTGCAAAGAGTTGGACACAACTGAGTGACTAACACACACAGACACACACAGAGGGATCAAACCCTGGTTTCCTGTACTGCAAGCAGATTCTTTACCATCTGAACCACAAGGGAAGTCCTTTTATCACTTTCATCTATTCACCCATCTCTTTGAAAAGTACTAGTAGGTCAGTAAATTCTGATTCATGTCTTGTATAAATCAAAGATTAGAGTTTGAAGATGATGTGTTACATAAGATACCTGTTAGTGCTTAGGATTCAAAGGATTTTATATATATATATATATATATCTCCAGTTGCTAACAGAAGTAAAATGCTTAGAGTCAATTCAAGCTTATGAATCTCTTCAAACTACCATAGACTCTGAGTTTATATATTTTGTGATTTCATTTGGGTGGTTGATCTTTTCTAACGAAGTGAAATCCACAATGAAACATCTACATTTTAAATCCAGACAGGAATTTTAAGCACTATCTGACAATAAGCCAAGTGCAGATTTTATCCTTTTTTGCATGACATAATATCATATAATCCACATACTTGACAATGTCTGCATCTACTACATTTATTTAAAAATGAATCATTTAACCATAAGTAAAAGTGACTGCTTACACTGCTGCTGTTATATTATCGCTTCCTCATTTTATTATTTGTAAGCCACTGACCACAATTATCTTTTCAAGCATGAATTATGTTCATTGACGTTCCTTTTCAATATTTCTCTTAATAAATTTGTGTACACATTAAAGCAAAATCTTTTGGAAAAAGTGAAATATTTATATATGAAAATGAATAGCAATGGCAATAATTTATTCCCAGATCTTATTTCCTTTTGCAATAATGTTTACCACTGTTTATTGGAATTCATCTGTAAAATTACAGATTTTTGGTGTTGAAGTGTAAATAAAGTGTTATTTAAGGTTTAAGATGACAATGGAGAAACTTAAGGTCATCTAGAAATTACCTTCTGGAATTGTCCAGAACGATTAGGTATGGTATCACAACTTCATTGACTTTATCCTTTTCTTTTCTTGGGTTAAAGAAGAGTTTCTCTGCAATGTGATATCCAATATTTATGGACTTAAAACATATACACACACTCACACACCCACTCAATAGACTTAATCACCTCCCAACTTCATGTTTCAAGATATTCCCACATATACTGAATTCTTTTTAATTAATTGCATAATGATGATAGCCCTTTCAAACTCTAGATTTGAACTTCAAAGTAATTATAGACATAAACAAAATGATGAAACTGCTAGAAATATATACTGTTTCTTCAAATGGTGAAAGCTGGAATAGTTTAATTTGAAGAAAAAAATGCTGTGATATGGAGAACTGAACAACTGAAGCAGGGGAAAGGAATGCACACATGCTGATGCCATTGGGTGAAGAGACAGTTCTCATTTTAAGCTTTTGGCTCATTTGCCAAAATCACAATAATGAGGCCTTAGAATCCTGAGCTTTCTGTGTACTCACCTGGAGGTCTGGCAATGTACATAACTGAAAATGATATGGAGAAATGACTAATTCCACAATGTTTTGCTTTCCAAACTATATTTGCCAATATGAATATTTTAAAGCCCACAACACCATTCTGTTGTCCCACAAGATGGTAGCTTAAAATTTGGAGACAGAGACCAGAAGGCTGATAAATTATCTCAATGGTTGCATTAAAATTACTCTTCACTTTACCCAAAATAGTCTAGGAATTTATTACCTTTAAAAATATCTTGATACTAACATAAAGATTACACTTTGATCTTATTATGCCTCCCTCAAGCTGTGTGATGTATGTAATTTTTAAAAAGTTGCTGATTCAGAAGACTGAACAAGTGGAACGAATTATAGATAAGGTAGATAATCTTTTAAAACTAAAAGGCACAAGACAAATAGTTCAGAGGTATTAAATGTACAGATTTTTTAGGGTCTCTTAGACTTTCTTGTCTCCTTCTTTAACTCTCACATTAATGAAATATATTTTTACTTCCTCTTCTACGAAATAAATAAAATCTAAGAGTTAATTACATCCTGCTGATTGATGGTAACACTAGAAACAACAGATAGCTGAAAAATCCCCAACAACATGGAGATTAAACAACATACTTTTAAATAGTACATGTGTCAAAGAAATCTCAAAATATATTTTGAAATCAAAGAAAATAAAAACATAAAATAAAAAATTGTGGAATTCAGCAAAGTCAGGCTTAGAAGAAAATTTATAGCATTAAATGTGTAACCTAGCAAAGAAGAAAGACCTCAAACTAATTATATAAACGTCTACATTCAGTTCAGTTCAGTTGCTCAGTCATGTTCGACTCTTTGCGACCCCATGAATCCCAGCATGCCAGGCCTCCCTGTCCATCACCATCTCCTGGAATTCACTCAAACTCACATCCATCAGATGCCATCCAGCCATCTCATCCTCAGTCGTCCCCTTTTCCTCTTGCCCCTGATCCCTCCCAGCATCAGAGTCTTTTCCAATGAGTCAACTCTTCTCATGAGGTGGCCAAAGTACTGGAGTTTCAGCTTTAGCATCATTCCTTCCAAAGAAATCCCAGGGCTGATCTCCTTCAGAATGGACTGGCTGGATCTCCTTGCAGTCCAAGGGACTCTCAAGAGTCTTCTCCAACACCACAGTTCAAAAGCATCAATTCTTCAGCGCTCAGCTTTCTTCACAGTCCAACTCTCACATCCATACATGACCACAGGAAAAACCATAGCCTTAACTGGGCAGACCTTCGTCGGCAAAGTAATGTCTCTGCTTTTGAATGTGCTATCTAGGTTGGTCATAACTTTTCTTCCAAGTAGTAGGCATCTTTTAATTTCATGGCTGCAGTCACCATCTGCAGTGATTTTGGAGCCCAAAAATAAAGTCTGACACTGTTTCCACTGTTTCCCCATCTATTTCCCATGAAGTGATGGGACCAGATGCCATGATTTTGTTTTCTGAATGTTGAGCTTTAAGCCAACTTTTTCACTCTCCTCTTTCAGTTTCATCAAGGAAACTAGAAAAAACAAGATCAAATTAATCCAAGGCAAGTGGAAAAAAATAAATATTAATCGGAGCATAAATCAATACAACTGAAAACAGGAAATCAATAGAGAAAATCAATGAAGCTAAAGCTGATTCTTTGAAAAGAGCAAAAAATTCAGTGAGCTAAGAAAAAAAGACACAAATTACTATTAGAAATAAAAAGAGAGTTATCAGGGTAGATCCCATAAATATTAAAGGAAAACTGAACCATTCTATGCCCATGAATTTGATGAAATGGGCTGATCACTTGATTGACAATATGCCAAAATTCACACAAGAAGAAATGGACAATCTAAATAGGCTGACAACTAATAAAGAACTTGAATCAATAATTAATATTCAAAACAGTACCAGGCATACAGGGATTCACTATTGAATTCTACCAAACTTTTAAGGAATAGATTATACAATTCTCTACAATGTCTTCAAGAAAAGAGAAGCAGAGAGAATACTTTCTAACTAATTTTATGAGCCCAGTATTACCCCTTAGGATGGACTGGTTGGATCTCCTCATAGTCCAAGGGACTCTCAAGAGTCTTCTCCAACACCACAGCTCAAAAGCAGCAATTCTTTAGTGCTCAACTTTCTTTATAGTTCTACTCCCACATCCATAACATGACTACTGGAAAAACCACAGCCTTGACTAGACAGACCTTTGCTGGCTAAGTAATGTCTCTGCTTTACAATATGCTGTCTTAGTTGGTCATAACTTTTCTTCCAAGGAACAGGTGTCTTTCAATTTCATGGCTACAGTCACCATCTGTACTGATTTGGGAGCCCCCAGAAATAAAGTCAGCCACTGTTTCCACTGTTTCCCCATCTATTTACCATGAAGTGATGGCACCAGATGCCATGATCTTAATTTTCTTAATGTTGAGTTTTAAGCCAACTTTTTCACTCTCCTCTTTCACTTTCATCAAGAGGCTCTTTAGTTCTTCACTTTCCGTCATAAGGGTGGTGTCATCTGCATATCTAAGGTTATCGATGCTTCTCCTGGCAATCTTGATTCCTGCTTGTGCTTCTTCCAGCCTAGCATTTTGCATGATGTACTCTGCATAGAAGTTAAATAAGCAGGGTGACAATATACAGCCTTGACGTATTCCTTTCCCTATTTGGAACCAACATGTTCCATGTCCAGTTCTAACTGTTGCTTCCTGACCTGCGTACAGATTTCTCAAGAGGTAGGTCAGGTGGCCTGGTAGTCCCATCTCTTTAAGAATTTTCCAGAATTTGTTGTGATCCACACATTCAAAGGCTTTGTCATAGTCAATAAAGTAGATGTTTTTCTGGAACTCTCTTGCTTTTTCGATGATCCAGCAGATGTTGGCAATTTGATCTCTGGTTCCCCTGCCTTTTCTAAATCCAGCTTGAATATCTGAAAGTTCATGGTTCACATACTGTTGAAGCCTGGCTTGGAGAATTTTGAGCATTACTTTACTAGCATGTGAGATGAGCGCAATTGTGTGGTAGCTTGAGCATTCTTTGGCATTGCCTTTCTTTGGGACTGGAATGAAAACTGACCTTTTCCAGTCCTGTGGCCACTGCTGAATTTTCCAAATTTGCTAGCATATTGAGTGCAGCACTTTCACAGCATCATCTTTTAGGATTTGAAATAGCTCAACTGGAATTCCATCACCTCTACTAGCTTTGTTCATAGTGATGCTTCCTAAAGCCATAACATACATTATTTAAACAACATGATACCAAGAAAATATTAATTGTGATTTTAAAAAAAATCCTCTTGTACTTACACTTCAATGTGTTATTTCTGATTTTTTAATGTTAAATACTACAATTGGGTTAAAAAACCAAGAATTATTTGAGGACTTTGAGTACATATTACAGTTCTGTCCATGAAAGCCTTACCACATTGCATATTTATCTGTACAACATTAGTATGAGACTGCCTGGTCACCATGCCAGTGGTTCGCAACCTGGCAGCTCATTAGCATTGTCTGGGTGACTGTACAAAAGCAAAAAGGTGATAGTTTAACTCACGACCTGAAGATCAAGGGCTGGAATTAATTGGGAAGTATCCCTTTCTCTTCTGTTTTCTGAGTTTGTATAGCTTTAATATCATTTCTTCCTTCGGAGTTTTGTAAAATTCACTAGCGAAACTATCTGATCCTGGTGTTTTCTTAGTTGGACGGTTTTAACTAAAATTTTCAATTTCTTTAATACATATAGAACTGCTTAGATTTCTGATTATTCTTTCTTGAGATTTGATTTGTATCTTTCAAGAAATTAGTCCATTTTACTGAAGTTGCTGAGTATATGGCATCACCTTGTTTACAATATTTCCATGTTATGTTTTTAATATCTACAAGTCTATACTGATACTCTATTAATTTCAAATATACATTTTAAAATTAATGTCATTTATATTTTTTCCTGACGAAAGTGAAAGTGAAGTAGCTCAATTGTGTCTGACTCTGCGACCCCATGGACTGTAGCCTACCAGGCTCCTCTGTCCATGGGATTTTCCAGGCAATAGTACTGGAGTGTATTGTCATTTCCTTCTCCAGGGCATCTTCCCAACCCAGGGATCGAACCCGGGTCTCCCGCAGTGTAGACAGACACTTTACCACCTGAGCCACCAGGGAAGTCCTTTTTCTTGATAAGTCTGCTTAATTTCCTCTACTTGTTCCGTGGTTATTACTCTATTTCTGTGTGGTTTTTATTCTACTTTCTAAGCTAACAATTTATCAGTTGATTTATATCTTCTGTTTCCATTTTTTCTCTGATGCATCTATTATTTTTATGATTTGTTTTTGTCTTTTTTAAATGTCTAGTTGGCCTTTTATCTTTAATTTTTCCTCTAAAGAACCTGCTTGTTAATTCATTATTTCTAAATGTTTTCCTTAGTCACAAATACATGATTTTTCTTTCTTTTTCTCTCCAAGATTCTCTCTTTGTTAAGTCTACCCCAGACAAGGGAAGGGAGACAAACCATGGTTACCGTGATGCCCTCTACCCTTGCCCCAGGACATAAGGAATCTCTTCTGTCTTTTCCCTATCTCTTCCCCCTGCCCAATAAATAAAAGCAGACAAGGAAATACAGGGCAACACAGGTATGCTTTTCTTTGTTAATTATTTTGTTACCAAACCAAATTTGGTCAGTTTCCAGTGGACAGCAAAGTCAAATTATTGACACCAGGCTGTGGTGAAGGAAAGTATAGAGTTTATTGAAGGCACTCAGTGTCAGGACAAACAAGGTGAATGGGGCCAGTGTTGGTCAGTGTGAGCTTGAAAATTATGTGTATTCTGTGGCTGTTGGGTGAAGTAATCTACAGATGTTAATTATACCTGCTGATTGATGGTATTGTTGAGTTCAACTCTGTCCTTTCTGAATTTTTTTCCTTGCTGAATCTGTCATTTTTGATAGAAGAGTGATGAAGTCACAATTGTAAAGTGGGTTCGTTTATTTCTCCTTGGAGTTCTACCAGTTTTTGCTTCATAGAATTTGATGCTTTTTTTGTACACAAAAAAGTGTGTACACAATGAGAATTGTTATGTCTTCTAGGAGAATTGACCCCTTTATCATTGTGCAACGCCCTTCCTTATCCCTGATATTTTCTTATTCTGAAGGGTATATGATCCAGAACCCAATATAGCTAGCTACCCTCACATTTTTTGAAAATCTGTTATACCTTTCTTCATCCTATTAACTTTAATCTATAAGTGTTCTTGATATTTAAAGTATAGGGAATATATAGTTGTGTCTTACTTTTGATCCATTCTGACATCTGTCTTTTGGGCTGTTTAAATTATTGATATTCAAAGTGATTATTAATATATTAATTAATAATATATTTAATATATAATATATTTGTGCTATTAATATAGGAAATATATTTGTAATGTACACTTACAACTAATGCAAGTATAGTTTAAAATAACCTATACCACTTCACAGTTAGTGCAAGTACCTTACAATAACAAAATGATCTTAATTCCTTCAATTTGCCTCTTGTACACTGATGTTATTCATGTTGCTTATTCATATTAATTTTTGTTATCTTTATTTTGAATAAAGTGTTATGTGTACAATCTAGAAAAATTAAGATTTTTATTTTATCTTCACTTATTTCTTCTCTGTACCCACTCCAGTATTCGTGGGCTTCCCTCTTGTCTCAGACGGTAAAGGAGCTGCCTGCAATGCAGGAGACCTGGGTTGGAAAGATCACCTGGAGAAGGAGATGGCAACCCACTCCAGTATCCTTGCCTGGAGAACCCCCATGGATGTTGGGGAATGGTGGACTACAGTCCATGGAGTCGCAAAGAGTCGGACACGACTGAGCGACTAAGCGCAGCACAACATCCCTTCTCTGATACTCTTCTTTTATGTAGGTCCAAGTTTCATACCTATGTAATTTCCTCCTTACTAAAGAACTTCTTTCAACATCTCTTGCAAGGCTGTCTACTAGTAACAGATTCCCTCAATTTGTGTTTTTCTGGCAGTCTTTATCTTTCATTTCTGCAAGATATTTTTGCAAGGCATAGAATTCTAAGGTGGTGGGTATTTTTCCTCAACATTTTCAATATTTTCTCCACGGTAATCATCTTTGCATGTTTTCTAAGGAGAAGTGAGATAAAATTACTTCTATGGAAGTATCCAACTCTCAAGCCGCTTTCCTTTCAGGATTTTTTTCCTTTGTCCTTTATTTTTCTGTAATTTAAATATAACATGTATAGGTGAAGTTTTTTGGCATTTACCTTGCTTGTTGCTTTCAAAGCTTCCTGGATGATGTGTGGTTTGGTGTTTGGGATAATTATCAGTCATTACTGTTTCAAATATTGTTTCTAATCCTTTCTCTCTTGTTTTTCCATTATTTCTATTATCCATATGTCACATATTCTGCAGTTGTCCCACAGCTCTTGGATATTTTGTTTTTTTTTTTATTCCCCTGAGGCTTTTTGCCATTTGCTTTTTGCAGTTTAGGTGATTACTAGTTAGATATCCTCAAATCAGAAATTCTTTCCTCAGCTGTGTCCTGTCTGCTAATAAGCTCATCAAAGATATTCTTTTTGTTACAGAGTTTTTGATCTTAAGCATTTCTTTCTGGGTCCTTACAAGTTTCATCTCTAATCTTATATCACGCATGTGTTCATGCATGCTATCTACTTTTTCCACTGGATCTCTGAGCCTACTAATCCTAGTTATTTTAAATTCCTTGTCTGGCATACACACTGAGGAAACCACAATAGAAGGAGACACATGTACTCCAATGTTCATCGCAGCACTGTTTTTAATAGCCAGGACATGGAAACAACCTAGATGTCCATCAGCAGATGAATGGATAAGAAAGCTATGGTACATATACACAATGGAGTATTACTCAGCCATTAAAAAGAATACATTTGAATCAGTTCTAATGAGATGGATGAAACTGGAGCCAATTATACAGAGTGAAGTAAGCCAGAAAGAAAAACACCAATACAGTATACAAACACATATATATGGAATTTAGAAAGATGGTAATGATGACACTGTATACGAGACAGCAAAAGAGACACAGATGCGTAGAGCAGACTTTTGGACTCTAAGGGAGAGGGTGGGATGATTTGGGAGAATGGCATTGAAACATGTATACTATCATGCAAGAAACGAATCGCCAGTCTATGTTTGATGCAGGATACAGGATGCTTGGGGCTGGTGCACAGGGATGATCCAGAGAGATGATTTGGGTGGGAGGGGGGGTTCATGTTTGGGAACTCATGTACATCCGTGGTGGATTCATGTCAATGTATGGCAAAACCAATATAGTATTGTAAAGTAAAATAAAGTAAAAATAAAAATTAAAAAAAAAATAAATTCCTCGTCTGGTAATTCCAACATCATTGCCATTTTGGGGTCTGGTTCTGATGCATTCTCTGTCTCGTGCATGTTTTGTCTTTTATCTATGTTTTTGCCTTTGAATATACCTTGGTTTTGTTTTTGGTAGTTGGACAAGATATACTGGATAAAAGAAACTTCTGTAAGTAGGGTTGGAGTACTGTAGTGGCAAGTTGTGGAGGGAGAGAAAGCTGTAGGATAGTGCTATGGTTAGATCTCAGTTTTTCAGTCTGCCCATGCCTCTGGACTGTGAACTGCACACAGTGTTTCTCATCCCCAGCCTCCCTTATGAGGGACAGAATAGCTAAAGTGAACTGGCAATGGGTCTTTTTGTCTCTCCAAGGATAAAATTAGAGACAGCAGCGGTGCATATTTCTTTTCCCCCCGATTAATTAGGCTCTAATAATCCCCAGCAGTTTAGAATCTGGTTAAGCAGTTTCCTCTGAGTGCAGGCCTTATTAAGAAAAACAAAATGCATTGGTGCATTTTAAAACGGCTCCTCTTCCTTTTTTGCCTGCCTGAAGTCCAAGTGGAATTTTCTCTGGTATTCACCGTGAAAACTTGGTCAGGTTCCTGGAGGTAAATCTCACCAAATTGTGAGGCTCCTCTCTGGCTAGGTTTTTTGGAGGTTTTAACTCTCAAATTCGCCCACAGTGGGCTTCTAGAAATGCATCAATAATAGTTCAGGCTTTCCTATTTCAACTAACTGTGAAAGTTTCAGCTTATGGTTTTCTGCTCAGGTATGTTGTAATTCTCTGTATTTACCTGTGAATAGCTCCAATTTGGGAACAATAATTTGTCTTTTGGTGCCATCACTACCCCTGAGGGATCTTAGACGAGTTGTTGCTGTTTTTGGTTATTCAGTGTTTTTTTTTTTTTTTTTTCCATTGTTAGGATGGAGTGTTAGCGTCTAACAGGCTGAACAAGAAACTCGAAGTCCTGTTCATAACAATTCCTGTTTCAGTGACCCTTTGCCAGTTACAGATTCAGCAATTTAGAAATTTAAGAACCATTTTCTTCCTTAGATTTCTGAAGTGTTTTCCCATTTATTTTTCCTTTTTTTGTACCAGCGCTATGTAAGCTTTTAAGTGGAACTATAGTTAATTTACAATATTAGTTTCAGGTGTGCAGCAAAGGTATTCAGTATTTTTACAGATTATACACCATTAAAAGTTATTACAAGGTAATGACTACAATCCCCAGTGCTATACAACATATCCTTGTTTATTATTTGTTTTATACATAGTAGTTTGAATCTCCTAATCCCATATTTCTAATTTATCCTCCCAGATTCTCTATTGCCTTGGTAATCATAAGTTTGTTTCCTATATCTGTGAATCTCCATTTTGCACATACACTGACTTGGATTATTTTTAGCTTCCATATATAAGTGATATTCTACAGTATTTGTTTTTCAGTGTCCAAGTTATTTTACTAAGCATAATATTCCTAAGGTCTATCCATGTTGCTGCAAATGCAGGAATTTCCAGGATCCTGTTTTAATAAATTGCCCTCCCCTGCCCTCTCTAACGCTCTTCCTTGTTTTACTTTTTCTATAGCATTTGCCACATTTCAATATATTGTAGGATTTAACTACTCATTTTGTTTGTCACCTATCTTCCATGAGTTAAAAAACTCAAAAGTATCCTGAGCAGGTATTCTTGAACCATTCTTATGACCTATTTTAAACTGGTGTCATGGACATTCACACACACTCTAAAAGATATGTATTGTTTACTCCCCTTTCCCTTTTTGTGTTATGGATATCATATCTTATATCATCATACTTATCTCTTCATTATTTATTGTAGTTATGCTTGCTTTTATACTATTTTGTCTTTTAATCTACCTTCTGGCTTTTTTATCTCTAATCTGTACTATAGATTTTCCTTTCCAAGTGGAATTTTTCCTTTTCTATATATTCTATTTTCCATTTAGAGAAGACCCTACAGCATTTATCTTAGGGTAGGTATAATATTGATAAATTCTTGTATATTTTGCTTGTCTAGACATTCTTTATCTCTTCTTGTATACTAAGCAATAATCTTGCTACCTAGAATACGCTAAGTGGGGGTTTTTCCCTTTCAGCATTATCCCCTTCTGGTGTGCACTTTCTGCAGAAGTATCAGCTGATAGTCTTAATGGTAATTCCTTTGTATATGATTCTTTGTATTTCTCTAGGCACCTTTGGAATTACCTCTTTAATTTCTGTTATTTTTAATTTTTATATTACTTTATGTGGCTCTTTGGGAGGTTCACCTTATTATGATCTTCTGTGAGTCCTATGAAAGTGAAAGTCACTCATCATGTCCCACTCTTTGCGACCCCATGGACTGTATAGTTCATGGAATTCTCCAGGCCAGAATACTGGAGTGGGTAGCCTTTCCCTTCTCCAGGGGATCTTCCCAACTCAGGGATAATATCCAGGTCTCCTGCATTGCAGTCTTTACCAACTGAGCTATCAGCCAAACTATTTCCTCCTTCAAGTGTGGGGCATTTCCAGCTATAATTTCTTCATATTTTATTCACATTTTTCACATTTTTGATTCCTTACTTGTTCTCTTGCACTTCTGTAACACTTATAATGCAAATATTGGAATGTTAATCCTAGCCATCTCTTAAGTTGCTTTCATTTCTTAAATTGTTTTTCTTTCTGTCATCCTGATTGGGTGATTTCCTTAATTCTATCATCTAGATAACATATGTGTCCTTCTACATCACTTAGTGTCCTATTCATTTCTTCTAGTGTGTGTGCATTTTTTTTTCCTTCCTTCATTTTATTATTATTTTTTTTCTGAAGTAGTCCTTTTATTTGTAACAAGAAGTTATTTCCAGCCTCACCCTGCCTTCTGTGTTCACAGTAATATCCACAGAATACCAGCGCACTCACCTGTTCTGTTTGCTGCCATTTTCCTTGAGCTCTACTGTTTTTTTGTGACCTTCCTCTTTTTTTTTTTTTTTTTTACTTTACAATACTGTATTGGTTTAAAAGCCAGAAAGAAAAACACCAATACAGTATACTAACACATATATATGGAACTTAGAAAGATGGTAATGATAACCCTGTATGCGAGACAGCAAAAGAGACACAGATGTAAAGAACAGACTTTTGGACTCTGTGGGAGAGGGAGAGGGTGGGATGATTTGGGAGAATGGCCTTGAAACATGTATACTATCATGTAAGAAACGAAACGCTAGTCTAGGTTCGATACAGGATACAGGATGCTTGGGGGTGGTGCACTGGGATGACCCAGAGAGATGCTACGGGGAGGGTGGTGGGAGGGGGGTTCAGGGTTGGGAACTCATGTACATTTTTGTTTTATAAATTTCAGTTATTGAATTATTAATTTTTGACTGGGTCTTTTCTATATTTTCTAGTTCCCTGTTAAAATGTTAAGTATTTAGATTATTTTCCCTAATTTAACAGTCTATTACCAATGTTTTGAATTCTTTATTTTGTAAGTGTTTTGTTTAAATTAGGTTTCATTATTTTGTCAGGGGTTTTCTCTTGCTCTTTCAACTGGATGTAGTTCTTCTGCCTTAAGATTTTAACTTCCTCTTCCTCTGTGCATTTAGGTAAAACATTTGCCTATTGTGTTTTTGAAGGTGTACACTATTGTGGGAGTGTCCCAATGCAAACTGCATGTGCCCAAGGCTTTTGGTGGAATGGCTGGATGTGAAGTGGATGCCAGTCACATCTTTCCTCAGGTTGTGCTGGCAGTTGCCACCTTGGTAGCACGTTGGGCTGGAGATGGAGGAGCTGGCACCATGATAGAGGTGGAACTTCCTCTCTTCTCAGTGGCCATCACTGCCCTGTGATGCGTAGGGTCTGATTCCAATTTGCTGGAGCAGAAGCCCTGAGGTTCAGGCTGCAGCTGACTTTGTTTTCTTCTCTGTGTGTTTTTCCCCTACTTGAACCATATTCTTTGCCCCAGAGGAGGGGCATGATTAAGGAAGTGGGGCTTGTGCATATGTAGAGGTCCAGGGCACTGCCTGTGTAGATATCTTCATCTCCACTCAGAGTTCACGGTTGAGTCTTATCTCTGGTCTTGGCCACCCCAGACTGTCTGTGATGGGGACTGAGTGCAGAACATTTGCTTGGTCTGGGCTGGGGCACATGGTGAGGTGCTCTTAGGACACCTAGCATTCACTCGAGCAGACTTTTCTCCACTTGGCCTTGGGGCCAAGTCGCCTTTGTCTCTCATGGCTCCTCACTGACCTCAGCCTCTCCTGCTTTCCCTCTGTGTGAGACTGCCCTGCAGGGGAGTGTGAGGGCCGTGTTTTTTCTCTGCAAGTATCCAGGGTGAGCTGTATCAGAGTTGCTCCCATCAGAAATCTGCGCTGCTTCTGGGACACCACTTGAGTAAGTGCCAAAGAATTGCTATCACCACCCAACCTGGGCTTCTCCTGGGACTGGACCCCTCTGTGGGCTGAGGTCAACTTTTTTCCCTGGCTCTGTTCAATCCAGAGCTAGTGATTTACTGTGATGTGGAGTGAATGGGGCTGGCGCATTCACTCATCTTGGGCTGGGGCGGGGCAGTGTGTGTGTGTGTGTCTGTGTGTTGTGTGTGTATCTGTGCGTGTGTGTGTGTGTGTATTTTGTCCTTTCTATTTGTTTTTGAGGTCCTCCAACCATCCAACGGTGCTTGTCTCTTCCTCACAAGACCCCAGGATAGGGACTCCTAGTCCATGCCTTGATTAGCTCACTCCCCAGGGTGGTTGCCACCCCTGCGAACTCCCTTTTCCTCTAATCCCCTGCCAGTCTCACAGATCAGAACTGGATCTCTTTTCCTCTCTTCCTAACCAATTAAGTGTGTATCTTAGAGCCTTGGCTGTACAGGAGTCCTTCAGCTAGTTTCCAGTGAGAATATTTCCACGTGTATATGTATTTTTGATGTTTTCATGAAGGGATGTGAGATCCAGGTCCTCGTACTCTGCCATCTTGATGTCTTTCTCTCCACTTATTCTGTTCTGTTCCTAAGCATCTGTTTTATTTTTTTATTTTTTTTTGTCTTCCTGAGTCTCTCTATGTCTTTTGAAAATTTTTCATTTATTTTCTTTTTCTCAATATTCAGAAATACCTCCCAAATATCCTCTCAAAATAATGATTTTCTTCATGAAATTTTAATCTCATGGTTTGTTTTAATGCCTTCAGTTATATGCTTTCTGACTTTAAAAATAATACCAGGTTATTTTTCTTCTCAGGTGCAATTTTTCTCACCTTTCCTCTTGTTTTGTACTATGTTCCTTTTCCCCTTCAGATTGTAAATCCTCTAGTGTGTAGCAATTATTTCTATTTTATGCATTACATCTCCTAAAGTATGTTCTTTATCTCTTATTGTTTATTTTTTTTACCCATTGCAGAATATTTACATAGCATCCATATTATTTTTTTATGTGTGTTTGAATGAATGCAAAATATTCAAGACTCCTACTTTCCTCTTTACTCCATCTGAAAACTAAGTGAAGTTTTTCCCCTACATTTTTACATCTCTATTTGACTGGGTACTTCTACTAGAATCTTTTTAAAATTTATTTTGTTTACTCAACCTCTGAAGAGGTATTGTTGAAATAAATTAGCATCAGACGTGCAGAAAGATTAAGGGAGAGGAGAAAAAGGAGACAAGGAGTCTTAATAGATTAACACAACTGCAGAAGTGTGCTTTTTGAATGAATTTGTTGAGACTGCTTTCTCTTACAAGAAAATAATATTGCTGTGCCCAATACCTTTCATGGGATATCTGCCAAAAATTGGCAGAATACACATTTCTTATTTAGGAAGGGAATCATTTTATTTTAGGGAAATTCATGTATCCTCTTTGAACGAACCACACAGTGATACAGTATGACAGAGAGTGATTTTTGCTGGATTTGCTGTATGTATGGTGAAATATCTAACTGCTATTGAGTATACATTCAATGATATGTATACCTAACTATCCTTCTAAGGCTGGCTTTTTTCTAAATTCCACAAATTTTGATAAATTATATTTGTGTTTTCATTGACTTCAAAATATAATTTAACTTTTTTTTGAGTCTTTTGTTCTTTGACCCAGGTATTATATCAAAGTGTTTTGTTTAATCTCTATGTATTGGGGATTTTTCTGCTGTTATTGATTTCTAGTTTAATCCTGTTTTTGAATGAGAGAGATGTATCAAAGTCATTCTTTTAAATTTATGTTTTTATGTCCCAGAATAGGGTCTACCTTGGTCAGTGTTCCATGTGAGCTTGAAAATAACATGTATTCTACTCTTGCTGGATGAAGTAATCTATAGATGTCAATTATATCCTGTTGATTGATGGTGTTGTTGAGTTCAAATCTGTCCTTTCTGGTTTTCTGCCTTCTGGAACTCCCCATTTTTGATAGGGTCAGTGATGAAGTCCCATACCTAAACTGGGTTCATTTCTCCTTGGAATTCTATTAGATTTTGCCTCGTAAATTTGACACTCTCCTGTTAGGTGCATAAGCAATGAGAATTGTTATGTCTTATAGGAGAATTGACCCCTTTATCATAGAAAATGCCCCTCTTTATTCTTGTCACTTTCTTACACTGAATTGTGCTCTGTGCAAAGACTAATATAGCTACCCTCACATTTTTTTGAAAGCCTGTTACAAATTTCTTCATCCTTATACCTTTAATCTGTAAGTGTCTTAATATTTAAAAATAGGGAACATACAGTTGTCTCTCCTTCTTGATCCATTCTGACATCTCTCTTTTAATTAAGGCATTTAGACTATTGATATTCAAAGTGATTATTGATATAGTTGTGTTAATATCTACCATATCTGTTAGTACTGTCTATCTCTTGCTTTTGATCTTTGTTCCTACTTTTATCTTCCACTGTTTCTGACTTTTGTGATTTTAATTGAGCACTTTATGATTCCATTTTCCCTGCTGTCTTATTATTTCAATTTTATTTATTTTTCCACTTTTTTACATGACCATCCTAGAGTTTGCAATGTACACTTACATCTAGTCCAGGTATACTTTCAAATAACATTATACCCTTTCACTGGTGGTGGGAATACCTTACAATAACAAAAGGATCCTCTGTTTAGTCCCTTGTATCACTGTTATTTATGCTGTTTATTCATGTGCATTGTTGCCTTTACTATTTTTAATAAACTGTTATGTGTTAGCATAGTCCATAAAAATTAAAAATTGTCTTTTACCTTCAGTTACCCATTTTGTGATACTCCTTCGTGTAGACCCGAGTTTTATACCTGCCTAAACTTCTCCTCACTAAAAGGACTTCTTTTAGCATCTCTTGCAAGGCAGTCAGCTATTAACAAATTCCCTCATGTTTTGTTTGGCAAAGGCTTTAATCTTTCACTTCTGAAAGATAATTTTTCAAGGTAACAGAATTCTGGTGTGGCAGGTTTTTTTCCTCAGTAATTTCTGTATTTTACTCCACTATTGTCTTAGCATGCTGTTCTAAAGAGAAATCAGTTATAATTGCTATAATTATCTTTATGATAATGGTAAATACTTCCTTCCCAGCTTTTTTCCTTTCAGGATTTTTTTTCATTTTCCTGTTTTCTGTAATTTGAAAATAATGTTTCTAGGTGACAGGATTTTGTTTTGCATTTATCTTACTTGTTGTCTCCAAGCTTCCTGGATATGTGATTTGGTGTTCGGAGTAATTATCAGTCATTATTGTTTCAAATATTGCTTGTACCCCTTTCTCTCTTGCTTTACCTTCTGATACTCCTATCATATGTTACATCTTTGCAGTTTTCCCACAGCTCCCTGGTAGCTCAGATGGTAAAGAATCTGCCTGCATTGCAGGAGACCGGGGTTTGATCCCTGGTTCGGGAAGATCCTCCGGACAAGAAAATGGCTACCCATTCCAGTATTCTTGCCTGGAGAATCCCCATGGACAGAGGAGCCTGGCAGGTTACATTTCATGGGATCCCAAAGAGTTGGACATGACTGAGCAACTACCACTTAATCCATGCAGCTCTTGGATATTTTGTTCTTTTTTCTTTTTTTCTCATAGTTTAATTGATGTTTGCTTTTTGCTCTTTGGGAGATTACTATTTAGATATCCTCAAACTCAGATATTCTTTCCCCAGCTGTGTCCAGCCTGCTAATAATTAGCTTGTCAAAGGTATTCTTCATTTCTCTTATAGTGCTTTCAATTGCTCGTGTTTTTTGCGGGGAGAGTCTCGCTCAGAATTTTCATCTCTATTCTTATATCACCCATCTGCTTATGCATGCTATCTTCTTCAGTCATTAGAACTCTAAGATAGTTATCCTCAGTTCAGTGCAGTCGCTCAGTTGTCTCTGACTCTTTGCGACCCCATGGACTGCAGCACGCCAGGCCTCCCTGTCCATCACCAACTCCAGGAGTTCACTCAGACTCACGTCCATTGAGTCAGTGATGCCATCCAGCCATCTCATCCTCTGTCGACCCCTTTTCCTCCTGCCCCCAATCCCTCCCAGCATCAGAGTCTTTTCCAATGAGCCAACTCTTCGCATGAGGTGGCCAAAGTACTGGAGTTTCAGCTTTAGCATCATTCCTTCCAAAGAAATCCCAGGGTTGATCTCCTTTAGAATGGACTGGTTGGATCTCCTTGCAGTCCAAGGGACTCTCAAGAGTCTTCTCCAACACCACAGCTCAAAAGCATCAATTTTTCGGTGCTCAGCTTTCCTCACAGTCCAACTCTCACATCCATACATGACTACTGGAAAAACCATAGCCTTGACTAGACGGACCTTTGTTGGCAAAGTAATATCTCTGCTTTTCAATATGCTATCTAGGTTGATCATAACTTTACTTCCAAGGAGTAAGTGTCTTTTAATTTCATAGCTGCAGTCACCAACTGCAGTGATTTTGGAGCCCCCCCCAAAATAAAGTCTGACACTGTTTCCCCATCTATTTCCCTTGAAGTGATGGGACCAGATGCCATGATCTTAGTTTTCTGAATGTTGAGCTTTAAGCCAACTGTTTCACTCTCCTCTTTCACTTTCATCAAGAGGCTTCTGAGTTCCTCTTCACTTTCTGCCGTAAGGGTGGTGTCATCTGCATATATCTCCCAGAAATCCAGCAATAGTTATCTTGCTGTTTTATATTCTTGGTCTGATAATTCCAACATCTTTGCCATTTTGGGGTCTGGTACTGATGCATGCTCTGTCTGATGCATGTTTTGTCTTTAATCTTTTTTTGCCTCTGAATATGTCTTGTTTTTGTTTGGTAGCTGAATACAAGGTACTGGATAAGAGGAACATCTGTAAGTAGGCTTGGAATATTGTAGTGGTAAGTTGTGGAGGGAGAGGAAGCTCTAAGACAGTGCTCTAGTTAGATCTCAGTATTTCAGTCTGCCTATGCCTTTGGACTGTGAGCTGCACAGCGCTTCTCATCCTCATCCTCTTTTAGGTGAGACAGAATACCTAAAGTGCGCATTGAGTATTTCCTTCTCCCCAAGTAAAAAGAAAAATAGAGACAGCAGTTTTTATGTTTCTATTTCCCCAGGTCAACTAGACTCTTAATAAAACCCATCAACTTAGACTCTGGTTAACTAGTTTCCCCTGAGGGCAGGCCTTGTTAAGAACACATGCTCTGGTGCATTTTAAAAGGGCTCCAATTTTTATTTCGCTTCTGGAAGGCTGAGTGGGGTCTTTTCTGGTATTTACTGTGAACACTCACTCAAGATCCTGGAGTAAATCTGACCAAACTGTGGAAGCTCCCCTCTGACTGGGTTTCCTAGTGTATTTACCACAAAAGGTTGTCCACAGTGGACTTCCAGTAATCCGTCAATGTCAATTCAGGCTTTACTACTGCATGGCTGGTTCTTGTGGAAGTTTCAGCTTGTTTTCTGCTCTGGTAAGTTGTGAAGTGAAGTGAAAGTTATTCAGTCGTGTCTGACTCTTTGTGACCCCAAGAATTCTCCAGGCCAGAATACTGGAGTGGGTACCCTATCCCTTTTCCAGGGAATCTTCCCAACTCAGGGAAGATCAAACCCTGGTCTCCTACATTGCAGAAGGGTTCTTTACCAGCTGAGCCACCAGGGCAGCCCTGAAAGTGAAAGTGAAGTCATGTCCAACTCTTTGCCACCCCGTGGACTGTAACCTATCAGGCTCCTCTGTCCATGGGATTTTCCAGGCAATAGCACTGGAGTGGATTGCCATTTCCTTCTCCAGCGGATCTTCCCGACCCAGGGATTGAACCCAGGTCTCCCTCATTGTAGACAGACGCTTTACCGTCTGAGCCACCAGGGAAGGCAAGCTGTAATTCTCTGTATTTACTTGTGAATATCTACAATGTGAGAACACATGGTTTCTCCAGTACTCCTGCTCCCAGCCCTCCGTTCAGAGATCTAAGTTTTGCTTTTTCAGGTTGTTCATCATTTTGATTGTTGTTAGGATGGAGTGGCAGCTTCTAAGAGGCTGAAAAGCAAAGTGGAAGTCCTATTATAACTTTTTCATAATAATCCCTGCCTTAGTGAGCTCTTGCCAGTTAGAGATTCAGGGGTTTAGTCATCTTATTTTCTTAGATTTTTGAAATGTGTTTTTCCACTTAATCTTTTTTTTTTTTTTTCAGTATCAAAGAATTTTTTTTCTGCTGAGGCACAGTCACTTTACAATATTATATTAGTTTCAGGGGTTTAGCATAGTGATTTTTGTATTTTTACAAATTACACCTTATTAAAAGTTATTATAAGGTAATGACTATAATTCCCTGTGCTGTACAATATAACCTTGCTGATCATCTGTTGTATACATAGTAGTTTGTATCTCTTAATTCCATACCCCTAGTTTGTACTCCACCCCTTCCCTTTCCTTTGGTAACACTAATGTGTTTCCTATATATTTGAGTCTGTTTTTGTATATACACTCATCTCTATTATTTTTTAGGTTCCACATATAAGTGATGTTGTACAGTATTTGTCTTTCTCTGTCTGGCTTATTTCACTAAGCATAATATTCCCTAGGTCTATCCATGTTGCTGCAAATGCAGAAATTTCCAGGCCCTTGTTTTAATAAATTGCCATCCCCTGCCCTCCCACCTGCTTCCCTATTTTATTTTTCCTATAGTATTTGTCGCATCTCAGTATGCTGTTGGAGAAGGAAATGGCACCCCACTCCGGTACTCTTGCCCAGAAAATCCCATGAACAGAGGAGCCTGGTAGGCTACAGTCCATGGGGTCGTGAAGCGTCGGACATGACTGAGTGACTGCACTTCCACTTTTCACTTTCATGCATTGGAGAAGGAAATGGCAACCCACTCCAGCGCTCTTGCCCTGGAGAATCCCAGAGATGGAGGAGCCTGGTGGGCTGCCATCTATGGGGTCGCGCAGAGTTGGACACGACTGATGCGACTTAGCAGCAGCAGCAGTATGCTGTAGGATTTAACTATGAATTTTGTTATCTGTCTTCCCTGAGTTAAAAAGTAAACATGCTGAGCATGTATTTCTTTGGTTGAACCAGCCTTGTGACCCTTTTTTAAAATTAGTAGTCATTGATGTTCAAATACATTCTAAAAGATCTGTATTATTATTATCTTTTCGACTCCCATTCCTCACAGTTTGTGTTTTGGATTACATCTTCCTACTTATCCCTCAACTGTTTGTTGTAGTTATAGTTGATTTTTACATTACTTTGTCTTTTAATCTACCTACTGGCTTGTTTAAGTGATCTTTAATCTTTATACAGATTTGCCTTTCCTAGTGGTAGTTTTCATTTTTAATATATTTTAAACATTTCTTTTTTTCTTTTCCATTTAGAGAGGATCCTGCAATATTTCTCTGAGGGTATGTTTAATATTGATTAATTCTTTAGTTTTTTATTGTCTGTGAGGTTCTTTATCTCTCCTCTATACTAAAAAATAATCTTGCTGGAAAGGGAATTCTAGGTGCAGGTTTTCCACTTTCAGCCTTCTGAGTATATCATGGTATTCCCTTCTTCTTTAGAGGTTTTGCAGAAATATCAGGTGATAATCTTGTGGTAATTCCTTTGTATATTACTCTTTGTATTTCTCACTACATTTAGAATTTTTTTTTTCAATTTTGATACATCTTGATGTGAATTTGTGTGTGTGTGTGTGTGGCAGGAGGAGTTCATCTTAATCTCAGGTAGCCTTGCCTGCAGCAGCTGAAGTACTGTTTAGGTTCCCATTCAGAGACTGGGGTAGGGTCTTGGCAGTGAGAGCTGAATCCTAGCCACTAGACCAATGATCAGTGACAAGGCCCTAACCCTTTGGCTTTGCAGAAAAATTTCCCACCAAGATGGAAGGTAGTCAAATGAGTAAAGTGTTCATTAGCAGGAAAAAAAAAAAGAAAAAAAAAAAAGACTACAGTACTTATGAATAGACACAAGGGTGGGCTCTGAGAGAGAGCTGCACCTGTGTGGTAGCCTGAATCACTTTTATGGGGCATGTATTCCAGGTTTCCTTTGGCCAGTCATCTTGCTTTGCCTGGTTCTGAATCTGTATTTGGTAAATCTCAGTGTCCTTCCATGTTTGAGCATGCATTCTTAGCCAACATGGATTCTAGCAAAAAGGCCTATGATATGTTGACATCATTTACTATGAGGTGACACTCCCTCCCTTTTGACATCCAAGGAGCCTTTATGCACATGTATACAGTTGAAAGGTTTTCTTGATTTTGAGAATGAAAAATATGCGGTTTCTGTCTTTTATCTGGGCAGGGCTCAACTCATCTCTCCTGCTATTTTGGAGTATCTGTCCATAGCAGAGAATCAGCTGTTCACCCTGAGGTCTATCTAGTTCCTGCTTCAATCTTATTTTGAAGTTCTGTGATTCCTGTACCTAAAATTTCTTCAAATACATTTTTGATCCCCTTCTTTCTCTCTTCCCTTCTGCAACACTTATTAAGTAAATGTTAGAATACTGTTATCCTAGCCATCTCTTAAGTTGCTTTTTATGAATTTAGGTAAAAGAGTTGCCTATTGTGCTTTTCAAGGTGTGCTTTAATGTGGGAGTGTCTCAATGAAAGCCACATATGCCCAGTTCCTTTGGTGGGATGGATGGACTTGAGGTGTTTGCCAGTCATATCTTTCCTCAGGTTGTGCTGGCAGTTGTCACGTTGGTAGGGCACTGCCCTGTCATGCATAGTGTCTAACCCCAATTTGCTGGAGCAGAAACCCTGAGATTCAGGCTGGAGATGGCTCTGTTCCCTTTATGTGTGGGTTTTCCCTCTGCTCACAGCAGGTTCTTTGCCTTAGAGGGAAGGCGTACGTAAGCAAATAAGGCCTGTGCACATGCAGAGGTCCAGTGGGCTGCCCGTGTAGGCATCTTCAGCTTCACTCAGACATAGCCCATGGTTGAGTCTTGTCTCTGGTGCTGGACACCCCAGGCTGACTATGATGTGGACTGAGTGGAGCCAGATCGGTACATGGTGAGGTGCTCAGGACACCTGGCATTCAGTAGGAGCAGATCTTTTCCAGTCTGCCTCAGGGCCAAGGCACCTTTGTCTCTCATAGCTCCTCGATGACCCCAGCCTCTGTGGCTCTCACTCTGTGTGAAACTGCCCTGTGGGGGAGTGTGAGTCCCATGTGATTTCTCTGCAAGTATCCAAGGTGGGCTGTGATAGAGCTTCTGCCATCAGAAATCTGGGCTGTTTCTGGGACACCACTTGAGTAAATGCCAAGAATTGCTGTCACTGTTCTCCCTGGGCTGCCCCTGGGACTGGGTCCCTTCTGTGTCCCTAGGTCTACTCTTTCCCCTGCCCTGCCTGACCCAGGTCCAGTGATTTACTGTGATGTGGGGTGAGTGGGGCTGGAGCATTCACTCATCTTGGGCTGGAGCATGCAGCAAGAGGGTCCTGGGAAGCCTTGCTGCTGCTACAGTCGACCTTTCTCTGCCTTGCCTTAGGGGCAGCTGTGTGTGTGTGTGTGTCTGTGTGTCTGTGTGTGTCTGTGTGTGTGTGTGTCTGTGTTCTCCTGTGAACTGAGTCCAGTGTTTCTTAGATTTTCTATCTGTTCCGGAGGCCCTGGGTACTTCTCTGCTCCACATAGGACCCTAGGCTCACTCCTTTAGGGTGGGTTTTCATGAAACCCTATGATTTCCCCTTACCTTTGTGCCTCCTCCCAGATGTACAGTTCCTGACTGAATATCTTTTCTTCCTTTTCTAACTAATACTTCTGTATCTTTCTTACAGTCTTGACTGTACAGGAGTCCTTCTGCTAGATTCAGGTGAGAATTATTCCATATGTAGACGTATTTTTTATGATTTATTGAAGGGATATGAGCTCCATGTCCTCCTAGTTGGCCAACTTGATCTTCCTCTCCAGTTATTCTCTTCTTTTCTGAAGTATGTGTTTTCTGAAGTGTTTTAATCTTCATGTTGTCTTCCTTGAGTCTCTCAGTTTCTTGAACAATTCATTTTCCTTTTTTTAATATTCAGAAATAGCCTCTCAAATATTTCATCAAAATGGTTTATTTTTGAAATTTTAATTTCATTGTTTTGTTTGTTTCTAATAGCTTCAATTATATGGCTTCTGACTTTAACAAATAATGTCAGCTCATTTTTCATCTCAGATATAATTTTATCTCGTGTTTTCTCTTTTTTGTTCTATGTAATTTTCCTTCATATTTTAAACCACCTGGTACCTACCAATTGTTTCTATTTTATATAGTAAATCTTCCAAAGTGTGTTCTTTATTTATCTCTTATGGTTTTTTTCTTATACATTACGGAATATTTACATAGCATCCATGTTTTTTTTTCTATTTGTGTTTGTCTTTTTTTAATTTAAATTTTATTTTTTTACTTTACAATACTGTATTGGTTTTGCCATACATTGACATTAATCCACCACATTGAATGGATGTTCTCCACCTAAAAATAAGTGGATTTTCCCTCTCCTTTTTGCACCTCCCTTTGATTGGGCACTTCTATCAGAATCTTTTTTTTTTTAAATTATTTTTAGTACTAAACCTGGAAGAGATATTATTGATATGATTTAGCATCAAATATCCAGAAGGATTAAAGTAAGAGAAAGAGCTGAGACTAGAAGTCTTAATAGGTTAAGACCTGTAAGAATGTGCTTTTTGAATGAATTTACTGAGCATACTTTCTCTTCCAAGAAAATAATTTTTCTGTGATCAATACCTTTCATGTCACATCTGAATGAAAAATGGGCAGAATACACCTTTCTCACTTAGGCAGAGAATCGTTTTATTTTAGGGAAATTCTTTTATCCTCCTTGAGCCAGCCACACAGCAATAAGTTGTGTCAGAAATTGATTTTTGCTGGATTTGCTGTGTATATGCTGAAATATGTAATTACTATTGGTTCCACAGTACAAGTAGCTTAAAGCAGTCATCTCTTTCACAGAAAGCTTTCATATCTTTTCCCATTTCTCTAAATTTAGGTACAGTTATTCTCCTATCCTTGAAAATGTTCTCCACATTGGAAATGACTCATGATTCTTCGGAAATCTACACAAACACTGATTTATTCAAGTGGTGAGTTTTTCCAAATTTACTTGAATACTATTTGCTGGAGATGCCAAATGGCATTTCTGAATCATTGAGCCCACTTAATCTCGTATTGTGGTTCCTTGTAAACTTTGATAAGAGGATGTTGCAATTTACTGCATTTATTTCTCCTAAAAATGAAACTTTCTTGAGAATAGAGCTGTGATTTAATTATTGATGACTATAAAATCCATTTCCTTTGTAATATTCTAGCAGTTATGGTATTTGTTTGCTATTACGTGATATTTGGTCTAACATCCGACAATGTAAAATAGTCAGGGTTCAGTTTCAGGGAAGGTAGACTCTTACATTGCAGAAAGCATCACATTTAACTGGCAACCATTTTTAAGTGTATACTTTTCAGTATGTTAAGTATATTTACATTGTTGTGCAACAGATCTCTAGAGCTTTTCCTTCTTGAAAAAGTCAAATTCTGTACCCACTAGAGACTAAATCTCCCTTCCTCTCCCACTGCCCTTTCACAATTACATTTCTATTTTGTTTTTATAATTTTGATTAATCAGATATACTTTCTATGAGTAGAATCATATAGTGTTTGTTTTTTTGTGACAGACTTACCTTGCTCCGCATAATGACCTTGAGGTGTATCCATGTTTCAACATTGACAAGATTTCATTTTAAGACTATGTAATATTCCATTATATGTATATGTTACATTTTATTTATTCATATGTTGATGGATATTTGGGTAGCTTTTACCTTTTGGCTCTTAGGAATGATGCTGCAATGAATAGAAGTGTTCACATGTCTCTTTAAGATACTGCTTTGATCTGTTAACTATACACCCAGAAGTAAAATTGCCAGATCATATGGCAGTTCTATTTTTAATTTTTTGAGGAACCTCTGTATAATTTTGCGTAATGGCTACACAATTATATTTCCACCAGCAGTCCACAAGATTCCAATTCCTCTACATCCTTTTGAGTACTCATTTCCTATTCTTTTGATAGTGGCCATCCTAATAGATTCAAAATGCTATTTCATTGTGATTTTGATTTGCATTTCTCTTATGATTAGTGATGTTGAGCATCTTTTCCTAGTCTTGTTGGCCATTCATATATCTTCTTTGGAAAATTATCTATGTGCATCATTTGTCCATTTTTTAAAATAAAATGATCTGGTTTGGCTTGTTTAGTGGGAGTTTCTTATATTTTGGATGAATAAGGATATTTAGATATTTTAAGCACAGGAAGATATGTTGCAGTGTATTTAATAGCTTTAAAAGTCATTGGTTAAGCTTAAGAAATATATTTTTGGTTAAGCTTTCAAAAGAACTTTAGTGAAGAACAGAGTCACAAGGGGAGGTAACATTCTTTGACTAAGAAGATTAGAAATCTGCCACTACATATCCCAGCTCTAGAGTCATGCTGCACCATATAACCAAAATAAGGAGGCCACAGCAAGATCAGAAAACTTAGTCAAAAAGCCATTCTCAGAAAATCCTCATGATCAGGGAGGCACTGTTACAACTGCAGCTTCCAAAACACCTGCAAAAAGTCACTAGGAAATTGAATACCCTACACAACTCTTATAATTAATACTCATGGATCAAGCGACCATACATTAATACCTTTGTTAGTGCTGCAAAAGAAAACCAGACACCATGTGATGGTCTTTGCAAGTAGGAAAAAAAAAAAAAAAAAAACAGCATAAGTAGCCTCCATATCACATTAATCATGCGAATGTCATGACAATGTATCTGACTGGCAGAGCCAAAATCATATACAGAACTGTAGGTGCAAGAGTTTGTAGAAAAATGCAGAATTCTAGCCTCTGAAATATGAAACCATTCCAGAAATATATTAAGATGGCTATTGGGCTCCAATCCATCATATCTACCTCTAATTAAAGTAATGGAATTTACTTCTCTTTGTTTTCCTCTTGTTATGGTAAGAGTGAAAGAGGTTGGGTTTAGAAGTTTAATTTATTAAAATCATCCTGGTATGATTTTCCTAAAATTCAAGTCTGATTATGTCATTCTTCTGCTTAGACCATGACATGTTAGTACAAAATATTAATTATTTATTATAATTATGTTAATTTGTTCTTTTTTTGATACTTCAAAAAGATAAACTCACTTACTGGCTTGCATATTGGCTCTTTTGGCAGTGAAAGAAGGTTGACCTTTGTGACTGTATTCTAAATTAGATTAGCATGTGTGTATGCCAACTGTAGGCAACTCTACTTTTATATATGAGCCATGATAAAGTTAATCCCAGTCACTGGTGTTCTTCTGGATAATGGATGGGAATAAACTGATAGAAATGAGAATTATTTGTAATATATAAGAAAGAAAAAATGAAAGTTAGAAGTCAGCTGGCGTCTAAGAATATTGAACTGTTCAATAAAATTAAAGCTGCTATATACATGAAAAGGTAGGATAGCTTTTTAATTGTCCAAAAATCAAATATGCAAAACCAGGTTTAGTCTGTATTTAACATGTAGATATTTATTAGAAAAGTGATCTTTTTCAGAAGGAAACATAGTGGAATTTATATGTTTCTTATAAGTCAAAATGTTATACATTATTGAAAATGTCATTCCATATTAATCCTAAAATTACTACTCTATTTTGTCCCAAATAATTTAAAATCAAATTTAAAGACAGAAATATTGATTGAGTAAGTTTAGGAACCAAGTTTTCATTTTCAATAAAATGACAATTTCTAAAGAATTATAGTCCTTGAATAGAACTGTTAGAGATAATTTCTTCTAAAATAGCTCATGATAGGAATATTGAGATTATTACATTTTGACTATAAAGCTGATATGGGATGCTATTATAGATTAAAATCTAAGAGAAAAAGTTTTCAAGAGGAATGTTGGTATGTTCCAATGTCCTTAGGAATTATAAAAATATATCCACATAAGAAGCATATCACAATTTTCTTTTTACAGAACTATGGGATTTTCATCAATCCCCAGTTATCAGTGAAGGTTATTCATTCACTGATTCAAATGTATTTACTTAATGCCTACTGTGTTTCAGGCAGGCAGATAGCTAACAGGTCATAAAAAGGAATAGAGAAAAAAATCTTTCCAGTGATGCTTGTATTCTACTATAGATAGACACTAAACAAAATAAATAAGCATAATAAAGCAATAAATCAGGTATTAACAAGTGCCATGGAGAAAAAATGAAGCAACAAATAAGGAGATGAAAGTCTTATGAAATTGAGAACTGGGTCAAGACCCAAAGTTGGTGAAATATAGCATTTTTTATAGGAAGAGTTCTCAAGGCAAAATCAGGGTTTTGTGCAAAATCTTTAGGTCAAAGCTTGCCCAGAGTGTTTGAGGGATAGTAAAGAAGGACAGTGTGCTTGGAGGACATAATGGGGAGACGTGATTGGAGAGAAAAGGGAAAATAAAATCAGTAGAGCCTCATACTACTACTACTACTAAGTTGTTTCAGTCATGTCCGACCGACCCTGTGCGACCCCACAGATGGCAGCCCACCAGGCTTCACCGTGCCTGGGATTCTCCAGGCAAGAATACTAGAGTGGGTTGCCATTTCCTTCTCCAATGCATGAAAGTGAAAAGTCAAAGTGAAGTCACTCAGTCATCTCCAACTCTTAGCGACCCTGTGGACTGTAGCCCTCCAGGCTCCTCCATCTATGGAATTTTCCAGGCAAGAGTACTGGAGTGGAGTGCCATTGTCTTCTCCAGTAGAGCCTCATAGGCTATCATAATGATTTGGTTATTCTTTTAAGTCATTGGATGGCTTACAGAAAAAAAAGTAATTGGTCAGGGAGATTATAAGGAATAAATGTGGAGGAGAGGGACAAATTTAGAGACCAATAAAATAATCTAAGCAAGAAATTGTTATGGCTTGAATCATGGTACCAGAGCATGAAAGTGAAAAGAAGTAAAATAATGATAAAAGCCATATTTTAAAAATATTCACTAGGGGAAGAGAATTAATACACATGATTTTAGCTAGAGGAGTAGATATTTTGTATCTAGTAAAAAAAGAGGAGATGGAATATATATTATTAAGTGATACAGGGACTTACTGATGTGCTATTCCTAGAATTTTTTTCTCAGTTTGTAGCAGACTCACCAACTATGAGTGAATAAAGTGAACATATCTGGCAAATACAGCATGATTGCCATGGAACTCTATAGACTGTGTACTTTACATTGATAGTAATGTGTATAAAGTGTAAACAGCATGACGGTATATAAATTTCTGGCCATATTAGTTACTCATGTATAGGATCAGAGGAGACAGAGAGTTAGATTTAACTAGGGTTTTTAACTAGGGTTAGGGTTTTTAACTAGTGTTAGGATTTTGCTAAAATAAATACAAAATATAAAAGCAATGAGATTTAAAAATATATGGAAAGGATTGATTTTATTGATGGGATATGGAATCAAAACTAAGGTTGAAAATGATGACGTAAGCATGGTGAGGCATGTTAGATGGTAGTCAGGTTAATAGACTATAGGTCCTAGTGGATACGAAGGAATGAATGGAGTTGCAGTACTAAAGGGAGTGAATTAAAGTAACTAGAGACCGGTATGCATGAAACTGAGATTAGGAAGAAGCTGTATTTGTTTATAATGACAGGATCCAGTGCCTGAACATAGAAGTGAAAGATTAATCAAGGGTGGAAGAAAAATTCGTAGAAAGAGAATCAGAGAAACCTAGAGAATAGGTAATAGAAGGATCGTATTTACAGATAATGAAATGACTAGAAATATGAGTAGTGTTGAAAGAAATGTCAGTATCAGTTCAGTTCAGTCGCTCAGTTGTGTCTGACTCTTTGCAACCCCATGAATCGCAGCACGCCAGGCCTCCCTGTCCATCACCAACTCCCGGAGTTCACTCAGACTCACGTCCATCGAGTCCGTGATGCCATCCAGCCATCTCATCCTCGGTCGTCCCCTTCTCCTCCTGCCCCCAATCCCTCCCAGCATCAGAGTCTTTTCCAATGAGTCAACTCTTCACATGAGGTGGCCAAAGTACTGGAGTTTCAGCGTTAGCATTATTCCTTCCAAAGAAATCCCAGGGCTGATCTCCTTCAGAATGGGCTGGTTGGATCTCCTTGCAGTCCAAGGGACTCTCAAGAGTCTTCTCCAACACCACAGTTCTAAAGCATCAATTCTTCAGCGCTCAGCCTTCTTCACAGTCCAACTCTCACATCCATAGATGACCACTGGAAAAACCATAGCCTTGACTAGACGGACCTTAGTCTGCAAATTAATGTCTCTGCTTTTGAATATGCTATCTAGGTTGGTCTTAACTTTTCTTCCAAGGAGTAAGCGTCTTTTAATTTCATGGCTGCAGTCACCATCTGCAGTGATTTTGGAGTATAGAGTAACTTAAGTCTTCCAAGAATAGACATCATCTATGTGCCCAATGACTGCAATTTTTCAATTGCCTGTGATTCAAAGGTAAATGATTTTAGGGATAGAATTGGGAAAATGCCTGAAAAAATAAAAGAGAGAAAAGAGGACACCAAAAAATGGCACTGGAAGTATCAGGGGGAAAAGAATTGCCACTGAGTATCCCTCTAGGCAAGCTGTTGCTCCACTTACTTTGGTGAAGATGGACATACCTACAGGGACTGGCCATCTCTACATTAATGACTTTGTTGAAAATAATTCTGTGCAATGTCTCCTCTGCTTGTGGGGTTAAAGAAATGGGCTGGGCAGGATTGTATGCTGGTGAAATTTTAACATTCACGATATAATTCACATCCTTCAAATTAACTCCATAAATTTTAAACCACCTGGTTATTATCTAAAATTAAACATGTGGAGAATTATATTAAAGGTTCTTTCTTATAAATGGCTTTCCTCAATGTGCTAAGACTATAATATAACTTAATTAGGGAGCTTTGCTACCATCAGCAACTTTGTGTGTTGGAAACCAGCTATTTTAAATTACAAAATTTTCTCATTAGCCATTGAATAGTCCTAGAGATAAGAAAGCTTGCATTGCTGCATATTTCTCCCAAGCTGTCTTTGAAAATGGGATTGTTGTTCTCTTGGGTGTATTTTAGACTTCAGCTCTGCTAATTACCAGGAAAGGGGAATATTACATATGAGCAATCAGTTTTCACAGAAGAAATACATAAGGTAAAGGAGATTAGAGGTCATAAGAATGTCTGTTCATAAGTGCTTTATAATTTTTATACACTTTTAAAATATTACATTTGTAGTAAGATGATCTTTGCTATACTTAGAGTAAGTTACCATAAACATTTCTTTCTTGGTTATTTTTTATGTAGCAGGAGCAGAAAAATACTCTTTTTTGAGGGGTAATATAGCAAAAATACAAATTCACCCCATCAAAAACAAGCTGGCGAAACTCCTCAGTTGCATTGCTTATCTAATTTTTATTTTGTTTTTCCACAAGAGAAGGGTCTTAGTATTTTCATCATCTTGTTAGTTGCTCAGTCGTGTCCAACTCTTTGTGATCCCATGAGTATAGCCTGCCCATCTCCTCTGTCCATGGAATTCTCCAGGCAAGAATACTAGAGTGGGTTCCCATTTCCTTCTGCAGGGGATCTTCCCAACACAGGAATTGAACCCAGGTCTCCCAAATTGAGGCAGATTCTTTACCATCTGAGCCACAGGGATGTCCATTTCATCACCTTCTACTAGGCTTCTCTGTCCATGGGATTCTCCAGGCAAGAATACTGGAGTGGATTGCTGTTTCCTTCTCCAGGGGATCTTCCTGACCCAGGAATTGAACCCAGGTCTCCTGCATTGGAGGCAGATGCTTTAACCTCTGAGCCACCAGGGAAGTCCAGTTACCATAACAGTTTTTTTCTAAAGACTTGTATTTCATAATCAAGAAAGATGATAAAAGTTTTTGAGGGTTTAGAATTTAAATTTCTGGAGCTACATTAAAATTACCTTTACAATTCCATATATTCATTTTGATTAGCAAATATATTTTTAAGTATGCCTCTTCAAGTATTCAGTTCAGTTCAATACCTTAGTTGTGTTCTGACTCTTTGCGACCCCATGAACCTCAGCATGCCAGGCCTCCCTGTCCATCACCAACTCCCAGAGTCTACCCAAACTCATGTTCATTGAGTCGGTGATGCCATCCAACCATCTCATCCTCTGTCATCTCTTTCTCCTCCTGTCCTCAATCTTTCCCATCATCAGAATCTTTTCAAATGAGTCAGCTCTTTGCATCAGGTGGCCAAAGTATTGGCGTTTCAACTTCAACATCAGTCCTTCCAATGAACACCCAGGACTGATCTCCTTTAGGAGGAACTGGTTGGATCTCCTTGCAGTCCAAGGGGCTCTCAAAAGTCTCCAACACCACAGTTCAAAAGCATCAATTCTTCTGCAATCAGCTTTCTTCACAGTACAACTCACATCCATACATGACCACTGGAAAAATCACAGCCTTGACTAGACAGACCTTTGTTGACAAAGTAAAGTCTCTGATTTTTAATATGCTGTCTAGGTTGGTCATGACTTTCCTTCAAAGAAGTAAACATCTTTTTATTTCATGGCTGCAGTCATCATCTGCAGTGATTTTGGAGCCCCCCAAAATAAAGTCAGCCACTGTTTCCCCATCTATTTGCCATGAAGTAATGGGACCAGATGCCATGATCTTAGTTTTCTGAATGTTGAGCTTTTAAGTCAACTTTTCCACTCTCCTCTTTCACTTTCATCAAGAGGCTCTTTAGTTCTTCAAGTATTAATGTGTGCTGAAAAATACAACAAAGTCTTGAAAATAACCACTACAAATATATGCAACTTCTCATCAAAAGCAGCAATTAAGTGTCATGAAGGTCCATTTCATCCCTTTATTTGTTTAGAGGTAAAAATAGGAGTAAAATGCACAGTCTGTAGCTGTTCAAACTCCAGATATTCAATTACCTGGTGGTAGCTGATCATTAGATTAGATACATCCTAGCACATCACAGAGGGTGAAAAGTTTCCTCTAGAGACAAAGGTACTTTAAAGCAATTTCATTTCTCATTATGTTTCCTGTAAGATTTTATTTGTGTCTGATTTAAAATAGGATATAATCTAGAGAGAGAAAGAAATCAAAAGATTAACATCATCTTATTATCTTGTATGAAATGGGCCCAGGCTCAGGCTTATGTGATGAAAACTATAGAAATTCTCTTTTATTTAAAATGAGGGGATTGTCACTGGATAGAAAATATGAGCAGACATATTAGTTTCGTGTTCTGGCATAGTTAACATCTATGATGAAAATGTTTAGCTTTCTTGTTATACACCTAAATAATATTTTTGTGGGTTTTTTCATTCCTGGATTGTGACCTTTGTAAAATTTTTGTTAAATGAAATATTAGGGCCTGCAATAAATATTGGTCAAATTTAATTGAATTGTGAAAAAAATGTTTCTTTTACTTATTTCATCCTCAGCATTAGAAAACAGTAAACTTATAAAAGCATTTTTTGTACACAGTGAAACTAATTCAGGTTATGTCCTGTAGACTTAGTTTTAGATATTGTAAATTTGAAAAACATATATTCTGACCTTTTATGTGCAAATTACTTTATGTGAAAGTTATGTTGGGGACTGTTAGGAAATAAGAATTAGGATACTCTTGCATGTGCTATTGATGTTTATAATTTTGAGTGGGGTCTTACTACCCTGAAGCTGTTTAAAAACTAGAAAAAATAGACAAAATCTGTGGTACTCAAAAATATGCATCTTGATTCTTATTTTCCGTTTTTCCCTTAACATACTTGGTGGAAAAGTATTTTTCTCTTTCTCTTGAAAACAATCTCTGTCTTTGATTTCAAAGTTCTAAAACTAGCTTTTAGATAGTAAATTATTCTGTAGTCATATAAATTAATAGACTCTTAATTAAGAAATTAGAAAAGACAATCCTTTATACTAGTCAAGTTGTTTGCAATAGCAAGTTTTTCAGTGCATTGAAAATATCTTCAGAATGTCAGTGGCTATCAGGGAAAGTGTTTATTTCTTACTCTGAGATCTAAGAACCCAACTCCCCTGGGTTCATCTAGTTTAAGCTGTATATGAAGCTTCAGTTTAGTTTATGCTTTTCTCATTTGTCTTCATCATTCTTCAACCAGCTACTACTCAGGGTATTTGCTCCTCATGGTAAATAGCAGAAGTGCAAGAGATCAAAACAAATCCTGCAAGATTTGAAACCTCTGCTTTTATTATACTCACTAAAATTCCATTGGCCATGGAAACTCATATGGCCAAGCTTAACATCAATGAGGTGAGAAATGATCTCTCGCAGTGAGGTAGGTGAAGAGACAATGGCATAGAGGGAACAAAGAAATAATGGAAAACAGTGTAATCTACCACAGTGTCAAGTGTGATTAAATAGCAGTTCCTCTCCCATCCTCCAGAAAAACCATAGTAAACTGTCTATTAGCAGTGGGGATGGCCATTATGGTCATTCAATTCTAATATTTCTTCCACTCAACCCCATCCCTCTCTAATAACCAAACTAACTCATTCACAGCTGCAGAATAGAGAGATGTTATGGGAAGATGAACTGTAAAGAAAAGAAATAAATTAAATTTCGTGGGCTTCCCAGATGACTCGGATGGTAAATAATCTCCCTGTAATACAGGAGACCTGGGTCTGCTCCTTGGAGAAGATGAAAGGGAAGTGACTTCTTGCTCTGTATGACTGGCTGATGTTTAAATGGAGGCCATATTGTGGGATCTGTCCTTGGTGCTGAACACATTCTCCTGATGGCACTTTCCAGGTGCACCATTCAGAACATAAGCAATACTTTTCTTTCAGTCGATGGCTTCGCTATTCCTTTCTGTTGTGTGTATGTGTAGTTCACTCCTCATAGTCTCTAGAGTCTTGGCACACTTTTTAAACATTTCTCTTTAGTAGGACTTAAAAGAGCTCTATGCTCACTCTCCTATCTTGCTTATTTCTGTTTCAAGGAAGCACTCATGCATATTATGGCATATCGGTGAAAAGTAGTCCAGTTCTTCCCTAGAAGCACTCAGTTAACTGTTTCTTCCCTGCTTAAGCAGCTCTCTAAGCAACTTCTTTCACTTGCTTTCCATTTTTTCCCAAACTGAGAAGGACATACTTCAAAATTTTCGTTAAAGGCCTTAGAAAATTTGCCTGTCTATAATTGATATGAAAGATGTATTTTCACTCTCCCATCCTTTTCCACAAAATGAAAGGGGTAGGAATTATGGAGGGTAGCAATTTTCTTTCAAAAAGCCAAATGAAAAATAACTTCTTTTCATTTTATAGCACATTTTAATTGAAATATAGTTGGCATATAATATTATGTTAGTTTCAAGTGTACCACATAATGATTTGACATTTGCATATGAAATGATGCCCACACTAAATCTAGTAGCCATCTGACCCATATAAATTTACCAAGTTCCTTATGCTATATATTACATCTTCATAACATTAATTACACAACCATAGGTTTGAATCTCTTAATCCCCTTCACCTACTTCACTCATCCCCTACCCCCTCCCTTCTGACAACCACTCATTTGCTCTCTATATTTATGAGTCTGTTTTCATTATATTTTGTTTGGCTGGTTTTTGAGACTGCACATTAAAGTGAGATCATGTGGTATTTGTCTTTCTCTGTTTGACTTATTCAACTTTGCATAGTTGCTCTAGATCCATTCATGTTGTTGTAAAAGGCAAGATTTCATTTTTGAAGGCCAATATTCAATTATATATATGCATACATATATATTATATCCTTTTATTCATTCATCTATCAATAGACACTTAGGTTGCTTCTATATGTTGGCTATTGTAAATAATGCTACAATGTACATAGGGTGCACAAATTTTTTTTCAAATTAGTGTTTTTGCTTTGAGTAATTACATATGAGCAAAATTGTTGAATCAAAGGGCAATTTTATTTTTAATGTTTTTGAAACCTCTATACTATTTTCAATAATGGCTGCACCAATTTACAATCCCACCTACAGCACACAAGGGTTTCTTTTCTCCACAACTCTCTTATTGCATTTTTGATAGCCATTCTGAAAGATGTGAGGTGATATCTTATTATGGTTTTGATTTGCATTTCCCTGATGATTAGTTATGTTGAGCGTTTTTTTCATGTGCCTTTGGCCATTTGTATGTCTTCTTTGGAAAAAATGTCTATGTAGTTCCTATGCTTATTTAAAAACAAGGCTATTGGAGTTCTTGATGCTGTGTAAGTTCTATGTATATTTTGGATATTAACCTTTTATTAGGTTTATCAGAAATATCTTCTTCCTTTTTATAGGTAGACTTTTCATTTATTGATAGCTTCCTTTCTGTGCAAAAGCTCTTTAATTTAATGTAATCTCATTTGTTTCTTTTTGCTTTTGTTTCCCTTGCCTGAGAAGATATATCTAAAGAATTTAGAAAAGACCAGTGTCAAAGAGTGTACTGACTATGTTCTTTTCCAGGAGTTCTGTATATTCAAATTTTATATTTAAATCTTTAATCCATGTTGAATTAATTTTTGCATGATATGAGAAAGTAGTCCAATTTGATTTTATTTCATGTAGCTGTCCAGTTTTCCCAATGCCATTTATTAAAGAGGCTGTTTTTTCCCATGATTAACTCTTACCTCCTTTGTTGCAGTTTAATTGACTATATAAATGCATGGGTTTATTTCTGAACTCTCTATTCTGTTGATCTTTGTGTTTTTTGTGCCAGTACCATGCTATTTTGGTTACTGTAGCTTTATTATATTAATAATATTAATTTTTCCCACTCTATTAACATGACATATATTTCCATTTGTTTATCTTCAGTGCTCTTTGTCACTGTCTTATAGTTTCCAAGTACTGGTGTTTTACCTCCTAAGTTAGAGTTTTTTCCCCTGGATATTTTATTATTTTTGATGTGATTATAAATGAGATTGTTTTCTTTCCTGATAGTTTTTTGTTAATGTGCAGAAACACAACAGATTTCTATATGTTAATATTGTATCCTGAAGTATTAGTGAATTTATTTCTTAGTTCTAATAGTTTTTTGGTGGTATTATATACTATCATGTCACCTGCAAATATTGACAGTGTTCCTTCTTCCTTTCAAATTTAGGTTTCTTTTATTTCTTTCCCCCGTTTTATTTCTGCAGCTAGAACTTTCAATACTATATTGAATAAAAGTGGCACAAGTGCACATTCTTGTCTTGTTTCTAATCTTAAAGACAATGCTTTTGACTTTTCAGTGTTGATTATGATATTGGCTGAGTTGGTCATGTTTAGTATTTATTATATTGAGGTATATTTCCTCCACACCCACTTTGTTGAGAATTAACATAAATATGTTGAATTTGGGCAAAGGTTTTCCTGCATCTGTTGAGATTATATTATAACTTTTATTCTTTAGTTTATTAATGAGGTTTGGGGTATTAGCTAATATGCAGATATTGAAATATCCCTGCATCACTGGGATAAGTCCCACTTGACCATGGTATATGATATTTTAATAAACTGTTCAATTATTTGCTAATATTTTATTGAGGATTTGCATCTATGTTCTCAGTGATACTGACCTTTAATATTCTTTGTCTTTGGTTTTTGATATCAAGGTGATGTTGGCCTCATAATTTGATCTCAGAAGTGTTCCATCTTCTTCAACTTTTTGTGGAAGGATAGGTGTTAAATCTTTGTTAAATGTTCAGTAGAATTCACTTGTGAAGCTATCTGCCCCTAGACTTTTTAATTGTTGGCAGCTTATTTTTAAAATTACTGATTCAGTTTTATTACTTGTAATTGGTCTGTTCATATTTTACATTTCTTCCTGATTTTTTTTGTTGTCCAGTATTTTGTCATATAATTGTTGGTAGTAATTGCTTATGATCCTTTGCATTTCTGTGGTGTCAGATCCTCTTCTAGTTCTGATTTTATGTTTAGGCTCCCTTTTTTTCCTGATGAGTCTGTCTAAGCACTTGCCAATTTTGTTTATCTTTTCAAAGAATTAGCTCTTCCTTTTATTGACCTTTTGATCTATATTTTATTTATTTTTAAATTTCTGGTCTGATCTTTATTTTTTTATTTCCTTCTACAAACTTTAGATTTTTTTCTCCTTCTAGTTAGTTTGGATCTAAGTTTGCTATTTATTTTAGATTTTTTGTATTTCCTGAGGTGGTCTTTTATCATTATAAACTATCCTCTTAGAATATATATCTACATCTACAATAAATATATCTGCATATAATTATTTCTGTTTCTCCACCCAACATAGGTAAATTCTAGACTTTTTGGTTTTAATCTCAGTGATGCAATAACATGAATGTTTTTGCAAAACCTAACCATGAATCTTACTTCCCTATACTATATTATGACTGATCTTTTAGAGACTTAAAGATCTTGTGAAAGTTAAAAACTCTTTCAGAAATTTAAGCAGTTCCATTTCTACTATAAAATTTTTGATTGAATATTTATTTTTTCTCTAGCCCCCTCTTAAATATGTTAATTGTTAGTAGGTAAATGGTTAAAAGGCATTTATAAAAAAGAACACAGAGATTATGAAATAAATAGTAAAATGTTTAATCTCACAATTTAAAAAATGCAAATCAAGCTAAGAGACTTTTTATCAAATATTACATTTTTTTAATATATAAAAGTAGCAAAATAAGTGGTCAGATATTATTGAGAGAAACTATTACACAATTGCTTCTTCCTTGTATAACTGACTTGTTTCTTTCTTATTTGCATGCCTAATAGCTAAAAACACTATGGTTTCAATCTAGTGGTTTTTGTAGTATTTTTACCTCACCATGATACTTTGGCCTATATCAAACTTGAAAATTTTTATTAAGGCTATGAGAGAGTCAATTCCTAGGCAGGTTGATAAGTCTGTGGTCCCCAAGGAGGAAAAAGGGGTCTGGGACTCTGGAGGAGATGGTGTCTGGAGTTCTCAAGGAGGAGAAAATGACAAATGTTTTTTCTTTAAGCCCAGAGCTGATGATTGCACAACAAAACAACTCATCACATGAAAAGATGCTCAACATCACTCGTTTTCAGAGAAATGCAAATCAAAACCACAATGATGTACCATCTCATGCTGGTCAGAATGGCTGCTATCAAAAAGTCTACAAACAATAAATGCTGAAGATGGTGCAGAGAAAAGGGAACCCTCTTACACTGTTGGTGGGAATGCAAAGTAGTATAGCTACTATGGAGAACAGTGTGGAGAGTCCTTAAAAAACTGGAATCTTTAAGAGATTCCATATGACCAGCAATCCCACTGCTGGGCATAAACACTGAGGAAACCAGAACTGAAAGACACATGTGTACCCCAATGTTCATTGCAGCACTCTTTATAATAGCTGGGACCTGGAAGCAACCTAGATGTCCATCAGCAGACAAATGGATAAGAAAGCTGTGGTACATATACACAAAGGAATATTACTCAGTCATTAAAAAGAATGCATTTGAATCAGTTCTAATGAGGTGGATGAAACTGGAGCCTATTATACAGAGTAAGCCAGAAAGAAAAACACCAATATAGTATACTAATGCATTTATATGGAATTTAGAAAGATGGTAATGATAACCCTATATGCGAGACAGCAAAAGAAACACAGATGTATAAAATAGTCTTTTGGACTCTGTGGGAGAAGGCGAGGGTGGGATGATATGAGAGAATAGCACTGAAACATGTATATTATCATATGTGAAATAGATCACCAGTCAAGGTTCGATGCATGAGACAGGGTGCTCCGGGCTGGTGCACTGGGATGACCTTGAGAGATGGGATGGGGAAGGAGATAGGAGGGGGGTTCAGGATGGAGAACACATGTACACCCATGGCTGATTCATGTCAATGTACAGCAAAAACCACTAAAATATTGTAAAGTAATTAGCCTCTAAATAAAGTAAATAAATTAATTAAAAAATAAAAAACTTTATTATGTTGAGGTATGTTCCTTCTACTCCTGCTTTCTGGAGAGTTTTTTTATCATAAATGGATGTTGAATTTTGTCAAAGGCCTTCTCTGCATCTATTGAGATAATCATATGGTTTTTATTTTTCAATTTGTTAATGTGGTGAATTACATTATCCTCAATGGTGAAAAATTGAAAGCATTTCCCCTAAAGTCAGGAACAAGACAAGGGTGCCCACTTTCACTGCTACTATTCAACATAGTTCTGGAAGTTTTGGCCACAGCAATCAGAGCAGAAAAAGAAATAAAAGGAATCCAAATTGGAAAAGAAGAAGTAAAACTCTCACTGTTTGCAGATGACATGATCCTCTACATAGAAAACCCTAAAGACTCCACCAGAAAATTACTAGAGCTAATCAATGAATATAGTAAAGTTGCAGGATATAAAATCAACACACAGAAATCCCTTGCATTCCTATACACTAATAATGAGACAGTAGAAAAAGAAATTAAGGAAACAATTCCATTCACCATTGCAACGAAAAGAATAAAATACTTGGGAATATATCTACCTAGAGAAACTAAAGACCTATATATAGAAAACTATAAAACACTGATGAAAGAAATCAAAGAGGACACTAATAGATGGAGAAATATACCATGTTCATGGATCGGAAGAATCAATATAGTGAAAATGAGTACACTACCCAAAGCAATTTACAAATTCAATGCAATCCCTATCAAGCTACCAGCCATATTTTTCACAGAACTAGAACAAATAATTTCAAGATTTGTATGGAAATACAAAAACCCTCGAATAGCCAAAGCAATCTTGAGAAAGAAGAATGGAACTGGAGGAATCAACTTGCCTGACTTCAGGCTCTACTACAAAGCCGCAGTCATCAAGACAGTATGGTACTGGCACAAAAACAGAAATATAGATCAATGGAACAAAAGAGAAAGCCCAGAGATAAATCCACACACATATGGACACCTTATCTTTGACAAAGGAGGCAAGAATATACAATGGAGTAAAGACAATCTCTTTAACAAGTGGTGCTGGGAAAACTGGTCAACCACTTGTAAAAGAATGAAACTAGATCACTTTCTAACACCACACAAAAAAATAAACTCAAAATGGATTAAAGATCTAAATGTAAGACCAGCAACTATAAAACTCCTAGAGGAGAATATAGACAAAACACTCTCAGACATAAATCACAGCAGGATCCTCTATGATCCACCTCCCAGAATACTGGAAATAAAAGCAAAAATAAACAAATGGGATCTAATTAAAATTAAAAGCTTCTGCACAACAAAGGAAAATATAAGCAAGGTGAAAAGACAGCCTTCTGAATGGGAGAAAATCATAGCAAATGAAGCAACTGACAAACAACTAATCTCAAAAATATACAAGCAACTTATGCAGCTCAATTCCAGAAAAATAAACGACCCAATCAAAAAATGGGCCAAAGAACTAAATACACATTTCTCCAAAGAAGACATACGGATGGCTAACAAACACATGAAAAGATGCTCAACATCACTCATTGTCAGAGAAATGCAAATCAAAACCACAACCACTTCACACCAGTCAGAATGTCTGCGATCCAAAAGTCTGCAAGCAATAAATGCTGGAGAGGGTGTGGAGAAAAGGGAACCCTCCTACACTGTTGGTGGGAATGCAAACTAGTACAGCCACTTTGGAGAACAGTGTGGAGATTCCTTAAAAAATTGCAAATAGAACTACCTTATGACCCAACAATCCCACTGCTGGGCATACACACCGAGGAAACCAGAATTGAAAGAGACACATGTACCCCAATGTTCATCGCAGCACTGTTTATAATAGCCAGGACATGGAAACAACCTAGATGTCCATCTGCAGATGAACGGATAAGAAAGCTGTGGTACATATACACAATGGAGTATTACTCAGCCATTAAAAAGAATACATTTGAATCAGTTCTGATGAGATGGATGAAACTGGAGCCGATTATACAGAGTGAAGTAAGCCAGAAAGAAAAACACCAATACAGTATACTAACACATATATATGGAATTTAGAAAGATGGCAATGACGACCCTGTATGCAAGACAGCAAAAAAGACACAGCTGTGTATAACAGACTTTTGGACTCAGAGGGAGAGGGAGAGGGTGGGATGATTTGGGAGAATGGCATTGTAACATGTGTACTATCATGTAAGAATCGAATTGCCAGTCTATGTCCGATGCAGGATACAGCATGCTTGGGGCTGGTGCACGGTGATGACCCAGAGAGATGTCATGGGGAGGGAGGAGGGAGGGAGGTGGGAGGGGGGTTCATGTTTGGGAACGCATGTACACCCATGGTGGATTCATGTCAATGTATGGCAAAACCAATACAGTATTGTAAAGTAAAATAAAGTAAAATAAATAAATAAATAAATAAAAAACTCATCTTGCTCAAGGATATATTTTTCCTTAAACTTTGTACCCATGATTATATAACAACAATGTATCCTGTTGGAGGACATGTTTCTCCTTCATGAGAACCTTCTGACTAATGCTGTCATGTTAAAATGTATATTTTGGGAGTTGGTCTGGTATGACCTTTCTATTGTTAGCTCTAATCCCATTATCTTAAAATGTAAATTGTGGGAGTGGGTTTGGTAAGACTTTTATAATCTTGAGATATTCTCTTGTTTACTGTAATAACCAATAGAAAAAGTATATAGCTCCCTTGCTAGGACTAGCAAGGGGGGCACTCTCCATCCCCCTTCTGATGTCTATGTCAGAAGCTTTCTCTGTCCCTTTTTCACTTTAATAAAATTGTGCCACACAAAAGCTCTTGAGTGATCAAGCCTGGTCCCTGGTCCCAAAGCTAAATTTTCTTCTTCAGAGATCATGAATCCAACCCCATTCACTGTAAGCTATCAGCTGGCCCAGCTACATCTGCATGTATTTTATAAAAGGCAAAACAACAACCAATCAGCATACCAACAAAAATAACAATAAAACCAAAAAAAACTCCTGTTTCATTTGCAGTTTTTCCATTAACCATAGGATACTCTTAAGTAACTGGACTCAGAAATGTGTTTATAGTTCCTGAGAAAGAATAAGATCATAGCTTGTGTATAGAAGGGTTTGGGATGAGGTTAAATAAGATAGAATTACATGATAGCTTACTGGAAAAAAAGTGTCCAAAGTCATAACTGTCGTAATGACTGTTGTGTCCTAAGTCATGACTGCTGGTAATGTAGGGGTCCACTCTTCCTTCTGGTTTCTTTTAATTTTCTCCTCAGATTTAGCTTGTCTTTCAGCCTCCCATTGATACTGCATTATTTTTCTAATAAGTTCTTTATTATTATTATTATTATTATTGCAGCCAGAGTCAGCTCTGTGCTTTCATAGGGGTATTGTGTAAGATTTGCAGATGATCAAACTGAAACTCAGAAAATCATGTGATATTAATCATACAGTTAAAAAACTAGTAAAGTTAGAAAACTGGGATTCCAGTCTCAAACTGAAACCATATACCTCAGATTGGGACTTGAACCCATTGGCTGGGACTCGAACCCAGCCAAAACTTTGCTTGGGACTTGAACCAACGTGTCTGGGACTCAAATCCAGCCAAAACCCTGCTTGGGACTTGAACCCACGTGGCTGGGACTCAAACCCAGCCAAAACCCTGCTTGGAACTTGAACCCACGTGGCTGGGACTCAAATCCAGCCAAAATCCATGGTACCTGGTTTCAGGACCTAATGAAGACCAGGTTCTTGATGTCTCATTGCTGAAAGAATTCAGTGAAAGACAAAGGGATAAGTTAAGAAGTGGATTTATTCAGATACAGAGAGAAGCACACCTCACAGAGCCTGGGACATCACAGAGGGTGAGCATGGCTGTGAAATGTGGCATGGTTAGTTTTTATAGGCTGGACAGGTTCATATGTTAATGAGTGGGAGGATTATTCCAACCATTTTTGGGAAGGGACAGAGATTTCCAGGATTTGGGCCACTGCTCACTCCTTGGTCTTTTAACAGTGCCTTGGAACTGTTATGGCACCTCTGGGTGTGTCATTTCACTTGCTGATTGAAGATCAAGGTCTAGTCTTGTCTACCATCTTGGTCCCATTTGATTCTAATTGGTTTATATTGTGTCTTTGGGCTATGTCACGGAGTGGCGCTAGAGCAAACAGTGGTCACGTGGTGCTGGAGCGGCTGTGAGGAGATACCCTGTGTCCACGGTCAGGAGCAGCAGCTGTGCTTCCCTGGAGGGGCCATGAGGAGATACACCAAGTCCAAGGTCAGAGAGAACCCAGTAAGATGGTTGGTGCTGGAGCCGTGGCTGCACAGTGCTGGAGTGGCTATGGGGAGATACCCCACGTCCAAGGGCAAAAGAGAAGCCCTGGAAAAATGGAAGGAGGGGCAAATTCACGTTTAGAATCAAATGCCATTCCCACAAAGATGCTCAGAGGGCTCAAACAAACTCTGTGTGCACCAGGACCCAGAGACCCCACAGAGACTGAGACAGAACTGTGTTTGAGCATCTCCTGTGGAGGTATGGGTCGGCAGTGGACTGCTAAAGTGACAGGAGCTCTGGGTGCAGCAGGCTTGGGTATGGCATAAGCTCTCTTGGAGCAGGTTGCCATTAACCCCACCATAGAGCTGCCAGAACTTACACAGAACTGGGAAATAGATTCTTGGAAGGCACAAAGAAAACCTTGTGTGCACCAGGACACTGGAGAAAGAAAGAGTGACCCCACAAGAGACTGGCCCAGACTTGCCTGGGAGTGACCAGGAGTCACCAGCGGAGGTGGGTTGGTGGTGGCCTGATGCAGGGTTGGGGGCATTGAGTGTAGTGCCCCCAGTACATGCATGGGATCTTTTGAAACAGGTCACCATTATCTTCATTACCTCCACCATAGTTTGGCCCTAGATAAATAGCAGGGAGGGATCAGAGCTCCACCCATCAACAGAAAATTGGATTAAAGATTTACTGAGTATGCCCTCCACCCCCATCAGAAAAAGGCCCAGTTTCCCCCGCAGTCTCTCCCATCAGGAAGTTTCCATAAGCCTCTTATCTGTCTCCATCAGAGGGCAGACAGACTGAAAACCACGATCACAGAAAGCTAACCAATCTGATCACAAAGGCCACAGCCTTGTCTAATTCAATGAAACTATGAGCGGTGCTATGTATGGCCACCCAAGATGGATGGGTCATGTTGGAGAGTTCTGAGAAAATGTGGTCCATTGGAGGAGGGACTGGCAAACTACTTCAGTATTCTTGCCTTCAGAACCCCATGAACAGTATGAAAAGACAAAAACATAGGACACTGAAAGATGAACTCCACAGGTCGGTAGGTGCCAAATATGCTACTGGAGATCCATGGAGAAATAACTCCAGAAAGAATGAAGAGGCCAAGCCAAAGCAAAAACAACACCCAGTTTTGAATGTGACTGGTGATGGAAGAAAGGTCCAATGTTGTAAAGAGCAATATCGCATAGGGACCTAGAACGTTAGGTCCGTTAATCAAGGCAAATTGGAAGTGGTCAAAGAGGAGATGGCAAGAGTGAACATCGACATTTTAGGAATCAATGAACTGAAGTGGACTGGAATGGGTGAATTTAACTCAGATGACCATTGTGTCTACTACTTTGGACAAGAATTCCTTTAGAAGAAATGGAGTAGCCAATATAGTCAACAAGAGTCCAAAATGCAGTACTTGGGTGCAATCTCAAAAACAACAGAATGATCTCTATTCATTTTCAAAGCAAACCATTCAATATTACAGTAATTCAATTCTATGCCCTGAGCAGTAATGCTAAAGAAGCTGAAGTTGAACGTTTCTATGAAGACTTACAGGATCTTCTAGAACTAACACCCCAAAAAAGACAAACTAACACCCCAAAAAGGACATTTTCATTATAGGGGACTGGAATGCAAAAGTAAGAAGTCAAGAAATACCTGGAGTAACAGGCAAATTTGGCTTCAAAGTACAGAATAAAGCAGGGCAAAGGCTAATAGTGTTTTTCCAAGAAAATGCACTAATCATAGCAAACGCTGTCTTCAAGCAACACAAGAGAAGACCCTCTTCACATGGACATCACTAGATGGTCAACACCGAAATCAGGTTGATTATATTCTTTGCAGGCAAAAATGGAGAAGCTCTACACAGTCAGCAAAAAAGAAGACTGGGAGCTGACTGTGGCTCAGATCATGAACTCCTTATTGCCAAATTCAGACTTTAATAGAAGAAAATATTGAAAATCACTAGACCATTCAGGTGTGACCTAAATCAAAGCCCTTACAATTATACAGTGGAAATGAGAAATAGATTCAAGATACTAGATCTAATAGACAGAGTGCCTGATGAACTATGGACAGAGGTTCATAACATTGTACAGGAGACAGGGATCAAGACTGTCCCCAAGAATAAGAAACGTAAAAAGGCAAAATGGCTGTCTGAGGAGGCCTTACAAATAGCTGCGAAAAGAAGAGAAGTGAAAAGCAAAGGAGAAAAGGAAAGATATACCCATTTGAATGCAGAGTTCCAAAGAATAGCAAGGAGAGATAAGAAAGCCATCCTCAGCGACCAATGCAAAGAAATAGATGAGAACAATAGAATGGGAAAGAGTAGAGATCTCTTCAAGAAAATTAGAGATACCAAGGGAATATTTCAGGCAAAGATGGGCTCAATAAAGGACAGAAATTGTGTGGACCTAACAGAAGCAGAAGATATTAAGAAGAGGTGGAGAAATACACAGAACTACACAAAAAAGATCTTCACGACCCAGATGATCACGATGGTGTGATCACTCACCTAGAGCCAGACATCCTGGAATGTGAAGTCAAGTGGGCCTTAGGAAACATCACTATGAACCAAGTTAGTGGAGGTGATGGAATTCCAGTTGAGGTATTTCAAATCCTAAAAGATGATGCTGTGAAAGTGCTGCCCTCAATATGCCAGCAAATTTGGAAAACTCAGCAGTGGCCACAGGACTGGAAAAGGTCATTTTTCATTCCAATCCCAAAGAAAGGCAATGCCAAAGACCGTTCAGACTACCACACAATTACACACATCTCACAGGCTAGCAAAATAATACTCAAAATTCTCCAAGCCAGGCTCCAACAATATGTGAACTGTGAATCTCCAGATGTTCAAACTGGTTTTAGTAAAGGCATAGGAACCAGAGATAAAATTGCCAACATCCACTGGATCATCAAAAAAGCAAGAGAGTTCCAGAAAAACATCTGCTTTGTTGACTATGCCAAAGCCTTTGACTCTGTGGACCCCAGGAAACTGTGGAAAATTCTTCAAGGGATGGAAATACAAGACCACCTGACCTGCCTCTTGAGAAATCTGTATGCAGATCAGGTAGCACCAGTTAGAACTGGACGTGGAACAACAGACTGGGTCCAAATTGGGAAAGGAGTTCGTCAAGGCTGTATATTATCACTCTGCTCATTTAACTTATATGCAGAGTACATCATGAGAAACGCTGGGTGAACAAAGCCCAAGCTGGAATCTATATTTCTGGGAGAAATAGCAATAACCTCAGATATGCAGATGATACCACCCTTATGACAGAAAAGGAAAAACCACTAAACAGCTTCTTAATAAAAGTGAAAGAGGACAGTGAAGAAGTAGGTTTCCAGCTCAACATTCAGAAAACTAAGATCATGGCATCTAGTCCCATCACTTCATGGCAAATAGATGGGGAAACACTTTAAATAGTGACAGACTTCATTTTCTTGTGCTCTCAAATCACTGCTGATGGTGACGACAGCCATGAAATTAAAAGACACTTGCTGCTTGGAAGAAAAGTTATGACCAAACTAGACAGCATTTTAAAAAGCAGAGACATTATTTTGCCAACCAAGATCTGTCTAGTGAAGGCTATGTTTTTCCCAGTAGTCATGTATGGATGTGAGAGTTGAACTATAAAGAAAGCTGAGCGCCAAAGAATTGATGCTTTTGAACTGTGGTGTTGGACAAGACTCTTGAGAGTCCCTTGGACTGCAAGGAGATCCAACCAGTCCGTCCTAAAGGAGATCAGTCCTGGGCATTCATTGGAAGGGCTGATGTTGATGCTGAAACTCCAATACTTTGGCCACCTGATGCGAAGAACTGACTCATTTGAGAAGACCTTGATGCTTGTAAGATTGAAGATGGGAGGAGAAGGGGACAACAGAGGATGAGATAGTTGGATGGCATTATCGACTCAATGGACATGAGTTTGGGTGGACTCCGGGTTTTGGTGATGGACAGGGAGGCCTGGTGTGCTGCAATCCATGGGGTCGGAAAGAGTCGGACATGATTGAGTGATTGAACCAAACAGAACTGAGCTATATCACTCTTTCAAAAGCTGAGCCCTGTTCCTTTCCACCTGTTACAAAGGCACTTTCTACTTTTGATAAAGATTTAATCCTCAACCATACAATAGAGTTCAACTTTCAGGTGAAGTATTTTCTGCTTCTAAGACTATATGATTTTCTCAATGTATATATACTTAATAGACAAAACTCAATTTAAATAAAGCATACTATGATTATATAATAATCTTTAATTTTTCAGGTATTTATTTTAAATTAGTGATAAGCTCAACATATTTTTAATATATATCTATAAATCTCTCTATCTATATTTATATGTAATACTTGCATATTTTCCTGCTAAACATGTTTTAGTTACATTATTTAAAAACATTTTTTTCTGTTTGATTTTTTCTATTCCAACCTAATCAAAACTTCATTTTCATACTTTGAAAAGTAGTTCATGTGTTATGTAATTGCATTGCAGAACATTATTCACCATCACATGATATAATCTATGGAGTGATTTTATGAGGCCAGCTCTCTGCTTGGTTGCCATATAATGAAAAATGCTTTTATTCCTCTTGAATTTTTCAAGTCACATCTTCTCTCTGCACAATAATTCCTGCATATATTAAAAAGAAACACTCACACCTACAAAGTAGCATAGGTTAGGGTGCTTTGAATGCATGATTGAATTGAAGATGCTGTGCTCTAAGTAATGTTCTTGTATACATTGATATTAAGATTTGAGTTTTGGAGTAATTTGAAAACTCAATGCAACTCAGTATCCTAGTATTGATTTTGCAAATGTTTCTGATAAAAACTGATGGAATTTATGAAGAGTGCTTTCTTGGTAAAGTTCTATATACCTTCTTACATATAAAAAGAATATATTTTTAAAAGAAACAAGCAAATCATTTGAGGCAAGTGATTTTTTTCCGAGTTTCAGTTCAGTCACTCACTCGTGTCTGACTCTTTACGACCCCATGGACTGAAACAGGCCAGGCCTACCTGTCCATCACCAACTCCGAGAGCCTACTCAAACTCATGTCCATCGAGTCAGTGATGCCATCTATCCATGTCATCCTTTGTCGTCCCCTTCTTTTCCTGCCTTCAATCTTTCCCAGCATCAGGGTCTTTTCCAAAGAGTCAGTTCTTTGCATCAGGTGGCCAAAGTATTGGAGTTTCAGCTTCAGCATCAATCCTTCCAGTGAATATTCTGGACTGATTTCCTTTAGGATGGACTGGTTGGATCTCCTTGCAGTTCAAGGGATTCTCAAGTCTTCTCCAACACCACAGTTCAAAAGCATCAATTCTTCGGCACTCAGCTTTCTTTATAGTCCAACTCTCACATCCATACATGACCACTGGAAAAACCATAGCTTTCAATAGACGGAACTTTGTTGGCAAAGTAATGTCTCTGCTTTTTAATATACTGTCTAGGTTGGCCATAGCTTTTCTTCCAAGGAGCAAGCGTCTTTTAATTTCATGGCTGCAGTCACCATCTGCAGTGATTTTGGAACCCCCTAAATAAAGTTTCTCACTGTTTCCATTGTTTCCTTTTTTTTTTGCCACGAAGTAATGGGACTGGATGCCATGATCTTAGTTTTCTGAATGTTGAGTTTTAAGCCAACATTTTCACTCTCCTCCTTCACTTTCATCAAGAGGCTCTTTAGTTCTTCACTTTCTGCCTTAAGAGTGATGTCTTCTGTGTATCTGAGGTTACTTATATTTCCACGGCAGTCTTGATTCCATCTTGTGCTTCTTCCACCCCAGCATTTCACATGATGTACTCTGCATATAAGTTAAATAAGCAGGATGGCAATATATAATCCTGACTGTATATATCCTCCTTTCCCAATTTAGAACCAACTGTTGTTCCATGTGCGGTTCTAACTGTTGCTTCTGACCTGCATACGGATTTCTCAGGAGGCAGGTCAGGTGGCCTGGTATTCCCATCTCTTGAAGAATTTTCCACAGTTTGTGGGGTCCACATAGTCAAAGGCTTTCACATAGTCAATAAAGCAGAAATAGATGTTTTTCTGGAACTCTCTTGCTTCTACTATGATCCAGCAGATGTTGGCAACTTGATCTCTGGTTCCTCTGCCTTTTCTAAATCCAGCTTGAACACTTGGAAGTTCACAGTTCATGCACTGTTGAAGCCTGGCTTGGAGAATTTAGAGCATTACTTGGCCAGTGTGTGAGATGAGTGCAATTATGAAGTAGTCTGAACATTCTTTGGCATTGTATTTCTTTTGGATTGGAATGAAAACTTTTCCAGGACATTTTCCAGTCTTGTGGCCACTGTTGAGTTTTCCAAATTTGCTGGCATATTGATGGCAGCACTTTCACAGCATCATCTTTCAGGATTTGATATAGCTCAACTGGAATTCCATCACCTCTACTAGCTTTGTTTATTGTGATGTTTCCTAATGCCCACTTGACTTCACATTCCAGGATGTCTGGCTCTAGGTTTGTGATCACACCATCGTGGTTATCTCGGTCATGAAGATCTTTTTAATATAGTTTTTCTGTGTATTCTTGCCACCTCTTCTTAATATCTTTTGCTTCTGTTAGGTCCATACGATTTCTGTTCTTTATTGCACTCATCTTTGCATGAAAAATTCCCTTGGTATCTCTAATTTTCTTGAAGAGATCTCTAGTTTCCCATTTTGTTTTCCTCTATTTCTTTGCATTGATCACTGAGGAAGGCTCCCTTATCTCTCCTTGCTATTCTTTGGAAAGCTGCTTTCAAATGGGAGTATCTTTCTTTTTCTCCTTTGCCTTTAGCTTCTCCTCTTTTCTCAACTATTTCTAAGGCCTCTCAGACAACCATATCACCTTTTTGTATTTCTTTTTCTTGGGGATAGTCTTGATTACTGCCTCCTCTATGAGGTCACGAACCTCCATCCATAGTTCTTCAGGCACTCTGTCTATTAGATATAATCCCTTGAATCTATTTGTCACTTCCATTGTATAATCATAAGGGATTTGATTTAGGTCATACCTGAATGGCTTCCCTGGTGGCTCAGACAGTAAAGTGTCTGCCTGCAATGCAGGAGACCCAGGTTCGATTCCTGGGTCGGGAAGATCCCCTGGAGAAGGAAATGGCAATCCACCCCAGCATTCTTGCCTGGAAAATCCCATGGATGGAGGAGCCTGATAGGCTACAGTCCATGGGGTTGCAAAGAGTTGGACATGACTGAGCAACTTCTTCATACCTGAATGGTCTAGTGGTTCTCCCTACTTTCTTCAATTTAAGTGTGAATTTGACAATAAAGAGTTAATTTTCTAGTAGGAAATTATATAGTTCAGTAAACAACATATTTTGCAGAGCTCTTGAAAATGATAGTTTGGTTTAAGGATGTTGAAATGGTAATGTACATTGCCCTAAAAAAGCAATGGAATTAAAGGATTTCACATCCTAATGTGCTGAATTAATAAGTAGAAGAGGTGTTTAGAGTATAAAATTTGTTATATTGCTTAAAGTTGAGTTTAACTGCACCATCATCCCATTGTTGGTGAAGAATTTACTTTTTTGCATAGGAATCATGGTACCAAATTATTATATCTTTTGTGTTATATCAAATATCCTTACGTTTGAATATTCATAATTCAGTTTATATATTTGTGGAAGTACATATCACAGGGAAAGACAACTAAGTTCTGTCCATTGGCAGTCTGATGAATAAACACAAGCACACACACATGTGTGCACAAATCACAGACTCCAAATTCAAATAAAGAAAGACCTATACATGATTTCATTGTATTTCTTTTTAAAATCTCATGAAACAAAGAAATAAAACTAACAGTTGTATATATACACATATATATACATATATACTGGTGGTTACTATATGTATATACTGATGATGGGACTAGATCTGATAGACAGAGTGTCTGATGAACTATGGATGGTGGTTCATGACATTGTACAGGAGACAGGGATCAAGACCATTCCCAGGAAAAAGAAATGCAAAAAAAGCAAAATGGCTGTTTGAGGAGGCCTTACAAATAGCTGCGAAAAGAAAAGTGAAAAGCAAAGGAGAAAAGGAAAGATATACCCAGTTGAATGCAGAGTTCCAAAGAATAGCAAGGAGAGATAAGAAAGCCTTCCTCAGCGACCAATGCAAAGAAATAGAGGAGAACAATAGAATGGGAAAGACTAGAGATCTCTTCAAGAAAATTAGAGATACCAAGGGAATATTTCAGGCAAAGATGGGCTCAATAAAGGACAGAAATTGTGTGGACCTAACAGAAGCAGAAGATATTAAGAAGAGGTGGCAAGAATACACAGAAAAACTATATAAAAAAATCTTCATAACCCAGATAATCACGATTGTGTGATCACTCACACTCACCTAGACCCAGACATCCTGGAATGAGAAGTCAAGTGGGCCTTAGGAAGCATCACTGTGAACAAAGCTAGTGGAGGTGATGGAATTCCAGTTAGCTATTTCAAATCCTAAAAGATGATGCTGTGAAAGTGCTGCCCTCAATATGCCAGCAAATTTGGAAAACTCAGCAGTGGCCACAGGACTGGAAAATGTCAGTTTTCATTCCAATCCCAAAGAAAGGCAATGCCAAAGAATGTTCAGACTACTGCACAATTGCACTCATCTCACACGGTAGCAAAAGTAATGCTCTAAATTCTCCAAGCCAGACTTCAATAGTACATGAACTGTGGATTTCCAGATGTTAGAGTTGGTTTTAGAAAAGGCAGAGGAACCAGAGATCAAATTGCCAACATCTGATGGATCATCGAAAAAGCAAGAGAGTTCCATGAAAACATCTATTTCTGCTTTATTGACTATGCCAAAGCCTTTGACTGTGTGGCTCACAATAAACTGTGGAAAATTCCTCAAGAGATGGGAAAACCAAACTCCCTGACCTGCCTCTTTATAAACCTGTATGCAGGTCAGGAAACAACAGTTGGAACTGGATATGGAACAACAGACTAGTTCTAAATAGGAAAAAGAGTACGTCAAGGCTGTATATTGTCATCCTGCTTATTCAACTTCTATGCAGAGTACATCATGAGAAATGCTGGGTGGAGGAAGCACAAACTGTAATCAAGATTGCTGGGAGAAGTATCAATAACCTCAGATATGCAGATGACATCACCCTTATGGCAGAAAGTGAAGAAGAACTAAAGAGCCTCTTGATGAAAGTAAAAGAGGAGAGTGAAAAAGTTGGCTTAAAGATCAACACTAAGAAAACAAATATCATGGCATCCGGTCCCATCACTTCATGGCAAATAGATTGGGAAACAGTGGCTGATTTGTTTTGGGGGCATGGGGGGCGGTGCTCCAAAATCACTGCAGATGGTGATTGCAGCCATGAAATTAAAAGACGCTTACTCCTTGGAAGGAAAGTTATGACCAAACTAGACAGCATATTAAAAGGCAGAGACAATACTTTGCCTTCAAAGGTCTGTCTAATCAAGGCTATTGTTTTTCCAGTAGTCATGTATGGTTGTGAGAGTTGGACTGTAAAGAAAGCTGAGCACCGAAGAATTGATACTTTTGAACTGTGTTGTTGGAGAAGACTCTCGAGAGTCCCTTGGACTGTAAGGAGATCCAACCAGTCCATCCTAAAGGAGATTAGTCCTGGGTGTTCATTGGCAGGACTGATGTTGAAGGTGAAACTCCAATAGTTTGGCCACCTAATGCAAAGAGTTGACTCATTTGAAAAGTCCCTGATGCTGGGAAAGATTGAGGGCAGGAGGAGAAGGGTACGATAGAGGATGAGATGGTTGGATGGCATCACTGACTCAGTAGACATGGATTTAGGTGGACTCCGGCAGTCGGTGATGGTTAGGGAGGCCTGGCATGCTCTGGTTCATGGGGTCGTGGAAAGTTGGACATGGCTGAGTGACTGAACTGACTGATACTGATGATATAAATACTTGAGATAAATAAGGAGGTCCATCAAGTATCAGACTTAATGGATCCTTCAGAAACCAAAAGAGGAACTGAATGAAGAATGAGCTTTAAACAGACATTCCAGGTACCCAGTGCTAAAATACTGTATGTTAAATGTTGTGTTGTTTTCATAATTAATGTCTGGTAGTTGCATTAAACTGATATTACCAGGTAGCCAGTGCTAAAATACCATATGTTAAATGATGTGTTAACTTTTCATAATTAGTGCCTGGTAGTTGCAGATTAGGGTGAGTATGGAATCTAGAGTAATATAGATTGAACCTTGTTTTTAAACTGCAGACCACTAGCCATGTCACTGTTGAAAAGTCATGTAACTTGCATGAACCTCAGATTCCTCTTCTGGAAAATGTGATAAAGTAAGTGGATGATGTCTTAAATTCTTTTACTCCTAAATTGTAATAATTATTTTATAGCTAGGTTGTGTACTGTTATCTCCTGTCTCTAGAATATATTTTTTCTCATTTTATTGTTGAAATCTTATTGATTCTTAAGTAGGCATGTGCTTGAGCATGTTCATTACAACTGTATTCATTTTAAGGAATAATTGAAAAGAAATTAAATTGACATAAAACAGCTAAATTTTGGTTAAAATATTCTGGAATTTTATTCAGATATTAACCTGAAAACTATAACTAAATTTTTAAAACTTAATGCTATTAAAAAGTAAAAGAAAGAATTGAATGCATATCCTAATTGCAACTGTACAAATAGTATCAATATAAAAAGAGATTAGAAGGAAAAGGAGCCAAATATTTATTTTTTTTCCTTTCTAAAAATCTGTTTTTAATCAAAGGATAATTGTTTTTCAATATTGTGTTGGTTTCTGCCATACGTCAACCTGAGTCAGCTAAAGGTATACATATGTCCCTTCCCTCTTGAACCTCCTTCCCACCTCCCACCCATCCCACCCCTCTATGTCATCACAGAGCTTAATATTTTGAAGTACTACAATTATAGGCCATTTTTACATTTATGTAGATATTCATGAATATGATTCAACATTGCTTATTTAATAATGCTTGTAATGATAGTTTTAAAATGTTATTCATATTTTAAGACCAAGCTTAAATCCCTCTGCCGGAATAAAAATGAATTTTCCCTCAAGTATTTATATTGCACAGTTTTACACCATTTATTAGTTTAAACTTCAATACATTGTATATGTATTGAAGGATATCATATATGTATCTACATATACACATTGTATGAACTTATGGGATTTTTTAAAAGTTAATTTGTTTGCTGCTTTGAGCTATGCTTAAAGGAGATAAGTTTGGAAAAAGGAAGACAGTTAAGGTTACGAAGAGTTTTAATTGAAGTTGGTGGCAAAAATTTTGATGGCAAGTATATCAGAGATGATAGGATAAGTCAGGTCTCTTAAAATTTTAGGTGTATACATTGCTTATCTTGGTGACCTATATCCAGTTAAGGTACTTCATATCCAGTTAAGGTACTTCACATCCAGTTAAGGTTCTAAACTAGACTGTCAGTTGTGTCTGTTTATTAAATTAATTTTGACAGTTACTAGATTTACACTACATGCTTATATAAAAGAAATCTTACTATGTCCAGTTGGCTTGTTTCTTCCACTTTTTAATTTCTTTTCCAGATAAGATGTATATTTACCACCTTTAATTTTGTATTTACTAGTTCTTAGGGTAACCATATATATAGTACATTAATGGGTTCAATTTGCAAAAGAGAAACTGAATCAAATAAAATAATTCACTAAATAATTCAAAAAGAGAAGGCAGAGAGAAGTGAAATGAAATGAATAAATATTTATTTTCCATCTACAATAATACAGTTATATATTTACCATCTCATTTAATCTGCACAGAAAACCTATAAGGCGGTAATTATTTTCCTCAGTTCACAGAAGAAAAACAGTAGTTTGGCTGATATTTTCAGTAGTGCTCAGCTATCATATTTTACCTCAGCTCAATTTTTCAGAGCTACTGCCATCAGAGCTACTTATTACAAATTCTTCACCCAAATTTGGAGTTATTTCTTAAAAATTTTTATAGCTTAAGACTCAGTATTTTGCCCTTTTTGCAAACAAAATTCAGCTTCTTGGTGAGGATATAGGTAGTGATTCTTTGGGTTCCCATGAAAGTGTAGGGTGCAAATATTTCAGTATCCAAGCCCAAACCGTTCCACATTACAGAAGTAAAACAGGAATGCAAATTGTCACTTATGTTTTTATACATGTTTGTGTGGTTTGTGTGTAAATGTGTATAGAAAAGTATATTTGATTAGATCCTACATTACCTATTGAAATTTTAAACCTTAGTTGGTGATTTAGTTTATTTTAGCGGTTGCATTCTGAGTCAGCATAAATGTAAAAATTGATATATGGAATAATTTGCTTCTCAGCTGTTCTATGTTTGGCTCATCATAAATTACACGTGATGGCTATTAGTGAAACTGTTTGTTAATAAAGTTTATGAACAGTGAATATTTGGAGGCTTTTGGATTAGATGTCCTTTTTGAATCTGTAAGGATTGAAGAACATGTAGGAGTTCATATTCAGGTTTATTCATTCCAAAATGTGTTTGGAAGTACACAGGTTAGAGAAAATCTATTTACTAAATATACCTTAATTCTCCATTTCCCAGCTGTATTGACTAGTTTTTTCTCTCAGGCTTTTTGTCATTGATTATTTCCTAAAACTTAGGTACTGTTACTATGTTTCTAATTTTCCAATTTTCCAACATCCACAGAATCAAATTAGAAGAACCATAAAAACTCTCTAAGCTATAATTGAACATTTGGAATTCATGAAATGAAATTTTGATGTCTCAATAAATCTAGTATACATGCAGGCTGCCTTTTAATGATTTTTGAAGTGAATCTGGGCATTGTTCACATGATACAATATTGTTAATAGGGCAACAGAGTTTCCAGACAAACAGACTATCAAATCAAATATCATCTTGTGTTTGTCCTCTATGTAGAACTTTCATGTAGGAATAATAAAATACTATTCTCATTAAAATATTATCCATTTACTTAAACAAATATTTCCTTCTTTAAAAGATTGGATGCGACAGAAATAAGTAAAATGACAATTTTTCAATAATATGTGGCCTTTAATTCTATTTTATGTGAAGGGTCTGATATATTTTTCTCCTGGAGTTGTTGATTAACATGATATTTGTGTGATTATGTTTGAGATAACAATTACTATGGTATCTCACATGGGAAAACCTGGCCAGTGAGGCCCATAAATTACAAAGTGAAAGTCAGTCATGTCTGACTCTTTGCGACCCTTTGGACTATACAGTCCATGGACTTCTCCAGGCCAGAATACTGGAGTGGGTAGCCTTTCCCTTCTCCGGGGCATCTTCCCAACCCAGGGATCAAACCCAGGTCTCCTGCATCGCAGGAGGATTCTTTACCAGCAGAACCACAAGGGAAGCCCATGAATTACAAAACCAGTCTTAATAAGATGCACCAAGAATTTTAGTGACTAAAATCATTGGCTCAATGATCTTTTTTACCTGCGAACCAAAATTCCATAATATTCCAAGGAAGTTTTTAATGGAAGACAAATAAAGCACTTAAGATAACCTATATCTTATTATTGTATATCTGAAACTTAATGCTTAAGTTGATTCAAGGATGAACTGTCATGGAATCACCAGGAGATCTGGTAGAAATGCAGATTCTCAGGCCCCATCCCAGACACACTGAATCAGAATTTTCATATTTATGAGTTCCCAAGTGATTCAAATGCATATTAAAGATGGACAAACATTTTTTCTAATGCATTCTTTCTCATTATCTTCCTACTAACTCTGAAAAATATATCCTTTGGTTACCTTTGTCTAAAACATATTAAACATATGTCCCTTTTTGATATCTGCTTCACAGTGATTAGGAACAGAGCCCGTCATATTTTTGTTGTAGTGCAGTGTCCTATCTACCATACACTTTGTTCCCTGTAATGATTTTGGAGGCCTTTCTGAAAATTTTGCCTGGAAAAATGAAAACCACCCCTATATGAATACTTTTTCTTCTTAGGAAAAAAGTACCATATCTATCACCTTTCAAGACTGAGCTCAGGGTCAACAAGTATATTTGCCGAATGCTTTACTTAAGTGACAGAAATTAAATATAACACTAGAAATAGGTTGTCATTATCATCCCCACTTTGCAGGTCAGTAAACAGATTCAGTAATGTGACCACAGTCAGACAAAGAGTAAACAATGAATTGGAATTTCAACTCAGACCGAGAGAAGTTAATCTTAGTCATAATGTCGTGATACACTGGAAATCCATGCTTAAAAATGGCCTTTATGGTTCTGAAAGCACAGGTCAGTTCAGTTCAATTGCTCAGTTGTGTCTGACTCTTTGCGACCCCATAGACTACAGCACACCAGGCTTCCCTGTCCATCACCAACTCCCAGAGCTTGCTCAAGCTCACGTCTATCAGGTCAATGATGCCATCCAATCACCTCATCCTCTGTCATCCCCTTTTCCTGCTGCCTTCAATCTTTCCCAACAAATCAGTTCTTCGCATCAGGTGGCCAAAGGATTGGAGCTTCAGTATCAGTCCTTCCAATGAATATTCAGGATTGATTTCCTTTAGGATTGACTGGTTTGATCTCCTTATAGTCCAAGGGACTCTCAAGAGTCTTCTCCAACCCCACAGCTCAAAAGATTCAATTCTTCAGCACTGTTTTCCTTATGGTCCAACACTCACATCCATATATGACTACTGGAAAAACCATAGCTTTGACTATATGGACCATTGTCAGACCTGTGATTCATGCGAAATCACAGATAATTATTTCCAAATTGTTTTCTTAAGTTATTACTTTATATGACTATGACTTTATAATTCCCTATCCATAGGTTCATTTTTCTAAGCTTCTTTTCTTATATTTGTAGCATTATTTTTCTTATTTGATTATCAGTCACATACCTCATGTACAATAATGCCATCCTTTCTTAAACAGTTTTAAGATTTCATACACTGAGGACTTCCCTGATGGTCCAATGGTTAAGACTCTTTGCTTCCAAGCAGTGAAGGTGAGTTTGAGCCCTGGTTGGGAACTAAAATCACATGCCACCTTGCAGCCAAAAAAAACAAAAAATCCTACACTAAATGAAGGTATTGTTTCTTTCCCCATGGCATAGACATATTCAGTCATTTCCTTAAAAAAAATTACAGAATATTAATTTTGTTCCAGGCACTGTGAAAGGCACTAGGGTCATAATATAATGGGGAAAGAATTAGAGTCTGTATTTAGATAGGTTCCAGCCTATTAAAGGAGGAAGGCATTAATCAAGTCACTGCCATACTGATGAATCTATAAGGACATTGACATAAGCCAACATATAGATAAAGACAGTATAAAGAAAGGACTGAACCAAATTTAAGTACACGGAAATAAAGGGGGAAGATGCTGAGAAAATGTTGAGAAGACATCTTGAGCAAAGGTTCTGTGGGAGAAAGAAAAAAGGCAAGAACAGATATCTGAGAGAAGGTTTGATAATGGCACTCAATGCCTTAGCCTAGTCAAAATACCAAGACCAGCTTCCACACTTCTAAATATGGTTGGACGCTGTTAGGGCTGAATTGTACCCTCCTGCCAAATACACACACATACATATAGAATTCCTAACCACCAGTAGTTCAGAATGAAACCTTATCTGGAAAGAGTTATTACATATGTAATTCAATAAGTAAGATTCTCTCATTCTAGAATGCCAAGGGCTCCTTTTCCATTACCAGTGTTGCCCTTATAAGAAGACAGCCGTGTGAAGACACAGAGATACAGGGAGAATATCATGTGATAACAAATGTTAGGCAACAGAGGTTGGAGTTATGCCGTAAGTCAAAGATCATGTTAAGACTGTCAGCAAACAATTAAAGGCTTGGAAGAGGCGAAGAAATATTTCTCTCCAGTTTCAGAAGGAGCATAACCCTACCAACATCATTTTTTTATAAATTTACTTTTTAATTGGAGAAAATTGCTTTACAATATTGCCTTGGTTTCTGCCACACAACCATTCAAATCACTCAATTACATATGTATATATTTATATTTATATCCCTTCCATCCTGAGCCTCTCTCCCCTCCACCCATTCTTCCCTTCTAGGTCATCACAGAGCACCAGGCTGGACTTTCTGTGGTTTATAACAACTTCACACTAGTTATCTTTTTTAAGTGTACATATGTCAAGGCTACTTCATCCGTCCCACCATCCCCTTCCCCAGTTCTGTCCACAAGTCTGTTCTCCACATCTACATCTGCATCTCCATTCCTTCCCTGCAGAAAGGTTCATCAGTACCATTTTTTTTTTTTTTTTAGATTCCATTTGTTGCTGTTGTTCAGTCACTAGGTTGTGTTCAACTCTTTGCAACCCCAGTTACTGCAGTACACCAGGCTTCCCTATCCTTCACTATCGCCCTGAGTTTGCCCAGTGTCATGTCCATTGAATTGGTGATCCTGTCTAACCATCTCATGCTCTGATGCCCTATACTCCTTTTGCCTTCAATCTTTGCCAGCATCAGCGTCTATTCCAATGAGTCAGATCTTCACATCGGATGGCCAAAGTATTGGAGCTTCAGCTTTAGCATCAGTCCTTCAGATGACTATTCAGTGTTGATTTCCTTTAGAATTGAATGGTTTGATCTGCCTACAGTCCAGTGACTCCCGAGAGTCTTCTCCAGTGCCACAAATTGAAGGCATTGTTTCTTCAGCCCTCAGTCTTCTTTATGGTCCAATTCTCACATCCATACATGACTACTGGAAAAACCATAGCACTGACTACACACAGATCTTTGTTGGCAAAGTGGTCTTTGCTTTTTAATATGCTGTCTAGGGTCACAGCTTTTCTTCCAAAGAGCAAGCATCTTTTAATTTCATGGCTGCAGTCACCATCCACAGTGATTTTGGGGCCCAAGAAAATAAAATCTGTCACTGCTTCTAATTTTTCTCAGTCTATTTGCCATGAAATGATAGCACTCAAGGCCATGATCTTAGTTTTTTGAATGTTGAGTTTTAACCCAGCTTTTTTACTCTGTGTTAATGCATCTAGATTCCAGATATGTGCATTAATATATGATGATTGTTTTTCTTTTTCTGACTTACTTCACTTGGTATAACAAGCTCTAGGTTCATCCATCTTGCTACAACTAATTCAAATTCATCCCTTTTATGGCTGAGTAATATTTTATTGTATGTATATACCACAGCTTCTTTATTCATCTGTGGATGGACAACTAGGCAGCTTCCATGCTCTGGCTATTGTAAATAGTGGTGGAATGAACATTGGGGTACATGTGTATTTTAGAATTGTGGCTCTCTCAGAGTATATGTCCAGTAGTGGGATTGCTGCAAAATAGTAGAGTTATTCCAAGATGTTAAGGAGCCTCCATAGTATTCTGAATATTCATTAGAAGGACTGATGCTGTAGATGAAGATCCAATACTTTGGTCATCTGATGTGAAGAGCTGGCTCGTTAGAAAAGATGCTGATGCTGGGAAAGATTGAAGATGGTAGTGGAAGGGGATGACAGAAGATGAGATGGTTGGATGGCATCACTGATTCAATGGATGTAAGTTTGAGCAAGCTCCAGAAAATGGTGAAGGACAGGGAAACCTGGTGTTCTGCAGTCCATGTGGTCACAAAGAGTCAGACACGACTGAGTGTCTTAACAAAACTTCTCCATAGCAGCATCAATTTATATTCACACCAACAATGCAGAAGGGTTTTATTTTCTCCACATCCTCTCCAGCATTTATTTGTTTGTAAATATTTTGATGATGGCCATACTGACTAATATGAGGTGATACCTCATTGTAGTTTTGATTTGTATTTCCCTAATAATGAGAAGAAAAAACAAAGGAGAAAAGGAAAAATATACCCATATGAATACAGAGTTCCAACGAAGAGCAAGGAGAGAAAAGAAAGCCTTCCTCAATGATCAGTGCAAAGAAATAGAGGAGAACAATAGAATGGGAAAGACTAGAGACCTCTTCAAGAAAATCAGAGATGCCAAGGAAACATTTCATGCAAAGATGGGCACAATAAAGGACAGAAATGATATGGACCTAACAGAAGTAGAAAATATTAAGAGGTGGCAAGAATACACAGAAGAACAGTACAAAAAAAGATCTTCATGACCAGACGATCATGATGGTGTGATCAATCACCTAGAACCAGACATCCTGGAATGTGAAGTCAAGGCCTTAGGAAGCATCACTACAAACAAAGCTAGTGGAGGTAATGGAATTCCAGTTGAGCTATTTCGAATCCTGAAAGATGATGCTGTGAAAGTGCTGCACTCAATATGCCAACAAATTTGGAAAACTCACAAGTGGCCACAGAACTGGAAAAGGTCAGTTTTCATTCCAATCTCAAAGAAAGGCAATCCCAAAGAATGCATAAACTACCACACAATTGCATTCATCTCACACTCTAGTAAAGTAATGCTCAAAATTCTCCAAGCCAGGCTTCAGCAATACATGAACCGTGAACCTCCAGATGTTCAACCTGGTTTTAGAAAAGGCAGAGGAACCAGAGATCAAATTGCCAACATCCACTGGATCATCAAAAAAGGAAGAGAGTTCCATGAAAACATCTATTTCTGCTTTATTGACTATGCCAAAGCCTTTGACTGTATGGATCACAACAACTGTGGAAAATTCCTCAAGAGATGGGAATACCAGATCACCTGACCTGCCTCTTGAGATATCTGTATGCAGTCAGGAAGCACCAGTTAGAACTGGACATGGAACAACAGACTGGTTCCAAATAGGAAAAGGAGTACGTCAAGGCTGTATATTGCCACCCTGCTTATTTAACTTATATGCAGAGTCCATCATGAGAAATGCTGGGCTGATTGAAGCACAAACAGGAATCAAGATTGCAGGAGAAATATCAATAACCTCAGATATGCAGATGACACCACCCTTATGGCAGAAAGTGAAGAAGAACCAAAGAGTCTCTTGATGAAAGTGAAAGAGGAGAGTGAAAAAGTAGGCTTAACGCTCAACATTCAGAAAACAAAGATCATAGCATCTGGTTCCAACACTTCATGGCTGATAGTTGGGGAAACAATGGCAGACTTTATTTTTTGGACTCCAAAATCACTGCAGATGGTGACTGCAGCCATGAAATTAAAAGACGCTTACAACCAACCTAGACAGCATATTAAAAAGAAGAGACATTACTTTGACAGCAAAGGTCCGTCTAGCCAAGGCTATGGTTTTTCCAGTGGTCAAGTATGGATGTGAGATGGACTGTAAAGAAAGCTGACTGCTGAAGAATTGATGCTTTTGAACTGTGTTGTAGAAGACTCCTGAGAGTCCCTTGGACTGCAAGGAGATCCAACCAGTCCATCCTAAAGGAAATCAGTCCTGAGTGTTCATTGGAAGGCCTGATGTTGAAGCTTAAACTCCAATATTTTGGCCACCTGATGTGAAGAACTGACTCATTGGAAAAGACTGGATACTGGGAAAGATTGAAGGCAAGAAGAGAAGGGGATGAGGTGGTTGGATGGCATCACCAACTCAATGGACATCAGTTTGGGTAAACTCTGGGAGTTGGTGATGGACAGAGAGGCCTGGCGTGCTGCAGTCCATGGGGCCGCAAAGAGCTGGACATGACTGAGCAACTGAGCTGAACTGAATAATAAGAAATGTTGAGCATCTTTTCATGTGTTTATCGGTCATCTGTATGTCTTTCTTGGTGAAAAGTCTGTTTAGGTCTTCTCGTTTTTTGATTGGGTTGTTTGTTCTGATACTAAGCTGTATAAGCTGCTTATATATTTTGGAGATTAAATTTTGTCAGTTGCTTCATTTACAAAAATTGTATCCCATTTGAGGGTTGTCTTTTTATCTTATTCTATCTTATTTTTTTCTTTCCTGTGCAAAGGCTTTTAAGTTTAATTACATCCCATTTGTTTATTTTTATTTTATTTCCATTATTCTAGGAGGTGGGTCAGAGGGAAACTTGCTGTGATTTATGTCAAAGAGTCTATTAGCTGTGTTTTGCTTTAAGAGCTCTATAGTTTCTGGCCTTACATTTAAGTCTTTAATCGATTTCGAGTTCATTTTTGTGCGTGGTGTTAGGAAATGTTATGATTTCATCCTTTTGAATATATATAGTTGTCCAGTTTTCCCAGTACTACATATTGAAGAGTCTGTCTTTCTCCACTGTATATTCTTGCCTCTTTTGTCAAAGATAATGTGCCCATGGGTGTGTGGGTTTGTCTCTGGGCTTTCTATCTTGTTCCATTGTTCTATATTTCTTTTTTGTGCCAGCACCATATTGTCTTGATGACTGTAGATGGGTAGTATAGTCTGAAGTCAGGAAGGATGATTCCTCCAGCTCCATCTTTCTTTTTCAAGATTGCTTTGGCTGTTCAAGGTCTTTTGTATTTCCATAAAAATTGTGAAAATCTTGTTCTAGTTCTAGGGTTAGGGTTAGGAAAATGCCACTGGTAATTTGATAGCCATAGCTATAGATTCTATGAACCTGTAGACTGCTTTGGGTAGTATAGTTATTTTGACTATATTGATTTTTCCAGCCCAAGAACATGGGATATCTCTCCATCCGTTTGTGTCATCTTTGATTTCTTTCATCAGTGTTTTATAGCTTTCTGAATACGGATCTTTTGTCTTTTTAAGTAGATGTATTCCTAAGTATTTTATTATTTTTGTTGCAATGGTGAATGGGAATGTTTCCTTAATTTATCTTCCTGTTTTTTTTTTCATTGTTAGTGTATAGGAATACAAGAGGTTTCTGTGTATTAATTTTATATACTGTGACTTTACTAAATTCATTGTTTAGCTCTAATGATTTCCTGGTGGCATTTTTAGGGTTTTCTATATATAGTATCATGTCATCTGTAAACAGTGAGAGTTTTACTTCTTCTTTTCCAATCATCTGGATTCCTTTTATTTCTTTTTCTTCTCTGATTGCTGTGCCTAGGACTTCCAAAAACATGTTGAATCATAGTGGCTAGTGGAGGCACCCTTATCTTTTTCCTGATCTTAGAGGAAATGCTTTCAGTTTTTCACCTTTGAGAATGTTTGCTGTGGGTTTGTCATAAATGGCCTTTATTATGTTGAATTAGGTTCCCTCTATGCTGATTTTATGTAGAGTTTTTATGATAAACGGAAGTTGAATTTTGTCAAAAAATTTCTTTGCTTCTACTTCCCAACATGTTGGTTTCAGACTCCTAGTTCCAGAACTGTAAAACAACAAATTTCTGTTTTAAGTAATTCAGTGTTTGATATTTTGTTACAGCAGCCATAGGGAACCAATACAGCCCTTTCAACTACAACCTAGAAAACTTGTTTCTATTTTTTCTAATAATGTGTGATTAAATGTAAATCCTACAATAAAGTAAAATTTATGAACATTCTCTTAGAATTTAGTATCAAAGAAAAAAGGATAATTCCCTGTCTTAAAAATGAGAATTTTTAAAAGGTGGAAATGGTGAATCAGAGCAACAGTGTAAATTTTGAAATTAACATTTTTGCTTCTGAGTATGCTAATATGTACATTCTATGAAATATTAAAGAGAAAAATATAAATTCATTCAATGTATTGTTAGCACATCAAATTTCACTGCATAATGAACAGTCAAAATACTTTTCATTTATCAAGTAAAATCCAGTGATTACAGAATCAATCATTTGAAAAACAGCATAAGCAAGAATAAGGAAATAAAGGAACCAGCCACAGAAGTCATTTTAAATTGTTGTCCTTCAAAACTGTATGTCCTTTTCAAAACATTGCTCTTGTTTCTGAGAAACTAATTACAAAGTATATCAAAGGACATCTAACTGCAAGGTCCATGCTTCCTACCAGAATGTTGCTGGTATAATTTGGGACGTCAGATAGTGGGGAAGAAAATATTTGCACCAGTGGTATAGTTATTTATTATAGCCAAAGATAAGACTGAAATTGTGTGCTTAGTCATATCTGACTCTTTACAACCCCATGGACTGCAGCCTGCCAGGCTCCTCTGTCCATTGGCTTTTTCAGGTAAGAATGTTGGAATGGGTTGCCATTTCCTCCTTCAGGGAATCTTCCTGACCTAGAGATCGAACCTGCGTCTCCTAGATTGTCAGGTGGATTATTTACCACTGATCCACCTGGGAAGATCAATAACAAAATTATAGGATAGGTAATTTCTAATGAACATGTTCCATGCAGTGTGCAAGTGGCCACATTATATATACAATTATTTCTTTCTCTCTTAAGCACATGGATCTTAACAAGAGAATGAGGCAGATCAATATTGCCATATTTCTTTAAACAGTTAAGAGTCATAACTTTTGGGAATTAAAACAATTTAGTGATAACACTGTTTATCAATTACTCAAAAATTATAGATCACAACTTTCTCATAACAAGAAAATTTCATATTAATAAATTATTTATGGAAACAGATTGCAAAATAAAAGTATATATGTCTTCTTACATTTAAAATTATAGTCTTAATATTCTGGGTTACATGTCAATATTTTGAACAGGGTTTACAAAAAATTTGAAAAATAAAAGATAAATTTATTATTCATTCAGTTCCAAGTACTGAAGGTAGATTTTATATTATCATGCTTTATTGATATATGAAGTTCAATGTTACTTTTTAAAATATTTCTTTTTAAAATTTATTTCAAAAATATGACTATATATTGCTAAAATGGCATCTATTTTTAAGGCGCATGCAATCAGATCAAGTTTTTCTCTAAAATATCTGTAGACAGAATAAAGAGCACAACAACAACAACAAAATGCATATTACTGAAAACTAAGACCCCCAGTTAACCATACATCTTATTGAAAATATTCCTCCGCTTATATGTCAATGATGCCACATTAAAAGAATAAAACAAGAAAACAACTACTGGCTTCAGTTTACATAATTTAGTTCCCAGTCTTGAAATGGCTATAACTTGTTAAAAATACATTCTCTCCTTTAAATGTTGGAAAATCCTAAGGTTAATCATACTCTAAAAGTCTTCCAATGATGATTAAAACTAAGGGAATGTATTTAGGGAACAGGAAAAACCAAAGACAGTAAAAGAATATCATAGGGATGATTAAAACTTTTTCTAACAGTATGTGAACATCAGCACTTTTTCTGGCATCTGTCTTGAACTACCAAGCTTTTATCTTTCCAATATTTTATAAAAAATAATTCACAGTGCAAACATGGGGTAAAGTGACATATATGTTAAAAGTTAATAGAAAAATATAAAATTAAAATTCAGAATTAAGTAGAAAAATTTCTCTGCCTAGGAGAGAAGATTTATCTTATTTTTGGACCAAATTGTCTATATTTTAGGTATTCAACATGGTCGTTTCATATACACATGGTGAAATGGTTACTACAATCAAGATAAATAACATCTCTTTAGGAAGTTTCCATTTTGGTTGTGAGATGCATGCACCTGAAATCTACTCTTAGCATACATATTGAGACCATTGATAAAGATCTTTCTATTCTATATTACTATGAGTTTTAGTTTTTTCTTCTTTTTTTAAGATTCCACATATTAGTGATATTATGCAGTATTTGCCTTCCTCTTTATGGCTTATTTCTCTTGCACAGTGTCCTTTGGGTTTATCAATGTTGCAAATGGCAGGATTTCATCACAGAATATTATTTATGGAAGAATACTATTTTACTGTTTAAATATATATACATATATATCACATTTAATATATCATATTTTCTTTATCCATTCATTGGCCAGTTGACACTTGAGTTGTTTCCATAATGTGTCTATTGAAAATAGACTGCAGTGAACATGGGAGTGCTAGTATCTTTTCAAGGTATGGTTTTATTTCATCTGGATAAATACAAAGAAGTAGAGTTGCTGAATTATATAGTAACCCTATTTTTAATTTATTGAGGAACTTACACATGTTTTTCATAGTGGCTATACCAGTTTATATTCCCACCAAAATGTGCAAATGTTTTGATTAATATGGCTTTCTAGAGTGTTTTGAAATCAAATAGTCTGCTCTCTCCAACTTTGTGTGTTTGTGTTTCCTTCTCAAGATTTCTTTGGCTATTTATGGTCTTTCAAGCCAACAAAGGTCCGTCTAGTCAAGGCTATGGTTTTTCCAGTGGTCATGTATGGATGTGAGAGTTGGACTGTGAAGAAAGCTGAGCACTGAAGAATTGATGCTTTTGAACTGTGGTGACTCTTGAGAGTCCCTTGGACTGCCGGGAGATCCAACCACTCCATCCTAAAGGAGACCAGTCCTGGGTGTTCATTGAAAGGACTGATGCTGAGGCTGAAACTCCAGTACTTTGGCCACCTCATGTGAAGAGTTGACTCATCAAAGAAGACCCTGATGCTGGGAGGGATTGAGGGCAAGAGGAGAAGGGGACGACAGAAGATGAGATGGCTGGATGGCATCACCATACTCAATGGACATTGAGTTTGGGTGAACTCTGGGAGTTGGTGATGGACAGGGAGGCCTGGCGTGCTGCGATTCATGGGGTTGCAAAGAGTTGGACACGACTGAGCAACAGAACTGAACTGAAGATTCCATTAGAATTTTATGGTGGTTTATTTTATTTCTGTGAAAAATGCTATTGGAATTTTGATAATGATTGCACTGAATCTGTATATGGCTTTGGGCAATTGGTCATTTTAATAATATTAGTACAATCCATGAGCACAGACATCTTTCCATTTATTTGTATCTTCTTCCATTTCTTTCATTAATGTTTTATAGCTTTCAGTACATAAGTAGTAGGTCTTTCACTTTTTTGGTTAAATTTATTTCTAGGTATTTTATTATTTTTGATGCAATTATCAATGAGATTGTTTTCTTCATTTTTCTTTCTGATAGCATAGAAATACATCCAATTTTTGTGTATTGATTTTGTAACCTGCAACTTTATGGAATATATTTATTAGTACTAAAAGTCTATTGATGGAGTCTTTAGGGTTCTCTTTATATAACATTATGTCATTAGCAAGTTGTGACAGTTTCACTTCTTGCTTTCCAATCTGGATGCCTTTTATTTGTTTTTCTTGCTTGTATCATCTGGCAAGAACTGTAAACAATATGAATACTAACATAGAATACCATGTTGAATAAAAGTTGTAAGAGTGGGTATCCTTGTCTTCTTGTGATCTTAGAGTAAAATTTTTAAAGTTTTCAATATTGAATATGATGTTAGTTGTGGGCTTGTCACATATAGCCTTTCTTATGTTGAGGCATATTCCCTCTAGGCCCACTTTATTGACGGTCTTTAATCGTAAATGGATATTGAATTTTGTCAACTGCTTTCGTTTGCATCTATTGAGATGATTACATAATTATCTTCCTTTTTTAAAGTAGAGTATCACATTGATTCATTTCCAGATGTTAAATGATCCTTGTATTCTTGGAATAAATTCCTCTTGATTGTGATATATGAACATTTTAATGTACTATAAAATTCAACTTGCTGATATTTTGTTGAGGTTTCTGTATCTGTTCAATTGGTCTGTCATTTTCTTGTGGTCTTCATATCTGGATCTGGTTTTGGTATCAGGTTAATACTGGCCTTGTAAAGTGAGTTCAGAAGTTTTCTTTTCTATTTTTTGGAAAAGTTTGAGAAGCACTGATGTTAATTTTTTAATTCTCAGTGGAGTTCACCAATGAAGTCATCTGGTCCTGGACTTTGGTTTGTTGGAGGTTTTGGATTGCTGATCCAATCTTATTAACAGTAATCAATCTGTTCAGATTTAGTATTTCTTCATAATTCAATCTGAAGGTTGTGTGTTTCTATGATCCATCCATTTATCCAAGTTGTCCAACTTTTTGGTGCTCAGTTATTCATAGTAGTTTTTTATAGTGGTTCTCTATATTTCTATAGTATCAGTTGTGACATCTTCTCTTTTACCTCTAATTTTATGAGTACTCTTTCATTTTTTTCCTCATGAGTCTAGTTAAAAGTTTGTCAAATTTGTTTATCAGGAGCCATCTCTTAGTTTCACTGATCTTTTCTAATACCTTAAGTTTCTATCCCATTTATGTCTGCTCTTATCTTTGTTATTTCCTTCCTTGTACTAGTTTTGAGTTTCATTTTTCCTTTTTCCTTTTTTTTTTTTTTTTTTTTGAGGTATAAAGTTAAAGTTTTTATTTTAGAATTTTCTGAGTTCCAGTGGTAGGCCTTTTTTTTTTGCTATGAACTTCCCTCTTAGAATAATTTTTGCTGCATCCCATAAATTTTGCTATATTACATCTCCATTTTCATTTGTCTTACTGTGTGTTTTTATATTTTCCTTTGATTAGTCTTGTGACAAATTGATATTAAAAAACATTCGTTTTAATCTCCACCTATTTATTACTTTTCAAGTTTTCCTCATGTAATTAATTTCTAGTTTCATACCACTGTGGTTGGAAATGATACTTGAAATGATTTCAGTCCTCTTGAATTTGTTGACTTGTTCTGTGACATAACACATGAATATAACAAGAACATAACACATATGATTTGTCATGAAAAATGCTCCATGTGTACTGGAGGAGAATGTGTATTTGGTTGCTCTGGGATGGAATGTCCTACAAATATGTGAGAAGTCCATCTGGTCTGATATGTCATTTCGGGTCAATATTTCCTTATTGGTTTTCTTTCTGAATGATCTATCCATCATTGCAAGTAGGATGTGAAATTCCACTACTATTATTTTATTGCTTTTTCTTCCTTCAGAATTGTTAATATTTGCTTTTTATTTAGGTGCTCATACATTGGATGTGGAAATATTTACAAATGTTATGCCTTCTTGTTAGATTGACCCCTTCATCATTATGTAATGCCCTTCTTTGTCTCTTATTAAAGTCTTTGTTTCAAAGTCTATTCTGTTTGATATAAGTAGCACTAGTCTAGGTTTCTTTTGGTTTATATTTGCATGGAATATCTTTTTTGATTCTTTCAATTTCAGTCCATGTGTGTCCTTAAATCTAAAGTGAGTCTCTTGTAGACAGTATATATATGGGTCATGTTTATTTTTGTTCTTTATTTTCATCCATGCAGCCACTCTATTTCTTTATATTGGAGAATTTTATCCATTTTCATTTAAAGCAATCACTAATAGTAATATACTTATTGCCATTTTATTAATTGTTTTCTGCCTCTTTTTTGTAGTTGGTCTTTTTTCCTTTGTTTTTCTCTTGCTCTCTTCCTTTGTGTTTGATAACTTTAGTAATATGCTTGCATTACTTTTTCCTGTTTCTCTGTTTACTGTGAGACTTTCCCTTGTGATTACCATGAGGCTTACATATAACCATTTATATATGTGCCAGTATATTTTAAGTTGATAACAAGTTGAATTTGATCCCATTTAAAGCCCAACATCATTACTGCCCCTGTGTTTTATATTCTCCATGCTATAATTTACATCTTTTATTAGCTCAGCTGGTAAAGAATCTGCCTGAAATGTGGGAGACTGTGGTTCTATTCCTGCATCAAGAAGATCCCCTAGAGAAGGGATAGGCTACCAGCCCCAGTATTCTTGGGCTTCTCTGTTGGCTCAGATGATAAAGAATATACCTGCAATGTGGGAGATCTGGATTTGATCCCTGTGTTGGGAAGATCCCCTGCAGGAGGCCATGGCAACCCACTCCAATATTCTTGCCTGGAGAATCCCCATGGACAGAGGAGCCTGGTGGGTTATACAATCCATGGGGTCACAAAGAGTCAGACATGACTGAGCAACTAAACACAGCACAGCACACATTTAACACATTATTGTAGCTATGGTTATTTTAATATTTGCCTTTTAACTTTTATATCAGAGCTAAAAGTGATTTACAAAGCACTATTAGAATATTCTGGATTTGTCTATATTCTTAGCTATATAGTGAATTTTATACTTTCATGTGCTTTCATATTGTTAGCCTTCTTTCATTTTAACTTGAAGAAGTCCTTTTAGCACTTTTTGTAAGGTAAGACTAGCAGTGATAAAGTCTCAAATCTTTCTCACTCTCTCTCTTTTTCCTGGTTTGAAAAAATCTTTATCTCTCCATCATTTCTGAAGGACAATTTTGCTGGGTTAGGGTTAGTACCCTTGTTTGGAAGTTTTGTTACTGTACTTTGAATATATCATTCCATTTTCTCCAGGTTTTTGCTGAGAATCATCCCAATACTCTCATGTAGTTGCCCTTGTATATGAGAATTTATTTTCTCTTACTTTCAAAATTTTCTCTTTGATTAGACCATTTTATTACAATGTGTTGTAGAAATCTTTTTGAGTTAAAATGTTTTGGAGACATCTGAGCTCCATGAACTTGATTGTCTAAATATCTCCCTCAACTTATGAAGTTCTCATTCATTATTTCCTTAAATACATTTTCTGCCCCCTTTTCCCCTCTCTTCTCCTGGAACTTCAATAATACATGGTTGTGTCTCTTAATGGTATCTCATAGTTCATATAGGCTTTTCTCTCATTCTGTGGGTTATCTTTTCATTTTGTTGATGCTTTCTTGATTGAAAGAAGCTTTATTTTAAATTTGATGTAGTTTTGCTTTGTTTATTTTTGGTTTTGTTGTCTTTGTTTTTTGTGCCAAATCCAGAGAAACTGCTGACAAGACTGATGTCCAGAAGCTTACTATCTGAGATTTTTTTTTTAGGAGTTTTACAGTTTCAAGTCTTAAATATAAGACTTAGTACTAAATACATGTTAGTTTAATACATGTCAATTTTTGTCTGTGTTAGTTGATTTCAGTTTCATTCTAGATATCCAGTTTTTCCAACATCATTTATTAGAAAAATTCTCCTTTCCCTATCATATATTCTTGGCTCCTTTCTTTATACATAAACATTATTAGACCTGGCCCTCTTTAACCAAAGAAAAAAATCTATACCAAATGTTAATACCTGGTTACATTATAGAACTAGTATAGAAATCCCCAGGGGGTATATAAATGCTATTTTACTCATTAAGGAAAATTACTTTACATTCTAAGATCTCATGGTGATTTTTTTTTTTTTTTTTTTGGTAATTCATAAATCCTCTGGTTTGGTATCAGTTCAGTTCAGTTCAATTCAGTCACTCAGTCGTGTCTGATTCTTTGCGACCCCATGAATTGCAGCACGCCAGGCCTCCCTGTCCATCACCAACTCCCAGAGTTCACTTACACTCATGTCCATTGAGTCAGTGATGCCATCCAGCCATCTGATCCTCTGTCGTCCCCTTCTCCTCCTGCCCCCAGTCCCTCCCAACATCAGAGTCTTTTCCAATGAGTCAACTCTTCGCATGAGGTGGCCAAAGTACTGGAGTTTCAACTTTAGCATCATTCCTTCCAAAGAAATCCCAGGGCTGATCTCCTTCAGAAAGGACTGGTTGGATCTCCTTGCAGTCCAAGGGACTCTCAAGAGTCTTCTCCAACACCACAGTTCAAAAGCATCAATTCTTCGGCACTCAGCTTTCTTCATAGTCCAACTCTCACATCCATACATGACCACAGGAAAAACCATAGCCTTGACTAGACGGACCTTTGTTGGCAAAGTAATGTCTCTGCTGTTGAATATGCTATCTAGGTTGGTCATAACTTTTCTTCCAAGGAGTAAGCGTCTTTTAATTTCATGGCTGCAGTCACCATCTGCAGTGATCTTGGAGCCGCCAAAAATAAAGTCTGACACTGGTTTGGTATACTGTAGTTATTTTAATGTTTCAATTATCTTGTGTAGTAAGGTCTAAAAATTGTGGTCTTCTAATATCAATTTTCTGTTATATACCCCACATGGTGACAAGCTAAAGAGGGGTTTTCCATTTATCTGTACCCATTGGAAATATCTCTTTTATTCCATTTATTATAATTTAAAAAAAACCTTCTAATTGGCATAAACCTAGTGCTAAATGTCAGGAGTAAGTCAGCCGTGGGAACCAATCTCATCTGCACATTGCAATTAGGATTTCCCAGTAAGTCTGTTAGGATAACTTTCATGTGGTTGCATGCCATTTTATGTGCCCCTTCATTTTTAATTATACTATAAATAAGTTGCTTCCAGTTATCTTTAAGCACTTGCTGATAGAAAACAATGAGATTATCCATTTAAAAAAATACTTTATTGTACTAATTGAAAAATTTTTGTTTGTTTGATATCTCATAGGAATTTGATTACTGGTCTTTACCTGGATAATATATTACCTTTAAAAGTCTTTCAGAGAGTTATGTTGATATATCTTATTGCTGATTTATCCAGGGTCCAGGACAGATGAGTACAATTGTTTGTAATTTTTGGTGCTTCAAACTTGACAAGTACTTTCTTTACAATAGGAGATAATTTGTCTACCATATTAATTGAAAAAAACATAAAATTCATTTTTAAAATATAAGCTAAATTATACTTTGTAATTTATTTTTGGAGGCTCCAAAATCACTGCAGATGGTGACTGCAGCCATGAAATTAAAAGATGCTTGCTTCTTGGAAGAAAAGTTATGGCCAACCTAGACAACGTATTAAAAAGCAGAGATATTACTTTGACAACAAAGGTCTGTCTAGTCAAGGCTATCAAAGAAGGCACTGGCACCCCACTCCAGTACTCTTGCCTGGAAAATCCCATGGATGGAGGAGCCTGGTAGGCTGTAGTCCATAGCGCCACAAAGAGTCGAACATGACTGAGCAACTTCACTTTCACTTTTCACTTCCATGCATTGGAGAAGGAAATGGCAACCCACTCCAGTGTTCTTGTCTAGAGAATCCCTGGGATGGAGGAGCCTGGTAGCCTGTTGTCTATGGGGTCACACAGAGTCAGACATGACTGAAGTGACTTAGCAGCAGCAGCAGCAGCAGTCAACACTATGGTTTTTCCAGTAGTCATGTATGAATGTGAGAGCTGAACTCTAAAGAAAGCTGAGTGCCATGTACACCCATGGTGGATTCATGTCAATGTATGCCAAAACCAATACAGTATTGTAAAGTAAAATAAAGTAAAAATAAAAATGTAAATAAAACATAAATAAAAATTAAAAAAATAAATAAATAAATTAAAAAAAAAATAAAGCTGAGTGCCAAAGAATTGATGCTTTTGAACTGTGGTGTTGGAAAAGACTCTTGAGAGTCCCTTGGACTGCAAGGATATCCAAACAGTCCATCCTAAAGGAGATCAGTCCTGAGTGTTCATTGGAAGGACTGATGTTGAAGCTGAAACTCCAATATTTTGGCCACCTGATGTGAAGAATTAACTCAATTGAAAAGACCCTAATGCTGGGAAAGACTGAAGGTGGGAGGAGAAGGGGATGACAGAGGATAAGATTATTGGATGGCATCACTGACTCAATGAACATGAGTTTGAGTAAACTCTGGGAGTTGGTGATGGACAGGGAGGACTGGCATGCTTCAGTCCATAGGGTTGCAAAGAGTTGGACATGACTGAGCAACTGAACTGAACTGATACTTTGTAAAGATCTATGAGAGATATAAGTTTATGCACGGTTTTTATTCTTTTCTGCTTCTGTATCTTGAAAATTTTATATCACTATTAAAATTGCATTTTATATTTATACATGTTTTACATTATGTAGTATATGCACCGTGAAGTATGCTTAGTAATTCTAGATAGTTTCCCCCTTCAAGTTGTGGGAAATATTCTTAAATTTTAATTAACAGGTTTTACATGAAAGGTTATGTGTATGAGATAACTTAAGATCACAGCATAAACCAGAACTGTTATAGGCTAGACTATAAAAATTGTCATTCTCTTGGTATTTAAATATACACCCCTACGTTCTAGTGTAATGTTCAAAGTACAGAACAGACCCTGGCGGTTGGGCTGGTGCAGGATGTGAGAACAACCCTGCTCTCTGATCTATGAATTTCCATGTATTTTTTACTCAGGGGACACCTGGTGGAAGGTCCTAAGAAATGTTCCACTTGCCTAGAATAGCAGAAATGCTTTTTATTGGGTTGGCTAAAAAGTACATTTTGATTTTTCATAAGACATTATGGAAAAACCTGAACAGACTTTTTGGCCAACCTAATATCTTAGTCTTTCTTCCACTAGAAAGGATAACATCTCCTAGGATCCTTCACCTTCATGTGAAGTAAAGAGCATGTTTGTTAATTTGTTCAAGACAGGGAACAGAGCTAGATACTCTATGCAAAGTTGACCTTTTGGTCTTTTAAACGAAAGGGCAAACAGCTATAGCTCATCATGAGTAGTTCTTCAGCAGAGTTGTGCAGATACTCCAATGCTCAGGAAGAGCCTCTAACCATGACAAGAGATTTCTTGGGGTTCCTTGGGGGAAATGCTATCTAAGCCTAGTCTTAAAGATGACCTGGAATGAATCCGGAAATGAAGTGAGAGTTAAGAGCATGGCAGGAGGTGGTAGTTAAGGCAAAGTTGAAAACAGCAGTGGAATGGTATGGTCTGTGAACAAGATGTTCAGTAAGAAGGAGCATGGAATAAAAGGAAAGGAGCTCTATGTGAGTGTAACTAGAAAGATACATAGGGTGGAGATCATGAAAGACTTTATAATCATTTGGAGTTTATCTAAAAAGAAATCGGAAGCATTTGGAGGCAGGGAAACAAGCAATCATATTTATATTTTAGGAAGAGTATGCTGGTTGTAGTGCTAAAGCTGGATTGGAGGGAGAAAAGCTGGAGGCACAAGGACACTTTGGGAGGCTGTAGGAGCAATTGTAGTAAGAGATAGCAAGTGACAGAAAGGTTTTTCTGGGTAAAGTTTGTCTTCCTCAAGTGATCTGAAGACAGAACTGATGAACCTTGATATGTAGTAGTAGGTAAAGATGACTTAAATTTCAGGCCCAGGTAACCACGTGGAAGCGAAATATTGTCAGTCTGAATCATAGCTGTTTCCAAGGCCAAATATCAGAGAGAACACGGGTTTATTGGGACAGTCAAAATATGCTACTGTGTATGTGAGGACTATTGGCCAACCACTGTGTTTGTCTCAAAGCAAATCAGGTATATCATAGAAATGATCAAACCCCTGTGTTCACTCCCTAAAGACTTCTGTATCTAGCTGTTGAAATAATTCCCTGAAAGATCAAGGTCAGGTTACTTCTCCACATCCCAACAGAATGTTCGATGCACAGATAAGAGTAACTGAATGAAAGTGAAAAATAAATAAGTATTTTTTGTGTTTAACAACTTATCCAAGACTTCACAGTTTTTTCTTTCCCACTGAAAACCACAGGCTTTCAAGACAGAGATTATGAAAAGAAAATATCTTATACTTGCCTCTGAAAATGGGGGAAAAAACATAAAAGACCAGGAAAGAGAATGCACTAATTTTTAGTTGTGTTTCAAAGGGCTTTATTTGTTGCATTTTGATTGTATTTTGTCTTGTTTTACTTTGGTTTTTCACCTAAGCATCTTGATGTGCTGTCAGATCTCAAAATCACAAACACTAGTGAGATACTACTCCATGGTTTAGTATTACAGTAAGGCAAACATCCCTTCAACACACACATACACTCTCAACATATTTTTTAACCTTCGAGAAAGAAATAATTTCACCCATCCTATCTTCCCTGATAACTTTTTCTTACTTTTGAAAACATAGAATATTCTTATGGGAGAGAAGATATTGTAGAGACTTTACAAAACTATTTCTACATATTGGGAACTGTAAGAATATAAGATACAATGATAATTGTACAGCAAAATAAAAGCCACAGCTAATTAGGCCCAATGAATTTCCAGTGCTCTTTTTCCTTAGAAAGTTCTTCTCAAGATAATCCAATTAAATAACACTATGAGAAACGCTGGGCTGGAAGAAGCACAAGCTGGAATCAAGATTGCTGGGAGAAATATCAATAACCTCAGATATGCAGATGACACCACCCTTATGGCAGAAAGTGAAGAGGAACTAAAAAGCCTCTTGATGAAAGTGAAAGAGGAGAGTGAAAAAGTTGGCTTAAAGCTCAACATTCAGAAAACAAAGATCATGGCATCTGGTCCCATCACTTCAGGGGAAATAGATGGGGAAACAGTGAAAACAGTGTCAGACTTTATTTTGGGGGGCTCCAAAATCACTGCAAATGGTGATTGCAGCCATGAAATTAAAGGACACTTATTTCTTGGAAGGAAAGTTATGACCAACCTAGATAGCATATTCAAAAGCAGAGACATTATTTTGCCAACAAAGGTCTGTCTAGTCGAGGCTATGGTTTTTCCTGTGGTCATGTATGGATGTGAGAGTTGGACTGTGAAGAAAGCTGAGTACCGAAGAATTGATGCTTTTGAACTGTGGTGTTGGAGAAGACTCTTGAGAGTCCCTTGGACTGCAAGGAGATCCAATCCGTCCTAGGTGTTCATTCGAGGGACTGATGTTGAAGCTGAAACTCCAGTACTTTGGCCAGCTCATGAGAAGAGTAGACTCATTGGAAAAGACTCTGATGCTGGGAGGGATTGGGGGCAGGAGGAGAAGGGGGCGACAGAGGATGAGATGGCTGGATGGCATCATCGACTTGATGGACATGAGTTTGAGTGAACTCTGGGAGTTTGTGATGAACAGGGAGTCCTGGTGTTCTGTGATTCATGGGGTTGCAAGGAGTCAGACACTACTGAGCGACTGAACTGAACTGATGAAGACTTTGCTGCAGCGTTTCAGATTACTTCTGAGGCAAAGAACAGAAGTTTATAAATGGTGCAATCCAACCAATCAGATCTGATTTTATCATGTTACTGAGGGGTCTCTTTTTCTCTCTGTCTAAAACCCTCAATTATGATTCCTCTGATGGACCAATCTGCTTTTCTGACTGATGCTGGATTCTAGTTTTAAATTGTGTTTGATTCTATTCAGTAATTAGTTTTTTTTTTTTTTTTTTTTTTTTTTTTTAGGATAAGGGATATGCTATTTTTTAGGAATACTGCCTATAGCTATGTAACAGAACTCTTGTCTGCTGGCAAATGCTTTTCCTAGTTTATAAAGTAAAATCAGAATTCAAACACATTATATGATAGTGCTTTATAATAACTGATCAAAACCAATAATCAATCATACAAACAAAATTATACAACCTAACTAAATATTGTCTTCTTGCAAGATCTGTTTAGTCTTAACTTTTAGTGTAGTTCTTTTTCTTGGTATGCTCATGTTAATCAAAGTTCAAAGTACTCAAAAGGAATGATCCAGAGAGACCATGTTAAGATGTCTCTTGAGGTCTTACCTTGAAAACTGTAGAATCAAAATGCTTCACTCAAACTTTTGATTCAGTATACTCTTTTTTCTTAAAAAAAAAAAAAAAGAATTTGTTACATACTAGTGATTTTATCAGAGTGAAATGAATTGACCACTGTAAGGATTTGGTTTTATTTAAATTACTTTAATCATAATCATCATTTTAAGAAATTTTTTAGATGCTTGGTTTTATATAATTCATATTGATTCAAAAATAAAATTAATAGTACTAATATTATGGTATTATGTTTTTAAGTTCAAATTCTATTTGTTCATTGCTTTATATAGGAAAATGATTGAATTTTGTATATTAACTTTGTATCCTCCAACCTTTCTATAATCTCTTACTGTAGACTTTGTTGATTCTTTCAGATTTCTACATAGACAATTAAGTCATCTGTAAACAAAGGCAGTTTTATTTTTTCCTTCCTTCCAAGTTTGTGCACCTTTATTTCCTTTTCTTATTGCATTAGCTAAACTGGCATTAAAATATTGAAAGGAGATAGTGAAAGGGAAGATTCTTAGCTTTGTACTTAATCTTAGTGGTAAGGCTTACAGATGTTCACCTGTATGTATAAGGTTGGCTGTAGGTTTTCTTTAGATATTTTTAATCGAGTTGAAGTTCCCGTATATTCCAAATTAACAGAATTTTTAACATGAATGAGTCTTGGACTTTGTCAATGGCTTTTTGCATCTATTGATACAATCATGAGATTTTTCTTTTTAAGCCTGTTGATGTGATAGATTACATTAATTTCTGAGTTTTGAACAAAACCTTGCATACCTGGAATAAATCTCATTTTTTTATAGTGTATAATTCTTTTTTACCTGTTGAACTTGATTTCCTAATGTTTTGTTAATTCTTACATCTGTGCTCAGGAGTGTTACTTATCTATAGTGCTTTGGTAATGTCTTTCTCTGGTTTGGGTATTAGCATAGCAGTGACCTTATAAAGGACTTCCTAGGTAGATAAAGAGTCTGCCTGCAATGCAGGAGACTCAGTAGACGAGGGTTCGATCCCCAGGTCAGGAAGATCCCCTGAAGGAGGGCATGGCAAGCACTCCAGTGCTCTTGACTGGAGAATCCCATGGACAGTGGACCTGGTGGGCTACAGTCCACAGGGTCACAAAGAGTTGGACATGACTGAAGTGACTGAGCATGTACACATGCTCTTACAAACAGAGTTTAGAAGTATTGCCTCTGCTTCTATCTTCCAAAAGAGACCAGAATTTATTTTTTATTTTTAATTGACGTGTAGTTAACTTACTATATCCTTATAGTTTCAAGTAAATAGCAAAGTGATTCAGATATATAATATGTATATATGTATATTTCAGGTTAGTTTACATTATAGTTATTATAGGATATTGAACATCATTTCCTGTGTTATATAGTAAATCCTTGTTGATTATCTGTTTTATATAATAGAGTTTATCTGTTAATCCTATAGTCCTCTTTATCCCTCCCCCACTTTCCCCTTTGCTAACCCTAAGTTTGTTATGTCCATGAGTCTGTTTCTTTTTTGTAAATAAATTCATTTGTATTATTTTTTAGATTCCACATAGAAGTAATATCATACATTTATCTTTCTCTGCCTTACTTCACTTAGTATGATATTCTCTAGGTCCAAATGGCAATATTTCATTTTTTGTAGCTGAGTTATATTCCCTAGTGTGTGCATCTGTATGTCTGTTTACATACCATGTATTTGTAAACCAGTTGTCTGCTGATGGCTATTTGGGTAGCTTCCATGTTTTGGGTATTATAAATAGTGCTGCAGTGACTAATGGGGTTCTTCTATCTTTTTGAGTTATATTTTTTATATTTTCTGGATATATATCTGAGAGTGGGATTGCTGGAGTGTATGATAGCTCTATTTTTAGTTTTTTGAGGGACCTCCATAGTGGCTGCACCAATTTACACTCTTACTAACATGTTGGAGGTTTCCCTTTTTTCCTCACCCTCTCCAGGTTTATTGTTTGAATACTTTATGGTGATGGCCATTCTGACTGGTGTGAGGTGATGCCACCATTTTATTTTATTTGCATTTCTCTAATAATTAGTCATGATGAGCATCATTTCATGTTCCTTTTGACTGTCTGTCTTTGGAGAAATGTTTACTTAGGTCTTCTGCCCATTTTTAAATTTTATTATTATTTTTTGGCATTGAGTTGCATAAGTTGCTTGCATATTTTGGAAGTTACCCTTTGTCAGTTGTATCATTCATAAATATTTTCTCCCAGTCTGTATGTTCATTTGTTCATGGTTTCCTTCACAAAATCTTTTAAGCTTGATAAGGACTCATTCATTTTTGCTTTAATTTCTTTTGCCTTGGGAGACTGACTAAAGATAATATTGTTACAATTTATGTCTGATAATATTTTGTTCATGTTCTCTTTGGGTGTTTTATGGTGTCATATCTTACATTTAGGTATTTAAACTATTTTGAGTTTATTTTTGCATATGGCATGAGAGTATTCTAATTTCTTTGATTTACATAAGCCTGTCCAGCTTTCCCAGCACTACTAACTGAAAGTGTATCTTTTCTCCATGGTATATTCCTGCCTTATTGTCCATAGGTGTGTGGGTTTATTTGGGAGTTCTCTATCTGTTTCATTGATCCATATGTCTATTTTTGTGCCAATACCACACTGTTTTGATTAATATAGCTTTGTAGTATTATTTGAAGTCTGGGAGGTTTATGCCTCCAGTTTTGTTATTTTTCCTCAGGATTGCTTGGCAATTCTGCATCTTGATCAAGGTCCATCTTGGTGAATATTCCATGTGAGACTGAGAAGTGTATATATTTTGATGATGTTGAATGAAGTAATTATAGATATAAGTTATAGCCAGTTTATTAATAGTGTTGGTGAGTTCAGTGATAGCCTTCCTGACTTGCTCCCTGTAGGACCTGTCCACTTCTAATCAATGGGTGTTGAAAACTTCACATACAATTGTGGATTCATCTGTTTATCTTTGTAATTCTATTAATTTTGCCTCACATAGTTTGATCTATTTTTGGTCAGGTGCATGCTTGTTAAGTATTATAATATCTTCTTTAAAAATGGACCCCTTTATCTTTTTTAAAAATTTATTTATTTTAATTGGAGGCTAATTACTTCACAATATTGTATTGGTTTTGCCATACATCAACATGAATCCACCATGGGTGTACACGTATTCCCCATCCTGAACCCCCCTCCCAAATCCCTCCCCGTACCATCCCTCTGGGTCATCCCAGTGCACCAGCCTCAAGCATCCTGTATCCTGCATAGAACCTGGACTGGCGATTCATTTCATATATGATATTATACATGTTTCAATGCCATTCTCCCAAATCATCCCACCCTCTCCCTCTCCCACAGAGTCCAAAAGACTGTTCTATACATCTGTGTCTCTTTTGCTCTCTCACATACAGGGTTAGCATTACCATCTTTCTAAATTCCATAGATATGCATTAGTATACTGTATTGGTGTTTTTCTTTCTGGCTTATTTCACTCTGCATAATAGGCTCCAGTTTTATCCACCTCATTAGAACTGATTCAAATGTATTCTTTTTATCTTTAGGTAGTGCCCTCTATTCCTGCTACTGTCTGCTTTGTCCCAAATTAATATATCTAACCCTACTTTTTTTGGAGTAGTATTAGCAAAGTATCCTTTTCTACATACATCTACTTTAAATCTTTATGCATTTATGATTAGTTTTTGCAGGCATACTGTATTTGGGTTGTTTTTTTTTTTAATCCATTCTTAAAATTTTTGTCTTTTAATAGATACATTTAGGTCATTGACATTCAAAGTGATATTATTGTTATAGTTAGATTAATATCTACCACATGTTTTACTCTTTGTGGCCTTTGGTCTTTTTTCCTAATTTTGTCTTCTTTTTTCTACGTTTTGTGGTTTTAATCGAACATTTATAAAGCTCCACTTTTCTCCTCTCTTAGGATATCAGTTATACTTTTTTTTTTTACTTTTTAAATGATTACATCAGATTTGCAATATACATTTATAGCTAATCTGAGTCTTCTTTCAAATAACACTATACCTCTCACAGGTAGTGTGAGTTCCTTATAAATAATCCTAACTCCTTCCTCCAGTCCCTTTTATCATTGCTATAATTTATTTCACTTATGTGTAAGCATGCATTTTTTGTGTATGTCAAAATTGAAAAACATTATTATTATAATTATTCTTAACAAACAGCTATCTGGTCAATTAGAATGAGAAAAATAAAAGTTTTAATTTTATCTTTACTTATCCCTTCTTTAATACTCTTTCTTACTTCATGTTGATCTGAGTTTTTGACCTATATTATTTTCCTTTCCTATAAGGGAATAGCTTTGATATTTCTTGCAAGGTAGATCTACAGACAAATTTCCTCATTTTTCAGGGGAGGGGTGGAGCTGAGAAAGTCTTTATTTCTCCTTCACTTTTGAGGTATAATTTTAGTAGATATAAATTCTAGATTGGTAGAGTTTTTTTCCTCTCAATACTTTAAATATTTCACTCCATGCTCTTCTTGCTTGTGTACTTTCTTAGGAGAAATTGACTGAAATTCTTATATTTGTGTCTCTATCAGTAAGATATTTTTAATCTCTGAGTTTTCCTGTTTTTTCTTTATCTTTGATTTTCTGTAGTTTGGAAATGATAAGCTTAGGTGTGGCATTTTAGACATTTATCCTGGTTGGTATTCTTTCACCATCCTGTATCTATTGACATTAATTTGGGAAAATTTTCAGTCATTACTGTTTCAGCTATTCTTCTCTTACTTTTTTTTCTCTTTCATTTTTATTCTCATTATGTGTATGTTACATTTTTTACAGTTATTCCACAGTCTTTGGATATTCTGTTTTTTTCTCGGTTTTTCAGTTTGGGGAGATTTTATTGGTATATCTTATAGTTCAGGGATCCATTTGCTATGGCTGGTCTACTAATAAACTCATTAAAGGTATTTTCATTTCTGTTAAATTGTTTTTATTGCTAGCATTATTTTTTGGATATTTCCTGGGATTCCCATCTCTCTGTTTTAATTTGCCATTTATTCTTGCCTGCTGTCTACCTTATCCATTAGTACCTTTGGAATTTTAGACATAGGTGTTTTAAATTATGATCTGATTATTCCAACATCACTGCTATGTCTGGTTCTGATGTGTACTCTGCCTCCTCAAAGTTTTTTTTTTTCCTTTTGATATGCTTTGCAATTCTTCTGTCATAGACAGGCATGATGTACTAAGTAAAATGAACTGTAAACAGGCCTTTTGTAATGTAGTGGTGAGGTGTAGGAAGAGGGGAAATATTCTGTAGTCTAATGATTAGTTCTCAGTCTTATAGTGAGCCTGTGCCTCTCGACTGTGAACTTAACAAGTGTTTTTCAGACTTTTTCTTCCCTCCCAGTCTTAGATGGAACAGGATGCTAGAGCTATCTGGAGCTGGGTATTAGCTTTGTATATGTGTATGTGTGTGCGTGCACACATGCATGCACACACACGTGCTCAGTCAAGTCTGATTCTTTGTGACCCCCATGGACTATAGCCCACCAGGCTCCTCTGTCCATGGGATTTTCCAGGCAACAATACTGGAGGGGTTGCCATTTCCTTTTCCAAGGGATCTTTTGGATGGACCCAGGAATCAAACCTGCATCTCTTGCATCAGCAGGCAGATTCTTTACCATTGCACCACCTGGGAAGCCCCAGATATTACCTTTGTTGCTGTTCAGTCGCCCAGTCATGTTCAACTCTTTTTGACCCTGTGGTATGCAGCACACCAGGCCTCCCTGTCTCTTGCCATCTCCTGAAGTTTGCCCAAGTTCCTGTCCATTGCATCAATGATGCCATCCAGCCATCTCATCCTCTGACACTGTCTTCTCCTTTTTCCCTCCATCTTTCCCTGCATCAGGGTCCAATGAGTTGTTTTTCCAATGAGTTGGCTGTTCATATCAGATGACCAAAATATTGGAGCGTCAGCATCAATCCTTCCAATGAGTATTCAGGGTTGATTTTCCTAAAGATTGATTGCTTTGATGTCCTTGCTGTCCAGGGGACTTTCAGGAGTTTCCTGTAGCACCACAGTTTGAAGGCATCAATTCTTTGGCACTCTACCTTCTTTGGAGTCTAACTCTCACAGCCATACGTGACCACTGGGAAGACCATAGGCTGACTATACAGACCTTTGTTGGCAGAGTAGTGTTTATGCTTTTCCACACACTGTCCAGGTTTATCACCATTTTCTTGCCAAGAAGCAATCGCCAATTTCATGGCTGCAGTCACCATCCACAGTGATTTTAAGTTAGAGCCCAAGAAAAGGAAATATGTCACTACTTCAACCTTTCCCCTGCCATGAAGTAATGGGACCAGATGCCATGATCTTAGTGTGTTTATATATATATATATATATTTAGTTTTAAGCTGGCTCTTTCTTTCACCCTCATCAAGAGGCTCTTTAGTTCCTCTTCACTTTCTATCATGCTATTCTTTGGAACTCTGTGCTCAGTTGGATATACCTTTCCCTTCTCCCTTGCTTGTGGCTTCTCTCCTCTCTTCAGCTATATGTAAAGCCTCAGATAACAACTTTGCCTTCTTGCTTTTCTTTTTCTTGGGGATGTTTTTATTCACTGCCTCCTGTACAATATTGTGGACCTCTGTCCATAGTTCTTCAGGCACACTGTTTATTAGATCTAATCCCTTGAATCTATTTATTACCTCCTCTGCATATTCATAGGGGATTTAAGTTGTACCTGGTTGGTCTAGTGGTTGTCCCTGCTTTCTTTAGTTTAAGCCTGAATTTTGCTATGAGAAGCTGATGATCTGAGCCACAGTCAGCTCCAGGTCTTGTTTTTGCTGACTCTATACAGTTTCTTCATCTTTAGCTATGAAGAATGCAATCAATTTGATTTTAGTATTGACCATTTGGTGATGTCCATGTGTAAAGTCATCTCTTGTGTTATTGAAAGAGGGTAATTGCTATGACCAGTGCATTCTCTTGGCAGAATTCAGTTAGCCTTTGCTCTGCTTCGTTTTGTTCTCCAAGACCAAACTTGTCTGTTACTCCAGGTATCTCTTGACTTCCTACTTTGGCATTGCAATCCTCAATGATGAATAGAGTAACATTTTTGGTGTTAGTTCTATGTCGTCATAGAACTGATCAACTTCAGCTTCTTTGGCATTAGTGGTAGGGACATAGATTTGAATTACTGTGATATCGAATGGCTCACCTTGGAAGTGAACCATGATCATTCTGTCATTTTTGAGGCTGCATCCAAGTACTGCATTTCAGACTCTTTTGTTGACTATGAGGGTTACTCTGTTTCTTCTATTGGATTCTTGCCCACAGTAGTAGATATAATGGCAATCTGAATTAAATTCACCCATTCTTATCCATTTGAGTTCACTGATTGCTAAGATGTTGATGTTTATTGCTACCATCGCCTGCTTGGCCATGTCTATTTTACCTTGATGAATGGATCTAATATTCCAGGTTCCTATGCAATACTGTTCTTTACAGCATCAGATTCTACTTTCATCACCAGACACATACACAACTGGGCATCACTTCTGCTTTGGCCCAGCCACATCATTCTTTCTGGGACTATTAGTAGTTCTCCTCTGTTCTTCCCCAGTAGCATATTGAACACCTTCTGACCTGGGGGACTCATTTTTCAATGTCACATCTTTTTCTCCTTTTATACACTTCACAAGGTTCTTATGGCAAGTATACAAGGGTGGTTTGCCATTTCCTTCCCCAGTGGATCACGTTTTGTCAGAACTCTCTGCTATGATCCATCCTTCTTGGGTGGCTATACATGACATGGCTCATAGTTTCACTGGGTTATGCAAGCCTTTTTACCACAAGGCAGTGATCTGTGAAGAGATTACCTCTACCTCAGGTTAATTTGATTCTGATAAGACCCCAGCAGGTTAGGCTCTAGTTATCTCATTTCCTCTGAGTGCAGATCTTGTTAAGAAAGAGTATGCTGCTGCTGCTGCTGCTAAGTCGCTTCAATCGTGTCCAACTCTGTGCGACCCCATAGACGGCAGCCCACCAGGCTGCCCTGTCCCTGGGATTCTCCAGGCAAGAACACTGGAGTGGGTTGCCATTTCCTTCTTCAATGCATGAAAGTGAAAAGTGAAAGTGAAGTCGCTCAGTCATGTCCGACTCTTCACAGCCCCATGGATTGCAGCCCACCAGGCTCCTCCGTCCATGGGATTTTCCAGGCAAGAGTACTGGAGTGGGGTGCCATTGCCTTCTCCGAAGAGTATGCTAGTATGTTTCAAAATAGTTCTTTTTCCACTGCCTCTGCTGGAAACATGAGTGGATTTTTGTCCAGTATCTTCCAGAAATCAGGTTGGGCTCCTGAAAAGAAATCTCACTCAGAATTGTTGTGGTTCCACTTAAAATGAGTTTACTTACTTCCCTGATGGCTCAGATGGTAAAGCGTCTGTCTACAATGCGGAAGACTCGGGTTCGATCCCTGGGTTGGGAAGATCTGCTGGAGAAGGAAATGGCAATCCACTCCAGTACTATTGCCTGGAAAATCCCATGGACAGAGGAGCCTGGTAGCCTACAGTCCACGGAGTCGCAAAGAGTCGGACACGACTGAACGACGTTCCTTCCTTTGGTTCTCAGAGTGGTCCTCACTGAACCTTTAGCAATTTGTCAATTACAGCTCAGATTTTCCTGCCTGGCTCTGTTTTCCACAGTGGCCTCAGCTCTGGTAAACTGTGATTCCCCAGGTTTGTCTGTCTCTTAAATTTGGAGGTTGCAGTGTGCCCTGGATCTTCCCTTTCCTAATGGATCCAAGAAAAGCTGTTGATTTTTTAGTCTGTTCAGTTTTTTTACCTATTGTTCAGATAGACTGGAAGCTTCCAAGCTTCTTATATGCAGAACTAGAAACTAGAAGTCTCCTGAACATTTATTTTAATGTTTGCTGGCCATTTGCATTTCTACTTTTACAAATAGTTATTTATGAATAGAATACCTTTATTTTTCTTATTTATATGTTAGAGTTTTTGAGAATTCTGAGTATCAATGATTTTATATATAATAACATTTTCACCAATATACTATTAATTTTTGACCATTATTTTTACCATAGAAATGTGTTTAATTTTTTATGCTTTAAACTTTATCAGTATCTATATGTATTTTCTGACTCTGGAACATATTCCACAGAGGCTATTCTCCTTTGAATTTTAATACATTTTTTAATTCATGCTCTACTTTTAGAAGCATAAATAGAAAAAATATCTGTAATAAGTGTAATTGTCTGAGGTTATTTAAGTGCTTTTCTATTTAACTTTTGAAACTTTTCTTTATCTGACATCCTCTTTGCCCAGCTCTGTCCTGCCTGGAGAAGATTAGGACTTTCTTTACAGAAGAAACCAAAGAAAAAGTTTCAGTTTCTGATATCTAAAAACATTTGGAAGCAAGTGAATAAACTTGAGATATTGTCATGAGGACAGACTGTCAAATTTCTTTACCTCTCTCTTGGCTCAGCTGATAAAGAATCTGCCTGCAATCCAGGAGATGTGGGTTAAGATCCCCTGGAGAAGGGAAAGGCTACCCACTCCAGTATTCTGGCCTGGAGAATTCCAAGGACTGTACAGTCCATGGGGTCACAAAGAGTCAGACAAGACAAAGCGACTTTCACTTCACTTGGCATATCAAGATGTAGGATACGTGGGTTAAACTGTAAAAGTCCAGGTAGAAAATGCAAACAGGGAAACCTTTTTTTTTTTTTTTCCTGAACCTAGGGGATTTAAAACAGGAATAGATTAGAAGCAGATGTTATGGACATAACTATAAATGCTATCCTGATTTTCTTCTTGCTGATTTTTTTGAAAGAGGCATTTATGTTAGGATGAAGCACAATAGTTAGGAAACTATTCACTTGAAACTCTGAGGAGCCTAGGATCAATGATCTGGCAACACACATATTGAAGTAACCTTGGTGGTACTGCACCATCCAGCAGAGAAAAACAATTGTGCCTTATTTCTCCAGAGGAACACTTTGTTTCCTTTATTACAGAAGTAAAAACAAGTGAAAGGCTTGCTAGAATCTCTTAAGGTAGTACAAGGAGCAATCAGAGGAGACCACTTTGACTAAGATCAGTGTTCATCACATGCAGATTTCTGGTTAACAAATCTTTAAGTAGATCAGGCTCATCAAAGATTCCCTCTAGGACTGTTTCTAGATCTGAGGGTAGAACAAAGGTTAATGGGCATGGCAAGTACATATAAAGACAAAAGACATAGAATTTACCTCACAATCAGCAGATACCAGCCAATGCCCAGCTCATGACTGGCATGAGGTCAGGGGCCTTGTCCTCACAAATGCAAAGCCTGCCCCCTACTAGGATAAGTGGAGAAGTTACCTGAAAGTTTATCTGAAGGATGGTTTAATAGTATGATTAGTTCAGGTTTTAAACTGGATAGGAGATACACTTAATTTTTTAAAAAACCAATCAGTGGGTGGTTCCTAATGAAAGAGACCAGAGCAACCAATGAAAAATAAAGGGGATAGAAATATTGCTTTCCTTGTATCTAAGTTATAGAAAGTTAGCTTGTAATCAACTGAACTCATTATAAAACTCAAATTATTAGAAGGTCACGAAACTGCATAAAGAAGTTTTGAGAAAAAGACCTTGGCCTGCCAAAGGCCAAAATCACCATGAGCTATGAGGGAGGGGAAAAAAAAAAATTCTGTGTATTCCTTTCCATACAGTATGCATTTAATTTAAAGGGAATTTTCTTTTACATTAATATTTCTCTGTAACTTCAGTCTTCCAATTAAAAAAATGGATTCAATTTATGAGTAGAAAATATAAAACAGATATATTTTAACACATAGGATCTAAGTTGTATGCAACTGTTTTGTATCTAGGTAAGAATCATTGCAATTTGAAGCGATTCTGATATTGCTCTCATTTATCTATGTTTTTGCTCTCATCCTTAAATTTCAAAAAAGTCAGTATTTAATTTTCATCACTGGAACATAAAAAACAGAATGACTGGAATCCAGAAAAAAAGCCTATGAGTAGATGGCCTATAATCTTTGGCTCTTTGATATACAGCTTACAATTCCATAAGGAAAAAGTGGTGCCTGCGAAATTGGAAAAAGCATATTAAGTAATATGGGTCAAGAGCTTGTCATTAAATATTTATTGAATAATGCAAATAGTCTCATTCGTTGTTTTAGGGATGTACTTCTGATCATTTTTACAGCATCTGCCATCCTTCCTGACCATTTTAAGTGACTCACAGAGTGAGATTCTTTGATTTCTGCCCACACAAGCCTCATACTGGGACTCAAAGCACATAGGAGCAATAATGTGAGGGTTTGACTTACTCCAAATTGTTCCAAGATTATTTTTATGACTAGGAGTAATAGCTTCACCTTTTTATTCAATTTAATGGTAGTTATTTTATATCGTTTGCTTCATGCTAGGAAGTCCTAAAAAATAGCATTGTCTTGCAGACCTGAATAGCTTGTTAGGACCTAAAGGGCAGTAGCTGAACTTACCAACACTTGGGCAATGATACAACCTCCATGGAGATTTATTGACTGAAATGATGATTTACCAGCCCTCTCATATAAAAGATTCTCTCAACAGCTAGGACAGAAGTTTCAAAGGCCCATAGCTAACATTTTAAGTTGCCAAACTGTAACATAACATTTTGATTTTATCAGACTTTTTCCTTTAATTGTACCTTTTACTATTGAAGAGATGGTAGTAAAAATGGAAGAAAACATTAAAAATAAAAAGGCCCTGTAGAAATGAATAATCTTTTTTCAAATAAGGTAGAATTGAAATAAACTCAAATTTTGTGATCAATACTTGCTCAATTCAAATATTAGAACTAAATTTTCTGCCCTTAATTTGTTTCCATAATCTACTGTATTGTATTTATATGAGGAAGTATTGGATTTTCTTCTTTAGTTGTTCTGAAGCTTGAATTCAGTAGATTGTTTTCATCTCAAGCTTATCTAATTTAGGCAGTATAATGACAATAATTCTGAATTACTACTCTAAGAAGGTGAAGTAGTATTCAATTTAAAAGTAATAAAAGGCAAACTATTTAGATATTTAGGCATAAGTAGATACTTAAGTAGTCAATGAAGTATTATTCAGCATAACTAGTCTCAAGAAATTGCAATTTTCACACAATATGCATGCCAGTCACACACACATTTGATCAGCTATCCAAATGTTCATTTATTGACTAACTTACATTCTTTTAAAAAAACCAATGCTAATGACTGTATATCAAAGTATAATTTCCTACTCCTAAATGCAAAATTAACCACTTTATTTTAGATTTTGAAATTTTAGATTGGTTAATTATATTGTTTCCATTACCACTAAAAGACAATTAGTACTTTGTTTTCCCCACAAACTATTATTATTAAAAATCAGCATAACTTTATTATATACAGAGGGAATTTACAGACAGCTTTACACAGATTGGAACTTCCCAGGTGGCACAGCAGTAAAGAATCTGCCTGCCAATGTAGGAGACACAAAAGCCTCAGGTTTGATGCCCTGGAATAGGAAATAGCAACCCATTCCAGTATTCTTGCCTGGAAAATACCATGGACAGAGGAGACTGGTGGGCCACCGACCATGGGGTCACAAAGAGTCGGATATGACTGAGCACATACGTTTAACTTTATTATATTATTTAAAATGACAGAAAATATAAAGTAATGGATAATATTAGTTCTTTAAAAAGATACAATTTTAATTTTATTGTAATGTGATAAAGTTCTTTTGGTTTTGCTGTTTTTAAGAAGCTAAGAACAATACTTTTATTGAGAGAATAGTTTTTGTTTTGAAAACTATTTTGATAAGCGTCTTATAGGGGAGGGAGGAGAGAAGACCCTGAGAAGCAAGAGAGGACATACATTAGCTCAAAGCAAGAAACAAAAGTGATGTAGAACTTGCCTTCACAAGAGAAAAATAGGGGTTTGGGAAAACTAAAGAGGAACAAGAGAAAGCAATGAAGCAAGATGGTGAAAAGCTGGAACCCTGTGTAAGTTCCCCATCTTCCAAAAACTTTATGTGAAGCTTTGAATATGCATAAATGCATGTAAATATAGCTTATTTGATAGGACTTGAGAAGGAGCAAAGCTCTGGACAGCATTAGCTCCGTGTAGGAAAACCATGCAACCAACTGATCCCTAAACTAAGCTAACTCTGTTTAGTTCTGTGCAGGATCTCCAAATCAGATGGAGCTAAAATCTCATTTTACACACATATAAACACATATACAACAACAGAGAGAGAGGTGCAGGCAGGCAAACATACACAAAAGAGTCTTTCTTAAAATGCCTTTTTATATGTATGATTCCTGCTTTAGAAAAAAAATATCCTGGCTTCTTGTTGTCAGCTAGGGAAATAACATTACAAACCAGTAGAACCAAAGACCATGTAATAACTTATTGTTATAGTTCATGTTTTTATCATGTCAACCAGGGCATACAAATTTGAATATGCATATTACATATATATATATAGTATTGATTATAGTGTACAATAAAAATCAAAAATTTAGATAATTTATAAACGTTTCATTCTATAGATAGATTTTTTTTGTTGAAGAAATTCCTAAACCCTTGTCTATTTCCAAAACTCTCCAGATCCTTTCTTGCAGATACGCGTACAAGTAATGCAAACTGTCTTTAATCTTTATATAAGCACATCATAGTTAGGAGCATGAATTTTGTGATCTCTATAAAATGTCATTCAATTGATCCTAAACCCAGGTAGAAATAATTTTGTATTTGGAGAATCCCCAAGATGTCCTTTTTACCTTAGCTATTTTCCATTGAGGCTAAATTAAAAGAAAACATGAAAGATTTCTTTGATTCTTATTTTTTAGCAAGAATTCATAAGAAATGTGCAGAGGCCTTCTTAATTCCTTCACTCCTCTCAAATAAGTATTCCCAATACACTGAAAGGCAAAAACCATAAGTTCAAAATAAACAGCTTTTTACAATTAAAAAAAAAAATCCAAAGCTACTTACTGAATTTTCTCAATTTTAACTGCCTTGAAGCTTTGAAGAACTGCATCTGACTGGAAACCATTCTCCATCTCCTATTTCTCCCAACACTACCTTCAATTCTTTCCCTATACACTTTTCTGCAGACACTAAATATACATGAGTAGATATTCAGCATGTAGGGCAGCATTATATTACAGACAGAAGAAAAATATACGTTAACTCAACGGGAAAAAAAACCACTTTGTACTTTCACTTATTCTTCTGTTCTTCCAATGGATGATAATTGCCTATCTGTACCAAGCACTGTGCTAAACATTGGAAACAAAATAAAGGAAAAGAAAGGAATAATCATAAATAAATGATACAATAGGAATGCACCAGAAGTGAGGAGAACAAAGCATCTGAGTGTGTGGAGAGAATGAAGGAGCCACAGTAATGGTTTCTTAGAGAAAATGACTTTAAATCAGCTACATAAAGAGAAGAGTAGGAAGGGAAACAGAGGAAGATCAGAAGTCGGGAGAGAATATGGCCTGTTCAACAAATTTTAAAGCTGTCAACATGATTGGAACATGAAACAAAGGGAGGCAGTGAAGAGTCAGGAGGAAGGCTGGAAAAGAGTCAAGGGTCAAAACTGGCAGGTGTGATTTTCATCCTAATGGTGACTTAAAAAAGAAAAAAAAAAAAAAACACTCAGGACTTCCATGAGAATCATTATAATATGCTTTAAAACTATGATGACTTCTTTGTGAAGAATAGGTGAGGGGAGGTAGTGCTGGGCAACAATGAAAGCAGAGCTGTTGCAGCAATTCAGGTAAGAGCTGATGGTGGCTCCTCTGAGTCTGTGAGTGAAAGTGAAGAGAAGGGAAAATGGCCATAGAATAGAGTGGGTACGAAATAGTGAGTTTTTGTATGGAAATATCAGGGGAAAATGGGGTTAAGGAAAGCTGCCAGAAGTTTGGTGAGGATAAACATGATGTTGATTTTAGTCTTTGAAAGTAAACATAAAGGTGGTAATAAAGAAGGTTGTGTGTGTGTGTGTGTTTTGCGGGTAAGGCAACAGGTTCAATTTTGGATATGTTGATTAGAGAATCAAGCAAGATACTTGGGTAGAAATGTTGAAAAGGTAGTTGGACATTTAGAATAAGAGTTTTGGAAAATGGTAGGAGTAGCTCATTAGTACCTGAGGGATAATTGAATATTTGACAGTAGACAAAACCACTTTGGCAATGTAGAAGAAAACCTTGTACAGAAGCACTAACCTTCAGGGATATGTGCAGCAGTGGAAGAAAAGAATAGTACGGTATGGTGTCACAGGGCCAAAGTAAGTGAGTGCTTCCTGAAGAAAGAAGTTAAACAAGATTTAGTAATGAGAAGGTCACTCGGTTCAGTTCAGTTCAGTCGCTCAATCATGTCCGACTCTTTGTAACCCCATGAATCGCAGCACACCAGGCCTCCCTGTCCATCACCAACTCCCAGAGTTCACTCAGACTCACATCCATCGAGTCGGTGATGCCATCCAGCCATCTCATCCTCTGTCGTCCCCTTCTCCTCCTGCTCCCAATCCCTCCCAGCATCAGAGTCTTTTCCAGTGAGTCAACTCTTCGCATGAGGTGGCCAAAGTACTAGAGTTTCAGCTTTAGCATCATTCCTTCCAAAGAAATCCCAGGGCTGATCTCCTTCAGAATGGACTGGTTGGATCTCCTTGCAGTCCAAGGGACTCTCAAGAGTCTTCTCCAACACCACAGTTCAAAAGCATCAATTCTTCAGCACTCAGCTTTCTTCACAGTCCAACTTTCACATCCACACATGACCACTGGAAAAACCATAGCCTTGACTAGACGGACCTTTGTTGGCAAAGTAATGTCTCTGTTTTTGAATATGCTATCTAGGTTGGTCATAACTTTTCTTCCAAGGAGTAAGCATCTTTTAATTTCATGGCTACACTCACCATCTGCAGTGATTTTGGAGCCCAAAAAGATAGTCTGACACTGTTTCCACTGTTTCCCCATCTATTTCCCATGAAGTGATGGGACCAGATGCCATGATCTTTGTTTTCTGAATGTTGAGTTTTAAGCCAACTTTTTCACTCTCCTCTTTCACTTTCATCAAGAGGCTTTTCAGTTCCTCTTTCCTTTCTGCCATAAGGGTGGTGTCATCTGCATATCTGAGGTTATTGAAATTTCTCCCAGCAATCTTGATTCCAGCTTGTGTTTCTTCCAGCCCAGCATTTCTCATGATGTACTCTGAGAAGTTAGATAAGCAGGGTGACAATATACAGCCTTGATGTACTCCTTTTCCTGTTTGGAACCAGTCAGTTGTTCCATGTCCACTTCTAACTGTTGCTTCCTGACCTACATACAGGTTTCTCAAAAGGCAGGTCAGGTGGTCTGGTAGTCCCATCTCTCTCAGAATTTTCTACAGTTTCTTGTGATCCACACAGTCAAAGGCTTTGGCATAGTCAATAAAGCAGAAATAGATGTTTTCCTGGAACTCTCTTCCTTTTTCCATGATCCAGTGAATGTTGGCAATTTGATCTCTGGTTCTTCTGCCTTTTCTAAAACCAGCTTGAACATCTGGAATTTCATGGTTCACGTATTGCTGAAGCCTGCCTTGGAGAATTTTGATCATTACTTTACTAGCATGTGAGATGAGCACAATTGTGTGGTAGTTTGAGTATTCTTTGGCATTTCCTTTCTTTGGATTGGAATGAAAACTGACCTTTTCCAGTCCTGTGACCACTGTGGAGTTTTCCAAATTTGCTGGCATATTGAGTGCAGCTCTTTCACAGCATCATCTTCCAGGATTTGAAATTGCTCAACTGGAATTCCATCTCCTCCACTCGGTCGCTGCTGCTACTGCTGCTACTAAGTCGCTTCAGTCGTGTCCAACTCTGTGCGACCCCATAGACAGCAGCCCACCAGGCTCCTCTGTCCCTGGGATTCTCCAGGCACTAGTACCTAGTAAAATGTTTGTAACTCTAATAAGGAAATGCTCATCAACAGAGATAGTGTGAGGTGAGAAACAACAAGAATGAGAAAAGTAATATCATCAATTGTTAAGATTTATAAAAATAGACTCACTTCCTAAGAAGTATCAGCAATACCCAAAGCATCAGTAGGCAGAGAAAAGTGTAAAAAGAAGTGTTTACAGAGATCTTCAATAACTGGCAAGTAATGCAGTTAGGGTGGAGAAGGCAATGGCACCCCACTCCAGTACTCTTGCCTGGAAAATCCCATGGACGGAGGAGCCTGGTAGGCTGCAGCCCATGGGGTCGCCAAGAGTCGGACGCGACTGAGCGACTTCACTTTCACTTTTCATTTTCCTGCATGGAGAAGGAAATGGCAGCCCAATCCAGTGTTCTTGCCTGGAGAATCCCAGGGACAGGGGAGCCTGGTGGGCTGCCGTCTATGGGGTCGCACAGAGTCAGACATGACTGAAGTGACTTAGCAGCAATACAGTTAGGGAGGGCCTTTGAGTACCTAGTTTTCAGTGACATTTATGGTTGTTAGTGCTTTTGGTGGCCTTGCTTTTTCCCATTTGTTTGCTTTCAGGGTCTAGACAGTTCAAAACTCAGAAAGAGATTGGGCATGATGAGTAAAATAGCATAGTGGAGTATTCCAAGGTTTATCTTAGAACTACCTGTTAGGAATTCATATTAGGAAAAACTCCTACCTTAAGCGAAGTGAAAAGCAATCACAAACAAAACATGAGATGGAGGTACAACTCTCAACTAGGCACAGAATTTCACATATCAGAGGTTTTTTGGGGGGATATCACATTCCACTAGCAGAGACAAAGGTCAGGAGGCTTGAATGTCAATAAAAATGTTATCAATGTATATCAGAGATAGATAAGAGGGCATAAGTGCAGTTTAAAATTCTGATACTATGTTCATCATAGAGAATGACTCCATTTACAATAAAGGTCCCCTCCCCAGAAAAGTAGGAAAGCATCCAAGGCCATTTTGGAGTAATTAAGTACAGTAGTATATCCCCTATGAATATTCACTTTAGTAGGTGCAGCAGCTGAATAAGGAGCTTTTTTTTTTTAATATGTAGGGAGTGTAGATAGAGAGCATCTTCTAAATATGGAATTATTCACACCATGCAACTTATATTAACTCATACCATAAAAGGTATTCACATCTTTCTTTGTCTGACTGCTCCTGCTTGATCATTTTATATAGACCCCAACTTGAAGCTGGCCTCTTAATTATATAGTATTCCTGTATCCTCAGAGTGAACTGTATTTAATTTTCTTTGGATACCTTTTATTCTTTTGGTTGATAATTACTCCATATCATATTATACTACTTCAAATTTTTGGAGAAAAATATAACTAGGGACACAGCAATCAAAGCTCTTGTTTTAATTTTTAAAAACATATAAGGAGTATTATTTTAGGAAAACCAAAATAGTTACAAAAATTTAAATCTGTTTCTCCTGGTGATATGAATTTTTCAACTTCAGCTGTCATAAACAGGATTTTCTGAAAGCTACCTTTCTGAGCTGTTATGTTTTCGAAATGGTTGCAGAGCTTTCATAGCTTCCTCTAGGCAACTGCAAAGCTCTGAAACACACGGTAAGATGATTTCGCCAGAAGAGAGAGGAATTTCTAACAGCTATTTTTAGCACTGGACCCTCAGCACCATGGACAGCACACTCAAGAGTACTAGGACAACCCAAACTTCCACAGAGGAAAGTCATCATATCTGGAAGGACCTTAGCTGGGATGCCACTAATAGCCCCTTCAGGACCTGACCCTTCTTCTAGGAATGTGACATTCTTTAGCAAAAATGAAAAAGAAACAAAACTTTATCGACAGCACTATGTTATTACTAGCATCTCAGGTCTCATCTCCTGCTTGCTTAGCTTTTATATGACAGTGCCCATCAAAACCTGAGAACTAATAGTCATAAACACAAGTCAGATTTAGAGGATGAGATTTGTTCTGGATCATTCCCACTGTGCCACCTCAGATGACCTTTTCTGTACTCTATGTAAGTTCAAGGCCAGTGGTTTAGAAGATGATTGCAGAAGAACAAACAAATACAGGAACATGCAAAATTTTTGCTAAGACTTTAAGAAGTATTAAAGCTTTTGGATATGATAGAAAAGGGAATGGGCTCAGGGTCAGTACGCTTAGTAACTAAGAGAATGGTCTTTGTGTACTCTTTAGAAAGTCATCTTATCTCCCAGATTTGATTCCTTCATGAGTAAAAATAAAAGGTCTAGATTAAATGATGATAGTATTATATAGTTTTCAAAAGGATTTTTTCTATATATGCTATGATTCCATATGCACATAATTTTAGTGTATTGTTTGCAGTACACTTGTTGGATTCTATTCTCCCTCAAGTGAGAGATTTCAGAGAAGGAAAAAAATATTCATATTAGGACAAAAACTGAGCTGACAAGCAATTATACAACTGTAGCAATTAATTACACTAAAATTTAAAAGCTTGTACTCTGCATATTTTAAGCCATTAGACTGAAAAACAATCTGTCATCTATCTCCGTCCACCCTATCATTTAAATATTGCAATATCTTTAGCATTTATCATATATTCTGAGACCCAAATTTTAATACCCCACCCCAAAAAACCCACTAAGAAATCTTTATCTTTCATCAAGCAGAGGGAGACAGTAGTGTCTGGTATACTCACGGAGGGAAATGTTAGCATCCATTTAGGACTCATTTCTCTCCAGAGGTTCCTGGTTCAAACTGGTCCCTGGAAAGGAAACAAAACAAAACAGTGAAGGAGTTCTGATTGTAAATGACCCTCGGGGTAAAAAAGGAAAAGAAATGGGAATGGAAGAGATGTATCTTAGGAACGAGATGTTCTAGACAAAATTTGGGACAAAGAGGCTTTTAAGGAGTGAAAAGAGGTTTTGGTCAAGCCCTAAGCATTAGTGACTGTGATGTAGCAACAGCCAAGAAAGAGTTCCAGTTTCTATACCTAAATTTTATGCTTTTGCACTTTTGCTCTCAACTCTGATAGCAAAGAAAAAACAGATGTGTTTCTTTAAACCCAGACTTACTGAATCAGATTGCAGCCATAATGCCCTAACAAAATCTCTTCAAAAAATTGAAAATGTTATCAAAGATGTGGAGAAACTAGAGTTAATAGTGCTACTAGCATCTACTCCAACAAAAATCTGAGAAATGTTAGGTATGAATTAAGAGGGGAAAACAAAAAGAAACTTGAGAAACAGAAATCTGGAGGAATTGTGATTGTACTGGTTTCCCTACCTGGGTTTTTTCCTTATGCGTGCATGCTAAGTCACTTAAGTCGTGTCTGACTCTGCAACCCTATGGACTGTAGCCTGCCCGGCTCCTCTGTCCATGGGATTCTCCAGGCAAGAATACTGGAGTGGATTGCCATCCCCTCCTTCAGGGAACCTTCCCAATCCAGGGATCGAGCCCGTGTCTCTTATGTCTCCTGCATTGGCTGAGAAGCCCTTTTCCTTATAAATTTTGCTTGTATTTTTGAGACTCTTAAAGAGATTTTCATATAGAAAACAAATGAAAATCCAGCTTTGGGATAAATATATTCAAGAGAGAAGAGAGCAGAAACTATTCAAGCAAGCTGAATAAAGATACTAAAAATCTCAGGAATGTGAAAGAGATTTGGTACTAGAGATGACCCTTGGGAGATGGTTAAGATTCTGTCAGGAAATTTGAAAGATGGACAATAGTGGTAAAATCAGGTAAGGCCATTTCATAAGGGATGTTACCACGTTAAGGGGTGTAGATTTAATTTGAGGGTCATGAGGAGAGAGGTAATGTTTTAAAAGAGTAATTAAATTTCTTTTTGAGATAACTGGTACCAGCATAGATGCTGAGCTGGAGAGGTAAAAAGGCAAAAGGAATGGGGAAGAGCCAGAAGGGAGGAACTAGAGAACTACTGCAATAATCCAGCCTAGAGATGGAGGCAGGAGACATAATATAGTAGTGATAGTAAAGGGTGGAGGTGGGGGAGGAAACTGGAGAGGTATTTGAAAGGTTAACTTAATCAGATTTAGTAAAAGATTGAGTGTAGGGTTATTAAACTGGTAGGAGCAGCTTTCAACATAGGAGCTTGGAGAACCAAGTGAATGACAAATTTCTCAACCGGACTAGGACATGCAAGAACTAAGTCATTTGCAATTTAGCCAGTCTGGGTAAGCCTGTGTGATATCCAGGCAGAAATCCTCCTCTTGTAAGTTTGGAACCCAGGAAAGAATGGCAGAAAATTGAAATTTACCGTAGATCATCTATAGATATCTAATACTACAAATGCTCTACCATTGTACACCCATGTAGCCTTCCTCCAATTTCTTCGGCACCCGAAATTAATAAAAACCCTTTGAGATCAGACTTCTTTTTTTTTTAATGTGCAATTATGCTGGAAAATGGACTGTAGACAGACAGTCTGTCAAAACATCAGCTCAAACCTAAGAGGATGCATTGTATATTAAAAAAAGAAAACATGCAATCTCTCCATAGTTTGTTTTAGTAATCAAATGTATTAATGTTATCTCAGGTCCCATTACATTTTATGGAAAATACTTTCAGTTTTTCTAAAATCCTTAAACAGTTTTCTGTAAAATACATCCACTTTAAATTATGTTAGGCATTTTTTTTTAATTCACACAACTGACACAATTTAAGAACCACCATAGATCCTCTCACACTTTCATTTAAAAAAACAAAGTGTCTTCCATTAAGATGAGTTCAACACGATAATTTGATATCCTATTCATTTGCTGTAAATAGTGCCTTATTTGTATTTAACTTTGTATGTTGTACACCAAAATAACATGTACAAGACCCTCTTCTAAATATCACTTTTCATGATGATAATAGGTAGTGATCTTAAATGAACAGATTTCTATCCAATTTTGTAAAATCATAAATCCATTTTACACACATTAATAAATAATTCAAACAAGGCTAACAGTGCTCATATGTACCTTAAATCATTTCTTAAAATAAAGGCAAATTTATTTATTTTATCTAGTGGCTCAGATGGTAAAGTATCTTCCTACAATGCAAGAGACCTGGGTTCCATCCCTGGGTGGGGAAGATCCCCTGGAGAAGGGAATGGCAACCCACTCCAGTATTCTTGCCTGAAGTATTCCATGGACAGAGGAGCCTGACAGGCTCTAGCACATAGGGTTGCAAAGAGCTGGATATGAATGAGTGACTTTCACTACTGACTTGGTTAATGAAAATTAAGGAAAGAAAATTTAAATATCATTTCATCATCTTTTTTATCCCAGCTAAGAATTCTCAGAAGAAACCACCAAAATCCTTTAGTGAAATATTTAGGTTTAACTAATAAACTGTTATTTTCTTTTTTTGAGTCTTCTCTTTCTGTTACTTGCTCCCCTCCAATATCCATCAGCAAAGTCAACAAAACATATTCTAAATCCATCCCTTTTTCCTCTAATCTCTAAATGTGCCCTAGTCCAGCTAACAATCATCTCTTACCTGGGACATTGAATTATTTCTCTTCCACTCTTGCCCACACCTTAAACAGATCCTCCCTTTAGAATAATCTTTTAAAATAGAATACTTAATCATTTATCTACTTAAAACCTTCAAAAGCGCAAGTAAAACAAAAGCTAAATGTGTTACACTGTTTAGGTCCTATATAATCCTGTGCCTGTCTGTCTCCAGCCAAACTTAATCTATGAGCTCCAGCCATTTTGGGCTGATTCTGATTCTGCAAACATGCCAGGGTCCTGGCACCGGCTCTTCTTTCTATTTCCAACACTGTTTTCTTCATATTTGCTTACCTGGCTCCTTTTCTGTTCCAGATCTCCCCATATAAATAGAAAAGCCTTTTTATCACCTAGCTTAAGCAATACCTCATGACTCTACCTAGTCCGAATATTTTAATTCTCTTCACAGCACTCGTATTTGATCACTCAGAGTGTTCTCTTGCTTATTTGTTTGTTTATTGTCCATCTTCCAATATATAATAGTAAAGTCCAGGAATATTCTGTGCATGGAAGAGATTATTACAGTGATGGAGAGCACAAGTATTGGCATCAAATAGCTGAGGTTTGAAGCTTTGATTGTCACTGCTATCCTCTGGAAAGTTATTAACACTTTGCCTCAGTTCCTCACATGTAAGATAGGAAAAACATTAGTGTACACTTCATAAAGCTCTTGTGAATATCAAATGAGCTAACCAGGCATTGGTGTATTCTAAGGATCTGAGAAAAGCCATCCACTGTTTACCTCTGGACTTCAACACCTGGAACAATACTCAGTACAAGTGGAAACTTAATAAATACTTTTTTTTTTTAAAGAAGCAGAGGAAAGAAGAACATTATACTTTTGTTTATTAATGTATTGAAGTGATTCATTATCTTTTAGAAAATATTTGTTATTTCCTTTTTTCAGTTCTAAGGTATAGGCATATACCCAAATGGGAATTTATTTTTCACTTTGTACTCCAACTCCTCATGGATGTAAATTACTTTGGAGCTTGAATGGTCTCTCTTATAAAATGGCACTAATAATCCCTGAACTTTAGCACATCATAGAAATGTAAGGCAAAAGAGAACTGAAAAACAGCAATAATGTACCGGCTGTTTGTTAATTTAGTTGCCTTCTCTGTGTAACCCCACAGCTGCAATACAAGGCAGTTTCAATTGTAAACTGGAAAGAATATAAATTATGGCTAATTGAAAGTGCCAGAGAGACCCAAAAGATGACAAAATGCAATTACCCAAATTGGATGTGGGCCAGGCCAGGACTGGTATGTCTGCTCTTAGAAATAATGTGAAGTTTTATGTGGTAAGAATAGCTTGTTACAATATGGCTGCTGGAAACAGTTGGTACCTCAGTTTCCCCCAGGCTCCTAACAGCCCTATATTTCCAGGACCAAGTGCCCCTGGGAAAGGAGTTTATGGATGCTTCTTTTTCACAAATGACCACATATTTGCATAGATCTGACTTTATATCACTTAAAACCCAAGAGTGCTCCTGGTTTCCTGGTCTGGGATATCTGATGCCCTTTGGGATAATTTATCTCAGAAACCACAGGCTATGAATTTGGTTTCAGGTTGGAAACTGCTGCTTCCTCATTCTTAGGGATAGAATAAGACATAATCTGGTCCTCCCCTTTTAGACAAAAAGACGGAATTTAATATAATATTTTTCTTTTATGTATCTTGGGCTTTAATTCCATGGCATATAAATAATACTTGTAAGATTTTTTTTTAGAAATATTTTGTCTGTATTAATGACACTAAAACAATGTCCATTTAAAACCCAATATCCCAGACCAAAAAGTACAAATAAAGTCAAAAAGAGCAGCGTTCTGTTGTATACACTTCTGCATGAATAACTTTAACCGCTAATGAAAATTAGATCTTTTCTGGGATCTTCTGACAAGATTTTTCTTTCATCATAAAATGGTTTCTCCTCAGTGAAGCCATCTTTGGAGTTAGTCATTATTCTCAACACCTCTGTCATGTGACTCCAACTGGATATTCCTCTTCTTTTGGTCCAGACCCTCAGATTTTAAAAGTAGCTTCAAATTAAGGAAAGGTCATTTTTCCACAATTCTGTTTTCCAAAAAACATCCATCTCCAGGAATGAAGCAATCATATGCTAGAACTTCAGAGCCAATTGGAAAGTCATAAGGAACACTAGCATTAGCTGATCTTATTTATCACAAGCCTGCAAATGCAGTCCTGGAAAAGACAGCCTCTCTATGCACATATGTAATTTTAAAAAGGAAAGAGTGATATGAAGGGGGCTGTGGTTTGGTCACAAAAAATCAGCATAATTAAAAGAAACAGTAATGAATAATGGGCACTCGAATTCAAATTACCAGATGTTTTAAAGAGATAGGGTGCCAGTTTTCGATTCTGTTTTGAACACCACATTACAAAAGAACTATTTTAAAAAATAAAAAAGGATTAAGGGGAAAGAAAAAAAATTAAAAGAGTATCTAAACCGTTGAACAACCCCCTGTTTATTCCTGATAAACTTCAATCGCATCATCCTCCGTTCCCAGTTCTTTTGGAGTGTGATTATCGGCAATTCTCTGACCTTCAAAGAGAAACCTGAGTGAAAGCATGGGAACTCCCTGTCTTTGATGGTATGATTGAGTGTCTTGAGATGCATCGTCATTTTCACTTTGAAGTGAATCTCACTGCTATCCTGTTCGTTGACTTTAATATATTCTCCTTCCTCCTTATTCCCGAAGTCTTCGATGGAAGGTTTTGCTTCCTGGTCAGACATGGTGACGGTGGCTTACCCGGGGGTCTCTGCACACCAGCGGCCTCTGGTAGGTAGAACCTTGCTCCGGGATTTACAAATCTGTCTCTCTACCCGACTGCACAACACTGTGGCTAAAGGGACTTCCCCTACACCTTCTACTTGTAAGATTTATTTCTTAAACGTTTATTAGGTTTGCTTTTAACCTGAGATGTATATATATATATACTGCTACTGCTAAGTCGCTTCAGTTGTGCCCTACTCTGTGCGACCCCATAGACGGCAGCCCACCGGGCTCCCCCGTCCCTGGAATTCTCTAGGTAAGAACACCAGAGTGGCTTGCCATTTCCTTCTCCAATGCATGAAAGTGAAAAGTGAAAGTGGAGTCGCCCAGTCGTGTCTGACTCTGTGACCCCATGGACTGCAGCCCACCAGGCTCCTCCATCCATGGGATTCTAAGTTCATTAATATATTTCAAGGTGGAAGAAAAGTAGGTTTCTTCCTAATACCTACCTGCCTTGTGGTAGTTTCATTATTCCCACTTAACACAAGGGGAAACCTAGAGCTAGGTTAAAAACCTTCCACACAATCCCTCAGCTCGTCCCTGACTAAAGCAGAAATTCCAGCTCAGGCCCAGGTGATCACAGAGCCTCTACTTTTCCGTCAACACTCTTCTGTTTTTGAAGAAACTAGATGCAGAAATGTAGAGAAGATAAAAAAGCTGGATCCCCACCATCTATGACCTTAAAGAGTTTAGGACCTGGTCATGGAAAATGTAGTATAAACATACTTAAGTAGAGACATCCCCCTACTGGTCCCAGCCTTTTCCTAGAGCCCAAGTTGTCTTTATTACTGCAATTCAGGCATATCTGACAGTGTCTGTGTGCTGGTTGCAAAAGAGAAAAAAGTGAAAGTGTTAGTTGCTCAGTTGTGTCCAGCTCATTGTGACTCTATGAATTCTCCAGGCAAGAATACTAAAGTGGATAGCCATTTCCTTCTCCAGGGAATCTTCCCAACCCAGGGATCAAACCCCAGGTCTCCTGAATTATACACAGATTCTTTACCATCTGAGCCACCAGTGAGACCAAAGGACACCCATGGGCTTGAGGGGCCAAGTGGTCAGAAGAGTTATTACAAATGATAACCTTGAGGAGGAAGAGTTTATATCAGCGTCTCCTACTACAGATATAACCTCTTGGATCTCCATGTAAGAAGAATACATTCCATGCTGCTTGACATGTGCCAAAAATTACATGTTTGCTGAGGGACTGATTTACTCCTGCATTAACAGCATCTTACATTGAGCTTGAAGCAAGGCCTCATTAAGAGTTGGTAGTGTGATAGCTAAAAGTAGTCATACTGGGTTACCCAGCTTCCAATTTCTGCTTTACCTCTTATTAACTGGGCAACTTTAGACAAATCAATAATCTCTCTGTATCTCAGGCTTCTTATCTATAAAATAGAAATCTAAGATTCCCCACTATAAGAGTTAAATGAATTGTTGGTCAGTCATTAAGTCATGTCCAGCTTTTTGCAACCCCATGAACTGCAGCAAGCCAGACTTCCCTGTCCTTGATTATCTCCCTGAGTTTGCTCAAACTCATGTCCACTGAGTCAGTGATTCCCATATCCATCTCATCCTCTGTCACCCTCTTCTCCTCTTGCTCTCAATCTTTGCCAGCATCAGGGTCTTTTCCAGTGAGTTGACTCTTCGCATCAGGTGGCCAAAGTATTGGAGCTTCAGCTTCAGCATCAGTCCTTCCAGTGAATATTCAGGACTGATTTCCCCTAGGATTGACTGTTTGATCTCCTTGCTGTCCAAGGGACTCTCAAGAGTCTTCCCCAGCACCACAGTTTGAAAGCACCAATTCTTTGGTGCTCACCTGGTGGCTCAGAGGTTAAAGCGTCTGCCTGGAATGCTGGAGACCTGGGTTCGATCCCTGGGTCAGGAAGATCTCCTGGAGAAGGAAATGGCAACCCACCCCAGTATTCTTGCCTGGAGAATCCCACGGAGGGAGGAGCCTGGTAGGCCACAGTTCATGGGGTTGCAAAGAGTCCGACACGACTGAGTGACTTCACATGCCTTTCTGGTGCTACATGCACATGCTGCTATTTGGAAGGAAAGAGGCCACTTGACCACCTGAGGGTCCCCAATCAAATATGGTGATCAAATCCTTAGACTCTTGGAGGCAGTCCATCTGCCCACTGAGATTTCAGTCTCCCACTGTAAAGGACACCCAAAAGGGAGCGCGGAAGTGACACAAGGGAACCAAGGAGCTGATCAGGCAGCTAAGAGAGCAGCACTACAGAACAATGAACTAATAGGGGTTGCCACCTTAGTTCCACAGGCTAATTTGCCAGAAACTCCTTCATATACTGAAGGTGAGACCCTTAAGCTAAGAGTGAGGGCTTTCAAGATCATTTGGGGTGGTTCCAAAAGGAAGGACTCCTTTTTCTGCCTGGGAACCTCCAACAGAAGTTGGTTAACTCCTTACCTGCCACCACTCATTTTAGGGAAAAGGCCCTCCAAAGATTACTAGAAAGGTCCTTCAGAGGAACAGGCCTCCAAACAACTATAAGGCAAGTGGTCTCTTCTTGTCCCACTTGCCAATTAAACAGCCCCCAAGGAGCTTGAAGACCCCAGCTGGCCCAGCCTGTCCAATGACATGGGACCTACCCAGGAGAGGACTGGCAGATGGACTTCACACAGATGCCAGTCTCTCAATGGTATAAATACCTATTAGTCATGATAGATACATTCACAGGATGGGTTGAAGTCTTCCCCACCCAGATTGAGAAGGCTGAAGTGAAGTCACTCAGTTGTGTCCAACTCTTTGTGACCCCATGGACTGTAGCCTACCAGACTTCTCTGTCCATGGGATTTTCCAGGCAAGAGTATCGGATTGGGTTGCCATTTCCTTCTCCAGGGGATCTTCCTGACCCAGGGATCGAACCCGGGTCTCCTGCATTGCAGGCAGACGCCTTACCCTCTGATCCACCAAGGAAGCCTGAGGAGGTGGTAAAAAAACCCTGCTCCATGAAATCATTCTGAGATTTGGTCTGCCCAAGTCATTACAAAGTGACAATGGGACATCATTTACTTCTAAGGTCACCCAAGGGGTCTGTAAAGCACAGAGGCCTCAGTCTTCAGGAAAAGTAGAAAGAGCCAACCAATTCTTAAAATCAGCGATAAAAAAAGATAACCCAGGAGACCTCCCTGGTATGGAAGGAAGCTTTACTAATAGCTCTCCTCTGAACTCATATTCCCCCTAAGGAACAGGTTGGTCTTAGTCCTTATGAGATGCTATATGGGAGACCTTTTGTTTATGTCAGTGACCTCTTCCTAGATCCAGAGGCTCAGACCCTCCAGTCTTATACCATGGCCATTGGGCAATTCCAACAGGATATACACTTGTGGGGTGTGAACCAGGACCCAAAAGATTCTAAGGAGTCACCACTATGTGCTCCAGGGATTCAAGTCCTAATTAAAGTCTGGAAAGATGGGTCCCCCAAAGCTCAACTCCATCCCACGTATAAGGGCCCCTACCCTGTAATACTTTCTACCCCACCGAAGTCAGGGTACCGGGACATACCTCCTGAATTCACTAGTCATGAGTCAAGCCATGGAAGAAAACAGAAGAGGACACTCAATATACCCATGAGCCCCTGAGAAATCTCAGATACCTATTCAGAACTACAAATGAGTGCCATTCTAATGAACACCCCCAAAATCTAGTTTCTGGGGACAAGATTTTCAGGATAGCACTAAAGAGCCAACACAGCTTGGCAGAGGTTGTACTCCAAAACAGGAAATAGATCTTCTGATCCCTGAACAAGGAGGGACTTGATCCTCCTGGTGATGGAAATTTGGTGTTGGATAATGCGCCTACTAGTCCTTGTTATCACTGTACTGATGCTGCTTATGCTTGCTCCATGTATTAATTGTCTAACTCATTTTGTCCCTGCCCAGGTCAACAAGCTGCAGTATGCAGTGCCAGTTCAACAAGGATATATAAAACTCCAGCCGACCACAGAAAATATCACTCACCCTTAGATGGACACTGCTATAAGGACTCTGAGGCCTGAGACTATCAAGAGGGGGAGGCCCAATGCCCCTCATCGTCCCAGTTCAGCAAGAAGTACCCAGAAAGACCTCAACACTCCTATTCCCCAAAATCGGGCCTCCCATCTCTTGAGGGGGGAATGTTAGGTAGTTAGAATAGGAGAAAGGAGTCCAGAACGGCGCTGGCTGAAAGGCAAGGAAGGGAAAAGCCCACAAAAATAGAACAAAGGAAGCTCTGAGGACCAGAATGAGGACCTCAGGTAGAACAAACAGCACTCCTGGCTAGCCCAATTTACATAGGGCAGGCCCAGGGGGAGGGGGAAATATATATATAAATAAATAAAAAGGAGCCAAAGGGCCAGGGACTCTCTCTCTGTCTCTCTCACTGTCTCTTCTCTCTCTCTCTCTGTCTCTATCTCACTGTCTTGCTGTCTCCTCTTCATGTCTTTTGGGTTGGCATGCCCTCACGCCTTGAGGATGTATTTTCCTTTATTTTTTAAATAAAACTGAGCTGTAACATGGAGCTGTAACACTGATCTGCTGGAGAGCTGTGACATGGTCTGTCCGATGGCTGTAACACTGGTCCATCTCTTCAAGTTTTTGTTGTGATGAGACAGAACTGAGGAAATTACACACTACCCTGACACTTCAAACTTATATTCTCAGTTCTTTCTTGAGGAAATGTTTTATTGTATACTTGTCTATTTTTCCTATTGAAATTACTCTAGATGTTACTTCCAAAATGATGTTTATTTTTGTATTGACTTTATCATGGTTTGAAAAAAATAAAAGAAGGACCCCAGCCTCAGTAACTTACACAATAAGCATCAACAAGCATTTATATCCTAGCTTATATGTCACGTATGTCACCCTTTACCTATTTTTTATTCCTTAATCAAGCCTGCCAGAGCAGCAGCTTTTAGGAGTTTGCCATTCTTTCCACAGAGGGAAAAGCAAAGGAGACTGTAGAAACTGACAATGCTTCCTAAAAATTCTTGTGGGAAATGAAATGCTATTACTTTCACTCCTCTTTCCTGGCCTAAGCAATTCATGAGCAGATCTAAATATAGAGAATTATACTCTACCTACTAGGAGGCACTATAAGTCGTGTTGAGTTGGATAGAAATGAAAGCATGTGGTTATGAACAATAAGAAAATTGACTGCAAGATTGATCTCATCTTTGTTTGTCCTCCAAATTTATCAGCTTCTCTTAGTGCATTCATTATTTTTCTCTTTTCCTCTACATACATAAAAAAAAAAATGGTCAACTCCATCCTTTATTTTCCTGATGCAAAGTTTCATGGCATTAATTTTACTCTTACCATCACTAACAGGGATCTGGTTACATTTAATTTCCTTATAAAATCACTTCTTCTCATCTATTTCCAGACCTATCTAAATGATTTCCTCTTCATTTTATTCTAGTCCTTTTATAGAGGGATATATTTACTTATTTCTGTTGGATGTATTCTAAAAATGCAATTGATAAACTAAATTTATCAGCTTCTCTTAGTGCATTCATTATTTTTCTCTTTTCCTCTACATACATAGAACCTGGTCAGCTGCACCCTTTCTTTTCTTGATGCAAACTTTCATGGCATTAATTTTACTCTTACCATCACTGACAGGGATCTGGTTATATATATTTATATTTATAATATATATATTTATATTTTAGTATTGTCAACTACAAAACATAGTCACAACCTGAAAGTAGAGAGTCATTTTATTTGGTGGTGATATTTAGGACTCCGAGCCTAGGAGACAGCATCTCAGCAGCTCTGAGAAAACTGATCCAAGGAGGCAGGAGAAGTCAAGCTATATACAAGTTTGCAACAAAGGGAGCAGGCAGTCTGAATATCAAAGACCAGGTATCAGATTAAGGAATTCATCATTCTACGTATGGGAGATGCAAGCCTCTGGGCTCGCTGAATTCATTCCTCTCGTATGCACCTCAGCTATCTGGGGCCAATCCTTTTTCCCTGTCCGCCTTGCTTCTGGCACTTCATGCCCAGCATATCGGCAATCACCAGGGTGGGCTGGCAGCATCTGCTGGATCACAGTGGTGGGAGCCCTCATTCACATTTGGAGCCCAGAAATTGCTGATGGCTGTGGTGTTTCTTGTTTATTGATAAGGCAGGAGATATTTTCATTTCACAGTAAGCAGTATTAATAGTACAACCAAATCTGTTTCCAGAGTTTTTACAAATTTAGTCACACACCATTTGTGTCTTGGGTTTCAGTTTATTCCATATTTTTGATATTACTTGGTACTTTTGCCATCTTCATTTTAGTCATTCTGATGGGTATGAAGTTGGTTTCTACTGACGTTTAATTATAATTTGTTTGAGACATAATAAGTTGGGTACTATTTCACATACATATTAACAATTTTAATATCCTATTTTATTGTCTATTAATGTCTTTTACCCATTTTTCTGTTGGATTGTCTGCCTTTTTCTTATTGATTAATAGAAGTTCTTTATATAGTCTTTTACTGAATGTATGTTTTGGGGGAAGTTCCCTTATTTATAAATTTTTTTATCACACTCCTAAATTTAATGTGGTTTATCACAACTTTCTTTTGTAGTTGCTTCCTTGGGGTCCAATTAAAAAAAATCTTTGCATATATGAAGTTCATGAAGTTGTCTTTTTTAAAAATACTATTATTTAACTTTTTTTTAAATTGAAGTAGACTTAAATTTTGTATTAGTTTTATTATACATTGAAGTGATTCAGTATTTTTATAAGTTCTCAGTTCACTTCACTAGCTCAGTCCTGTCCGACTCTTTGAGAACCCATGGACTGTAGCACGCCAGACTTCCCTGTCCATCACTGACTCCTGGAGCTTGCTCAAACGCATGTGCATTGAGTGGGTGAGGCCACCCAACCATCTCATCTTCTGTTGTCCTCTTCTCCTTCTGCCTTCAATCTTCCCTGAATCAGGGTCTTTTCCAATGAGTTAGTTCTTAACATAAGGTAGCCAAAGTATTGGAGTTTCAGCTTCAGCACCAGCTTCAGCATCAGACCTACCAATGAATATTCAGGATTGATTTCCTTTAGAAATGACTGGTTTGATGTCCTTTCAGTCCAAGGGAATCTCAAGAGTCTTCTCCAACACCGTAGTTCAAAAGCATCAATTCTTCAGCACTCAGCTTTCTTTATAGTCCAACTCTCACATCCATACATGACTATTGGAAAAACCATAGCTTTGATTAGATGGACCTTTTTCAGCATAGTAATATCTCCACTTTTTAATATGCTGTCTAGGTTGATCATAGCTTCTCTTCCAAGGAGCAAGCGTCTTTTAATTTCATAGCCTAGTCACCATCTGCAGTGATTTTGGAGACCTAGAAAATAAAGTCTCTCATTATTTCCATTGTTTCCCCATCTATTTGCCATGAGGTAATGGGACCAGATGCCATGATCTTCATTTTTTGAATGTTGAGTTTTATGCCAGCCTTTTCACTCTCCTTCACTTTTATCAAGAGGCTTTTTATTTCCTCTTCACTTTCTGCCATAAGGGTGATGTCATCTGCAAATCTGAGGTTATTGATATTTCTCCAGGCAATCTGGATTCTAGCTTGTACTTCATCCAGTCTAGTATTTCACATGATGTACTCTGCATGTGAGTTAAATAAGTAGGGTGACAATATACAGCTGTGATGCACTCCTTTCCCAATTTGGAACCAGTCTGTTGTTCCATGTCCAGTTCTAACCGCTGCTTCTTGACCTGCATTCAGATTTCTCAGGAGGCAAGTAAGGTGGTCGGATACTCCCATTTCTTGAAGAGTTTTCCACAGTTGTAATCTACACAGTCAAAGGCTTTGGTGTAATCAATAAAGCAGAAGTAGATGTTTTTCTGGAATTATCTTGCTTTTTCCATGATCCAATGCATGTTGGCAATTTGATTTCTGGCTCCTCTGCCTTTTCTAAATCCAGATTGAATATCACAGTTCACGTACTGCTGAAGCCTGGGTTGGAGAATTTTGAGCATTACTTTACTACCATGTGAAAAGAATGCAATTGTGTGGTAGTTTGAACATTCTTTGGAATTGCCTTTCTTTGGGATTGGAATGAAAACGGACCTTTTCCAGTCCTGTGGCCACTGCTGAGTTTTCTAAATTTGCTGGCATATTGAGTGTATTTCACAGCATCATCTTTTAGGATTTGAAATAGCTCAACTGGAATTCCATCACCTCCACTAGCTCTGCTGGTAGTGATTCTTCCTAAGGCCACATGACTACACATTCCAGGATATCTGGCTCCCAGTGGGTGATCACACCATAGTGGTTATCTGGGTCATGAAGATCTTTTTTTGTACAGTACCTCTGTGTATTCTTGCCACCACCTCTTAATATCTTCTGCATCTGTTAGGTCCATACACTTTATGTCCTTTATTGTGCACATCTTTGCACAAAAGTTCCCTTGGCATCTCTAATTTTCTTGAAGAGATCTCTAGTCTTTCTCATTCCATTGTTTTCCTCTATTTCTTTGCATTGATCACTGAGGAAGGCTTTCTTATCTCTCCTTGCATTCAAATGGGTATATCTTTCCTTTGCTCCTTTGCTTTAGCTTCTCTTCTTTTCTCAGCTATTTGTAAGGCCTCCTCAGACAACCATTTTGCCCTTTGCATTGCTTTTTCTTGGGGATGGTCTTGATCACTGCCTCCTGTACAATGTCATGAACCTCTGTTTATAGTTGTTCAGGTACTCTGTCTATCAGATCTCTATCCCTTGAAACTATTTGTCGCTTCCACTGTATAACCATAAAGGATTTGCTTTAGGTCATACCTGAATGGTCTATTTGTTTTCCCTACTTTCTTCAATTTAAGTCAGACTTTGGCAATAAGGAGTTCATGATCTGAGCCACAGTCAGCTCCTGGTCTTGTTTTTCCTGACTGTAGAGAGCTTCTCTATCTTTGGCTGCAAAGAATATAATGAATCTGATTTTGGTATTGAACACATGATTCCATATGTGGAGTCTTCTCTTGAGTTGTTGGAAGAGAGTGTTTACTATGACTAGTGGGTTCTCTCGGCAAAACTCTGTTTGCCCTTGACCTTCTTCATTTTGTACTCCAAAACAAAATTTGCCTGTTACTCCAGGTATCTCTTGACTTCCTACTTTAAATATTGGCTATATTCAGTACATATACAAGATATCATTATAGCTTATTTATTTTATATGTAGTATTTTGTATTTCTTAATCCTCTGTGGCTACCTTGCCCTTCTACCTTCCCTCTCTCCACTGGTAACCACTAGTTTGTTCTCTATGGTACATCTGCTTAGATTTTCTTACAGTCATTTGTTTGTTTAATTCTTTAGATTCCATATTAAAGTGATAATGTATAGTATATTGTCTTTCTCTGCGTGAATTATTTCACTAAGCATGAATACCCTGCAGGTCCATCCATGTTGTAAAATTTTACTCTTTTTTATGGCTGAGTGATATCCAATTATATGTGTGAGTTTTTACACACACATCAGAGCTTCTTTATCCATTCATCTGTTGAGGGACACTTAGGTTGCTTCCATATCTTAGCTATTATAAATAAAGCAGCTATGAACATTGATGTGTGTGTATCTTTTCAAATTAGTGTTCTTTGACCATGTATCCAGCAGTAGGATTACTGGATGATATAGTAGTTCCAGTTTTAGTTTTTTGAGGATTCTCCATACTTTTTCCATAGTAACTGCACCAATTTTCATTCCTACCAACAGTGTACTAGGATTTCCTTTTCTGTATATTCTTGTCAACATTTTTTTGTGGTCTTTTTGATTCCCAATCTGACAAGTGTGATGTGATGTTATTATGGTTTTGATTTGCATTTTTCCAGTGATTAGCAAAAGCAGTTTTGAGCATCTTAGACGATCCTATATCCTTAGACGTCTGTATCCTTAGAGCCTACAGATGATCTATCTTCTCTGGAAAAATATCTATTCAAGTCATGTATGGATGTGAGAGTTGGACTGTAAAGAAAGCTGAGCACTGAAGAACGGATGCTTTTGAACTGTGGTGTTGGAGAAGACTCTTGAGAGTCCCTTGGACTGCAAGGAGATCCAACCAGTCCATCCTAAAGGAAATCAGTCCTGAATATTCATTGGAAGGACTGATGCTGAAGCTGAAACTCCAATACTTTGGCCACCTCATGCAAAAAACTGACTCATTGCAAAAGACCCTGATGCTGGGAAAGATTGAAAGTGGGAGGAGAAGGGGACGACAGAGGATGAGATGGTTGGATGGCATCACCAACTCAATGGACATGAGTTTGAGTAAACTCTGGGAGTTGGTGATGGACAGGGAAGCCTCGCATGCTGCAGTCCACGGGGTCATAAAGAGTCGGACATGACTGAGTGACTGAGCTGAAGGCTGAGTGCCGAAGAATTGATGCTTTTGAACTGTGGTGTTGGAGAAGACTCTTGAGAATCCCTTGGACTGCAAGGAGATCCAACCAGTCCATTCTGAAAGAGATCAACCCTGGGATTTCTTTGGAAGGAATGATGCTAAAGCTGAAACTCCAGTACTTTGGCCACCTCATGTGAAGAGCTGACTCATTGGAAAAAACTCTGATGCTGGGAGGGATTGGGGGCAGGAGAAGGGGACAACCCAGAATGAGATGGCTGGATGGCATCACGGACTCGATGGACGTGAGTCTGAGTGGTCTCCGGGAGTTGGTGATGGACAGGGAGGCCTGGCGTGCTGCGATTCATGGGGTTACAAAGAGTCGGACACGACTGAGCGACTGAACTGAACTGAACCATTCCGTTTTGATTGACGTAGCTTTGTTACATACATACATACATCCCTGAAAACAGGGAGCATAATACCTATAGCTTTGTTCTTTTTTTTGTTTTTTTTGTTTTTTTGTAAATTTGCTTTGGCTATCCAGGGTTTTTGTGTGTTCCCATATAAATTTTAGGATTACTAAAATTAGTAGTTCTGTCAAAAATGTCATGGATGTTTTAATAGGAATTGGAATAAGTCTATAAATTGTTATGGATGATATGGATACTTTAATAATTTTAATTATTCCATCTCATGATAACTGGACATCTTTCTAGCTCTTTGTCATCTTCAGTTTCCCTCATCAGTGTTTTATAGTTTTCAGAGTATATATCTTTCACATCCTTGGTTAATTTTATTCCTATGTACTTGATTTTTTTTTATGTGATTTTTAGCTGGAGCTGTTATCTTTGTCTTTCTGATATTGCAGTATTAATGTATAAGAAAATCCACATATTTCTACACATTAATCTTGTATCCACCGACTTTACTGAATTCATTTATTAATTTCAATAGTGTTTTGGTGGAAACTTTAGGTCTCTCAATGTAATAACGACATCTGCGAATGGCGACCGTTTTATTCCTCCAGTTTGGATGCTTTTATGTCCTTTCTTTATCTGATCACTGTGGCTCTGACTGCCAAGAAAGTGAAAGAAAGTGAAGTTGCTCAGTCATGTCTGATTCTGCAAATCTATGGACTGTAGGCTGGCAGGCTTGTCCATCCAAGAGATTTTCTAAGCAAGAATACTGGAGTAGGTTGTCTTTTCCTTCTCCAGGGGACCTTACCAACCCAGGGAGTGAGCCTGGATCTCCTGCATTGCAGGCTGACCCCTTACCATCTGAACCGCCAGGCCAAGACAATGTTAAATAGAAATAATGAGAGTAGGCATTTTTGCTTTTTTCCTCATTTTAGAGGAGAAACTTTCAGCTTTTCATCACTGAGTATTATGTTAGTTATGGGCTTTTCATAAATTGTCTTTATAGGATTGAGATAGGTTCTCTGTATACCAGCTTTGATGAGAATTTTTCTTATCACAAATAAATGTTGAATTTTATCTGATGGTTTATCTTTCTGTTTGTTTGTATAGTGATTGATTTGTGAATACTGAACCATCCTTGAATCCCTGGAATAGATCTTACTCAATAATGGTGTATGATCCCTTTTATATACTGTTGAATTCAATTTGCTAATATTTTGGTGCATCTATATTTATCAGAGATATTGGCAGTATTTTTTTTGAGGGGGGGCATGGTTTTGTCTGGTTTTGCTATCAGAGTAATGGTAGGTTCATAAGATGAACTGGTGAGTGTTCGTTCTGTTCTTTTCAATTTTTTGGAATAGTTTGAGAAGTATAGGTATTGTAAAAAAATATTTTTTAATTGGAGGAAAATTGCTTTACAATGTTGGGTTGGTTTCTGCCATAGAACAAGAATAAACTATAATTGTACTTCTATCCCCTCCTTCTTGCACCTCCCTCACCTCCCCACATCTCACTTCTCTATGTCATCACAGAACACCAGAGTGGGCTCCTTGTGTTATATAGCAATTTCTCACCAGCTTTCTATTTTACACATGATAGTATATGTATGTTGATGGTAATAGTACTTGTATATTTTTGGAATAACTCCTGTTAATTTGTCTTGTCTGGGACTTTTATTTGCTGGGAGTTTTAAAATTACCAATTCAAGTCATTTATTTGTTTAGATTGTCTATTACTTCCAGATTCATCTTGAAAGATTGTATATTTCTAAAAACTTATCCATTTATTCTAGGTTGTCCAATTTATTGAAATAAAACTCTTTGAAGACAAATTAACAGGAGTATTCCAAAAATATACAAGTACTATTACCATCAACATGCATATTGTATCTCTGTGATATTAGTTGCTATTTCTCCTCTTTCTTTTCTTATTTTATTTATTTGGGTTCTCTTTTTCTTGATGCACCTCACTACAGGCTTATCAATTTTGTTTATCTTTTCAAAAAACAGCTCTTGCTTTCATTGATCTTTTCTAATTTTGATATGTATTTTATTTATTTCCTTATTGATATTTATTATTTTCTTTTTCCTTTTGCTGACTTTGGGCATTGTCTGTTGTTCTTTTCCTTCCTGATTCCTTTAGATAGCGGGTTAGGTTGGTTGTCTGAGATTTTTGTTTGTTTGTTTCTTGTTTCTTGAGGTAGTTCTTTATCACTGTGAACTTCCCTCTTAGAACTGTTTTGCCACATCCCACAAATTTTAGAAGTTGTGTTTTCATTTTCATTTCTCTTGACGTATGTTCTAATTTCCTCTTTGATTCCTCACTGACCTATTTGTTTTTTAATAGCATGTTGTTTAATCTCCATGGTTTGTGTTTTTCCAATTTTTCTTCTTGTAATTGATTTCTAATTTCAACATTGTTGTTTTTTTTTAATGCTTTCTACAATTTCTGTCCTCTTAAATTTATTGAAACAGGTTTAGAGACATGGAATGTGATCTATCCTGGCGATTGATATACCTGTGTACTTGAAAAGAATGAGTTTAGGTTTCTTGTAGCCCAGTCATTCATCCCACTGTTTTTCAAACCAGCTAAGAGGACTTGTCTCCCCAGTGTTGAACCCTAGGCCTGGTGCCCCCAATAAGTGGTTTGGATTGCTCACTTCTATTAGAGGATCTCTGGGCCTGTGTAATCTCCCACTTCTTATGTGCCTCTCCTAGGTCCTGGCCCGCTTGTTTCTATTTCCTTAACAATTGACTCCATGTGGATCTTTCTTACATCCTTGGTTGTATAAGAGTGTGCTGTCTACAGTTTGTTTCAGTGAGAACTGTTCCATATGTAGACGTATTTTAGATGTATTCATGGGATAGGTGAGCTCTCTGTCCTTGTATTTTTTCTTTATTTCTTCCATCACTTTAACTTTTAATGCATTTTGGACTGATCATTTTTCTATGATAAGTATCCAGACACATTTATTTTTCTTGTTGTTGTTCACTGGGTCACTCATGTCTCACTCTTTGCCACCCCATGGATGGAGCATGCCAGGTTTCCCTGTCCTTCACTATGTCCAGAGTTTGCTCAAACTCTGTCCATTGAGTCAATGATGCCCTCCAATCATCTCATCCTCTGTTGCCCACTTCTCCTCTTGCTTTCAATCTTTCCCAGCAGCAGGGTCTTTTCCAATGAGTTGGTTCTTTGCATCAGGTGGCCAAAGTGTTGAACCTTCAGTTTCAGACCAATCCTTCCAATGAATATTCAGGGTTGATTTACTTTAGGATTGACAAATTTGATCTCCTTGCACTCCAAGGGACTTTCCAAAGTCTTTTCTAGCACCACAGTTTGAAAGCATTAATTCTTTGGCTATCAGCCTTCTTTATGGTCCAACCTTTACATCCATACATGACTACTGGAAAAACCATAAATTTGATTATATGGACCTCTGGTGGCAAAGTAATATCTCTGCTTTTTAATATGCTGTCTAGGTTTGTCACAGCTTTTCTTCCAAGGAGCAAGAGTCTTTTAATTTTGTGGCTGCAGTCACCATCCACAGCGATTTTGGAACCAAAGAAAATGAAATCTGTCACTGTTTCCACTTTTTCCCCTCTACTTGCCATGAAGTGATGGGACTAGATGCTATGATCTTAATTTTTTGAATGCTGAGTTTTAAGCCAGCTTTTTCACTTTTCTCTTTCATCTTCATCAAGAGGCTCTTTAGTTCATCTTCACTTTCTGCTATTAAAGTAGTATCATCTAAGGTTGCTGATATTTCTTCCAGCAATCTTGATTCCAGCTTGTGAGTCATCTAGCTCAGGATTTTTCAGGATGTACTATGCATATAAGTTAAATAAGCAAGGTGACAATATTCAGCCTTGATGTACTCCTTTCCCAATTTTGAGCCAGTGTGTCGTTCCATGTCTGGTTCTAACTGTTGCTTCTTGTCCTGCATACAAGTTTCTCAGGAAGCAGGTAAGGTGATCTTGTATTCCCATCTCTTTAAGATTTTCCAGTTTGTTGTGATCCACACAGTCAAAGGCTTTAGCATAGTCAATGAAGCAGAAGTGGATGATTTTTTGGACTTCCTTTGCTTTTTCTGTGATCCAGTGGATGTTGGCAATTTGATCTCTGGCTCTTCTGACTTCTAAATCCAGCTTGTACATCTAAAAGGTCTAGGTTCATGTAACATTAAAGCCTATCTTGAAGGATTTTGAGCATAATCTTGCTAGCATGTGAAATAACTGTAGTTGTACGGTAATTTGAACATTCTTTGGCATTGCCTTTCTTTGGGATTGGAAAACTGACCTCTTCCAGTCCTGTGGCCACTGCTGAGTTTTCCGATTTTTTTTTTATTTTTTCTTATCCCTTTAAAAATAACTTTAGAAGGCTGTGCATTGTATTCTGCTGAAATACTGTGGTTTTGTGTAGACAACGAGACATGAATATAAATTCTAATTGTGTTTTACTCATTGATTTGGGCAATTTTCTTAAATGCTTTTCTTTGTTACTGATTATGAAAAAATTATGTATCACACAAAATTTGTATAAGGATTTAAAGAACGAGATATAAATATAAAACATTTAGCAGAATGTTTTCCATACATATATATATATATATAATTGTTAATTTCATTAAGTTACAGTATTTTGTTTTCAGATGGTCATTATTATTGAGGTTAAGAGTGATTGTGTGTAAGTTGTGTCTCTGGGAAGCAGACTTTGAACTGGAGTTAGGAGTGTAAGATTTTTATCAAGGAGGACAAAAGCCTTCAGGCTGCAATCCAGATCTGCCTTCAAAGAAAAGAGACAGTCTCAGACTGAGATAGTGATCTGTCAAATTTCTATCTGGCCAAGGGGCTTTGGAGCAAAATAACTCACTATAGGAGACTCAGAATGGGCAGAAATGCCAAACCTAGTACCTCTGCCACATTCTTCACGGAGGAATCGGCAAAAAGCCCAGGAAGAATGTAGTCTTTGTTTACAGATTCAGGCACTGTCAGCCAACTGTATTTTTTGCAGCCAGATAGCAAACTCTTTCTTGAAGAGGGATCCCAACAGTACCCCTCATGCTGCCCTGTAGGATTGTGGAGCAAGATTACCTGTGATTCAAATCTGACCACCCACCCCCATCCCTTATTCACTGGTAGATTGTAAGGAAGGGGCTTAACCTCTTTATCCTTGGCTTCCTTATCTGTAAAACGAGAAAAATAACAGTAGCTACTATAGCAGTGTTATGCAGGTTAAATTAAATAATGCACATAAAGTACTTAGAATAATATCTGAAACAGAGCAGAGACTCAAAATATTTGCCATTAGTATTGGCATATTCTTACATATTTTGCCTCTTCTTCAGTTATTTTCTTGCCTATATACCCTCTTCTTTCATCTTTTGTATACAGTCTTTTCTGAAAAAGAACATATTTTGCTGTGAACCTAAAACTGCTCTAAAAAATAGCCTTAAAAAAAGAAAAGCAACACTTCATGGATCCTTATCATTGCTTACATGCTTTTTCTCACACGTATTCCCCACTCTTCATTGTTCAGTGCAAGTAATTGCATTTATTAATATTCCATTCAATAATCACATTTAGTATAAGTAAGATGAGAGTCTACATGAGAATTTTCATGCCAAAACCTTGCAGAGTTGATGAATTGGTTCCACAGTATGAACAAAATAAGCTTCTCTGAGGGCAACTCATAAGCACTCTGTGCTGTATCCTTCCCAGATAAAAGGAAGTTATTTTATATCCATCAAAGTGGAAATAAGGTTTAGGTTAGTGGACCAGAAAAATATTACCTGTTTTGACATAAATACAACGGAACAATTCCAAAGAAATCCAATTTTGAACAGCACTGCATTCAAGGATTAGAAAGTTTCAGAAGATTTGGGAGCTCTGAATGCTTTTTGTTGTTTGAGGTGCTCTCTTGAGATTAGTGGAGCATTAATATGACAAGCCAGGCTTATCCTTGTGCTTTCCATTTCCTTAAAAAAATGTAAATTTAATAGCAATCATTTATATTCAGTCTCACCCATTCCAAGAATCTGAAGGTTTTTAGATGGATCATCCTTTGAGGATGATACTCTAGAGCAATCCCAAGGCCACCACTAGAATTTACATGTAAAAATAGAAACCATGAACTATTAAACTATGATTGTAGAGAGAAATTGGATTGTTTTGACCAACTTGACAGTCGTGATTTTTCTTTTTAAAATTTCACTTATTTTTCATCGTGATAATGACAGCATGACACTTAGAGAAGATAATGAATCTGAGTCATTTTGTCATAGTACTCCAATTATCTTCCTTCAAACATTGCCCTTTCAGTCATTTATTTGTTCAGCAAATATGTATTGAGCAACTACTCTGTGCTTGCTTTATTTCTAGGTACAGTGGTATAGAAATGAAGAATTGAAAGAACACTCAATCTGCAGCTTAAAATTCTCCATTATCATTAGAATAGAATTCTTACATTGCCTACAAGCCAAATCAGTACTTGAGCTGCTGCCTGTGTTTATGAGCCAAGTCATCTAAGATCCTCATATCTTATGGTTTCTTCTCTTTTTTCAGATTGCATCTCAAAGGGTAACCTCACAGAGAAGTCTCTGGCCTAACATAGCTTGCAACTCCACGCTCCAGTCGCTATCGCTTAATACTGTTAATATTTTTAATCTAAAGTAATCATTATTGGAAATTATCTTATTTGTTTTTAACCACTGGTTGATTTTTTTCACAGTGTTCATGGCTTTCCTGGTTTTAGGGCTCCATTTGATAGTCACCTACTATCCCTTGATGACTTGTTTCCAGGATCCCATGATCACTTTTTGCTTAGTGCTGAGTACTCTCTGAGTTGTAATGTTTGGTTTAGACTGCTACCAGCACTGTCATGTAGGCTATATGAGGATAAGAACTACAGTTTCATATTCACAGTTGTAGGTCCTGGAGCAAGGCACCGTACACAGTGATTTCTCAAAAAAAAATTGATTCAGCAAATTAATGACAGTTTAAAACTTTGTGTAATATTTACCACTTAGCAACTATGTGACATTTCAACTGTTTCACACAAAAAGGGAAAAAAAGACATAAATAAGCTTAATTTCCCTTCTCCCTTTTCAAAAGTCTTGCATTCCTTCTATAAAATGCTTAGAACCATTTATTTTTACAGCCACTTGTGATTTCTATGATATTGAATGTTCTCATTAGCAGTCTACTGATAGGAAGCAGGAAGAACTAAGAAAGTTTGGGGGTATTTTCATTTGAACCTTATGTTTTAGGGCACATCATTCTCTTAAATTAGTTGTAAATAAAATTTCTGATATTTCAAAGGAAGTACTCATTTATACTTCCTCATTTATAAATGAGAAGATGCATAAAGGTTTATGTACTAATTTTTAAATTATTATTGTATGTCTGACTTATTTCTACAACCATTTTAATATATAAATGTGTGTTCAGTTAGCAAAGAGTAGATTAAATTTCTTCCAACAATAACAGCATTGTTAGAATTTCTTCAACATTAATAATACCTCTTCAATATAGTGACACCCAATTATTTATTACATTTTCAAAGAAATGGTATATGTTTGTTACTTATTTTTCCATAATAGATACTTCTTTTTATTCAGATAGACTTATGAAGTAGATATTAGATTAGAAAAACAGAAAATTTAAAGACCTAATTATATGTAGAGAACAAAACATACATCTCTCTGATTATGGTTATTTTCATCAGAATTTTGTTTCAAATAGAATTTGAATTCTCAAATATTTAACAAGAAAACAAAACAAAATTGATTGTCATTTAAAGTAGCTGCCGTCTATGGAGTCGCACAGAGTCGGACATGACTGAAGCAACTTAGCAGCAGCAGCAACACCCTGTGCCAGTGGAGTAACTTCATCATATATCATTTGAATTAGACAGAAAAAAAGCACTATTACTTGACTCATTACCTTGACACTGTACAAAATAATAATAATAGTTATTATTATCAGACTTTATATTTGAATATCATTCTTCCATGTGTGGCTAATATATATATCAATAAGAATATCAGAAATTTTATTAAGCCATTAAACTGGCAAAGTATTAAGTAAACATGTTACATTTTCTAATAATATTAGATCTAGGGTCATATTTTTAAGCAATGTTAAACTAATTCATCATATAAGGACAGCTTTGTTTCAGAATGTCACTTTATACAGCATATTCTTTATTTTAAAATTATATGGTCAAGAGTATAATAATTTTTATGTTCCAGAAAGGATATGAATTGCTTTTTTTTTTTTAACTGAAGCAGTCCAGGTAATTTGAATGGAAATTAATGCATAGAGGAAAATCAGCACCATTCAGTGGAAATTTCCATGTTCCACAGTCTGTGGTGGTCTTTTTAGCAATCTAACGTAGAATGAGCAGTATTTTTTTTTTTTTCCAAATGTTCTTTGAGTATTAGCTTTTGATAATGCATGAGAAGATGTATTTCTGTAACTGGCAGCCAGACTTGCCTTGTTATTTATAGTGGTTGCACCTTGCATAGATTTTTACACTGAGGTTTTTACACACTGATGTTTAGCAGAGTTCTGGCCACTTTCCTCCAGTGCACAAAGTGATGTCCAAACCACATGCCAATAGGTTATATTCAAAGCCTCAACTTGGACATTGCTGCTTTTAAACAAAGATGACCTCAGGAGCATACTGGAAAAAGGATGAAGTGTAGCCTAGAAGAGGAAAAAGAAAACACAGGCTGGATAAGGCTGTAGAATGCTGAGATGAGCAAAAGTAAAACAACAGTACAAAGGCTAGATTATAAGTCCTAAAACATTTAGTCTCATTTTCTTATTCTATTTTCTATTTCCTGACACATTTATTGTCATACTCTATCCATAAGAAAGGCAATGCCAAAGAATGCTCAAACTACCACACAATTGCACTCATCTCACAGGCTAGTAAAGTAATGATCAAAATTCTCCAAGCCAGGCTTCAGCAATATGTGAACTGTGAACTTCCTGATGTTCAGGCTGGTTTTAGAAAAGGCAGAGGAACCAGAGATCAAATTGCCAACATCTGCTGGATCATGCAAAAAAGAAGAGAGTTCCAGGAAAACATCTATTTCTGCTTTATTGACTATGCCAAAGCCTTTGACTGTGTGGATCACAGTAAACTGTGGAAAATTCCTCAAGAGATGGGAATACCAGACCACCTAACCTGCCTCTTGAGAAATCTGTATGCAGGTCAGGAAGCAACTGTTAGAACTGGACATGGAACAGCAGACTGGTTCCAAATAGGAAAAGGAGTATGTCAAGGCTGTATATTGTCACCCTGCTTATTTAACTTCTATGCAGATTACATCATGAGAAATGTTGGACTGGAAGAAACACAAGCTGGAATCAAGATTGCTGGGAGAAATATCAATAACCTCAGATATGCAGATGACACCACCCTTATGGTAGAAAGTGAAAAGGAGCTTAAAAGCCTCTTGATGAAAGTGAAAGAGGAGAGCAAAAAAGTTGACCTAAAGCTCAACATTCAGAAAACGAAGATCATGGCATCCGGTCCCATCACTTCATGGGAAATAGATGGGGAAACAGTGGAAACAGTGTCAGACTTTATTTTTTGGGCTCCAAAATCACTGCAGATGGTGACTGCAGCCATGAAATTAAAAGACGCTTACTCCTTGGAAGAAAAGTTATGACCAACCTAGATAGTATATTCAAAAGCAGAGACATTACTTTGCCGACTAAGGTCTGTCTAGTCAAGGCTATGGTTTTTCCTGTGGTCATGTATGGATGTGAGAGTTGGACTGTGAAGAAGGCTGAGCGCCAAAGAATTGATGCTTTTCAACTGTGGTGTTGAAGAAGACTCTTGAGAGTCCCTTGGACTGCAAGGAGATCCAACCAGTCCATTCTGAAGGAGATCAACCCTGAGATTTCTTTGGAAGGAATGATGCTAAAGCTGAAGCTCCAGTACTTTGGCCACCTCATGTGAAGAGTTGACTCATTGGAAAAGACTCTGATGCTGGGAGGGATTGGGGGCAGGAGGAGAAGGGGACAACAGAGGATGAGATGGCTGGATGGCATCATGGACTCGATGGATGTGAGTCTGAGTGAACTCTGGGAGATGGTGATGGACAGGGAGGCCTGGCGTGCTGTGATTCATGGGGTTGCAAAGAGTCGGACACGACTGAGTGACTGAACTGAATATTTTCTAGATATTTTATTTTCTCCATCTTTTTAAACCAATGTAAGGATTAGGTCTAGGAAGAACCTCTTTGGGTTCCTGACTTCACGTGAGCTAAGACATTCCTTTAAGACTGCAAATAATAACCTCTGGCTTGTCATGTATTGACAGTTTTATATTAGTCACAAATTGGGGAAATATTAAATTAGGGACAGGTGAGAGCATACTGGAGGAGGCAATGGCACCCCATTCCAGTATTCTTGCCTGGAAAATCCCATGGATGGAGGAGCCTGGTGGGTTGCAGTCCATGGGGTCGCTGAGAGTTGGATACGACTGAGCAACTTCACTTTCACTTTTCACTTTCATGCACTGGAGAAGGAAATGGCAACCCACTCCAGTGTTCTTGCCTGGAGAATCCCAGGGATGGCAGAGCCTGGTGGGCTGCTGTCTATGGGGTCTCACAGAGTCGGACACGACTAAAGCGACTTAGCAGCAGCCGCAGCAGAGGGCATACTGTAAATAAGATAACAAATCCATTCTCCCCACATGTGAATGAAGCAAGTTGTCATGAGGGCAGGGAGGATGTAGACCTGGTGAGATTTCCCTCCCACAGTATACCCTGTGAGATACATTTGTTTTATAAACCCTCCAAAGGTGGTAGATCACCTTGGAAGAAAACAAGCAACAGTAGCCACCCTGTAACCATAATGCTTTCCCTATCTCACCTTGGTATACTGAAGACAGTCTCTCTGTATATAAAACTTGAGCATTTGCCCTATGGTCATCTCAGTTCAGCTGATGTGTCAACTTATGATCTGAAAATGCAGGTATATCTGATGAGTGAAATGTGGCCCTTTATTACAGTAGCGTGAAGAATGAAAATTGATTTTGGATTATGTGGTTTCTCCCTTCTACAATTTTCTGCCCTAGATTTTAATGTAATTTTTGATAAGTAAGTATACTAAGGTCAGATCATGGAAGTAATAAGTGATGAAGTCTGAATTTGCATCAATATCTTGACTCCCAAACTTCCTGTTATCCTGTGTATTCTCATTAGAAGGAAATACTTAATCTTTTGAGGACATGAACATCTTCAAGTAATAAGATTGCTCTGTCTAGAATAATGTGCTTTTTTCATGAAAAGATGCCATGCAACGCAGAGGATTCACACATTTTAGGAATGAGTATTTGATTCAAAATGAGACTTTCTCCTGAGAAGGCAAAATGGAGGCTTTATTTTTCTTCTTTCTACAGGCCAAGAAAATTGTTTTAAATGGTGTTGTATTCAAAAAGGAAGAGGCAGATAAATAAGGTTGATTTTAAGGGACTAAATGGTATTATAAACTCGAGGTTAGCAACAACAGAACAACAAGAGCAATCACTGTGCTCTTTTGTGATTAGATTGTTTAATATACCTCCTCCTTCAGAGACCTGCATTTTAAAGTAATCATCTTCTATTCAGTCAGCATGGTAATATTTTATTTTTCCTCTTGTGTTACTGGTATTTTAATATTTATTTTTTCTATTTCTCCTTTAGTAACTGTAACCTCAAAAGAATCATTTAAGTATGGATATATCTGGACAATACAATGTACATGATTTAGAAAATTTTAAATACCTTATTTAAGGCACATGTCACCATGATTTTCATATCAACCACATCCTCTTGTTAAGATAGTACTAATCCAGGTTTCTGTATCTGGGAAGCTCAATATTCTGATTCCGTGGGCATAATCTTAGATCCAAAATCTTAGATAGTTTCCCATTCCCTGGTGGCTCAGAAGTTAAAGCGTCTGCCTCCAATGTGGGAGACCTGGGTTCAATCTCTGGGTTGGGAAGATACCCTGGAGAAGGAAATGGCAACCCACTCCAGTATTCTTGCCTGGAGAAGCCCATGGACGAAGGAGCCTGGTAGGCTGCAGTCCATGGGTTCACAAAGAGTCAGACACGACTGAGTGACTTCACTTTCACTTGAGTTCCATAATGTGATTATTAAAATAATTAGGAGGACAGCACAATGAGCAAACTTTCAAAACATAAAATGCTATGAGTCTGTAAAGTCCACTACATCATTGACCAAATTTTGGAAGCTATCAAATAAATTCAGACCAGATCATTTTGATCTAGATTGTTTCTCCCACAGAGAAATACAAGAGGTTTCTCTTCTGCCAGTGGGTAGTTTTAAAAAATATATAAAAATTCCCTTTTTCATAGATAGATCACCCCCTTCCCATCTTACAATCTTTGAACTGTCACATTAGTGACAACATGCACACTTTCTCTTGGAAACATAACAAAAGTTATAACATTTTTCCCCCAGCACAGTCTGATAATGACAGAGAAGTCATTGTAAGGATCAATGAGAAATGAACATGAAATTACTTTGCAAATTATTTCTTTTTACATATAAATATCACCATTCTTCTTCTTTTCATTATCATTGCTACCACTGCAACTATTACTATCACCACCAACGCAGTTAATATTTGGGTTTTATAAAGTCCAAAGCGATCTAAAAAGTCCTTTTGTCCATGAAAGGAAGATTAGTAGCATGGTTTGATAATAGGTCTTTTATATTAGAGATAAGTACCTGGATTCTGACCCTACATTCAATATCTGTAAGAAAGTGAAAGTTAGTCACATAGTCATGTCCTAATCTTTGCAACCCCATGGACTGTATACTACCTGGCTCTTCCATCCATGCAATTTTCCAGGCAAGAGTACTGGAGTGGGTTGCCATTTCCTTCTCCAGGGGATCTTCCTGACCTAGGGATCAAACCTAGGTCTCCTGCATTCCAGGCAGATCCTTTACCTACTGAGCCACTTGGGGAAAATTATTTTAATGATATTTGCCTCAGGTTCCTCATCTGTGAAATGGGAATAAAAGTTTTATCTGAGTAAATTCCACTTCTGGTATAATACTTTCCTTCTTATGTAACGAACTAGACAAATATGTATGAACAACTTATATGAGATGACAGTTTTCAAATATTAGGCGATAGCAGGAGTGGGAAAGTTTGCCTTTAAAGAAGGGAAAAATCATGCTGAGTCCTACAGTTGTTTCCATTTTCAGCCTGGATGCATGTTCTAGGGGCTTCCCCGATGGTTCAGCAGTAAAGAATGTGCCTGCAGTGCAGGAGACGTGGGCTTGATCCCTGGGTCAGGATGATCCCCTGGAGGAGAAAATGGCAACTCACTCTAATATTCTTGCCTGAAAAATCCCATAGACAGAGGAGCCTGGCGGGCTACAGTCCAAAGGGTTGCAGAGAGTCAGACATAGCTGAGTGACTAAGCATGCATATCCCAGACTACCGAAAAGGGGGAGGGAATCTATTGTAAAGATGTCAGGAAATCGATAGTAAGGATGGCATTTCTGCTCAATTGACAAGTTTCAAGCAGAGATCAGTGAAGCTAGGGTAGCTGAATTTGCAGGGCAGAACTATAGGAGAGGGAGCAACACTGAGTGCCAGAATTTACAGAGGGCGTTCCACTGAGTCTTAATGAAACTCACATGCGATGAGACTTTGTGAGGATATGCAAAGAACAATGACTAGAACAGGACAGCTTCCAGGAACTGTTCACTGAAAAATTACCAGATGGATGAAATATAGAGCAATATCTTATTGAACATCCATGATATTCAGTAGAGAATTTACTGTATAGTAGTTAGCATTTAAAAGGATTAGCGTTAAAGAATCCGCCTGCAGTGCAGGAGACACAGGATACACAGGTTCAATCCCTGGGTTGGGAAGATCCCCTGGAGAAGGAAATGGCAACCCACTCCAATACTCTTGCCTGGAAAGCCCCATGGACAGAGAGGCTTGTCCAAAGCAGGATACAGTCCAAGGAGTCACAAAGTCTTAGTCGGACACAGCTAAGCACACAGGCAGGGAGTTAGCATTTAAGTAACATAAGCCATATCCATCCCTTCTCAAGACCCTGTCTTATTCCAATTTTTTTCTGAAGTTGGATGTGGATGGGGGCAACTTTTCTAAAAGTCAAGGGGGGTGGTGTCACCCTTCTTTTATATGAGGAAAAAGAGAGAGTGAATAAACACAGAAAGAATATACCCTTATACACACATACACACAGACACACAAACACATGTACAAAGGGAAAGGAACACATTTTATAAAAGCAAAAGTTCTGAATCACTTTCATACTCAACCTACAAAAGCTTCTACCCTTCAGCACCATAGTCTATTAATGTTCTCAACTGTGACCCCCATCAGTGCTTCTTTTTCTTGGAAGTAGAATATGAAGGACTTGAATTCGACTAGAGAGATCAAAGTTTTCCATTAATAACCATGACCCAAGCTCCAGTGATGCCACATGGAAAAGGAAAGAAATGAACTGATAATGCAGAGGAATAAATAGAGACTGGAGAGAGTCAAGGATTAAAAAGAAGGAAAAGGATAGCATCATTAATATGACATGGGTATAATAGACAGGAATGCAAAATGCATGCAATTTTTGAACACTTTGAGAGAAGTCTAATTTTGGTTTTGCTGAACCTAAGTGCTAGTATAGCACTGAGGAGGAGCTATGCAGCTGATCACAGTAAAAAGAGACATATGCTTAATATGAGCTGTTGGAACTAAATAGATTTTAAAGTGATCTGCTCGGAGGTACCTTTAGATACCTTAGGAAGTAATTAGTGAAGAGGTCAACAAAAAGGAAATAGAAGGCTTAGGATAAAATTTGAAGGCAAGTCTGACTTTCAGATGCATAAAATGGATGAAAGGTCAGCAAAAACAAAGTGGTAAGAGAGAAGTGAGATTTCTAGGGTTCAGTGGGTTTTGTAGCTTGCTGGGGTTATGTGATATTGTGATTTATAATAAGAAATATATATATTTGATTTTTTGACCCATTCCTGGCACAGAACTCCAAAAACTCTTAGTATTTCCTAAGTGGTGATAGAGATAAAAGTATCTTTTGGTACATTAATGAGGTGACTTTGGGAATAAACCTAAGGGTAGGGGTTGGTTGCCAGAAAAACTAACCAAGAGGTTAGAGGGTTGGAAATTTCTGTTCCACCCTCTGACCTGGAGACTGGCTGGGGGTTGGGGTGATGCTAATCATCAGTGGTCAATGATTTAATCAATATCTTCTACGTAATGCTAAGGCACTTCGGTCTTGTCCAGCTCTTTGCAACACTATGGACTGTAGCCTGCCAGGCTCCTCTGTCCATGGGATTCTCTAGACAAGAATACTAGAGTGGGTTGCCTTGCCCTTCTCCAGAGGATCTTCCAGACCTAGGGATCAAACTCACATCTCTTATGTCTCCTGAATTGGCAGGCAGGTTCTTTACCACTAGTGCTACCTGGGAAGCCATCTTCCATAAAAACCCAAAAAAGAGAGATTTTGGAGAACTTCCTGGTTGGTGAACACATGGAGATTCAGACAGTGATGCCCTCAGGGTCTGAAGCTTCATGCCCTTTCCCTGTACCTTGCTGTAAGCATATCTCCCATCTGGCTATTGTGAGTTATCAGTTTAGTTCAGTTGCTCAGTCATGTTCAACTCTTCGCGACCCCATGAATCGCAGCACGCCAGGCCTCCCTGTCCATCACCAACTCCTGGAGTTTACCCAAACTCATGTCCATCAAGTCGGTGACATCATCCAGCCATCTCATTCTCTATCATCACCTTCTCCTCCTGCCTCCAATCCCTCCCAGCATCAAGGTCTTTTCCAATGAGTCAACTCTTCACGTGAGGTGGCCAAAGTATTGGAGTTCAGCTTCAGCATCAATCCTTCCAATGAACACCCAGGACTGATCTCCTTTAGGATGAACTGGTTGGATCTTCTTGCAGTCCAAGGGACTCTCTCAAGAGTCTTCTCCAACACCACAGTTCAAACCATCAATTCTTTGGCGCTCAGCTTTCTTCATAGTCCAACTCTCACATCCATATATGACCACTGGAAAAACCATAGCCTTGACTAGATGGGCCTTTGTTGGCAAAGTAATATCTCTGCTTTTTAATATGCTATCTAGGTTGGTCAAAACTTTCCTTCCAAGGAGTAAGTGTCTTTTAATTTCATGGCTGCAATCACCACCTGCAGTGATTTTGGAGCCCCAAAAAATAAAGTCTGACAGTTTCCACTGTTTCCCCATCTATTTCCCATGAAGTCATGGGACCAGATGCCATGATCTTTATTGTGAGTTATATCCTTTCCTAATAAACGGATGCTCTACTAAGTAAAATGTTTCTCTGAGTTCTTGAGCTACTCTAACAAATTAATCAAACACTAGGATGAGATCCTGGAAATCTGGACCAGAAATAACAACCTGGATTTGCATTTGGCATCTGAAGTGAGATGGGAAGCCATCTTATAGGACTGAGCCTTTACTCTGTGAATATGATGCGATTTCTGGGTAGAGAGTGTCAGAATTGAGTTGAGTAGCACACCCTGCTTGTGTCAGAGAATTGGTGGTGGTGTGGGGAGACACTTCCACATTGCAAGTTGGGTGCAGAACTCTTAGAAATGCCATAACAAAATATTTAGGCTGGGTGGCTTAAACAGCAGTAATTTTTTTTCTCACTGTTTTTGAAGCTGAAAGTCCAAGATCAAGAAGTCAGTAGATCTGGATTCATCTGAGGCTTCTCTCCTTGATTTAAAGGCAGGTGGCTACCTTTTCACTGTGTCCCTTGGAGTCTTTTCTCTGTGCACAGGGATCTCTGAGGTTCCTTTGTGTTCTCATATCATCTTCTTGTAAGGACATTAGATTGTATTAGGACCACCCTGCTGCTACTGCTAAGTCACTTTAGTCGTGTCCAACTCTGTGCGACCCCATAGATGGCAGCCCTAGTAGTCTCATTTTAACAGAATCACATCTTTAAAGTACCTATGTCCAAGTACAGTCATATTTTGAGGTACTTGAAGTTTAGAGTTCAACATAAATTTTAAGGGGACATAATTTGACCCATAATGGCAGGAGAGAAAGAAAAGCATTTAAAGCAAAGCATAATGAGGCATATCTACCACTAATTTTGGAGAGATCAAGGAGAAAGGGATTTTAAAACATAAGCTATGGAATTCATTATCAAAATGGTTTATTAGTGTGACAAAGATACCAGACTGAATGTGAAGGTTTTAGATGTGGAGGGAAATGAAGACACGTATGTGGCCATTTGAGAGTATTACAAGACTGAAAGGACAAGTTCTTTTCTTTTTGAATACAAAGGTCAGAGTGTTCTGAGTGGAAGAAGCTGATATGCAAAGACAGTTATGGCTGATGGAAAGGGCATTTTAAGGAAAAGGCTTAGGAAGAGAAGGGACTTAAATTTCAGGATTTTTTTAAAGTGTGGGAAGGAGAAATTGAAAAAGTTCATGACAGCTGGTAAGTTTTCATTCCAATCCCAAAGAAAGGCAATGCCAAAGAATGTTCAAAATACTACACAATTGCACTTATTTCACATGCTAGGAAGATAATGCTCAAAATCCTTCAAGCTAGGCTTCAACAGTGTGTGAACTGAGAACTTCCAGATGTACAAGCTGGATGTAGAAAAGGCAGAGAAACTGAGGTCAAATTGCCAACATCTGTTGGATCAAAGAGAAAGCAAGGGAATTCTAGAAAAACATCTACTTCTGCTTTATTGTCTATGAGAAAGCCTTTGACTGTATGGATCACAACAAACTGTAGAAGATTCTTAAAGAGATGGAAATAACAGAGTACCTTACCTGCCTCCTGAGAAACCTGTATGTAGGACAAGAAACAAGAGTTAGAACCAGACATGGAACAATGAACTAGTTTAAAATTGGGAAAGGAGTATGTTAAGGTTGTATATGTCACCCTGCTTATTTAACTTCCATGCAGAGTAGGTCATGTGAAATGCTGGGCTGGATGAATCACAAGCTAGAATCAAAACTGCTGGGAGGAATATCAGCAACCTCAGATATACAGATGACAGAAAGCGAAGAGGAACTAAAGAGCCTCTTGATGAAAGTGAAATAGAAGAGTGAAGAAGCTGGCTTAAAACTCAACATTCAAAAACCTAAGATTATGGCATCTGGTCCCATCAGTTCAGTTCAGTTCACTTCAGTTGCTCAGTCGTGTCTGACTCTTTGTGACTCCATGAACCGTAGCACTCCAGGCCTCCCTGTCCATCACCAACTCCCAGAGTCCACCCACCCCATGTCCATTGAGTGGGTGATGCCATCCAACTCATCCAGTCCCATCATTTCATGGCAAGTAGATGGGGACAAAGTGGAAGTGGTGACAGATTTCATTTTCTTGGGTTCCAAAATCACTGTGGAGAGTGACTGCAGCCACAAAATTAAAAGACAGTCCTTACAAGAAAAGCTATCACAAACCTAGACAGCATATTAAAGAGCAGAAGCATCATTTTGCCAACAAAGGTCAGTTTAGTCAAAGCTATGGCTTTTCCAATAGTCACATATAGATGTGAGAGCTGGACCATAAAGAAGGCTGAATGCCAAAGAGCTGATGCTTTTGAACTGTGGTGCTGGAGAAGACACTTGAGAGTCCCTTGTACAGCAAGGAGTTCACACTAGTCAGTCCTAAAGGGAATCAACCTTGAATATTCATTGGAAGGATTGATGCTTAAGTTCCAATACTTTGGCCACTTGATGCAAAGAGTGGACTCAATGGAAAAGACCCTGATGCTGAGAAAGATTGAGGGCAGGAGAAGGGGGCAACAGAGGATGAAATGGTTAGATGGCATCACTGATTCATTGCACATGAATCTGAGCAAACTCAAGGAGATAATAAAGGACAGGACAGCATGGCATGTTGCAGTCCACTGGGTCGCAAAGATATGGACATGACTTAAAAACTGAACAACAAAAAATGGGTCGTAGCATTAATAGTAAAGTAGGCTACTAGGTCATTTTCAAAAACTGAAAAGTGTTTGCTCTTCTGTGACTGGTTTCTTTCACTTATCAGCTTGTACGAGGCATCTAAAATGGTCAGACACAGAGAAACCAGTAGAATGGTATAGTCACTGCCTGGGGAGAGAGGAAAATGGAGTTTCAGCTTTGTGAGATAATTATGTTCTAGAAATCTGCTATACAACACTAAGCCATTAGTTACAACAATGTATTATACAGTTACAAATTTATTAAGAGGGTAGTTCTGATGTTAAATGTTCTTACACACAGAAATAAGTGGTGCACCTCCAGCTGTTTGTGTGTGTATGTTGCTCAGTCACATCTGACTCTTTACAACCATATGGACTATTGCCCACCAGACTCCTCTGTCCATGGGATTTTCCAGGCAAGAATGCTGGAGAGGGTTGCCATTTCCTCCTTCCAGGGGATCTTCTTGACCCCAGGGATCAAACCCACATCTCTTGCATCTCCTGCGTTGGCAGGCAGATTCTTTACCACTCACTACTCCACTTGGGAAACTTAGTGATAAAGCAAATGAATGAGAAGAGGAGTAATGGGAGGAACAGAAAAGAAGTTAAAAGTAACACTGATGTGGAGAAGGATTAAAAGGAGGGAATGAATGAGTCTGAAAACAGGAAAATATATTCAGAGCTGTGTTTGGTGGAACGCTGGAGAAATAATAAGGATATAATGTTCTCGTGCTTCAGAAGAAACAATGTTAATAACATTATGAATTTCAAAGATTTAGTAAATAAAGGAAAGTAGATTAGCAGCAGCAGCAGCAGATTAATTTTACTGAAAAGTTAGGGAAAGAGGAACTAATATCAAGTAACTGACACTCATAGAAGTAATCACCTGTTTTGTTTTGTTTTTTCCCCTGTCTCTCTAATGGCCCTGCTCACATAATAAACCGTATTAGGAGCTAAGGGGTTATCCTATACTGATACCTCATCTTTGAATGATCTGAGTGTTTTCCTTATAAACTTTTGATGTAAATTTTAATTAGCTGAACATACATAGCCTTAGGAAAGTTAATTTATTTCTAAGAAATTCTTTAATAGCTATTACAAAAACTAAGAAAAAAACAGACCTAAAAAAAGATTAAGGCTGATTTATCTGTCTCAGAAAATGCAAGCTAACTGAAAACACAAAATGCCTCAATGCATGGAAATTGTTGTCATAAAAGTGAATTATCTCAGTGGATATGCATTCAGAAAGTTGTAAATAATGCTATTCACTCATAACACGTTTTAAACTGGAAAAAAATTATAGACATCTCCCACTAAGAGAGATAGCCTCTTTGTTACTATAATATAGACATGCTTAATGACAGAAAATCACAACACAGTCAGTCTAAAAGCTCACGAGGTCATGTCTACATTATGCTAGTAATAGGATCTAGGTTCAAAACTTATATTGTGCCCATGTTGCCTATTCTCATTCTATTATAAAATAATGTAACTAAAACAGATAAACAGATTTTTATCTGCAGTTACCTGGAATTAGAAAAATTTGATACATAATCACACTCCCAAAGAGAGAAATTCAACAGAAACACATATTCATTTCCAGTGCCGTTCAGAAGCATAAAGAAAGTGTCAACCCTGTTTCCTCTCTCTCTGATCTGTTTTCCCTCAGAGACTACTTCCACTAGGCAGCTGAAAGAAAAACTAAATATAACTAATCCAGTAATCTTAGCCTGAGTTAATCATGTTAAACCACTCTTTAAGTAATTCATCTCTTTGGAATACAAACATTTCCTTTCAGATTTCTATCTCTTCCCTTTTGAGAGATGGCAGCATGACTTATACAATCTCTTGTCAAAGACACTCAGGCTGGGACCCACATGGAGTCCTTTGTGTCCTCCAGGATCTTGCCTGAGGAAGGCCTTGGACTGGTCAACTCCGTGGTCTGGTAAGGTGTGACCGCATTTCACTGTCTGTTTGTCAGGCACTGGGAACTACTGCTGGAGACTGGCTACAGACATTTGGGCTGGGTCTTCAAGTATATAGCTCCAATAGCTCTATCATGGACCTGCAGATTTTATAGACCATCTGCTGTTCCTCTGATCACATCTGGCTCCCTCACAGGGGATGCAGAGACTCCCAGAGCCTCAGACAAGTAAAGGCCTACAGAAACATATTTACCTCTTCAGGCCGATCAATCTCCCTGCCTCTGGCCATCACCTCTGAGCCACATTTATGCCACACTGAACCCAGAGAATTTTCCCAGGGGTTTGTGCCCTCCATGACACAGTTCCCATGGAATGATGCCACTTGCCACACTGTTTCCAAACTCTAACCTATAAGTATGAATGTTTCTCAGACTCTTAACTTGAAGTTTTGGTGCTGAGTGGGAAGAGAAGATAGGCACTTTAACCCTGATACTACTTTATTTTACCTATCTTAGGGAACTAAGACATATGACCTAATCATCATAGGCAGATGGAATGTCTTCTCTAACATGTGAAAGGAAATCTGTAGCTGGAGTCTCTCAGATTTGTTTCTTTGCGTACTAAAAAAATTAAGAAAACTGGTGTCTGTCTAAAAAAGCTTCAATATCTAGATAATTGTTTTTCATCAAAATACTATTTTAAACATCATAAACAGAGTACAGCTGTTAACACTTTGCATTCCTGCTGTATTGACTGTTAGTCTTCACATACACACTCAAAGGGTTACTTCTAAGAGACTAGCAAGATAATCGTGAATTCATTACAGAAAAAGAAAAAAAAAAGGTGCCTTAAAACATTTCAAAATATTAGTTTCATTGCACTGAATAAGGAAATTATAGAATTAGAGTGTTGATTTGAACTTGTAAGCTGTTATTTACCGGTTTCTTTTGGACTTTTCACTAACTTCTATTGAATTAAGAAAACCAAGCAAGCAAGGTTCACATGTTGTCACCTCCTATTATCTATGCATTGCTTTGGCTAAATCTAGAACTGAGTCTCTATGTAATGAGTTGTTCTGGAGAACAAGATGGATGCTACACTAACAGTACGATGAAAAAACAAATGTTAATACTCAGTTTTTTAATGTGCAGTAAGATTCTGTTAACACCAGTCTATTAATTATCTACCTTTATTTCATGCTGTTCTTACAGAAATCTAGTCTCCGTTAGTCTCTCATATGTCTATATTTTCTTTATCCATCACCTTCACACTAAATTTGGCCTTTATAACCTATATTGGTCATGCATGTTTTTCAGTCTTTCAGTATCATTTCTGTATGAGTTATCAACAGCTTTATCACTTTACCATATGCTATTTGTCAGAAGGTTATTAAGTCCACCCCACAGTTAAGTGGGGGAGAGAGTAAGCTCTGCCTCTTGACAGGAAGAATATTACATAGTTTGTGGATACAGCACTTTCCTACAGGGAACAACTCTTTACCCATAATAATACACCTGACTATTATAGTGCTGTCCTGAACCCAGAGGTTACTGTGTGATCAAACCAAGCCAATGATTTTCATCCACCAGACAGTGGTGGTCAATTCCAGAGTTAGCTACTGAAGATCTCTTACCCTTCAACCCAAGAGGTATATTCACTTGTATCTGTCATAATCCCCTTATAGGTACACTCTGTGCTCTCCTGAATCTGTGTTTATTCACCAGATTTCTCTGGGTGAAATATATTTCTAAACAATTTCTCCATCTTATCACATCTTCTTAATCTTTTTGTATAAGATCCTAATACATCTTTGAGTTCTAGCTCAGAGCCTGAAAAAAGTTAAAGTGTTAAGTTGCTCAGTCATGTCTGACTCTTTGTGACCCCATGGACTCAGTCAGGCTCCTCTGTCCATGGAATTCTCCAGGCAAGAGTACAGGATTGGGTAGCCATTCTCTTCTCCAGGTGATCTTCCCAACTGAGGGATCAAACCTGGGCCTCCTACATTGCAAGCAGATTCTTTACCATCTGAGCCACAAGGGAAGCTCAAAACTTACCTCATGTTAAAAGTTTTCTGTATTAAGAATATCTTGCCCAATTTTTTCATCCTCTTATAATCTCTTAGCATACCTTTTAATGCAGCCATTTCCTTAGCAATCAGCTTCACACAGGTGCAACCTAATAGCACCTTCCCTTAGCTGTAACAGTTATCTTTTACTTTCTGTCCCAAGCTTCTCTGACACAAGATATCTACAGGAACCAATCTGGCCACTTACTCATGTGCAGCCAGCAAGTATTAGGGAATTAAAGTCCCAGTGGGCAACTATGGATCAGTGGAGAGAAAATAGCTGTTATTAAGTTCTGATCTTTTTTTTGTCCCTCAGACAGGTAGTTCTGGAATAATACAACCTTCATGGCTCTACAAATGGTCCAGGTAGATTTTAGCCAAGTTTTTTGCAGTGGTGACTAATTCAAAAATGTACTCTGGAGTTGGCTTTTCCTCCTTAACCATTTCAATCTGCCCTATCTGCCGCTCTTTTTCCCTGGGATTATTTCTGAAAATAAACTACCTGCCTACTTGTAACAGTTTCAGCCTTTGTTTCAAGAGGATACCTTGAGTACAACATTATTCCTGACAATTGATGGAAAACAATCACTTCTTTCCTCTTTATCAGAGGAGGCCTTTATGTTGCTCTTCTTATGCCTCCTTGTACTCATCTGTGACTTCCCTGGTAGCTCGGATGGTAAAGCATCTGCCCACAATGTGGAAGACCTGGATTCTATCCCTGGGTCAGGAAGATCCCCTGGAGAAGGAAATGGCAACTCACTCCAGTACTCTTGCCTGGAAAATCCCATGGACGGAGGAGCCTGGTAGGCTCCTCCATCGGGTCACAAAGAGTCGGGCATGACTGAGTAACTTCACTGTACTCATCTGTAAGATTCTTTAAATTGGAAACTATTGGCAATTCATCTTCTTGGTCATTGATGCTTACCCCAGGGTTTTCCATATCATAGGTTTTCAATCATTTCTTGAACAAAGACATAACTTTTAAATTCCTTAAAAGTAGATGACATAGCGGAATACATATGCATGTTGTCTGCAAAACCAGCCAAGTATCTTTGTGAAATGTGCACCATAAACATTTGGTCAATGATTCAAATCAAATTCAGATTATTTAAAATTAAACTCTCAAAGACTCTGCCAATCTCAGTTTTTAGAGGCATCTCTTCTGGAAGATTACAGCCATAGATTTATGTAGGACTTTCAGGAATTTTATGGACTGAAGAAGTCCAAAGCACCTTTTGAGTATTGACTGAGGCTATGTCTATATGACAGCAGGAAAAAATAAATTAACAAATAATCAAATTAATATAAAAGTGAAAAATACTATGTTAAAATAGAAACCAGTCCCATATTCGCCCTTGACTTTATAATATTCCACACTACTGAGGGAGACTTGCTTGCAAGACATCTTGCTTGTATTGGTTGATCATTTCCTAGAACCACAAATTTAACAGTTTTCATTTTAATGAGTCATAAGGCATAACTATTTTCCATGTTCCCATTTGACTTTATTAAAATTTATTTCTCACACATAGCAACTAAAATATTTCCAAATGTACATCAAAATGGGCTATCACTCTGCTTAAAGCAAAGGATGTTAGAACAAACCCACCTCCTTACCTTGAACTATACAGGCCTGCGTTGCCTATCCCACTTCCTACCATACTCAGTCTTGGTTACTGGGCTAGTCACAAGTCCCCTGTTCTCTAATATTCCTACTGTTTCTCATTTGGGGGGTCTCCACCTTCTATCCAGAGTGCTCTTCTATCCTTTTGCGTGTCTGAGTCTCTATCATCCTTCAGTTTTAGCTCAGTGTTACCTCCTTAAGACAATTCTTCCCTGACAACCACAACCAAAGAAACCAGACTTAACTACTTTTTTCAGAGCACCTTTTACATGCTGATATTAAATTATATATTCATTTGTTTATTATCAGTTTTCCTTGTCTGTCTCTGCCCCCGACATGTCCAGGAGAGCTGGGACCTTGTCTTTCGCACGCATTGTTATATCTCTAGTGATCTGCCCATAATAGGTGGTATTCAATAAAGCTCTGTTGGATAAATGAATGAGAAGCAGTCTAGCATGGTAGAAAAAGCATAGGGCTTTGGAGACAGACTGGTTTTGAAAATCAGCCTGACTGCCCACTGGCTATCTACCATGGGCAACTTATTTGACCTCACTGTGCTTCAATAAAACGCAAATGATACAAGGACCAATCTCATAACATTGTTGTAAAGATTAAATGCTTGGAACGTAGTCCACCATAATAAGCACTAAATAAGCATTAGCTATTATTGATAGCTTATGCTGAAGGATGTCGGATTCATGACCTCCAAAGAAGATTTAGCTTTGGGACCAGGGACCAGGCTTGATCATTCAAGAGCTTTTGTGCAGCAGACTTTTATCAAAGTAAGAAAAGAGCTTCTGACATAGACATCAGAAGGGGGGCTGAGAATGCCTCCACTCACTAGTCTTATCAAGGGCTTATATACTTTTACCAGACCCACTCCCACAACATATTTCTTAAGATAGCAAGATTAGTCAGAAAACCTTCTTGTTAAGAAGAAACATGTCATCGAGCAAGATACATTGTTATATTGACTAAAACAGAGCAATGTAGAAAAAGTTTTTTTCTCCTTGAGAGCCCCAGACCCTTTTCTTCTCCTTGGGAGCCCTGGACTTATCAACCTACCTAGGAACTGACCCTATCATTATCAGGCAGGATGATTTTTTTACCTGGAAAAAGAACAACATAGTTTTATTTAATGAGAGGAGAGCTGTCTGAATCTCTACCACTCATTTTAAAGTTAGAGACTCTAGTATTTGGAGAGAAGAGGGGAGGAGAAAAGAGTCATGGTATTCTTTGCTCTCTTATGCAGAAAGAGGAATTTTAATACTTCTCCCTCAGTTTGGTCCTTGAAAAAACTGACCATGTTCATGTGGTGACTTAGCAAAGGCTAAGTCTAGGAAGTGGTGATTAATCTTCATGGAACAAGGTATGGTAATGATGTGAAAGATTCTCAGAAACAAAGGACAATTTTAAATGCTAGAATTGCCTAAGATTAACTCATAAAAAGATTGGGTAGCTTTTCAAAAGAGATTTTTACAGATGAAAAAAACAATTGTAAACCAGAAGCAGTGGATAAGCTAAATTTAAAGTTGGTCCCCCCCGCCCTCAAGTCTTTCCAAATTTGGGTTGGACAGCAAGATGAAATCAGTACTAGAAATGACAGATTATATGAATCTGAGTTATAGGGCATACATTTTGAAATTCCAGACACACACATACATACTCATTTAGAATGAATTTGAATAGCCTTAAAAAAAAATACTGTGAAGAAATTCACCAAGTTATGCCATGCCTGACACCAAGGATGTGGTCCTCAAACTTGAGTGGGCAAAAGAATCACATGGTCATATTATACAATTATAGGTATGGAGTCTTTAAAGCCAAAGAGTCTGATTCAGTAGAGTTGAGCTGGCCTGGAAAAAAATCTGCTGTTTAAAGTCTTATTGGATGACTAATTATATGACAAGCTGTATGAGGACTAAATTTAAATAAACCTCTGTCTTAAAGATTTGTCAAACTTGATGGTTATAACAAAAAATGAGCTTTCACAGGGCCATTCTATAGGAGAGTTTAAGATGCCTAGATTTTAGACTATATGGAAAGATGGGAGTAAATAGTTGAAAATACATTGAAAACCTAATAAGCAACATTTGTTGTAATATAAATCAGAAAAGTTGAGATGTTTTAGAGAATGCATAGTTAAAAAGTTCGGGGAAAAGCAATCTGATGAATAAGCCAACATTTCATATATTTTGTTCTTCCATTCCCCCTAATTAATTTATTTCTAAATAGCTTAAATTATATCTGAAGTCAAATACCAGGCTGTGCCAGCTGCTGACAAGAACCTTAATTTTATATCTATAAATGGACATAATCAAGGGAATATAAGTTACAAGAGCCTTAAGTTCAGTTCAGTTCAGTCGCTCAGTCATGTCCAACTCTTTGCGACCCCCTGAATCACAGCATGCCAGGGCTTTCTGTTCATCACCAACTCCTGGAGTTCATTCAAACTCATGTCCATTGAATCAGTGATGCCATCCAGCCATCTCATCCTCTGTCGTCCCCTTGTCCTCCTGCCCCCAATCACTCCGAGCATCAGGGTCTTTTCCAATGAGTCAACTCTTCGCATGAGGTGGCTAAAGTATTGGAGTTTCAGCTTCAGCATCAGTCCTTTCAATGAACACCCAGGACTGATCTCCTTTAGGATGGACTGCTTGGATCTCCTTGCAGTCCAAGGGACTCTCAAGAGTCTTCTCCAACACCACAGTTCAAAAGCATCAGTTCTTCGGCGTTCAGCTTTCTTCACAGTCCAACTCTCACATCCATACATGACCACTGGAAAAACCATAGCCTTGACTAGAAGGACCTTTGTTGGCAAAGTGATATCTCTGCTTTTCAATATGCTGTCTAGGTTGGTCATAACTTTCCTTCCAAGGAGTAAGCGTCTTTTAATTTCATGGCTGCAATCACCATCTGCAGTGATTTTTGGAGCCTAAAAAAATAAAGTCTGACACTGTTTCCACTGTTCCCCATCTATTTCCCATGAAGTGATGGGACCAGATGCCATGATATTCATTTTCTGAATGTTGAGCTTTACTCCTCTTTCATCAAGAGGCTTTTGAGTTCCTCTTCACTTTCTGGCATAAGGGTGGTATCATCTGCATAGCTGAGGTTATTGATATTTCTCCTGGCAATCTTGATTCCGGCTTGTGCTTCTTCCAGCCCAGCGTTTCTCATGATGTACTCGGCATATAAGTTAAATAAGCAGGGTGACAATATACAGCCTTGACATACTCCTTTTCCTATTTGGAACCAGTCTGTTGTTCCATGTCCAGTTCTAACTGTTGCTTCCTGACCTCCATATAGGTTTCTCAAGAGGCAGGTCAGGTGGTCTGGTATTCCCATCTCTCTCAGAATTTTCCACAGTTTATTGTGATCCACACAGTCAAAGGCTTTGGCATAGTCAAGAAAGCAGAAATAGATGTTTTTATGGAACTCTCTTGCTTTTTCCATGATCCAGTGGATGTTGGCAATTCGATCTCTGGTTCCTCTGGCTTTTCTAAAACCAGCTTGAACATCTGGAAGTTCATGGTTCACATATTGCTGAAGCCTGGCTTGGAGAATTTTGAGCATTACTTTACTAGCATGTGACATGAGCCAATTTGACTTAAAAAAAAATCTTCTTCCATTCTGTGACTCCATCAGAATGTTAAGTTCAGTTCCAAGCACAACAATCTATGTTTTAGAGCTCAGGATTATACTTGCCCTTTGGGGAGGGGCTGTATTACCTGAGGATGGGGGTCTGGGGAGGAGGAGGGGGCTTTGGTGGTCCTGATAGTGATCTGGGAGCTGGATGTACAAAAGTTTAAATACATTGAGGTATATACTTAGGATATGTTCTTTTTAAAATGACTATTTAAATTTTTAGAATAGTTTTAGATTTACAGAAAGATTGTTAAGGTCATACAGAGATTTTTCTCATACTTCACACCTGGTTTCCCCTGTTAATAACACCTTTTACATTTGCCAACGTTTATTCAGATTTTTCTTAGATTTTCCTTATTGCCCTTTTTCTGTTCCAAGAGTCCATCCAGGATTCCAGATTGCATTTAGTTGTCCTGTCTCCTTAGCTGTAACAGTTTTTCAGAGTTTTCTTATTTTTGATAACCTTGACAATTTTAAAGAATACAGGTTACATATTTTGCAGAATGTCCATCAGTTAGACTTTGTCTGATATTTTCTCACGATTAGACTGGGTCATGGTTTTTGGGGAGGAAATGCCATCATCACATCATAGCAAGAGTACATACCATCAGTGTGATTTGTCACTAGATTTTGACCTTTATCACCTGCCTAAGACAGGGATTGTCAGATTTCTCCTCCGTTAAGTCTTCTTTCTTTCTCTCCCTTTCTATAGCATGCTGTATGAAAGAAAGTTACTGCGTACAGCCCACACTTAGTGAGTGGGAAGATGAGTGAAGTGAGTGAAGTTACTCAGTCGTGTCCCACTCTTTGCGACCCCATGAACTGTAGCACACCAGGCTCCTCCATCCATGGGATTTTCCAGGCAAGAATACTGGAGTGGGTTGCCATTTCCTTCTCCAAGTGGGAAGATATTCACTACCTATTTGAGGTTGAAATACCTGCCTAAATTATTTGGAATTCTTCTACACAGGAGATGTGTCCATGTTCCTCTGTTTATTCTCTCATTTAGTTATATCAGTAAGAACCCATAGATGTTTATATCATATTTTTAAATAAGCCCAGTGTTACTTTATGGATTGTGCTGCTCAAATTGTTCTAACTTTGGCCATTGGGAGCTTCCATTTTAGCTGGCTTTTTAGTTGGCATTTTAGTTGGCTTCCATGTCTTTCGAAAAACTCTCACATTATGTCTTATTTTATTTTTGTTGCATATGTGTATTTGTTTGTTTGTTTTGGTAGGTACTTCCTTCCTTTCTGACACTACAAAATGCTCCAGTCTCATCTTATGTATTTTCTGCCCTTGGCCTAGAATCAGACCTCCTGTTAAGCAGTAGCTGGTTCTTGGTATGGGACAGTGGTAAAACCAAGGTCTGAGCAATGTGATTATGACTACTAGGATGTTGTTGACTTGAAGTCCTCTTAGCTGACAGAGCAAAAAAATATATGTATGTGTATACTAACACCATGTATGTGCATATATCTATAAACGCTTCTATATGTCAACACTGATATCTATGTTAAACTGAATAAAAATTAACATAGATGTCTCAAACTCAAATCCATTACTCCATGGATTCTTCTAGTGTTTTCCCCTTGCTTATCTATAATTTCCCACTCCAACAATGAGAAATCTGGTTCTCACTGTATGCCATTCATTAATTTAATTGTTCAGTCCCAGTACATAGTTGATCCTCCATATCCATGAATTCAAAATATTTCTCACACAAAAACATTTGACAAAATTACTCCAGAAAGCTTCAAAACAACAAAACTTGAAATTGCCATGTGCCAGCGACTATTTACATAGCATTTACATTGTATTTTATACTATTTATTGGGTTGGTGAAAAAGTCTGTTAGAACAAAATTTCTGGCCGATTCAGTACATTGAGTTACATTGTATTAGATTTTGCAAGTAATCTAGAGGTGATTTAAAACATATGGGAAAATATGCATAGGTTATATGCAAATACTATGCCATTTTATGTATGGAACTTCAGCATTCACAGATTTTGGTATCCATAGGGGATCTTGGAATCAATACCCCCATGGATACAGAGGGACAACTGTACACGTAAAGCATTATCAGGATAACCAGTTATTCTGTGAAACAATTTTATCAACTAGGGGACAGTGCTTATATGCAATTCCTTTTGCCTTAGTCATACAGATTCCCCCCATCTCCAGAATTATTTCAGTCAGACCCTATCACTCCATCCCCTTCAGTGAGGTTGTTTCATACATTTAGATCATTTTGGCCACACTCAGCATTCTATCCTGTGGTATCTTTTAAATGATTTTTTTAAATTGCACACATGAAGGTTTATTCTTTGCTGTTAAGTTCTGTGGGTTCTGACAAATACCTATTTTCACCTGTCCCCCATTATAGTACCATGCTGAAAAGTTTTACCTTCTCAATATTCCCATTCACTGTATATCAAAGATTCATCCTTTCCCTGCCTCCACTGAATCACCCCACCTCCAAGCCACTGATCTGCTTATTGTCTCTATAGTTTTGCCCTTTCCAGAGTGTCATATAATGGGAGGCATACACACACATACACACACACATATACATACATGAACATGTATAGAAAGGAAATACATATGTAGAATTTTCAGACTGACTTCTTTTCTATAGCAATATGCATTTGCGATACATTTCTGTGTTTGTGTGACAAGATCCTTCTTTCATTTTAAATTGCTGAATAAAATAAAACATCTTTGTGTGTGTGTGTCTGTATATGTTAATCATGTGCACACACACGACTGTAGCCCACCAGGCTCCTCTGTCCATGGGATTCTTCAGGCAAGAGTACTGGAGTGGGTTGCCTCTTCCCTCTCCCAGGGAATCTTCCCAACCCAGGGATCAAGCCCAGGTCTCCTGCGTTGCAAGCAGATTCTTTACCACATTACCTAGTGAAGGCCATCTTGGTTACTTCTAGTCTTAGGTAATTATGAATAAATCTGCTAAAAAAATTGGTGTGGCATTTTTTTTCCCCTACGGACACATCTTTAAGTCATTTGGGTGAAATCTAAGAACTTGATGGATGAATCATATGTTAAGATTATGTTCAGCTTTGTAAGAAACTGCCAAACTGTTTTCCAAAGTAGCTGTATCATTTGCATTCCCTCCAGTGATGAATAAGGGTTCTTATTGCTTTATGTCCTCACTAGCTTTTATAAATGTCACTGTTTCTAATTATTGATTTTAATGTGTGTATAGTGGCATCTCATTGTAGTTTTAATTTTCATTTCTCTAATGACATATTAAAAAGCAGAGACATTACTTTGCCCGCAAAGGTCCATGTGGTTTTTCCAGTAGTCATGTATGGATGTGGGAGTTGGCCTATAAGGAAAGCTGAGCACTGAAGAATTGATGCTTTTGAACTGTGGTGTTGAAGACTCTTGAGAATCCCTTGGACTTCAAGGAGATCCAACAAGTCCATCCTAAAGGAAATGAATCCTGAATATTCATTGCAAGGACTGATGCTGAAGCTGAATCCCCAATACTTTGGCCACCTGATGCAAAGAGCAGTCTCATTCGAAAAGACCCTGATGCTGGGCAAGATTGAAGGCAGGAGGAGAAAGGAACGACAGAGGATGAGATGGTTGGAAGGCATCACTGACTCAGTGGACCTGAGTTTGAGCAAGCTGTGGGAGATGGTGAAGGACAGGGAAGCCTGGTGTGCTGCAGGCCATGGGGTCACAAAGAGTCAGACAGGACTGACTGATTGAACAATGACATATGATATTAAGCAACATTTCACATGCTTATTTGCTATCACTGTATCTTCTTTGATGAGGTATTCAGCTTTGTGCCCATTATTTACTGATATCACGTATTTTTCTGTTTTAACAGTTCTCTGAGTGTTTTGGATATGTCCTTTATCATATATGTATTTTGCAAACGTCTTCTTGCAGCCTGTGTCTTCACTATCATTTTCTTAACAGTATTTTTTTTTCCCAAAAATGTTTTTAATACAGTTAAAAACCAAGTTACCATTTTTTTTCTAAGTTGATTTTTGTGAGAATATAGCATGGAGGGGAACAGCAGAAGGTGTGGGTATATTGTGCATGGCATATTCTCTAATCCTTAGGTGCCATGTTTGAGGCTCAATCCTATAACTGGGTTTTATGCTAAAGGAAAGACAAAATGACTTGATTATATAAAATTACTTTGTTCCTGTGCAAGTCTGCAACAATTGTTACTAGGAGGTCAGATTGATAGACAACTCCTTGGAAACCGTAGCACAGTTATCAGAAAGGCAGGCGGGTGGGCATGGCTGACATTTTAAAAACTAGATTCATTATACAGCTAATTCTAAAGCTGAAGTACTCTCTTTTGGGTTGGAATTCAGTTTTTGTTAATTAAAAACCCATTTATCTAAATTGTATTAGGTTTCCTTAAACGTAAAACGTGAACACCTGCAAGTGATATCAACATTCTAAAACCCAAGCTGCATAGGAATTGGTGTTATTTTTCATTGTCAGAAATGTCCTTGATCCAGATCTCTCTATGAAGAAAATAGTATATAACAGAGTAAAAAAATAAAGCCCACCATTGATGTCTGAACATAAGGGTACTTTTTAGACGCAATGAAATATCATTGGTAATTCCTTATCATAAATTATTTTGCAGTAGATATTTGGAAGCTGTAAAATACTGTGATAAATAAAAGCTCCCAGAATACATGGGCTTGTATCCCAGCCCCAAAGCTAATGGGATAGTGATCTTGCACAAGTTATTTCCTCTCAGTTTCTTAACCTATATGTAATCATAGTGGGCCTAATGTTAACTATCCTCACAAGGAAATACCCAGCTGGTTTAATCTGGTGCTGCTTTGGCCAGAAGTGAGGTTCTTCCTTCAGCCCTATTTCTAGCAGGATGCTCAGATTTCTTACCATCTCTTTAAGGCGGGCGGAGGAGGGGTGCTTATAAATGTCAGAATAGTGGAAGACTAGGTTGGTGGGGCGGAGAAGGCGATGGCACCCCACTCCAGTACTCTTGCCTGGAAAATCCATGGACAGAGGAGCCTGGTAGACTGCAGTCCATGGGGTCGCTAAGAGTCGGACACGACTGAGCGACTTCACTTTCACTTTTCACTTTCATGCATTGGAGAAGGAAATGGCAACCCACTCCAGTGTTCCTGCCTGGAGAATCCCAGGGATGGGGATGCCTGGTGGGCTGCCGTCTATGGGGTCGCACAGAGTCGGACACGACTGATGTGGCTTAGCAGCAGCAGGTTGGTGGGGAATTCATGACCCATTGCAGTTCCATCTTGGAGATCTCTCCAGTCTTTTCTTTAGGTTTTAGGTATTATATAATTTCTTCATCTCATTTAGACTGTAGCTGATTTATAATGTTGTATTAGTTTCAGGTGTATAGCAAAGTAATTCAGTTATACACATAGATACATACATTCTCTTTCAGATTCTTTCCCCATACAGGGTTATTACAGAATATTGAAAAGCGTTCCTGGTACTATACAGTACATCCTTACTGATTATATATTTTATATATAGTAGTGTATAAATGTTAATCCCAAACTCCTAATTTTCCCTCCCCTCTACCATGTTTCTGTTTGGGGCATCATAAGTTTGTTTTTGAAGTCTGGGAGTCTGTTTCTGTTTTGTAAATAAGTTCATTTGTATCATATTTTCAGATGCCACACATACAAATAAAGTGATACCATATGATATTTGTCTTTCTCTGTCTGATTTACTTCACTTAGTATGATCATCTTGAAGTCCATCCATTTTGTTGCAATTGACAATATTTCATTATTTTTTATCACTGAGTAACATTCCATTGTATGTATGTACCATATCTTCTTTATCCATTTTTTTTTTGTTGTTGTTGGACATTTAAGTTGCTTCCATGTCTTGGCTACAGTAAGTAGTTCTGCAGTGAATACTGAGGTCCATGTATATTTTCAAATCATGGTTTTCTCCAGATACATGCCCAGTAGTAGAACTGTTGGATCATATGGTAATTCTAGTTTTATGTTTTTAAGGAACCTTCATACTATTCTCTATAGTACCGTGCATCAGTTAACATTCCCACCAATAGGGCAGGAGAGTTCTCTTCTCCACGCTCTCTCCAGCATTCATTGAAGATTTTTTGATGGTGGCCACTCTGGTGTGAAAGGGTACCTCACTGTAGTTTTGATTTTCACCTCTCTAGTAATTAGCAGTGTTGATCATCTTTTCATGTGCTTTTTGACCATCTGTATGTCTTTGTAGAATATCTCTTTAGATCTTCTGCCCGTTTTTTGATTGAGTCTATTTTTGATAATGAATTGCGTGAGCTGTTTATATATTTTGGAGCTTAAGCCCTTGTCAGTTGTTTTATTTCCAAATATTTTCTCCCATTCTGTGGATTGTCTTTTTGTTTTGTTTATGGTTTCTTTTGCTGGGCAAAAGCTTTTAAGTTTAATTAGGTTTCATTTGTTTGTTTCTGTTTTTATTTTCATTTTTCTAGGAGGTGAATCTAAAAAGATATTGCTGTGATTTATTTCAAAGAGTGTTCTGCCTATGGTTTCCTCTAAGAGTTTTATAGTATCTTGCCTTGCATTTATGTCTGTAATCCATTTTTAGTTTATGTTGTATATGGTTTTAGAGAATGTTCTAATTTCATTCTTCTACCTGTAGCTGTCCAGTTTTCCCAGCACTACTTATTGAAGAGATTGTCTTTTCTCCATTGTATATTCTTGCCTCTTTGCACAGAGTCATTGATCGTAGGTGTTTGAATTAATTTCTGGGCTTTCTGTCCTATCCATTCATCTAAATTTCTGTTTTTGTGCCAGTAGCATACTATTTTGGCTATTGAGTTTTTGTAGTGTGGTGTGAAGTCAGGGAGCCTGATTCCTCCAACTCCATTTCTCTTTTTCAGGATTGTTTTGTCTTTTGTGTTTCCATACAAATTTTAATAAAGCTTATCTCTGAAAAAAAATCATTTTCCCCCTTAGGTTGGCTCTTTCTTTCAGTATTTCTTTTTTCTTTAGTGTAAAATGGATGGAAGGGAAACAGCTCCTGGATTACAAATGTGAGAATAGAGGATAGAGAATTAAATAATTAACTGGATTAATTCATACTTTAGGATATAGTTCCTTGATACATGTAATGCCATAGGTCCACTAGTATAGAAAGAGACTTAGGTTACTGTCCAAATCATAATCATCACTGTTATGATGAATGACTTAGTTCAAGCTTCTGTAACAAAATACCAATGACAGAGTAGCTTATAAATAACAGAAATTTATTTCTATAGTTCTGAACTGGAAGTTGGAGATGAAAGTGCCTCCATTGTTGGGTGAGGGCTCTCTTTTAGGTCACAGACTTGTCATATGTCCTCATGTGGCAGAGTGTCAAGGAGCTCTCTGGAAACACTTATGAAAACACTGTGTCCTTCAAGAGGACTCCACCTGCATCGCCCAAGCACTTCCCAAGAACCTCACTTCCTAATACCTTCGTTTTTGGGCATTAGGTTTTCAACAATTTGTAGGGTAGGGGGAACAAAAATATTCAGACCTTTTAAATGACCCAGAAATTTCCCCTAATTTGGAGTTTAGGAAAGATTACAAATAAAAGTTTCTGACTAGAGAGACAAGAAAAAAATAAAAGGGAAAGCCATTCTGACCACTTGAAATAGCAACAAATTATAATAGAGACTGAAAGGAAGAGTTAACCAAGGGATAAAGAAAAGGAATCACAATTTTCCTGAATGCTTTCTTTGACTGGCTTATATTTCATTCTCAATAGCAGCACTTGACCTCAGATCCAAGAAAGACAAAATCAATCCTGCTCAGAAGCCCATATATTTTTGGCAAGGTCCAACAGAAAGTTGCTTAGTGAACAACATGATTAGGTAACACACACCTCTCTTGCATCAGTCCTGACTCTGGGTGTTGGTCTCTTCAGAACATCAGGGCTCCAGAAGGGCCCAGGACAAGGGCAACTGCAGGAACCAGGCTAGGTGACTTCTTATTTCTTTTTCTATTCAGCAGAAAACAAACTTAATAAATAGGCAGGAAACTCTCACATTTATTAACCAGAAAAATAATGCAGTGTAGATATTGATTCCAACCTAAGGATTTAATCAATTTGAAAAATCACTATTTTTAAGCCATACTTTAGTCAGTTTTATGTATTACATCCAGAAGTTAGAGTTCAGTTCAATTCAGTCCCTCAGTCATTTCTGACTCTGCGACCCCATGAACCGCAGCACGCCAGGCCTCCCTGTCCATCACCAACTCCTGGAGTCCACCCAAACCCATGTCCATAAGTTGGTGATGCCATCCAATCATCTCATCCTCTGTCGTCCCCTTCTTCTCCTGCCCTCAATCTTTCCCAGCATCAGGGTCTTTTCAAATGAGTCAGCTCTTCTCATCAGGTGGCCAAAGTACTGGAGTTTCAGTTTCAACATCAGTCCCTCCAATGAACACCCAGGATTGATTTCTTTTAGGATGGACTGGTTGGATCTCCTTGCAGTCCAAGAGACTGTCAAGAGTCTTCTCCAGCACCACAGTTCAAAAGCATCAATTCTTCGGAACTCAGCTTTCTTTATAGTCCAACTCTTACATCCATACATGACCACTGGAAAAACCATAGCCTTGACTAGATGGACTTTTGTTGGCAAAGAAATGTCTCTGCATTTTAATATGCTGTCAGGTTGGTCATAACTTTCCTTCCAAGGAGCAAGTATCTTTTAATTTCATGGCTGCAATCACCATCTGGAGTGATTTTGGAGCCCAGAAAAATAAAGTCAGACACTGTCTCCACTGTTTCCCCATCTGTTTGCCATGAAGTGATGGGACCAGATGCCATGATCTTTGTTTTCTGAATGTTCAGCTTTAAGCCAACTGTTTCACTCTCCTCTTTCACTTTCATCAAGAGGCTCTTTAGCTCTTCCTCACTTTCTGCCATAAAGGTGGTGTCATCTGCATATCTGAGGTGATTGATATTTCTCCTGGCAATCTTGATTCCAGCTTGTGCTTCCTCCAGCCCAGCATTTCTCATAATGTACTTTGCATATAACTTAAATAAGCAGAATGACAATATATAGCCTTGACGTACTCCTTTTCCTATTTGGAACCAGTCTGTTGTTCCATGTCCAGTTCTAACTGTCGCTTCCTGACTTGCATACAGGTTTCTCAAGGGGCAGGTCAGGTGGTCTGGTATTCCCATCTCTTTCAAAGTTTATTAAAATAAATCCTCAAGTCCACTCCTTTCCTTCTATTTCTTTGAACTTCTAGGATATTTTCTGAAGCTACTCTGAGACTACAATAACATAATTTTTATTTGTTTTCTCTAAACATGCAGATTTTTCACTGAACCTTAGCTTGATTTTTAACATAATAGTCTATTTGCATATGCTCTGTGTCATGCTGCTGTTCTCTTTGCTATAATGTTAGCCATTCATTATGAAATCCTATATTTTAGGTTTTATATCATATCAGTAAATATTCCCTGAAGCTAATACTAACCTTAGTTGTTTATATTTCCTGTTTATATATAGATATATGATTGTGTATGTGACTCTGTATTTGTCTGTGTGTGTTTCCTAAGTTTGGAAATGGTAAAAAGTTCAGAAAGTTTTGTATTTTGGTTTTGTTTTCATGTCTTAGTCTCAGTTTGAAATTTACTTCAGTTTTACAATGACTGAAGTTAATAAAACATGATTAACACTTGTTTTATCATTGCTACCAGTAGTTTGTGTTATGTATATCTGAAGCTACATTTTCTACATCAAAACCTTTCATGTTAAATCATCTCTACTATCTTGTGATTTCTGTGAGTTCTGAATAATGCAACTATTTGTGAGTGGATTTCTTGCAATCCAAATTGACCTTACCAGAACTATGCTCAGGGCTAACACCAGTATAGACTCAACCAGTTTTACTAAATTTAAGAACTCAAGGAGAACATCAAAGCACCAACATCATTTACTTTCCAAGATATAAAACATGTCTAGTTTCTCTTCTAAATTCAACTTTACTAACTTTGAAGAAAATATTATAAAAAAGCAATTGTGACAATATGGATTGGTTGTCAAGAGACCCAAGTTCTACCTGGCAGTCTGACAGGTGGAAGTCTCTTAGATCTTTTGGTATTTTGTCCATAGTATAAGAGTTTTGATGAGATCATTTATAGGGTCTTATTTTAAAATTCTGAGATTCTAAGAACTGAAATTTCAATGTCAAAAGACCCATGTCCATATCCCAAATCTACTTTCACAAACTATCAATTGGCTATTAACCTCCTTCAAGTTAGGCTTTTCATCTGTGAAGCAAAAGAGAATATCTCATCTCCATAGGCTTTCCCTGGCTCAACATTTTCCCTGGTATAAATCTAATAGAGGTTACTAGATTCATGTGTAGTAGCAGCAAAATAAATAATAAAACTTCATGACATGTTGAATATATACATTAAGTTCTGCTCCTTCCTAAAATCGCATTACATGACCCCAAAATAATGTTCATAAGGTAGAAAATGACATAACAATGAGAATGGGCAACAAGATTTGGAAGCTGGAAAGCAGAGGCATAAAGAAGAATTGATTGAGAGAAAACTGAACCCAAAGTCAACAGTGGGAAAAGCAGAAGGACAACTGTATTTACATCATGGATGCTTCAGAGGGCTCCAGAATTTCATAGTTGACTCTGGAAATGGAGTGAAAATAGGGCTACACAAGACTGACTGAAAATCCCTTTAAGGTACTGGTACAGACCTCCACATACCAGTTGGAGTTGTGAAAGTTGCTCGGTTGTGTCTGAGTCTTTGTGACCAGGCCAGAATACTGGATTGGGTAGCCTTTCCCTTCTCCAGGGGATCTTCCCAACCTAGGGATCGAACCCAGGTCTCCCGCATTGCAGGCAGATTCTTTAGCAGCTGAGCCACAAGGGAAGCCCAAGGATACTGGAGTAGATAGCCTATCCCCTCTCCAGCAGATCTTCCTGACCCAGGAATTGAACCAGGGTCTCCTGCATTGCAGGGGGATTCTTTAGCAGCTGAGCCACAAGGGAAGCCCAAGGCTACTGGAGTAGATAGCCTATCCCGTCTCCAGCAGATCTTCCTGACCCAGGAATTGAACCACGGTCTCCTGCATTGCAGGGGGATTCTTGGCCACCTGAGCTGTCACATACCTTACTACTCTGCAAACAGGCAGTGGCTTTTCCTCTAGAGACCTGCAGGGATAATTATAAAGGCTAGAGTTACACCTATATTGAGAAAAACACTGGTTTGCTCCTTGTCTTTTCTAGAATTCTGTTGTGAAGGGCATGTGGGATGTGTAAAGTGGAAGAATCATGGCAAATCTGTCTGATACAACAGTAGAGTCATCAGATGGAGAGAACAGACCCACTCTGTGGTCTGGCACCCCAGTGAGGAGCTTCTGGTTGTGCTCCAGAAAGGAAATACAGGTGTACACATATCCATGTGTTTGATCTTCTTCCCTGGGGCATTATCATCCAGAAGAAAGAAACCAGAGCCTGCTCAGTGTGTGACATCCTCAGGCCCAACTGCCCACTTTTCTCTCAGCTTTGCAGTACCCAGTTTCCTTATTTTAACACAGTGCTTGTCCAGACTCAGGAGCTCCGACCTTGAGGAGGAACCTGTACTTTGTGAAGTAGATTCAACAGCCAGTCAAGGAGGCAGAACATAGCTCTTCTGATATATTTTGTGGAAAATGAAATCAATATGCTTCCTGTGTTTGTTCCTCGGGTGCTGATTTTTGATGCACAGGGAGGAGGGTAATTATTCTTTCACCAGACACCAATTTTTAATTGATGGGATTTTACCTTGTAGCTTTTATATATGGAGATACTATTTAATTGTATAGTCATCCCTAGTATCTCTTTTTTGTATCTCAGTATCTCAATATTGTTCCAATATTGTCTACCTGTCTCACAGAGGTGGAAGATATTGTCACAGTTCAGTGGAAGATCTTTCATAAGCTGAAAGTGCCAGTTTGAGAAAGTGACATTTGAGAAGCCATGCTGTGTTTCCATGGAAACGGCTTGCAGTTTTAAGAAAAACTCAGGTTTTAATCTCAAATGCAAGAAGCACAGAACTATACATTCTAAATGAAGAAGAGGAATGGAAGAAATGCTAATCTGAAGGCACAAATTGTTTTCTGCAAATTTAAAACTTTATACAAAAGTTATATTTGTTGTATGTATACAGTTTACCAACAGTGTGTCCAGATTTGATTTTGTCAGCAGTCCAGGCACATTGTAAGTGAAGTATTTTTAGTAAGAGACTCTTATCTTCATTTTTAGGGGGAATTTGAGAATGTCATTTAAGAGGAAAAATATAATGAAGGGACAATTTTGTGATTATGTACAATGGGGTTATGGAACCTTGCATTGACTCATCTCTGTGGAAGCATAACACTGTTCTTAGGCACTAAATGACAAATTGGTTGTGTGTTAAACTTATAAGGATAGGCAGGAGTGTGAGAAGTGTGTTCAACAAATGAAGTATCAGAATAAGTAAGTAGAACTCTTTTGTAATATTTATAATGAAAAATGGAAAAGGAAATGGCAACCCACTCCAGTCTTGGCTAGAGAATCCCGTGGACAGACCAGCCTGGTCGGCCGCTGTCCACAGGGTTGCACAGAGTTGGACACGACTGAAGTGACTTCGCATAATGAAAAAGAAATGGGGATAAAAGGGAAAAGCTTTGTGACAATTTCAAAAACATTCATGGGTATGTTTGCACATACAAAGAATAAGGTGGAAGGAAGTAAGATGCCAGCCAGGACAAAGAAAAGGTCTTTAAAAAGTTTTGAAACATCTTTTTGATGTTTTCTTCATCTGCTAAAGATCAAAGCTAACTAGAAGATTACTGATTAGGTAATGAATCTTACAAAATGCTCTAACCAGTTATTTTTCCTTAGTGAAACTGTTGGAGTAAAAAAGGATCGATTGATGAGAATTTCTTAAAAGCTTGGGTAAATGCTGCTATGTTATTTTAAATGAATCATGGTGGTCAGGAACAAGGAGAATGGAGACAAAACTTATTTCCCGGAAGAAAAAAATAAACCTATCAGAAATGTGATAAGATCTTCTCTACATTAAATAACTACAAATAAATTGTAGCACATAGGTGATGGGTCTATTGCATAACAGCAAACATTCTAATGGAAATCTGCCTTTTCTATAATTCAACAAATGGTGATATTTTGATACTTTCATTTTCGTGATTTACTGCTGCACTCATGCTTCACCTACCCGCCATGAACTTGTCTGTGTTGTGAAACAGTAATTCGTAAACAAACGATCCACTAGGACAGGGAACTTACATTCCAGAAAGGAGGCCAAACTCTAAATTTAGCTGTAGAACATTGTCTTTTAGTAAAAGAGCCTTGAAGATGAATAAAGTAGTGCAGGGAGAAGAAAGTGAGGCTGCTACTTTATATAGTATACCTGATACCCGGGGAAAGGATTTTGAAACTTTGTGGACAGAGATGTTATATAAACTGCGGGTAGCAGTGAGCCTTGCAGATATCTTGGGGAGCATCATTCTGGGAAGGAGAAACAATAAGGGCAAAGGGAAGAGGGGGCATGTACCTGGGGCATGTACCTGCACAGAGTACTCCAGAGATAGCCAGAGGTCTGTGTAACTGGGGTGGAGGGAACAAGGGAAGAATGAAGGAAGAATAGTCAGGTCAGAAGCAAGGGCTAGATCATGCAGGCTTACATGCCTACTGTATATACTTTGGATTTTATTCCCAGTGCTGAAAGGAGTCACCAGATGGTTTTAAGAAATAAAATATCATAATATAATTTAACATATTATAAAGGGACATTCAGCTACAAAAGGGTGGATAAACTGTAAGTTTCTGAAAATAAAAACTACATGTGAATGTACAACCAGGGAAGAAAAGGTGGTGGCTTGAACCAAAATGACTTAGGTAATAGAATGAGAAAGGTTCATATTGAGAACACTTTTTGAAGATAGAATTGACAGATTATCAGCAAAGGAATGGGTGTGGGTGGGAAATGAAGAGAAGAATCAAGATTGATTCCAAGGATTGTGGCATGAGAAAGGAAAGTATGCTGGTGTCACTTTCTGTAACTACGGGATGCAAGAAATTTAGAGTTCAGCTTTTAAAAAGTTAAGTTCCAAAAGTTACCTTTTAGAAATCTAAATGCAGATTAGATATATGAGCTTAGAGTTCACATGATGGAGAAGGCAATGGCAACCCACTCTAGTACTCTTGCCTGGAAAATCCCATGGAAGGAGGAGCCTGGTAGGCTACAGTCCATGGGGTCGCTGAGTCGGGCACGACTGAGTGACTTCACTTTCACTTTTCACTTTCATGCATTGGAGAAGGAAATGGCAACCCACTCCAGTGTTCTTACCTGGAGAATCCCAGGGACAGAGGAGCCTAGTGGGCTGCCGTCCATGGGATCGCACCAAATCGGACACGACTGAAGCGACTTAGCAGCAGCAGAGTTCATATGAAAAGTCAGGGCTGTAGATATATTTTGGGAAGTGATATGCATATCCATGAGACTTATTAAAGCCATAAAACTAGAAAAGACTGCCTAGGAAGGGAATGTGAATAGAGAAGAGAAGATATGCAAGAACAAAGCCCAGAGCACTGTGACTTTTAGTGGTTAAGAAAGGCAGAAGGATACAGCAAGGTAGTGAAAAGGAGGAGTCAGTGTTTGAAAGAAAATGAAGTGGAGGATGTCACCAAAACTAGAAGAGGGTGCTTCAAGGACTAGGAAGTAATCAACTGTGTCACTGCTGAGAATCTGAATAAGATGGAGACTGGGAATTACCTTTTCAATTGTCAATTTGGAGGTTATTAGGGACCCAAATAACGGCACTTTATAGTTGACTGGTAGGAAAGAAAGATGAATTGAATCAAAGGAGAATAGGAGAAGTAGATAAGAAATTATAAACAACTCTTCTGAAATATTTGGTATATCAGGGAATGAGGATCTGTAACTGGTGAGAGATGAATTCCATGGAAATTTTTTTTATCATTTTATGATGAGGATATTATACATGCTTCTATGAACATAAGAACTATCCAATAGAAAGGAAAAATGATGGCAAGGGAAAAATAATTACAGGAGCAGAGTCTGAGATGGAGAAAGGCCGTTGACTCAAATGCACAATTCAGAAGATGGTTTTGGGAGTATGGAAAGTTAATTCATTTTAACAGAAGAGAAAGTTGAATTATCAAGAAAAAAAATGTAGGTAGATTGGAATACATGATGATGGAGGTAGAAATTCTCTTCTGATGACCCCTATTTCCCCAGTGAGCTCCTGAAGACACAGACAAGGAATTGGGGTTTTAAGTGTCAATTTGTGGCTCAGCTGGCAAAGAATCTGCCTGCAATGTGGGAAACGTGGGTTTGATCCCTAGGTTGGGAAGAGCCCTTGGAGAAGGGAAAGGCTACCCACTCCAGTATTCTGGCCTGGAGAATTCCATGGACTATATGACTGAGCAAATTTTGCTTTCATAAGTTGCTTAATGCTGGGAAACATCATCATAATTTAGCAGCTTTAAACAATGAATATTTATCATCTTCCAATTTCTGTGGGTCAGGAGTCTAAGAATGGTTAATATGATTCTCTGAAAGGCTGCAATCAAGGTGGCAGCCAAAACTATGTTCTGCTCTTATGACTTGACAGGGGAAGGATTCTTTTCCAAACTCCTGTGATTGTTGGCAGAATTCAGACTTAAAGACCAATGGATTCAGAGCCTTTGTTTCTCGCTGCCTGGTCACCTGAGGTCACCCTCAGTTCTTTGCCATATATTTCAAATGAAGCAGCTTGTTTTATCAAAACCAGCAAGGGGACTTCCCTGGTAGTTCAGTGAGTAAGAACTCACCTGCCAGTGCAGGGGGACACTGCTTTGATACCTGGTCCAGGAAGATTCTTCATGCCTAGTGGGGCAAATAAGCCCATGTGCCACAACTCCTGAGCCTGAGATCTAGAGCCTCTGCTCTGCAACAAGGGAAGTCACTGCAATGAAAAGCTCACACACGGCAACTAGAGAGTAGCCCCTGCTCCTCGCAACTGGAGAAAGCCCACGTGTAGCAACAAAGACGGAGCAAACAAAAATATATAAGTAAATAAAATCACAGAATGGGATAAAATTTTAACAAACAGAAAAACCAGCTAGGGAGAGAGTCTTCTAGAAAACCAGACAATACAATCTTGTATATCATATTCACAGATGTGATATTTAGTCACTATGTAGAATCAAGTCAGGCCACATCCACACTCAGGGGGAACAGATTATAGGACAACATGAGTACCAAGAGGTTAGGAAAACTAAAGTTGTCTTAGAGTCTGTCAACTACGAAAAAGAATGATAGCTTGAATAACAGTGCCATATGAATTCAGAAAGGCTAGAACTGTACAAAAAAGATCTTCACGACCCAGATAATCACGATGGTGTGATCACTCATCTAGAGCCAGACATCCTGGAATGTGAAGTCAAGAGGGCCTTAGAAAGCATCACTACGAACAAAGCAAGTGGAGGTGATGGAATTCCAGTGGAGCTATTTCAAATCCTGAAAGATGATGATGTGAAAGTGCTGCACGCAATATGCCAGCAAATTTGGAAAACTCAGCAGTGGCCACAGGACTGGTAAAGGTAAATTTTCATTCCAATCCCAAAGGAAGGCAATGCCAAAGAATGCTCAAACTACCACACAGTTGCACTCATATCACATGCTAGTAAAGTAATGCTCAAAATTCTCCAAGCCAGGCTTCAGCAATATGTGAACCGTGAACTTCCTGATCTTCAAGCTGGTTTTAGAAAAGGCAGAGGAACCAGAGATCGAATTACCAACATCCGTTGGATAACGGAAAAAGCAAGAGAGTTCCATAAAAACATCTATTTCTGCTTTATTGACTATGCCAAAGCCTTTGACTGTATGGATCACAATATACTGTGGAAAATTCTTCAAGAGATGAGAATACCAGACCACCTGACCTACCTCTTGAGAAATCTGTATGCAGGTCAGGAAGCAACAGTTAGAACTGGACATAGAACAACAGACTGGTTTCAAATAGGAAAAGGAGTACATCAAGGCTGTATATTGTCACCCTGCTTATTTAACTTATATGCAGAGTACATCATGAAAAACGCTTGGCTGGAAGAAACACAAGCTGGAATCAAGATTGCCGGGAGAAACATCAATAACCTCAGATATGCAGATGACATCATCCTTATGGCAGAAAGTGAAGAGGAACTAAAAAGCCTCTTGATGAAAGTGAAAGAGGAGAGTGAAAAAGTTGGCTTAAAGCTCAACATTCAGAAAACAAAGATCATGGCATCTGGTCCCATCACTTCATGGGAAATAGATGGGGAAACAGTGGAAACAGTGTCCGACTTTATTTTTTGGGGCTCCAAAATCACTGCAGATGGTAATTGCAGCCATGAAGTTAAAAGATGCTTACTCCTTGGAAGAAAAGTTAGATAGCCTATTCAAAAGCAGAGACAATACTTTGCCAACAAAGGTCCGTCTAGTCAAGGCTATGGTTTTTCCAGTGGTCATGTATGGATGTGAGAGTTGGACTGTGAAGAAGGCTGAGTGCTGAAGAATTGATGCTTTTGAACTGTGGTGTTGGAGAAGACTCTTGAGAGTCCCTTGGACTGCAAGGAGATCCAACCAGTCCGTTCTGAAGGAGATCAGCCCTGGGATTTCTTTGGAAGGAATGATGCTAAAGCTGAAACTCCAGTACTTTGGTCACCTCATGCGAAGAGTTGACTCATTGGAAAAGACTCTGATGCTGGGAGGGATTGGGGGCAGAAGGAGAAGGGGATGACAGAGGATGAGATGGCTGGATGGCATCACGGACTCGATGGACATGAGTCTGAGTGATCTCCGGGAGTTGGTGATGGACAGGGAGGCCTGGTGTACTGCGATTCATGGGGTCACAAAGACAAAGAGTCGGACACAACTGAGCGACTGAACTGAACTGAACTGAATGGGGTTTGGACTTACTATCAGAAGGACTAACATAAACAGGAATATAGCACACAGTGGTTTTAGTAATGCTAGTATCTTATGGAGAGATGGATGATTAAATTGAAATGTAAACCCTTCTTGGATTTGATTTAAGATAAGGTGGGGGTGATTTGAGCTTGGGAACTCATGGTCATAGTGAAAGTAAGCCAAGCTCTGTCACCCTCCTCATAATTCAATTGAGAGGGAGAAGTAAAAGAGCTAGTGAAAGGTGTTCTTTCCAGCTGCAGTTAGCTTACAGTATGTCATTATAGTACAAGTATACAAGCTCTAGAGTTTTATGAGTCTGGGTTTAAATCCTGATCCTATCCCTCGTGAGCTTTGCAACCCTAATTAGGTTGCTATCACTTACTTTAACTAATAGCACATAATTCTAGGAATTAAGTGCTACAATTATTTGCATTTTATAGATGAGGAAACTAAAAGTGGAGCTAAAATTAGCTCTTTTACTCTACAAGGATATTCTGAAGGTTTATGAAACAATAAAGTTAAAGCAAAACCATAGACACTCAGAAAATATTAGCCAGAAATATTATCCTTATCTATGATTAATTAACATTCTCTAATCAAAAATATATTTAGGGAATGATGCAATTTCAACTATTCTTATTTAGAGCTTGTAATTCATGAAAATATGTTGTGGACTATTCATAGTCCATAAAGTTCAAAGCATATTATAAAATTTAAAATATGAAAATTATTGTTTTTAGATTTAAGAAATTGAAAAGAGAATTTCATTTTTCTTCTACTTTTAATTCTTCTATTAATATCTTTTAAAATTAATTTTATTAGATTATTGTTGCTTTAAAATGTTTTGTTAGTTTCTTCTGTACAGCAAAATGAATCCCCCACACATGTGCATATGTATATCCCATACATCTTGGATTTCTTCCCATTCAGGTCACCACTGGGCATTAAGATGAGTTGCCTGTGTTATATAGTATATTCTCTTTAGTTGTCTGTATGTATCAATACCAATCTCCCAGTTGTTCCCCCTTTCCCTTTTGGTGTCCATACATTTGTTCTCTACATCTATGTCTCTATTTGTGCTTTGCAAACAAGATCATCTGTACCATTTTTTCAGAGAAGGCAATGGCACCCCACTCCAGTACTCTTGCCTGGAAAATCCCAAGGATGGAGGAGCCTGGTAGGCTGCAGTCCATGGGATCGCGAAGAGTCAGACACGACTGAACGACTTCACTCTCACTTTTCACTTTCATGCATTGGAGAAGGAAATGGCAACCCACTCCAGTGTTTTTGCCTGGAGAATCCCAGGGACGGGGGAGCCTGGTGGGCTGCTGTCTCACAGAGTTGGGCACGACTTAAGCAACTTAGCAGCAGCAGTAGCATACCATTTTTTTCTAGATTCCACAACTGCGTTAATATATGATACACACACACACACACACACACACACACAAATATTTTTCTCTTTCTTCATTCTGTGTGATACTCTTTAAATCCATCCACATCTCTACTGATGACTCAGTTTTGTTCCTTTTAATGGCTGAATAATATTGCATTGTATATATGCACTAAATCGTCTTTATACATTCCTCTGTTGATGGACATTTAGGTTGCTTCCATGCACTGATTATTGTAACTAGTGCTGCAATGAACATTGGGGTGCATGTATCTTTTTGAATTATGGTTTTCTCCAGATATATGCCCAGTAGTAGAACTTCTGGGTCATATGATAGTTCTATGTTTAGTTTTTTAAGGAACCTCAATACTGTTGCCCATTCTGGATGTGTCAATTTACATTCCCAACAACAGCGCATGAGGGTTCCCCTTTCTCCACTCCCTCTCCAGCATTTATTGTTTGTAGATTTTTTGATGTTGGCCATTCTGACTGGTATGAGGTAATACCTGACTGTAGTTTTGATTCACATTTCTCTAACAACTAGTGATGTTAAGTACCATTTCGTGTGTTCATTGACCATCTGTATGTCTTTGGAGAAATGTCTATTTAGGTCTTCCACTGTTTTTATTTTTTTTGTTGTTTGTTTTTGATTGGGTTTGTTATCTTGATATTGAGCTGCTTGTATATTTTGGATATTAATCCTTTGTCAGTTGCTTTGTTTGCAGATATTTTCTCCCATTCCAGTGGTTGTCCTCTTGTGTTGTCTATGGTTTTCTTTGCTGTGCAAAAGCTTTTAAGTAGGTCCCATTTGTTTTTATTTTCATTACACTAGGGGATGGGTCAAGAAAGATCTTGCTGAAATTTATGTCAAAGAGTGTTCTGCCTATATTTTCCTCTAAGAGACATTACTTTGCTGAGTAAGGTCCGTCTAGTCAAGGCTATGGTTTTTCCTGTGGTCATGTATGGATGTGAGAGTTGGACTGTGAAGAAGGCTGAGCACCGAAGAATTGATGCTTTTGAACTGTGGTGTTGGAGAAGACTCTTGAGAGTCCTTTGGACTGCAAGGAGATCCAACCAGTCCATTCTGAAGGAGATCAGCCCTGGGATTTCTTTGGAAGGAATGATGCTGAAGCTGAAACTCCAGTGTTTGGCCACCTCATGCAAAGAGTTGACTCATTGGAAAAGACTCTGATGCTGGGAGGGATCGGGGGCAGGAGAAGGGGACGACAGATGGCTGGATGGCATCACTGACTTGATGGACATGAGTCTGAGTGAACTCCGACAGTTGGTGATTGACAGGGAGGCCTGGCGTGCTGTGATTCATGGGGTCACAAAGACAAAGAGTCGGACACGACTGATCGACTGAACTGAAATGAAGAGTTTTATAGTGTCTGGCCTTACATTCAGGCTTAATCCGTGTGTGTGTGTGTGTGTGTGTGTAGCAGAGTTTTATTAAAGTATGAAAAGGGACAGAGAAGCTTCTGACATAGACATCAGAAGAGGGGCGGAGAGTGTTCCCAGGCTTAATCCACTTTGATTTTATTTTTGTGCATGGTGTTATGGAGTGTTAAAAAAGATATGTCATCTTGCTTTTTTTAAATTGAAGGATAGTTGATTTACAATGTTGTATTAATTTCTGCTGTACATCAAAGTGATTCAGTTATACATACATACATAAATATGCATGTGTTCTTTTCTATATTTTTTCCATTATGGTTTACATAGGATATTGAATATAGTCCCCTGTGCTAAATAGTAGGACCTTGTTGTTTATCAATTCTATATGTAATAGTTTGTATCTGTTCACCCCAAACTCTCAATCCATCCCTCCTCTGCCTCCTTTTCCAGGAACCACAACTCTGTTCTATATGTCTGTGAGTCTGTTTCTGTTTTGTAGACAGATTCATTTGTATTATTCTTTTAGATTCCACATACCAGTGATATCATATAATATTTGTCTTCCTCTTTCTGATTTCAGTTAGTTTGACAATCTCTTGGTGCATTCATGTTGCTGTAAATGGCAATATTCTGTTCTTTTTATGACTAATATTTCACTGTATGTATGTACCACATCCTCTTTATCCATTCATCTGTCAGTTCAGTTCAGTTCATTTCAGTCACTCAGTTGTTCATCTGTCAGTGGACATTAATGTTGCTTCTGTGTCTTGCCTATGGTGACTAGTGCCACTATGAACTCTATTTCATTTTGTTGAATTAGAGTTTTGTCCAGATATATGTCCAGGAGTGGTATTGCTGGATCATATGGCAACTCTAGTGTTTTTGAGGAACCTCCATACTGCTTTCCATAGTGCCTGTACCAACTTACATTCCTAGCATCAGTGTAGGAGGGTTCCCATTTATGTATACTCTCCCCAGGATTTTTATTTGTAGACATTTTAATGATGGCCATTCTGACCAGTAGGAGGTAGTACCTCATTGTAGTTCTGATGGCATCCACTCTGGATCCTGATAGTTCTGCCTATAAAAAAATCTTATCTGTAGAAATGTCATTTGTAACACTAAGCTCTTTTTTAAAAAAAAAAGAAAGGAAAAGAGGGAAACTAGGGAGAGAGGAAGGGAAAGAAGGGGCAAAAGCATAAAGCAAGGAAGAGACAAAGAGAAAGAAAGTAAAGTATAAAAAGATAAAATTTTTAAAGTTTGAAAATACATTTATTTCCAAAGTGCTGATTATTTTTTTAAAGTGTTAGTGTCACTAATGAGTTGTTAGCTCACTTGAAGCTAGTTAGGTGAAATACGTTTCTCATGTTCAGAGTAGAAAATATTTTATTTCCTAGAGCACAGTAATTATCATTAAGAAGGCATGATGCTACTAAATGGTGAATAAAAACACATTTTCTGGAGTTCTTGGAAATCTGTGCACAATAAAGAAGAGTTATTTCAGCTTATGAATTCTTGGATTTATGCCTACAAAAGTTAAAAATTCAAGAAGACTGAAGTGTTGCAGGGTATCATTAAAGAAAATAGGTATTTTCTCAGCTATTGTAATAATATATGATGCCATAATGCTAAGAAACAAAAGAACACTGTCAGTTACTGAGAGACATCTTAATTAGAGAAAAGTTTTGGGAGTTTCATTAACGATAAAGAGATGACTGAAATCAGTCCACATGGCATTATAATCATGTCTGCAGAAAAGCAGATATTATTTAAATAAAATGAATATTTTATAAGGGCTATTTAGGAGAGAAAAAGTTTAAGAAGCTGTAGCACATAGGGAAAAAAAAACTATATCAATCGGTATTAGATTTTACTAGATTCTGTGAGCAAATAAATCTGAAGCTCTCTCAAAACTGTCAGCTCTTATAAGACCATAAGACATCCTCAGAAATACTTACTTTTCTCCATAGAAATTAAAATTGTTGTAAAACACCCTACTACTACTCAGACATAAGGCATTTGGAAATATCACACTACTGTGTCTCAGTTTATTTTCCTTTGCTTGACTAAATTGCATTTATGGAGAGAACACCTGCAAACCCATCCAAGCAGTTGTCAGGAGTACTATCTGATTCCGTGGTTCAGCCACAGTAGGGGAAATCCTTGATTCTCATAAGAAACTGTACAAAATTGTATATTTTGTTGTGCAGTTGCTCAGTCATGTCTGACTCTTTGTGACCCCATAGACTGCAGCACGTTAGGCTTGCCTGTCCTTCACCATCTCCCGGAGCATGCTCAAGCTCCTGTCCTTTGAGTCGGTGATGCCATTCAACCGTCTCATCTTCGGTCATCTCCTTCTCCTGCCTTCTATATATCCCAGCGTCAGAGTCTTTTCCAATGAATCAGCACTTCGCATCAGGTGGCCAGAGAAGTGGAGCTTCAGCTTCAGCATCAGTCCTTCCAATGAATATTCAGGATTGATTTCCTTTAGGATTGACTAGTTTAATCTCCTTGCAATCCAAGGGAGTCTCAAGAGTCTTCTCCAAAACTATAGTTCAAGCATCAGTTCTTTGGTGCTCAGCCTTCTTTATGACCCAACTCTCATATCCATACATGACTACTGGAAAAACATAGCTTTCACTACAGGGACCTCTGTCAGCAGGGTAATGTCTCTGCTTTTGAATATGCTGTCTAGGTTTGTCATAGCTTTTCTTCTAAGGAGTAAGAGTCTTTTAATTTCATGGCTGCAGTCACCACCCACAGTGATTTTGGAGCTCAAGAAAATAGAGTCTGTCACTGTTTCCATTGTTTCTCCATCTATATGCCATGAAGTGATGGGATGAGATGCCAAGATCTTAGTTTTTTGAATGTTGAGTTTTAAGCCAGCTTTTTCACTCTCCTCTTTCACCTTCAAAAAGAGGTGTTTTAGTTCCTCTCTACTTTCTACCATTGAGATTGGTGTCATCTGTATATCTGAGGTTATTGTATGTACTCAGCAATAATAGTTCCACTCAGGCATTAGCAGCCCATAGATAGTAGACTTACAGTCTTATACAACCTTATAGTTATTTTTCTCGAGCCACATTTCTGTTTTACCCATTGGTCTCTAGTATATTGTTCATCTTAATTAAACCAAAGTTCGATGATTTCAAGCCCCAAATTGTACCCCTTTATAAGGAAACCTGGGCTTCCCATGTGGCGCTAGTAAAAAACCCGCCTGCCAAGCCAGGAGACATAGGAGACAGGGATACAATCTTCAATCTCTGGGTCGGGAAGATCCCCTGGAGAAGGAAATGGTAACCTACTTCCAGTGTTCCTGCCTGGAGAATCTCATGGATGGAGGAGCCTGAAGGGCTACAGTCCATGGGGTCACAAAGAGTCAGAAACAACTGAAGCGACTTAGCACACACACATAAGGAAATCCAATCCACAATTAATAAACTGTGTATTAGTTTGAATTCTCAGAACACATGGCAAAAATTTCAAGACCTACATATCATTAAACTCATTTTCCTGAGATGAAAAAAAAAAAAAAAAAAAGCATACTGTGGAATTCAGCTGATGTAAACTTGGGCAAGGTATTGCTTTCGACCTCAAAACTGGTGAAAATACTAGAATCTGTTTCATAATGTATGTAATGTACTTAAAATAGTGCTTGGCACATAGTGAGAACTCTGTTGCCTATATGTTGAGCCCTTAGACTTTAAGACTTCAGTGACTCCTCTGTGGATGTCTCTGTAACCCTTCAGAAGGGATTGAACTTTCTCTTCCTAATGCCTTCTTCATGCATACATGTGTGCTAAGTCACTTTAGTCCTGTCCGACTCTTTGCTACCCTATGGACTGTAGCCAGTCAGGCTCCTCTGTCCATAGGATTCTCCAGGGAAGAGTACTGAATGGGTTGCCATGTCCTCCTCCAGGGGATCTTCCCAAATCAGGGATCAAACCTGGGCCTCATATGTCTCCTGCACCGGCAGGTGGGTTCTTTACCACTAGTGCCACCTGGGAAGCCCATGCCTTCTTCATATCATCCTCTATTTTGAGACTTATGTGACTATATGCAGTTATATTAATCAGGACTCTTTCTGTTCCATGAAGTAAACCTAACTAAAATTAACTTGATAAAAAAGATTTACTGGCTAATGGAGTGGAGCCAAAAGGCAGGCATGGTTCAGGGTAGAACTTGAGGGTTCAAAACACACTATCAAGGCTTTATTTCTTTACCTGTTTCTTCTGTTTTCTTCCATGTGTTACCTTTTTGCTCAGACAGAAACTTTCCATGTCAGACAAAATATATCTATGAAATGTTCCCCACCTGTATTACTAGAGCTCAGCTGAGCTTGGTTCACATGCCTAGCCCTGGAGCTATCACTTAGCAAAGGAAGGAAACTCACTTGCCAGTTGATATCATATGTCCAACTCCTAAATATAGAGATTAATAATCCTATGAGGAACATACAGAGTGGTTCTTCAAATATAAAGGACAGAATTTTTATCAGTGGGGTTCAGGGACACTAGGCAATCAGAAACAACTGATAACTTGTGAAGAAATGATTCTTTCCTTTTAAGTTTGTGAACTCCTTGGACATGGACATATCACGTTAATTTCATTCCTCATCATCTAAAAGTAAGCACTCTGTGTATGTTAAATAGAAATAGTGGGGCATAATCTAAAGTAAAATAAAGTAGTCAAAAGAGGCTTCATTGGGAAGATAATATTTGAGCAAAGATGTCAAGAAGGTGAGGAATCACCATGGTACATGTATCAAAGCCAAGAACTAAAGTAGCTTCTGACTTTATTCAGATTTCCGCAGTTGTTTCCTGAATGTCTTTTACTGTTCCAGGATCCATCCTAGATACCATTTTCATTTCATATCTATGTGGTCTTAGTCTTCCCTGGTCTACGACAGTTTCTCAGTCTTCCTTTGTTTCATGACCTTGACAGTTTTGTGGAGTTCTGGTTATTTTTCAGAATGCCCCTCCATTACAGTGAGTATGTTACGGTTTCTCATGACTAGACTGGGGTTATATATTTGGAAAGAATAATACAGAGGGAGCATGCTTTTGGAAGTTGGAAGAAAACAGATCCTGTTTGGTGATGGGAATGATTCACTAGGAGAGGGTAGACTTAATGATGTAGAAGTGAAAGGGGACAATTGCCAGAGGAATGCCTTTGAGCAAACAAGAGGAAATCGATTTTAGAAGATACTCATAGTTAAAAGAAGAGTTGACAGAGCTTCTGAGCACAGATGATACAAGTAAGACTGTGGTGTTGGAAGATTGGGCCTATTTTCCTTTGATCAGGTATTAGTTTTCTATTGCTGTGTAACAAATTATCACAAATTCAGCAGTTTAAGACAACATATATTTTATTATCTCGGTTTCCACGAGTTAGGATACCTGGCATAGCTTAACTTGCTTCTCTGCTCAGGGTCTCACCTGCTGTAATTGAGGTGTCAACTGGTGCTGAAGACTCATGTAAAGTTCAGAGCCCTCTTTCCAGCTCCTGTAGTCTTTGGGGAATTTCATTTCCTTGAAGCTCTAGACTCATGGTGGTTTGCTTCTTTAGGCCAGCAAGAGAATATCTCTGTCTTCTGTCTTTAACCTCTGGACTTTCTTTTAAAGGTTTCAAGTGATTAGGTAGGTCCACCAAGGATTATCGACTTTTTGATTAACTTAAAAGTCAACTATTAGCAATCTCAAATTATCATCCTCGAAAGCTCTTCACCTTGGCCATTTAATAATCATAGGAATGATAACTCATTAACGTTGCCTTCTTCTTTAGAGGTAAATTATACATCTTACCCATATACAAGGGAAGATGATTCTATAAGGGCATGGCTCATTGGAATCATCTTCAATAGCTTCTACTTTCTTAGGTGAGCAAGAAGCAAGATCACACATTGTTTGGATGGAGGAGAAAGTAGTGGAGGTTTGAGGAAATGGAAAAGAGTATGAAATATATCTAAGAATGTGTGTACTCTGACTCTAAACAATCTCTTCAAGATATGTAGGGCTTCTCCAGGATGTAGTTTTCTAGTGTAACTGCTTATCCAACCCAATCCTCATACTGTAGCTAGCTACTAAATATTCCAAAAGATATTTGTGGGGCTTTGTCATAAATAGTAAGAATTAATTTTACTGTCCTTAAGATTTAGTGATCTAGGAGAAATTATGACTAATGGAGAAATGAAGTTAATAGTCAACTCATGGTCTTCTAAATCTTAATACTGATTGATATGCATGTTAATATTTACTTAAAAAAATTTGTGGTCTATGCTGTTTTAATAGCTGTGTTAAATTTAGCAAAATGTTTGGTGGAAGGAGCACAGGGATTATGCAAATAGCCCAGAAACTATGACTCTCTCAAGCATTATACTGTTAAAGTAAATGACGGATTAAAAGTCTGTTTAACTAGGACACTTCTAGAATTTCTCCCACTAATATGTTAAATCAATACAATAGCCTTACTTTTATGGAAGGAGTGGAGTTTTTGCATATTGCTTCTGTTTGCTTTATAGAACGTCCCTAAAATTTACTTTGTATAAAAGGCTCATTAAAAATAATAACATATGAAATAGAGCAAGTTTTATTTTTAATATCTTAATGAATAAAATGAAATTACATATGCCAATATTATTTGGTTACAACAATCAAATATAGAATGCATTTACAGTCTTCTTACAAGAAGCCCAAGAGGAATAGAAAAACAATAGGAAATGTTCAACACAAACGTGTGGATACCATGTTTTGTATATGCAGAGCTTCATATGAATCTTTCTTCAGTTCAACAAACATCTAATTCACACCTACTCAATGTCAAGTACCAGCACCATAATGGTGGAAAAGATACTCACTAATTAAGGCCAGTTTTAAAAGCTCCAGGGAATGCTGCATTTCATTAAACTTAGTGTTGAATCCATGACTGTTTTTTTTTTAACTTCTATTTTATTATGTTCTGTTTTCTGTATTATATATTCTTAAAAGAATTGAAACCAAAGGTATTTTCTACCCTCAAGGTGCTTATGGTAAGAGATACACATGTATGAAACTTCTTTCAAAACCAAGCAGTTGAAGTTAGACTAGAAGTGTAATCTGAGTGCCTAGCCTGGTGCATGTAGGAAAAAGGTTGGGTGTAGGGGAATAATACCACTAAAATTGAATGACAGAGTTTGTTCAGCTCTGTCTCGATTCAACTGTGGGACATTGGCAACTTCGGTACATATATTTTCTTAATTTATGAAAGAAAGCCAACTAAGAATGTTGGATGAATTGTTGCTGTTGTTGTTCAGTCACTCAGTCGTGTCCAACTCTTTGCAACGCCATGGACAGCAGCACACAAGGCTTTCCTGTCCTTCACCATCTCCTGGAGTTTCCTCCAACTCATGTCCATTGAGTCAGTGATGCTATCCAACCATCTTGTCCTCTCAGCCCCTTCTCCTCCTGCCTTTAATCTTTCCCAGCAGCAGGATCTTTTCTAAAGAGTCGGCTTTTCACAGCAGGTGGCCAAAGTATTGGAGCTTCAGCATCAGTCATTCCAATGAATATTAGGATTGATTTCTTTTAGGATTGACTGGTTTGATCTCCTTGTAGTCCAAGGGACTAACACCACAATTCGAGCATCAATTCTTTGGTGCTCAGACTTTTTTATGCTCAAACTCTCACAGGAAAAACCATAGCTTTGACTATACACACCTTTGTTGGCAAAGCAATCTCTCTGCTTTTTAATATGCTCTCCAAATGTGTCATAGCTTTTCTTCCAAGGAGCAAGCATCTTTTAATTTCATGGCTGCAGTCATTGTCCACAGTGATTTTGGAGCCCAGGAAAATAGTCTGTCACTGTTCCTTCCCATTTTCTCCCCATCTATCTGCCATGAAGTGATAGGACCGGCTGCCATGATCGTAGTTTTTCAATGTTGTTTTAAGCCTGCTTTTTCATTCTCCTCTTTCACCTTCATCACAAGGCTCTTTAGTTCCTCTTTCCTTTCTGTCATAAGGGCAGTGTCATCTGCATATCAGAGGTTATTGATATTTCTCACAGTAATCTTGCTTCCAGCTTGTGCTTCATCCAGCCTGGAATTTCGCATGATGTACTGTGCATATAAGTTAAATAAGGGTGACAATATACAGCCTTGGTATACTCCTTTCCCAATTTTGAACCAGTCTGTTGTTCCATGTCCCTTTCTAATGGCTGCTTTGTGACCTGCATATAGACTTCTCAGGAGGCAGGTAAGGTAGTCTGGTATTCCCATCTCTTGAAGAATTTTCCACAGTTTGTTCTGATCCATACAGTCGAAGACTTTAGCATTGTCAATGAAACAAATGTTTTTTCTGGAATTCTCTTGCTTTTTCAATGATCCAACAGATGTTGGCAATTTGATCTCTGGTTCCTCTGCCTTTTCTAACTCTACCTTGAACATCTGGAAGTTCACAGTCCATGTACTGTTGAAGCCTGGCTTGGAGAAGTTTAAGTATTACTTTGCTAGCATGTGAAATAAGTGCAACTGTGTAGTAGTCTGAACATTCTTTGGCATTGCCCTTCATTTGCAATTGGAATGAAAACTGACATTTTCCAGTTCTGTAGCTACTGCTGAGTTTTCCAAATTTGTTGGCATATTGAGCGCAGCATCATCATGAAGGATTTGAAACAGATCATCTGTAATTTGATCACCTCCACTAGCTTTGTTTGTAGTGATGCTTCCAAAGGCGCACTTGACTTCGCATTCCAGGATATCTGGCTCTAGGTGAGTGATCACTCCATTGTGATTATCTGGGTCATGAAGATCTTTTTTGTACAGTTCTTCTGCGTACTCTTGCCACCTCTTCTTAGTATCTCCTGCTTCCATTAGGTCCATACTCTTTCTGTCCTTTTTCTTTGCATACAATGTTCCCTTGGTATCTCGAATTTTCTTGAAGACATCTCTAGTCTTTCCCATTCTATTATATCCCTCTATTTCTTTGCATTGTTCACTGAGGAAGGCTTTTTTATGTCTCCTTTCTGTGCTTTGGAACTCTGCATTCAGATGGGTTTATCTGTCCTTTTCTCCTTTGCCTTTCGCTTCTCTTTTCTCAGCTATTTATAAGGCTTCTTCAGACAATCATTTTGCCTTTTTGCATTTCTTGTTCTTAGGGATGGTTTTGATCACTGCCTCCTGTACAATGTCATGCACCTCTGTCCGCAGTTTTCAGGCATTCCATTAGGTCTAACCCCTTGAATCTATTTGTCACTTCTACTGTATAATTGTAAGGGATTTGATTAGGTCATACCTCAATGTTCTAGTGGGTTTTTTTCCTACCTTCTTCAATTTATATATGAATTTGGCAATAAGGAGTTTATTATCTGAGCCACAGTCAGTTCCTGGTCTTGTTTTTGCTGACTGTATAGAGCTTCTCCATCTTCAGGTGCAAAGAATATATTCAGTCTCATTTCTGTATTGGCCATCTTGTGATTTCCATGTATAGTCTCTTGTGCTGCTGGAAGAGGGTGTTTGGTATGACCAAGTTTCTCTTGGCAAGACTATGTTAGCCTTTTTCCTGCCTCATTTCGTACTCTAAGGCCAAACTTGCCTGTTACTCCAGGCATTTCTTGACTTCCTACTTTTGCATTCCAGTCCTCTATAATGAAAAGGACTTCTTTTCTGGGTGTTAGTTCTAGAAGGTCTTATAGGTCTTCTTTGAACTGGTCAACTTTAGGTTCTTAAGCATTAGTGGTTGAGGCAGACACTAGGATTACTGTGATACTGAATCGTTTCCCTTGAAAATGAACAGAGATCTGTCTGTCATTTTTGAGATTGCACCCAAGAACTGCATTTTGGACTCCTTTGTTGACTATGAAGGCTACTCCATTTCTTCTAAGGGATTTTTTGCCCACAGCAGTAGATATAATGGTCATCTGAATTAAATGGACCATTCTGGTCCATTTCAGTTCACTGATTCCTAAAATGTCGATGTTCACTCTTGCCATCTCCTTTTTGACCACTTCCAATTTGCCTTGATTCATGGACCTAACATTCCAGGTTCCTATGCAATATCGTTCTTTACATCCTCAGAGTTTACTTTCACCACCAGACACATCCACAACTGGGCATTGTTTCCACTTTTTGAATCAGCCTCTTCATTCCTTCTGGAGTTATTTCTTCATCCTTCTCCAGTTGCATATTGGGCGCCTACTGACTTAAGGAATTCATCTTTTAGTGTCATACCTTTCAGTGTCGCTGGAATAACATGGACAGAACTTAACACAGTTGTTGATACACATTAGATATTTGTTAGAAATATTTATTTCCTTTCTTCCTTTGCTTTTCTGTTCCATTCTCATCCTCTTTCCAGTAGAAGTCAAGAGAGTCAATATCTCCATTCAAGAGATACCTGGAGTAGCAGGCAAATTTGGCCTTTGAGTACAAAATGGAAGCATGGCAAAGGCTAACAGAATTTTGCTAAAGAACGCAGTGGTCATAGCACACATCCTCTTCCAACAAAACAACAGAAGACTCTACACATGGGTATCACCAGATGGTCAATACCAAAATGAGATTGATTATATTCTTTGCAGCCAAAGATGGAGAAGCTCTATACAGTCAGCAAAAGCAGGACCAGGAGCTGACTGTGGCTCAGACCATGAACTCCTTACTGCCAAACTCTGACTTAAATTGAAGGAAGTAGGGAAAACCACTAGACCATTTAGGTATGACCTAAATCAAATCCCTTACAATTATACAGTGGAAGTGACAAATAGACTCAAGGGATTAGATCTGATAGACAGAGCACCTTAAGAACTATGAATGGAGGTCTGTGACCTTGTACAGGAGGCAATGATCAAGATAATCCACAATAAAAAGAAATGCAAAAAGGCAAAATGGTTGTCTGAGGAGGCCTTACAAATAGCTGAGAAAAGAAGATAAGCTAAGGCAAAGGCAAAGGAGAAAAGGATAGATATACCCATTTGAATGCAGAGTTCCAAAGAAAAGCAAGGAGAGATAAGGAAGCCTTCCTCAGCGATCAATGCAAAGAAATAGAGGAAAACAGTAGAATAATTTGAAAGACTAGAGATCTTTTCAAGAAATTAGATACACTAAGGGAACATTTCATGCAAAGATGGGCACAATAAAGGACAGAAATGGTATGGACCTAACAGAAGCAGAAGATATTGAGAAGAGGTGGCAAGAATACACAGAAGAACTATACAAAAAAGATCTTCATGACTCAGATAACCACGATGGTGTGATTACCCACCTAGAGCCAGATATCCTGGAATGCCTAAGTGGGCCTTAGGAAGCATCACTATGAACAAAGCTAGTGGAGGTGACGGAATTCCAGTTGAGCTATTTCAAATCCTGAAAGATGATGCTGTGAAAGTGCTGCACTCAATATGCCAGCAAATTTGGAAAACTCAGCAATGGCCACAGGACTGGAAAAGGTCAGTTTTCATTCCAATCCCAAAGAAAGGCAAAGCCAAAGAATGTTCAATCCTCCACACAATTGCACTCATTTCACATGCTAGTAAAGTAATACTCAAAATTCTCCAAGCCAGGCTTCAGCAGTACGTGAACCGTTAATTTCTAGATATTCAAGCTGGTTTTAGAAAAGGCAAAGGAACTAGAGATCAAATTTCCAACATCCATTGGATATTCGAGAAAGCAAGAGTTCCAGAAAAACATCTACTTCTGCTTTATTGACTATGCCATACCTTTGACTTATATGGATCAGAAGAAACTGTGGAATATTCTTCAAGAGATGGGAATACTAGACCACCTGACCTGCCTCCTGAGAAATCTGTATGCAGGTTAGAAGAAACAGTTAGAACTGTACATGGAACAAGAGACTGGTTCAAAATCGGGAAAGAAGTATGTCAAGGCTGTTTATTATCACACTGCTCATTTGACTTATATGCAGAGTATGTAATGCAAAATGCTAGGCTGGATGAAGCATGGGCTGGAGTCAAGATTGCCTGGAGAAATATCAATAACCTCTGATATGCAGATGACACCACCCTTCTGGCAGAAAGAGAAGAATTGAAGAGCCTGTTTATGAAAGTGAAAGAGGAGAGTTTAAAAGCTGGCTAAAACTCAACATTCAGAAAACTAAGATCATGGTATCTAGTCCCATCACTTTATGGCAAACAGATGGGGAAACAATGGAAACAGTGACAGACTTTACTATGTTGGGCTCCCAAATCATTGCAGATGGTGACTTCAGCCATAAAATTAAGACACTTGCTCCTTGGAAGAAAAGCTATGACCAACCTAGACAGCATATTAAAAAGGAGAGACACTACTTTGCCAACAAAGGTCCCTCTCATCAAAGCTATGGTTTTTCTAGTAGTCATGTATGGATGTGAGAGTTGGACTGTAAAGAAAGCTGAGTGCTGAAGAATTTGTGCTTTTGAACTGTGGTGTTGTGAAGTCTCTTGAAAGTCCCTTCTACCACAAGGAATTCCAACCAGTCCATCCTAAAGGAAATCAGTCCTGAATATTCATTGGAAGGACTGATGCTGAAGCTGAAACTCCAATACTTTGGCCACCTGATGCAAAGAACTGACTCCTTGGAAAAGACCTTGACACTGGGAAAGGTTAATGGCAGGAGGTGGAGGGGACAGAGCATGAGATAGTTGGATGGCATTACTGACTCAATGGACATGAGTTTCAGCAAGCTCTGGGCGCTGGTGAAGGACAGGGAAGCTTGGTATGCTGCAGTTCATGGGGTCGCGAAGAGTCGGACACAACTGAGCAACTGAACTGAATTGAACTTCCAGTAGGAGTAAACTAAATGAGGAACAATAGAAAAGGTATCACTTAAAAAAAAAAAAAAGGCCCCCATTCTTCATGCGGTTATAACATAACAAGTTTTTGTCTGGCTATCCCTCTGAAGGATAATATTATTGTAGCAGAAACTCTGAGGGAAAAAAAAAGAACCAGAAGATAAACTGTTTATATAGGCATGGAACATCTTGTATACCTTGTGAAAAAGTTTGTGCTTTATTGTGTAGACAGGAAATTGGGAATCACTAAATAATTTGAAGCATGAGAATGGCCTAGACTCTGACTTTGGAGGTTGATTTGAATTAGATGACACTGCAGCTTTATACACTAGTTGAGACGATATAATAGCCCAGGTGAAAAATGATGATGTCCTGGGTATGATAAGAAACAGTACACATGGAGAATAGCATAAATACTTATGAGACATCCACAGTAAAAAAGGAAGGAGTACTTAATGTTTGATGGGACTTAAGGCATAAGAGTGTGTGAGAAGGCAAAGAATGACCGTGGGTTTCTGGTGGTGTGGCATGAACGACAGTGTGGTACACTGAGAGAATGAGAAGGTGGGTTGAGAAATTGTACTATTAGTGGAAGTGGAATTGTTGGTTATATGGTAAAGATGTGATTAACTTAATAAGAAATTGCCAAATGGTTTTTAAAGTAGGTAAAATATTTTTTACTACTACCAGAAAATTATGAGAACTTTAGCATTGTCAGTCGTTTCAATTTTAGCCATTGTGTCAGTGTGTAGTAATACCACATTTGGGGTTTTTTAAAATTTTAATATATTAGATAGTTTATCTGTTTTTGCGTATGTTGGTGGAGATGTATAGCTGTGAATTTTGGCAGATGTAGAGACTCAGGTAATCACTATCCAGTTAGGATACAGAGTAGTTCTCACTCCTAAACCTTGGTGACCACTAGTTTAATCTGTTGGTAGACTTGTCTTTTCCAGAATATCATAGAATCATAAAATACATAATCCGTGGAGGCTGACTTCTTCTACTTAATGCATTTGAGATGCATCCATGTGGTTGTATGTATCAGTGCACTGTTATTTATTACTGCCAAGCAGTACTGTATGAATATACCAGAGTTCACTTTTCCTTTGACCTACTGAAAGACATCTGGGTTGTTCCTATTTTGAGTATAAAAATGACAGTAATGGCCAACATTTGTTGAACATTACCATGTTTCAGGACTGTTTAAGGCACTTTATTTGTATTAACATATTTAATATTCACAATGGTAATTGAAAGGAAAAGATTAGGGTAATAAAATATAGAGTAGAAGACAAAAATTAATTTTAAAGTTGGTATAATTTTATAGAATTCTTTCCCCCATGGCAGATTTTATTTCTTGATTATAACAGAAATGAAGACTTTTTCTTTTTTTCTTGATGCTGTTGATAACATTAACATAAGAATAATTTTAGTGCTGATTAGCAATCTTAGCCATCACCTAAACCAATCCTTTCATTATAAAGATATGGAAACTAGGCAGATCAGTTTTTAGTAAACATTTTGGTTTATTTTTGTTAAAGAATGATGAGCCATGGTTAATATACTACTGATGCAGCAAATGGAAATCTTTTTCTATATAAAATTCTGAGCTATATTAATTTCACTTTCTCTTCTGGAACTAATGCATATTTGACCCAGTTCCTCTCATTTTAATTATGAGAAAAGTTCTGTCTTGGATATAGCTGATCAAACGTAAAGAATCAGAAAATGTAAACTGCATCACTTAAAATATAATGCTTTGTAAGTTAAAAACTTGTGTTTTATAAGTTTTAACTTATAAGATAAAAACTTATCATGAAAGAAAGCTAGCACCACTACACTCTCTGATAGAAAGTCAAGAAATATTTAATTAATGAATACTCAAAAATAAATTACATGAAGCACTGCTTGAGGCCCATCCACTCCTTGGGATGGATATGGAAGGAGACATAACTGCTATTAATGGTGCATGTAATCACATACTATAATCACATGCTGTAATCACATACTATAAAGATATTTGTAAAATTCTTATGAAACTTGATCTTCATTCATTTTAGGGATGGTGCTGATAAATACATCATATAGTAATAGTATCCTCTTTATGAGAATCCTCATGAGGAATTCCTCTAATAGCAAAGCACCTGTAGTTTTCTCTTGAGAAATTAATTGCTGTCTCATACTATAGACATTGCACGATGTGTAGATGATTACATGTCCTTTTATATACTGGCCACTTGAAAGCTTAAATTTGTGACCACCAGTATAGCAGTGTATTTACATTATTTAGTTTTCATTTAATGCTGGGTTCAATACTTTTATTCTTGCTCTCTTTTGGGGAATATATTGCTACATGTTAAATATTCCAGCAAATCACTAATATCCTTTTGGAAACAAAGCAGATAAGAAAGGCAGATGAGTTGAACTAAGATAGGAAGGCTGAATGGCAGGTAGGTAGGCAGAGGCAGACAGGCAGCAAAAGGACAGAAAACAGGCTTCACAAGTGGTGCTGCTGGTGGTGGTGTAGTCACTCGGTCATGTCCGACTCTTTGCAACCCTGTGGACTGTGACCCACCAGGCTCCTCTATCCATGGGATTCTCCAGGCAAGAATACTGGAGTGGGTTTCCATGCCCTCCTCCAGGGCATCTTCCCAACTCAAGGATCCAACCTGTTTCTTCTGCCTTAACAGGGAGATTCTTTACTGCTGAGTCACCTGAGAAGTAGAGACTAGAATTAAACTCAATTACCTATAGTTTTTTTTTTTTTTTCCCCTACCTACTTGCCAGACATCAACAATGGATCCATATCTAAATGGCAATAGAATAAAAGCATTCCAAAGCTCTCTCAATGAATATAAATAGCAACAGAATATAAGCATTCCAAGTTTCTCTCAGTGAATACTTATTCAAATCAGCTATTTAGAAGTCAAATTAGGAGGAATAATAGATGATTGGCTGAGAGATATGTACCTAAGTCACTTTTTGATGCTTTAATTTTTGATAAGACCTAGGGAAAGCTATCGCATACTCAGAGCCACAAGGATTCAGTTTCACTGACTTGTGTTTTGCTGTTATACACTTGGAATCTATTGTGTAATAATCATTACAATAATTAGTCTTATGGAATTCCCTTGAGTGTTATAAAATGTTGAGGACGTTTTTCATGATACAATTTTACCTCCTTTACATCAGAAGTCACAAACTAGTGACCAAAGAACTAGTCCAACAAGAAAACATTTAAAAAATATTTTGCAATATTTGCCAACAGGTATAATTAGAAAAATCCCCAAATACGCAGACATACATCCTCATTTTAGGGATGCAAAGCTACAGAGGGGGCAACACAGACAGGAGCTGTTAGCATCTACTCCTATTAGGTTACAATTGTCCACAGTTGCTAGTACTCTATGGGGTATAAATCACATGCATTTACTTACATTACCTGGTAGTTTCCAGTAGGTTTCTGCAGTTTTGGTCCTAGGTATAATGCCTGTTTGAGAAATGTATTTTAAAATGTATTGACAAGGCAAAGTCTGTCTTCAGAGGGGAGTGGGTGCTTCTTTTCTGGCAAGAAGAGCCATATAACATCTTGCATTCACTGCTTAGAAGCTCTCTCACTACCAAATGTGTAGTCAACCATATACACTGGTATCATATATACATTCCTTTTAAACTTCTATCATTGATTATATATTAATTATATATTATATATTATAATAATATTATATATAAGATTATTTATAAGAAAATAATATAAATATTATTAAAAATATATAATATAAATATAAATATATATAATATTATTTATAAGATTATATATTATATTAATTTTGTAACTATTTCTTAGAAAAAATATGTCAAATCCTTTCTACAGAGTCAGTGTGTACATATTCTTATAAGAGGAAACATTAAATAAATTTTAGTCGAGGATGACTCAAGTAAAAAAATGAAATGACAAAATACTGTGTTAATGGAATATTTTATTTGCAAATTAAATTAAGCCTTAAGCTACAAACACATAATACTCATATGAAGAAAAATAAAATTTGAGTTCAACTACTATTCATATAATGACTGTCACTACATATTGTTCTACACGATATCTGAAAAACCAAGAACATAATTTTCAAGAATGTACTTTAAATAAACATAACAACATAGCAAATTTTCAAGGAAGAATTTAGCAACCAGATTTGCAGTTGACTTTTACATGATGTCAGATTGGACTGCTCTATCATAATACTAATAGCGTAACAGTCTGTCATATGGATAATATGGGTGATTAAAAAACATTATATAGAATGGTGGTCAAGAAATATAAATTTAGTGTGTATAAACTGAAGAAGTATGGCAGCTACTCTTAAGTGACTCTCTTCAAACAAATTTCTAAAATGTATTTGTATTACAACTGAATTTCCTTTAAAATATTTTCTCTTTTGGATTTGCTATTTTCAAGATCAGGATAAAGGTCACTTTAGATACTATAATCAAATTAACATGGTGATATATGGTGTTTTCAAAATAGCTTTTGTAAAACTGACTCAAAAATACTTTTATCCATGGACATAATTCCTTGATTATTTATTTCAAATGCTGTTAAGTAGCTGAAGACTGCCACTTTGTGTTGTTTATGATTGTTGTTCAGAGTTTTACCCTATTCTTTTAAAAAGTCAAAAACACAAAAGCATGATGATACAATCATAAACTATAAATGAATTGTATACAGAATTATTGCTACCGTGGTACATCATTATTTTGTGTAGTGAAATAATTATTTCAATGGGATAGACTCTAAAAGGCATTTTAACTTTATGGTTACATTTATGGTTATATAAATTCAATATGTAAGCTACCTTAAATGAAGTTTAGAACATACAATATAAAAAGTGCTACAAGTTTTGAGCTTAATAAATTTTCGATCTGCGACTACTTGCTTATTAGGTCTTAAATTATTCTTCCTTTTGATTCATAAATAGTAATTATAACAACAGCAAAATCTAGTCAGTCACACTGAAAACTGTTCTTCCCTTCACTGATAGTTGGAATATAACAGCACTACCACTAAGTTCTTTGATTTGACTAAGGATGAATGAGTCTCTGTAAGTAAGCCAAAGTAGTACTTCAATTTTCCAGGATAGCAATCTTATATTTAGCATACAGTAACATTTAGCTTTTATGTGGATACATAACAATCAGCATACAATTTAAAGTACATTTTTAAAAAAAAAAGAAATAGCTGAGCCAAAAAATTCTTTTTGGTTCAATTTTTCATTTTGAAATTTTAAATATTTGTAAAAATAACTGAAATTTTGCTGGTAGTAAAAAAAAATATTGCTTCTACACTAGGGGACATAAGTGTCCACCCTTAATTCAAAATTTAGGTAAAAACTTTTAAGGACTGCTTCCACATGTAAGCCCTGTAGAGTTTATGAGCAGTCATTATGTTTAAATTTCATAACTCTGGTCAGTTTCAGAAAAGGTTTGGTTATGGCTCAGTCAGTAAAGAAGTGAAGTGAAGTGAAGTGAAGTCGCTCAGTCGTGTCAGTAAAGAATCCACCTGCAATGTGGGAGACCTGAGTTGGGAAGTTCCCTTGGAGGAGGGCATGGCAACTCACTCCAGTATTCTTGCCTGGAGAATCCCCATGGACAGAGGAGCCTGGTGGGCTGCAGTCCACAGGGTTGCAAAGAGTCCAACACGACTGGGTGACTACATACAGCACAGCACAGCACAAGAACTTAGTAGGTTCTCTAGTGGTTTGTTACTTTGATGTTTTAAAGTGAAACTGAAAGTGTTATCACTCAGGCTCCTCTGTCCCTGGAATTCTCCAGACAAGAATATTGGAATGGGTTGCCATTTCCTTCTCCAGGGGATCTTCCCAACCCAGGGATGAAACCTGTGTCTCCTGCATTACAGGCAGACTTTTTACCAACTGAGCTGGTTCAGGAAAGATCAATTTCCTAAAGGATGTCAGAGCAATACGATTATGTCCAAAGAATAAAAAATAGAAAATTTTTAAATTTGGGAAATGGTTTATTATTTTTCTGTATATAACACAAATTCACAGATTTTAAAATTATGTATAGTTAAAAGATGTCTTCTTTTAAAATGCTATATAGAGTGCTGACTGAATACTACTTTTTAACTGTTAATCAGAAAGTAAACATTTCCTAAATAATTTTTTATATCTAAGATAAAATTTATTCTGTGCATGCTCTTGTAAGATGAAAGTTAACTATTTTACATAACAAAATAGTCATTTTTAAATTGTACTCTTAAAACAAAAAAATTAATATAGAACTGAGATCAACATTAATAACAGCAGTTTTTTTTACAATATCAGTCCTCAAAAAGGGAGTAGTAAAAGAAAGATTTGTTTTTTATACAGTCAAAAAAATTAGCCTGATTAAACCTTAAATAATTCATTTTAATCCATGCATTATATATATTACACTACTTCTCCCTTTAAACAGTTCCTTTAGTTTATTAAATTAAATAAAAGCAAATAATTTCTGTGATTATACAATCTAAACTTGTTGTGAGTTAAATGGTAATGAATACCTGAGGAAGATTTTGAAGTGTTCTTCCCTAAGAATAACACAATTAATAGAGAAAATTCTTTCAAATAACTTTTTTTAAAAAAGAAAATAAACATATTCAAAGAATTATATATTAGTAAACTATCTTTAGAGCTGATTTCAAATATTCTTCCCTTGAGAATTAACTTTCTGTAATGAAGACAGAATCTATTTTATCTTAATTTGAAATCTGGCTGTTAGTGGCTGGTTGGGGTAGTGTGTTGGGAACCACAACAAAGCTCAGAGGTGAGTCTGCGATCCTAGATGATCTATATCTGTAATGAGAGCAGGAGATAAATGGTGGTGTCCATGCTGAGGATTTGCTGACCTTGTTTTTTATACTTCCTCTTAACCTCAGAACTGTTTCATGAAATTGTCTATTATGGGTTCAAGCATATAACATAAGCAAAGACAAAAATTCCTGTGTGGTAGATATCTCTCTAACTAAACTTTAATAAAATATAGTAAGTAATAAAAATTATTAGGTATGACATATTTAGAGTTTACCCCTAATAAAACATTTAGTGGCAAACTGTAATAAAAACAAAAAAATTCCACAGGTTATATCAGCATGAGTGTTCCTATGAATATGGTTAGTTATAATATAGTGAGTTATTCTTATAATTTCCTCTAGAAAGTGAATTTACTAATTACTATTGTACTAATTTCCCATGGTCTGAATATTCTGAGATATGGCAAATTCTCAAGTTATAAATCAGTTTAACATTAATCATGCCTCTTTTCAAAGACATGCTAGTTTGCTTTGAAAGCACTGCTTAAAAATAACTCATTAGACAATGACATTTATGACAAATTCCACTATTTGTTTCTGAATGAACATCCTTATATTCTGACTATATGTATTCTGTATTGCTAACATTTAATAAATATCTAAAAAATATTCATGTAAGAGCACATATATTAGTTTTTTTCTATAGTTCTAGTTACAAATATTAACTAAAATAACAGAGTGTCTTTTATTCTCTAGTTTTTAAAGAGATTCATTTTTTACAGATGATCAATTTGTCACAATATGACAACAGACCACAAGTCTTTATCCTGTTAGGTAACATAAAAGTATAATGTTTTTAGATAGGGATATTATTATATACAATAATTTAAAGTCTTTTAAATTAAATATTTCCATTATTAAATGTTACATCTAATAAAAAGTCAAACTTAGGAATGAAATTTTATTTCCATATCCTTAAAATCTGAAATGCTACGTAAATTTTCTCTATTAATTTTAGTAACAATAGCTTAAAAACTTAAAAGGTGGCAATCCAATGTTAGTATCAACTTTTTCTTAACAATTCATCTCTAATTAATATTAAATTTAAAAACATGAATAATAAAACAAGTTAAAGATTGACAAGATATAAAAATAGTATTTTAGGCATTGTATTTCCATAATAATTGTAAATTGGCTATGTTTTTTTCAATAACTGAGAAGCAATTTTTAACTTTTATGAAAAGCCTTTATGAAAAGATTTTCCTTCTGAAGTCTGGAATTCATTGTTATAAAGTAGAAACATTAGACATGCAAAATACCTAGCAACCTCTAGGAAACCAGAAACCTGCATATGATGATATATACTGTGTTACAGAAAGCAGGCCTTCATCTTAGTAAGGCGTAAGGCATATTTTCTGCTGAAGAATTATTGGAACGTTTTCCAGAGTCTGAATGCTAATAGGACAAAGTTGATCAGATCATTAAAAAATGAACCATGTGTATTATCTTTTACATCTTTGTTCTTCAACAGACATATCAGATAAATACACAGTTCTATTTCTTTGGGTGCAGAATATTAGCATTAATTGTGTGCTAACTACTCTATGAAACACAAGCAATTGCCTATTGTGAAATAAAAACAGCTATCAAAGCAAGATTTCAATTCCAGTCACAGATTCAGCAAATTTATGCCATAAGGAATATTATTTGCACAACTTTTCTCTCAGTGTAACACTGTGAAAGGTGGTAATGATATTACAATCCTTAACAATGTACAAATTATTTTTATTAGAGATAATGGTAACAGTACATACTGATTTTGACAGTTTTCTTCCCATAACTGAAAACAAAAGGAATGTATTGAAATTAGGTAATTTCTATAATTATTAAACTTAAATCAATCCATTAAGAAACAGGTTGTGTGCTAAGTTCCTGGTGACCTAATGCATAAATTGCTCTTTCCTTTCTGTATTTTTCAGACCACTTGCGAGTTAGCTCTAGATAAAGACTTGGTTTATGAGGCCGGTAATCCAGGTACACAATATTACCGGTTCTTTTGGGAACAGCTCTTTCAATCTGAGTTCCTTCATGCCACTCATTAAAAGAGGTGATGGAAATTATACTGGGGTGGGCTTGGAGTGCAGCACTCAGAGCAGTCTCATAGTATTTCCCGTTGATTCGGTTACGAGTGTTATGAGAGTTCCATGGTCGGATGCTGGTATCTATGTATCCCGGGCCCACACTTGGGATGAACATTAGGTCGAACTGATCACAAAAATATTTTATCTTAGCCCAGTTTTCATAGGATGAGCCATAAGTAAAGCCATTTGTGGCAAAGTATGTGTAAATTCCATCAAAACCACCTCGAAGAATTCCGTATCTATGCTTTTTATCTACTAGAAGTGCAATAAACAATGCATCATAAGGAGAGTTGCGAATGCTCTGAGACCCTGAGCTGGTTAACAGATTGGCCCATTTTTGAGATGCTGTGATATAGGAATCATAGATATAAAACATTGGAAGAGCATTGCCATTCTTAGTCTTGTACCTGTAAAAGGCAGGATGATTTCCATATCTAGAATATAAACATATACAAAAATAAAATGAAAATTCATGTCTTATTTCCCATGGCCAATTATTTATGTACTGAAAATGAAGGTAGGTAGTACAGTTTAAGTGTATTGTTCACCTTCTTTGTGGAATTAGCTATGTAAGTGTAATCATTAAAGATACATTTTTAATTTTACACATTGGGAAATGAGATACTGGATATATTAAGACATTAACAAACAAGATAGTAATTACTTATATGGAGGTTTAAAAATGATGACTAACACAATAAAAACTCCATTTTTCTACATGAAGATACTGCTTTTGTGTGTGTGTGTGTGTGTGTGTGTGTGTGTTCTAAGTGATGCATGCCCCAACTGTTGCTGACATGTTTCTTTGTAAGAGTATGGCATCTGTCACAGACTATTATCAGTAAACCCTTAAACAAAATGAAACTGTACTAATACTTTCCCTGTAAACATACTGAAACATAAATGAAAATATTAGATGTGAATCTACCATATCTAACAGCAATTCCCATTTCATATTCTGAACTTCTTTTTTTAAAAAAGACAACTTTATATTCATAAAATTTACAGAATAATTTGGTAAATTATTTTTACAAATATGTTACAATTTTGTAACAATTTAAAATGCTAGATGACAAACATCAGTCTAATATACACATAAGAGTAAAAACAGAAACTTGTAATTATTCATAGAGAAATTGAATTATAAGGAAATTCAGAAAAGTTCCTAAAATGATTGCAACATTCATTACAAAATTAAATTGATATTAATGTCATACTATGTCATTCAAATCCCTCAAATATAATTTAAATATACTTATAACAGGAATTATAGGAGAAAAGATTTCTTACTTGTCTATAATGTACTTGACATTTTTGTACATGTTTTTATCATCTCGATTCTTATATGGTTCAATGTGAAAAGTGACCTAAAACAAAAAATATTGATAGAGAAAAAATTATGATTAAAAGTAAAAATGAAATAATAATAAACTGACTTAACCTTAAGATGAATACCTTATTGAAGTTGACTTAAATAGTTGAGTAACAATGTGTTAATTATTGCTGTACAGCAAAATGACTCAGTTATTGCTGTACAGCAAAGTGACTCAGTTATAGATATATACATTCTTTTTTTATATTCATATTCTTTTCCATGGTGTATCATGGGATATCAAATATAGTTCTTCATGCTATACAGTAGGAGCTTGTTGTTTATCCATTCTCTATATACTAACCCCAACTTCCCATTCCATTCCTCCCCACCCTACAGCACCCAACAGTCTGTTCTCCATGTCTGTGATTCTGCTTCACAGATGGTTCATTTGTGTCATGTTTTAGATTCCACATATAAGTGAACAGCATGTGGTATCTGTCTTTCTTACTTCATCTTGTACGATAATCTCTAGGTCCATCCATGTTGCTGCAAACAGCATCGCTTCATTCCTTTTTAATGGCTGAGTAGGATCCCATTGTGTATATGTTCCACATCTTTATCCATTCATCTGTTGATAAGACATTTAGGTTGCTTCCATGTCTTGGCTATTGGGAACAGTGCTTCTATGAACACAGGGGTGCAAGTATCTTTTTGAATTATAGTTTTGTCTGGATATAAACCTAGGAGTTGTATTGCTAGATAATATAATTATATTTCCAGTTTTCTGAGGAACCTCCAGAGTGTTTTCCACAGTGGTTGCACCAAGTCACATTCCCACCAAGAATTCAGGAGGGTTCCCTTTTCTCCACACCTTCTCTAGTATTTGTTATTTGTAGACTTTTTAATGTTGATCATTCTGACTTGTGTGAGGTGGCATCTCATTATAGTTTTCATTTATATTTCTCTAATAATTATTAGGTTGAGCATCTTTTCATTCGGCTACTGCCATCTGTATTTCATCTTTGGAGAAATGTCTAATTTAGGCCTTCTGCCCATTTTTGGATTGGTTTGCTTGTTCTTCTGTTACTGAATTGAATAAGCTGTTTATGTATTTTGGAAATTAGGCCCTTGTTGGTTGCATCATTTGCAAACACAATCTTCCATTCTTTAAGTTTTCTTTGCTATGCAAAAGCTTATAATCTGATTAGGTCTCATTGTTTTGTTTTCATTTCTATTGCCGTGAGAGACTGGCCCGAGAAAATACTGGTACAATTTATATGAGAGAATGTCTTACCTATGTTCTCTTCTAGGAGTTTTATGGTATCATGTCTTAAGTCTTTCAGCCATTTTGAGTTTATTTTTGTGTATGGTGTGAGGGTGTATTCTAACTTCATTGATTTACATGCAGCTTTCCAACTTTACCAGCAACACTTGCTGAAGAGATTTTTCTTTGAATTATCTTCAGTTTCCTTTATTAATGTTTTACAGTTCTCAGGGTATAAGCCTTTCTTGGCAAGGTAAGATGAATACTTACTGAACAAAGAAGTTGCTAGAGAATTCTAACAAACAGTAATAATGTTTACCAAGTGCTTTCTCTTTTAAATAATTCTCTAAATATTTTATACTTTTTAACTTCAGTTAATTCTCACAACTCTATAAGGTAGTTAGTATCTCCATATGAAGCAATCAAAGATAAGGCAGCTCAATGAGTTGTCACCCAGCCAGCTGGAGGCAATATAAGCAATCTGAATTCAAAGCTCAGATGTTTGATCACTATGCAGTGGTTCATCCTATATGCTTATTCCTTTTAAAGAGTAAATAGGAATATATTCTATATTCAGAAATATCTTTCTTTAAAAAAAGGCAAAACGAAGTATGATCTAGAAAAACCTGGATTCTTTTTTCATGTGCGAACATTAAGTTTACATTTAAATGAAGTAAATAGCAAATGTCTTTAAATGACAGATTCTCCTATACAATTAAAATAGCATTTTACAAAATAATATACATTTAATATGTACTATTCAAATAATTTATAACAAATTACTTAAAAACACACTATACTGAACAATAATTTTCAGAATACTCATTATTAAATACACTCATTATTGATGTGGCTTATACATCACTACAATGATGATAGAAAGCAGCAAACAAAAATACTTTTAAAATACTGTGCACAGAAAAATTCAATTTTTCTAACCAAAAAAGGTTATATATAAATGAAGAAAAACTAATTTTGGCTACCAAAACCGTTCTGTAGGTCATTTATTATTAGCGGAATAGATTGTCATTTAAAGGAAAGATCATGTGTACTCTATCTACTTAAGATGTGCAAAACAACTATGAGAATTTTCATTTTTATTACTAATTTTACTGACTTACCATTAAAAATCTTTATGGAAATCTAATAAACATTGATAATATTTTAAGTTTAGAGTGGTTCCTATGAGGCATGTATGGAATTAGAGACTTATGTGCTACTGCAATATAAAATGTCTTTGTTTTCAACTACCTTAATTAAAGTGAAATGTAGTTTGCATTAATCAGTGCTACTGTTCTCATAGAATTAATTTTAAAGTCAGACAACATTCAGTGTAACTCACTTCCCACTTTTAATAATATTTCAGTAATATTAGACAAAGAAAGGTTTCGGTAGTAACAAAATGTATTCATTTCTGCAGTATACTCTAAGTCCTGCTAGGGCAGATTTTGCAGTAGCTCTGATATTTCCTTTTTAACTTCAATTGAAAGAAAACTGACAAGGATATTTGTATTTTCATACTCTTACATAATGTAACCTTGGATAATCTTCCTTTAGATGCAACATTTTCTAAGTAAGTTTTACTTTATATATAAAGATACCATATTTAAACAAATATCCTACATTAAAATGAATTTGCTTGTAAAGTTGCAAACTGTAAATGGCTTTCTTTCTATAAAATGCAGATCAATACATTTATAGTAATTCAATAAGCTATTATTGATATACAACACAATATTATCCTTCATATTTCTAACTCATTAATGGTAATGATATTTCTTTGTAGGTTTAATTAATAATGTGATGTATCACCATTTCACTATTCTCTTTGGAAAATCTATTAGACCAATACTACAACTTTAAAAATGACAGAATCCTATACGTGTTTTAATCAGATGTCTGCAATATCTTTATAAGGGGAAGTAAGAGTCATATCTCTTTAAATTCATGCCTCATTAAATGGTGTTTTTCCCCCATAGCAGTAAGTTGAATTGGTGTATCACTATGCAGTTACAGGAGAGGGCAATGGCAACCCACTCCAGTACTCTTGCCTGGAAAATCCCATGGACGGAGGAGCCTGGTAGGTTGCAGTCCACGGGGTCGCACAGAGTCGGACACGACTGAAGCGACTTAGCAGTAGCAGCAGCAAGAGTCATATAGATGTTTCCTCATTTCATGCTTCTAATTTTAACCATGCACCCAAAGTGAACCTCTTAAGTGAAAACCTGATGATCCTGCAGAGTGGGATTAGAAACATGATGGCATAAAATGCTCCTATTATTTATTCCCTTTTAAATCAACATATGAGATATTCATACATGAGAAAAAGTGCCTCTGTGATGTTTTAGGACCTAGTGTCTTACGCCAAGGAACCCAGGAGTTGTCTCACCCACCACGAAGATGATAACAGACAAACTTCTATTTGAGCTGGGAAACAAGAGGAGTCAGCCAAACTGCCTAGACTTTTGCTCCTGTCAGGCAAAAACTGGGTAAGTGAAGACCCAGGCAGGCACTCACATATGAGACAGAGAACCTGACGAAGTCTAATCCTCCCAAAGAGAGACTTCAGCACATAACTGGAGACCAAAAGTAAGTAATTAAGTAAACAGATAAATGGTAGTTTGGTGGCAGTAGACAAACTTTCTAAGCATCAAGTTCTGCCTAAGGAAACACTGAGAGGGGAAAAGAAAGTTGGTAACTGCCTGGCTAAGCCAGCTGGACTGAAAAGTGGCTGAAAAGATCCATTCTCTCCACCAGTACCTAGAGTACTAAGATATGAAATTTATAACTAGGGGAAGGGAGGATATTAGGAAAGATGCAAATAAGAACTTCACTTGGTGGGAAAGGGACTGTTCTTAGCAGCAGTCCACCTAGGAGCCACCGGGATTACCCTGCCGGAACTGCAGGCATTCCCCGTGTACCCAGTGCTAAACTCACTCTTTACTGCCACTCTATGTTGGCTCCATGTATGGGTTCCCAAGGGCCACTGCCAAGAGAAAGCTCCAGTAGAGTGAGGGCGTGCTCAGAAACTACAAACTGGAGGTATAGCAACCTTTTAAAAAGAAAGAGAGAGGGCAGGAAAGTTTAAAAATTCACTCAAAAGAGAAAACAAAGAAGACTAGAGCAGCTACAAATTCACAAAAACAAAGTAAAAACTCTAATATCAACACTACAATAACATACCATCTGCTGAAGGCAACAAGAAAAGAGTTAAGAAGTTATCTACTAATTCATATGCAAAAACAAAAGTGCAAATCTAAAACAAATATGAAAGATCAAGGACACATGGCATCACAGAAAAATTATCTATTTCTAGTGGTCAAACTCAGAGGCACAGAATATTGCAAACTATCTGATAGTTGAAAACAGATGTTAATCAACAGGTTACAAGAAAACTCAAGACAATTCAATAAAATCATGAATAAAACAATTATTTATTAAAGAGAATGAAGTTTTCAAAAGAACCAAACAAAAATTCTAGAACTAGATAGCATGCAGAATATTTAGCAGGGCAGAGAACATGAAGATAGAATGACTGACTTGGGGGAAAATTTTGAAATCACACAAAGGAGAAGAGAGAACTGAAAGAGAAAAAAGAGAAGAAGATTAAAGAAAGCCTACATGGTCTACAGATATTCATCCATATATCCTGAAAAATGTCAGGATAAACAGGATTCCAGACACAGAAGGCAGGGTCAGGGAGTTAAAGAAATAATAGATGAGAACTTCAAAAATCTGAGGAAAGATTTGGACATACAAGTCCACAAAACTAGTAGATTGTCCTATTATCTCCACACAAAAAGACAGTCTCCAAGATATTAAAGGTAAGCAGGGGGAAAAAAAAAAAGAATGAACCCTACAATGGACTGCCATTAGGCTATCAGAAGATTTATCTGTAGAAACTCTAGGCCTCAGGGCAGTGGAATGACATATTTGAAGAACTGAAAGATAAAAATGGCCAGCCAAGAATACTTTATCGAGCAAAGTTATCCTTCAGCTAGAAAAGACAAGTAAAGGCTCTTCAGAATAAACAAAATCTGAGGGAGTTCACCATCACTATACCTGCCATGCAAGAAATGCTGAAAGGAGTTTTTCAAGCTGAAATAAAAACATAAAAAATTACACAGTACTCTGATAAAGATGAGAAATACACAATTAGACTTAAAACACTGTAACTCTGTAGTAGGATGGTGTGTTAACACATTACTGTCTAGAAATGTATTAAAGGCCATAGGCAGCAGTTTCTGTAAAAATCGCCCAGTCAATGATGTGTTAACAGCTTCCCAGGTGGCTCCAGTGTTTAAGAACCCACCTGACAATGCTGGAGATGCAAGAGATGCAAGTTCAATCCCTGGGCTGGGAAGATCCCATGGAGAAGGAAATGGCAACTCACTCCAGTATTCCTGCCTGGGAAATCCCAGGAATAGAGCAGCCTGGTGGCCTACAGTCCATGGGGTTGCAAAGAGTTGGACATGACAGAGCTGCCACACATACACTCAACTATAGTCTAAAGGTTAAATGACAGTAGGAAAAATAACTACTACAAATTGTTAATAAATATACAATAAGAGGTAAAACTTCCTTGGTGGCTCAGACGGTAAAGTGTCTGCCTACAATGTGGAAGACCTGGGCTCAATGTGGTCCACTGGAGAAGGGAATGGCAAACCACTTCAGTTTTCTTGCCTTGAGAACCCCATGAACAGTATGAAAAGGCAAAATGATAGGATACTGAAAGAGGAACTCCACAGGTCGGTAGGTGCCCAATATGCTACTGGAGATCAGCAGAGAAATAACGCCAGAAAGAATGAAGGGATGGAGCCAAAGCAAAAACAATACACAGTTCTGGATGTGACTGGTGATAGAAGCAAGGTCTAATGCTGTAAAGAGCAATATTGCATAGGAACCTGGAATGTCAGGTCCATGAATCACGGCAAATTGGAAGTGGCCAAACAGGAGATGGCAAGAGTGAACATCAACATTCTAGGAATCAGCAAACTAAAATGGACTGGAAAGGGTGAATTTAACGCAGATGACCATTATATCTACTACTGTGGGCAGGAATCCCTTAGAAGAAATGGAGTAGCCATCATGGTCAACAAGAGAGTCTGAAATGCAGTACTTGGATGCAATCTCAAAAATGACAGAATGATCTCTGTTCGTTTCCAAGGCAAACCATTCAATATCACAGTAATCCAAGTCTATGCCCCAACCAGTAACACTGAAGAAGCTGAAGGTGAATGGTTCTATGAAGACCTACAAGACCTTTTAGAACAAACACCCAAAGAAGATGTCCTTTTCATTTTAAGAGACTGGAATGTAAAAGGAAGTCAAATACCTGGAGTAACAGGTGAATTGGCCTTGGAATATGGAATGAAGCAGGGCAAAGGCTAATAGAGTTTTGCTAAGAACACGCAACTGGACAGAGCAAACACCTTCTTCCAACAACACAAGAAAACTCTACACATGGACATCACCAGATGGTCAACACCAAGATCAGATTGATTATATTCTTTGCAGCCAAAGATGGATAAGCTCTATACAGTCAGCAAAAACAAGACCGGGAGCTGACTGTGGCTCAGATCATGAACTCCTTATTACCAAATTCAGACTGATATTGAAGAAAGTAGGGAAAACCACTAGACCATTCAAATATGACCTAAATCAAATCCCTTATGATTATACAATGGAAGTGAGAAATAGATTTAAGGGACTAGATCTGATAGATAAAGTGCCTGATGAACTATGCATGGAGGTTCGTGACACTGTACAGAAGACAGGGATCAAGGCCATCCCCATGGAAAAGAAATGCAAAAAAGCAAAATGGCTGTCTGGGGAGGACTTACAAATAGCTATGAAAAGAAGAGAAGTGAAAAGGAAAGATATAAGCATCTGAATGGAGAGTTCCAAAGAATAGCAAGAAGAGATAAGAAAGCCTTTTTCAGCAATCAATGAAAAGAATTAGAGGAAAAGAACAGAATGGGAAAGACTAGAGATCTCTTCAAGAAAATTAGAGATATCGCGGGAACATTTCATGCAAAGATGGGCTTGATAAAGGACAGAAATGGTATGGACCAAACAGAAGCAGAAGATATTAAGAAGACGTGGCAAGAATACACAGAAGAACTGTACATAAAAGATCTTCATGACCAAGATAATCATGATGGTGTGATCACTTACCTAGAGCCAGACATCCTGGAATGTGAAGTCAAGTGGGCCTTAGAAAGCATCACTACGAACAAAGCCAGTGGAGGTGATGGAATACCAGTGGAGCTATTTCAAATCCTGAAAGATGATGCTGTGAAAGTGCTGCACTCAATATGCCAGCAAATTTGGAAAACTCAGCAGTGGCCACAGGACTGGAAAAGGTCAGTTTTCATTCCAATCCCAAAGAAAGGCAATGCCAAAGAATGCTCAAAACTACCGCACAATTGTACTCACACGCTAGTAAAGTAATGCTCAAAATTCTCCAAGCCAGGCTTCAGCAAACATGAACTGTGAATTTCCTGATGTTCAAGCTGGTTTTAGAAAAGGCAGAGGAATCAGAGATCAAATTACCAACCTCTGCTGGATCATAGATAAAGCAAGAGAGTTCCAGAAAAATATCTATTTCTGCTTTATTGACTATGTCAAAGCCTTTGAATGTGTGTGTCACAATAAACTGGAATATTCTGAAAGAGATGGGAATAACAGACCACCTGATCTACCTCTTGAGAAATGTATATGCAGGTCAGGAAGCAACAGTTAGAACTGGACATTGAACAACAGGCTGGTTCCATACAGGAAAAGGAGTATGTCAAGGCTGCTTATTTAATTTAAATGCAGCGTACATCATGAGAAATGCTGGGCTGGAAGAAGTACAAGCTGAAATCAAGATTGTCAGGAGAAATATCAATAATGTCAGATATGCAGATGACACCACCCTATGGCAGAAAGGGAAGAGGAACTAAAAAGCCTCTTGATGAAAGTGAAAGAAGAGTGAAAAAGTTGGCTTAAAGCTCAACATTCAGAAAACGAAGATCATGGCATCTGGTCCCATCACTTCATGGGAAATAGATGGGGAAACAGTGGAAACAGTGTCAGACTTTATTTTGGGGGGCTCCAAAGTCATTGCAGATGGTGATTGCAGCCATGAAATTAAAAGACACTTACTCCTTGGAAGAAAAGTTATGACCAACCTAGATAGCATATTCAAAAGCAGAGACACTACTTTGCCAACAAAGGTCCATCTAGTCAAGGCTATGGTTTTTCCTGTGGTCATGTATGGATGTGAGAGTTGTACTGTGAAGAAAGCTGAGCGCCAAAGAATTGATGCTTTTGAACTGTGGTGTTGGAAAAGACTCTTGAGAGTCCCTTGGACTGCATAGCGGTCCAACTAGTCCATTCTAAAGGAGATAAGAAGGCTGAGTGCTGAAGAATTGATGCTTTTGAACTGTGGTGTTGGAGAAGACTCTTGAGAGTCCCTTGGACTGCAAGGAGATACAACCAGTCCATTCTGAAGGAGATCAATCCTGGGATTTCTTTGGAAGGAATGATGCTAAAGCTGAAGCTCCAGTACTTTGGCCACCTCATGCGAAGAGTTGACTCGTTGGAAAAGACTCTGATGCTGGGAGGGATTGGGGGCAGGAGGAGAAGGGGACGACCGAGGATGAAATGGCTGGATGGCATCACGGACTCGATGGACGTGAGTCTGAGTGAACTCCGGGAGATGGTGATGGACAGAGAGGCCTGGCATGCTGCTATTCATGGTGTCGCAAAGAGTCGGACACGACTGAGCGACTGAACTGAACCGAAAAGAGGTAAATTGTAACATCAATATACAAAAGGGAGGAGCAAAATAGTGGATAACTTACAAGGTCATAGATAAGGTTGTATAAACCGAAAATGGACTGTGATATCTTAGAGATGGTTTATATAACCTCCCTTGATAACCACAAAGCAAAAATTTAGAGCAGATCAACAAGAGGGGGATAAAAGAGCATATCACCATGAAAAATAATCCAGTTTACAAATGTAGGCAGGAAGAGATAAGGAAAAAAGAAATAATGACAATACAAAACCAGAATGTAATCAATAGGACTACATATAATAATTACTCTGAATGTAAACATATTGACCTCACCAGTCAAAAGGCACATAGTGACTAGATGGATAAAGAAATAAGACCAAACTGTGTGGTGTGTTATCAAGAGACCCAGTTAAGCTTTAAGGATGCACAGAGACTCAAAGTGGAGGGATGAAAAATATACTACATGCAGGTGGAAACTATAGTGGAATATCAATTTCAGAATGTAAACTTAAACAGGACTGAAAAATGACCAAGTAGAAGTTGTTTATGGAAAAGTTTCCATGTGCTGTGACAATTGGGGTGTTGTATTTTAAAATTATTTTTTGTGTTTCTTCTGGTTATTTTCCTTCATATCAACATATCTTTACAATTCATTGTACTTATGATTACTGTTAACTTTCTTGTTTACAAAACTCAGATAATCTCAGTGATCAAATATTTTTGTTTCTTTGTAGTTTTACTGTATAATATTATTGAAATAACTATATCTCTGTTCTATTAGGAAAAATAAAATGGTTCTGCTTCAAGAGGGTGATGTAGGAAGATTATGACTTACCTCCCTCCACAGACAAACCAAATCTACAGCTTCCTCCAGAAAGAACCTGCTGGAGTGACCTCATCACATCTGGTAAATGAGAGGGAAATCAAACCAAAGCAGGTAGGAAAGGCTGAGACAGAATCTCGTCATAAACCCCATTCCCAGTAGTGACATACAATCCAGAGGGAACTCAAAACCCAGAGCTTCTCCCTGAGGAATAAATAGTTTGTATCCCATATCTAGCATACCAATTTCTAAGACCAGCACATGAAAGATGAGTCCCCAAGATATCATCTTTGAATATCCAAAGAGATGTAGCTCTTAAAGGGCTTGTATGCAGACTCATTCAGTCCAGGGACCAGTGCAAAAGCAGCCCTAATGAAAAGTCCCCAGATTTTATGTAAAAGAAACCCATTTGCTAATTTTAAAAGCATTGGTCTGAGAGGCAAAGGCCTGCTGGGATATTCTATGGGGAAAGAGGAGGGAGATCTTTGTTCACCCTCTGCTTAATAAAGCCAGCAGGTGCCATCCTTGAGCTCCACACCTGCCTCACTCCAGGTAGTGGGTGGCATCACTGGGGTCTCCCTCTGTCATGCTCCAGAGCACAGTATTTCCAAGAGAGGAGCCTCTAGATTTTGCAGGTGCCATGAAGGAACACCTGTTGATCACGTGGATCTGGAGGCCAGGGCAGCTTACATTGTGGTCCTATAAGCCTGAATATATTCATACTTTTTAAAACCTGCTGCCTGAGGGGTTGAGTTTCAATCAGCAACCATCAACAGAAAGCTTTCAGGTAGCACCTAAAGGACACTGGTCTTGGCATACCTTCAACTATTCAGTTCAGTTCAGTTCAGTTGCTCAGTCGTGTCCAACTCTTTGTGACTCCATGAATCGCAGCACACCAGGCCTCCCTGTCCATCACCAACTCCCGGAGTCCACCCAAACTCATCTGCATCGAATCGGTGATGCCATCCAGCCATCTCATCCTCTGTTTTCCCCTTCTCCTCCTGCCCCCAATCCCTTCCAGCATCAAGGTCTTTTCCAATGAGTCAACTCTTCGCATGAGGTGGCCCAAGTATTGGAGTTTCAGCCTCAACATCAGTCCTTCCAATAAACACCCAGAACTGATCTCCTTTAGGATGGTCTGGTTGGATCTCCTTGCAGTCCAAGGGACTCTCAAGAGTCTTCTCCAGCACCACAGTTCAAAAGCATCAGTTTTTCGGTGCTCAGCTCTTTTCACAGTCCAACTTTCACATCCATACATGACTACTGGAAAAACCATAGCCTTGACTAGATAGACATTTGTTGGCAAAGTAATATCTCTACTTCTTAATATGCTTTCTAGGTTGGTCATAACTTTTCTTCCAAGGAGTAAGCATCTTTTAATTTCATGGCTATAGTCACCATCTGCAGTGATTTTGGAGCCCCCAAAAATAAAGTCTGACACTGTTTCCACTGTTTCTCCATCTATTTCCCATGAAGTGATGGGACTGGATGCCGTGATCTTAGTTTTCTGAATGTTGAACTTTAAGCCAACTTTTTCACTCTCTTCTTTCACTTTCATCAACTATTAGGATCTATTATAAACAAAATAGGCTGCTTAAACAACCACAAAGGTTTGAGACAGTTAGGGAAGTATTAAATGATAAGATTCATCTTATATACAAGGTCAGTGCTTCAAGACAGAGAAAGGTGAGTGTGTCATTAAATGCACAGAAACTAATACAGAGAGGCAAGCAAAATGAAGAAATGTATTCAGAGGAATACGCTCCAAATGAAAGAACATAAGATAAAACCTCAGAAAAATAAAACAAACTTTAAAGAGTCAGAGATAAGTAAGTAACCTGATAAGAGCTGAAAGTAATGGTAATAAAAATGCTAACCAAATTCAAGGGGGGAAGAAAGGTTGAACACAGTGAAAATGCAACAAAGAGAAAATATAAGAGGTCACAGAGCTAATTATAATAGCTGTGCTGATAAATATACTAGAGAGGTTCAACAGCAGACTAGAAGCAGAAAAAAAGGGCAAGAGGCTCTTACGCAATCTGAGCAGCACAAAGCATGACAAACAGTGAAGACAAATTAAGAGACTTCTGGGACACTTACCATGTGAATGCTTATTTGATGCTATCCTATAAAGAGCAGAAAGAGAGAAAAGTGCAGAAAACTTATTGGGAGAAGGGTTAACTGAAAAATCCCCTAACACAAGGAAGAAATACATCCAGGTCAAAGAAGCCCAAGAATGCCAAATAAAATGAGCCCAAAGAAAACCACACCAGGACATATTATAATTAAAAGGTTAAGAACCCACATACATACAGTCAAGTAATCTATAACAAAGGAGCCAAAAACATAAAATGGGTAAAGGACAGTCTTTAATAAATGGTATTAGAAAATAGTGTTAGAAATACCATGCCCTGGAGCATGACAGAGGGTGACCCCAGTGATGCTGCCCACTACGTGGAGTGAGGCAGGTGTGGAGCGCAAGGATGGCACCTGCCCTGCTGGCTTTAGGAAGCAGAGGGTGCAGAGATCTCTGGCCTCTTTCCCCACAGAATATCCTAGCAGGCTTTGCCTCTCAGACCAACGCTTTTAAAATTAGCAAATGGGTTTCTTTTACATAAAATCTGGGTGCTTTTCAAAGGCCTGGACAGAATACACAAGAATGAAACTAGATCAAACATAACTAAGAAAACAAAAGAGAACACACACAAAAAATCAGAAATGAAAGAGAATAAACTGTAACTGACAGTACAGAAATACATGTGATAAGAGACTACCAGGAATAATTATAAGCCCCAAAAATTACATAACCTAGAAGAAGAGTACACTTTCCTAGAATCATTCCAAGACTGAACCAGGAAATGACCATAACATTTAAGGAGACTGAGTTCATGAACTGGAAGAGTTAATACTGTTAAAATGTCAATACTGCCCAAAGCTAATTACATATTCAACAAAAATTGCATCCGAATACAATGTCATTTTTCACAAAAATAGAAAAAATAATCCTCAGTCTTGTACAAAACCACAAAAGACCCTGAATAGCCAAAGTCAATATTGAAACAAGAGAACAAAGTCAAAAAGGGATTAATCTCCAAAATACACAAACAGCTCATGCAACTCAATATTAAAAAACCCAATTGAAAAAATGGGTATAAGATTTAAACAGATAATTCTCCAAGAAGGCATACAGATGGCGAAAACACACATGAAAAGATGCTCAACATTGTTAACTATGAGAGAAATGCAAGCCAAAACTACAATGAAGTTTCACACCACATTGCTTAGAATGGCCATCATCAAAAAATCTATACAAAATAAATTCTGGAGAGGGTATAGGGGAAAAAGAACCCTCCTACCCTGTTCAGGGGAAAGTAAATTGGTACGGCCACTAAAGAGCACAGTATGGAGGTTCCCTAAAAAGTTAAAAACAGAGCTACCATATGACCCAGTAATCCCACTCTTAGACACATACTGTAGGAAAATCATCATTTGAAAAGACACATGCACCCCAATGTTCACTGCAGCTCTGCTTACAATAGTCAGGGTATGCAAGCCACCTAAATGACCATCAACAGAGGAATGGATAAAGATGTGGTACATATTAATATATACAATGGTGTATTACTCAACCATAAAAAACAAAACAAAATAATGCCATTTGCAGCAACATGGATGGACCACGAGATTGTTGTACTGACTGTAGAAAGTCAGACATATTAATAGATAAATATATGATGTCATTTATATGTGGAATCTAAAAAAAAATAGTACAGGTGAACTTATTTACAAAACAGAATCACAGATGTAGAAAGCTAACTTATGGTTACATGGGATATGAGGGGGAGGGATAAACCGGGAGACTAGGGTTGACATAAACAAACTACTATATATAAAACAGAAAGCTAGTAAGAACCTACTGTTTAGTACAGGGAACTCTCATTCAATACTCTGTAATGACGTATATGGGGAAAGAACCTAAAAAAAGAGTGGACATGTGTACGCCTGACTCATTGGAAAAGACTCTGATGCTGGGAGGGATTGGGGGCAGGAGGAGAAGGGGACAACAGAGGATGAGACAGCTGGATGGCATCACTGACTCGATGGATGTGAGTCTGAGTGAACTCCGGGAGTTGGTGATGGACAGGGAGGCCTGGCGTGCTGCGATTCATGGGGTCGCGAAGAGTCGGACACGACTGAGCGACTGAACTGAACTGAAACTAAGACAGCAGTATAAACCAACTATATTCCAATGAAAATTTAAGAGTTATCAATAAATAAATGAATAAATAAAACATGTGCACAGACACCATGAAAATATATTCAGTCATGAGAAAAAAGGAAACACTGCCATTTGTTTACAAGGTGGATAAACATTATTATCATGATGTGAGACAGACCCAACAATGAAAGACAAGTATTTTATGTATCTCTTATAGTGGAATCCAAAATAAAATGAACTTGAAAACACAGAAAGGAATGATGGCTACCAGAGGCTGGGAGGAGGGGGAATGAAACAGATGGTGTTTAATATATTTGGGGTTCCTTGATAGCTCAATTTGAGCATTCTTTGGCATTGCCTTTCTTTGGAATCGGAATGAAAACTGACCTTTTCCAGTCCTGTGGCCACTGCTGAGTTTTCCAAATTTGCTGGCATATTGAGTGCAGCACTTTCACAGCATCATCTTCCAGGATTTGAAATAGCTCAACTGGAATCCCATCACCTCCACTAGCTTTGTTCGTAGTGATGCTTTCTAAGGCCCACTTGACTTCACATTCCAGGATGTCTAGCTCTAGATGAGTGATCACACCATCGGGATTATCTGGGTCATGAAGATCTTTTTTGTACAGTTCTTCTGTGTATTCTTGCCACGTCTTCTTAATATCTTCTGCTTCTGTTAGGTCCATACCATTTCTGTCCTTTATCAAGCCCATCTTTGCACAAAGTGTTCCCTTGGTATCTCTAATTTTCTTGAAGAGATCTCTAGTCTTTCCCATTCTCTTCTTTTCCTCTATTTCTTTTCATTGATCATTGAAGAAGGCTTTCTTATCTCTTCTTGCTATTCTTTGGAACTCTCCATTCAGATGCTTATATCTTTTCTTTTCTCTTTTGCTTTTTGCTTCTCTTCTTTTCACAGCTATTTGTAAGTCCTCCCCAGACAGCCATTTTGCTTTTTTGCATTTCTTTTCCATGGGGATGGTCTTGCTCCCTGTCTCCTGTACAGTGTCATGAACCTCATTCCATAGTTCATCAGGCACTCTATCAGATCTAGGCCCTTAAATCTATTTCTCACTTCCACTGTATAATCATAAGGGATTTGATTTAGGTCATATCTGAATGGTCTAGCAGTTTTCCCTACTTTCTTCAATTTAAGTCTGAATTTGGCAATAAGGAGCTCATGATCTGAGCCACAGTCAGCTCCTGGTCTTGTTTTTGTTGACTGTATAGATGTTCAAGCTGGTTTTAGAAAAGGCAGAGGAATCAGAGATCAAATTGCCAACATACACTGGATCATGGAAAAAGCAAGAGAGTTCCAGAAAAATATCTATTTCTGCTTTATTGACTATGCCAAAGCCTTTGACTGTGTGGGTCACAATAAACTGTGGAAAATTCTGAAAGAGATGGGAATACCAGACCACCTGACCTGTCTCTTGAGAAATCTGTATGCAGGTCAGGAAGCAACAGTTAGAACTGGACATGGAACAACAGACTGGTTCCAAATAGGAAAAGGAGTATGTCAAGGCTGTATATTGTCACCCTGCTTATTTAAATTATATGCAGAGTACATCATGAGAAACGCTGGACTGGAAGAAACACAAGCTGGGATCAAGATTTCCAGGAGAAATATCAACAACCTCAGATATGCAGATGACACCACCCTTATGGTAGAAAGTGAAAAGGAACTAAAAAGCCTCTTGATGAAAGAGGAGAGTGAAATAGTTGGCTTAAAGCTCGACATTCAGAAAACGAAGATCATGGCATCCGGTCCCATCACTTCATGGGAAATAGATGGGGAAACAGTGGAAACAGTGTCAGACTTTATTTTGGGGGGCTCCAAAATCACTGCAGATGGTGACTGCAGCCATGAAATTAAAAAATGCTTACTCCTTGGAAGAAAAGTTATGACCAACCTAGATAGCATATTCAAAAACAGAGACATTACTTTGCCGACTAAGGTCCATCTACCAAGGCTATGGTTTTTCCAGTAGTCATGTATGGATGTGAAAGTTGGACTGTGAAGAAGGCTGAGTGCCGAAGAATTGATGCTTTTGAACTGTGGTGTTGGAGAAGACTCTTGAGAGTCCCTTGGACTGCAAGGAGATCCAACCAGCCCTTTCTGAAGGAGATCAGCCCTGGGATTTCTTTGGAAGGAATGATGCCAAAGCTGAAGCTCCAGTACTTTGGCCACCTCATGCGAAGAGTTGACTCACTGGAAAAGACTTTGATGCTGGGAGGGATGGGGGGCAGGAGGAGGAGGGCACGACAGAGGATGAGATGGCTGGATGGCATTACTGACTCGGTGGTATGAATCTGAGTGAACTCCGGGAGTTGGTGATGGACAGGGAGGTTTGGCGTGCTGCGATTCATGGGGTCGCAAAGAGTCGGACACGGCTCAGCGACTGAACTGAACTGAAATGAACTGATAGCTCAGTTGGTAAAAAATTCGCATGTAATGCAGGAGACCCTGGTTCAATTCCTGGGTTGGCAAAATTCTCTAGAGAAGGGATAGGGTACCCACTCCAGTATTCTTGGGCTTCCCTCGTGGCTCAGCTGGTATAAAGAATCTGCCTGCAATGCGGGAGTCCTGGGTACAATCCCTGGGTTGGGAAGATCCCCTGGAGAAGGGAAAGGCTACCCCCTCTAGTATTCTGGCCTAGAGAATTACCTGGACTGTGCAGTACAGGGGGTCACAAATAGTCGGACATGACTGATCAACTTTCACTTTTCACTTTCACTAAGAATATATACTTGCAACTAGTAGATAATTAAGTTATGGAGAGCAAATCTAACCGTGATTATAAACAACAAAACTGTATTATAGTAAACTTGCTAAGAAACTAGGTCTTAACTGTTCTCATCACAAAAAGAAATGATAATTGTGCATCATGATAGAGAGGTATTAGCTATCAGTGACAGTGATATTACAATATAAATAAATCAATGTTATAATTTTAAACTTACACAATTTTATGTCAATTATACCTCAATAAAATTTTAAAAAAAGCAAAAATCTGATATGTTTTTCTGCGTCTCAAAGTCCTCTACTGCCTGCTTCCCTCCTGCATGCCCTCCATCCCCCACTGCAGTTAGAACGAGGCAGATCGTCCTACTCTCATGTGCTGCCATTGTACCCCTCCTCCAATTACTTGTGTTTGTCTCTGACCACCAAGAGATTGCAAGGTCTCAAGTGTATGGAAGATGCCTTTCTTCCTACTACCAGCATCTCCAACAGTACCTGCCCCATCGCAGACCCTGAATGATTTCCATGAAACAGACAACCATCAAATTAAACTCTAGGTTTGCCATTTACATACCCATTTAGGTAACAGTCATCAAGTTTTCACCATAAATTCACTTTATTAATTTAAGAGCAATAAGATAAAAAAAAAAAGGTCATAAACAGTAAACTGTTTTCCAAATGAAGCTAAAAAATCATTTAGATAAGAACCATAGATGTAATACTCCTAATTTTAAGTTTCACATGGTCAAAAATCTGCAGAAGCCTGAGTAGCAGACATTACGATGACTCTCGAGCAATAGGTCAAATAAATAATGGATGGCGATATATCAAAAGTGTAAGAAATATGATTTACATATAAAGTAGAAAAAACTTGCTCTTTTAAAATATGATACTAAATTTATTTAAGTGCAAGAACATCACTAGTGGCTGAGTTAGTTCTTTCCCCTATAATTCTGATTTTCTTTCTAGTTGGATAATTTAATTCAGTCAGGTTTAAGGTAATGATGTTTTATAGTAATAACAACCCACAATCTGAGTGTCTTCAAAGACAAAATGTGTTTACTACACATAGGTCTATGCACTGGCTATGCTGGTTTTGTTCCAGACTATGGATCAAGTTCAGTTTTGCTCCATATGTCTGTCATTCTGGGTCCCAGACAGAAGGAGCACCTGGGGCATGCTGTTCACATGGAAGAGGAACACAACCATGGAAACACATAATACTACTGCTCAGACATGGTATACATGACTTTTTTTAACATCTCATTAGTCAAAGCAAGCCATCAGGCCAAGCCCAACATCAATGGGACAAGAGATATACTTGCTCTTCCCACAGAAAAGAAGGAAAACAGGAATAGTTGTTGAAAATCTATCAAAACTATCTATTGTGCTTCATCAAAAGATTATTTCACTGCTGTGTTATTAATGATATAGTGGTAAATACCCAGCTGTGAAATTTATAGTCTCTACAAAACCAGACTACTCAATGACAGTTAAAACTGCTATAATACTTGTTCTAGTGAATATGCAGGCAAGTATATAAAAGAGCAGATCTCTAAATCTTTTTGAAAAATCATGATTTACATTTCAGTACTGAGCGACTTTCACTTTTACTCAATTACTCTTCCAGAAGAAATTAGTGTACATTTGCAAAATATAATACAGAATAATTTTTATTATTGTCATTTTTATTTTTCTTATGACTTAAAAGGTACTCACTAAATGACTTTCAGTTGAAGTTAATAAATCAAAATTGCAATCACAATGTATTTAGAGATGAATATTAGTTAAAGCATTATGTAATAAAAACTAATGAGCTATGACAAAAGCTTAACTGTGAGGCTAATTCCTTAAAAACTCTCTATTCCTAAACAAACAAAGAATGAAAATAAAAACATTTTCATCTCAAAAAATAGAAAGAGTAAAACAAACTCAAGCAAAGAATGAGAAGCACATTAATCAAGAATGAAGTAGATATAATCATTGGAATATTTTAAAAGTAAAATCATTGCTTGGGGCTGGTGCACTGAGACGACCCAGAGGGATGGTATGGGGAGGGAGGAGGGAGAGGGGTTCAGGATGGGGAACACGTGTATACCTGTGGTGGATTCATGTTGATGTATGGCAAAAAAAAAGAAAGAAATATAAAATGGCAGTCAGTGTAAAAAAAAATAAAGTAAAATCATTGATAAATTGAAGGGCCACTTTGGGGGGAAAAGGGCCAAGTAAATCTATACTAACCAAATTGGGGGAAAGGGCAGATTATTTCCTTAAAGATTAGCAGGCAAAAAGTGTTAATAATGAACCTATTTGTTTTACATTTAAGGTTTCAGGTGTGAACAGTTATATGAATTTAGACCCAAGTTTATCAGCACAGAACTCATAACACTATTATTCTTCTATTTGTATCATATTGCCTTAGAAGTTTCAGTTATTCTAGTAATTTATTATCATTAATTAAACATTAACTTTTCCTCATATTTAGAAGCAAAGCTTTTCATTCTTTACAAAAACAAAATTTTACTACAAATAAAATTTTCATCAAATTATAAAAAATGTTATGCTGAATATCAACACAACAGAAATCACACAAAAATATAATAAATAAAACCACCTTATCACTTCATCCTGTCATTCTACAAATGAAGCAGATAAGACAGAAAGATGAAGTAAGTAATTGAAGATTCCAGAGTACTCAGCTGGGACAAGAACTCCAGTCTCGTGGTTCCTGGTCTATTTTTTGGCACTGGATAGAGTTCATTACCAGACACAAGGCCAAGAAATGTTTCTAAAATTTTTGCAAATTATTAGCCTGACTGGTTCCACATTTTTCTGATCATGATAATATACAATCTGAAGCACAGAGAAATTAAGTATGCTGGTGACCACACCTCTTGGCCACATTCTCCTTCTGCACAGAGGCTTTAAATAGAACCGGCCAGCTATCTTTATGCATCAGGACATTTCACTTTACCTTTAAGAATGTCCTGAAAGTACTAAAATTGCCAGCTCTCTTGAATTGCAGAGGCTTCTGACTTCCCATCTCCCAGGATAACAGTAGAGCCTGGACAAAAAAGTGGCCTTTGGATCTGTTTTATGGAAAATAAATCATGTTTCTCCAGCATCGACGGACTTCCCTGTAGCTCAAATGGTAAAGCATCTGCCTGCAATGTAGCAGACACAGGTTCAATCCCTGGGTTGGGAAGATCCTCTGGAGAGGGGAATGGCAATCCACTCCAGTATTCTTGCCTGAAGAATCCCATGGACAGAGGAGCCTGGCAGACTATACAGTCCATGGGATCGCAAAGAGCTGGATACGACTGAATGACTAACACTACACTACTAACCATCCGGACTCAGACCTGATGCCAGAACCTATAGGTCTGTCTACTCACAGATTTCAAGCACCAATAAGAGCTCACTGAAAGAAACTGAGGACATGGCATATGACAGCTCTTGCCAGTCAGCTAATTTAAGAGATGCGTCCTTACCTTCAGGATTATAAAGTAGGAGGCTTCATTGACAAGAATAAAAAATTCTTGCCTATTTAGCTATTTCTCTTTCTCTAGAGTTCCATTTATATTCCCCAGTAGCTACCGAGTCTTTAAGCTGCAAAAGGTATATTTAGACTGATTTTCCACATTTTAATTTGGACATTAATATTTCAACTTGGATCCATATTATCTCTTAAAAGAACTCACTCAATCAGCCTATGTTCAATTTAGCTATATAAACTGCAAGAAGTTTTTAAGAGTGAGAGCAACCTCAGGGCACATAAGTCTCTAGTTAAAAGATATTCTAATTCATGTTTTCAGTAAGATTTGCAAACACACTGCATTGAAAAAGAATAAACTTGAAGAAAGAACAATCTGAGAAGTAGAATTATTAGACATGTAAATTAATGCCCAAGGACATAAAACAGCAGGGTAGATAATTCAAAAAACTAAACCAGCATCATGAAGTAAAGATCATTAAAAAACATTCCTTTTATACCTCACTCTCAATGATTCTTGAATTATGTTAGATCTTCATATGGAATGTCTTGTTTCTAGACCCGCTATTATTTTCACTGATCTCTGTGTGTATACTGATGCTAATGCCATACTCTTAATTTCTGTCCTTTTAAAACGCATTTTAGTATCTGGGAAGACAAGTTTTAAATGTTTAGTAAACACTTTCCTAGCATTTATAAACTCTGGAATAGACTGTCAAATTCTTCATTTAAAATCTCACTGAAACTTTTATCTGGGACTGCGTTCAATTTATAAATTATATTGAAAATGAACTACAAATGTCAGAGAGAATGGTTACTTTTGAAATTTTGAATCTTTCCATAAAATTCATGTTTTCCCATTTATGTAAATCTTTCATTTCCTTCAATAAAATGCTAACAAATCTTTCTATATCTACTGCTAATGTTATTCTCAATGTAGTTTTCCCTATATTTTCTCTTGTAATATATGAATCCTATTGACTTGCATATTTCTTTGGTTCTAGTTACCCTATTGGACTCATTAAATCTAAACAGGTTTTGTAAATATTTTCCATGTACAAAAATGAAAATTTTACTTAGAATACATTTTGATACTTAAACCACTTTGTTCAGACTTTCTATTACAATATTAAGTGACATTGTCTATTGAGGGCATTCTTGACTGATTGTGGTTTATTGAGCATTAATGTTTATCCATTAAGTATGATATTTGATATAGGTTACTAAAGAATATCCTTTATCAAATTAAAGAACTTTGGTTATTAAGAATTCTATCAGTAAAGAGTTTTTATTCTCTCAAAAGTTTAATATCAAGATAATCATGTTTTATCTCCTTTAAATAATCAATAAAACTTGATTTTTAACATGCGCCAGTAACTAAGTGTTTCACATGTATTACCTTATGTAAGGTATTAATAGATTTTGTTACTTTTTCCATTGAGAAATGAGGAAACTGAGGCAAGGCTAGTAAGTGGTTGAACTAGGACTGAATGCAGGCAATTTGGATTAAGATTTCATACTCCTGAATCCACTCATAGATTCTTGTTAATAAACACTTCTCATATAAGTTTTCCTTGGAATTTTGCATATATTTTCCTTAAAGAGGTCACTCTATAAATTTCTTGTGCTATCCTTGTTTATTTTTTGAATCAGAATTGTGTTATCATTACAGAATAAATTTGCAAGTCTTCCTTGGTAACCAGTCTCCAACACGGCCACTGATGATCCCCATCTCCTGATATTTCAAAACCTGTGCATTTGCCTTGCACACTGTATGAGGATAGGTTTATCAGCAGAGAAACCAATAAAATAGGGCATACGTGAATAAAATAGGGCACACGTGACAATCACTTCCTCAATTAGATCACAAAACACTGCACATTCTACACTGAACTCTCTCAAGCCATCATTATGGGAGAAGCCAGCAGCCATAAGGAGACATAGGGAGTCTTGTGGAGAGGCTGTCCACAAACTAAGTCTCATATGCCTGAAACATTGTAAATCAACTACACTTTAATTAGAAAAAAAAAAAAAAAGGACCGAGTCTCATTCCAACAGCTAAAAGAAACTAAGGTATGTCAACTACCACATAAGAAAACCTGAAAGTAGATCCTCTAGCTTCAGATGACTACAGTGCCAGCCAACAGCTTGATTACAACCTTCTAAGAAATCCTGAACCAGACTCACCAGGCTAAACCACTTCCGGATTTCTGATCTTTAGAAACTGTGCGAGATACAAAGTCTTTGTTATTTTAAACTGCTGAGTTTTGGGGTAACTTGTTATAAAGCAATAGATAATGAGAAAACCTTCCACTGTATTTCACTACAACAAGCATCAACTGGTTCTGAAAGGTTGAATAGAATTGCTAGGTAAGATCTGGTATTTGAGGAAGACGTACATTCAATAAAAATTTTCTAGGATACAAGTCAATTTAGATTTTTTTAAAGTTCTCACTGCCAAAAAAAAAAAAAAACACTTTGTGTTTTCCAAGAATACTATTCATTTTTTATATATTTTAAATATGGAAGTGTTGGTCACTCTGTTGTGTCCGACTCTTAAGACCCCAGGGACTGTAGCCCACCAGGCTCCTTGGTCCATGGAATTGTCCAGGCAAGAATACTGGAATGGGCTGCTGTTTCCTTCTCCAGGTGATCTTCCCAACCCAGGGACTGAACCTGAGTCTCCTGCATTGCAGGCAGATGCTTTACCATCTGAGCCGCCAGGGGAGCCTATATTTTAAATATGACAATATACAATCTTAAATGAGCTTCTATCTCTACTAGTATTCCCTTTCAATTTTTGATATCATGTTTTGTCTATTTTTCCTTTTTTTAATCTTGCTAGTGGTTTATTTTATTCTTCCCCAGAGTGGAAAAATAATTTATCAAGGCTACTGATTTTGAAGGTCTTGTATTTATTTAATTAATTGCTTATGTCATCCTTATTAATCCCTCCTTGTAATTTTCATTTATTTCATCATCCATGTCCCACATTGGTATTGATAATCTTAGTGCTGTTTATTTTTATATCATCCTAAATTTTCACTTTTGATCTTTACTTTAAAAGAAGTGTTATTTTCAGTTATAATGTTGTAATTAAAATTTTAGACAATTTTATACTAAAAAGTTGAAAAAAATGTTTGAGGGCTTCCCTGGTGGCTCAGACAGTAAAAAATCTGCCTGCAGTGCAGAGACCCCAGTTCGATCCTTGCATCAGAAAGATCCCCTGGAGAAGGAAATGGCAACCCACTCCAGTATATTCTTGCCTGAGAAGTCCCATACACAGAGGAGCCTGGCAGGCTACAGTCCATGGTATCAAAGAGTCCAACACAACTTAGCAACTAAATGATTAATGAAACGTTTATTTTGGCATTACTTTTAATGTTCAGTTGAACTGAATATGGACAGAGAATGCAGCCTGTATGGTTATTTTTTTGTGAATTCATTAAGATTAATGTTGGAACTACTACATAACCAATTTTTAAAAAGCATCCTTGGATTTTAAAAATAATTTCTATTCTCTTGCTTGCTATTCATTATAAAAATTTCCTTTGTAGTGCTATTCAAAATCCTTTTAATCATTACTTCTATTTGTTTCCATGATTCATTAATTTCTGAAATAAATGAAATTTTCCCACAGTTGTAACACATCTTACTATATGGGTAGAATATACTTGGTCTTATGACTGCCTTCAGACTTCCACCTGCATTTTTTAGGTACATGAGTGTATGAGTGTGTGTGTGTGTGTACATGTATGTATGTGCTATACAAGGTTTAAATTAAAATCCAATTTTGACAGATTTTTAGACAGTAGTTTGTTTTCGAACTACCTTAGAAATATTTAAACTCATATGGTTAAAAAAATTTATTTTTAGTAAATCTTTGCCATCGAAGATACTTAGATATGTAGATCTCACTAGATGGTTTAGTCACTTAGTTGTGTCCGACTCTTGCGACCCCATTGACTGTAGCCTGCCAGGCTCCTCTGTCCATGGGATTCTCCAGGCAAGAATATTGGAGTGGGTTGCCATTTCATTAGCTTTATAAAAGAACACTGCAATTCTCTCTTTTCTGCCATAATGAAAATAGAACATATATAGAAACATATTAATAGAATGGAACGATTAGCAAATTATACTCTAGATGAGGTTTGGACTCAAATTTTTCATGAGAAAATAAATTATTATAAAAGATTCTAAGTCATTATTCTCACATCAAGTTTTAATAAAAATGACTACTCCAAAAATTGCAATTACTCTCCTCATATCCCAAAGAATAATCCATGAGTATTTTATTATCAAATTGTCAATAATTTGATAATAAAATACCTTAAAATACCTTTAGAGGTTCTAGTTCTTGATGGCAATGTAGGGGGATCCATAACTTACCTCCTACCAGGGACACACCAAATCTACAACTATACAGGGAACAATTTTCTCTGAAAGAAATCCAAAAACTAGCTGAGTGACTCCTACATACTAGTGAAAAAAAAAAAGACTGATATTGAAATGGGTAGGAGAGGCTGAGTCACAATCTAACTATAAACTCCACTCCTGGTATGGAAACCCACAAATAGGAAGAAAACACACAACTCTTGAGCTTTTTTTTGAGCAGCAAACAATTTGAACTCTATATCTGGTACCCCAACTTTTAAGACCTGCACCTGAGCAACAAATACCCAAAACATTTAACTTTGAAAGTTAACAGGGCTTCTGTCCATGATACACACAAGGCTATAGTGAGCTCAGAAACATTACACAGACAGTCCATGAGGATTCACTATGCCAACACCCAGGGCCCAGCCAAAAGGCAGACAATTAAAATTGCCTAGTCTTTCTGTAAAAGAGACTTGGACACTTATTTAAAGCTTCAGTTTAAGTGCCAGGCATCTAATTTAGGACATACCTAGAAGCTTATTGAATACTCTCCAAAGACCAAGAAGGCTGGCAAGAGCCACCTTGGTGTCCTCCTCCGTCTCACTCCAGGTCACCAGTATCTCCCAGAAAGAAACTTGTGCACGTGTCTGGTGGCCTGGTTTTTGCTGCTGCAGCTAAGGAGGTACTACCTTGATCATCTGGCTCTGGCTGTCACAGTGGTGAGCATTTGTCAGCCCCACAGGACTGAAACAAATGGAGAAAGAGAACATAAGCAGCAACAACTCAGTGGACAAACCAGAGAGGTAACAGACAGGCACCCAATCTTTCTGTGAAAAAGGACTATTGTCCTGTTTTCATAGATTTGGCCTGAGGGGAGGGCATCAAATTAAACACAAGTCGAGGGCCAGCTGCAATCTTGGGAACTAATTGGACATCAGCTTCGCAAAGACCCTGTGCCCAGCCCCAGGTCACTGGTTATCTCTGAGAAAGGAGCTTCTGCCCATATTTGGTGTACCAACTTTTGTGGTTGCTGTCCAGAAGAAATAACCCTTGATGCCTGGCTTTAGTGGCTAGTGGGTCTTGAGTTCATGGAACTATTTGGATGACACAAAGGAAGAAATGGTTTTTAACTATCGTGCAGGACTCAGTACACAGAGAGCAGAGTGAAAGGTCCATCTCCCAGACGTCCATGGAAAGAGGTATCTATGTATAACTTAAAAGCTGCTGCCCAAAGCCTGGCTTCCAATAAGCCCAAATTTAGGTGCTGACTGAGATCCTCCCTTTTAGGATATGGGCAGGTCTTGGTAAACTCTCAACTGCGAGGAGCCTAAGAACCAAGTAGGCAGTTTGGACAATCACAAGGATATGAGAGACAACCAAGAAATAGGACAGGGTTAAACATTAAGGTTTATCTTCTATATGAAGTAACACCTTCAAGATAGGGAGAAGAGGTTGTTTTATCTAATATAGCAGTCTCCAACCTTTTTGGCACCAGATTCTGGCTTTGTGGAAGACCATTTTTCCATGGACTGGGGGTTTCAGGATGATTCAATCACATTACATTTCCTGTGCATTTTATTATTATTATGTAAGTTCCACCTCAGATCATTAGGCATTAGATCCTAGAGATTGGGAACCCCTGATCTAATACACAGAAACCAACAGAGAATGTTAGGGAAACTGAATAAACAAAGGACAAGTTCCAAATAAAAGGACAAGATAAAAACTTCAGAAATATACTTAATGAAAATGAGATTATCATAATGTAAATGATTTATATGACAAAAAGTTCAAAATAACTAATAAAGATGCTCACCAAAGTCAGGAGAACAAACCAAGAAAAAAAGTGAGAATTTCAACAAATAGAAAATATAGCAAAGTACTGTACAGAAATGATGAAGTTAAAGAATACAACTGTACTGACAAACATGAGGGCTCAAAATCCCTCATTAGAAGATTAGAAGCAAAAGAAAGAATCAGTGAATTCAAAGACAGGGCAGTTGAATTCTTCCAACTGGAGCTGCAAAAAGAAAAAGGAACAAAAAAGAGCAAAGATAGTCTAAGGAATTTATGAGAAAACATCAAGAACACAATTATTTACATGAGTCCCAAAATGAGGAGAGAAAAAGGGGAAGAAAATTTGTGTGAAGACATAACGACTCAACACTTCCTTAATCTGGAGAACGAAACAGACATCCACATCCAGGAAGCCCTGAAAGTTCCAACCAAGATGAATTTAAGAAGACCCACACCAATGTATAATATAAATAGTCAAAAGTTAAAGGACAGACTCTTTGAAGTAGCAAGAGAAAAACAACCTCTTATATAAAAGGGAACCCCTATAAGACTATTAGCATATTTTCCAGCTGAAAAAATATAGAAGGGCGTGGCATTTTAAAGCTCTGAAAAAAATTAAACAGCCAAACAAGAATACTCTGCATGGCAAAGTTATCACTCAGAGTTGAAAGAGATATAAAGAGTTATCCAGAAAAATAAAACATAAGAGTAATGACCAATAGCCCAGTCCTACAAGAAATGTTAAAGGGACTTTTGAAGATGAAACAAAAGGAAAAAATATAAGCATATAAACCTCACTGGTAAAAATTAACATATAGTAAAATTAGAAAAAGCTAATGTTGTAAACAAGATTAATCACTTATATAAAGTGCTAACATGAAGGTTAAAAGACAAACAGTAAAAATAATTATAAGCACAGTAATTGTCAGTGAATAAGCAAGGTAAGATGATGTAAATGGAGACTTCAAAAATATAAAATATGAGTAAGTAAAAACATAGAGCTTTAGACTGTTACCAAAGTTAATTTGTTGTCAACTTAAAATAGACTATTATAAATATAAATTGTTTTATGTAGGCCTTATGGTAACTATAGAGCAAAACTAGAATAGGGACACAAAAGATAAAGAATATAGAATTTAAGAATGCCACTACGGAAAATCATCAAATTACAAAGAGTAGCAAGAAAAGTAGAAAGAAAAAAAAAGAAATTATAAAACAGCTATAAAATTATTAACAAAATGGCAAGAACTCCATACCTATCAATAATAAAAAGTCATCTTTATCTCACCCACAAGATTCTCACTTAGATGTACAAACACACAGACTGAAAACAAAGGGATGGAAAAGTATATCCCATACTCTTGGAAACCAAGGGAAAGCTGGGGAGGCAACACTTGTAAGAGACAAAGAAGAACATAAAACAAAGGCTGTAATAAGAGACAGAGGAGGAAGAAGGTCGTTACATAGTGATAAGGGATCGATACAACAAGAGGATAGAACATTTGCAAATATGTTAGCACCTAACATAGGAGCATCTAAATATAAATACAATATTAACAGACCTAAAGAGTAAAACAGCCATACAATAACAACAGAGGACTTTAGTACTCCACAGACATCACAAATAGATATATTTCCAGAAATACAACCTTCCAAGACTGAATCATTAAGAAACAGAAAAATCTGAACAGACTGGTAAGTAACTTGAAAGGAAATAATCAGTAATCAAAAATCTCCAACAAACAAAACCCAGCATCAGACAGCTTCACTGGTGAATTCTACCAAATATTCAAAGAAGAATTAATACTAATCCTATCAAATTCTTCCAAAAATTTGAAGAGAAGGGAACACCTCCAAACTCATTATATGGGACAAGCAATATGCTGATACTAAAAGCAGTCAGGATACCACAATAAAAAATAGTTAAAAGCCAATATCCCTGATGAACAGAGATGCAAAAATTCTCAACAAATATTAATAAGCTGAATTCAACATACAACAAAAGGATCATACACTGTGATCAAGTGGGATTTATTTCCAGGATGCAAGGATGAATTGACACCCTCAAATCAATGGGATACACATTCACAAAATTAACCATATAATTCATATGATCATCTCAAACAAAAAACAGAAAAAAAAGCATTCAACAAAATTCAACACCCGTTCATGATACAAACTCTCTACAAAGTGAGTATAGAGAAAAAGTACTTCAACAAAATAATGGCCACATATCACAATACTGCAGCTAAAATCAGACTCAAGGGAGAAAGCCAAACGTTTTTTCTCCATGATCAGCAACAACTTGGGGATACCTACTCTCACCACGTTTATTCAATACAGCACTGGAATTCATAGCCAGAGCAATAATGTAACAACAACAACAACAAATGAAAGGTATCAAACTCAGAAAAGAAGGAGAAAAATAGAAACTGTTGTCTCTATTTACAGACAACAATATGTTGTCTCTATTTATAGTCCCTATTTACAGACAACAATATGTGACATCCTGAAAACTCAAGCCTTCATCAAAAAACTTGAAATGAACAAATTCAGTAAACTTGCAGGATATAAAAATCAATATACAAAAATCTCTTGCATTTCACTAAGAATGAATGAAGAAAGATAAATTTATGAAACAATTCCATTTATCACTGCATCAGAAAGAATAAGCTACCTAGAAATAAGCTTAACAGAGGAAGTGAATGATCTGTATCCTGAAAATTGTATGTTAATGACAGACAGTAAAAAAACAGAAGTAGATGTTAAGATATCCCACACTCGTGGATTGGAAGAGTTAATATCATTAAAATATCCATATTACCAAAAGCAATTTATAGATTCAATGTGATACTAAAGGTATTTGTCACAGAAATAGAACAAACAATTCTAAAATTTGTATGCAACCACAAAAGACCTTAAAGCCAAAGCAATCTTGAGAAAAAGGAATGATGTTGGTGGCACCATACTTCATTTCAAACTATATTACAGAACTATAGTAATCAGAATAGTTTGGTATTGTCATAAAAATACATAGATCAATGGAATAGAACGCAGAGCTCAGAAATAAACCCAGGCACCTGTGGTCAACTAATCTGCAACAAAGGAGCTAAGAATATTCAATAGGGAAAGGACAGTCTCTTCAATAAACAGCATTGGAAAAACTGAACAGCCACTTGCAAAAGATGAAATGGAACTACCTTACACTATACACAAAAAATATCTAAAAATGGACTAAAGTCTTAAGCATAAGATCTGAAACCATAAAACTCTTAGAAGAAAACAAAGGTGTAAGCTCCCTGAAACTGGTGTTGGCTGTGATTTTTTTGGATTTGACACCAAAACCAAAAACAACAAAAGTGAAAATAAACAAGTGACACTACATCAAACTACAAAGCTTCTGTACAGCAAAGGAAACCTCTAACAAATGAAAAGGTAACATAATAAATGGGAGAACATACCTGCAAACCATGCATCTGAAAAAGTGTTAATATCCAAAATATATAAACAAGTCCTATTAACACATCAGCAAAAAACAAACAGTTTGAAAAACGTGCATCACTTCTGAATAGACATTCTCCCTAGAAACATATACAGATAGCCAACACTTGAAAAGGTGCTCAACGTCACTAATCATCAGGGAAATGCCAATCAAAACCACATTGAGATACTGCCTTATACCTGTTTGAATGGCTATTATCAAGAACTGTTAGTGACCATGAGAAGAAAAGGGAACACTTGTTCACTTTGGTGGGAATATAAATTGATGAAGCCACTATGAAAATAGTATGGAGCTTCTTGAAATAATTTAAAATAGCAATATACTATCCTGCAATTCTCCTTCTGGGTACTTATCCAAAGGAAGCGAAAGCACTAACTTGGAAATATAACTGCATCATTACTTATAATACCCAGGAAATGGAAATGCTTATGCTGGAAGCATCCATAATGATGAATGAATGAATAATGAAAAATGGTGTGTGTATACACACACACACACACACAAATATTATATTATTCAGTCAAAACAAACAAACAAACCAGGAAATGTTGTCACTAGTGACAACATGAATTAACCTTGAGGGTGTTATGCTAAGTGAAATAAGTCTGTTAGATAAAGACAAATATCATATGATCTTGTTTATATTTAGAATCAAAAACAAAACAGCAATCACACACACACACACACACACATGCACACAAAACATAAAACAACCAACTCATAGATACAGAGAACAGGTTTGTGACTGTTTGAGACAGGGGGTGGGTAAAGTGTGTGAAGATAGTTAAAAGGCATAAACTTCCAGTTATAAAATAAGTAAGCTTCCAGGATGTAAAGTACAGCTTCATAACTACAGTTGATAATACTGCATGGTATATTTAAAACTTGCTAAAAAGAATACAACTTAAAAATCCTCATCATAGCAAAAAGACAAAAAAATGGAACTATGTGTGGGGATAAAAGTTAACTAGACTAATTGTGACAATTATTTCACAATATATACATATATCAAGTCATTATGCTGAATACCTTAAACTAATCTAATATTATATCTCAATAAAATAAATTAAATACCTTCAGATTATATTTATGAGCTTTATCCAAAATAGTTGGTACCAAGTTATCAGTAGGTTCTCCATTCTCATCATTCAAATCAGGTGGGTACCAAGATAGGGCTAGTACACCTAATAGAAACAACCAAAAAGAAAATAAAAATAAACATAGGAACAGAAAAGACTACAGGTATTTTTAAAAAAAAAAAGGCAGACAAGGACAGTATTAACAATAAAAAGAAACATATTCAAATAATGTTATTTTGTTACTTTACTTAAATACCACTTATAGTTATTTGATTACTTTGTATACTCAATACTTTAACCTTTTTCTCAGGTATTAGTATCTTTTAATTAATAGATTTTAGTTTTTAAAATAAGTTATAGATTTACTGAAAAGCTGTACAGAAAATAAGAGTTTCTGTATTCTCCTCTCCCACTCACCATCCTCCCATGCCATACAGTTTCTCCGTTAATATTAACATCTTACATTAGTGTGGTAAATTTGTTACAACTGTGATGAACCAACATAGATATATCATTATTAACTAAAGTCCACAGTTTACATTAGGGTTCCCTCTTTGTACTGCACAGTTCTATGGCTTTTGACAAATGTATAGTGTCAGGAACCCACTATTTATTACAGTATCACACAAGGATAGTTTTACTGCCTTCAAAACCCATTGCACTCCACTTAATAACTCCTCTTTCTTCTTTTCAATCCCCCAGAAAATAACTGATCTCTTTACTGTCTCTATATATTTTGCCTTTTTCAGAATGTTATATAGATAGAATCGCAAAGTAACATTTTCAGACGGCTTCTATACTGTGAAATGTGCATTGAAGTTTCATTCATATCTTTTTATGACTTGACAGCGCATTCTTTTTATTGCTAAATAACATTTCACTCTATCAATATGTCACAGTTTATCCATTTACCTGTTGAAGACATCAATGTTTCTTAAAATTTTTGGCAATTATAACAATAAAGTTGCTATAAACAAACAAGTTCAAATTTTTGTGTGGATCAGTATCACTTAACAGATGACTCAAGTGATTTTAAAATTACAGTTTATCCCTATAATACCTACTTGCTTTTGAACTAATAAACTACAAAAAGAAAGTTTTAAAAACAATAAGCTTGCAAAGAATTACTAACTAGGGGAAGAAATCTTTGAAATCAACTAATTCAAACCCTCATTACCTACATAAAGCAAGAGGCCACTGAAAGCATGGTGAAAGTGAAAGAAAGTGAAAGTGTTAGTAGCTGAGTCAGGTCTGACTCTTTGCCACCACATGGAGTGTAGCCCACCAGGCTCCTCTGTCTGTGGAATTTTCCAGCAAACATACTGGAGTGCATAGCCGTCCCTTTTTCCAGCAGATGTTCCTGATCCAGGGATCGAACCCAGGTCTCCCACATTGTGGGTAGATTCTTTAGTCTGATCCACCTCTAAATCATATAACAGACTCTTTAGGACAAGAAGAAATACACAATGTTATCAAAAGACAAGTATGTGGAAATGAAAATAGAAAACAAAAAGGCAAAGTTAGAAACTGGCAGAGAACTAAATTTAAGACTTAAACCTTGTGTTACCTATGTCATGTACAAACAGAAGAGCTTCCCCAGTGGCTCAGTGATAAAGAATCTGCCTGCCAATGCATGAGACATAGGTTCAATCCCTCGGTCAGGAATATCCCCTGGTGAAGTAAATGGTAACCCACTCCAGTATTCTTGCCTGGGAAATCCTGTGGACAAGAAGCCTGGCAGGCTATAGTTTATGGGGTCACAAAGAGTTGGAAACAACTTAGCAACCAACCAAACAAAGCAAATACAAGAAAACCAATACAAACAGAGCAGTCCCACCTACAGAAACAAAACAGAACTTGGAGGTTAAGTTAACAGAAAAAAAGGTATCTGTCTCCTATACAATTTTATTTTATGAAAAATATAAAAACAGCAGCAAGAACAGTGAGACAGAAAAAAAATTATAATACGTGGGGCTTCAGGGGAGCTTTTAGTTAGCCATGAAAGCAGTCATTAAAAAAAAAAAAAAATTGATCAGGAAACTCTGTAGACAACTGATCAAACATTTAAGCTGCCAAAGTTCCCAGCTTATAAGAAGTACATCAATTTCATGCAATGTGATTGTAAACTTCATATAAATTGATTGTAAAGTGTCACCAATGAAAAGCGACAATACGAATTTTCTCAACATGGAACCTATCAAAAAACCCTGAAAAAAAGAAATGAGAAAGAACATGAGAAAACAATATAAAAGAGAAACATACAAAAGAAAGTTTATGCCACAGAGTTCAGAAAATTATGAACATGGCATGTTTCCATGAAATTAAAAGCAAAACAAGATTCCTATTTCTAATAGTAGATTAGGATACTCAGACCAAAATTTCCAACAAAAACAAATTATTAGAGAAAAACGGGAATGATAAACTTCCAAAAGTCAAAGAGCTGAAGAGAGTAAAGAACTAACTACATGTCTAGAATGAAGTGAAAAGGTGAAGTCAGAGAGGTAACTGAGCAAGGAAGTCAGTCTGCCCTAAGCAAAACTGGCAGAAGTAAACCAGCCCTCAAAAGCAGCAGATGAAATCCCCCATGGATAATGCATAGGAAGTCCTCTAACTCCATAGAGAATGTAAAATAGCTAGTATTTCCTACTGTATTGGTAAACACAAATATAGAATATTTTCATGATCACAGAAATTTCTATTGTATAGCATTGCTAATACACTGATTCTCCAAACAACTTAGCAACTGGTTCTCGTCCAGTGATCTCTTCCTCTTTATCCTTGCTGAAGATACACTGTAAGGCTCAGGGAAAACGTTCCTTGTTCTTCCTTATCCTATTATTGTGTTTCAGCTGTTTTACTGTATCGATTATCACTTCTACATGTTGAATTATATCCCCATATTGTGCTCCATAATCCAATTTACCTTTGTACAGTGTATTTTGGGCTGTGTTACTCATGAGCTTTGAATAAGTAATGGCCTGGGAACCAAGCCAATGATAGTCCTACTTTGGGAGGGGAACTGGTCCATTTAAAATGCTAATGAATCCTTCAGAATAACCTGAAAGGTTTCTCTAAAATATGTCGACCAAGTATCATTTATACGTAAAATCTATCACAGCATATTTCTACCATTCCAATTGCTAAGTGAGAAAGGATACTCTTTAAAGTCCCTTCTTGGAACATTAGTATATTAAATACAGATCACTTCATAATGATCACGTCCTCCCTCCACATCACTTATCACAAGACCTTCAATATAAGTGAAACCCAACAATAATATTTTTGTTAAGCTAAGTGATTCTAAACAGAGTAATACTTAAGAATACAGGTAGGAAACAGACACAGAAAATCCAGCCCAATTTTGTCATCTGATAGATGTTTATCTTTAGATAAGTTAGCCTACTTAAGTCTTCACATTTGTAAATGGGAATAAATTTAGTTCATAACCTAAAAGTCTGTTTTAAAAATCATACATGAGAGAATGCATTATGCAGAGTGGCATTCTTCCAAAAAGTAATTTAAAAAAAATTAATAAAAAGAATTATTAAATAAAATATGTAAGACAGTAAAATGGTAACTAAATTTGTTTTTGTTTACCTCAACAGAGCTTGTGATAGTTTCTCTTATATATGGGGAACATACTTAGTGCTTCTTTCAAACATCTCAAACATTCTTTCAAATTAAAGATTTCATAGAAAGAAAGGCAAAATGGAAATGCCATTTCCATACATAAACACTTACAACTACACAGGATGACAATTAAAAAAAAAAGACATTATAAAAAGCAAGAAAAATAATGCACAGTCAAAGCATTCAGTAGAGAAAGACTGGCTCAGATCTGAAATAGATGCTGATATCATTAAACAAGGAATTTAAAATTAATATTACGATTTAACATTAAAAGATCTAATAGGAAAGAAGAGATGAAAACTAGAAGAACTAAATAGAAATGCTGGGGGGGAAAAAAAAACAAGCAAAAAAAATCACTAAAGTTAATAAAAAATGCCTTCAAAAGATTCATGAACATCAGAGCTGAGGAAAGGGTCATGTAATTAGGCAAGTCACAGAAATTACCAAAAAAAAAAAAAAAAAAAAAGACTGGGGCAAAAAATACAAAGCAAATGCATCCAATACCTCTGGGGTAAATTTCAAAGCTCTACCATACATATTTTTAACCTTACCATTTGAGACTGGAGAAGGGAATGACAGACAAACCACTTCAGTATTCTTGCCTTGAGAATTCTGTGAACAATGTGAAAAGGCAAAAAGATATGACAGCAGAAGATAAGCCCCCCCAAGTCCTTAGATGTCCAATATGCTATTTCAGAAGAGCAGAGAAATAGCTCCAGAAGAATGAAGAGGCTGGGTTGAAGTGGAAAAGACGCTAAGTCGTGGATGAGTCTGGTGATGAAAGTAGAGTCCGATGCTGTTAGTAACAATATTGCATAGGAACCCAGATTGTTAAGTACATGAATCAAGGTAAATTGGATGTTGTTAAGCAGGAAATAGAAAGAGTGAACATTGACATCTTAGGAATCAGTGAACTAAAACGGATGTGAATGGGTGAATTTAATTCAGATGACCATTATATCCTCTATTGTGGGCAAGAAACCCTTAGAAGGAAGAGAGTAGTTCTCAGAGTCAACAAGAGAGTCTGAAATGCAGTACTTGGGTGTAATCTCAAAATCAACAAAAAGATCTCAGTTCATTTCCAAGACAAACCATTCAACATCACAGTAATCCAAGTCTACGCCACAACCACTGATGCTGAAGAAGCTGAAGTCATATGGTTCTAAGAAGACCTACAAGACCGTCTAGAATTAACACCAAAAAATATGTCCCTTTCATATTAGGGACTGGAATGCAAAAGTAGGAAATCAAGAGATGCTTAGAATAACAGGTAAATTGGCTTTGGAGTACAGAATGAAGGAGGGCAAAAGCTAACAAGAGTTTTCCCAAGAGAACACACTGGTCATGGCAAACACCCTCTTCCAACAACAGAATGATTCTACACGTGGACAGCACCAGACGGTCAACAATGAAATCAGACTGACTATAATCTTTGCAGCCAAAGACAGAGAAGCTCTATACAGTCAGAAAAAGAAGACCTGGAGCTAACTGTGGTTCAGATTATGAGCTACAAATCGAAAAATTCAGACTTAAATTGAAGAAAGTACGGAAAACCACTAGGCTATTCAGATATGATCTAAATCAAATCCCTTATGATTATACAGTATAAGTGACAAACAGATTTAAGGGATTAGATCTGAGACACAAGAGTGCCTGAATAACTGTAGACTGAGGTTCATAACATTGTACAGGAGGCGGTGACCAAAACCATCCCTAAGAAAAATAAAGGCAAAAAGGCAAATGGTTGTCTGAGGAGGCCTTACAAAGAGCTGAGAAAAGAAGAGAAGCAAAAGGCAAAGAAGAAAGGTACATATATACACAAATGAACGCAGAGTTCCAGAGAATAGCAAGTAGAGATAAGAAAGCCTTCTTAAGTAAACAATGCAAAGAAATAGAGGAAACAGTAGAATGGGAAAGACTAGAGGCCTCTTCAAGAAAATCAGAGATACCAAGAGAACATTTCATGCAAACATAGGAATGATAAATAACAGAAATGGCAAGGACCTAAGTGAAGCAGAAGAGACTAAGATGAAGTGGCAAGAATACACAGAACTCTACAAAAAAGCTCTTAATGACCTGGATAACCATGATGGTGTAATCACTCATATAAAGTCAGAGATCCTGGAATATGAATCATGTGGGCCTTAGAATACACTACTAGGAACATAGCTAGTGGAGGTGATGGAATTAAAGCTCAACTATTTCAAATCCTAAAAGATAATGCTGTTGAAGTGCTTTACTCAATATGCCAGCAAATATGGAAGACTCAGCAGTGGTCACAGGACTGGAAAAGGTCATTTTTCATTCTAATCCCAATTCTAATGCCAAAAAATGTTCAAACTACCAAACAATTACCCTCATTTCACATGCTATCAAGGTACTGCTCAAAATCCTTCAAGCTTGGCTTCAACAGTACATGAACCAAGAACTTACAGATATAAAAGCTGGATTTAGAAAAGGCAGAGGAACCAGAGATCAAATGGTCAACACCTGCTGGATCATGGAATAAGCAAGCAATTCCCCCCCCCCCCCCCCCCGCCAAAAAAAAAATCCACTTCAGGTTCATTGACTACATTAAACACTTTAACTGTGTGGATCACAACAAACTGTGGAAAATTCTTAAAAAGAGAGAGGAATACCAGAGCACTTTACCAACCTCCTGAGAAACCTGTATTCAGGACAAGAAGCAACAGTAACAAGTGGACATGGAACAATGGACTGGTTTAAAACTGAGAGAGAAATACATCAAGGCTGAATACTGTCACCCTGCTTATTCAACTTATATCATGTGAAATGCTGGGCTGGATGACTGTAAAGTTGGAATCAAGATTCAGAGGAGAAATACCAATAACCTCAGCTATGCAAATGATACCACTCTAATGGCAGAAAGTGAAGAGGAACTAAAGGGCCTCTTATGAGAGTAAAAAAAGAGAGTGAAAAAGCTGGCTTAAAACTGAACATTCAAAACACAAAGATCACTGCATCCTCCAGTCCCATCACTTCATGGCAAATAGATGGAGAAACAGTAATAGATTTTATTTTCTTGGGCTGCAAAATCACTGTGGATGGTGACAGCAGCCACGAAATTAAAAGATTCCTCCTCCTTGGAAGAAAACCTATGACAAATTTAGAGAGCATATTAAAAAGCAGAGACATCACTTTGACAACAAAGGTCTCTATGGTCAAAGCTAATTTTTTTTCCAGTAGTAATGTACAGATGCAAGAGTTGGACCATAAAGAAGGCCGAGCATCGAAGAATTAATGCTTTCTATTATGGTGCTGGAGAAGACTCTTGAGAGTCCCTCGGACACAAGGAAATCGAGCAGTCAATCCTAAATGAAATCTACACTGAATATTCATTGGAAGAACTGATGCTGAAGCTCCAGTACTTTGGCTACCTGCTGCGAAGAGCTATCGAACTGGGAAAGATTCTAATGCTGGGAAAGATTGAGGGCAAGAGGAAAAGGGAGCGACAGAAGATGAAATGCTTGGATGCCATTGTCAACTCAATGGACATGAGTTTGAGCAAGCTCTGGGAGATAGCGAAGGACAGGGAAGATGGCGTGCTCTAGTTCACATGGTTGCAAAGAATCGACATGTCTTAGTGACTGAGTAACAACAACAAAGCAAATAGCAGGCACTAAATGCAATTATAAAAAGTTTAATTAACCCAAAGGAATACAGAATAAGAGAAATAAAGAAGGGAAGAAATACAAAGACTGAAAAGACAGTAGATTTCAATCCGTCCAACAACATAAATAAACCATATTATGAGAAAAGAAGAGAAGCGAAAGGCAAAGGAGAAAAGGAAAGATATATCCACCTAAATGCAGAGTTTCAAAGAATTACAAGAAGAGATAAAAAAGCCTTTGTCCGTGATCAATGCAAAGAAAAAGAGTAAAACAATAGAGTGTGAAAGACTAGAGATCTCTTCAAGAAAATTAGCAATACCAAGGGGATATTTCTTGCAAAGATAGGCAAAATAAAGGACAGAAATGGTATGGACCTAACAGAAGCAGAAGATAGTAAGATGAGGTGGCAAGAATACACCAAAGAACTATATAAAAAAGATCTTCATGACCCAGATAACCATGATGGTGTGATCACTCACCTAGAGCCACACACCCTGGAATGTGAAGTCAAGTGGGCCTTAAGAAGCAACACCACAAACAAAGTTAGTGGAGGTGATGGAATTACAGCTGAGTTATTTCAAATTATTGTACAACTGCATTCATCTCACATGCTAGCAAAGTAATGCTCAAGATTCTCCGAGAGGCTTCAACAGTATGTGAACCGAGAACTAGAATTAGAAACGGCAGAGGAAACAGAGAATAAATTACCAACATCCGTTGGATCATAGAAAAAGCAAGAGAATTCCAGAAAAACATCTATTTCTGCTTCATTGATTATAATAAAGCCTTTGACTGTATGGATCACAACAAACTGTGGAAAATTCTTAGAGAGATGGGAATACCAGACCACTTTTCTTGCTTCCTGAGAAATCTGTATGCAGGTCAAGAAGCAAGAGTGAGAATCAGACATAGAACAAAAAACTGGTTCAAAATTGGGAAAAGAGTATGTCAAGGCTGTATATTGTCACCCTGTTTATTTAACTTATATGCAGACTACATCATGAGAAGTACCAGGTGGATGAAGTACAACCTGGAATCATGATTGCCAGAAGAAATAGCAATAACTCAGATATGCAGATGACACAATCCTTATGGCAGAAACCAAAGAAGAACTACAGAACATTGAGATGAAGATGAAAGAGGAGAGTAAAAAAGCTGGCTTAAAACTCAACTCTCAGAAAGTGAAGATCATGGCATCTGGTGACATCACTTCATAGCAAATAAATGGGGAAACAATAATAGACTTTATTTTCTTGGGCTCCAAAATCACTGCAGATGGTGACTGCAGCCATGAAATTAAAAGACACTTGCTCTTTGGAAGAAAAGCTATTACTGACCTAGACAGCATATTAAAAGGCAGAGTCATTACTTTGTGGCAAAAGTTCATATAGTCAAAGCTATGGTTTTCCCAGTACTCATGCATGGATGTGAGAGTTGGACCATAAAGAAGGCTGAATGCTAAAGAACTGATGCTTTTGAACTGTGGTGTTGGAGAAGACTCTTGAGAGTCCTTTGGACTGAAAGGTGATAAAACCAGTCAATCCTAAAGGAAATCAGTCCTGAACATTCATTGGAAGGACTGATGCTGAAGCTGAAGCTCCAATGCTTTCGCCACCTGATATGAAGAGCCGACTCATCAGAATAGACCTTGTTGTGGAGAAAAATTGAAGGCAGGAGGAGAAGGGGATGACAGAGATCGAGATGGTTGGATGGCATCACCAACTCAATGGATATGAGTTTGAGCAGGCTCTGAGAGTTGGTGAAGGACAGGGAAGTCTGGCATGCTGCAGTCTATGGGGTTGCAAAGAATCAGACATGACTGAGTGACTGAACAGAACTGAACCATATGCTGTGTCCAGGAAAAGCACTCTAAGTATAAAGACAAAGATAAGTTAAAAGCTTAAGAATGATAAAAGATACAGGAGACAAAAGTTAGTCAGAGAGGAGCAGTTGTTATAAAAATGTGAAATAATGTAGACTTCAAAACAAAGAATATTACCATCATAAAGAGGGATTATTTTATAACAATATAGGTTTCAATTATCCCCAAAGATATAACAGTCCTAAATGATTATGTACTTAAAAAAAGACCTCAAAATATATGAAGCAAAATCTGACAAATCTGAAAGGAGGAACAGATGAATCCACAATTTTTTTCTGAAGACTTGAAAACTGCTTTATCAGTAATTGATAAAACAAACAGAAAATAGGCAAGGATAAGAAGATCTGAACAATATCGTCAAGAACGTCAACTAACTGTCTTATAAATGGACATTTATAAGATAATCCATTCAACGGCAGCAGAACACACATTCTTTTACCAAGGAATCAATGAAACCAAAAGTTGGGTCACTGAATGAGTCAACAATAATAATCATACTCTACAAACACTGACCAGAAAAGAAGGCGAACAGAAACAGATTATCAAAAGCAGATGTGTAAAAGGCTTTAAAAGCATTAGAAATAATACATACAACTCTATGTCCAAGAACTAAAACTATTCAATGATATAGACCAGTTCTTTAAAAAATGAAAGTATCTAAAGTCACTGTAGAATAAATAATGTGAACAGTCCTATGTCTATTAATGAAATTCATTTTGTAGTTAAAAAAAAAATAATGAATCTACCAGCCCAAAAGGATTTCACAGGTGAATTCTATCAAGTAAGAAAGAAAAAAAAAAACAGTTCTATGAAATCTCTTCCAGAATATGAAAGAAGGAAGACTTCCTGAATAATTTCATGAGATCATAAACTAATCTAATAACAAAAGACAAAACACATCAAAAAAGGAAAACCACAGACCAATATCTCCAATATTTCATATGAAAAAGGATGCAAAATACTTTAAAAAGATTGTAGGAGACAGGAAGAATAAAAGAAAAGCAGGCCCCGGCAAGGGCCGCAAAAGAAATTTATAATTATTGATAAACTGGATGCTATAAAGCATGAGACTCTTGGAACAAGTCCAGAGGGCACAGTTCATAATCTTGAAAACAAGATATGATTCTCGGGTTGGAAAACCAACCCCAGACTGTTTCTCAACTGGCATCTCAGAGTCACATGTTTTACGTATCTGGTGGAAAATCTATAGATAAGAATATTAGTCTTACTCAATGGTTAATGATCATTTGTTCTTTGGTCCTGAAGGCCACGTGAGTTATAGTTTAACTCCCCACTTATTCTTTCCTTCATGGCTGAAAGTATAATAAAGCTGGCTTGGATTCAGTTTCAGCACCTTCACCTTGGAGCAGTGTTGGTCCCCTGATCCTTGCTTTTCTCTGAATTCTTGTGTCTCGTTTCTCAGTCTCTCGCTGGATCACACTTTCGGAAACCCTGCTTGCCGAGCTGGTCTCGACAAAAGATGAGCAAATAGGATTTAGCAATATACAAATAGGATAACAAATCATCACCACATAGGGTTTATTCTAGGAATAAAGAATGAGATTCAACATTTGAATATTAATCCATATAAGTAACTATGTTAAGAGTAAAGATTAAGCTGCCAAAGGATTAAAGAAAAAAAAAAATTAAAGGGGAAACTGGAAAACACTTAAGAGATGAATAAAACAAAAATATGATATAACAAAACTTATGATATGTGGCCAAAGTGATACTAAAGGGTAAACTAATAGCTGTGAATGCTTACATCTATAAAACAATGAAAATCTCAAACAAGTTAACTTTACAAATTTAAGGAACTATTAAAAGAAGAACAAAATAATTCTAAAGCTAGAAGAGGAAGAAGATAATAAAAGCTTAGATAAGATACATATGAAACAGAAAATAGAAAAACAATGGAGAAAAATCAATGAAACCAAACTTTGGTTTTCAGAAGAGGTCATAAAATTAACAAACCTTAGCTGGATGAACTAAGAGGAAAAGAGACGGTGGAAATTACTAAAATCAAAGATGACAGTGAGAGTATTACTACTGATTCTACGGGAGCAAAATGATTATTATAAAGTACCAGGAACAATTTTATACCAGCAAATTTGATAGCCTAGATAAAATGGGCAAATTCCTAGAAGCTCAAAACCTACCCAGACTGAATTATGAAGAAATAAACAATTTGAATAGACTTATCACTATTCAGGAAATTGAATCAATAAACAAAGATCTCCTGGCAAAGGAAGAAAAAGCCCTAAACAAGATGGCTTCACATGGGTGAATTTTACTAAATATTTAAAGAAGAAATGAAACAATCATTGTCAAACTGTTCCAAAAGCCAAAGAGGAGAAAACATTTTTGATCTCATTCTATGATATCTGTATTACCTTAATAGCAAAGCAAGACCAAAACACAAGAAAACTATAAACTACTATCCCTTATGAGCACTGATGCAACTCTTCAACAGAATGTTAGCAAGTTGAATTTGGCAGCACACTAAAAGGATTACATAACATGACTAGGTATGGTTTATCCCTGGAGTGCTAGGATGATGCAATGCATGGAAACTGATCAACGTAATATGCTGCCTTAATAGGATGAAGGGAAAAATAAATGGTCATCTCAAATGATGCAAAAAAAGCAACTGGCAAAATTCAATACTTTTTCATGAAAACGCTGAAATATTAGGCATAGAAAAAATAAAACAAAACTACCATAAGAGAAATTTCATATGAAATAGCCACAATGAACAGCATACTCAATACCAAAAGACTAAAAGCTTTTCCTCAAAGATTAAGAACAAGGCAAGGAGGTCTACCTTCACCACTTCAATTTAACACAATACTAGAAGTTCTAGAAAATTAGGAAACTAAAAAAAGTAAAAGGCATTCATATTAGAAAAAAAGCAAAATAATCTCTGTTTACAGATGATATGATCTTATATGTAGAAAATGCTAAAGATTCCATACACACAAAATAAATATTAGAATAAGTGAATCAGTGAAAGATGAACTCCCGAGGTCAGTAGGTGCCCAATATGCTACTGGAGATCAGTGGAGAAATAGCTCCAGAAAGAATGAAGAGACAGAGCCAAAGCAAAAACAACACCCAGTTGTGGATGTAACTGGTGGTGGAAGTAAAGTCTGATGCTGTAAAGAGCAATACTGCATAGGAACCTGGAATGTTAGGCCCATGAATCAAGGTAAACTGGAAGTGGTCAAAAGGAGATGGCAAGAGTGAACATTGACATTTTAGGAATCAGCGACTAAAAGTGACTGGGATGGGTGAATTTAACACAGACAACCATTATATCTACTACTATGAGCAAGAATCCCTTAGAAGAAAGGGAGTAGCCAACATAGTCAACCAAAGAGTCCGAAATGCAGTACTTGGATTTAATCTCAAAAACAACAGAATGATCTCTGTTCATTTCCAAGGCAAACCATTCAATATCACAGTAATCCATGTCTATGCTCCGACCAGTAATGATGAAAAAGCTCAAGTTGAACAGGTCTATGAAGACCTAAAGACCTTCTAGAACTAATATCCAAAAAAGATGTCCTTTTCATTATAGGGGACTGGAATGCAAAAGTAGGAAGTCAAAAAATACCTGGAATAACAGACAAATTTGACCTTGAGTACAGAATTAAGCAGGACAAAGGCTAATAGAGTTTTGCCAAGAGAACGCACAGGTAAGAGCAAACACTCTCGTCCAACAACACAAGAGAGGATTCTATACATGAACATCACTAGATGGTAAATACTGAAATCATATTGAATTACTCTTCGCAGTCAAAGATGGAGAAGCTCTGTACAGAAAAAACAGGACCACGAGCTGACTGTCGCTCAGATCATGAACTCCTTATTGCCAAATTCAGACTAAGTTGAAGAAAGTAGGGAAAACCACAAGACTATTCAGGTATGACCTAAATCAAATCCCTTATGACTATACAGTACAAGTGACAAATATATTCAAAGGATTAGAGCTGACAGACAGTGCCTGAAGTACTATGGATGGATGTTTGTGACATTGTACAGGAGGCAGTGATCAAGACCATCTCCAAGAAAAAGAAACTCAAAAAGGCAAAATGGTTGTCTGAGGAGACCTTACAAATAGCTATGAAAAGAAGAGAAGTGAAAGTCAAAGGAGCAAAGAAAAGATATACCCATTTGAAGGTAGTTTCAAAGAATAGCAAGGAGAGATAAGAAAGCCTTCCTCAGTGATCAATGCAAAAAAATAGAGAAAAATAATAGAATGGGAAAGACTAGATCAGTTCAAGAAAATTAGAGATACCAAGGGAACATTTCATGCAAAGACGGGCACAATAAAGGAAAAGGTGTGGACCTAACAGAAGCAGAAGTTATTAAGAGGCTGCGGCAAGAGTACACAGAAGAAAGATACACAAAATATCTTCATAACCCAGATAACCATGATGTTGTGACCACTCACCTAGAGCCACATTCCATTCTGGAATGCAAAGTCAAGTGGGCCTTAGGAAGCATCGCTATGATCAAAGCTAGTGGAGGTGATGGAATTCCAGTTGAGCTATTTCAAATCCTAAAAGATGATGCTGTGAAAGTGCTGCACTCAGTATTCTGCAAATTTGGAAAACTCAGCAGTGGCCACAGGACTGGAAAAGGTCAGTTTTCATTCCAATCCCAGAGAAAGGCAATGGCAAAGAATGCTCAAAATACCGCATGATTGCACTCATCTCAAATGCTAGCAAAGCAATGCTCAAAATTCTCCAAGCCAGGCTTCAATAGTATGTGGACCATGAACTTCCGGATGTTCAAGCTGTATTTAGAAAAAGCAGACGAACCAGAGATCAAATGGCCAACATTCACTGGATCACTGAAAAAGCAAGAGAGTTACAAAAAAAACATCTACTTCTACTTTGTTGACTATGCCAAAGCCTCTGACTGTGTGGATCACAAGAAACAGTGGAAAATTCTTCAAGAGATGGGAATACCAGACCATCTTACCTGCCTCCTGAGAAATCTGTATGCAGGTCAAGAAGCAACGGTTAGAACTGGACATGGAACAACAGACTGGTTTCAAATCGGAAAAACGAATATGTCAAGGCTATATATTGTCACCCTGTTTATTTAGTTTATATGCAGAGTATGTCATGAAAAATGCTGGGCTGGATGAAGCACAACCTGGAATCAAGATTACCAGGAGACATATCAATAACCTCATATGCAGGTGACACCACACTTATGGCAGAAACCAAAGAAGAACTAGAGAGCCTCTTGTGAAAGTGACAGAGAGTGAAAAAGTTGGCTTAAACCTCAATATTCAGAAAACTAAGATCATGGCATCTGGTCCTATCACTTCATGGCAGATAGATGAGGAAACAGTGGAAACAGTGTCAGACTTTATTGTTGGGGGCTCCCAAATCACTGCAGATGGTGATTGCAGCCATTAAATTAAACAGATGCTTGCTCCTTGGAAGAAAAGTTATGACCAACCTAGAGAGCATATTAAAAAGCTAGACATTACTTTGCCAACAAAGGTCTGTCTAGTCAAATCTATGGTTTTTCCAGTTATCATGTATGGATGTGAGATTTGGACTATAAAGAAAGCTGAGTGGCAAAAAATTGATGCTTTTGAACTGTGGTGTTGCAGAAGACTCCTGAGAGTCCCTTGGACTGCAGTGAGATTCAACCAGTCTTTCAAAAAGGAAATCAGTCCTGAAAATTCATTGGAAGGACTGATGCTGAAGATGAAACTCCAAAACTTTTGCCCTCTGATGCAAAGAACTGACTCATTTGAAAAGACCCTGATGCTGGGAAAGATTGAAGGAGGGAGGAGAAGGGGATGGCAGAGGATGAGATGGTTGGATGGCATCACTGACTCAATGGAGATGAGTTTGAGTAAACTCCGGGAGTTGGTGACAGACAGGGAGGCCTGGCCTGCTGCAGTCCATGGGGTTGCAAAGAGTCAGACATGACTGAGTGACTGAACTGAACTGAATTAATCAAAATTGCAGAAAACAAAGTTAATACACAGGAACTGGTTTCATTTCTATGCAAGCAATCTGAAAATGAAATTACAAAAACAATTCCAACATAACACGCAAAATAAAAAAAAAATACTTCAGATGTAACTTAACCAAGGTGGTGAAAGACCTGTGCAATGAAAGCTATGAAACACTGCCAGAAGAAATTAAAATATGAAAAATGCAAGCACATCCCATATTCATGGACTGAAAGAATTAATTTTGCTAAAATGCCACAGCTATTCAAAGTGATGCATAGATTCAATGTGACCGCTACCAAAATCTCAATGACTTTGTTTTGCATAAACAGAAAAATGCATTTTAAATTCATATGAAAATGCATTTGAAATTCATATGGAATTTCATGTGATCCTAAAAGCCAAAATAATCATGAAAAAGAACAAAATTAGAGGATTTATACTTCCTGACTTCAAAACTTATTACAAAGTAATATTAATCATCCTCATGTGGTACTGGGATAAATACAAACATATAGACTAATGAAATAGAATAAAGACCAGAAATATACCCTTGCATATACATTCAAGTATTTTTTGACAAAAATGCCAACACCATTCAATGGGGCAAGGACAGTCTTTTTAACAAAACCTGTTGGGAAAACTAGACTTTCACATGCAAAATAATTAAGGTGAACCCTAACACCATACACAAAAATTAACTTAAAATGGACCATAGATCTAAATTTAAGACCTAAAACAAAACTCTTAGTAGAAAACATAGTGTAAAAGTTTTACGACATCACATTTGTTAATGACAACTTGGATATAACAGCAAAAACACAGGCATCAGAAATATAAACAAACAGGACTTACTGAAATTTTTAAAAATGTGTACATCAAAAGATACTATCAAATGAGTAAAAATGCAACTCACAGAATGGGAGAAAACGTGTAAATCACATATTTGCCAAGGGATTAAAACATTCAGGGTATAGAGAAAACTCCTAAAACTCAATAGTTACAAAAATAAACTACCAGTCATAAAAGGAAAAGAGAGCAAAGGACTTAAATGAAAAATTTTCCTAAGAAAAAATATAATGGCCAATGAGCACATGAACAGATATTCAACATCACTAGGGAACATATTAAATCATTAGGGAAAAATAAATCGAAAGTATAATGGGATACTACCTCACACCCATAAGGCAAGCTCTTACCAAATAACAAAACAACAACAAAACATAAAACAATTGTTGGCAAGAATTTGGAAAGATTGGAATCTTTGTGCATTGTTGGTAGGTATGTCAAAAAGTAGAGTTGCTGTGGAACACAGTAGGGTGGGTTCCCGAAACCATTAAAAATAGAATTAGTACATAGTCTAGTCATTCCACTTCTGAGTATACAACTAAAAAAACTGAAGGCAGTTTATTAAAGAGATATTTAAGTCCTTACACTTATGTTCATAGTAGCATTATTCACATACCTAAAATGTGGGAGCAACTCAAGTGTCCATCCATAAATAGATGAATATATAAGCAAAATGTGGTATCTACATAGAATTCAATGTCATTCAATCTTTAAAAATAATGAAATTCTGCAATATGTTACAACATATGGATGAATGAATCCACTCGATGAATCCACTGAAATAAACCAGTCACAAACAGATAAATACTATATGAATTACTTGTATCAAAAATAATAGAGAAAGTATAATGATTGCTGCCAAATGTGGGGTGGGGAGGATAGGGAATTATTATTTAATGGGTAAAGTTTCAGTTATGAATATGGATGGGGTGATGATTTATAACATTATGTATGCATTAATATTTAATATCACTGAATTTCACATTTAAATATGCTTACAATGGTAAATTTTATGTTATATGTATTTTACCATAATAAAAAGAACTTGAAAATTAAAAAAAATTTACAGATCAATGGATACAGAAAAAAAGCATTTGCTAAAACTCAACATGATAAAATGCTCATAACTAGTAATACCTGTGAACTTCCATAACTTGACAAATGACATTTCTAAAAATCCTACAGCTCATATAATACTTAAAGAAGAAAGACTTCTTTTCCTCTAAGATTAAAAACAAGTGAGGTATGTCCTCTTCTCTTACCAGTTATATCCACATAACATCAGAAGTCCAAACCAGTGTGAAAAGAAAAAGAAACAGAAGTATGCAGATTAGAAAGGAAAACATAAATATGTCTTTATTTTCATTTGATTCTCTATAAAGAAAAAAAATCCATAAAAAATGCTCCTAGAATCAATAAGCTGAGTTTATTAAAATCACAAGACATAAGATATAGATATACAGTATTCCTATATACTTTTGATGGGCAAAAATAAACATTTAAGAAATAGTATTTTTTACAATAACAAACCTCCTCAAAATACTTAAAAATAAGTACAGGACCTGTATGTGGTTAAATAATAAAAACCTAAAGTAAGTTAAAAAAATTAAAGCCCTGTATAAATGGAAAGATATACCATGCTTATGGAATAGAATATTCAACTTGTTATTGTTCAATAGTGGTATTATATTATTTTTAAAATGTCGTCTTTGCCAAAATTTATCTATACATTCAAGGCAATCCCACTCTAAATTCCACCAGGATATTTTAAAGATATGGAATAGTTGATATGGATAGGCAAAGAAATTACATAGCAAAAGAAATTTTCAAAGAGAACAAAAAGGAATAATATTATTTGCTTTCAGGAAGCTAAAGCAATCAAAACAGAACAGTATTGATGAAAGGAATAGACATATAAATTAATAGATTAGGAAAGAATCCTGAAATAAACAAATATAGTCGTTGGACATCTGATAAAAGTGAAAGAACACATAAATGGAGATGCTACAGTTTTCTTAATAAATAAAGTGAGAAATTTCCATACTACATTATTATCATAAAGAGAGCCATGCCCATTTTCCAGAGATGAAAGCCCTAATAGTCAACACAAGAGACCAAAATGCAGTACTTGGGTGCAATCTCAAAAACGACACAATGATCTCTGTTCGTTTCCAAGGCAAATCATTGAATAGCAGAGTAATTCAAGTCTATGCACCAACCAATAATGCTGAGGAAGCTGAAGTTGAAAGGTTCTATGAAGACCTACAGATCTTCCACAGCGAACACCAAAAAAAGATGTTCTTTTCATCATGGGAAGAGGCAACTTTGGCCCTGGAGTACAAAATGAATCAGCGCAAAGGCTAACAGAGTATTGTCATGAGAACACAGGGGTCATAGCAAACACCCTCTTCCAGCAACACAAGAGAAGACTCTACACATGAACATCATCAGATGGAAATAACAAAATCTGATTACATTCTTTGCAGTCGAAGATGGAGAAGCTCTATACAATCAGCAAAATCAAGACTAGGAGCTGACTGTGGCTCAGATCATGAATTCCTTATTGTCAAATTCAGAATAAATTGAAGAAAGTAGGGAAAACCACTAGGCCATTAGGTATAACCTAAATCATAACCTTTTGATTATACTGTAGAAGTGATAAACAGATTCAAGGGGTTAGAGCTGATACCGGGTCTGAAGAACTACAGATGGTGGTTCATGACACTGTACAGGAGGCAGTAACCTGGACTATTCCCAAGAAAAAGAAAAGCAAAAAGGCAAAATGGCTGTTTGAGGGACTCCTCAAACAAACAGCTGAGCAGAGAAGCTAAAGGCAAAGGAGAAAAGAAGAGATATAAGATCAGAATGCAGACTTTCAAAGAATAGCAAGGAGAGGTAAGAAGCCTTCCTCAGTAATCAATGCAGAGAAATAGAGGAAAACAATAGAATGGGAAACACTAGAGATATTTTCAAGAAAATTAGAGATAGCAAAGGAATATTTCATGCAAAGATAGGCACAATAAAAGACAGAAATGGTAGGGACCTAATAGAAGCAGAAGACATTAAGAAGAGGTGGCAAGAATACACAGAAGAACTATACAAAAACATCTGATGCAGATAACCACGACGGGTGTGATCATTCACTTAGAACCAGACATCCTGGAGTATAAAGTCAAGTGGGCCATAGGAATTATCATAACAAACAATGCTAACGGGGGGATTGGAATTCCAGTTGAGTTATTCCAAATTCTAAAAGATGATGCTGTGAAAGGGCTACATTCAATATGCAAGCAAATATGGAAACTCAGCAGTGGCCAGAGGACTGGCAAATGTCGGTTTCATTCCAATCCCAAAGAAGGGCAATGCCAAAGAATTTTCAAACTATCACACAATTGCACACATTTGACACGCTAGCAAAGTAATGCATAAAATTCTCCAAGCCAAGCTTCAACAGTACATTAAATGAGATCTTCCAGATGTTCAAGCTGGATTTAGAAAAGGCAGAGGAACCAGAAATCAAATTGCCAACATCCATTGGATCATGGAAAAAGAGTGTTCCAGAAAAACATTTAATTCTGCTTTATTGACTGTGCTAAAGCCTTTGACTTGGTGGATCACAACAAACTGTGGAAAATTCTTAAAGAAATGGGAATACCAGACCACCTTACCTGCCCTCTGAGAAACCTGTATGCAGGTTAAGAAGCAACAGTTAGAACCAGACATGGAACAACAGAATGGTTCCAAATTGGGAAAGGAGCTCATCAAGGTGTATATGGTCACCCTGCTTATTTAACTTATATGCAGAGTACATCATACAAAATGTCAGGCTGGAAAGCAAAAGCTGGAATAAAGATTGCAGGGAGAAATATCAATAACCTCAGATATGCAGAGGACACCACCCTTATGGCAGAAAGTGAAGAGGAACTAAAGAGCCTCTTGATGACGGTGAAAGAGGATAGTGAAAAAGCTGGCTTAAAACTCAACATTCAAAAAACTAAGATTGTGGCAAACAGTCATATCGCTTCATGGTAAAGAGATGGGAAAACAATGGAAACAGTGACAGACTTTATTTTCTTTTGCTCCAAAATCATGACAGATGGTGACTGCAGCCACGATATTAAAAAATGTTTGTTCCTTGGATGGAAAGCTATGACACACCTTAAGTGTTAGTTGCTCAATCGTGTCTGACTCTGTACTACTCCATGGGCTATAGCCTGCCAGGCTCCTTTGCCCATGGGATTCTCCAGGCAAGAATACTGGATTGAGTTGCCATTTCATTCTCCAGAGATCTTTCCAACCCAGGGACTGAACCTGGGTCTCTTACACTGGTAGGCAGATTCCTTACCAACTGAGCCACTAGGGAAGCCCATGACAAACCTAGACAGCATATTAAAAGGCAGCGTCATTACTTTGTGACAAAAGTCCATATAGTCAAAGCTATGGTTTTCCCAGTACTTATGCCATGGATGTGAGAATTGAACCATAAAGAAGGCTGAATGCTGAAGATTTCATGCTTCTGAACTGTGGTGATGGAGAAGACTCTTGCGAATCCCTTGGACTGAAAGAAAACCAAACCAGTCAATCCTAAAGGAAATCAACCCTGAATATTCACTGGAAGGATTGATGCTGAAGCTCCAATACTTTGGCCACCTGATGGGAAGAGCTGACTCATTAGAAAAGACACTGTTGCTGGAAAAGATCGGAAGAAGGGGATGACAGAGGACGAGATGGTAGGGTGGTATCACTCACTCAGTGGACATGAGTGTGAGCAAGCGCCAGCAGATGGTGAAGGAAACGGATGCCTGGCGTGCTTCAGTCCCTGGTGTTGCAGAGTCAGACACGAGTAAGCAACCGAACAAGAACTCTGAACCTACAAAAGATAATACGCTTTCAGGAAAAAAATGGCGAGGCAATTGGCAAAACAAAATCCTGACACACTCCCAAGAGAAAGTTATCGAAAGAATTAAACTCAGGTGTCTATAGCAATATGAAACTATCATCAACCTACATTTAAATATGAACTTTAAACTTAATACAAAAATAGTTACTCTAAAAGGAAATTTTATGACATTATGTTAGGTCCGTCTAGTCAAGGGTATGGTTTTTCCAGTGGTCATGTATGAATGTGAGAGTTGGACTGTGAAGAAAGCTGAGTGCCGAAGAATTGATGCTTTTGAACTGCGGTGTTGGAGAAGACTCTTGAGAGTCCCTTGGACAGCAAGGAGATCCAACCAGTCCATTCTAAAGGAGATCAGTCCTGGGCGTTCATTGGAAGGACTGATGCTAACACTGAAACTCTAGTACTTCGGCCACCTGATGCAAAGAGTTGATTCATTGGAAAAGACCCCGATGCTGGGAGGGATTGTGGGCAGGAGGAGAAGGGGACCACAGAGGATGAGATGGCTGGATGGCATCACTGACTCGATGGACATGGGTTTAAGTGAACTCCGGGAGTTGGTGATGGACAGGGAGGCCTGGCGTGCTGAGATTCATGGGGTCGCAAAGAGTTGGACATGACTGAGCGACTGAACTGAACTGAATGGAATGGGTTCATTTAAACTTCAAAAATCTAATTTGTCTTACTAAAGGAGAGGCCCCAGCAAGATGGTAGGAGGGGCAAAATTGTGTTTAGAATCAAACCCCATACCTGCCAGAGATGCTTGGAGGGCTCAAACAAAACTTTGTGCACACCAGGACCCAGGAGAAAGGAGCAGTGACCCCACAAGAGACTAACCCAGACCCGCCTATGATGTCCAGGAGGCCCCAGTGGAGGTGTGGGTCAGCAGTGGCACGCTTCAGGGCTAGGGACACTGAGTGCAGCAGCGCATGCATGAGACCTGGGAAGAAGGTAGCCGTCATCTTCACTACCTCCACAATCTGGTCTCAGGTCAACAGGGAGGGATCACAGCCGACAGAAAATTATATTACAGATTTACTGAACTTGTCCCCACCCATTAGAACAAGATCCAGTTTCCCCCACAGTCAGTCTCTTCAGGAAGCTTCCATAAGCCTCTTCTCCTTATCCTTAAGAGAGCAGACAGAAGGAAAACCACAATCGCAGAAAACTAATCAAACTGATCACAAGGCCCACAGCCTCGTCTAATTCAATGAAACTATGTGCCATTACATGTAGGGCCACACAAGACAAACAGGTCATGGTAGAGAGTTCTGACAAAACGTGGTCCACTGGACAACGGAATTGCAAAACACTTCAGTATTCTTGCCTTGAGAACCCCATGAACAGTATTAAGTGGCAAAAGATAAGATACTGAAAGATGAACTCCCCAGGTCAGTAGGTGCCCAATATGCTACTTGAGAAGAGTGGAGAAATAACTCCAGAAAGAATGAAGAGGTGGAGCCAAAGCGAAAACAATGCCTGTGACTGGTGATGGAAGTAAAGTCCAATGCAGTAAAGAACATTTAGCATAGGAACCTGGAATGTTAGGTCCATGAATCAACGTAAACTAGAAGTGGTCAAACAGGAGATGACGAGAATGAATATCAACATTTTAGGAATCAGTGAACTAAAACGGACTGGAATGGGTGAATTTAATTCAGGTAACCATTATATCTACTAATGTGGGCAAGAATTTCTTAGAAGAGATGGAGCAGCCTTCATAGTCAACAGAAGAGTCCTAAATGCATTACTCAGTTGCATTCTCAAAAAGAATACAATGATATCTGTTCATTTCCAAGGCAAACCATTCAATATCACAGTAAATCAGTCTATGCACCAACCACTAATGCTGAAGAACCTGAGGTCAAACGATTCAGTGAAGACCTATAAGACCTTCTGAACGGTTCTATGAAGACCTATAAGAGTTTCTAGAACTAACACCCAAAAAAGATGTCCTTTTCATTATAGGGGACTGGAATGCAAAAGTAGGAAGTCAAGAGATACCTGGAGTAAAAGGCAAATTTAGCCTTGGAATACAAAATGAAGCAAGGCAAAGGCTAATAGAGTTTTGCCAACAGAATGCATTGGTCATAACAAACACCCTCTTCCAACAACACAAGAGACAACTCTACACGTGAACAGCACCAGATGGTCAATACCAAAATCAGATTGATTATATTATTTGCAGCCGAAGATGGAAAAGCTCTGTACAGTCAGAAAAAATAAGACCATGAGCTGACTGTCGCTCAGATCATGAACTCCTTATTGCCAAATTCAGACTAAATTGAAGAAAGTAGGGAAAACCACTAGACCATTCAGGTATGACCTAAATCAAATCCATTACAACTATACAGTACAAATGACAAACAGATTCAAGGTATTGGAGCTGATAGAGTGCCTGAAGAATTATGGACAGAGGTTCATGACATTGTACAGTAGGCAGTGATCAAGACCATCCCCAACAAAAAGAAATGTAAAAAGGTAAAATGGTTGTCTGAGGAGGTCTTACAAATAGCTATGAAGAGAAGCAAAAGTCAAAAGAGCAAAGAAAAAATATACCCATTTGAATGCAGAGTTTCAAAGAATAGCAAGGAGAGATAAGAAAGCATTGCTCGGTGATCAGTGCAAAAAAATAGAGAAAAACAACAGAATGGGAAAGACTAGATCATTTCAAGAATCAGAGATACCAAAGGAACATTTCACGCAAAGATGGGTACAATAAAGGACAGAAATGGTAGGGACCTAACAGAAGCAGAAGATATTAAGAAGAGGTGGCAAGAATACAAGAAGAACTAGACAAAAAATATCTTCATGACCCAGATAACTCACCTAGAGCCACGCATCCTGGAATGCAAAGTCAAGTGGGCCTTAGGAAGCATCACTATGATCAAAGCTGGTAGAGGTGATGGAATTTAAGTTGAGCTATTTCAAATCCTGAAAGATGATGCTGTGAAAATGCTGCACTCAATATGCCAGCAAATTTGGAAAACTCAGCAGTGGCCACAGGACTAGAAAAGGTCAGTTTTCATTCAAATCCCAAAGAAAGGCAATGCCAAACAATGTTCAAGCTACTGCACAATGGCACTTATCTCACAGGCTAGCAAAACAATGCTCAAAATTCTCCAAGCAGGCTTCAACAATTCGTGAACCATGAACTTCCAGATGTTCAAGCTATATTTAGAAAAGACAGAGGAACCAGAGATCAAATTGTCAAAATCCACTGGATCATCGAAAAAGCAAGAGAGTGTCAGAAAAACATCTACTTCTGCTTTATTGACTACATCAAAGCCTTTGACTTTGTGGATCACAACAAACTGTGGAAAATTCTTAAAGAAATAGGAATACCAGACCACCCAACCTGTCTCCTGAGCTATCTGTATGAAGGTCATGAAGCAACAATTAGAACTGAACATGGAACAACAGACTGGTTACAAATCGGGAAAGGCGTACATCAAGGTTATATATTGTCACCATGCTTATTTAACTTATATGCAGAATACATCATGCAAAATGCTGGGCTGAATGAAGCACAACCTGGAATCAAGATTACTGGGAGGATTAATTAAAAAAGAAAAAAAAGATTGCCGGGAGAAATATCAGTAACCTCAGATAAGGAAATGACACTACGCTTATGGCAGAAAGCTAAGAACTAAAGAGCCTCTTGATGAAAGTAAAAGGAGAGTGAAAAAGCGGCTCAAAACTCAACATTCAGAAAACAAAGATCATAGCATCTGGTCCCATCACTTCATGGCAAATAGATGGGGAACAATGGAAACAGTGAGAGACTTTATTTTCTTGGGCTCCAAAATCATTGCAGATGGTGACTGCAGTCATGAAATTAAAGGAAGCTTAAGAAACTATGACCAACCTAGACAACATATTAAAAAGCAGAAACATTACTTTGCCGACAAAGGTCCATATAGTCAAAGCTATGGTTTTCCAGTAGTCATGTATGGATGTGAGAGTTGGACCATAAAGAAAGCTGAGCATGGAAGAATTGATGCTTTTGAACTGTGGTATTGGAGAAGACTCTTGAGAGTCTCTTGGATTGCAAGGAGATAAAACCAGTCAATCCTAAAGGAGATTGATCAGTCCTGAATATTCATTGGAAGGACTGATGCTGAAGCTGAAACTCCAATATTTTGGCCACCTGATGCAAAGAACTGACTCATTGGAAAAGACCCTGATGCTGGGAAAGATTGAAGGCAAGAGGAGACAGGGACGACAAGAGATGAAATGGTTGGATGGCATCACTGACTTGATGGACATGAGTTTGAGCATGCCGTGGGAGCTGGTGATAGACAGTGAAGCTAGGCCTGCTGCAGTCCATGGGGTCTCAAAGAGTTGGATATGACTGTGTGACTGAACTGAACTGTCTTACTATAAGTTCTGTTTCTTCTACTTTTATGTACAAATTTTAAAGACAGGAGTTTCAGAAATACAAAGTGTTGCCTTATAAAAACTGATAATTTTCAGCTTTGTTTCCATCTAGTGCTTTTCAAGTACCGATAAAGAAAACAAAAGGAAATCCAGGAGATGTGACTTATTCATCTTGAATCTAGCACAAGGCTGGGACATGGTAGAAATTTAATAAATAAATAGTGCTAAACTGAAGGAAAGGGAAGATAATTTTAAAGATATAGAGTAAATTATGTTTTGCTGAAGTATATTAGTTTTCTATTACTGCTATAATGAATTAACACAAATTTAATGGCTTAAAACAATGAAAATGTATAACCTTACAGTTTTACAGGTCAGAATTTGACATGGGTCTACTAGGCTAACATCAAGAGGGTTCACTGAACTACATTCCTTTCTAGAGGTTTCAAGGAAGAGCTGTTTCCTTGCTGTTGTTAGCTTACAGAAGACACCACATTATGTGGCTGTTGACTTTTCTAACCCCATTTTCAAAGGCAGGCACCACAAACTAAGTCCTTTTTAGATCATTTATCTCCAACTTAGATCACTTATCTCTTATTTAGATGACTTATCTCTCGTTTCCCTCTTCTACTTTTAGGGACTCTAGTAATTATATTGGTCCTATTTCAAGGTCAACTGATTAGCAACCCTAATTATACATCTGCAACCTTAATTCCTTTTGACTTGTAAGACAACATATTCAAAGATTCCAGAGATTAGAATGTGTACATCTTGGGGGCCATTATTCTGAATACCCCACTATGTTTTTTTGAGCATTTTATAGAAAATTAAAAAATGGAAAGTACTTGCCTATGGTACTTTAAAGACTTGAAAAGGATATATATCTATCAGTGGCTACTTCTATCTGATACATTATTATAATGGTTAGAGTTTAAATATTGCATTAATAGTTCATTTTAATTTCATCATTCTTTTCTCGGGGGAAAAAAAAAAGGTTAGACCACTAATATTTAAAACACATAACACTTTAATTGTAAAACAAATAATTAATCAGCTTGTACTGGGTGATACAAAAGTATAATTATTTCACACAGCAATTTCAATAAAAGGAAAAACAAGGATATTTATATCAAAGAAAAATATGAATTTTAAACAAGTCAAAGCACATTCATACAGCAATTTAAATAGCCTTCACTGACTATCTTCTTCAATTCAAAAAATGCCAGTGTCAGCAGGAAAAGTCCATGGACCAAAATAGTGTTCTGTGTCCACAATTTTTATAACAAGTCCAGTTATTCTTTGTCTAATAATGATAAGTATAATAGGAATTGACATCAGCAACATGGTACCATAAGATGGTCAGCGAATGAGACATCCTTATATTACTTTAGTGGTTATTTCGGGATCTAATACCTTACTCCAGTACCTTACTCCAAGGGACCTGTGAGGAATCTCTTCCAATAATATGGCAAGGAAGAAACAGACAAACAGGGCTACCGAACCAGTGTGTGCTCAGTCACACAGCCGTCTCCAACTCTTGGCAACTCCATCGACAAGCCCACTAGACTCCTCTGTTCATGGGATTTTCCAGGCACGAATACTGGGATGGGTTGCTATTTCCTCCTTCAGGGCATCTTCCCAACCCAGGCATTGAACCTTCCCACCCCAGGGATTGAACTCGAATCTCCTGCACTGCAGGTGGATTCTTTACTAGGCCAGTAAATCTGCCTAGACCTCCACTAGCTGCTATCAGGCAAAAACTGACAGAACGCTGTCCATGGCAGGCACTTAGGCATGAAAGAAAACTTGCCTAAGTCCAGCTTTCACCAAAGGATCTGAATTTGGTTAGAGAGTATGAAGTATGAAAAACTTCCTGGTGCTGCAAACACTGAACAAGCCTGATTTATCCAGTGGAGGCAACTCCTCCCTTACGGGATAAAGAAAGCAGCTGGGCAGGATATGGCTGGAGAAATCCATTTCTCTTCACCTGGAGTACGAAAGTGAGAGCTTCACAACTCAGGAAAGGGGGGATGATGGCAAAGAGGAGGAAAGGGACACCACTGAACAGAAAGTCCACCCATGAGCCTACTGGAAACCACCCACTGATGTGGCTCACTGGGCCTATCAGCACCCTCAATGCACCTCAGCGCTACAGCCCACACCTCCCTCCTCAATGCACCTCAAGGCTACAGCCCACACCTCCCTCCTCAATGCACCTCAAGGCTACAGCCCACACCTCCCCCTTGAATGCACCTCAGCCCTACAGCCCACACCTCCCTCCTCAATGCACCTCAAGACTACAGCCCACACCTCCCCCTTCAATGCACCTCAAGACTACAGCCCACACCTCCCTCCTCAATGCACCTCAAGGCTACAGCCCACACCTCCCTCCTCAATGCACCTCAAGGCTACAGCCCACACCTCCTCCCACTTTGCCATGAGTTCCTTGTGCTTGCTCCTGTGTAAGCCTCCAGAAATGTATTCTGGAAAACAGGAAGTCCACTAAGATAACAAACCACCACAATCAATAACGCATGAGTGAGAAACTACAAAAACCTTGATCTATAGTGGCCACTTTCTGGATACCAAGAGGTTTCCAAAAGCCAGCCTGGGAAAATGTTAAAAACTGAGAAGGCATTTATGCTTAAAAATTTTCCCCAAAGGGTAAGAAGTATACTGGAGCAGATACAGCTTTACAAGGGAAAAAAACTCAAATATCAACATTATAAAGATACCAATGGCATATGCAAAAGGCACAAGCAGAGCTAAGGAGATATCGACTACTTCAAATGTGACAGCATCAACATATATCCACAAGAACAATAAAAAAAAAATCAAGGAAATACAGCATCACAGAAAGAAAATAGTATTGATATTTTCCAGCAAGCAAGCTAGAACATGCCAAATATACAATCTAATAAAGAATTCAAATTAGCTGTTCCAAAGGAACTCAACAAATTACAAGAAAACTTAGAAAGACACATCAATGAATTCAAGAATAAAAAGATGAACAAATGATTCTTTAGTAAAGAGAAGGAAATTATTGAAATTGTTAAAGAGAACCAAACAAAATTCAATGAATGACCTGAAGTATGCAGTGCAACATGGCTGCCCATATGGAAGAAAAAAAATGTAACTTAGAGGGTGGGAATTTTAAAATGATAGAAGAGGGAATTTAAACTAAAAGAGAACAAAGAAATTCTATGTGATCAATGGAAATCCATCAAAAAGACAAATATCAGGATAATCAGGATTCCAGACAGAGAAGGGGGAGGGCAGGGAGTTAAAGAAATGAGAGGTGAAAATTTCCAAAATCTGAGGAAAGACTTGGACATATAAGTTTACAAAGCTAATAGATCATCCTGCTATCTCAAAGCAAAAAGACACCCTCTAAGACTTTAAAGGCAGGCAGGGGCAGGGTGGGGTGGGGTGGGGAGGGAGAAAGGAATGGAAGCTACAATGGACTACCATTAGGATTTCTCTGCAGGCCAGGGGACAGTGGAAAGACATGTTTGAAGAGTTCAAAGATAAAAATGCCCAGCAAAGAATGGTTTATCTAGCAAAGCTGTGCTTCCCTGGTGGCTTAGATGGTAAAGAATCTCCCTGCAATGCGGGAGACTTGGGTTTGATCCGTGGGTCAGAAAGATTCTTCTGGAGAAGGGAATGGCTACCTGCTCCCGGAGAATTCCTTGGACAGAGGAGCCTGGTGGGCTACAGTCCATGGGGTCGAAAAGAGGTGAACATGATTGAATGACTAATTTCTCTGCAGAAACTCTTCAGGCCAGGGGGACAGTGGAATGACATATTTGAAGAGGTGAAAGATAAAAGTTCCCAACCAAGAATGGTTTATCTAGCAAAGTTATCCTTCAGATACAAAGAAGTAAAGACTTCCAGACAAACAACATCTAAGGGAGTTCACCACCACTACATCAGCCTTGTACTTAACGCTAAAAGGAGTTCAAGCTAAAATGAAAACAAGCTAATCAGTCACATGAAAGCACACAAAATTACACAATACACTGGGAAAGAACAGAAATATACAGTTAGATTTAGAAAACTGTAACTATGTAGTAGGATGGTGTGTTAACCACTCAACAAGAGTACAAAGTCTAAATGAAAGAGGAGGAAAAGAATAGCTACTATAAGTTATTCAGAAATATGCAACAAAAAGAGGTAAACTGTGACATCAATAATATAAAGGGAGGAGCAAAATGGTAGACACTTTACTGTTGTTCAGTCCCTAAGCTGTGTCTGTCTCTCTGTGGCCCCATGGAATGCAGCACGTGAGGTTCCTCTGACTTCCACCATCTCCTGGAGTTTGCTCAAATTCATGTCCATTGAGTCGGTATTACTATCTAACCATCTTATCCTCTACACACGAAGGAAAAACTTTACAAGTTAAAAAGAAATTGTTATTAGCCTAAACTGGACTGTTTTATCTGTAAGATATTATAACTAACTCTTTGGTAAAAATGACAATATACAGCCCTGAGGTACTCTTTCCTATTTGGAACCAGTCTGTTGTTCCATGTCCGGTTCTAACTGTTGCTTCCTGACCTGCATACAGATTTCTCAAGAGGCAGATCAGGTGGTATGGTATTCCCATCTCTTTCAGAATTTTCCACAGTTTCTTGTGAGCCACACAGTCAAAGGCTTTGGCATAGTCAATAAAGCAGAAATAGATGTTTTTCTGGAACTCTCTTGCTTTTTTCCATGATCCAGCGAATGTTGGCAATTTGATCTCTGGTTCCTCTGCCTTTTCTAAAACCAGCTTGAACATCAGGGAGTTCACAGTTCACATATTGTTGAAGCCTGGCTTGGAGAATTTTGAGCATTACTTTACTAGCATGTGAGATGAGTGCAATTGTGCAGTAGTTTGAGCATTCTTTGGCATTGCCTTTCTTTGGAATCGGAATGAAAACTGACCTTTTCCAGTCCTGTGGCCACTGCTGAGTTTTTCAAATTTGCTGGCATATTGAGTGCAGCACTTTCACAGCATCATTTTCAGGATTTGAAATAGCTCCACTGGAATTCCATCACCTCCACTAGCTTTGATCATAGTGATGCTTTCTAAGGCCCACTTGACTTCACATTCCAGGATATCTGGCTCTAGATGAGTGATCACACCATTGTGATTATCCAGGTCATGAAGATCTTTTTTGTAGAGTTCTTCTGTGTATTCTTGCCATCTCTTCTTGATATTTTCTGCTTCTGTTAGGTCCATACCATTTCTGTCCTTTATTGAGCCCATCTTTGCATGAAATGTTCCCTTGGTATCTCTAATTTTCTTGACGAGATCTCTAGTCTTTCCCATTCTGTTGTTTTCCTCTATTTCTTTGCATTGATCACTGAAGAAGGCTTTCTTATCTCTTCTTGCTATTCTTTGGAACTCTCCATTCAGATGCTTATATCTTTCCTTTTCTCTTTGCTCTTCGCCTCTCTTCTTTTCACAGCTATTTGTAAGGCCTCCCCAGACAGCCATTTTGCTTTTTTAAATTTCTTTGCCATTGGGATGGTCTTGATCCCTGTCTCCTGTACAATGTCACGAACCTCCATCCATAGTTAATCAGGCACTCTATCTATCAGATCTAGGCCCTTAAATCTGTTTCTCACTTCCACTGTATAATCAAAAGGGATTTTATTTAGGTCATACCTGAATGGTCTAGCGGTTTTCCCTACTTCAATTTAAGTGAATTTGGTAAGAAGGAGTTCATGATCTGAGTCACAGTCAGCTCCTGGTCTTGTTTTTGTTGACTGTATAAAGCTTCTCCATCTTTGGCTGCAAAGAATATAATCAATCTGATTTCAGTGTTGACCATCTGGTGATGTCCATGTGTAGAGTCTTCTCTTGTGTTGTTGGAAGAGGGTGTTTGCTATGACCAGTGCGTTTTCTTGGCAAAACTCTACTAGTCTGCCCTGCTTCATTCTGCATTCCAAGACCAAATTTGCCTGTTACTCCAGGTGTTTCTTGACTTCCTACTTTTGCATTCCAGTCCCCTGTAATGAAAAGGACATCTTTTGGGGGGTCTGAGTTCTAAAAGGTCGTGTAGGTCTTCATAGAACCGTTTAACTTCAGCTTCTTCAGCATTACTGGTTGGGGCACAGACTTGGATTACTGTGATGTTGAATGGTTTGCCTTGGAAATGAACAGAGATCATTCTGTCGTTTTTGAGACTGCATCCAAGTACTCGATTTTGGACTCTTTTGTTGACCATGATGGCTACTCCATTTTTCCTGAAGGATTTCTGCCCACAGTAGTAGATATAATGATCATCTGAGTTAAATTCACCCATTCCAGTCCATTTTAGTTTGCTGATTCCTAGAATGTCGATGTTCACGCTTGCCATCTCGTTTGACCACTTCCAATTTACCCTGAATCATGGACCTGACATTTCAGGTTCCTATGCCATATTGCTCTTTACAGTATCAGATCTTGCTTCTATCACCAATTACAGCCACAACTGGGTATTGTTTTTGCTTTGGCTCCATCCCTTCATTCTTTCTGGAATTATTTCTCCACTGATCTCCAGTAGTGTGTTGGGCACCTACTGACCTGGGGTCTGTATACTGTCACCCTGCTTATTTAACTTATATACAGAGTACATCATGAGAAATGCTGGACTGGAAGAAACACAAGCTGGAATCAAGATTGCCAGGAGAAATATCAATAACCTCAGATATGCAGATGACACCACCCTTATGGCAGAAAGTGAAGAGGAACTCAAAAGCCTCTTGATGAAAGTGAAAGAGGAGAGTGAAATACTTGGCTTAAAGCTAAACATTCAGAAAATGAAGATCATGGCATCTGGTCCCATCACTTCATGGGAAATAGATGGGGAAACAGTGGAAACAGTGTCAGACTTTATTTTTGGGGGCTCCAGAATCACTGCGGATGGTGACTGCAGCCATGAAATTAAAAGACGCTTACTCCTTGGAAGAAAAGTTATGACCGACCTAGATAGCATATTCAAAAGCAGAGACACTACTTTGCCGACTAAGGTCCATCTAGTCAAGGCTATGGTTTTTCCTGTGGTCATGTATGGATGTGAGAGTTGGACTGTGAAGAAGGCTGAGCACCAAAGAATTGATGGTTTTGAACTGTGGTGTTGGAGAAGACTCTTGAGAGTCCCTTGGACTGCAAGGAGATACAACCAGTCCATTGTGAAGGAAATCAGCCCTGGGATTTCTTTGGAAGGAATGATGCTAAAGCTGCAACTCCAGTACTTTGGCCACCTCATGCGAAGAGTTGACTCATTGGAAAAGACTTTGATGCTGGGAGGGATTGGGGGCAGGAGGAGAAGGGGACTACGGAGGATGAGATGGCTGGATGGCATCACGGACTCGATGGACGCTGAGTCTGAGTGAACTCCGGGAGTTGGTGATGGACAGGGAGGCCTGGAGTGCTGCAATTCATGGGGTCACAAAGAGTTGGACACGACTGAGGGACTGAACTGAACTGAAGTTGGTAAAAATAAAACAAAAATCAAGAGCAGATCAATAAAAGACAAAAAAGGAGGAGAAAGAGCATACCATCATGGATAATAACCTTTACAAATGCAGGCAGAAAAGACAATAATGGAAATACAAAACCAACACACAATGAGGTAGCATTAATAAATCTTTTAATTTAATGCCATTAATAAGAGAAGCTAAAGGCAAAGGAGAAAAGGAGAGATATACCCATTTGAATGCAGAGTTCCAAAGAATAGCAGGAGAGATAAGAAAGCCTTCCTCCGTGATCAGTGCAAGGAAACGGAGGACAACAGAATGGGAGAGACTGAAGGTATCTTCAAGAAAATTAGAGATACTAAGGGAACATTTCATGCAAAGATGGGCACCATAAACGACAGAAATGGAATGGACCTAACAGAAGCAGAAGACATTAAGAAGTGGTGGCAATAATACACACAAGAACTATACAAAAAAACCCATTAATGACCCTGATAACCATGACTGGCGTGATCACTCACCTAGAGCCAGACATCCTGGAATGTGAAGTCAAGTTGGCCACAGGAAAAATGACGAACAAAGCTAGTGGAGGTGATGGAATTCCAGTTGAGCTATTTCAAATCCTAAAAGATGATGCTGTGAAAATGCTACACTCAATATGCCAGCAAATTTGGAAAACTCAGCAGTGGCCACAGGACTGGAAAAGGTCATTTTTCATTTTAATTCCAAAGTAAGGCAATGCCAAAGAATGTTCAAACTACCACACAATTGTATCCATCTCACACACTAGCAAAGTAACGCTTAAAATTCTCCATTCTAGGCTTCAACAGTATGTGAACTGAGAATCTCCAGATGTTCAAGCTGTATTTATAAAAGACAGAGGAACCAGAGATCAAATTGCCAACATCCACTAGATCACCGAAAAAGCAGGAGAGTTCCAGAAAAACACCTACTTCTGCTTTATTGACTACATCAAAGCCTTTGACTGTGTGGATCACAAGAAACTGTGGAAACTTCTGAAAGAGATGGGAATACCAAACCACCTTAGCTGCCTCCTTAGCTATCTGTATGCAGGTCAAGAAGCAACAGTTAGAATTGGACATGGAACAACAGACTGGTTCCAAATCGGGAAAGGAGTATGTCAAGGCTGTATATTGCCACCCTGCTTATCTAACTTATATGTAGAGTACATCATGCAAAATGCCAGGCTGGATGAAGCACAAGCTGAAATCATGATTGCCAGGAGAAATATCCATAATCTCAAGATACATAGATGACACCACCTATATGGCAGAAAGTGAAAAGAAACTAAAGAGCCTCTTAATGAAAATGAAAGAGGAGAGTGAAAAAGCTGGCTTAAAACTCAACATTCAGAAAACGAAGATCATGGCATCAGGTCCCATTACTTAATAGCAAATAGAGGAGGAAACAATGGAAACAGGGACAGACTTTGTTTCGTGGGTTCCAAATTCACTGCAGATGGTGACAGCAGCCATGAAATTAAGATACTGGCTCCTTGGAAGAAAAGCTATGACCAATCTAGACAGCATATTGAAAAGCAGAGACATTACTTTGCTGACAAAGGTCCATCAAGTCAAAGCTATGTTTTTCCGGTAGTCATGTATGGATGTGAGAATTGGACCATAAAGAAAGCTGAGCACTGAAGAAACTGTGCTGTCAGAGAAGACTCTTTGAGAGTTTCTTGGACTGCAAGGTGATCAAACTATTCAATCCTAAAGGAAATCAGTCCTGAATACTCATTGGAAGGACTAATGCTAAAGCTGAAGCTCCAATACTTTGGCCACTTGATGCGAATAACTGACTCACTGCAAAGACCCTGATGCTGGGAAAGACTGAAGGCAGGAGGAGGAAGGGACGACAGAGGATGAGATAGTAGGATGGCACCACTGACTTGATAGACATGAGTCTGAGCATGCTCCAGGATTTTGTGATGGACAAGGAAGCCTGACATGCTGCAGTCCATGGGGTCACAAAGAGGACTGAATAAGTCCTTACGTATTAACAACTACTCTAAACAAAAGTGGATTGAATTCAGCAAGCAAAAGGCACATAAGGGCCTGGAAGGATGAAAAACAAGAGCCAACTCTATGGTTCCAACAAGAAAGCTTTAAGGATCCCCATAAACTCAAAGTGAAAGGATGAAAAGGCATCCCATTCAGGTGGGAACCAAAAGGAAGCCATGACAGCTATACTTGTAACAATCAAAAGAGTTGGAAAATCTAAAGATACATGAAAAATAAACAAGAAACTCCCGAACAACCAATGGGTGAAAGAAGAAATCAAAATAGGAACCAAAGATTATCTTAAAACAAATGAAAATAAAATCACTTTCTACTAAACCTATCAGTTCAGTCACTCAGTTATGTCCGACTCTTTGTGATCCCATGGACTGCAGCACACCAGGCCTCCCTGTTCACCACCAACCCCCGAAGCCACCTCAAAGTCATGTCCATCGTGTCGGCGATGCCATCCAATCATCTCATCCTCTGTCATCCCCTTCTCCTCACGCCTTCAATCTTTCCAAGCATCAGGGTCTTTTCCAATGAGTCAGTTCTTCGCATCAGGTGGCCAAAGTATTGGAGTTTCAGCTTCAGCATCAGTCTTTCCAATGAATATTCAGAACTGATTTCCTTTAGGATTGACTAGTTGGATCTCCTTGCAGTCCAAGGGTCTTCTCCAACAGCACAGTTCAAAAGCATCAATTCTTCAGTGCTCGGCTTTCTTTACAATCCAACTCTCACATCCATACATGACTACTGGAAAAACCAGAGCTTTGAGTAGACGGACCTTTGTTGGCAAAATAATATCTCTGCTTTTTAATATACTGTCTAGGTTGGTCATAACTTTTCTTCCAAGAAGCAAGCGTCTTTTAATTTCATGGCTGCAGTCACCATCTGCAGTGATTTTGGAGCCCCCAAAATAAAGTCTCTCACTGTTTCCACTGTTTCGCTAGCAATTTTCCATGAAGTGATGGGACCAGATGCCATGATCTTAGTTTTCTGAATGTTGAGTTTTAAGTCAAACTTTTTCACTCTCCTCTTTCACTTTCTTATGGGATGCTCCAAAAGCCATTCTGAAAAGGATATTTGTAGTCATAAAATAAAGATGTTAAGAAATGGGAAAACTTACAAAGAAACAATCTGGCTTTACACCTCTAGGACCTAATACATGACAAGAGGACCAAGAACATCCTTTGGTGCTAGGAAAATTGGATAGCTATACACAGAAAAGAAAGTTGGGTCTATCCTATACTACTCACAAAAAGCACCTTGAAAGAGATCAAAGACTTAAAATATAAGACAGACCTGATATAAAACTCCCTGAAGTAAACACAGGGAAGACCGTTGACACTGGTCTTGCTACTGATATCTTGCATATGACACCAAAAGCACATATAACAAAAGAAATATCTTAAAGTAGGACTATGTCAATCTTAAGAGCTTCTACAGAGCAAAAGCAACAATAACGTAATTAAAAGATATATACTGAATAGGAGAAATTATATTGCATATCATATAATGAATAAGGGGTTAATATCCATCATTTACAAAAATTCATATAACTCAGTAACAAAAGGACTCTTGCCTGGAAATTCCATGGACGGAGGAGCCTGGTAGGCTGCAGTCCATGGGGTTGCGAAGAGTCGGACACAACTAAGCGACTTCACTTTCACTTTTCACTTTCATGCACTGGAGAAGGAAATGGCAACCCAATCCAGTGTTCTTGCCTGGAGAATCCCAGGGACGGCGGAGCCTGGTGGGCTGCCGTCTATGGGGTCACACAGAGTCGGACACGACTGAAGTGACTTAGCAGCAGCAGCAGCAGCAGTAACTAAAACCAGGCCTTTTTCCAAAGAAGACTTACAAATGGCCAATGGGCAAATGAAAAAATTACTAATCACTTGGAAAATATTTACAAGTCAAAACCACAGTGAGATACCCTTTTGTACCTATATCAACAGCTACCATCAAAAAAACAAGAGATAACAAGTGTTATTGAAGATATAGAGAAAAGAGAATCCTCTTATACTGTATCAATGTAAACTGACACAGTCACTATGAAAAACGGTATGGAGGATCCTTAAAAAAACTAAAACTAGAAATACTAGATGACTCAGTAATCCAACTCCTGGGCATACACCTGGAGAAAATGATAATTCAAAAAGATACATGCATCCAGTGTTCACTGCAGTGCTATTTACAATAGCCAGAAGATGGAAGCAACCTAAATTTTCATCAACAGAGGAATGGATAAAGAAGTGGTACATAAACACAATGGAATATTACTCAGCCATAAAAAGGAACAAAATCGTGCCATTAGTGGAGACATGGATGGACCTAAAGACTGTTGTAGAGAGCAAAGTAAGTCAGTAAAACTATTATTGTATATTAAGGCATATATGTGCAATCTAGAAAAATGGTATAGATGCACTATTTGCAAAGTAGAAATAGAGACACAGACACAGAGAACAAATGTATGGATACCAAGAGGTGAAAAGGGAGTGAATGAAATTGATTGGAAGATTGGGATTGACATTTATACACACTATGTGTAAAACAGGTAACTGAAGAGACCTACTATAGCACAGGGAACTCTATTCAATGCTCTGTGGTGACCTACATGGGACGGAAATCCAAAACTGGGGGAATATATGTACAGCTATGGCTGATTCACTTTGCTGTACAACAGAAACACTACAAAACAACTATACTCAATTAAAAAAAGAAAAACAAGTCATCTTGCACAAAGTTGATTTATAATAGATTCACAGGTCTCTGTATTATTTTGTTCATGAAAAAATCTTGTATGTCTCTCTACCCATAGCAGCTTAACAGTGAGTTGGCACCTTTTGAAGAATCAGAAAAATTTAAGAACACTCAGTTTCTCCTTTTGGCCCTAGTGGTAGAGACACTAAGAAGACAGAATCAAAACAGGGACAGTTTTATGAAGGGTGTATTAATGAGTTGAATTTTCATATACTCAATTACATATTTTTCTATATTATTTATCTGTGGGACATGATTCTATGTAAATACATGTAACTGAAGGGACAGAAATTAGAGGGAAGAAAAAGTTGAAGGGAAGAGGGGAAAACAGTAGGAATACTTTGTGACTTCCCATCAGATAAAGGTGCATATTGTAAATGTCAGACCAATCATAAAATAAAGGAATATATCTAATAAGTCAGAAAAGAATATAAAATGGACCAAACATTTTCAATACAAGTAGAGGCAGAAAAAATTGGGGAAAAGGACTAGAACAGATGTGATAAATGGAAAACAAATAGCAAAATGAAACATGTAAAATCAACTATATCAATATTAAAATAAATGAAATAAACAGGTGTTAAAAAAGGAGATTGTCAAACTAGTTTTTTTTTTTTTTAAGAAAGACCAAATTATATGCTACATGCCTAAAATTTGAAACAGTACAAATGTGCACCAAGATGAATGCAGAAACAAATCGCTATAATTATACAATGGAATAAGACTGGCAATAATGACTAAATTTCAGAACAGCATGCTGAGTAAATGACTCCCCCCTACACACATATATACACACAAATATTTAATGATTCTATTTTTATTTAATAGTAAAACATTTACAACAACTACTCTACATGATACATAGTTTCCTTGAATGTAGGGAGAGCTAAACAACAGACAAAAATTTGGGGGCTATAGAATATTTTACTTCTTATTGGGGTGATATTTAAACAGATGTATAACATAAAGTGAGAGAATTCATTGTATCTTATGTCAATCAGAATTTTATAAAATTCAGAGTATTAAATTAGAAATCAATAAAAATAATACACCCAGAAATGTTAGTGTTAACATGTTATAACAACAGTTTAATCTAGAATTTGTATGTTTAAAATTATAAACTTATAATGCAAGACTAATTAATAATTTCTGACCCCATGGACTGTAGTCCGCCAGGCTCCTCTGTCCATGGGATTTTCCAAGCAAGAATACTGGCATGGGTTGCCATTTCCTTCTCCAGGGATCTTTCCAACCCAGGGATAGAATCCCTGTCTCCTGCATTGCAGGTGAAATGTTTGCTGCTGAGCCAGCAGGGAAGGTCAATTAGTAATTAATGTTCTACAAAAATTTACTGATACATTCACATACATATCTAAAATACTTACCAATTGAAGCTGAGTACATTTGTTTCATGTGAGTTTCGATGACAGAAGGATCCCGAGAGCTGTAACTTCCCAACTCAGGATAAAACCTGGAGCCAATGTCATCAGGGGGGTTGTGCTTCCCTTTGGGATATTTCTTGGTTATCCTAGGGTCCCAGTGTGAGAGAACTGGATGGTCCCAATGTATATATTTACCATCAAATTGTGGATTTCCATACCAACTGTAATAAAATACATGTAAGTAATAATTCAGAGGTGGCAGTTGTTCTGGATGAGCTTCAGAGGCTACGGAAGCTTTCACAGTGATTTCCTCAGTTTTTAAGTTCTTGATGTTTGTTTCACTGCTGATTTTGTCACTCTTTTGAGAATCAAAACCTTTCGTCAAATGAGTTTGTTGCCGAATTTCTGGAAGAAGCTCAAGTCCAAAAGGATCTCCAAAAGCTGCTTTATTTGGTCTCAGCATTTTTAAACCCATCATCAGAGAGAAAATAAATAGAATAAAAAGTGACAAAATGAAGCAAGTCCTTCTTCGAAATTTTGCCATGATGTCATCCTTTAAACTCCAAAATGGTAAATGTTTAGCTGTAACATATTGAAAAACAACTATTAGTAAGTGGTATTAATAATATTTTCCAATATATTCAAAAGGAAAACTAAAATCCATAAAGTTTGTTACACTGAAAAATTTTAAAGAGTATTATGATATTTAACAATTAATAGCTACAGAAAGAATCTATACATAATTAGACTAAATAGCAGTATTTATTTGGAAATATCACAATTACATTTTTGTCAGATAAAGATTTTAAGCATGTTTTTTAAGAAAGTGAATATATTCTTCACCCTTTGGACAGATTTTACATATACTGCTATAGAAAAGAAACATTCCACCCGGAGACTAAAATTTTCTAAATATAAAATAAAAACTTCAGATTTAAAAAGGAACTATTTATAAATATATAAAAAGCCTAGTCATTCAACAAACTTAATTTCAACAAACTTATTATTTGACTGCATCAATTATAATCACCTTTTTTTCCCCACCCCATTTCACCAACTCAAGTGTTATACTCAATTTTGATCTTGTCTCTCATCTCGCATTATGGAATAAATTACACACATCAGAATTTTATGTCCCATGTGTTCCTTAAACATTTTTAAAATTTTCCTCCTTTTGTCTCTCTATGGTTCAGTCTGAATATTTTCTTCTGAACTATCTTCAATTTCCTGACTCTCTTCAATGGCAACTAATTTCAGTTATAAATTTAGTCTTAAAATTTTCATTTAATTCTTCTCAAAGATATCAGTTTTCTGCTAAAATTTCCTATTCCTTGAATTTTGTAACCCCATTTATTTAAAGTCTACCTCTAATAACCTGAATTTGAATCTTAAGATTCTGTTTCTATTGCCTGTTTGGTTTTTTCCTCTTAATATACAGACAGTAACTATTTTTTTATAGGCTAAATTATTATTTTTACTAAATGCTACACATAGAATATGAAAAGTTTCAGAGATAATGTGAGGCTCTACATGTCATCTTCCCTCAAAGAAAGCTTATTTTTATTTCTTGAAGACTTTTAGGGTAGAAGAAGATTATCTTAGTATAATCACATTGGAAGGGCTGGTGCTGAAGCTGAAGCTCCAATTCTTTGGACACATGATGCAAACAGCTAACTCTTTGGAAAAGACCATGATGCTGGCAAAGATTGAGGTCAAGAGGAGAAGGGGGCAACAGAGGATGAGATGGTTGGATGGCACCACTGACTCAAATAGACATGAGTTTGGGCAAACTGAGGGAGATAGTAAAGAACAGGGAAGCCTAGCGTGCTATAGTTCATGGGGTCGAAAAAGTCGGACACAACTTAGTGACTGAACAACAACAATCACAGATGGAAATCTTCTAAACTGGGTTTAAGTCCTTGCAAATATTTGATGTATTTCTGATTCATCTTTACTCCATTATACTTACAGGTTCTGAAATCAAAGTCACAAGTATTTACCAAGATTTAATATTTGGTGTATTTCTGATTCATCTTTACTCCATTATACTTACAGGTTCTGAAATCAAAGTCACAAGTATTTACTAAGATTTCTCCTCTAGGATGGGCTTTAGAAGGGCCCTGAACTCCAATTTTGGTCCCCAAAGAGCCATGAAACTACTGAAAGCTCTGTTCATTTTCTCAGCTGCCATTTTTTCCTTATATTCTCAGCTTCTCTGATGCTACTTTTGAAGCAGAGGTTTTAAATAATGTCCCTATTTCCCACCTTAATCTCTCAAAGAATAATGTAAGTTATAGGGTTCAGAATCATTCAAATATTCATATAATCCCTCCTGAATTCGTTTATATCCTTAGTGTAACAAAACACTTTCTATACCTAAGACTCAAAATTCAGATGCAATAAATAAAAAAAAGATTAACTACATAAATTTTTAAATATATATGTCAAAAAACACTACAAAATAAAGTGAAAAGACAACTGACAATCTTAATGAAAATATCTGAAAGATCTTCTGTATCATTCAATATTAGAAAAATGTAAATTAAAACCATACAAATGTATCATTTCTTATCTATGAGGGTGGCAAAAAATAAAAAGCATGAAACTACATCCTGTTGGCAAGAATAGTGAGAAAATAATCACTTTTATGCGTTGATAGTGAATGAAATCTCTTCAACCTTTTTTGGAATTTGGCAATATATAACAAAATTACACATCCATTTTCCTTTGATTCAAGAATCCTACTTCACAGAATTTACCTGGAAAATACACAGCCAATAGTAAGTACATAAGTTAACATGCAGCATTGTTTGTAAAATACTGAGTATTCAGAAAAAATGAGGAAGAGCTTTGAGATGAAAGAAAGTGATTCTGTGGATATACTGCTAAGTGAAAAAAGCAAAACAACAATAAGAAAAAATAGATTTTCCCAAGTGAGCAAAAGAAACAGAAAAACAAGAATCTAGTAAGGTTGATTATCTACAGAGGGTAAAGAGAAACTGAAAAATATGGGGTGATTAAAACAGGGTCGAAGTGTGGATAATGAAAGTAACTGAGTATAACTTTTTATATAGGTTTGTCATTTTAAGTTATGTTACATTTCACATACTCAAAACAAAATATATTAGAGGTTAAATTCCAGTTAACAAGTAGATTATTTATGCTATGATGAAGGTTAGCAATTCTTAAAATATTTAATGTACATTGTGAAAATAAGCAATATAAGCCAGAAAATGGGGCTCAGGTTGTTTACTGACCAAAAAAAAAAAAAAAAAAAAAACAAAGAGAAAAAAGTGTTACAAACACAGAAAGTAGGAAGCTAAAATGAAACTTGTATTGTCAGACTGCAATTGGCAGTATCAATATGGATGCATGGCTTTTAAAAGATAAACAAATTCATGTGTGGGGGTGGGTAAATGGGTGTGTACACATACAAATACATGCACATTATTTCCTAGTTCTGTCCACTGAGAGTCTAGAACCAAAGAAATCCTTGCAGCAATAAACCAATCTGATGACAACATTGTGAATTTTACATACCCTTCTATACTGAATAGAACCAGGTTGATTTCAAGAATGTGGCTAAGAAAGTACAAGATGAGCTTGGAACAACTTGTAAAGGAAAATCAGCCTGAAATGAAAACCAGTATGGCCTGAAAATCAGGAATTACTCAAAAAATGTAGAGATATGTTCATAGGACACAGAAGTTAGCTTAAAGAGGCAACTACTGACAAAATATGGGATGATTTCAACATCAAAATTATGAATAAGAATAATAAATTATAGATATAAAATAAGGCTTTAATTATTTTTTAAAAAAATAAGACTTTATGAATCTATACTGATATTTTAAAAATGTGAAAATAAATGGAATAAATAAAAACATAATGGAATACCAATTAATAAACTTAGATGGAATAATAGAATTAGACTATCACCACTTGGCTACTACTATATCAAGCAAGAATCATTAATGGATATTAATGAGGGGTTCAAAGAAATAGGGTTTATGAGAAATAGGATATCTACATATGGGCAGAGTGTCCCCCCCCCAAAAAAAATATACCAAATTAACTACAAAGGGATAAATATACAGCAACTTAACAGTGCAGAACCTAGCAGACACCGCCTTACACAAGTGATCAAAATTAATTTTATCAGTTGATTTGAATAAATAGATTAACATGAGTCTATAGAGTGAATGCCCTAAGAAAAACATACAATCATTGCTGCAGTACTTCTGTCATCATTAATCTGGATCTAATCATGAAGAAACATCAGACAACATATTAAGATACTCTCATACACATATATGTACCTATATATATATACATATATGCATATGTACACATTATATACAATGTGTATGTAAAATTATATACAATGTAATATATGAATGTGTGTGTCTGTGTCACAATAAAGCAAATGTTTTATGGCAAAATAGTATCATTTGGTGAATTTACAGGAAAAATATACAGAGATTTTCAAGTTGTTTATTTTTTGAAACTTTTAAGTCTAAAATCATTTAAGAACAGGTAAGAAAGGAAAAAAGCTATCACCAGCAAACTGGAGGACCTGAACTGTTAATATAAACCTGCTTATTTCCAGGAAGGACCAACCCATACAGTCTTTCAACTCTGCACTGCAGGACTCCAGGGAGTAACATTACTTTGTACGGAATGTGACAGTCTCATGCACAGGAATAAAGAGGTGATATAACCAAGTTCTGACGTGCCTCTATGATTTGTTGCCCTAAAATTTCAAAGTTGACAAGGTAAGGAAGAAAAATTTATATGGAATAGGTATTTTATAAGGAAATAATCAATGATAATGAATACTGACAAATCATAGAGAATGGGAACAATAACTACTCAATTTAGAAATTATAAGATGGATTTTCGAAACACTGATTAGCTGAATAGGGTGAAATTCAAGGAAGAGTCAGGATACATAATGGAAGGAATATTGATTCAGGAATTTGAAGACCTACGTTTAAGTCACCCATGTCAACCTAACTGTGTGACCCTGAGTTTTTTTTTAAACTGGTCTAAAAAAAAATTAACTGTTCTGTTTTCTGACAAAGTTGTTCTGTAAATCATGCAAGATAATATATGCAAAATAAAATGTAAAAGGGTAATGTTTTAATCAAATAATACCAATTGGATTTAAAAAAAGAAAAGTGAAGAAATATGAAACAGTTCTGAGACATTTATATATTTGTTAGACCCACTTTTCAGAGCAATAGATGAACACAAAATATCTAGTTAAAAAAGCTGCTGCTCTCTCCTTTACCTCTAAATCTATTTCTCTTTTCCTTTCATATTATTTCCAATAAATCTAATCTACCTAAATAAAGACAGGCCTCCTGTGCTTACAATTTGGACTCTGCAGTTAAAATTCTAGCTGGGCTTTTTTTAGCCATTTCATCTATGTAAGTGACTTGAAAATTTCCTTTCCTTTCTCATCTTTACAATGAGTTATTACCTCACTCAAAGGATTTTTATGAGGATGAAATAAGTTAATATTCCAAAACCCTTGGAATCTTTTTCGGCTTAGTGTAATATTGAATGAATACAAACAATTATTTATTTTGATGACGATTGTTATTAAAGATAGGTGTCTAGCAAGCAATCAGTTAACACACAGTTTACTCTCTCTAAACACTATTCTCCATATGGCTAATTTCTGGACTACTACACTAATCCATCAAGACAAAGCTAAACTGTTGCCTCTTCTTGATACTTCTCCCAATGATTCCAGACTGAAAAATACTCACTTTCCCATACAGTCTATTATGACATTATTATCTACTTTTTAAATTGGCATCTCTTTATCTATTGCACCATGCTATTTAATGTATTATACATCCTACTAGATTGTTCCATAAGATCCAGAAATGGAGTCCTTACCTTTACACTATAGTAGAACCCAATATATCTTATATTTGCTGATAAGTTGCTTCAGTCATGTCCGACTCTGTGCGACCCCAGAGATGGCAGCCCACCAGGCTCCCCCGTCCCTGGGATTCTCCAGGCAAGAACACTGGAGTGGGTTGCCATTTCCTTCTCCAATGCATGTAAGTGAAAAGTGAAAGTGAAGTCTCTCAATCTGGTTGACTCTTAGCGACCCCATGGACTGCAGCCTACCAGGCTCCTCCGTCCATGGGATTTTCCAGGCAAGAGTACTGGAGTGGGGTGCCACTGCCGTCTCCAGTCTTATATTTAGTCAATGACTATTAAATGTTCAACTTAAAAAATTTAATTTCTGGCCCTTTTGCTTTTGACATTGGTATCTATTGGGGTAGTATGTGTACAAACAGGTTCTACAGACTATACATATAGTTGACATGCCCAGTCTATACTGAACATATTATATAGGAAGAATCATAGCTAAATAGATAGATCCAATAATTTTTAAAATCCATTTTACTAAAAACTATTGTGTCCAAATTAGCAAAACAATGAAACTTGAGATGCCTACCAGGTCTAATGATCTTTAGTAGAAAAAGTGTGGTGGAATTACTTAGTTGGTTTCAACACAAAAAAGTTCCAGAAGTCACCTCAGAGGAAAAAAGTTCCAAGTTAATTACAGATGTATAGATTTCCAGAGGAGTAACCTACTCAGTACTCAGGGTATTGGATAAGAGAAAATCTAGCATCTTCAAAGGGCACATGATAAACTAACACACAGAAGTAATATATTTGTTCTTTTGAAACTCTATGGCTTCTACTTTTGCTTTTTGTGATTTGGAGGTCTTTCAATCTTTGAAATGATTAACTTTAACTTGTAGATCTAGTGAGATATAAGAGATCCAGAATCAGTGTGATACTATGATTTCAAAAAGGATTAGCTCCCATCCTGCTATGCAGAAAGCCCCCCAAAATTTAATTTTTTAATTTTTATTATTATGTTATACAGATTTCTTATTGCTTTCTTTTTCGAACTGTTTTCTTGACATTATCTTCTGAGAAACCATTGAAGAGAAATATAACTAATTCTAGCTTTTGACTGTAGTGTTGAAGAAGACTCTTGAGAGTCCCTTAGACTGCAAGATCAAAGCGGTCAATTCTAAAGGAAATCAGCCCTGAATATTAATTGGAAGGACTGATGCTGAAGCTCCAATACTTTGGCGACCTGATGCGAAGAACTGACTCATTGGAGAAGACCCTGATGCTGGGACAGAGTGAAGACAGGAGGAGAAGGGGACGACAGAGGATGAGATGGTTGGATGGCATCACTGACTGGATGGACATGAGCTTGAGCAAGCTCGGGGGGATGGTGATGTACAGGGAAGCCTGGCGAGCTGCAGTCCATGGGGTCGCAAAGAGTCAGACACGAATGAGCAACTGAACTGAACTAAACTGCCAACAGAGCAGTTGCCAACTTCTTCCCAGTACCTGGGCAAACAAATGGATGAGTAACCTGAGGTTAAGCAATGAGCAAAGAGCAGAGAAATTCAGTTCTAGAACTCAAGCTCCTCCTGTTATCACATCCTTCCTACATTTTAGACAAAGCAAGCTTAGAGAATACACCACCATAAATTTTGTGACAGATGAAAACTGCGGACATGTGATTATGTTTTCACTTAAAGACGATTATCTGTTATTACCTATTCATAAACTGTGGTCCAGATTAAATCCGAAGAAAGTTTAGTTTCTTACATACTCAATATTCACCGTGTGACTGACAGCAACAGCTCTGGTAATGTTTTATGCATAGAACCTAGAAATCCACAAGATTCCCTACACAACACTATTTTTCCAAGGTTTACATATAGTTCAATATGAATGGAGTAACACACTGTCATGAAATGATGTGCAATCGTGTGACTTAATATTGCCAATACCTTGATTTTATTTTGTATTTTTCTTTCAACTATTGTCTAAATTTGGTTGTTGGTGTTTAGTTGCTAAACATGTCTGACTCCTTGCGACTCCATGAACTGTATGTAGCCCACTCCGCTGTCCATGGGATTTCCCAGGCAAGAATCCTGGAGTGAGTTGCCATTTCCTTCTCCACAGGATCTTCCCAACCCAGGGATCAAACCAGGATCTCTTGCATTGCAGGTGGATTTTTACCACTGAGACACCCAGGAAGCTCCTGCCTTAATACTTTAACATAACCAACTCATTCCAGTCTTACTTGCCTTTTTCTGAAGTCATATAATTAACATTATCTTCCCTTGTTTTATTTTTTTAAAGTACTTCCACATTTTTCCTTAACTTGTATCTGCAAGGTCTCTAACTGTCGAAACAGAAACCAACAGTCCTAACTGCCTAAATTTTCATTGGTTCCTCTGGAAAATCGGAAAAGATACTATTCCAGCAGAGTTGCATCCTTCAATTCAGCAAACGGTAGCAGTCTAAAATGATAGTGCCAAACGCGGAACAGGTGAATGGAAAACGCATCTCTGCGTTGGCCTCGCCACCCTCGCTCTCCTCTCCCCACGCCTCGGCGTCCGGAGACCGGAGCCTGCCACCTTCCTGCTGCAGCCCAAGCCAGGTAGGCCTCAACCTTCCCACTTGCCCCTGAGGCACAAGGCCGAGTTTGGGGACAGAGGGTAAGGCGCTGAAAGGCTTTTCCATCACTCCTAAAAGTCGCAACTTCCTGGGAAGCGAAAAATACCGAGGCGACAAGAGGTTCCGCTGCAAAAAAAGTGGCGGAAAGGAGGCCGACAGGCTCGGGATAAAGTAGGATAGAAGACAACAAAACTAACCCTAGCAAAATTAGGTATAAAAGCGAAGGAGTGGGGTTCCCGAGTTCTCGAGGCTTGCAGCGAGACGCAGCCCGCCGCGGCCGCCGCAGGGCGTTGGGGCGCAGGGTCAAAGGCCATCTGCAGGCGAGCAGATTGGCTGGCGGGTAAGAGCGCAGGCGCCGAGGGTGGCCCCAGTGCCGGCCACAGCTGAGCCAGCTGGGCCCAGAAATCTACAGCTACTCACCAGGGTCTGGGAATCCAGACACCAGTAGAGGATCAGCCTGAGGAGACGTTGAAGCTGAGAGCAGAGGTAGCCCGCTGCTGCCGGGCAGTGAGCCTGAGCAGCCCCGCCTCCCGAAGGGCGCGCGCACCGCGTACTGGGAGCCCCTAGGGGCGGGGCCAGAGTGGGGTAGGGCTCGCTAAGTGGGCGGGGCTCTGGTTTCCCGGCACAGGGCCTTCTGGTCTGTAAGGGATGGAAGGGGTGTAGGATGCGTTCAGGGAGAGATTTTTCAGAGTTGAGTTAAGCTGGACTCCCCCCGCCCGCTTTCCCCAACTGGAGAAAACCCATTCCTTAGAAACTAGTGTTCTAAGGTTTTGCTGGAAAGCTTTGAAAGTGAAAGTGAAAGTCGCTCAGTGGTGTCCATCTCTGTGAATTCTCCAGGCCAGAATACTGGAGTGAGTAGCTTTTCCCTTCTCCAGGGGATCTTCCCAACCCAGGGATTGAACCCAGGTGTCCCACATTGCAGGTGGATTCTTTACCAGCTGAGCCACAAGGGAAGCAGAGGTATCCAAAACTTCCTTTTAACTGGATTAAATTAGAGAACATCTTGCTCTCCAAAAAATATATATATATGAAACTTTACTTGGAAGCTAAAAGACAGAAATGACACTTTTTATTTGCAAACAAATTGCGAAAATCACGTGTTGGAATACTTTTAGAAATAACTGAGAACAATGAGGCAGCTGTGAAGAAAAAGAACTTGTGAAATAGCGGTTACAGCTGAAGGTTTTCACCTTACGTCAGAAACCAAGAGAATTCTCTCTTTTGTTTGGTTACCTAGTAGCAAGGAAATCCTCACTGACAGTCCAGAAGTTGCTGATATGAACAATTTTGTAAGAGCTCTTCTTTAAATCTCACTGGATTTTCTAAACAAATGTTAATTGTGAAATATATATATGTGAATGTACCCCATATGCGCACATTTTAGAGGATAATAATAAAAAACAATACCCAGGTACTTACTGCAGACCTGAAGATCCAGAAAAGTGCCAGCATTTTTGAAGCCAACTCATTGGAAAAAACCCTGATACTGGGAGGGATTGGGGGCAGGAGGAGAAGGGGATGATGGAGGATGAGATAGCTGGATGGCATCACTGACACGATGGACGTGAGTCTGAATGAACTCTGGGAGTTGGTGATGGACAGGGAGGCCTGGCATGCTGCGATTCATGGGGTCCCAAAGAGTTGGACAGGACTGAGCAACTGAACTTAACTGAACTGAAGAGGCCTCTTTAAAATTTTTTCCATCCCAGCCCGAAGTAATTATTACTCTAAATTTTATATTACTCATTTACATGCTCTTTTTGAAAATATTTATGTGTGTAATTCCCTAAAAATACAGCTATCCTGGTATTGTATTTTGATCTAATAAGTTTACACTACATTTTTTCCTCTTTTTTTCACTGCATATTCAGTTTTTGAGGTTCATCTACACATAAATCCATTTCACATGAACTGGACTGTCACATCATTATTTGTAACACCCACACACTATTGTAATCAACCCACACTGATTGTTATAATCAGATGGTGGTAGCATCTGATTGATCTTTTAATTTGTATTTTCTGTCTTGCTAATATGGTTGTGCATCTTTATTAGTGGCTATTTGGGTTTCTGTGAAATGCCTGTTATCGATTTTGGCTCATTTTTTGGTTGACTTGTTTTTTTAAATTAATTTTCAGATAATCTTGATATATTTTTAAAGTTTAAATACTCCTCTTTTGTCAGATGTATGTGTTACAAATAGTGTCTCTTAGTTTGCAGGTTGTCTTTTAATTTTTTATGGTGTCTTTTGATGACTAAATGCTATATATTTTAAGGTACTGTTAGCTGAATTGAACAGCTTTTTAGGTTATATTTTGTGCTCTCTACTGTCTTGTTTGCAAGAGTTTTAACAATCAGAGACTATAGCTACCCTCTTATTTTCTTCTAAATTTAAGTTAATTGAAATATTTTAGACAGACACAGAAAAATATAGATAAAATAATGAACTACCATGCACTCTATGCAAACGTTTTGCAAGTCCCACTTCCATATGATTCTTCTCTAAGATTGCCTTGGCTATTCTTGGCTCTTTGCTTTTTCACATAAAGATTAAGATGAATCAGCCAAGACCCAAAAATTCTGCTTGAATTTAATTGGAATGGAATTGGCAAAGGCCTACTGAGCTCTATGTAGATAATGACTGGATTGTGCCACCAGACTCCCAGAGTTCCTAGAGAGACTAGTGAGTATTGGTTCTGCCTGGTGTTTCCCATCCTTGTTCACATTTTGCCAAACAGATAAAATGAATATTTTCATAAAGCTATGAGGCAAACGGCCTGCTTGCAGTGAACATGATGGATCTGTGGCTCTGAATATCCCAGACTCTACGGGGTAAATCCTAGAGTTAAGGAGACTGATACTTTGGCACACACATTGATGGCACCCTAATGAGAAGCTCTTCCATAACTAATTAATTTCACTTCACCAAAAGACACCACTATATACAGTCTCAGGAAACTGGGGCTCCAACAATGCTGGCAGAAGACCACAGTGTATGCCACTGTGGCTTGTGGATAGATTAGGAAGCCATCCATTAGTAACATCCATCTATGAGGGAGGACTAGGTTTGCACAGTCTCCATATCAGTGCTCTGTGTAAGTAAACCCCTGTGCATCTTCCATGTACTCGTGTTATTTCCCAGCTCTGCATCATGTAATTTTGTTTTATAATTTAGTGCATGCCTTTATTTTCTCTTGAAGTAAAGGGGGACTTGGAAAATGGTGAGACATCAGTGTCATTTTGGTCCTGAGAGATACATTTTGTCTTTTTCCTTTTCTGTTTGGCTAGTGAGTTTATACCAGTTCATGCTTTAGACTCCCTATTCTATTCAGTTACAGAAATATCAATAACCTCAGATATGCAGATGACACCACCCTTATGGCAGAAAGTGAAGAGGAGCTAAAAAGCTTCTTGATGAAAGGGAAAGAGGAGCATGAAATAGTTGGCTTAAAGTTCAACATTCAGAAAACGAAGATCATGGCATCTGGTCCCATCACTTCAGGGGAAATAGATGGGAAAACAGTGGAAACAGTGTCAGACTTTATTTTTTGGGCTCCAGAATCACTGCAGATGGTGACTGCAGCCATGAAATTAAAAGACGCTTACTCCTTGGAAGAAAAGTTATGACCAACCTAGATAGTATATTCAAAAGCAGAGACATTACTTTGCCGACTAAGGTCTGTCTAGTCAAGGCTATGGTTTTTCCTGTGGTCATGTATGGATGTGACAGTTGGACTGTGAAGAAGGCTGAGCAATGAAGAATTGATGCTTTTGAACTGTGGTGTTGGAGAAGACTCCTGAGAGTCCCTTGGACTGCAAGGAGATCCAACCAGTCCATTCTGAAGATCAGCCCTGGGATTTCTTTGGAAGGAATAATGCTAAAGCTGAAACTCCAGTACTTTGGCCACCTCATGTGAAGAGTTGACTCACTGGAAAAGACTCTGATGCTGGGAGGGATTGGGGGCAGGAGGAGAAGGGGATGACCCAGGATGAGATGGCTGGATGGCATCACTGACTTGATGGACGTGAGTCTGAGTGAACTCCGGGAGTTGGTGATGGACAGGGAAGCCTGGCGTGCTGCAATTCATGGGGTTGCAAAGAGTCGGACACGACTGAGTGACTGAACTGAACTGACAGTTTCAAGAGGGCTATTAGAATTGTAGCAATTGAATTTTAATCCAAGCCTTGGTATCTCAGGAAGAAGGACTTTCTGAGAGTCCAAGTTTATATGTGCCTCGGGGCAGCTGGGTCAAGTGGTAACTAGCAGGGCAGAGTTGATGGCACCAGCCTTCCTACTGTCATATGTGGAATCTCACTTCCTTATTTTCTGTACTGTATTATTTTACATAAACTTTAAAATTTAAGATTAACCATAACTAGCAAATAGGTATGTATTCATAAAATAGAGAATGTAGCCCTTAGGATCCACACTCTTTTGCTTTCATTCTTCTATTATTATTTGATATAGGAAATATTACTTAGTTTCTATTTCTGTCAATTTTTAAAAGTAATAAATGGATTACAATAATTTGCCCGAGAAAGAGAGTTAT